>NC_134582.1:59760273-60960273 GCF_037038515.1 Microtus pennsylvanicus
TCACCTTCCTAATTCACAGCCTACCTCACAATTGGTCACCTGTCCTTCCAATGAATTTCATACACTTTGCCTTTGCAAGTCTAGCGGGCAAACACTGTCTGCAGCCTTCCTTGAACAGAGAACTAGATTCATTCAGAAGCCTTTTTAGATAACAAAAGTCCCTGGATGAAACTCCTGTAATCGCTGTTAGAAGAGTCAAATATATATATATATATATATATGTTAAAAATCAAATATATAGAAAGACTATACAAAGTTCACAAAAGTTATTCTATTTGCAGTTGTACTAGGAGGGGAAAATGATAATTGAAGAGAAATTTTGATGATGCAGTTTTCTAATAAATTGGGAACAATGACCCTTGAAGGACCATAAAGAAAGTGAATGTCAAGATAATTTATTATTGTTACATTATCTACCTCATTTTTCACTGTGTCTTACTGAACTATGATATCCTTAGAAAGCACCAAATATCCCCAGTATTAATGAACATTTTAGCAGTGTATCAAAAGCAAGAAGAGAAGACCAGACACAAAGCACTAGTTGCTGTCTCCTTTCTTAGTATTTCAACACCAAAGGTGCTAACCGGGTGGGAAATGATTAGAATTGCTGCGTAGGCTCTTGGATTTAGAAGGCAGATCAGTAATGGTCAAAGATTTGCAGCCCTCCCCCCTTTCACAGGCTGACTGAGTATCCCTTACCCATTGCAAAAGTGATGTCCCATAGATTTACTGAGAGCTGTTCCTTCATTATAGAAGAGCCAGTTTCTACGCATGCCGCTTGGACAAGCATTTATATGTGATTGGCGGGAGGAATGAAACCGGCTACCTGTCCAGTGTGGAGTGCTACAACCTGGACACCAACGAGTGGCGCTATGTGTCCTCTTTGCCTCAGCCTCTGGCAGCCCATGCAGGAGCAGTGCACAATGGGAAAATATATATTTCAGGCAAGCCATTTCTCTAGTTTTCTTTACAAAGCCATCGTGCAAGGCACTTCCTTGACTCCGATGTGTCTGTCTTTCACAGGGGGTGTGCACAACGGAGAGTACGTGCCATGGTTGTATTGTTACGACCCTGTCATGGATGTCTGGGCCCGCAAACAAGACATGAACACGAAACGCGCCATCCACACTTTGGCTGTGATGAATGATCGCTTATACGCAATTGGAGGGAATCATTTGAAAGGTGTTTTCTTGTTCGTTTGTTGGTTTGTTTGTTTGTTGGGGTTTTGTTTGATTCTGTTCCTATTCCAGTAACATTGGCATCACACACTCTTTGCTTCAGGATTTCTTGTTAGATCATCATAGCTAACTATGTAAAAACCATGTTGACCAATTACAATCTACTGTGTGCAAATTAACAGTACCCTGGAGCGAGCATTTATTGTGTTTTAATTCTGCAGATAGGATTATGTTTAAGTTACCATACGCACTAAAGAAATGAATAATGATGTCTAAGGGGAAGAAACGAGACCATTAATATCTGAAAAAGCACAATTTGTCGTAACAGGGAAACCAGTGAAATAAATTATTCCTTATCTCCAAAGTTGTAGTAATGAATTGTCCTCCAGAAAATTGTTTTTTGCTGCAATCATAAAGAACTGTTCTCACAGGTTCAGAGAGCTAATGTATGGATTTTTTTTCTTAAAGCAAAAATATGGTATCTAAATTTAGAATTATTTCTTTTAAGTATTGAATATCAAATGATCTATGATTCTCTAATTGAATTGCTTTTTTATATAATTTAAGGCATTTTAAAATCTGTTCTTAGCTGCTTCCCTTCTCTGGATACGTTTATAACTGAGACCTTTTCCGATTGATGTGACCTTAGAATCATACGGGTGTGTAGGACACTGCCTTTGGTGGGAAACAGATTCATGGTACTGAGCTTTGCCTCACCTACTTTGGGCCTCAGTTTCCTCAACTCAAAAATTAAGAAACTGCTCTAAATTGAACTCTAAAATCTCCGCCAGCTCCTGAGTGTGACAGAAGCAGGCATACCTGGGCTATCAATAGTAAAATCAGTGTGTTCACTTATCTGACTGTAATATATGAATCCAAAAGTAGGTTAGACATGGAAAGTTTTTCTAATCTGTATTTACACATAAATTTAATACAAATCACACAGGCTAACTTTTATGTCTATATTTCAAATTCACATTCAGCCAAAAAGATGATGCCCTAATGTGTGCCTCCTGCTCCTCTCCGTGCCCCTCGCCCCCACAATAGCAAAGGACTCTGTCTTCAACTGCACATGGTTCTTTTCTTTTTGCTCCTTTCAATTTCAATGCCCCTTTTATTTCCTCACCTCAGTGTTCTCGACTAATTTTGTGGCTCTCAAAATAAAGCATACTTTCATTTCATTCTCATAAGACTTTATCTATGTCTTAATGACTCATATTCCAGATTATATTTGGACAGGAAGATTGCACACTAACAGTCTAAGTAAGAGAAAGTGTGACTGTGCACACATGAGCATGGACAGACAGGCATCAGAAGCATGTGACTGTGCACACATGAGCATGGACAGACAGGCATCAGAAGCATGTGACTGTGCACACAGAAGCATGGACAGACAGGCATCAGAAGCATGTGACTGTGCACACAGAAGCATGGACAGACACGCATCAGCAGCAGGGGGCCGAGGCCGTAGTTCAGATGGTCGTGTTTGCCTAGCATTCATAAGGCCCTGGGCTGAAGGCTAGCGTCTCAGAAAATGGGCATGGGGTTCGATTAACACCTATAATCTCAGCACTGAGTAGGCAGAGGCAAAGTAATCAGAAGTTTAGGATCATCCTTAACTATACACCAAATTTGAGGCCAGTCTGGTCTACATGAGACCCTGCCTCATTCATATATATTCATATATATGTGTTTATTATATTATTTAAATATAAATAACAATTATATACATAGTTTCGGGAGTCATAAAGACAAAGGAAGGTTATGGTTTGAGTCCTGCTTTGAAATAAATGAAATGCTGTGTCATCCCGCTCAAGACATACACTACAACATATCTGTAAAGGAGGGGTACTGACCCGGTCACTTTGTGAGACTTGTACTCAGCATCTATAGTACATATGGAAGGAAGGACAGAGAAGGCACGCGTTCCCCTGGCATTGACTTAGAACCGCAGAATCTAGAATCCTTCCCGTGTGCTCATTTTAACCAGGGGGAGAATTGACAATGGGCACATTGCTCTACTGTAGCACACCTATCTGCATCATTGTGTATAAGCAGCTAGCAGCCTGAAATGGCCTGGCTGCTTTCTCAGGAAGGAAAATTACTCCTTGGAATTTGTCTTCCTAACTATGACTGAAGAATCTGGATATTAGTTAATGTATGCCTATCATGAGTTAATGTATGTCTATTAGCTAGAAAACAGCCATAGCATGCATTTAAGTAAACAAAATATCATTTGAACACCCCCCTCTTTCTTCTATGTAGCCCAGGCTGGCCTTGAAACCATGATTCCCACCCCCATCTCAGTTTCATGAGTGATGAATTACAGCCATGTGCTCCCCCTTCTACCTCTCAGATTTTTTTCACAGTTGGGTTTGTAACAAGGTCACCAAGAACAATGTAGGTTCTGGACTCTTCTGAAGGAGCCCTGCCTTTAGTTCAGGGATTAAAAAGCCTTGGTGGAACCTTCACGGTCACCTAGCAGATTCTGTTTCAAAAGACAAAGTGGGTAGGACCTGAAGAATGATATCTGAGGTTAACCTCTAGTCAACACAGACTCTCTCTCTCTCTGTCTTTCTTTCTGTCTGTCTCTCTCTCTCTCTCTCTCTTTTTCTCTCTCTCTCTCTCTCTCTCTCTCTCTCTCTCTCTCTCTCACACACACACACACACACACACATTTTCTCTCTCACACACACACACTCACATACATACACACACATATGCAAACATACATATACACATATGCACACTCTCACACACACAAACATACATACACACACATACTCATGTACACACACTCACATATACACACACACTCACACAAACATACATACACACACACTCACACATATACACACAAACATACATACACACATTCATACATACTCATACACACACACACAGGAAAACAGAGAGGAAGAAGACTCTCAGAGCTTAGAGCCCCAACTCCAAACCTTGACCCTTGAAAAAGTCTCTGCTCATCATTGAAGTTGTTTATATGTACTCAGATTCTAGGAAAGGCTTAAGACCCAGAACAATGAATTTTAGTTGATTGAACCATTTTGAGAGAGTTAAATATTCAAGAAAAGCAATATGTTTCAGCCTATAGATGTCTGAGTTCTGATGCCCATTCCTCTGCATGCAGATGCCATCTTCAAAACAAAACAGGCATGGGTGCTTGTAAAGCTAGTTGTGCTGACCATTGTTGTCTTAAATCTTTCAAAACAATGTATAATAAATCATTTTAATAGGGTCTACCCCCATGCAATCAACCTTGTGATACCTACTTGAGCATTCTTGATTGAGTTAATCCCAAACACCCAAAGTCTCTTGGAGTGTTTGGGGGTTTTTGTTTGTTTGTTTTCATTTTTAGAAGTTTCTGACATGTCTCCCAATTTCACTAATAAAATTATGCCTTTGTGTCTTCAGAGACACAATAGTTGACTTCTTAGCTCCAGCCCTCCTCGTTTTAAAAGGACTGTGGGAGTCACTCTTTTTCTCCATGCTTGCCTTTTCCTGTCACCTAGGTTTCTCCCACCTTGACGTCATGCTTGTGGAGTGCTATGACCCAAAAGGCGACCAGTGGAACATTCTCCAGACCCCCATCCTGGAGGGTCGCAGTGGCCCCGGCTGTGCGGTGCTTGATGACAGTATTTATCTGGTGGGGGGCTACAGCTGGAGTATGGTACGTGTCCGTGTGTCTCTCCTCCTCCTGTGTGTGCTCGCTTCTGCTGGTTCCCTCCCGCTGTGCTATCGACCTGCCCATTCCCTTTAGGAATATCAGGTTTGTGTGCAGGCGGCACAGCTCTGTAAGCAGGAAGACAGACTGGTAGGGTGCAGTAGGAATGACTTGCTAGTCCATCCACTGTCCCACAACTGGTCTTCCATCTCCAGCTTATTCTTATATCCATGTGTTTGTAATTCTGCTTTCCAACTCCAAGTCAAAATGAAATTATTTTTCAAATATCCCTGTAAACATTCAATAAAACAATCTGAAAAGCTTCTGACCAGAAAGAGCAAAACATGGAAATTAATTCTTCGATGTCTGTTAATTCTATTTAGGGCATGAATTTGCTTTTCATTCCTCCTTCCATCATGAAAATTTCTAAACATAAGCAAAAAGTAAAATGATGGGCGACCTTTCTTTCCCCATCATCAGTGCCACAATCCATCAATAGACCCTTCCTTTTAAGTTTAAATGAAAAAATTGAAGCAAATCCTAAATGTCATATTTCTAAAGATCTCAGTATTTGTCTTTCAAAAAAGTTATTCTTTTATGTAAAAAGTTATTTTTTATACTATCATTTTATCACACCCAAAAACTGCATGTCCAATCCAAACTCAAATTTTCCCTATTGGTTTACAAAAAAAAAAGTTGTATTTTTCAAATCAAAACATTCCAATTAAGATCCAGCAAGTCTCATACATATTTGGTTGTTGTGTCCTGTAGACCCCTCTCGTCTAGAACATTTCTTCTGCTCCACTTTGTGTTCCCTGACTTGTTGACAAATCACTTCATTGTTAACCAGAATACCCTACATTGTGGGACTAACAAGTTCCTTGTGTTGTCATTTAGAACAGTTCCTCAGACTAGACTTAGTCAGGAGTTGATTAGGGTCAAGCTTTTCACTTATTTACATTTTTGTTTTGGGTTTATGCTATTTTTGTCAAAAAAAAAAGAAAGAAAAAAGAGCTCAGTATTGCAAAGTAGAGGAGGGGTTTAGATTGAGACCTCGGGCCTAGGAGTCAGTTTCATTACTCCCACAATGGATGACTGTTTCTGTATTGCCTCATTGATCTGTGCTAGCTTTATAAGATCAACTTGGAGTTTTAATAACTTCTTTATTTATTTTGTATCCAACAGGTTTATGATACAAAGTTTTGAGGAACTTTTAAAAATTAATTCTATAATTAATTATTAATATGATTATATATAATTATCCTAATAATTATATATATTAATATAATTATAGAAGGCAACTATGAGTTGATGCATACACTTAGACTTTCCCACATGTGCCTGTTCTGGAGCCAATTGTTGACTCCAAGAGTAGAGATGCATTCGAGCAGACCTTAAGAATATACACTCAGAAAACACCATGAGTTTTGTTGGGGTTTTTAATTTGTTCCCTATGATTTAATTAGGCAAGGAAATTTTCACTCAAGCATTAGCCTTAAAGTTGACAAAGGCACCAAAATTAAAGTCATTGTCCATTTGCTGTGTGGCCTCTTGAAAATAAATGAGTCAACATGCGGAGATGTTTTCAGCCTACTTTAAAATGCTTTGCTATCTTGGCTCACATTCTCCACAGTAAAAAAATAAAAACAAAGAAACGAAGCCACAGTCTAACACTGATTTACTTCCACCATTTAAATAATAATGTGTGTCTTTTTTTTTCTTTAATTCAAACCTACTGGAAAATTCCCATTTTGGAGCCAATGATTAGATGTGATGCTTGAACACTAAAGATGTTCTAGGTATTTGTTTGAGTTTGATCACTACCTGTCGCTAGGTAGATAGCTTAGTCAGTAAAGTCCCATTTTGTCTGCATAAAGACCACAGCTTAATCTCCAGAACCCTCATAAAAACAAAAACTCTCGATGTGACTTGTGACTTTAGTTTAAGCATTGGCAAGATAGTAAAAGCAGACACCAACCTACTTTACAAGTTCCAAACTCAGGAGAGATCCTGTCTTGAAAAATGGATACTTGAGCGAAGCAACACCAGAGTTTGGCTCTGTCCTCCACAAACACATGTTCACTTGCATACACATACACGCATGCACACACACACACACACACACACACACATACACACACCTACACAATTTTGAAATTTCAGTTTCAAATATTTCCTTGGAACACAACAGCTTAAAACCCATTGAGATCACTTGAAATGCTTTAGGCTGAGCAGAGAGTTGGTCTTCCCAGTGAAGCTGTGAAGAATGACTTGGTTGTTATTGCTCTAGCCCCTCCCCTAAGTACTCCCTGCTCTGCCGTTCCAGGGTGCCTACAAGTCATCTACGATCTGCTACTGTCCAGAAAAGGGAACCTGGACTGAACTCGAAGGCGATGTGGCTGAACCTCTGGCAGGCCCAGCCTGTGCAACAGTCATCTTACCAGCCTGTGTACCCTACAACAAATAACAGCAGGAAATCCTGGCACAATGCCACATCTAGGATGCAGTGGCAGGTGACGCTGATGTCCTGCGGGAACCATGCATTCCAATGGTACAACTGCCAAAAGACACCTTTGCTTTCTGAATTACAAGTCACTACGGGAGAAAGAGACCTGTTCTAGAACAGACGTGGTCTGCAACTCAACTTGTTGTAGGGACAGCCTCTTCCATAGCAGACTGGTTTCAATATGTCCCACCTCTACACAAACTCACGTGGAGCTAAACTTGCAAAGAGAAAGAAACCACAGAAGACTGGCCCCAGAGATCTAAGATCCGTATCGTGCATTGTGTCCTAACTGCATGTGATAGGCGTTGACATTTGGAGGATATTTTGTACATGAATGATTCAAAATCTGACCCACCAGAATGCTTACCCTGCATTCCAGACATTGCCACTTGATTCTGTACTTGTAACGCTTGGCTTCCTCACCAACTCTATAGGTAACACAGCAACCGAGAACCCCAGAAGATGGAAGATGGGCATCTTTGTTTCTACACAATCATAGTTTGTATTCCTTACAGCTCCTTAGGAGATCAGGGAAAACTCAGCTGTTGGTCTCGTTAGCAATTGTTCTCTGCCAGAGTCTTAATTTCATGACTTTTATTGTCCTTGAAAATGAAAACAAAGCACAGTCAGTTGTTCTTCAGCTCCCAGAATCTTGTGATTCCTCATTTTTTACAGTGTTTTATGTAGTGAACATAAGGACAATTTGTCTCAAAAGATAAGACCAACAAACTTCATCACAGAATATTTCAGAAATTCTGTCGCATAACAAGTTGTCCCAAATTTAATCCTTAATAAAAGCTGACAAATCACTTTCAGGAATTCAGGCATACAAGAAAAACTTTCTCTTGAGAAAGATCCCAATTTTCTTTCTGAATCTTAAAACACATGACCTTCAGCTGAAGAGATTGCTCAGTGGTTCAGAGCACTTACTTCCCAGGCGGAGGACCTGGGTTTGGTTCCCAGCACCTACACGGTGGCTTACAACCATCTGTAACTCCAGTTCCAGGGCAGCATTGCACCAGGTATGCATGCAGCGCACTTACATACTTATAAACAAAACACTTGTACATGTGAAATAAAAATAAATGAATATTTTAAAATAATTATTAAAATAAACCTTGCAAACTCACAGTACCTGACAGTACATTTTCTTACCTTTGGCTGGCTTCAGACACTCGGCTCTCATTATTCCTCCGTTCGTCAGCAGAGATGCCTGCACTGGGTTCAGTGAGAATTGATGCTTGTCTTTAGGAACTCAGAAAGATCAAGAGAGCATGACGCGGTCTCTTTGTGGCCAATCAGAGAAGCAAAACTAGCAGAAACATGAATTTGACTTTCAAGCTCATCTGAGTTTGAGCAACAACTGGCACTGACAAGTGACTAAATATTTTTTTAATCACAAAGAAGTGTTGGACCCCTTCAACAAATGTGATGTTTAAAATACCAGGCAAAGGAAGCCACAGATGAGAACAAATGCCCTCATGGTAGCTTTCATGAGCACCTCACCATGGCTGGGCACGCCAGAATCCAACAATGTTTCTACAGAAAAGTGCAATCTTCGTTGTTTTTGTATTTATTTGTATGTTCAGATCCAAAGGATCCGTTGTAAAAATATATATGTGAATATATATATACATAACCAGTGCAATCAGCTTTCATTTTTTTCCTTGAAAACATATGAATACATAAGGAAAGACAGTAAGAGCGTGGGAAACACCCACCAGCATCCAGAAAAGCACGTGCCCTTTCAGAAAGTGTATTCTCAACCATCGTTGTTTCTTCCAAATGTCGTTTCTACAAGGGTTTCAGCTTTCCTTAGGTTTGTTCTTCACTTTATTTTTTTCACTAGCCAATTTAAATAAAGGCATTTATGAAAACTCTACATAACACTTTCTGTATTTCAGAGAGATACAAACTTCCAGAAGTGAAAAGTGAATAAAGTCACAAAGAATGTAAATTTTGTACAGCACTAGAATGTAAATGACGCTTGCTTGGAAGGGGAAAATTTAAATAAAACTTTATGTACAATTTATCTGTCTCTCATACACCTCCTTATACAGCACACATATCAGCTGGATCGTTTCAAGGTTTATAATATGTAAATGCCTAAATATTTTTATTGTACAGATATTCTTTGCAGGTTGATTTCACTTTCTCATAATATGTAAAAACACATGGTACAGACAACATGAAAGCATTATAAAATGGTTCTAGAAAACTGGTTGTGAATCGAGAATTCTATGAGTGAATCTAAGTTTTCTATCACAAGTACATTACATTAAGGCAGAAATTATTCAAGACTCAATAACTAAATGTATATGGGATTTTTTATAAACACCTTAGTAACCAGCAGAAACAGCTTTATTCCTAAAGAATAGTGGGAGCCCATATGTAATTAAATCAGTTATAGAAATGCAAAGTAGTTGAGCTGATTTCCCTTTAAAGCAGGTCTGACAAAGAAGTTGTGCACGGAAATTAGAGGGTCTGTCGGTGAGACGGAGGGAAGCGAGACCTGAAGCTAATAGGAGCAAGAGGATCGTGATCCTAGTGTGTTTCCTATTGCTATGACAAAACACTGACCAAAAGCAGCTTGGGGAGAATGGAGTTCATTTGGCTTCCTCTCCCACATCACAGGAAAGTCGGGGGAGGAAATTAAGGTAGGAACCTGGAGGCAGAAACTGAGGCCGTGGAGTAGTGCTATTTTACCGGCTTGTTCCTTGTGACTTCTATAACCCAGAACCACCTGCCCAGGGGCAGTACTGCTCCTAGTGGACTGGCTCTCCGCATCAATCGTTAATCAAGAAAATGCTCAACCAAGTTACCTATGGACCACTCTTTTGGAGGCTCTCTCAATTAAGACAGCTTCTTCCCCGCTATGTCTACATTTGTTTCAAGCTGACACAACCCAGCTATCTAGTACAGCCACCCTCATGGCAAAGAATGATGCAAAGTCGGGACCTAGCATCTGAAGCCTGTGAGCTGGGAAGAATTGACTCTGACGTTTTCCAGACCATGGTTTAAATGAGCAAATTCCCAAAAGATTGATGACCTTCCATAGTGGTTCCTGAAAACAAGAGCAATGGACTTCTATTTCTTTCCACTGCATCCCTTGTATACTTAAAACAAAAATCCCTCTAGAATGCAGCTTCCACTGTCATCTTGCAAGCCAAGCAGAAAAGCAGGGCTTCTACCAAATACATTGAGAGCTACCAAGCAGTTGAGGGCATGCTTGTCTTTTCCCTAATCTTAAGGAACCACGGAGTTTGAGTCTATATGTAGATTGCATCATTTGACTCTGAAATGTAGTTATCCAATACTTGATCACATCTGAGGTAAAAGAAAGAAAGAAAGAAAGAAAGAGAGAGAGAGAGAGAGAGAGAGAGAGAGAGAGAGAGAGAGAGAGAGAGAAAGAAAGAAAGAAAGAAAGAAAGAAAGAAAGAAAGAAAGAAAGAAAGAAAGAAAATATTCTGAAGAAAAAAATACATCCTTTTCAGGATGTTCTCCTAACTGGTAAAAGTTAGTGGGATAGGGTCAAGGGAGTGCATTTCTCACTAAGTAAGCTGTCTGTCACCTTAAAGTAGGGATTTGTTCTCTCCAGGATGATCTTTCCCCAGCTGTCTGGTCCTTTTCAACATGGTGAGTATTAAGTACGTACTATTGGTATCCCAGACGGCATTGTTAGGAATGTCACACTTCCAATTACACTTGATTCTTTATATCAAAATATAGGTGCTTCTCGGGTGACAGTGTGGTCATGTCCTGGCAAAGATTGTAGGTTGAAAACATTGTAACTTGAAAGTGTGTCTCATTTACCTTACTGCATACCCTAGTGATACAACACATTGTAGAAAATCACCTAAATGGCCATGGCTCACTACCAGTACCCAGCATCATTTTAAAACGTTTTACCATGTATCACTAATCTGAAAAAAAAAAAGATCAAAAGTCAAAATTTGAAGTATAGTTTGTTTGTTTTCTGAACACATCTTGCCTCAAATCACTACCTCAAATCAAAAGCCAGAGACGTGTGTATTTGCAAACTAAGCACACAGACATGCGTGCACAATTAAGACTAGCACAGCCCACCAACACCAGCTAGCAAAGCTTGAACTCTGAGTGGAAGGAAACTAAAGTGAGAAGAGGCTAACGGTAAGGGTGAGAAAATCCTCAGCTCCATAGTATGAACTGTGCAGCCATAGCTGTAGCGGGAGGACATGAGCAACACAACCAAGATGTACTGGTTACTCGCTGAGGTTTCTTCATGGATATTTAGTCCATTTAGTGTTGCTGTAAAAGGTCACAATGATCAGAATCTGTGGCTGTGGTGCTTTATTGTCAAATTGACTGGATTTAGAATCACCTAGGAGACACACTTCTGGGCGTGTCTGTGAATATGTTTCCAGAAAAGTCTAATAAGGAAAGGAGGTCTATCTGGCACGTGAGTAACACTTTCACAATGGTTGGGTTCAAGACTGAGTGAAACGGAAGGAAAGGAGAAGGTCAGGTGAGCATCGGTGCCCCTCTATTTATAGACTGTGAACACACAAGTCGCTTTTCCTCATTGCTCCTCAATGCCTTCCCATCACAATGGACTGTATCCCCTCAAACCTTCCATCCTCAAGGTGACTTTGTCAGGAGTCTTGTCACATCAATGAGAAAAGTCATTAGTACAGTGGCTCATAGATCTCCAGGTGAGACATCTGATATCACAGAGGCGGCATCTAGAAAAAAACCTTCTTTCCTTTCTCCTCCATCATCTGACCTATGGAAAGTAAGGACACTTATGCCCACACATCTCGATAAGACTAAACGTCTGGTAAAGAGCAGAGTTTGGATTAATAGCAAGACTTTAAGGTCATTTTCTAACCCCCAGCTGCCTATAAGAAATGTCTTCTACTAGTCCCTTGTTATCATAGAATTTGGTTAGGGGCTGTTTTAGGTTTTTCCCCCACATAAATACTATGTGCTGTAAAATAAAGTGGGTAGTTATGACACACATAGGCCTATGGTGGTGTGAGCAAAAATCAGGGAAGTTTAATGGCAGAGAAGGCACTGGCTTTGTGACCTTGGAAGGTTAGGTTTTCTCAGTCTCATTTTTATCATTACTATATAAGTGATAATGTGTTCCTGAAAACACATCATTAGGAGAAGCAGATGTAAAGAACCTTGTATGATGTGCCCCCCAGTTATTCCGTGCAGCAGCCTAGTGCACCATCTAGCCTAACAGGCAAGAGCCTCCCTGTCTGTCCCTCAGCTTCACTTTCTTGTTTCTTTTCATGGTGTGAATTTAGACTGTTCCACAAATACGGCTATATTCCTCTATCTTTTCCCGTTCTTGTAAATTTTCTCCACAAAGGACATCATTTCCTGCCCAATGTGATCTATAAAAAGTCTGTCCTTCAAGGTCCAGTTCTGCTACTCTTTTCAGTAAGCTCTTGCAAGCACAACACTTACGCGAATATTTTTCATTTTCCTTCCTTTTAACCAAAGACTCTCTGACTTTCTCAATCCTATGCTATTTACAAGGTCTAATATGACTGACCTTCTTAGAGTTCTTTGAAGTTATTAATAAAGCATAATAGGTGTATGAGCCACAGATATTTGTCAAATGAAAGTGAAATTTTAGTAATTATTAATATGCCTTAATGTCAAAGTGTGGGCAAGAACAAGTAGAAAAAATAAAATTAACTATAATACACTATCCAAAATAGCTCTTACTGTTTGGAGTCTGGGCTCTCCCAAGTCTTTTGCACTTATATATTTATGCAATCTATAACAACTAAATATAAACTTTTTACAAAAACTTTATTTTTAAAAATTATAAAAATTATATCATTATCCCCTTTTTTCATCCCTCAAACTCCTCCCATGCAACTCTTTTGTTCTCTCTCAAAATCATGGTCTCTTTTTAATTAATTACTGTAAATACATCTTATATACATGTGCTTAAATATATACTCATGCATACATAAATACAACCTACTTAGTTCACATAATGTTACTTATATGTAGATGATCTTAGGGCTGAACAATTGGTATTGAATAACCACTTGGGCAGATCTGCACTGAAGAAGACAATTTCTCTCTCTCCAACATTCCAAAGCTGTTTAGAGTGCTGTTTCTAAACTCGTGAAACTGTTGAGCCCCATGAGTGTCCCCTTCCACGTAAGCAGGTCCATTGCTGTCAGCCTTGTTTGGGTCTTGCTTAGGCAGCCATATTGATCAGACTTTGTAGGTATAACATTTCAAGGTGCCACAATCTCATGGCAAATTTCTGTTCCACTGGCTTGTATAATCTTTCTGCCCCCTCTTCTGCAAAGATCCCTGAGCCTTAGGTGTGACAGCTATGTTGTAAGTCTATCAGTTGGGACTGAGCAGCATATCCTCTTGTTATCTGCATTTTGACGTGTTGTAGTTTTCTGAAATGGCCCATGTCTATTGCAGAGAGAAGTGTCATTGATGAGATGGGAAAACTACACTTACTGTGTGTATAAGAATAAATACTTATAACATAACTAAGCATTACACTGTAGATTCTCTTCTAGAACCTATGACTTCACTATCCCTGGCTAGTAAGCTGGGTTTCCTGTATCAGGCATAGTTCTATCATGTTGAGTGGGTCTTTAGTCCAATTAGAGAGCTGTGGGTTACCATCAAGCTATTGCACCCTTAGTGTTATCGTGCCCTGCTGATCAGTGGTGGTGGTGGTGGTCAATGCCCTAACACCAGGCATGAGAATTGTTTTGAGTTATTGGTCAGGATTGTCCAAGAGACTGCCCAAATACTGTAGGCTATTGCTATTCTACCCAGAAGTGGTAGGTAAGTCCTATTGCCAAAGACACCATGCTCTTCTGACACAGGACCCGAGGAATCCAAGCTGGGTCTGAGATGAAAACCTCCTTCCTGAGGGCTAGCTTTCATGGTACCAGAAGGCACCATGAAAACTTCTAAAGAAAGAGGCAAGCAACTGCCCTACTAAGTTTTGCTACATGACTCCATGTGATGATGTGGTGTGTATGGTGATTTTTAACAGTTCCCTGTCACACTGAATGAATGCACACTAGCAACTTCTGAAAGTTATACTCATGTCATAGATAATTCTCAAACAGCTCTTTGGTGTGAGTCCCATCTGTTCACTCCTACCAGTTACCAGTACTGTGACACCATTACATTTAGATACACATACCAAGTCTATTTCTCCAATGACGTGGTTCATCCAGTATATCTGTGACCTTCTCCTCATTTAACATTTCTGGTGAGACACGTGCCCACCCCTCCACTGCTCCTAAGCCTTCCCAGAATTGCTAAGCTGTGCTTTCCCTCTGAATGGACCTAGATCAAGCATGGGAACTTCTTTACTTATTTTACAAGTAATTCTTTACTTTTCTTTAAAAGCAACTCAGATTATTAAAGCCATCTGAAATGAGATGCTTTATTAAATTAATCCATGCCTCTTTCAGGATGAATGGCTATATTAATCTAATGAACAGGAAAAAAAGAAGACATTAAAATCAAAGTACACTGGGGGACAAATGAGATACATGAGGTCCAAAGACAAGATAGAATCCAGGCCTCAGGCTAGACCACCGTAGGATGGTCATCTTCTCAAATTATTAGAATGTTT
Organism: Microtus pennsylvanicus; assembly: GCF_037038515.1. Classification (NCBI taxonomy): domain Eukaryota; kingdom Metazoa; phylum Chordata; class Mammalia; order Rodentia; family Cricetidae; genus Microtus; species Microtus pennsylvanicus. Next base: position 59,775,261 of record NC_134582.1, read on the forward strand.
GATACCTGTACTTACACAGATTCTCAATACTTCTTTATGTGGATGGTAACACACACACACACACATATATATGTGGTTTTATTGTACTATATACATATATCCATATATGTAAGTATATGTTTTGTTTTAACTAAGCTCCATGATGTAGAACAAGCAATGCCTAAAATACGTTTTCTCACAGGTTCTTGTGTACGGTATCACAAAATATAGGGGAGTAGTAAGGAATTATAATCCCTTGTTATAGTAGAAACATTCTTAACTCTAAAATGTTATTTGTACCATCTTGAAAACATAGGCTGTACATGAATTTTCTCAGTTGTGATTGCCACAACAATTTCTATTGTAGTTTTTGATACAAAGATATCTAAGGAGCTGCAACCTAATTGCAGTCATACTTACTGCTTTTCTACCATTTGACAGTCCTGAGAATGAGTATTTTAAACCTTCTGTGAAGTCTCCCTCCAGTACACAAATGGAATAGCATTGTGTGGTTCTGGTCCCACCTCAGAAATGTTATTTGAGATGTTCTCTTTGCAAACAGTGAGGGTGAGTCTGAACTTAAGCTCTTGGTATGTATCCCCAGTATTATGTTGACAGCCTATTTCTTCCTTCTGCCCACTGTGCACAAAGCTCTTTGATGTATACTGTGAAGAATGTGAATAGGCACGAGTAACCATATACATGGTCTGTGTGCATAGAAGTATACAAATAGGTGCTGTGGGTGTTCCAGACAGAAAGGACTTAAAACAGAGGGGAAGAGGTTCCTGTAACATCAGTTCAGAAAAAATGTTGGAAAACATTAATTTTTTTCTATTAATGTTTGTAAGATAATTCTTAAAAATATATGAAATAGCAATATTAACCAAGACATTTTCATATATGAAAGCACAAGAATGAAGATATATTACAACAGTTAACTCCAGATTAATGCATGGAATGATAACATAATTGATGAAGAAACCGTGAAGACCAAGAGAAATCGTGTGGCCCACAGCAGACAAACAATACCATAAGGCCTTACAAGAGAGTTATGAAACTAATTAGGCTTATTAAATTCTTTACAGGAACAACATTCCAATGTGAGCTAATATTTTAATCTCTGAGGTCATTTTCCAGTTCTGTTTCCAAATTGACCAACCTTGTTTCGGGACAAAGACTAATGACATGGTGGAGGGAAAGCAGAATCCTAGGAGCTGTCACAGAAACAGAGTAATAAAATTAGATATTAGAGAGCCCTGAAGATGGAACCTTAATAACATAATCTTCTCAAAAGAAGCCTGGAGTTTGGGGCTACAGAGTTCTACAAGAAAATGAAGACCTAAACCAAAAACTTCTAGAAAGCAGAGGAACAAAAACTACAGTGTCAAGGTGTTTAAGCCTTTTGAGTGAGCACTGCTATGGGCGATGATCTTGTATCCTGACCCTGTAAAACTTTATCCATTGTATTGCTTTAATAAAATGCTGATTGGCCAGTAGCCATGCAGGAAGTGTAGGCGGGCAACTAGAACAGGAGAATTCTGGGAAGAGGAAAGATTCAGTCTTCAGTCATCACAGAGAAAGTAAGACACAGAGAAAGCAAGATGAGAATGCCTTATTGACAAAAAGGTACCAAGTCACGTGGCAAACACAGACAACAATTATGGATTAATTCAGGATGTAAGAGTTAATAAGAAGCCAGAGCTAAGAGGCCAACCAATTTATGATTAATGTAGACCTCTGTGTGTTTCTTTGGGACTGAATGGCTGTGGGACTGGGTGGGACAGAAACCTCTGCCAACAGAGCACAGTCACTCACTGTCTCAAGACATGCAAATTTGGGGTTGGAGATACTTACTGCTTAGTGGTCAAACACCTGTTTGTCAATTATGACGTTTTGCATTCAAGCTTAAGTACCACCAAACCAACTACGCAAACAAAGACATAAGACAGGAAATGGAAAGAGACTCACTCCTGATGTCGACTTTGAAGTAAAGAAATCGATAAATGTGATAGATACATTATTAAAATGCAGAGAAAGTGAACAAAATAAAGTTAAAGAAAGTAGAATTTTGCTGTAGAATTAGCATATAGTTCTTAATAGCATTAGTATTTTACAACTACAGATGTAACATCTTAAATGGTCAGTGTGAGACTGCAAACTAGTCACTTTCCTTGTTGCTGCAGTGAAATACCTCACAAAAAACAAGCTTACAGTTTGAGAGTAAGGGAGTCATAAAGGAGTTTTAGGTATCTAGTCCCATGGCATCCACAGTCGGGGACAGAGAACAATCAGTGCTGGTGCTTAGCTTGTCCTCTCGTTGACCTCAGCTTATTGAATGGCACCACCAAATCCAGGGTGAGTATTCCCACCTGGAGGAATCCGATCTAGAAACAGCTCACAGGTATGTGTAAGGATGTCCCTCTTACATGACTCTATACCATGTCAAGTTGACAACCAAGATTAACAACCATCAACAACACAAACAACAAATCAGATCCAGCAGAGAAGTCTGATGAGACAATCTGGAAGCGAGAGTAATAGAGAAGATGGAAACAGATGCAGAAAGAACCAATATGCATTAAAGTGAAGGAGAGTTGTGAAAGAGAAGAGAGGCAACAGGGAAGGAGTATCCCACTCTTGGCCCAAGTGAAAAGGCTGAGATCAGATAATACAGAGGCACTCTTAGAATGGTGAGAATTTACCAAGCTAACCAAGATCAAGGCAGGTTTGAGAAGTTTGAAGCAGGATAAAGACAATGCCACAGTGCCCTGTCCTAAATGGCAATGTGTTAAGAGTAGTTAAATTCCCCACAAATAGAAGAAATGAGGCTTAAAAATAGAAAAAGGGAAAAAAATCACAGTATTGACAAAGGAGAGGCAATGTAGCTCTCAGCTTAGTTCTTAAAAGAAATAACGAAAGCCAGACACACCAGGATCGTATTGTGAAAGTGTGGAAGAAAAGAGAGGCCATCCTGGAACTATACATCTGGTGAGAATCTATCCCTATAGCTAAAACAAAAAAGACAGAGAAACAAAAGCTAAGGGGCTTTGTTAGCCAGTGGTCTACACTTAAAGAAATAGCAAAGGGAGAATTTCAGACAAACTGAAATGATCCCATGAGGAACAAAGCACTAGGGAATGAAGAACAAAGGAAGAAATATTGCATGTGCAACCAAAAATGAGTTTGGGACAGATAATTGTGAGTTTTTGTAACACTTAAAACACATCAACATCTAAAATGTATGAGTCACCCAAAAGGCTAGAAAGAGTAATAAATGGTGGATAAATTTCTAGAAATAAACTAATGGTGTGCCATGTACCAAGAAATATTAGAGAGGCTAAATTAATCATTTGTAACGTCAAAGATATACATTGTAATTTCTAGGTTAATGGTTAATAAAATAATAACATGGAAAATTAATAAATTAATAATGAAAATAGAAAAGTCCAGTTAATAATTACTTAAGAAAAAAGAAATACCTTAAATAGGAAACAAGTGGCAAGATGGAGGTGTACACACAGACACAATGTTAATTTCATTAAAGACAAATGGATTAAATTTTCCAAGTAAAAACTATTGGATGCTCACAGGAGACAGATAGTAACATGTCAGTGATTACAGTCATTACATGAAGTCAAGACAGAGTTCATCGAGATCAGTGTGAATCTGTCCTCCATTGATAGCCTCTGGATTGACTTTTAAAATATATTTGACCCACATAGGAATATACCATGATATTTCAGCATTGCTAGATGCTGTTCTACTTATTATACATCACTTGTAGTTAACCAATGCATTGAAAAACTATTTTAGATAAAACATATCTGATTGTGAGGCTTGACAAATTGCTCAGGAGTTAAAGGCACCCACTGCTCTTGCACAGGACCCATGTCATGTGGTTTACAACTGCCAGTGAGTTATTCTAGCTCCGAAGAGTTCAACACCTTCTTCTGACCTTCATCAGTACCAACACTGACATACGAATGCCCACACAGAGGCACACACATACAGATAAGTAAAATTAAATAAATATTTTTAAAATAAAGTATTGATCAGAAAGCAAAAAGGGAAGAAAAACGGATGCAGGAAGCTGTATGTATACATATATATGTATCTATACATACCAGAATTTTTACCATGTTCTTAGCCCTTTAGGCCATTTTTCATGGTACTTTTAAAAAAGTACACATGGTCAAAGCACCCAGGAATTATACCTTGCATAGCACCCAGTGTTTACCCTCCACACGCATGCAGCTCTCTCAGCATCCTTGAGAAGAGCAGCAACAGTTCAAAGAACTCCGAAAGTCAGTCAGAGTGAGAATGAACTGATTGTGGTGACACACACATGCACTCTGAGATTGAAAAGGTGGGGCCTTGACTGTAGAAAAACAAGTGTGGTTCCTTTTTTAAAAAAATAGGCTTGTTGCAAGGAAAAGGTTAAGAAACGTATCACTTGAACTGTCCGCTAGACCTTCATATCCAAGGTTGACCCTTTCGGTGCCAGCAGAGCTGATCAAATGGACTAAGTGGGAGATGAGAGGTTAATACGGAATCAGAGAGGACTAATAAGCTCCAAGGCGCCTGTCTCACCGAGACTTTGTTAATCTGCAGCGGCCTCGCTCATTCTCTGAGTGTCAGTGTTCCACACCAATTACAGATTTCTGAAGGGCCACCCAAGCAGAACTGTGCCCTTAACGTGTAAGCCGACACTGCTGTAGCTAAGATTGCTATTGGACTGCAACAAATCTCCATGATCTTGATATTTGAAAATCCAAATAGATGGTTTCCATAGAAATGAATAAAAACATTTCCAAATTACTTATTCAGGATTAATCCACTGTAGCTCTGCAAAGCAAATGCATTTGATGAGGCTCAGTAAAGCAGCCAATGAAAAATAAACTAAGATTGTCCAATAAGGTGATTCCAATCACTAATAGAAAATATCGAGGCACAGTTAAATATGGGTTTAGACAAAGTGTTATTTTTTAATTCCAAGTGTATAGATCCATAAAATTAATTATTGGAAATGCTGTTAAGATTACTGGGTATGGTTGTAAACAGAAGGAAAGAACAAAGACTATACAGTCACTAATATTTCTATCCAGTTTTGACTCTGTTATGTCCTAGCTGGGTTGACTTGGCCCGGATAAAGTCTTTTTCCTCGGCCTTAGTGTCATCAGTTACAAAATGGGAATGACAGGGCTTTGCTCTGGGTCTAATCAAGTAGTTTTGTGTTTTTCATGTGTGGGAAGATGAAGGAATGCTTTCAAGACCATTGTTAGTAAAGAAAGAAAGAAATCTATGAATTGTAAAGCTGGCCTCGCAGTCTCAAATAAATCCTTCCGTAGTGTTGTGCTGCTGCTATTTATTCAAGGAGGGCAAACAGCAAAGCTGGGGAATTCTCCCAGGAATCAAAACAAAAAAAAATGCTTTCAAATGTTGTGTTGATTCACGCCTACACCCACATGCAAACAGTAATAATGGTGGTGAGGTGATGATGATGCTGTTGTTTGTTTGGGTTTTAAGTATCTAGCATTGTATCAAATAACGTAAAACATGAATGTACTATAGAGTCTGTGTAACAGAATGTTAGACGGAGTGTTTCCTGTTGTCCCAAATTAAAATTTGTTCAAAATCTCTGAAGCTGCAGACCAGGGTAGCACCAGGGTGGTTAGTTTGGATTCTCTGAGAATCAAACATAGAGATGAGTGTAGACATATAAGGAATGTGCTGGGCAGGAGCTGTCTGTCAAGTAGAAAGGGAGAGTGCCAACGGAAGGAGAGTAACCTTGAGGATACCATTCTGGTCTGATGCTCTGAAGGACGGAGAAAGAGGACTGGGTATGAAAAACACTGAGCCTACAGCAAAACTCCAAGATCAGAGTTAGGCCAGTGGGGATTCCTTGAGCTTAAGTCACTACTCAGAAAGGTTCTCTACCTAATTAGACCAGTTTGGTTTATTGGCCATAGCATACTCAGTTATTGGCTAGGAACAGTTCATGGGAAGTATGGCTTTGGCACAAAAGTGATTATGGGTCCAGAGAAAGTGACTGCTTTCTTATGCAAGACACCTGAGCACTTGTTTTCCTGGCTGTTGCACCAGATCGTCTGTGGGAATCACAAACTCTAAAGGGCTGACTAAGAAGCAGGAAAACAGATTCAGTGGCTGTCTTCATTGCTGTTCTATTGCTGTGATGAAGCACCATGACCAAGACAACTTATAAAAGAAAGCATTTAATCGGGCCTTTCTTATGGTTTCAGAGCATGGCAAGAAGCATGGTGGCAGGCAGACAAACATGGCACAGGGGTGGTAGCTGAGGGCTTACATCCTGTCCACAGACAGGAAGAAAGAGTTCATTGGAAATATCATGGAAACTCAAAGTCCACCCCCAGTGACACACCTCCAACAAGATGTAAATCCTAATCCTTTTCAAATAGTTCCACCAACTAAGTCCTGAACAATCAAATACATGAGTTTATGAGGGTCATTCTCATTCAAATCACCACAACAGCTACAATCTTCAAGCATTTGTTTTGTTTTATTTTATTTGTTTTTAAGATGAAGTCCAGGCTCACCTGGAACTCTCTATGTAGCCTAAGTGGGCTTCAAATGCATAAGCTCTTCCTATCTCAGACCCCCTAGTGCTGGTATTACAGGTACCATACCTCATTAACCTTCATATAATTAGATGAGATTATCAAAGGAAATTTGTAGGAGTGGACGGTTCAATGCTACACTACAAAATTCATGGACCTGGAGGCCATCCTATTGGATGGTTGTTGGGACCTAGACCCCTATCCACCAAATAAAGAATGGTGGGATACCCAGTCTTCATTACAAAGTAGAAAGCAAAAGCTTCTTTTTAAGGGTCTATAACATCCCCTGGAGAACCTAACGTCCACTCCTACAAAATTCTTTTGTTGTTGTTGTAAAAAAGAAAAATGTGTGTGTGTGTGTGTGTGTGTGTGTGTGTGTGTGTGTGTGTGTGTGTGTGTGATCACAATAATTCTAGAAAAGGTGAAGAAGAGGTAATGGATTCCAGAGGAAGTGCTAGAGGGGACACAAGAGAAGTTGGAGATGGGAGTAACAGAAACTGTGTAAACACAGTATACTCACATATGAAACTCTTGATGAAATAAAAAGGAAAAAAAAGTTAAAACAAAAAGACCAAAAGAATTCACTCTTAAAGTTTGTTTGAGATAAACTGCAGTTTTTCTTTTTGTTCTCTCTCTTTCTCTCTCTCTATTTATTTACTTTATGGATATGGGTGTTCTGCCTGCATGTATATTTGTGCATCACACACATCCTAGATACTCATTAGACGCAGTGAAATTTCACTTGTATTTTATTTATTTATTTTTTTTAGTTGGTCCTGTTGAGCCATCTTGTATTTTAATAAATAAAGCTTGCCTAAAGTTCAGAGACTGAAACAGCCATACTGATCAGCCTTACAGACCAGGCAGTAGTAGCATACACCTTTAATCCCAGTAGCCACACTGGTTTGCCACAGAAACCTGGAGGTAGTAGTTACATATCTTTAATCCCAGTCCTAGAGAGAAATATAAAATGAGAGGAGACTGCCCTCACACAATCTCATTCGAGATTTCTGGAGGCAGGATCGCTATATCACACTGAGGTGGGGTAAGAGCCAGTAGCTAGCTGTATTGCTTTTCTGACCTTCAGGTTGAACCCCAATATCTGTCTCTGGATTTTTAATAATTGTGTTACAATTAGAAGACAGAGAAGGTATTGGATTCTCTTGGACTAGAGTTACAGATAGTTGTGAGCCAGAATGTGGGTGCTGGGAATCAATCCTGGGTCCTTCAGAAGAACTTAACTGTTCGGCCCAAAAATGCGATTTTCAATTTCCACGAAATTTTTATGGTCAAGTCTGTGGATCTAATCTCTAAAAAGCAGAAAGACACAATCCTACTTCCAGTCCTAAATCCTGAAAATCCTCTGTTAGTCAGACACATTTCCTGGTCCTAGCTCCAGACCATTGATTTGGGAACCATCTTTCCCTGTTGAATTAAATAGCTCAATTACCAGCTTTACCTGGGTAGCTCATATCACCCATTTCCTTTCCTCACCCACTCTAAGAATGTCCATATCATCACATCAGATACACAATCAAAGAAAGAGGTCCACATGCCCAGGTCAAATCACAAAAATGAAAACAATATGAAAGGCCAAAACAGCATACCTCCCATGAAGTCCACTAACCCTACTGAAGTATTCACCAATGAGAACTACCTAGATGAAGGCTAGGACAAATGATTTAAAGACTAAGCTTAAACTTTATTGAAAATTTCAAGAAAAGGGGACACAAACAAACACTTCACTGAACTCCATGAAGATACCAATAAAAACTTGAGTGATGCATGACTAAATGACATGAGAAAGACAATTCAGGACCCCAAACTAAATGCAATAAATAGAAACATTGATGAGAATACAAGGTGAAATAAAGATGGAATTGAAAACCTCAGTATCTCACTTAGAAAACTCAGGGAAAGCCTTACAAGTAGAATGAAACAAACAGAAGATTGAATATCATGATGCTATGATAAAGTAAAGCAGCTCGATGAAATAAGCAAAGATATAAAAAAAAACAAAGCACAGAAAATGTAGGACACCATCAAACAACCAAATCTTCCAATTAGAGGCATAGAACAAAAGAATGGTAGGTCAATAGCATAGAATAAACTTTTAACAAGATCACAGAAGACAACTTTACCAAAATAAAAATAAAAATGCATAGCCATACAGATACAAGAAGCTTACAGAACTCCAATTAGACAAGAACTAAAAAGAAACATCCAGCATGTTATAGTTAAAACACTATATAGAACAAAGAAAATATATCAAAAGCTTCAAGAGAGAACAGATAAGTCACATATAAAGGAAAACCCACCAGAATGGCATCTGATTTCTCAGCCGAAACTCTGAAATTCAAAAGAGCCTGGGAAAAATACAATTTGAGTTCTAAAAGACCATAACTGCTAACCTAGATTACTATACCCAGAAAAACTATCTACCAATGTTGAAGGAGAAAGAAAAATTTTCCATAATACACACTGACTAAAAAATCTATATTGTGGAGGCCCAAAAATATGTGATCCTATTTTCACCTTATCTGATGGACAGAGAGTTTGGAGGTTACTCAAATTTGATGACAATAATTAGGGGATTATTAAGATGGCTCATACAGGTAGATCCCCTCCCCCTAACAGATGGTCAGGAGCAAGCATACTTCTGCTCCTTCTTCTGTATTAGGAGGTTGCCTGGGGAGTGACTACTTTCAGGATACTTAGTCTAGGGTGGCTTCACCTTCTAAACAGCAAAATGCTAATTATTTGATACCTCAAAGTGTTGAAGCAATTAACACTTCGAGCTGCCCTTTGTATTATGTTAAAGAAGTCTTTTGTTGCCTTCTTTCCCCTTTTGTATTGGTATAAAAGTGTATGGGAAACTAAACATGGGCAACTTCAGTATTCACTAGAACGCCCTCCCAGTACCATCTTATGTTTTCTGGTTTATTATTTTATTCGTGTCTTCATACTCTTTACTTATTTTTCTGATCCCCGCACCCCAACTCTGGCAAATGGTATTTTTGTTGAGGCTGGTCCCCAACACCATATCTAACAAATAACAGCAACATAAAACACTAAATAGAATACTGAAAGCAATACTTCAGACTGAAGGGAGGAATAGGTATATACAAGAGGCTCTAGAAAAAAATACAAATAAAACTATAGTTTAATGAAATACAGAGCACAGCTAAAAGTGTCAAAATGACTGAAAGTTACACACACCTTTTGAGAATAACTTTAATATTAATGGTTTCAACTCTCTAATAAAAATACACCAGCTAGCTGAATGAATTAAGAAGCAAAATCCAACTATTAGTTGTCTACAAGAAACTTATCTTTGAAGATAGACACCACATCAAAATAAAATAATGGAAAAATATTATCAGTAAATGGGATCAAGAAGCAAACAGGTCTTGCCATATTGATATGAATATGAATTCATTGAATTCAAATGAAAACTAATCAGAAGAGACAAAGAATAGTCTAAGCAAGAAATAAATTAATCATTTACATCACAATAATAAACATATATGCACCAATTCTAGAGCATACAATTTTATAAAAAGCATATATTGAAGAAATTAAAGACATAATTAACACAAATCTAATCACTGTAGGTGATTTCAACATGCAACTTTCTTCAATAGATAAGTCATCTGGGTTTCAACAGCCTGCCTGCAGCAAGCAAGGTAGGCACTTTGTTTACGAGCTACCCAACCAGCACAGAGATCTGATCTCGGCACCAGGAGAGACATCACTCAAGCACCAGGAGAGCCATCACTGGGGAGTGCCATCACTGGGAAGGTACATCGGTAGGCAAGGAGACCTGATCCTGTAAAAGAAGATATATAGGGAAGCATTCGGAGGAAGAGATGGGCAGGCACCAATGCAAGAATTCACCCAACAATCTGAAGAACAACATGAAACCACCAGAACCCAGCGACCTCACAACAGGAGGACAGGAACACCTTAATCAAGAAGAAGTAGAAAAAATTGACTTTATGAAAGTGATTGACGCCCTTAAACAGCATGTAAAATATGCCCTTATAGAAATGGATGAGAAGTATAACAGAAAGTTTGAAGAATTGAATAAATCAGTGAATGATACCCTAGGAAACCAAGGAAAAACAATCAAACAGATAATGGAAATAGTTCAAGACTTGAAAACTGAAATAGAGGCAAAGAAGAAAACACAAACAGAGGGCTGGCTGGACATGGAAAATCTAGGTAAATGAATAGAGACTACAGAAGCAAGCATAACCAGCAGAATACAAGAGATAGAAGAAAGAATCTTAGATTTTGAAGATAACATAGAGAAAATAAACACACTGGTCAAAGAAAACAGCAAGTCCAACAAACTCTCATCACAAAACATTCAGGAAATATGGGACACAATAAAAAGACCAAACCTAAGAATAATTGGAGTAGAAGGAGAAGAAGTGCAGCTCAACGGTCCAGAAAAGATATTTAATAAAATTATAGAAGAAAACTTTCCCAACCTAAAGAAAGATGTACCTATGAAGGTTCAAGAAGCATACAGAACACCGAATAAGCTGGATCAAAAAAAAAATCCCCTCGCCATATAATAATCAAAACACAATGCATATAGAATAAAGAAAGAATATTAAGAGCCGCAAAGGAAAAAGGCCAAGTTACTTATAAAGGTAAACCTATCAGACTTACACCTGACTTCTCTATGGAAACCATGAAAGCCAGAAGGTCCTGGATAGATGTACTACAAAAACTAAGAGATCATGGATGCAAGTCCAGACTACTATACCCAGCCAAGCTTTCGTTCACTATAAATGGAGAAAACAAAATTTTCCAGGATAAAAACAAATTTAAACAATACGTAGCCACAAATCCAGCCTTACAGAAAGTAATAGAAGGAATATCACTAACCAAGGAGTCCAACAATGACCACAATAACTCAGACATCTAGAGACCCTTCACCAGCGCAACTCAAAGGAGGGAAACAAACAAACTCTATTAGATAAGTCATCTGAACAAAGCAATTAACAGAGAAAAACCTCTGGATTAAATGACATCTTTTGTCTAGCGGAAGCTATAGAAAATTCCACTCAAGTAGTAAAGAAGATACATTCTATTCAGTAGCTCCTGGAAGCTTCTCTATAATAAACCACATGCTGGATAACAAAACAAACCTTATAATCACAGGAAAACTTAAGTAATCCCATGTATTCTGTTCACCTCTTGTGCTATAAAATTTAAAATCTACAGTAAACAAAGCTTAAATGAGTGTATAAACTCATGTATATCTAACAACTCATTATTGAATAATGAACAGACAAAGAAGTAATCAAGAAACAAATGAAAATATTCTTGGAACTAAAGGAAAATGAACACACAAACACAAAAGACCTCCAGGACATATTAAAAGCAGTTCTAAGAAAGAAGTTTATGAACTTAAGTGATACATTAAAAGTTCAAAAAGAATACAAATAAATTATTTAATGATGCATACCAAGAATTTGAAAAAATAAGAACAAACAAAACCTAAACCCAGTAGGTGGCAAGAAATAATAAAAATCAAAGTAGAAATTAATGAAACAGAAACAACGCAAATAATGCAAAGAATCACTGATTCTAAGAGTTGTTTCCTTAAGAAGATAAACAAGGTTGACAGATGCTTAGACCAACTAACCAAACAAAAGAAAGGAATGACCCAAATCAACGGAGTCAGAAATGAACATGGAAAACAGTACAACAGACACAAAAGTAACACCGTAAGAGAAGCCTCAAAAAGCTAAAAATAAATTTAGCAGATGAGCCAGTTATACCACTCCTTGTCAAATGCCCAAAGGACTCATTCCACTCCTCAGATACTTGTTCAGCAATATTTATTCATAATGACTAAGAAATGGAAACAACCTAAACGTCACTCAACAGATGAGTAGATGGTGAAAACGGGGTTCATATACCCGGTGAAGTATTGTTCAGTGTAAAGAAAAATGAAATCACAAAAATTTCAGGTAAATGGATGGACCTAAAAAAGATCACACTGTGTGAGGTAACCCAGTCCCTGAAAGACAAACGCCACATGTTCTCTCTTATCTGAGGTTCCAAAACCTTCAGATGTGAGTGTGCAGAACAGAGCAAACACAGAAAGTAGGAAAGTGTAAAGGGACCTTAAGTGTGGTTGGGTTTGTGAGAACAGAAGGATACAGGTGTTAAGAAATAGGAAACAGAAAAATGGAGAGGAGTGTAATTGGATTTTTTTGCTGTTGCTTTGTTTTGTTATGTTTTTACTCTTTGGGGGGAGCTGAACATCACCCAGATCCCAAATAAATCACAGAAGTTTAATCTTTCTTAAGCCTGGCCTTAGCTTGGCTTATTTCTAACCAACTTTTCTTAAATTATCCTGTCTATCTTTTGCCTCTGGGCATTTGCCTTTATTCTATATACTTTTTTTTTATTTCTTACTCCATGTCTGGCCGTACAGCTGGGTGGTTGGCTCCTAGCATCCTCCTCTCCTTCTCTTGCCACATTTCTCCTATTTTATTCTCTCTGCCTGCCAGACCCCCCTCTCCTTTCTCCTGCATACTACTGGCCATTCAGCTCTTTATTAAAGCATCAGGTGTTTTAGACAGGCAAAGTAACACAGCTTCACAGAGTTAAACAAATGCAACATAAAAGAATGCAACACATCTTTGTATCATTAAACAAATGTTCCATAGCATAAACAAATTTAATACATCGTCAACTAATTTTTCACAACAGAAGGGCTCCGGCTGGGGAAGAGAGAGTTCACTCAATACAGAAGAAAAAGAAATAAATAACAAGTAACTCCAATGCTATTTTATAATGCTTTAAGGAATTTTGTATTTACCTAAATTATACACAATATGTAAGAATATTATGTATATACATATGTACACATATGCTTGTATATACATATACAATATCTTAAAGGAAGTTAAGTTGCTTAGGCTGACAATGTTCCCAAGAATCATAGAATAACAAAAACCCCAGTACAGACGCAAGAAGGATTGGTCAGGGTAGTGCAAGTGATTCATAAAACAATTATGGATTATCAATGTAGCCCTTAACTGCCCCTCAAGATTTGAGGGTGTGCCCCTTTCACTGAAGACATCACACAATTAAGACACACAATTCCGATGACTCACGATGGACCTGACCTGAAAGCCTCTTTCCTGAGGTCTCTGAAAATGCGATACAAGCTGCCAAGGAAGGGAAACAAACAGTTCTACTCAGCTGCAACAGCTGTGAACCGTGACAATCACCAGCATGGCGAGATATGCATAAAGGTGCAAGAAGTACCACTCACGTGTAGGTGGCAGACGATAGCTGTCTAAAGGAACCTGCTGAACAGGAGGGAAATCGTGCCTGATAATACACACCCAACCAACTTCCCGGGGCTAGTGAAGTCACAGACCTTAGAAAGAATCTACTATCTTGACTTTGCTCAACCAGTGAATTCCTTACTCCAATTCTAAATATCCTCCTAGATCCACAGGTAAGTGCAGCTCCCACCCCTCATCAAAGGTGCTTCCCTTTAGCAAACGGAAATCACAACTGGACACAATACATGATCACTGGGGCGAGGGAAGCCCAACCACAATGGATACATCGACATCACAGCCCCTGTAATCTAAGGCTCAGGGAACACAGCAGAACACAGGGAGGGTCGTTTAAGAGCTAGAATACTGGGTAGTGAGATGTGAAAGTATTTTCTAGAAATTGCTGCATAAACAAGACTGGAACAATGACAAAATCGACAGACAGGCTAAGACAGAAAGGAGAAGATTCCATGGGGCCCAGGCCTAGAAAAAGAACTGGCAACTAATGACTGTTGAGAGAGGATACCTCACCTCTCCCTGAGGTCAGTCCCTTATTGGTTATCCAACACCAAGTGACCGGTTCAGAAACCATAAACACACAAACAACAAGAATGGACTCAGCAAGTTATATTTGTGTGTGTGTGTGTGTGTGTGTGTGTGTGTGTGTGTGTGTGTGTGTGTGTAAAACAATAGTAATAAAAGAAAAGCCTATCTATTTGGAGGTGCGGATTGAAGGGGGTGCAGAGAGGGTACCTTGGAGGGGATGGAGGAACAAAAGGGAAGAGGTAAAACAATGTAATTTGATTTCAATTTAAATGTATTTTTAAAAACAGCTCAAAGAATATAATGAAAGCAATAAAAAAAATAAAGGCTAAAAACTATTGTTGGAAGTTATTAAGCAATTTCCATGCAGGAAATTGATCTTGAAATGGATCTTCAGGAATATTACAGAGTTTTGTGAGCGTCCCATAAAGTGATACCAAGCCTAATTGTTCCAACAAACAGGTTCTCTTCTGTGCATTTGCATTGAGATTTATAAGTTGAATGAATTTTTTAAATTAAAATTAAAAGCACATCTATAATTCTTTTTAAAAAGAATTTCACTGAGATCCATCTTCTATTTGACCAATTTTGACATGTAACCTAAAAAAAAGGAGCCTTAGCACCCAGTACCATACTCCCCATAACTTGAAAGTTCATCTTGTACTGCATACCTGCCATATACTATGACTAGTGTTAATGTATTATATATATATATATATATATATATATATATATATATATATATATATACACATACTGGGATTTAGAGATAAGAATTCCTGTGTGCACTTAAAAAATAAAATGTGAATTAAATTAAGCAAGTACAGACTTAAAAACTACAAAATACCAAGGACAGAAATCAATGATCTAAATGTTAAATAAATAGTAGATTCTTGGGTCAATAAACTCTAAGTGGTACAAATATCAATTCCACCCAAATAAACATATCAGTTGATCAAAATTTTTATCAAAAATCCCAGGATTAGAAGGAGAAGATGGGGGTGAATGAGCACAATATATTACATTACATTCTCAAATGTTTAATAAAATATTAGTTTTTAAAATATCATGATTGATTATAGGGACAGATAGGATTATTAAAAAGGTTACAGTAAGAGACAAATGAAGTAGAATAACTTCTACTTTAGATGAAAGAAAAAATGGGGGAGGAGTCATCTAACCTGATTTGTTATATACCACAGCAACAAAATCTCTAAGGCAATCACAGAAAATAGATACGTGTATCAAGGAAGAAGGATAGAGGATTCATAGGAACCCCGCGTTTGCGCGGCAGCCTTTGTAGACAGGCGAAACAAACAAAGCTAGCACCAGAGTTTAACAGGAAAATGAGCTCAACTTCCCAGCTTCTTTAAAAATTACTGTGAAATTGTTCATTGCCTTAAATGAAAAATACAAAACAAAAATATTCAGGATCTAAAAATTAAGTGGAAAAGACATTTATTTAGCACCAAAATAGGGCACACAAATGAAAGAGTTGATACCTCAATGTCAGAAAAGCTAAAAGCTTCTGCTTTATGAAAATATCTGTTAAAAGGCTGACAAGAGAGTTACAGAGCAGGCCAGAGAGATGGTTCAGGAGTCGAACACTGGCACCCCTTCCAGAGAACCTGGATTCAATTCTCTGCACCCTTGTGGTGGCCCACAACCTGCTATGACTTGGTTCAGGGGATCTGTTGCCCTCTGGTGGCCTCTACAGGCACTGCATGCACACGGTGCAAAGACTTAACATACAGGCACACAAAATAAAAAGAAATAGATCTTTAACATTGTTGTAAAAGAGAGCTAAAATCCAGGATAAAATATTTAGAAATTTCATATCAAATAAAGAAATGGGATCTACATTAAAGAAATATCGAGTCAACAGTAAAAACACAGAAAACACAACTAGAAAATGAGAGAAAAAGACATTTTAAAGAGAATTTGTCAATAAGCAAATTAGAAGAGACTCAATCTCAATAACTAGTAGAGAAATTAAATTAAAACCATGCAGAGACATACACCTTTCCACAATGACTAAAATAGAACTCAAAGTGTAAGAACAACATGCATTAGTCCCACATTGTTGGTAGGATTTTAAGTTAATACAGGCACTGGAGAAAAGATAGGAAGTTTATTTAAAAATCTAAATATGAGGAAACATACAGAAACCCACAAGCAAACATTGAGCTGAGCTTCGGAAATCCTGCTGAAGAGAGGAAGGAAGGATTGTAGGAGCCAGAGGGGTCAAGGATATCACACACGCACACACACACACACACAAACACAAACACACCAAAAAAAACCCCACAGAACCAACTAACCTGGGGTATAGGAGTTCACAGAGACTGGACCAATAACGAGGAAAACTGCTTGGGACTGACCTAGGCCCTCTACATATATGTGATGGTTGTGTAGCTTGGTCTACTTGTGGGACTCCTAACAATGGGAGCAGAGGCTAATGCTTTGCTTGGCTCTTGGGAGTCTATTCCTTGTACAGAGTTGCCTTGCCCAGCCTTAATACAAGGAAAAATGCTTTGTCTTAAGGCAACTCGATGCACCATACTTTGCTGACACCCATGGGAGATCTGCCCCTTTCTGAACAGAAACAGAACAAAAATGGATTAGGGGCAGGGAAGAATGGGAGAAGAGGAGGGAAGGAAAACTGTGGTTGGGATGAAAAATAAATTAATTAAATAAATAAATAAAATCTAAATATGAAACAAGTTGCTCCAACATAAACACGCCTGGTCATCTGTTCTAGGGAAATGAACATGTCTAGTCAACCTCAGCACTTGGGAAGTGAGGCAGGACAGTAGCAAGATCAGACCAGCCTGGGACATGCAGAGTCGTGTCTCAAGAAAACAAACGCAAGAAGAAGGAGAGAAAACGCATATTCACATGAAACCTATGCGTACATTTTATACCAGCTTTATTCATAATAACCTAGTACTGGAAATCGTGACCCTTTCCTTCAATAGATGATTAAATATGGAGCACACTAGAGCACATTCTTACTCTGAGTACTGTTCAACAGGAGAGAGAGAGAGAGAGAGAGAGAGAGAGAGAGAGAGAGAGAGAGAAGGAGGAAGGAAGAGGGGAAGGGAGGATGGAAGGATTATCATTGCTCTTTCTTTTTTATTGTCATTCAGTCATGTGAAGAGCAAACAGAAAACTACAGACTGCAAAAATCCAAATCCGAAAGGTTGAGTACTGAATTGTTGCATTTGTTGACTATTCTTAAGTGACAGACATAAAGAATGAAAGACAGATGAGCGCTGGTCTCCTGCTGAGGAAAGGCGCAAGGGCTGTGGTGTGATTTGAAGAGGACACCATGAACACTTCTACAGATTGGAAGTGCCCTCTGCCTGCAGACCCTGTCCTGGTTGATTGGCCACACAGCTTTGCAAGTTACCTGCTGTGAGGAACCAGAGCGTGGATACGTAGGATCTTTGTACATTTTCTCATACCTGTAAGTGTGAGCCTGCACCTACCTCTTCACAGCAAAATGCTTATTTTTTTTATTTTTTATTAAAAATTTTCACCTCCTCCCATTTCCCTCCCCTTCCGCTTCCCTCTCCAGTCCAAAGAGCAGTCAGGGTTTCCTGCCCTGTGGAAAGTCCAAGGTCCTCCCCGCTCCATCCAGGTCTAGGAAGGTGAGCATCCAAACAGACTAGGCTCCCACAAAGCCAGTACATGCAGTAGGATCAAAACCCAATGCCATTTTCCTTGGCTTCTCAGCCAGCCCTCATTGTCAGCCACATTCAGAGAGTCTGGTTTGATCACATGCTCCATCAGTCCCAGTTCAGCTGGCCTTGGTGAGCTCCCATTAGATCAGCCCTGCCGACTCAGTGGGTGGGCACCCCTCTTATAGTCCTGACTTCCTTGCTCATGTTCTCTCTCCTTCTGCTCCTCATTTGGACCTTGGGAGCTCAGTCCAATGCTCCATTGTGGGTCTCTGTCTCTATCTCCATCCATCGCCAGATGAAGGTTCTATGGTGATATGCAAGATATTCATCAGTGTGGCTATATAATAGGGCCAGTTCAGTCGCCCTCTTCTCAGCTGCCCAAGGAACAAGCTGGGGGACATCTCCTTGGACACCTGGGAACCCCTCTAGAGTCAAGTTTCTTGCCAACCCTAAAATGTCTCCCTTAATTAAGATATATACTTCCCTGCTCCCATATCCACCCTTCCTCCATCCCAACCATCCCATTCCCCCAAGCTCTCCCCATCCTCCCTCTCTCACTTCTCTCTCCCCATCTCCCCTTACCCCCATCCCATCCCCACCCCCAAGCTCCCAATTTTTGCCTGGCAATCTTGTCTCCTTCAAATATCCACGAGGTTAACTATATGTTTTTCTTTGGGTTCACCTTCTTATTTAGCTTCTCTAGGATCACGAATTATAGACTCAATGTCCTTTATTTATGGCTAGAATCCACTCATGAGTGAGTACATACCATATTCATCTTTTTGGGTCTGGATTACCTCACTCAGGATATTAAAAGTCCAGAATATGGCTAAACACAATGAATTTAAAAAAAATACTATTAAATAAAAATAGATTTCTAAAATGGGCAATTAAAGCAAAAAGAAAAAGAAAAAGGGAATGCCTCATGACGCATTGCATTATAATTTAAAATACACTAGTGCATACATCATTCATAATTTGCTGCTATTGATCCAAAGGCTCTTATTGTTTTATCAAACTCCAGCAGATCAGTGTGGGCACCATGTTCAACTTGATCCTTCAAAGGGAAAAGAGAACTTGAGACCTAAGGGCGACTTCCCTTTCTGGATTTCAGCAAGTTGTTTGTTTCAGTTTCAAGTATTTTACAGTCGCCTCTCACTACACGTAATCCAGCAGCATTTTCAAAAGCAACTCTTAGTTTTCTCCAACGGAATTCTAAAATAAAGTTACTGTCTGAGTAATTCCTGCACTCAGTGTATGGCACAGCTCAAACACTAGCACGTCTCTAAACCGAAGTGAAATTCTGGATGTGTATTTTAATGTTTCCCCTATAAAGTATGCTATTTTTATAGGAAAAGGGGGTTGCTGAAAAATGATTCGTGAATGCTCTCATAAGAAACAAGAAAGTATCCCAGGATTTCCCAATAAAAACGAAGTTAGAGTCTAGAGTAGTGTTCCTTGGCCCTCTTTCCACTTCCATAAAACACATAAGTAAGTTTCTGTTTGAGGGAATGTTTTTCCTGTGGGCATGTTTTTGCTCATATGTGGACACATTTGTGTGGGGGTGCACATGCATGTGTGTACGTATGCTTGTGGACATCTGATATAGATGTCAGGAACCATCCTACGTCAATCTTCTCCCTTATTCGTTGAGGCGGGTTCTGTCAATAAAACCTAGAGATCACGGATGTGGCGAGTCTTACAGACGTGCTTGCTCCAGGATCTTGGTGTTTTTTCTTCCAATACTGGAACGAGAGGTCAGCTTTAATACCTATCCAGCGTCTATGTGGGAACTGGAGAGCCAACTCTGGGTCTCATGTTTGTGCAACAAGTACATAAACCGCCGAGCCATCTCTCCAGCCCTCAAAGAAAATTCCCTCATTCTATCCACACAATCCTGGTCCACCTTTGTCTAACTTCAGTACATACAAATCATCACCAAAACAAAGCATGGAGAGAAAAATATGTACAAGTTATTTGAAAGAATATGTAACTCTATTGTCCTGGCACACATTCAATTCCTGACGATGATCCATTCATGAATGTGATGGGTGGTTTGGGATTAACATTTTAACTGGATTTGGAGTCACCGAGGAAATGATGACACACAGTTGTTAGCAGACAGCCAGGCACCGCTGTAGGGCTGAGACTGGGACTGAACAGATGAAAAGAGGGAGAAAGGCAGCCTTGCACCACTTCCTTTGTCTGCATTTGGTTAGCCACGCTGTGCCGCTCCGCCCAGCATGCCTTCCCTGCTGCTATGAACTAACACCCTTGCCCAGCAAAACTTTCCCCCTCTGATCAAATGAGAAAATAAAAGATACTTTTATTCAGTGAGTTCATCCCATGGTTGTAAAATTTCTGTCGATAACCTGTTTCAAGGCGACAAGTAACCCATTTGAGAAGTCCCTTTCAAGATCACCTGGGATTCTGTACTGTAGACTTCATCCATGAACATGTACTGTGTGCACATGCAGATGAAGTTCGGAATCATACATGGATAGATTTGAAATAAACAAGTGTGTGCATTTGTACATAAAAGATTACTATCTTCACTCAAATTGGTAAAAAAATCCTGAAGTTTCTATTAATACTCCATATCCAAAAAAAGTATTAGTTGCTTTTCTTATTACTGTCTCAAACACCCTGAAAAAAGCCTAATTAATAAGGGTGGGGTTTATTTTGGCTCATGATTTGAGGGTACAGTCCATCATGGCAATGGAGGGATGGTGGCTGGTGGCGGGAGTTTAAGGCAGTTAGAGGTAGAAAATGATCGGCTTGTTCAGCTCTCTCCCCTTAGTCTATGAAGCCACAGCCATAGTCCCTAGAATGGTGCTGCCCATGGTCTTCCCACCCCAATGAACTTATTCTTGAAACTCCCTCACAAATGTTCCTCTAGTCCCTTCAGGGATCCTAGAATGTTGTCAAATTGATCATTGACATTGACACCAACCATCACAATACCGTAGACCAACAATAAAAGATTAAGTTTAGGGGTTGAACACCTGACCATCAGGTGCAAAGCTGTGGGTTTAGTACCCATTACTAGAAGAAAAAAAGACAATAGTATAAGCAATAAATGTACAAGTGTAACTGAAAGAAAACTGCTGAAGGTGACTCTAAGTGACCACAGACCAGCTCCATGTTTGGTAACCTAGTTTCTGTGACTTCCTGTTTGGAGCACCAGTGTCTCTGCTAGCACTTACCTAAAGATGCTGATTTCTCAGAAGACAGAGAGCAGGGAAGGAAAACCAATCAAACAACAGAAAGTGCACGCAGGATGAACCCCACAAGGGAAACCTAAACCTGAGGCTTAGAATTTCATTTTTCTGGTAATGGTGTAATTTCTCTCTCAAGTGGCTCACTCTTCACTCCCTCTACTTTGCATGTATTGTCTCCAAGGAGCAATATTTAATCTATAATTATCTTACTATATAATTTAGACCTTTGTATATCGCAGTAAGATCTACATTAGACAAGAGAGCCTGATGCTAAAATTGTTTTGCCAGGATAAGTTGTAACATCCCCATTTGTTTTTACCTCTTCTTCCGAGAATGTTGCTTATTGAAGCAAGGTTATGGGACCCGCATAATCATAGTGGAAATATTCGAACAAGCCTCAGCAAACTGTTCAGTCAATGCTGGGAAAGATATTCAGAGTCTGCCAAGAGAAGTTTACAGCATTTATCCTGTTTCTCTCCCAAGAACTCCAAGGCAGAGAAAACCTGAAAGTGGAAGTCAAGGCAAGTGCACCAGAGAGGAAGGAAATGGGAAAGAGAAGACAGAGAGAAGAGTAGTAGGGAAATGAAAAGGAATTCTCAGTGCAGAAGTGGCCGGATCTGCAGAAGAGAGCACAGAGAGACTCGGACACAGGCTGCACTCTGGGTCATGACTATGGGAAGTGATCACTTTCTTTACTTTTCTGGGTAATCACATGTGTGTGCAGAGCTTGACACACTGCTGAACCATGTTACACAGCAAAATCAACTTTTTGAAAGACTCAAAATACTTATAACCATCTTTTCTTTTTCACAGGTGCGAAGTTCTTCTATGGGGAAAATGTTTTTAGCATACTATTCTGTTTCTCTAGGTCAAACAAAAATGACCTGTGGTGAGATTTTGTTTATGATCTAACAAATAAAGCTTGCCTGAGGATCAGAGTGCAGACCTAGCCACACTAGTCACCCATACAGACTAGGCAGTGGTGGTACACATCTTTAATCCTAGGACTTGGGAGATAGAGCACTCTGTTTATTCAAGGCCACCCTGGGCTAAACAAAATTATCCAGTCTATAAGAGAAACAGAGCTTGCACAAAGGTGATCCCAGCAGTTGGGATGACAGGCCTTTAATCCCAGCACTAGGGAGGTGGAGACATGAATGATACGGCTGGGCAGAAAGAGGAATATAATTCAGGAGGAGACAGGGGCTCCACAGAAGCAGTCAGTCTGTGGTTACAGTCTAGGCAGTCAGTGTGAGAATGCAGTCTGAGGACAGGATTGCCCTTTTGGTCTGAGTTTTGGTAGACGTAAGAACTCCAGTGGCTGGTCACTCTGCCTCTCTGATTCTTCGGCTTTTACCCCCTAATATTCGACCCCTCGTTTTTATTAAGACTAATCAAAATTCATGCTACAATGACCCCCAAATCTACTCTCCTCTATATTTTCTAAATTACACAATGAACAGAAGCCTATGAGAAATCTGTCTTTGTTCCAGGCCAGCTTCTCCTTAGTCCCCATTCAACTGAGAACTTAACTGCCTCCAAATTCTAGGATGTCTTTCCTTAGCTGTGAATAACTATGAGAAACTAAATTGACAGCAGTGTCTAAGCAAGATACAGACCCAAATTTGTGAGTCTTGGTCCAACCTTCTCATCCCATCCAAAAGTGCCTGACATTGAAATTCTGTTTTCAGTGAAGTGTGTTAATACATATTTTAATGAATGCAAACTGTGAGGTCTAGCAGTGTCGTGGAAACAGCCACTTAAAAAAAAAACTGTTTCAGAAGGTACCTGGACTTAACTCACATGTCACTTTTTAAGAAGCTTTTACCTATTGAATATAAATGTGTTGTGTTATCCGAAAATCAAGGTCATAAATTAGTGAGGATAGGGAAAGGTGCAGAGGGCATCATAGTGAAGAGAGGGACAAATGGCGAGCCAGGGGAAGAAACGGCACTTAAGTGTGTCTTACAGGGTGCTACCCATACAGCATTTTAATAGGACCATTTCTCATGTTCTCAGCTCTAATTCTCACCTGAAATCCCCCGCGGGGTTTGTAAGCAGTAGCGTCAGATTGCCCAATGCCATTTCATTCCCATACTTGTACAGATGTTGAGAGCCTCTAGATGAAACCTTAGGGGAAAGTGAGCTAAAGAGCAGAAGGGGCATCTGATAATGAAAGTGTTTTCCAAGACAAGACAACAGGCAATGATACGGTGCATTTACAACTGGCCCCTCTTCCCCGCCTCACCACAAAAATGAACGTTTGCTAGGGAACTGCTGCAGGTCAGAGTGACCCTTTGGAACTCCCTCACACTGGGTGAGACTATGCCACAAAGAACGTCCCCTCTCAGCCCACCCTCACACAGCAGAGCACACAAGATGGCTCAGAAAACACACAGGAGTCCAGAGTGCAAGTGAGCACCCTCCTGCTAACACCAGGTCACTCGTGTTGACAGATCACGGCCCAGAGCAGACTCCGTGACTGTGTCTTTAGGAATATAGAAAATTTCCTCTTCTATGTAACTAGAAGGGAGAAAATATATCCACCACAAATAAGGAAAATAGAAAAAGATCAGGAACTCAATTTTTCTAAATATGTATGGGATGATTTTCTCATCAGGATTCTAGTTCGTCCAGAATTTGTCCTGAGTATGACTAAAGTCTGGGGAAAGTTAGTTGCTGTTTGCTTGCTTGTTTGTTTGTTTTGGTTTAGAGGCTGGGTTTTGTTTGTTTGTTCTATGCCAGTCTGTCACACTATCGGAATACGTGCTTATCCTCCTAGTTCCATGCCATTCCGGCATGCTCTCTGAATGCTTGCTTATCTTCCTAGTTCTATGCCATCCTGGAATGCTCTGAATGCTTGCTTATCCTCCTAGTTCTATGCCATTCCGGCATGCTCTCTGAATGCTTGCTTATCCTCCTAGTTCTATGCCATTCCGGCATGCTCTCTGAATGCTTGCTTATCCTCCTAGTTCTATGCCATCCTGGAATGCTCTCTGAATGCTTGCTTATCCTCCTAGTTCTATGCCATTCCGGCATGCTCTCTGAATGCTTGCTTATCCTCCTAGTTCTATGCCATTCCGGCATGCTCTCTGAATGCTTGCTTATCCTCCTCTTTCTTTTCTCTCACAATTCAGCCTCACTTTCACTTCCATTTCAGATGCTCAGCCTCTTAAAAAGCTGAAATGCCACTCCTAGTCGGGACGATGTGACTTCATAAGGTCCAGTAGTTATTATCACTCAGGGCTAACCGAAGACAAAATATTGTTGCTATAGTTTGAATCTAGAATG
The DNA here is from genome assembly GCF_037038515.1 of Microtus pennsylvanicus. Lineage (NCBI taxonomy): Eukaryota > Metazoa > Chordata > Mammalia > Rodentia > Cricetidae > Microtus > Microtus pennsylvanicus. The sequence continues at coordinate 59,799,896 of NC_134582.1, forward strand.
CCTCCAGAGGTCAGTATTCTGGCTTTGCCCCCAGCCTGTGATGCTCCTGTATGTGACAGATTTCCTTACGAGGTGGTGTTTGATGAAAGAAAATGAGGTCCCCAAGGTCATGTTCTTGAATGAGACATTGGGGCACTGGTGTCTTTTTCATTCTCTTTCCTTTATGGCCACCATGAAGTTAATAAGTACCTCTTCCATGGGCTTCTATCATGAAGCACTGTGCTACAAAAGACCCAAAGAAACAGGACCAAGGAGTTAAAATCTCTTAAAGGTTTCTCTGTGTAGCTTTGTAGCCTGTCCTGGAACTCACTTTGTAGACCAGGCTGGCCTTGAACTCACAGAGATCCGCCTGCCTCTGCCTACTGAGTGCTGGGATTAAAGGAGTGTGCCACCACTTCTGCTGAAAAAAATTTTATTTTAGATTATTTATCTCAGATATTATTTTGTCATAGTGACTAAGAGCTAATTAACACAGTTACAATATTCATAAATACATAAATATATACACTTGGGTTGCAAAACATGTTCAAAAAGATGGCTTTGTCACCATGGTACCTACAGTTCACATCTACTAATTCAATAATCACTCTGGCAAGACTGGAAGTTCTTTGATCTCAGGAACCATGATAGACACCGCTGTAGACCCACTGGTCAACAGAACAGCCATCATGATACAGGTATCTGACTTCCATGAATGAATTAGCAAATATCACCCTTTCATCCTCCTACATTTCCAAAAGCACGAACTAGGTTTCTCTGACTATCTGAAAACACTCCCTTTCCACACTTCTACCTTGGTTTCCCTCAATGACCCCACTCTGGTCACTGTTCTCACCCCTTTACTCCAGATCCAGATGTGAACCACTTCCCCTCACACACACACACACACACACACACACACACACACACAAACACACACACACACACACACACACACACACAAAACCTCTGGTTTTCAGTGGTTCTTTCGCTTACCTCTTCACTGACCCAGAAAGTTCCTTGTATCCCTTGATTTGCTGGGACAACTGATATGTAGACAGTGACCTAAAGAAGCAGATGTCAGGCTGAGGGTCTGGTTCAGTGGTAGACTTCTTGCCTCATATGTACAGGCCCTAAGTTCAATCCAGATTTATTTAAAAAGATCCAATAAAAATAAAAAAAGAAACAACTGTCCAAAATGGTTGGTTTGAATTTATGTGTACTTTTCTAAAGAGCTGTATCCCTTTCCTTTTTCACATCATCTTTCGCCAATAGCCCATGTAACTGCCGTATGCTTACAATGTACATAGTGGGATTTCAAATTTTATTTGTCCAACAACTCTGCATTTTTATTTTCTAAGAGTTCTGCAAAGCCCATTCCTGTGTCTAGACAACTGACAATTCCATAATTGAGTATGATCATTTACATACATAATACTTATACACGTATGATTTCCTGTGTATGTATGCTCTTACTCAATGAACAATATACAATTCTAAGGATCCTTTTGTAAGATCCATATTAAAAATCAGTGTACCTGCTGATAAATAACCAGGACCAACAATCAGTTTTATGATGTATGAGAGAGTGGCGTTCATTACCACATTGTCATTATATACCTTTGAAATACCTTATTAACATTAATTATAGGGAAAGTTTCTTTAAATCCTCCGTATATATGGTTTTTCCAAGAGTGACTCCAGGCTTCTGGGTGTCTTTTCCCTGTAGAGTAAAACTCTAGTGCTCTCTTCACTGTCAGCCATGAATAATTTTACAACCTCCCCAGTAGGTTATGTGCTTTGGAATTTTTCATTGGCCTGTGAAACATTTATTATATTCTGAGAACTTATCAGGCATGGCATAAAACATGGAAAAGATATAGTCCTTATCCAGTGCCCTCTCCATCTAAATAGCACAAGCAACCAAATAAAAATAGTATGTTGCAAAGATTGGTTTCAATTTCCTTCATTTCTTTTTAGGATTATGATGTCATTTTTCAAAGACCATGTCCGCAAGCTTCAGTCTAAGGAGAGCCTGTGGTCATATGAGATTAGAGGATGGTTCACCAAAGAAATGAGTTTTGAGCAAGACCCACTGAAGCAGAATTTGGGCCATACATCAGGAGAAGTGCTGAAATAGAGCTTAGCATAAAAGAACTGAAACACCAGCCTTTTAGGCAGAAGCATCTGTGCTGAAACTCTGAATTTAAAGTAAAGGAATATTTAAGCTCCTGCTCTCTGCTCTTAACAGTGGTGAAGTCTGTGACCTTAGGAAGATGGCTTCACATTTCTCTACTTGTGCTCTTCGAGAATAAGAGGAGAATGAAGTTTCTGTTTTGCGTTATTTCTGTAGGTGATAGAAGTGCATAATGCAAGTCACAATGAATATCCTGTGATTCTTAGTTGAAGGGAAATGAGCACTCTGTGGTTGCCCACACTGGTTCCCTTCTCATTTGAAAGGAATGGGTGGACAGAGTAACCATAATCAGTAGTAGTCTTCGATAGCTTGCCAAGTGGCTTGTGGAGGGGAGCAGATCTCTTTTTGCTTCCTGGATTACCACAACAGCCCAGGGAGAGGACAAGCATCTCTGAAACCCTGTGATGCTGTACTTTCTGTAGGGAAGAGTGAATCCGGAGATAACATCATGTAGAGCACAGTGTGACCATCATGTAAAGCCCATGTGACTATGTGCTTGAGATGGTTGTGTACAGAAGGATCTGGGCATTTGACTATATCTGTAATGGCATTAGCAAGCTTTGACAGAGCACTTAGCCAGATAGAAAACATTGTGTTGCTTAATTGTATCATTGCAAGAACCCCAAGAGCCTTCTTTCCAAACCTCTGTGCATAGCCCTATGGTAGCTGAAGATTTGCAATATGTCTTGCCCCTCTCCAGCTGATTTTGATTTTGCACGAGGTATAACACCATGTGTCTTCAATCTAAGGATTGTAAAAATGAGTCCACTAAGTTCAGGACAATAGATACGCGCTCAAGGAAGGCAATTAGTGCAGTGACTGGTTCACAGAAATCGCTCTGTTGTAGGGTTAAGCCCAGCCTTAGGGGGCGTGTCCGCCTCGGGCTAATGTTTACCTATAAATCTGCTGGGCGTGCTGGTTATGTTTACTTAATGCATATGTAAACAGGTGGAGAGATTATGAGATATAATGGTTAGTTTCACATATCAACTTGACTAAGCTAAGGCATATCTGGGTAACTGGCAAAACATTATTTCTGGAGGTTTCCCAACAGATTAGCATTTGAATCGGTAGATTGTGTGGGAATCATTCTATCTATTGAGGGTCTAGAGAGACTTAAAAGTCAGGAAAAGGAAATTTTCCTCATCTTCTACAGCCTGCAGGCATCTGGGCACCCGACTCTTGGTCCTTCCACTTTAGGGGCTCTATCATGTTCATCCCAATTCTGTTTGCCTAGTCTCAGGCCATAAGACACATGGTGAATTACATCATAATCTTTCAAGGTTGACCAATTTGTAGATGGTACATCATGTGGTTTCTCAGCCTCCAAAATCACATGCACTCATTTCTATGGTACACCCCCTACTTCTAGATGTCTTTAGATACACTGATTCTCCAGTTGGTTAGTTTATCAGGGAAACCCTGAATAATGCAATTATCTGTTTCATGTAGGAAATAAGCCACAGGTAAGGACTTCAGTTCAGGATGAGCTCATGAACACACCACTATAGCCCAAACTCAGGAGCCTATATAATTGGCAAATTTGTCAACAAAGGAGGTGCAGACTTCACTTCCAGTGAATTGTTCAAAGATCTTAAACATTTTAGAAATAAACTCTTAATCCCCTTAAGTAGATAAAAGTTCTCCTGGATCCCTTGGTAGCTAGAACATGGAGAAATCACAAAATGTCTCTCTCTGAGTCATTACTCAAGACTGTCGTGCTAGAGCAAGCCTTTTCCCTACTACAAAGAGTGGCCTCAAGTGGATCAAGGGACAGGATGTAAAATTCTAAATCTTTTATAAAATCCTAGGTGTAGGAAGTTAAGACCTGCCAGGCAAAGAAAAGCAAACCTGGAGTCTGCCTGGCACTGTCAGAGGTCCTGACCATGCCTAACCAATGAGGGATGACAAAGCGATGCTTTCTGAGGGCCTAGGAACAGGTGCTATCAGAGGTCCTGATAGTGACTAGTCAATGAGGTGATGTCAACTGTCAACAGATCAGAACTCCTGGGTACTGGGAGAATATATAAGTTTTCCCCTCCTCACATTGCTAAATAAACAAGTCTGCTGTATGCCTTCTACCTGATTCCCAGTGTCTGAGATGTTGACACTGCACCTTCTCACTCTCCCCCCCCCCCCAGAGGAAGACATTAGGGCCCAGCAACACCTAGCTGTGTTGGACTACTGTCCACAGACCAGACTTAGAGAGGAATGGGCACAGAGGACACATATGGAAATACAAAGATGGCTACAGGTAAGTTCTTTACTCTGAGTAAGAGCAATGTGGGCATTTGTGGTTAAGTCTCTGCCTGAGACTCTGAGAGGTGGTCACTGTGGTAAGGACCGTGAGCCTATGAAGGTGATCCACTACAGTAAAAACCAGCCAACGACTATGGTGTCAAAGTTCAATGCAGTTCTCTCCATCAGAAGGAGAGTTTCACAAGAAAACATACCAGTGAAGTCACATCAGCTGAGATAACTCTGCCTGTAGGGCATGGAGGAGGTCAAGTGGGGAACTAAGTAAATTATAATTTTATAAGAAGGGGATTAAGGTGGAAATTAATAAGCTAAGCACTCCCATCAGTGCAGAACTCTGAAAGACAAAAAGAAGAAGGCTTACTTGACCCTGGGATGGGAGTTGTTTTTCTTGCTGCTCAGGCTGAGGTGTTGACTATACTCAATGGTGTTCAGCTGTTAGAAAGAAGATAAACGTGACTGAACATTTCACAGGACAATTGTTCATAGAGTTGCCATAATATACTAAGTTGCAGGAATCCAAAGGATAGGAGCAAAATCACTGTACTCCTGGCTTCTGGAATGTACAGTTGATTGGAGATAGACCGATTCACAGAGAGTGTGAAGTACAGTAAATACCACAGAGAAGTAAAGCAAAGTCAGAGACACAGTGAGATACAGACACTTTTGGGGCTAGCCAAAGGTCTCTCTGAGCAAGTATGGTCAGTTGAAGTTTGAAGCAGAGGAGGAACATTTTGGCACAATACATATAATTGCTTCTGAAACAGCAAAGAAAGAGGGAAGTCTTATATCATTTTAGCACATTCCTGCCTAGTGTAGAAGAGGGAACAATAGAGACACAAAAGTGCCAGCAAGAGACCAGCCATAAACCATTGCAAGGGTTCAGGAAAGGGTGGTAGAACTGCATGCATCCTGAAATAGAATACAAAAGATGGCCTAACAGAAAAGGGCCTAGTGGGGTGCACTGCCCAAGGTTCACAAACTCTGCCCTAGTTCATATGCTCCACAGAGAACAATGAAAACAGCACAAGGAACGAAAGCATGAACCGGAAACACGATGAGAAGAACATACAAGACTTTCCAGAACACAGTGCAGTGCTCCACAGTACCACCTAGTATAGGAGCCACTTATAGCTTCACACGCCTGTTCAATCAATGAAAACTTAATAAATAAAATTTCTGCTTCTCGTGTTCATAAGGCACATGGCAGGTGTGCAATTGCACCCATTGTTCATGGCTACCATATTGAAAAGTATTGATTCACCGAACACGTCAGCCACATGCTAAATACCCCATGTGCTTCCCCTGTCCTCACTAGCATACCTGTTAGTGTCACGCTTGTGCAGGTCTAAAAGGAGTTGAGTAACAGCTCATGGCATATGCTCAAATAAACAATATTATCTTTGGCTCATTATTTACCTTTGATATGTTTGTCTACATACGTAAGCAGGAGTGGCAATGCACGGTAGAATTCCCAGGAGAGGAAACCTGGAGAAGCAGGTACCACATAAAGACCATTAGGTAAGATACTGAGGATGCTAACATGAGACTCACCTTATTGTCTGACCCAATGCATCCAAGGCCCAGCAGGAACTTACTTGAAGCCCAAATGAATATAAGAGGATTCTGGGGACCAAGAGTCCTAGAAGAAGGGAAGATCTGTCTCAGTAAATGATGGATGCATTTAGTGAGGGGGTAGGGAGAGGTGAAGGGAATATGCACGGTGAGTCCAGGTCTAAGCTGCTGGAGGGAATGTATATTGAAGATCGACTTGTGATCTTGCCCACAGCAGTTGAAAAGGAGGTGAAGATTACATTCAAGAACTATGTGACTAGGATTTTGATGTATATATAGTCTTTCAGGTGGAATGTTTGAACTCTGTATTATGAAAACCTTCAACTTTATATAAAACTTGGCCCCTTTGGATAGTCTCAGCCCTAAATCCTAAATATGATAAGCACAAGCAGGTCTATATGTTTAAAGAAGGCTTAAAAGACTGAGAATACAAACTAGTCAGTGAAGTACTTGCCTTGGAACATGAGGACCTCAGCTGGGTCATCAGAACCCATGTTTAAAAAAACAATCAGGGCATGGTGGTGCATTCTTGTAATGGCAGTATTGGACAAATAGAGACAGGTGGATTCCTGTGGCTCATTGCGCACTTTAACCTACTTGATGAGCTATGGACCAGTGAAAGACCCTATCGCAAAAAATGACGTAGGGATGACACCTGGAGTTGTCCTCTGAACTACATGTACATGTGCGTATAGACCATGCACACAGAAGGAAAGAGAGGCAGAGACAGAGGAAGGAGGATGCAAAAGGAAGAAGGGAGGGGCATGGAGTGAGGGAAGGAGGGAAGGAAAGAGGGAGAGAGGGAGAAAGGGAGGGAGAGAAGGAGAAGGAAATAATGGGGGAGAGCGAGAGAGAGTTCATTTTCGATCTTTCTAATTTACCTCCCTTTCTCAGAAGGAAAAAACATTCAGCTCTTCTGACATGACAAGTCTTACCAAAGACACTTTGGGTTCAATTTCAGTCTGTAAGTCTATTGAGCTAAGAGGACGGGTGCCACTAATCCATGTGGTTTACATTAATGCTATTCACGATGTTTATCCAAACTCTCCACAGGAAGCAGCGACTCCAGATGGTCCCTATGTTCATGTGTTACTAAAATACATTCAGAAGAAGAATTCATCAATCGTGGCGTAAATAAAACACATGTCTCTGCATTTGTTAGTGTAAGCTCCATTTTGGAGTCAAGACACCGCAACAGGACACCCACAATGACAGGTTCACAGCAAACATCTTCCCGAGCCGCTTGGATCAACTGATACCTGCAAAGCAAGACAGAGGCTTGGGAAAGGGAATTTCAAAGGAGTATGAGTTCCAGGGGCTTCCAGGAGGAGAATAAGTTATTCAGTGCAAAAAGGGTAAATTTCCTCAGCACCTTCCTGGCTGTGAAGACATTGTGTGCATCTCAGGCGGGTACCAAGTGGTGCGGTAAAGCAGCAAATTAGAAGAATGTAAATTCTTTAGAGGGAATTGCACGCAGGGGGGAAATGCCTCCTAATGCTCATATTTGTTTTCATGTAAATAATGTACACTCTCCCTAAAATCAGATTGGTCCAGGGCTGAGTAAGATATCAAAGCCTACGAGAGATAAATCCCAGACCCTAATGCTAGGGACATAGTTATCCTCCTTCTTAGGTGCAATTCTTCATGGCAAACAAAAACAACATGCTTCCACTGAAATCTAAAATCCAGCAGCTTCTGTCTCTTGCTTTCTCTCTCCCCCTCTCTCTCCTCTCTCTCTCCCTCCCTCCTTCCCCCCTCTCTGTGTTCTCATTCTCTTTCTGTTTCTCTGTGTCTGTGTTTGTCTCACTCTGTCTCTGTCTCTCTGTCTCTGTCTCTGTCTCTCTGTCTATCTCTGCCCCTCTTTCTCTGGTTTCTTATTACACTCAGTTGTATTCTAATGCATTGAGTGGTTCCAGATGATATCATGTCTATTTTAACTGATGTAACTGCTATTGTTATTCCTCCCGAACCATTCTGTGTGATGCCACACAGATGAGGGGGTACTCAGAACCTTTTCTGAGATTAATCAGAGCCTCACTTTTCCATAGTAGGCAAAGTGAGTGGTCTATTGTTCTCTTAGCTCTAGAGACACTGACTCACAGCCTCGGCTCTAAAATGTCTTTAAACGCTATCAGCATCACCCGCTTTTCTCTACCCCTAACCGTTTATAGCACTCAGAAACTATATCTCAAATTTTAAAGCGTAATTGCATCGTGACCTGTACAGTTCACTGGGGGGACATTATTCTCTGGCAAGTTAAGCTCACTTGACCTCTCCAAAAATCTCCTCAAGGATGCCATCATGGATCACGAGGTACTCTCAGCTGCCTTTGACTCTGCCTGGAGATTACGTCCATCCCAGAGGCTCAGGCAGCCCACAACCTAACGGTCAAGACAAATGAGCTAGCAGGATCCACAGCAAAGGATTCAGAAGGGAGTTAGCACAGGAGGTCTAAGATGGCCTTGCTGGATGTGAAGGAGTGTCCTTGTTGTTGTGAGGGAGTCCAGACGTCAGTGGAAAGTGATATCTGAAGGAGCAAAGGGATATGTAGCCACCTGTAGAGAAGGGACTGGGATGGAGCTGACAGCAGGCAGACGGGAGGGTGCAAAGTCTGTGAGGAGACGGGGTAACAAACCTGGAAGCCAGAAACCCAAGAAAGCACAACACATACTCATTATTTCAGTCCCCATTTAGGGTGGCTTCTAGGACCCCACAGACACCCAAATCTGCAGATGTTCAAGTCTCACAGAAAATGATATTGTGTTTCCTTATAGCCTCCATATATCCTCATATATGTATATATATATACACACATATATATATATATTGATTCTTCACAATATTTATAGTATAAATGCTATATGCATAGTTGTTGTGCTGTATTGTATAAGAAATGATAGCAAGAAGAGAAAAAAACTCCACCTACATGTGCAGATTCAGTTTTTCAAAGAACTACTTTCCTTTAGTCAGTGGCTGTGTCTGCTACTAATGTGAATCCACATATACATTCGGAGACCCTGGGTTTAGGCTGAGTCTTAGAAAATTATCAACATTTAGTTAGAACTTTCATTCCTAAAAATATAACCTCTTATTTTGGTTTTTCAAGACAGGGTTTCTGTGTATAGCTTTGGAGCCTGTCCTGGAATTCATTCTGTAGACCAGGCTGGCCTCGAACTCACATAGATCCATCTGCCTCTGTCTCCTAGTGTTGGAATTAAAAGCATGTGCCACCACAACCAAGCAAAATATAGCCTTTTTAAGCATTATGAAATTGATAAAATTATCTTTGTTATTGCCTTTTAGTTTTCCTTACAGTGCTTCTTCAGATAGTGTACCTGAGGTAGCTGTAACCTACCTAGAAAGAGGGGGATAGGTCAGTTGCTTTAAGTGAGGACACTTACTCCAGGGATTGTTAGATAGATTTCGGGTGGCACTTAGGAAAACTCCACCCTCCACTTGAGGCTGTGCTAACATTCCAACTATCCTCACAGCCTATCAACTCCAGATATTTTCTTTGTATCACACACATGAGAAACGATTCTCCAGTTGTGAGATGAGTGATGGTCATGATGTGTGTATTGACCAGAATATTGCATGCACCTTCCTGCTCACGCATCAGCAGAGTGTGAGAATCCAGCTAGCCTCATAGCCCACACCATTAGAGCAGTGCCCGAGGCTTGATGCAGAAATTGTCCCCAGTCCAGCTGCTGACTCGAGTGTTTCTCATCGGCATTTGGCTGGGATGGTAGCTGCATCCTGCTGCTAAAATACTGCCTCTTCGGCGCTAGTGAACCGTTCATGCAAGAAGCTGGTAGCGCTCTTGAAGTGACCTAGGGCTAGGTCTCCATCAAGCTTATAGGACAGGTTACATCCCTCCTCTTAAGCATCTTCACTAAAAACTCTTTGGCAGAAATTGAGCTGAGCCTTGCTGTCATTAAAGTCTGTGGTCTATCCTTCCTTCACCTTTACCAACTTTGAACACTGAGAACACCAATATCCCCCCTACCAAAAAAAAATTAATATAGAAATCAAACTGGCTTAGGACAGTTGACAACGTCCTTCTAAGCATGGGATTAGATATGAAGCAGTTAAACAAAACTGTTAATTAAGATAACATTTTGACATATGCTGAAATGATATGACTATTGATGAGATGACTTATGAGAGGATCTCGGAGGTATTTGGGAAAGACAGTTTTGAGGTACGTCTCAGAGAAGACAGCAAGTTCCTTCTCTAAGAAGTCTCTGGTGCCAAAATCAGAATGAACCCCAGCCCAGGCCGTGTGCTGCAGCACAAAGCTAGATCCTTGACTCTCACATTTAAGAATGATATTAACTGGTCCAGCCTGAGACCCATGCCACAAGAAGGAGTCCACCCCTGACACTGCCTGGAATGCCAGAACCCAGAGACTCGATGGCCCAGAAACCTGGGATAGAAACAAACATGACTGGAGAAAAAAAAAAAAACCCTGTCAATGTAATGATGCTAACGATATTCTGCTATACTCAGAGTGGTGCCATGTGCAATAGTCATCCGAGTCATCCAGCAAATGATGGAAACAGACACAGAGACAAAAAACCAAATATTAGAGCTCAGGGAATCCTCTGAAAAGAGGAAGAAAGATTGTGGGAGCCAGAGGTGTCAAGGACATCACAAGAAAACCCACAGAATCAACTCACTCGGGCTCATAGGAGCTCACAGAGACTGAACTGACCACCAGAGAGGCTGCCTGGGACTGACGTAGACTATCTACATATATGTGCCAGCTGTGTGCTTGGTCTCCTTCTGAGACTCCTAACAGTGAGAGCAGGGCCTGTCTTTGATTCTTTGTTAACTTTTAGGACCTTATTCCTTATATTCAGTTGCCTAGTCCAGCATTAATACAAGGGGAGACACTTAGTCTTACTGAAGCTTGATATGCCATGTTTTGTTAATATTCATGGGACGCATGCTCTTTTCTGAATAAGAACACTGGAAGAGTGGATTGGGGTGGAGGTACAGAGGCGAGATAGGGAAAGGGACATGGAGGAGAAGAGGGAGGGGAAATTGCAGTTGGGATGTAAAATAAATGTAAATAATAATAATAAATAGTGCATTACTGCCTTTGGGCACAGAAGCAGAAGGTGTTCTTTCCAACCTTGCAGTTAAAGATAGAGTCTGACCCACAGATCTTCGGTCATGTGTCTACAGTCACAATGATGCTGTGAGACAACACTGTCGCAATCCATGTCCCCCAACTCCCATGAAGTGATTCTTCAACATACACATACATCACCCACACACACACCCGATGTCTTATTAAAGCACAGATTGCTGGCTCCCCCTATGCTGGGAGAATCCACAGGTCTGATTCAGAAACCAGAAGGGGAAGGGCTGAGATGTGATGCGTCGGGCAGCTTCCCCACTTAGGCTTATGCTGCTGGTCCAACAAATACACCAGGGACTGCGGTACAGCTCCACACTGCTTCCTTACTTCTTAATCATTGCCGCCTCCCCATCCAGGAACTTTAGCTCCTGTACAATCGGGGTCTGCTCCGCCTCTAGGACCCGAGGCTGCAAACTGAACCAAATATCCCTCCTGAGATACTGCTCCATCTGCTGGACACTCAGCTCCAGCTCCATCTGCTCATCTGGGTTTAATAAATAGCCAACCTTCAGGAACACACCAAGGGTATGTTTTATTTCCCTTTCCTTTTTTTTCTTTTCAATGTCACAGAGGATCTGACTTACCACACCAAGAGTCACAAACTGAAGTTTTGGCATCTCAGCACCCGAACGAACAAGGGTGAGTGTCCATTCTAGAAAGCCCAGTTTAATTCGTGGTTTTAGACAATCAGACCCTGTGTCCCCCCAGCTGACAGCGCTCTACACAGGTCCGGACCATCGTGGTCAAGGGAAACAGAAGACCAGAGTAGTCACAAACTACCTTTTCCATGATCTGTGCTTTCAGGAAGTGTTCCAAAGCACTGTTACAGTAACAGCATTCTGTCTTGAAAATTAGGAGACCAGGAATTCAAGGGAAAGTGTTTTATAATAGGGAAGCCTGGCAGGTTTGTAGGAAAGGAAGTAGACAATAAACACAGAGAGAAATCTTCTTAGTTGGGGAAAGGCAAGTTAAACAGCAGAATGAGCTGAGGTTTGGGATTTGTTCTCATTACATATCACATGCTCTTTGCCTTCTCTCTCTGGCGAGAATTACTGCGGCAGAGTTTTACAAAAAAGACATGAAAGAAAGAAGAAACAATTGATAGGTATGTGTCAGAGGAGCAGGAGAAATCTACAGGATGACTGGAGGGACCTGGTCTGAATGAAGGGAGTGTTCCAGCTTTCTCGGAGGCTAAGAAAAGGAAGGGTCTCTTTGATGTCCCTCTCTGTTCCAAGACCTGCATCTGCCTGCTTCCTTCCTCCAGTCCCAGATGTAATCATTTCTGCTGGCTACATGAGGAAACCACTCAGCCTCAACATCAGAGTTTGCCTATCTAGAAAATAGCGGTGGCGTTCACCCCTACAAAATTCCGCACGCAGAACTTTACTTTGAGTCTTAATCTTTTAAAAAGCCTGTAAGCAGCATGCTCCTGGGGCCAGAGAGGTGGTCCAGAAGGGGGAGTGCTTATCTAGCATGCACCGAGCACAGCCACAGCGCATGCACAAGCTGCACACAATGGTATTCACCAGTGATCCCAGCACTCAGGAGAAGGAAGCAGGATTATGAGTTGAAGGTATTCCCAACTACATAGTGAGTTTGAGGCTAACCTGGGCTACATAAGATTCTGTATCAAAATTAAAATAAAAGAAAAATGGTTATTAATTTACATAACTTTAAGGGGGTGGCCTGTTAGGACTCATGACAGATTTTCCCTGATTAAGATTATCATCTTTAGACAGCAATATATAAAACAGAATTCGATTTGACAAACAGTCTAATGAGGGCTAAAAGACATGCATAAATAATATATATTTATGTTTCCTTCATGCTTTTGGTATTAGCATAATGTAAATAATGTTGGTTCTGCAAGTATATTTTAGTGTAAAACTATGTGTATGTGAGCTCTTCAAATACACTGATAGCAACTACTTAAATGATTACCCACGCAAAAGAAACTCATAAGAGACAAAACAACCTTAAAAAATAATGGAATTTCAGGATGTCCAAAACACAAGGGAACAATGGTAGGCAGGAAGGGGGTGGAGCCTTCCTAGAGACCATTATGGTATCTCAGAATCCACCCTCATTAGGCTGCTCCTGCTCATTTTCTGCCCACTCTACTCCTATGAAGAAGAAAAAAGTTGGTATCCTAGCCCACCAAACCAAAGAGGAAGATGCATTGCTGTTCAGCAGTGCAGACCTCACACCCCACTGTCGTCCACACCCTCCTCCAATGCTACTTGTCCCCACAGGATTATTGTTAGTATGCGGCACAGCTTCTCTGATGGATCAAAGCCAGTGAAGTGTTGCTCTGGAGTGAAGAGACAAAACTATCCCCAGGTGGCCATTTCCTGGAAGTTATGGTTTTCCAAGGAGAACCTGGATCTTCAAAAAACACTCCTCCATTGCACTGGAAAGGAACATTAACCCTAGAGAATGCAGATCTTCAAAACAAGCTCAAGGTGGATATGATGTGCTGCAGGTGAACAAGGGAGCACCAGAGGGTTCCTGTGAATATCACTGACAGCAGCAGCCCCAACCTTGAAGGAGTGTGTGCATTTCCGTAAGAAAAGATGATTTCCTGGACTTCAGTCCCAGAGACTCAAATACACTATTCATAGGGAAGTCTATGAATTCAGAGTTCTAATATACTCACAAATGGTATTTGTTCTATTGATGAAGCAATTACTGTTTGAGTGGCAAAACTTTACAGAATGTAACAAGATCAGTGTTATCAGCAGTTTCCCCAGTAGACTGATTCATTCTCTCTCTCTCTCTCTCTCTCTCTCTCTCTCTCTCTCTCTCTCTCTCTCCTCCCTTCCTCCCTCCCTCCCCTCTCCCCCCCCTCCACTGCTTGTTTCCACCTCTGTCGCATACGAGGTGCTAAAAGGATCCTTCTAAACTTGAGTGTGCCATTAATTTGCTCAATATGTTGGCTATAGCCTTGGTTGAGTCTACAACAGAATCTAAGAGGCATAACACAGCACCATCCAAAAGGGCCATAATATAAGTCTTGTTAGTAAATTACCATGTGCTGTAGTTTAAGCTCACTGAGAGCTGACTCTAAGAACAAGGCTCCCTCATCTGCAACCCGAGCATATGTATCTCACATGTGCTCTGAGATCTTTCTAGACACAGGCTGAGTCTCTGCCTCTGTGATGGGGAGAAAAGAGAACAGCAAACGGCTGAGAGCATTAAGAACATGATGTCCTTGAAGACAGCTAAAAGCCATTTCCAACAGTGGTTCCTATTGTTTATATGGTAGCCTAAAAATTCCTGCAATCGGAGCATAAAGCTAGAAGCTTTATGGTGTTGTGAAAGAAAATGGTCCCTATGGGGAATGAAACTATTAGGAGGGGTGGCTTTGTTGGAGGAAGTGTGTTACTGTGTGAGTGGGGTTCCAGGTCTCCTATGTTCAAGCTATACCCAGTGTAGAACACAGTTTACTTCCTGTTGCCTGAGGATCAAGATACAGAGGCCTCAGCGCCTTCTCTTGCACCACATTTGCCTGCTGCTGCCATGTCCCACCATGATGATAATGAAATCTCTAAACTATAAATCTCTGAAATTATAAGCAAGTTCCAATTAAATGTCTTCTTTTATAAGGGATGCTGTGGTCATAGTGTCTCCACACAATTTGAATGTCTCAGCTCTATAATTTCATTCTTCTCTTAATTTATTTCAATAGAGTGAAAAAATTCCCTTTCCCAGTGTACATTAAAGACATGGAAGGAGAGAGTACCTTTAACCTAACTCATCTTAAACAAAAGCTTCTTGTTCCTAAAAAAAAAACTGTCAGAGCATTGAGAGAACTGGGAACATTTGGTCTGGTCTCTATATCATGGCTACACCTCCATAGGTGGTCCTATATATTTTTCTGTTGAGTCAGTAATCATCAGTATTGAAAACACTATTGATTACCTTGTTAACAGTTCTACTGTGTTGGTGTTGCCAGAGAGGTGGCTCATTCTGGGAAGCCCCAACAAATCACACAAAATAAAAAAATAAAAAAAATACTAACAGTGAAATAAGAAAATAATTTTTATCACAGAACTATACAAGGAAGATTAGGGTACTAGTGCCCTTAGCTGTCTTCAGGGATTCTGACATGAACTTCAGACTGAAAAGGAAAAGAACTAGGAGGCAAGGGATATGTGTCATTAAGCAGTCTTGATCATACTGGTCTGGTTAGGTCCAGTCCTGTGAAGTTCTGAGAAACACATTAGTCTTGGTAAAGAATCTTTGGTTGTCATCCTAAAATGATTGTTCCTGCTTAAGAGGACAGCCTCAGTTCCCATCATCCAAAGGGAAAGAATGGCCTCATCAGGAGATGATCTAACTGAATGGTTCACTATGCTTGGTTGGTTGAGGGCAATGAATCCTCTGGGCATGATTCAGGGAGCTTGCAACAAAGTATTATGAAAGGAGAGAGATGATAATCGCTTGAGTCTGATATCCCTCCTAAGTCTTGCAAAACACCTGTTACTCTTAACTTAGTACTATTAGCCTTGAAGGTTAGCAAGTGGAGTTAGGTAAATCTGGGGCTAATAAACCTTTTATTACCAGTTTTTAGAAAGACATTCCTAAAGTGATTGTCATGTCTACATGCAGACAAGACAGAAATCTAACCCAAAATTTAAGGTAATAAAGGGGACATACACAATGAAAACAGGGGTGCCAAGCTTTTATCTTGACTTTAGTTACCAACTCCATATTTGAGAGCAAATAAAGATCTAGGGCTTTGAGCAAAAACAATTTTCAAGCTCCTGCCCCACTGAGTAAGAGAACCTAAGGGCCAGTCTCAACTGTGGAGGACAAACATGCTTTGGGGGCTGTCCACAAACATCCCTGCAAGGAGTTTTATCCCTAAGATCTTTATTACTTCCTGCAGCAGTTACTTTTCTACCTGGTTTGCTAACATACCTGAGAACCGTAAGGAGGAGTCACACTATCATGACTAGGAAGTCAGGACAGAGGAGTATCAAATCGTGTCTGCTCTTAGAAAGCTGAGCTGAGAGAGCTTATTATCAGCTCAGTTTTCCTTCTTTATTTAGTCCGGGATCCCATCCCATGGAATGGTGCCAACCACATTTAGAGTATTCATCCTGCCTCAACCCAACCTAGAAAGCCCCTCACAGATGTGCCTAGGGGAGGTGTGTCTCCTAGGTGATTCTAAAATCGGTTAAGTTGATAATCAGTATTAATGACCATGTGAATAGAACCTCTTAACAACTGAGAGAGGAAAAGCCAACCTGTGTAACATGAGGAGCAGGCTTATTGTGGCTTCTGTCCTGCCTGGTTCCCACAGTCATTATGCCCCAAAGAAAATCACACCGAGAGTCTACATTAGCTATAAACTGATTGGCCCATTAGCTCGGGCTTCTTATTAACTCTTGTAACTTATATTAACCCATTCATATCTATGTCAGCCACATGGCTCAGTACCTTTTTCAGTGGGGCAGGTCACATCCTGCTTCTTCGGTGATCTGGGCAGGACTGGGGAGGAATGGGCTTCCTCCTGAAATGGTGTAGGAGGTCCTTCTGTATTTGTGTTACTTTCATTGGTTATTAAAGAAACTGTCTTGGCCTAGTTGATAAGGTGGAACTAAGGTAGGCAGGGAAGACAGAACAGAATTCTGGGAGGAAGAAAGCAGAGACAGGTAGACGCATGGATCTCCTGCCCAAGACAGATGCTGGTTAGACTCATGTCGGTAAGCCATGACCTCATGGTGAACGCAGATTAATAGAAATGGGTCAGATCAAGATGTGAGAGTTAGACAATAAGAAGCTAGAGATAATGGGCCAGGTAGCAATTTAATTAATACAATTTCTATGTGGTTATATCGGGGGTTAAGCTAGCTGGGTGGCAGGATGCAGCCTGCTCCTCTTACTACAAACCTGTAACTAAGCAAACACAATTGGGACAGATTCTTTTGAAGAAAGCCTAGGCAATTTTTGCTGACCCTCAGTCCATCTCTCAGATTTTGTTCTACACCAGTTTCTGCTCCCTGAATTTACAATCCCAAAGACCAGAGTGTTCAAGAACTTTAATTCTTAAGTCTTAGAAATTTTATGTCAAAAAAATATTGACAACTGATTTTTTTCTTAAAAAAAATTATCAATCTGGTCAAATAGCATGTAGGTTCCTTTGTTTTCCCTGCAGCTGTTAGATGCGTATGAGAATAGAATCTAGATATGAAGTCAGGTATATACACATGCATAACTATATGTGCACATATTCACACACATGTATTCAAATATTTACTATATTTGATCTTAGTCAAAAGAGTGAGAAGCAATATACCCACATATGTGAAGCCTAGTCACCTTTATGTATTGTCAGTCTCCCTGGTCCTTGCATCATTTCAGGCAGCATCCTTCTGGACTGGCAGCCTTTGGGTACTCTGGTGGTGTGTTAAAATAGTCTTCTCTTTTGAGAAGGGTTAGAGTATGACTCAGATAACTTGACTTCTGTCTCTCACTCATGGCCTTAAAAAAAATAAAAACAGACAAACAACAAAACAAAACCTCTCAAACTCTAAATGCTTCTTGGATTTACCAGCAAGACTCTAGTGCCCAGGGCATTTTTTTTTTTTTTGCTCTGTTACCTTGTACTTTTGGTCTAGTTAATTCCCTGGAAGTTGATCTGTTGCTTTCTTTGACAGAAAAGCCATCATTTCATTTGACCTCTAAACAGCCAGCCTTTGTAACAGAGCAACCTTTTCAAAGATACAATTCCAAATTAAAATCCTGTGTCAGGAGAAAAACATTAACTGAATTGCAAGTGTTCTTTTGAGCCTCATTTAACTCAGGTGTATAAAGTTGAGATGGCAAATTTACATAAGACTTGTGTTAAGTTTAGAAGGCTTTGGAGGGGTGCAAGGCAAGATTCATATGTTTATTCATTACCATGAAAGGACTATCATAAAAATTTAGCTGTGAAATTACAACATTTTAACAATTTAGCATTTGCTCTAAGATGGTGAGAAAAGACAAAGCTAGCTAAATATCGAGGAAGTGCAATCCTGTCTCTGAACTGTGTGCCCTGCCTACTCCCAGGTGTCCTCATTCAGAGCAGAAACCTAACCAGCAATGGATGTCCTTGAAAAGGTTGTTCAGAGCAATCTTTTCAGCACTCCCACTTCCTCACTTGTTTTATGAACCTTACCTGTAAAAACAAGGATAAGAGAGACCAATGAGATGGTTCCGTAGTTAAGAGCTCTGGCTACATTGGCAGAGGACCCTGGTAAGCTTCTTAGCACCTGCATGGTGACCCAGAACTGTCTGGACCTCCATTTCCAGGGTTTCTATTTCCATCTTCTGGCCTCTGTGGGCACCAGTCACACACGTAGTAAATAGATATACATTCAGTCAAAACATTTGGCTATATAAAATAAAAATTTTGAAAGTGAGAAAAAAGATTGCTTGCATTATCTAAGGAAAACATGAAAATGATTTATTGATTCTACATTTTTATTAGCAAGATCTTTATAATAAAGCTTTAATTTTTAAAAAGGGACAAGAAGTTGGAAGCAAAATGCATGGGTAGGAATTAAGAGGGCTTGTAAGGTGTAGGAAGTGAATATGATCAAAATGAATTGTATATCTATGCATCAGATTCTCAAGGAATATAGTAAATTTTTTTTAAATAGCCATGCCCCCTTCTGTGGTCACATCCTCCCTTTCTACTCCCTCCACCCCAGCCCATCTCTGTTCCCACCACTGGTGTGGGAGGTCCTTCTGTCTATGTGTTGCTTTTATTGATTAATGAATAAAGAACTGTTTTGAGTCTATGGCAAGGGCAGAACAGAACTAGGTGGGAAAAGCTAGGCGGTATGCTGGGAGAAAGAGGGCAGAGTAAGAGTGAAGCCATGTAGCCTGCCAATGCTGGGAACTTTACCCGGTAAGCCACAGCCACATGGCGATACACAGATTAACGGAGATGGGTTAAATTAAGATGTAAGAGTTAGCCAATAAGAAGCTAGAGATAATGGGCCAAGCAGTGATTTAATTAATATAGTTTCTGTGTGATTATTTCAGTTCTGGGTGACTGGTACGAATAAGCAGCCTGCTGCTACACACCACTAATCTGAACCTATCCTTGTCAAGGGCCCCCAGTTTTTAAATCCTTCAGACACTATGTAATTTGGACATGTTCAAAACCATTCGTGGTGCCTGACCCCTATTACACTCTCCTCCCTCAGGATCCATGGCAGGGTTCTCTGGTTTTCCTCTCTTCTTTCTGGATACTCTGGTTCAACATCATTTTCCGTTCCTTTCCTTTATCCCATTTTTCCATATTAGAGGGTCTTGGATTCTCTTCTTAGTGTCTATCTTTCTACCGTATATGATCAGCCTTACTTACAACACCTAAAATAATACAGAATAATTTTAATAATAATAATACAGAAAAGTACCATTGTCTCTTTTCATAGAGGATGAATTACAACTCCCTTTAAAAGTTTGAATGTTTAGTTCCTAAACCCAAAGTCTCAGCCTGTGATTATATTTAGATAATAGAACCTTTAAAGGTGTAATTAAATTAAAATAGGGTCCTTAGGATGGGCCTTCATCCAGTGTGGATGGCATTCTCATAAGAAAAGGTAATTAGAACACAGCAACACAAATGGGCAGCCATGTAATGGCATGGCCAGAGGTGGCTGGCATTCCGCTCCATAAGCTCAGCCCCTTTTTTAAAATGTCTAAATCTGCATCTCTAGCCCAGATCTCATTTCTGGACTCAAAACTTCAACTACTTCATAAACGAGCAAATATCTTTCCCCACATCTATGTCTTTTCAATCCCTGTTATTGGTAAGATGCATCAGAAGCACAGGGTGCCTCCATTTCCCTTCAGAATAGAGCAGACCTCCCAGTGATATCAAGTGAACATGACACAAGTAAGATGGAATAAGACTAGGCATAAACACTCTTATCAAGGCTGGATGAGGCAATGCTGGAGAAGGAAAAGGTCCCGTGAGCAGGCAGAAGAATCAGAGACGCCATCACTTAGTTTATTTGTATTTCATTATCACTCATAAAATGATATTAGCAATGCCCAATTGAAACTGTAGTGTGTGAAAACACAATGCACAAGTCCTCCAAGATGAGCACCATGTTGTTGTTGACTCAACAAGGTCCAGAACTCATAAAGGGGCTCAGAGAGCTTCTAGCTGTCCTCTCTCAGGGAAGTCAGGCAGAGAGTGTTTACTTCTACAACAGCAGGTGTGACAGCATGCTTGCAGAGCTCCGAAGTCTCACTGCCCAAAGTTTTGACTTGGGGTCAGTCATATGCACACAAATGTGGCTTTCTTTAGTCTCTGAGCCCTCCAGAGGTCAAGCTGATGACCCTTTGATGTCCATAAATGAGACTATTAGCACACATTTGTCTAGGCCCTGGTTAAAACATGGACATCCTTACCAGACCTAAGAATCACATCCCAGGAACTGGTCAAGGGCCAAATCTTTGACTGCACAGAGATCAACAGAATATGCACAACACAATGTCTGACAGTAAGTGCCTGAGAAAGGCTCATGACTATCAATACTCCATTGTGTGTTCTTTGTCAATTATCCCCAGTCATGACCAAGTTCAGCCAATACCAATTCTTTTCTTTTTCTTATCTCTTTCCTTTCTTTTTTAATGATACTAACTTAATATACAGTAGTGTAAATTCAAGAATAAAATAAAAAAATATGTTTTTAAAGAGTGAAAATTAATTTGAAGATAAAAGAAATCTAAATTTTCTCAAATTAAGCAGTCTTTGAAATTAGTGGATGCCATAAATATCAAAATGAACACAGATAAGAGTAAGATCCCAGGGACAACCAAATTAACACACAGAGAGAAATCTCCAAAGAATGGTGTGGTTATTTGAGAACAGCCAAGCAGAACAATGGGAATACCACAGTATAGAAAGGCACGAGCATAGTCAAAAGGTGGAGACAAAGGAACTCTTAAAGAAAACCGTAGATAAGAGTGAACACAGAGGAGTTAACTGTCTTGGAGAATAAAGTAGGAGTGGGGGTGTAAACATACTAAGAAGAGTATCTTTTCAACTTGTTGAAATCTTTAAAATAAACTAAAGAAATCTACACACATATATGAGCATGCAGAGCATGGGGTACATATAGGGTATAAAGAAATCTCAGAATTTCTTTACATATAGGGTGTAAAGAATGTTCTCAGAACTATATTTATCTCAGACAGGCAGACATCAGCCCTCTCTTTATTCCTCTTCCACTCTAATTATGGCTGGGTCTGACAAGAATGATTTTATCTTGGAATAATCAACTTTCCAACAACTTCAATTATAACTTAAGCTTTTGCACATTTTCTTAAGAAACGGGCAACTATTCCTTGAAATAGAAAAAGATTACATTCAAAGAGCACTATATAAAAATAGCATGTTTTTGCAGTGAGATATTACTCAAAATTTAAAAATAACAAAACTAGATTTACATATATAAGTTCATACATATATGGTGATCCAACACACAGCAAAATAAAGTTATCTGTAAGTTTGTAAGTTTCTAAACCTCAAAATACAACACTCGGTAGTTTGTATACATTTGCATACATGAAGCATGTGTGAACATGACTGGAATTGTACCCAGCAGTTGTAGATTATTCCTAGAAAAGGAGGATTAGGAATGATAAAGTGAAAAATGGGACTCTGTGAGTTTCAAGTATATCAGTGAAGCTCTATGGAAAGAGAAAAGAAAGCAAATATGAGCTACCGTTGGCTCTGGAAAAAAAATCAAGCTTTCTTTCTCTTCCCTCATCCTATGTCTTTGGATATACTGCAGTCATCTGGAGAAGGACCAGTAGGGAAGATATGTATATGTTGTATGCAATTACCATGTGACCTGGAACATACAAACACACACACACACACATTTTTCAACTATAAAAAGAATGAAATTATTATAATGCAACCACATAGATGAGCACTGGACAAGTAATACCCAAAGGATGGATGCTGGATGGCTCTACTCAGCTGAAATACGTACAGCAGTTGAGCTCGTGGGGAGAGGGAGCACACTAGAGGTTACCAGGGGTTGGAAAGATGAGGAAATAGGAAGCTGTTGTGTAACATGTATAGCACTTCTTGTTCTGGGTGATTAAAATGATTAGGAACAGATAGTGTCAATTTCCATACAACATTATGAATATAATAAGAGTTGATGAATTTGTTTTTTAAATGACCAAAATGCAGGAACTGGGAAGGTGATTCAGTCAGTAAACGTTTGCTCTTCATCCTTGGCTACTGGAGTTTGGATTCCCAATACCCCCATGAAAAGGCAAGCATGACTGGGGATGGACAGGAGATACCTGGCATTTGTCACCCAATCTAGGCAATCCTTGAGTTTCAGACTCAGTGAAAGACCATGTCTTTTTTCAAAAAATGGGAAAAATATTAAGGAAGACAATGACATCATACACATGTATGCATACCCACTCACACACATAGACACACAAATGATCAAAACAGAAAACACTCTGTTCATACACACAGGCACATACACACACTCATGCACTGAAACCAATAATGAAATGTGACAAAAACTCTATTCATACAATTTAAAGGGATAAATTTGATACATGGAATATTATTCTTAAGACTGATTTGTAGGTGTATTTGTTCCTGGGAATTGGCTTTTCCAGCTGCAGGGTCAAGTTAGACAAGCTGAGGTCAGCATCTGGAAGGACAGGCTTGAGCTCTGGGCACACCCTGGTGCTGGGGTCTTTAGGAGGAATTTCTTCTTTGCCACCAAAGACTATGAAGGCCTTTCAAACAACTGAGCAAGGCACACTCAGATCACCCAGACTTTCGTTCCTCGAAGTGAACTGATCTTAGATTTTCATCATATTACAAAATACCCTGGGAGTAGCACCTACATTGTTTCCCAGGGGGATGGATATTTTTTTAATAGGTTTCACTCTGTAGTCCAGACTGGCCTGAAACTCAACTCATGGAAATTCTCTTGCCTCAGCCTCCCAAGTATTGAAATTACACACATGAGTTACCACACCTGGCTTAGCATCATTTCTGACTGGATAACTGGCAGTCAGGTAGTCAAGCAGAAATAAAGCTGAACATCCCATTGTGGTTTTCTTAACAGATACTTACTGTGTCTTCAACTCTTATATGCATTCAAATTGTGTATTTTAAATTTGCATTCACACTGTAACATGCGTGCACACACACATACATAGAGTAAAAACAAACAAACAAACAAAAACTGTTGGAGAGGAAATATAATAAGAAATGAGTGAGAAGTCCTAAGCTCCATTTCCTTTAAGTCTGTTTAAGGTTATGTTCTTCAGAGAAGGTTCTATGGCTGTTTTGTGTTAACAATAATGCCCCACCAATCTTTTTGTGCTTTGGGGAAGCATCGTGTCATGAGAAGACAGCGACATCTATAAAGTTGCAATCTATCAGATTTGACTGTCGGTTTTAGGCTTAGGAAAGTCTTCCCTCTATTTTTGTTGCCTTTAATTCTTGAATGTCATTTGAAAAAGAAAATCTATAATTTTGCAAACAGAAATTACAACTTCCACCCTTATTGAGCATCAAGTAGTATGCAGTCATGCGTGCAAACTTATTGTGGGAAAATAAATCAGACTCGTATGAAAATTAATTTAATTATGCTCTCAGAGTTTTCCTATTGACAGAATGTGCACATAACTCCTTTAGGACAATAACATAGAAATGGAATCTAGTGAGCAAAGGGTTTGTTGTTGTTGTTCAAATCATTTAATTACTCATTCCTCTATGGACCATATCATACAAGTGAGTGGTTACATGACCATTTAAAAGGAGAAACTGAGGTAAACCCACTATTCAACCAGACGATCCTCCAACACCACTGCCTGTTCCTATATCTTTTTCTTTCTATGCATTGAAATATATGTGCAAGGTTGTTGTCTCTGGGAGGTGATGGAGAAATATATGTGCAAAGTTGTCTCTGGGAGGTGATGGAGAAATATATGTACAAGGATGTCTCTGTCAGGTGAGAGAGAATCTTAGCACTGTGTATTCTCTGACATTTCAGTTGAACAAATACCCAAAGGACCTTCCCAGGTGGATATAACTTGGCTTTAGGCAATTAGTGTTCAAAGTAACATTAATGTTGTCTTCCTGAAGCTGCAACTTGACAGTCTGATAAACAATAGCACTGAGGGAGGTGTGAACTTCCACTGTTTATCTCAATGGGCTGTTAACTTTGAAACCTAATTATGATCACTTAAATGCCAACGCTGTTAATCATTTCACTGCCGAGCACTGTAGCAGAAACGCCCGGCCACAGTACTGTGCTTCTTCCCAGGGCGGCCAGGTTCAATTGCCGTGTCCTGATGAGCTTCTGCAGACTGTCCTCTTGTTAGTGGCATCAACCTCGGGAACTGAAGCGCTGGCTAAGCAAGACACCTCGGACTGTGCTTCAAACAAAGAAAAGGAATGTGTATCTGTGGCTGGGTTGTTTCTCTGTTTAATGCAAGGCATGAAGCTGTGGCAAGACCCTGGGTTCAGTTGACGGAACAAAAACAAACAATAAGCAAATATATTGATAGACACCTCGGCTTCTTTGCACTTAGGAGGTTTACATAATGTGTCTTGATTTCATGCAAAGTGATCACCCCAACGTTAGTGCGTATTGCTTTGCTCTTGAAAGAAAGAAAAGGAGTGGGGAGCTATATCCTGAGTTCAGCTCTGTGTGACAGAATTGGCATATGATGAAGTCAGTACTGAGTGGAAGAAGAGCTCCCTGGAAAAGTTCACAACTTCCACAGGGCAAACATGGGGAAAGGAGCTAGATCTTTCTTTCTTTTTTTCTTTCTTTCCTTCCTTCCTTCCTTCCTTCCTTCCTTCCTTCCTTCCTTTCTTCCTTTCTTTTAAATCTGTGGTACTGGAGGCCAGACCCAGGGTCTCACACACAAAAGCCAAGATTTCCATCACTGAGCCCAATATCCTCATCCCAGCCCCAATACCCTCTTCCAATGAGCTCTCCAACTCCAGACAGTAGTTTTGTTAATAGGAAGGGCTTGCAGCAGGGGCTCTCAAAGTGTGTTCCCTGAAAGACAGTTTCCCAAGCCACTGCAGGTCCTTGGGGAGGATGGGCTGTGAGGCTGAAGCAAAAAGTCCTCGGGATGCTAATGCTCACTGGTGTATAAGAACTACTGGTCCATGAGAAACCTACAGTGCTGCAGCCAGGACCTGCCTGTCATCATCGGGAACCAGACAATGACTTCTCTGCCTTCGTCACCATTAACTCTACTGCATAATTAAATAGAAGTTAGATCCAGGCACGCTTATTTGAAATATATACTTCACTCTACCCCTAACCAAATGCTGCTTGAAAGCCAACAGACTTTGACTATATTTTTACTCCTTGTCCGGAGAAAGTCCTGTGCCTGAGCAGCTAAGCAGAAAACTTAGGGAGAAATGAAAATGTATGTGAAATTTTAAATATGTAGATTAACACCTCTGGCTTCAATCTTTCTAGTGTACATCTCTTGCATACAGCATAGGGAAACACTCCTAAAATCTGTTTAAAACTGTTGAAAACTCAACAGCTTCCCCCTCAAGCTCAAAATGCAAATGATTTGATCAAAGTAAAATTTACCAAAGTAAAAAAAAAAAAACGATTTGATCATATAGTAATATTTTATTTATATTTTAAAAAATAAAACTTGCCTGAAGTTCAGAGAGTGAAACAGCCACACTGAGAGCCTTACAGTCCAGGCAGTGGTGACACACACCTGTAATCCCAGAAGTGAACACTAGTTTGCCATAGAAACAGGTGGTAATGGTGCATGCCTTTAATCCCAGCCCAAGGAAGGAATATAAGACAGGAAGAGAAAGTTCTCAGTCTCAGTCTCATTCTGAGATTCCTGAACAGTGCCTGGCTGTTAAGCTTTTCTGACCTTCAGGTTGAACCCCAATTTCTGTCTCTGGGTTTTTAATTAATCGTGCTATACAATCATTTGATCAAAGTAAAATCATTGCCAAGTGCAGTGCCACACGTCTATTATCCCAACACTTAGCCGGCAGAGGCAGGTGGATATTTGTGAGTTTAAAGCTAGCCTGGCCTAAATAGAGAGCTGCAGGCTAGCCATAGCTACATGGTGAGATGGTGTCCCATAAAATCATTTTATGTGATGGTTAATATTGTCAAGCTGAAAATTTATATAATCTGACAAGTTCTATAATCACTGGTACCTGCGAAGGATTAGATTATGGAAGACCCATTTTTTTCCTTTCTTTTATTGATTTTATTGAGCTATACATTTTTCTCTGCTCCCCTTCCCTTCAACCCTCTCCCATAGTCCCCATGCTCCCAGTTTCCTCAGGAGATCTTGTCTTTTTCTAGGGAAGACCCAATCTTAAGGTGCACAGCAGTACCATTTCACGGGCTGGGGTCCAGACAGAACAAAAACTGGAAGCCAGCTGAATGCCAGCCATCATCTTATTCTGAATCCTGATGGTGGGTTCAATATGACCAGCTCCCTCAAGTCCCCGATGCCATGTGTGGTGATTTGAAAGAAAATGCCCCCCCCATAGACTCAGAGACTGGCACTACTAATAGGTGTGGCCCTGCTGGAGGAAGTATACCACCAGGAGACAGGCTTTGGGATCTCAACTGCTCAAGCCAGGTCTAGTGTGACAGTCAATTCTTGCTCCCTGCCAACCCAGATGTAGAACTCTCAGCTCCTTCTTCAGTCTGCCTGCATGCCGCCATGCCATGAAGATAATGGACTAAACTGTAGGTCAGCTCCAATGAAATGTTTTCTTTTTCAAGAGTCACCATGACCATGTGTCTTCTCACAGCAATGGAAAACCTAGGGTAACATGCTTCCCTACTATGGAGGACTGCATCCCTTTGAACTATACCAAAAGCAAACCCTTTGACTCTTAAGGTACGCTGTTGCATTCATCAGGTGTTCTGTCACAGAAGCAAGACAAGGGACTAATACATTATCCAATATAATTCTATCAATCACTTTCCCTGAACCAAGAAAGATTTGGCTTTCTCCAGAAACTTCTATGATTTTCTCAAACAAATGTTACTTACTCATGAATGCCCTTCTGGAGCTGGAGAATGGCTCAGTGGCTATGAGCACTGGGTGAGTTCCAGTACCCACATGATGGCTCATAACCATCTGAAACTCCAGCTCCAGGGAATCAGATGCCCTCTTCTGGTATCTACCAGCACTAGGCACACATAGAGTATGTAGATAAACAAATACCAATACATATAAAATAATTTTTAAATAAAGAAGGAATCCTAACCCCCCGCTCCTGTTGGAAGTAATTACATTCTGATAGATGCTTATCAAGCTCCAAAATAACAGGAAACCCAGATTACTCAATTATTTTTGTTCATTTTGCACATCCAAATGATTCCATATCTCCAAAACAACTAACCAAAACAGACTAGCAAGGATCTTTTCTATTTTATAAATTTTCCTGGGAAGCTCAGCTTCAAGTTATTCCTAACCAGAACTACTTCCTTCCAAGAGTGATGTTCTTGCTGAACTGTTTTGTTCATTATCTAATGGAGCAGGAAACATTTCATAAAAGAGTTAACCCCTTGGAAGGTAGCAAGCTCTTTCACAGAATGGGGCCCTCTTGCTGACACCATGCCAATGGCACACTCTGTTGTTAGTACCAAACTAGGAAGAGTTTGCATTTTAACCTCCTTGCATCCTAGCAGGTTATTTCCACACAGTTTCACAGATAAAGACATGGCTCTAAAGATTATCACACATTGTGATTGTAGTAACTGTAAATTCAGCGTCTACACCCAGGACTCAAGTCCTAATTCCACAAAAAGACACAATGAGGGACAGGTGATATCTGCACACACACACACACACACACACACATATATATATATATATATATATATATATATATATATATATATATATATACACACACACACCACACAGACTCACAATACACATATAACACACAGACAGACATACACATATACACCACACCACACACAGAGACATATACACACAGTCACACACAGAGACACACACTACACACATGTACATGCCACACACCACATGCACATACACATGCACAAACACATAGACACGGTTAAACTACAAGAGAGGATTCCTCAGCCTGGAGAACTTAAATCTTAAAATAAATCTTAAAACTTAAATAACAAGGAATATTTTTTTTTTCAGTAAAAAGGCTTCCCAACTTTTTCCCCAAAGAAAAAGATGTTCTTCCTAGTATATTGTATGGTGAATAAATCTATCTTTTGAATTGCAGGAAGACAATGTACCCTCTGAAATACTTCACTGTAAGAATTCTCTGAAGAGACCATTGATTCCAAGATGATTCATACCCTCTGTCTTAGACAAACAGAAATACAACCTTGGGGAATTCCCTCCCAACAGTGACTAGAGACACTGGAGGAGCCCTATTTTTCTGCGTTCGGGTCAGAGCTCTGGGCACGCTACTCTGCTTCTTGGTCTACCTCCTAGATTATCTACCAGGAGGTTAGTGTGCAAGGCAAGAGAGATGTGTGCATAGTGTACTTAGAGCGTTTTGTGCCGTGTCAGATAGAAGGAAGTATTTCAATAGTGTTTGTGTCCGTCATCGTCACATATGACACAGTGCCATCCTGAGATGTGTGCATAGTGTACTTAGAGCGTTTTATGCGTGTCAGATAGAAGGAAGTATTTAAAGTGTTTGTGTCCGTCATCGTCACATATGACACAGTGCCATCCTGAGATGTGTGCATAGTGTACTTAGAGCGTTTTATGCCGTGTCAGATAGAAGGAAGTATTTCAATAGTGTTTGTGTCCGTCATCGTCACATATGACACAGTGTCCATCCTGAGATGTGCAGTGTTTGTGTCCGTCATCGTCACATGACACAGTGTCCATCCTGAGATGTGCAGTGTTTGTGTCCGTCAT
Organism: Microtus pennsylvanicus; assembly: GCF_037038515.1. Taxonomy (NCBI): domain Eukaryota; kingdom Metazoa; phylum Chordata; class Mammalia; order Rodentia; family Cricetidae; genus Microtus; species Microtus pennsylvanicus. Next base: position 59,828,992 of record NC_134582.1, read on the forward strand.
CGTCACATATGACACAGTGTCCATCCTGAGATGTGCAGTGTTTGTGTCCGTCATCGTCACATGACACAGTGTCCATCCTGAGATGTGCAGCCAGATGTGCAGTTTCCCATTAGAATATGGACTCAAATTACCAAGCTCAAAAATTAAAATGTAACTGTAGAAAAATTAAAGAACATACTATCTAAAATCATGTCAATTTTATCACCCAAGTTATGCAAACCCACATTTCTATTTATTCTTATAGGCAAGCTTCACAGAGAATATATTTCTTAACCAAAAAAGGGGGGGGTGAGTTTTTTTTAAAAAAAAAAAAGGTCTTTTTGCTGGATGTCGTGAACCACACCTTTAATCCCAGCACTTGGAAGGCAGAAGGAGGCAGATCTCTATGAGTTCAAGGACAGCCTGATCTACAAAATGGGTTTATGGAGAAACCCTATCTCAAAACAAAAAAAAAAGTCTTTCTGTGAAAAACCCCAAGGTCATTGGTTAAAAAAAATAAAGAAACTGCTTGGCTGGCCCTCATAGGTTAAAACATAGGTGGGAGGAGTAAACAGAACAGAATGCTGGGAGGAAGAAGTGAGCTCAGACTCGACAGCTCTCCTCTCGGGAGCAGGAGAGCAGACTCCTCAGAAGAGACGCCATGCCCCGCTCCCAGGCAGACACACGCGATGAAGCTCCGACCCAGGATGGACGTAGGCTAGAATCTTCCCGGTAAGACCGGTGCTCACAGATTATTAGAGATGGGTTGATCTGGATATCAGAATTAGCCAGTAAGGGCTAGAGCTAAAGGGCCAAGCAGTGTTTAAAAGAATACAATTTCCGTGTAATTATTTCGGGTAAAGCTAGCTGTGTGGGCGGCCGGGTGCGGGGACGCAGCCCCGCCGCTCCTATTACTACACCTATCAGTTCAGATCATCCACACTAGCTTCCTTTGACCATCAAGCTCGATAAATCTTTTACTTGGCATGACTGTGTATTTGAACCCCCATCATGTATTTCACTGGTTTTCTCTCTCTCTCTCTCTCTCTCTCTCTCTCTCTCTCTCTCAGCAATATATGGATATGATACAGAAATGTGGACTGGGCAGGAGACACAGTTTATCAAACTTATAGGTTGAACAACCCAATAAAAATTTTAGAGACCATGTGGCTTACTGGAGAATGCATGGGTTTGGAGTCTGAATCAGTGCTTACCAGCTGTGTTGCCCTCATTAAAGATTAAATGTAACAATGTGTGCAGTGAGTTTTCAAGTATTAAGTGCAAGTGCATGATAGATGTTTGATAAATGTTATTTTCCTTCCACGCCTCCAATTAATTAAGTTATGGCAACTAGTGGAAAATTCCTAAGGGCTAGAAGGGTTTTGTGCCTGTCCTCTTCACATTATCAATCAGTGTTTGAGACAAAGGTGTCAATGATGTAATTACATTCACAAATGGCACAAAACTGGGAAAAATGGGCAACCTATTGCATGGTTGAAGTAGTACTCAAAAAGGTTTGCATAGCCAAGTTGAAGTTCAAAAGCTCATGTTATTTTAATATAGATTAAATACAAAGTTCTCTGTTAGGGTTCTATGTTCCAAAGTTAAACTCCATAAATCCCAATTTAAAGAAATTCAGATCTGCATTTTTAGAAAAGAATGTGACTCTGATTTGCAGAAAATAAATTGTGGAACTTTATTAACCACAGAAACGTCTCTCACTTCCCCAGGCTACAGAGTGCCCTGCAGAAATGTCTCTTACCTCCTCAGGCTATGGGGTGCCTTACAGAAATGTCTCTCACCTCCCCAGCTATGGAGTGCCCTGCAGAAATGCCTCTCACCTCCCCAGGCTATGGGGTGCCCATGCAGAAATGTCTCTCACCTCCCCAGGCTATGGGGTACCCATGCAGAAACATCTCTCTCCCTCAAAGGGAATAAGAGATCGTGTACCCTGGAACCTGAGTGACTCCAAGACTGACTCAGAGAGACTCCACATAAAACATTCTAACGTGGCAACAGTCTCAAGAAGGTTGCACAACAAGACAAAGAAAGTAATCAATCAAAGCACCTCAAAAATATAGGAACATGAGATAGAATCACAAAATCTTAGGACACATACAGAGGTAGATCAAAAAATGGCTATTTGGGAATCTAAAGATAGCCCAAGACAATTTGGCTACCAACCCGAAGCATTCTAGATCTCCACAACCACTGAAACTTTAATCAGGCAAATAGCCTTGTTTTTCTAAGAAATTCCACTCTCAGGGACTGTAAGAGTCACCCCTGTCTTCTAGATTCCAACTTTTCTTAATCCTAGAATGATACGGGCAGAGAACCCATAGTCGATGCGACGCTTGTTACCTATCCAAACACATTTTCCATTTCCTAAAGGGCATTTGACATACCGACCCCTTGCACTCAGCTGGGGAATCTGCAAATAGAAGGCCTTTCAACCGGGCCTCACAGACACCAGCTGTCAGTCACCTGGAGAAATTTAAAGCTCTGTCCCCGACTTCCAAAGCTGACTGCACCCCAAACTGCCACCTCCTCCCCTGCTACCCAAAAACTAGACTTACACTCTCAAATTATTAAACAGTTTCGTTGAAGAAATTAATTTACATTTAAATTATTGATATTTAAAAAAGTGAATGTTAATAATATCCAATAGGAGGGAGAGAAAGGGACATACTTAAAAACCAATTATCTTGACAGATTCAGTCTTGTAGTGTGTATGCAATTCATAAGATTCCAGCTGAGTCTCTTTTGGTTTGCATTGCTAGGAGAGTCAGTGAAAAGTCCCCAGACCTACGTTGTCTCTTTCTGGATTCCCCTGAGAACGCTACAGAAAAGTCTCCAGTTTTCCCTCTCTGCAACTTCACCATGGTTGCATGGCAACTTCAAACACTTCAGCACCGGTGCCACAAACTCAAGGGGCAATGGGCCTGCATCTCCCCTCTGAGTTCAGGGAGTGCTGGCTTCAGCTCTCAGGCCCCAGAGGCCTGAGGGGCTAACTCACATCCTTGCCAGGGCCATAATGTCTTCCCTGTGGTTAAGCACTTCCAGACTCCGTGCTGGCCTCATGCTGCCGGCTCCATCACTGGGTTCTGCCACACTAAGCTTGTGGCTGCAATAGATCCTCTCTGTTGATGACAGCATTACCTTTATCTGGAGACAGGACAGTTTACACCAATGTCGGAATGCCTTCACATCTGCACACACTGACTCCAGGTCTTCTAGAACCTTCTGGCAGAGCAGAAAGGTTTCCATCCCTAAATTCCCACGTCCTGGGGTTTCACTACCAAACCCCTGTTTGGTTCCTTTGTTGACACAGGAGAGAAGAGCGAGGTCTGGGAAACTTATAGGAAGGCAGCAAAATTAGCATACAAGAAAAAACAGCTGCTAAAGAAGACTGAAGATAACCACAACAACACACACACAGCCAAGGCTGACTAGACCTGGCTGAAGCCATCACACAGGCTCAGAAGCTCACCAGAGTCTGAAGGTGACCCGTGACTCATTAGGAGCCCTGTGTGGAGAGAGAAGATGCTAATAAGATAACCAATGCACGATGAGACGCCAAGGACAATGGCACGCGGTTTTGATCCTACGCAATGTGCTGGCTTGGTGGGAGCCTAGCCAGTTTGGATGTTCACCTTCCTAGATATGGACAGAGGGGGGAGGACCTAGGACTTACCACAGGGCAGGGAACCCTGACAGCTCTTTGGACTGGAGAGGGAGGGGGAAAGGAGTGGGGGGAAGGGGAGAGGGGTGGGAGGAGGGGGAGAAGAGTGGGAGGAGGGGGAGAAGAGTGGGAGGAGGGGGAGAAGAGTGGGAGGAGGGGGAGAAGAGTGGGAGGAGGGGGAGGGAAATGGGAGGCTGGGAGGAGGTGGAAATTTGTTTTTTTTTTCTTTATTCTCCTTTTATCAATAAAAAAAATCGAAAAATAAATAAATAAATAAATAAATAAGCAAAAAAAAAAGATAACCCATGCACGAAGTTGTGTGTAGAACTATGATGATTCAGAGCGTGCACAAGAAAGCTCATACTATACAAATGACACAGAAAGTCCATGCTACACAAGTAACAACAGCAAACCACACACACACACATAGAATGAGACGTGAAAGCCCTAATCCTCTGTACAATGTCATCATTTGAGACGCACTTGCATTTTACTTTGCCCCTTGAAAGTGTATTAACTCTTAATAAACCACAGCTGCTTCGGCTGCAATTCTGTGTGTCCTGTTCAGTTCCTAATCCAGAGACACAAGAACCAGAACCTGCCTCCAATGGATGCTATTGAACTCCAACATCCACCAGTACCACTGTCTGGGACCATTCCTCACAGGGTACATATCTGTGTCCTTGGTTTCTCCTGAATTAATTTTGAGTTCACCTAGGAGTTCAGTCCTCATTGGTATCCCAAGGCTCTACCAATCAGTCCACAACAGTGATGAAGGATCCAAAAGGGCTCCGCAGTCTGTGTCCTTCCTCCCTCCCACCACAACCTAGCTAGCTGCTCTTGGCTTTCCCCAACACAACAGGGACTTCCTGGCTAACACATTCATTAGGTAATCCTTGCTCCCATTCCAAACCAAGACTTCCTGAACTTTTTTTATTTACATGCTCCCCTTTTGCAATTTATGTGAGTATACTATGTATGTGTATAATGTGTGTGTGTGTTCGTGTGTGTTCCTTGTGTGGGTACGTGTTCGTGTACGAGTATGGGTGCGTACATGCCACAGGTGAGTGTGTGGACATCCGAAGACAGCCTTCCTGCCCACCTTGTTTGAGCCAGGCTCTTCTCTACCACTGTACATGCCGGGTTAGCTGGCCTGCTATCTTCTGGAATTCCCATCTCTGTCCTTGGGTGCACTGGTAATAGAGATGTGCACCACAACATCCGGCTTTCTTTGCACTCTCTGGATAAAACTCCCTTCCTTATGCATGCACAGCAAGTGTTTCACCCACAAATATGTATTCCTAGCTCACAACCTCTTTTTGCCTGAGAAACTTTTATGTGATTGCAAATATATAGGTATATAAAATATGTATACAAATTAAATATTCATTGATAATAAATCATGAGAAAATTATTTTAAAACAATTCTTTAGTACCTATATGATCTTATCATTTTTAAGTGCTAACAGAATACAATCCAAAAACATACTAATTTAATATTTGCATGTTGAGGAATCACTATAAAAAAAAGTACTAAAAGTCTTTGTTTTCCATAGTTAAACAGTTACATTTCTATGAAGACAGAAAACTTTTGCATCATCTGTAAAAACACTGTCGTTCATAATATACAACAGGCTGGAATCTGAGCTATTTCAGGCACATTTGTTGGCCTTCTGAAGCATGAGACCATGCTCCAATCAACACCATCCTGTGTGTGCAGAGCCAATGCTGCAGTCGAGTCTCATGGCACAACCCAGAAGAACATTACCAGAGATGCTCGGATCCCAACCCAGATGAGCATTACCAGAAACTCTGGAATTCATCAATGTTTGACTTTGGATTAGTTTTCGGTCACTGTGTGTTCAGGAACTTTCTGGTATCATCAGATGCTTCATGGCCCACATGTGACCTCCATATCCACAATTTAAGAAGTTCTTTAGTTCTAACATTATTGACCACCTAAATGATCTTCTCTCCTTGCAAAGGCAGCTCCAAATATGGAATCGGGAGGGAGTAGATGGAAAGAAAATTTTTGAAAGATTCCAATTTTTAACAGGTGCATAGGGTGATGTTTATTAAATACATTACTCTGTTGCACATCCTGCTGATGGCATCTGTTGAGAACCTGTCTTTCCATGATTATCGCTACCACTTTGTTATCTTCCCAGTGCTATCAAGCCATCTCCTTCCCCTAAGCTGAGGAGGGTTTGCAGCGTTCTCTAGTTTACACAGCCCCTGGGTTGCAAGTGTCTGGATTCTGCCTCCACCATCGAGTTGTCATAAAGAAGCTGTGCGCTGTTCCTCGTATATTTACAACACCTAAAAGGATGGACATTCCATGAAGACCCTTAACTTGTGTTTAATGTGTGAGCAGAAATTCTATGGCTCATGCTGCTTAAGAATCTGTGGGCAGTGTTCTGTTCAGCTCACATCTCACCACGACTTGCTTTTTCCTTCACTGTGACAATACACCTGACAACGGCAACTTAAAGGAGGAATATTTATTTTAGTCCACGATTTTAGGGGCTCTAGTCCAATATGACTTGACCAATGCACTTGGATAGAAAACATGGCAGTGGGAGTGTATGGCAAAGGTTTTCACTTCATGTCACTCAGGAAATAGAATAGGAAGAGGTCAGAAACAAGAATCCATCTCTGGTAATCTATAACCTCCTGCTAGGTCCGTTCTTTTAAAGTTTCCCAGACTCTCCAAACGGGATTACCAACTGTGGACTTAGACTTACATCAGAGCATGGCAACTCCTTTCTGAACTACAACAGAGCCCAGACTTACGTACACCTGCTGTCCCTGCCTGTCACTATGCCTAGTAAGTGACTTCATCCTCCTACATGGACTTCTACTGTCAATCATTGGATCTACACCCCTCGTCTAGTCCCCAAACAGATGGTCTTGCTCGGATATTCTTAAGTGGATGCCTCAATCTTTGTACTAGGAGAGGTACAAAGGTGGGAATTCAAGAAGCTAGTTACATCACATCCTGAGTCAAGAGTAAAGAGAGAACAGACATAGCTGTACTTATCCGCTCATTGCCTCCAATATACAAGATGGGAAATAAATTGGATGTTATATGTAATAATTACAATAACTCTAAAAAGGACAGGTGTAACTATAGAAGGAAAATAATTACATCCTGCTAGAACATGTATGCCTTGTACTTCAAAAGTGTTCTAGGAAATCATGGGAAGTCTCATGGGAGCTTCAGCTTCATTCTGTGATAAAATGCCCAGACAAAATCCACACAGGGGAGAAAGGATTTGTTTAGCTTACAATTCCAAGTTATAATTCATCCCTGCAGGGGAGTCGCAGCGGCAGAAGTTTGGACAGCTTAACTTATCACACCCGCAGTAAAGGAGCAGAGAAAGAATAAACCCATTACATACCTGCTTGCTGATGCTCAGCTACATAAATTTCTCTACACGTGTGCAGTTCAAAACCCTTACCTAGAGAATGGTGCCACCCACGGTGGACTTGGTCTTTTTACATCAACACTCAAGACGATCCCTGACAGACATGGCCACAGGTCAAATTGATTTAGATAATTCCTCGTTAAGATTCTCCTCCACAGTGGTTCTAGGCTGTGTCAAGTAGACAGCATGCATCCATAGCACGGTCCTGTGACCAAGCAGCATTCAAGACAAAAATAACAACAGGGTTTTTTTCTGCCTTTCTTAGTCTTTTGTGTCAGTTGCATGTTTTCATTAAAACCAAATGTATTGTTTTCTGGGTGGTATTACTACGTATACTCATTTTGTAGCTTTATATTGTACTTTATTTACACATTTATATTTAATTATTTTAGTTATACAAATTATGTAAAGTACTTTGTGATAATTTCATACATGTATAAACCATATATTATGATCAAATGGGGCAGTTAACATTTATATCTCCTTAAATGTTTAGCATGTAGTAATTGCATGAATTTACAGGCTGGTGTGATATCTCAGCACGTGTTTATAACACACACTGATCAGTGCAGGGTAATTAACTTCCCTGTCTCCTTATTATTAGTTTGTGTTTAGCATCCACAAACTCTCCTCTTCTGGTTACCCACAGAGCATAAGAAGACTGGATTATTGTACACTGTAGCCCCCCCTATTACTTCTAGGTTTTAAAGGGGGTTTAAAGCATATGTATATAGGTCAGGGGAGGACAACAGGGTTCTCTCTGAGGTTCTCGGGCTCAGCAGGCAGAACCTTTGCCCACTGGGCCCTCTTGCCAGCCCTAAAGTATTACTCTTCTATTGCACTGTGCTTGGGTATCTACTGCCTAAGCACTGCTGTCCTGCTGCCTCCCACCACCCTTCTAGACTCTTCCAAACACTACTGGAAATCCCGATCAACCGTCTTCCATGTGAAGTGTCTCTCTGCTTCTCATTGTACTTAATGCATGTCCCTTTACCTCAAGAGATTTGGCTGAAGACAGTAGCGTTTCATTCTCTGAGGGAGATCAATTGTGGTTTCTTAACAACCCCCACGCTGCTCTTCATAGTGACTGTACTTACACCCGTTCCTTTAGGCAACAGTACATGAGAGCTCCCTTTATCTATTCTTCCTGTTATTTTTTAACTTTATTCATCATTATTTTATCTTATTTATTATCTATATTTGTGGTCAATAATAATAACTGTTCTGGCTGGGGCATGAGGATAGCTCCTCGGGGCTTCAACCCACATTTCCTTGACAGCGAATGGGAGTCATCACTTTTCATAAACCAGCTGACAACCTTAGTTCCTTCTTTCGAAAAGGATCTGTTCATAGCCTTTGTCTGTTTTCAACTGAATTATTTGTAGGCTTTTATTATGGACATTTTAAATTTTCTTATGAATACTGAATATTAATCATTTTTCAGATGAATAATTTGCAAAATTTTCTCCCACTCTGTAGGTGATCTCCCTTCCTGTTTATTGTTTCTTTGCTGTATAGAACTTCTTCATTTGATAGCTGGCACTCTTGTATGCTTTTTGCTTTTATTTCCCTTAATTTTGAGGAATCTTACTGAAAATTAAAATCATTGCTATGCTGATGTCATAAAGTGCTTCCCTGATGTTTTCTCCAAATAGCTCTATTGTTTCAGGTTTTACATTTAGACCTATGAGCCATTTGGAGTTTATTATTTACAGAGTGAGAGGTTGATAGCTTGTTTCTATTTCCTCAATGGGTTCCCTGAACCATTTAAATGTAAGGAACTGACCTTCCCCAGTGTCACTTCTTTGGCTTGGTCAAGTATCACTGAACTGTGAATGAACTGGGTTATTTCTTAGGGTTCTTTTTCATATTCATTGAAAGACATTTTGAGTTTTCTTTTTGTTTGTTTTGTTTTTCGAGACAGGGTTTCCCTGTAGATTTAGAGTCTGTCCTGGAACTTGCTCTGTAGACCAGGCTGGCCTCGAACTCACAGAGATCCACTCGCCTCTGCCTCCCAAGTGCTGGGATTAAAGGCGTGCTCCACCACTGCACAGCGAGCAAAATATTTTATGGGCATGGCTGATTTGCTTTCATGTGCATTTCATAACATGTGAATGCAGTGCCTGTGGAGGCCAGAAGAGGGCATTAAATACCCTAGGCCTGAAGAGGCCATGTAGGCATTGGGAATTGAACCCTGGTCCTCTGCAAGGATAGTCAGTGCTATGAACCACTGAGCCGTCTTTCCAGCCCCCAAAGCTATTAAGCTATTCTATGTTTAAACTTCATCCCCTTTGATACACTCTCTTACTCCCTCTGTACAAAGATTGCTAAACAGTAAAGCGAACTCATATAGTTACGTTAACCAATACATTTTGTATCCAACCAATAAGCTTTGGCATTTCTGTAAGCATATTTTAAATTGACTCTATACAATGTTGTCAGTACTTTCCTAATCAACCAAACTATGAATGGAATCAAGTCCCTACTCCAGGGCATCCTGCTTCTTGGGGAATCCCCTGTGAGGTAACGGTGCCCAAATCTCCAGGGTTAGACCAGCAAACATGAGAAAAGTTTGAGATCAGTTCATGGTTAGAGAACAAACTTTGCCACTATGGAAGAGCTGCTCATTGGGATGCAAGTGAAACACAGAAGTCACCGTAAACAAAGAAACAGAACCATCAAGCACCTAACAATGTATTGTGTGTAATAGATTTTATAATGACAGAAAAAATGTCTAATTAGGAAGAAATAATCAGATATTTCCTCTACAATCAACCTAAATTGTTGAGGAAAACAAGGGGAATCATTGGTAGTGAAGAAGCTGAAGATACTGTTCTAGATGCTTGGAAAAGTGACATAGCTAAAGGCGCTGTGTGACATTTAAATGAAGTCTAAGCTTCTTGTTAAGGGCTCTAAAATATATCTGGGGACATTAGCCAGTGGGCTATCTGTTAGAGTAAAAAGTATCCTCACCAACTTCTGCGGTGACTTCATAGTAATAAAGGTTGCTTTCCTTGTACTTGAGATGTATGCTCGAGTGATTTTAATTATTTTTAATTTTCATACAATATATTTTGATCACAATATTTCTCCTCCCTCAGCTCTTCCCAGATACTCCCTTCCTCCAAGTATTTTTTGAGGGAAGATTTCATATCTACTACTAACTTTCAAACATTATGCAAAATATTCAGTCATAGAGGAACAGAGAGCAAACGTGGTCACGTGTTAACAAAGGTGGTATCCAGGTGATGGGTACACAGGTGCACAGGTGTACAGCTATTGGCCCATTTCTTCCATTACTTTTAAAGTGAGAGGTGTTTTTCAAGATATAAACTTTGGTTTGAAGACTAGAGTTCCCTTCATCATGGCTGACTGGACAGGAAGAAGAGGCTGTCTGTCTCCGGTGTGTTTATTAGAAGTTCTACAGGCTAGAGAACTGGCTCAGTGGTTAAGAACGTATACTGCTCCTCCAGATGACCCAAGTTCAGTCCCCAGCACCCACATCAGGTGGCTCACAACCACCTGCCACTCAAGCTCCCGAAGGCTCTGAGGCTGCTGGCTCAGTGGGTACCGCACTCACATCCTCACAACCAGACACATGCACAGCACTTGACATTCTCGTTAATGCATGACCCGAAAGCAAGACGAATTTCTCAAAGTGGACGGAATTTAGAGGCAGATCTTACGCAGATTCTAAAGTGAATAGCTGGGGGTATCCATGCCAAAAAGAGGTTTGGCAAATTGGAATCAGGAACCAAAGGCCTTGCTAAGTGGGAAATGGCCGATCCTTCCAGAACCTAGGGAGGAACCTTCTGCATGTAGAATTTAAAAAAATAAGTAAATAAAAAGCCCTCACGCTCATAAACTGCATCACAGCTAGCTGCCTCCTCATAGACGTGAGCAGGAAACAGAGGGAGAAATCAGCCTAACATGGTCCCGCGAGTGTCTGTGAGCCAATTTCCCACTGGCCCACAGTCAATAAAACCCCTGCAAAAGCAAATGGAAATGAAACCCCCAGGAGAACCCCACTCCCTAGTCCAGAGCAAGGAGGCAAGCCAGCCTGGGGCAGAAAAGAAGGAAGTTGTTACTGTTTTTCTTGACTCTACTGGAAAAAAAATGAAATACAGCTTCTAAAGGGATGCTCTTTGCACACCCCCTCTCCTCATGGGAGCTAATACTCCAGGGTAGCTGTGGTCTTTCCTCTCTCAAACCCAGCCCCTGAAAAGTTACCTTCCATTGGGCAAAGGAGGAGAGTTGGCCAGTAAAGTGCCCTCTGCACAAGCATAAGGACCCAGGTTGTGACTCCAGATTCTATGTAAAAAGCCAGGCACTGTGCCACACTCGCATAATCCCAGTGCTGGGGAGGCCGAGATGGACAGACACACACCCCCACCCCGGGGCCTGTGGGACAGTCAATCTACCCAAATCATGGAGTCCCAAGCCACTGAGAGACCCCGTCTCAAGAGTAAGATGAAGAGTAACTGAGGATGACAGAGACAACAACCCCTGACCTCTTCATGCACACAGACATACATGTGTGCGCACACACACGCACACAAACACAAAGAAAACACACTTTAAATCTAAGCAGTTTATTCTGCAGCTCTTTAATTGCGTCTTGTTATTATCATATTATTACTAACAACAATTGCTATTACCTTATTATTATTATTAACAACTTGTCTCCCTAGAGGTCACTTTGTTCTCTACCAGGAAACAGACACAGGGGAGCTTTCTGTCGACTTAGCCTTCTAGATTGTTCATACCTTCCCAGAGAGGCAGCTTCTCTTTCTGTTCTGGTCAGACAGTTTTCAAAGGGACTTCTTCCCAGAGAACTTCTGTCTTTGATGTTCCAGTGACTTACCGAGGAACCAACTCTTCCAGATCAATGACCTTACTTCTCTTCACCAAGTACACAAGCGGCTAAGAGATGCTTGGGGTCTCTGAGGTCCGGCACTGGCGAGAGCAAAGGACACTGGGGCACACACTCTCATTTAAACGAGCCCTGCATTTTAGGTTTTATGGTGCTGGATATTGGCTTGGTTGAAATTCTATTTTAGGCACAAGAGAGTGGAGATTTTAGAGAATGATCAATAACTGTCTTGGCTGTCTTTGGCGTTCCTCTCCAGTCGTCACTTACTCGACTCCTAGGTTGTGGCCCCTCTTTCGATATGTACCTTTGCCCGCATCAATCCAAGCCATATGCTGTCTACAAAGCACGCAAAGACTCTCTTGCTACATGGTTAGAACTGTAAGAAATGCTTCCTTCTTAAAGTCAGATTACAAACTGTGACCCATATTTCCCACCTTCACTCCTAGCTCTGTCCTTCAGAGGTGTAGCCAGTCTTTCTGATTTGCAGATTCCATCTTTGCAAATTTGCATATACTCTAAACCTACAGACAGAGCTCACAGCACGTTTTTGGCTATTTGCAAACATACAGAGTATTAGGCCTGGGGAGATGGCTCAGTAGGTAAAGTGGAACGCATGAGGACCTGTGTGCAGCTTCCAGAACCCACATATAACAGTCAGCTGTGGTGGCATGTACTAGAAATCCCAGCACTGGGGAGGCAGAGACAGGAAGAATCATGGGGCTCACTAGTTTCTTTGGCAAGTGCTAGGCCAATGAGAGACCTCGTGACAAAATAAACAACAAAAAAAACCCACAAAAACAAACAAGTGTGGACAGCAACGGCATTCATGTGGTCCTCTGGCCTCCCCTTGCACACAAAACAGTGGCTCAGCATACACACCTTCAGCTGGGGCTGAGCCAGGAGACAGTACCTTCTTACATAAGGTCTACTGCACAAGTCTCCTTTCACTTGTACTCTTGCCACCTTGGGGACTTTGTGGTTTTTGTTGTGATGCTTAAAATGGGCCTCAAGCACAGTGCGAAGTGTTTTCCCTAATGTCCCTGTGCACACAGAGGCTGTGCTGGCCCTGATGTATGAAACAAATGGGTTGGCTAAGCCTCATGCGGGGATAAGAGGCAATGATGTTGGCCATGAGTTTAGTGTTAATGAACTTACAACATTAAGTAACAAAAACCCACATCAAATATATTGATTGGTTGACACAAAGGTTCTTGTTCACCTACCTGCGTTTTCCCCAAAAGCAGAGGTTTGAGATCAGCTTATTTGGGGTTGGTGGTAATCTCTAAAACAGTTATGGTGACTAATAAGAATCTATTAGTGCTGCTTTGTTTTCGGATACGGTTCACTGGTGATCTGAGACCATAACAAATTACTGTAAATTTCACTGTTCTAGAAATAACACAGAAGGGATATTCCTAAGGAGGAATCCAGAAAACCATAGAAAGAAACCATCTTTGAATCTTCCCAAGTTCTTGTTAAATATAAGAACCTCTTTTGGGACATGCTGAGACTCTAAGGATCATTAGACCAAGAACACAGCAGTTGTGACCTCTGTAACAACATCACTCACAGTGCACTTTATGATTTATGAAGGATTATCATAGGTGCCATCTCAATAACTTGGTTTCATAGCTACGCTGTGAGAAGTGAGAAGATGACCCATAGCCCACATGAGGCACTGGGGACCTTAGAGAGGAGAAAACTTGCTCGAGACTCATAGCTGCTCAGTAGTGTGACTAGAAATTGAACCCGGACCCTCTTCTGAAGCTAGTTCTGGCATTTTCCAGGCCAGTTCTGGCTGTCTGTTCCTCTGTGTCCCTTCCCTCCATTACCATTTTTCTGGCTGCGCCATTCAATAATTTATTGAACTAGTAGTTTTGTTTTTGGTTGTTGTTGCTGCTGCTGATATAAGATCACAAGTAGCTTAGGCTGGCTTGACGTTGGCACGTAGCAGAGGCCAGCCTTGAAGCCCTGATCTTTCTGCCTCCACCTCTTGAGCTGGCATTACAGGCATGTGCCATTGTGCCTAGATAAACTAGCGTGTGTTTAAGAACCAAACCATCAACAGGGAACAACTGAATTTTCGCTGCTTGTGTTGCGGCTGTGAGGCATGCCACTGTCAGTGACAGCCCACTGAGGGCAGGGCATGAGACACCTTTCCAACACTGGGGCGCTTTAATACAGGTCATGCTGTGGTGGCCCCCAACCAAAACATTATTTTCAATGCTACTTCATAACTGTAATTTAGCCACTGTTATGAATCCTAATGTAAACATCTGTGTTTGCGATAGTCTTGGGTGACACCTAGGAAGGGTCATTCGACCCCCAAAGGGGTCAAGATCCACAAATTGAGAACCACTGCCCTAGACATACAGTGGGGTTGTAGAGGAAATGCCGTATTTATCTGGATAGACACAAAACAGTAAATAAAGCTGTTTAATCAAATCATCATGTGTTAAGTCACTTCACATTTGGGGCATGCTGGCTATGCAACCCGGAGAGAATAACAAAGGGCTTGCCTGGGGAAAAAAGCTTTTTAACTGAAAATAAATCTGTACATATGGTATGCAGGGTAGTCACATCTCTCTTTGGTGCTAAAGAGACATTCCAGGAAACGGTTTGGGTGGAGACACAGCAGAGAAGCTGCCACCATTGTTGTTATTGACCACATCCACAGCCTTCACCCTATTCAATGGGGGATATACTGGACTGATGTTTCCATCTCTCTGTCCCCTTTAGAATTGTCTTAATGGTGAGTCCACATATGCCTAGGAACTAGGACCCTAAGTAAGCACATGCAAGACTTCATATATGTTGTCAACCAAAATTAGCACCATTCTCTAGGGCAGTAATTCTCAACCTTCCTAATGCTACGACCCTTTAATACAGTTCCTCATATTGTGGTGACCCCTAAAAATGAAATTATTTTCGTTGCTACTTTATAACTATAATTTTGTTACTATTATGAATTGTAGTGTATTTTTGGAGATAGAGGTTTTCCAATGGGGTCGCAAACCACAGGTTGAGGATTGTTGTTGCTCTAAGACAATGTCATGTTTAAGACATGCTTTTAAGAAATAAATGTTTAGCTATAAACTGAGAAAGTATGATTTTGAAAATGTAAGCTGCTCTCTGCAGAAAGAGGACCCCATGGAATTGCTGAGCTGAGGGAGGAAAGTGTGTCGCCTCTACTCATGAGCTGCTCCGGTGGCTCTGAGCCCCATAGTCAGGTGACTAAGGAGACACAAGGACTTCAAAAGCCAAGTGCAGCCTGCCCAGAGAGCTGGTGCCCAGCCTTGTCCTCCGCGCTCTTCTCTCCCAGCTGTGACGGAACCCCCAAGAGAGCAGCTTGAAGGGCAAAGGTTGACATTGGCTCACAGTTCATTTTCATTACTTTCGAGACTGTGAGGACGCCGACCATGATAGCAATGGAGGTGTACCGTGGAATAGAACCACTTCACAGAGCGGAAGCAGAGAGACAGGCGGGTGGTCACTGGGGACTTGGACTAGCTATCAGAGGCAGCCTCCAGTGACCTACATCCTAGGTGGAGGCTCTGACTCTCCCAGGTTTCCACAACTTCCCCAAAGTAGCTCACCAAAGGAGGATCAAGTCCTCAACACACAAGCCTGCTGGTGCGTTTCAGAATCAAACTCCATGCAGGTTCTGGTCACCTTAGAAAAGCGTGTTGATGGTTGTTTCCATAAAGGTGATAGGGAGGAGAAGAAGTCAGTGAAGGTGGGGTGGGGATGTCCCTGCAAGTGAAGCCTCGGGGAACCAACCTGTCATGTAAACCATACTGTAGTTTTCTTTGAAGTGGAAACCAGGTAACTAGTGAGAAAGTTGACATGTAAAGCGAAGGTCTCCGTCTTCCCTCTGCTGGCAAGTGGATTCCCAGTTACAGAAGGTCGCTAGTGCACCCTTCCAACTGGGCTGGAACGTCCCAGCCTGCAGAGCAGGGATTAGGAGACAGGAGAAGGGAAAGACTCCAAGTTTTCAAAGAGACTGTGTTCAAGGCACTATCAAGTGACGATGGAAGAGGTGACCCAGGCAACAGACACACTGACTGCATTTCATAGCTGAAATAAAATACGAGTTCTCCTCAGAGCTAGCACTGCCTTAAAGGGGTACATGGGAACGCTCTCCTGCGCCCCGCTCCCGTGCTCCTCAGACAGGACAGAGAGGTCCAACTCCTCCCACAGCAGGTATTTGCAGCACCACCTGCTGTAAGTGTCCCCGTGCTGCGCGATCTACTTCCATCACACAGGGAAAATGTATAGACTTCCTCGCCTCATCAAACCATTTCAGATGCCTGGTGTCGTTTGGAAATAATTAGTACAAAAAGGCTGCTGCGTTCCCGGTGCTTTCCTGTGACCCCGAGAGGCGTTTGCATTTTGCATACTGAAGGAAGCTGGGCTTCTAGGTCTGCTTCTGGAAGGGGGCGGGGGTGATCAGCAGGTCATGCGATTTTTGCCTTTCTGACGGAATGTGGCATTTATCCTTAGCACTCTGCCAGACGCCTGAAATCCTCGTGTCTTTACAAAATATTTTTCTATTTAGTTGAATCAGGCGGCACAACTGCAATACGTCTTCTCCCTGTGACTGCCTTCCACAGCCCGTGCCTTCACGAGACTTAGATGAGGTTTGGGTGATTCATGGCGCTTAAACTTCTCCAGAGCACTTTTTTCCATTGGAAAATTCTCCGAAACTGAATGCATCATCAACACAGTTGTCCATGCATTAAAGAGCTACAAGCAAAACAATGAGCACCATTTTTTAAAACCTACGCTTAAGCCAAGAAAAACAGTTATATCACAAGATGTTAAAAGACCTTATATTTCAGCTTCCGCGGATCTTTTGAGATGAACGTGGCCTGTCTTTGTCTTAGGGCCCCTTATTCTAGGCTTTCTAAATTACAAATGAAAGAAATAGCTTATATTCGGTTTAGCGTGTTTTCAAGTTATTAGCATGATGTATGGAGACCTAAGTCACACGACCTGCTATAGAGAACTGATCACCTTCAACCGCATTCATTCTTTTCTTCATTCTTGGGGAAAACAAATTTTTTTTGTACTTTAGCTGGCTTCCTCGTTGGCATTTTTACATATTAAATAAGAAGAGAGTTACCTAGCATGCTTTCATGTGAGATCTTTTGAGTCTTTTGTGAGCATACAAGTTGTACTAATGAAACACCGACCTCATCTGCAACTTCAAATTAAAGGTGCTAGCTAGACTTACGTGTGAGAGCGCAGGGCTGGAATCCCAGTATCCCGGAGGATTGGGAATTGATGCCAGCCTGCATGTAGGCCCAGGACATACTCAAAGACTCAGACTCAAAGCGAGCAAGCAAACAAGCGTGTGTGTGCTTGTATATGCGTGATATTTTTCCCATCGTATGTATTCATTGTACATGGTATTGTTACACAATAACATTCTCATATAACTACATTGACCACATTTCTCCCACACCTTCTTACTCTCTCATTTTCCCCTTCTTATGCCATTAGCCTCTCTGTTCCCCAGATAGTTTTGCTTTTACATCATACATATATAATATATTATATATATATATATATATATATGTCATATATACATGCATGATTTTATGTTTCTGTATAAAATATAGACCGGCCCGTATTACCACATATTTATCTCCATTACATAATGAATAATTGTCTCAGTAGGAATCCAGAGATGCAGATTTGTGTCTATCTTCCCCAAATGTCAAGTAGTCATTATCTCTGTCCTCTCCTGCGTTACGCAGCAAAGTGAGACAGGAACATCATGGCTTTGAAGCCAGCCTGGGCAATATAGTGAAATCTCATCTCAAGGAAAAGAAATGTCTCCCATCCCAATGTGTAATATGTTTAGTCTCTTAGTTAACAAGTATTTACTGAACATCAGCTGTGAGTTATCGGGAAATGCAGGGCACTGGTAAAGAGATGGCCTGTGTAGGGTGGGAGTCCCATGCCTATAAAATGGTACTACTTCCTGTGTGCCATAATTAAACCCATTACCATAAGAGTCTGTGCTTGCACTTAGTAAACAGTCAACAAATACTAGGTACTTGCAGTGCCGTTTTAACTGATTACTAGAGCCGGAGAAATGGAAAGAAGGGAATGTGAAGCTCCTACCCTTGAGAAGATTGCAGTCTAATCCCAGGGGGATATGCAAGCAAGACAGACCAATGGCGCCATTCCTACAACCGAAAAACTCTGCAAGGATGAGCTGAATTTCTCATGTGCTTCATGTAATTTGTATCAACTACTTTGTCCATTCAGGTTGTACTTGAGTTCACAAGGGTTAAACGTGCTCTTCAGGGTTAAAAACACACTGTTGCACTGTGTCTTGTCCTTGTAAAACTGCACACTTTTCACACCAATAAAAATGTGAGGAAATTTTATAATAGGACTTGAAATCAGAAGGCATGGATATGTAAGTTAGCACTCTTCTTATTACATGGAAAAGAAATTCAAATCAAATTCACTTAAGCAAAAAAGAGGATTCATTCATTACCTCGTGGAGCTGAGAAATCAGAGTTCAGCTGACTTCTCAAGGTCAGCACCCCCCTCACACTGTCTCTCCCTCTACCCAGATTCTATATGTGCCCCGTTCTCTGCAAGAGTTCCCGTGGACATAAGCTCCCAGACTCAGTTCCCACCTGCTGTCCTTGGAATGGACAGAATTCCTTCCTTCTTGGGCTCTAGCAGAACTCCCCAGGCAACTCTGGCTGGCCTGTTGAGTGGCAAGTCCATTCTGGAACCTTTGAGAAGACCCTTACCACACACCCACTTCTGGACCAGACTTGGAGTTTGACACTACTTCGAACTAGAACGAGAAGAGGGCGGTTTCCACAAGGATAGGCCATGGTGGCCAGAGAAATGTAAACAGAAAGGATATTAAGGTTCCATCTCACCCCGATGAGAATGACAGCCATCCATAAATGAAGTGGCAGCAAATGCTGGCAAGAGTTCTGACAGAAAGTGAACCTGTAGCCGCTGCTGGTGGGCTGTAAACTAGCTGAGCCACTATGGAAATCGGTGTGGAGGTTCCGCATCAGCCTAAGAGTAGGCCTGCTGGATGGCTTCTGTATGACCCAGCCACACCACGCCTGGGTATATACAAAAGATACCGAATCAGCACGTCAAGGAGATACTTTTACTTCAATATTTACTGCAGCAGCAGGTGACCAGCAAGCAAGGGAAGGGACAGAAAATGTGTTCCAGGGTCAGGTATGCTGGCGCACGCTTTTAATCTCAACACTCAGGAGGCTGAAGCAGGTGGATCTCTGTGAGTTCAAGAACAGCCTGGTTTACATAGTGGGTTCTAGGCCAGCTAAGGCTACAAAGTCAAATCATGTCTCAAAAAAGGAATATGTGTTCTATGTTCCACATAGTAGAACTTTCCAGGCATAAAGAAGAATGTCAGCATTTTCAGGAAAATGGATACATGCTGACAATTATAGAGAGCAAATTAAGCCAGTCTCAAAGAAACAAATGACACATGTTTTCTCTCATTTGTAAGCCCTATACAAAATAATGTATAAAATGACGTATGTATAGATAACATGAGAAAAGCCCAAAACTGGAGAATAAAGGGTGAGGATTGGAAGGAGGCAGCAGGGAATGAGGGGAATATGCTCAAAGTATATTATATACTCGGGATGGGATTCTATAATCCTGTGTAATTTTCTTTAAAAAGAGCCTTTGCGGGGGCTGAACAGATGGCTCAGTGGTTTAGAGCACTTTTGTCCTCTTGCAGAGGACCCAGGTTCAGTTTCCAGCAACGACACGGCAGCTTACAGCCATCTATAACTCCAGTTCCAGAGAATCCAATGCATTTTCTGGCCTCCATAGGCACCTGCATAGATACAGCACATGTGGATTCTTATAGATACACACACATACACATAAATGAGGTTCTTTTTAACAGAGCCTTTGAAAAAAAACAAAACAAACAAACAAACAAAAAAGAATGGGGCGGAATGGTAAGGTCTATAATCAGAAGGGGAATTTGAGATTTGGTTAAATTTCAATGGCTGTGTGAGTCTGGGCTCATGCCAGAACGTTCTGAAGCACACTGTCAACAGAGGACAGATGGGCCTTGATAGAAGTTACCTTGATTTCTATTCTACTTTGAGAGCCCTTTCCTTCTGTTGCTCTCTGTTTCTAGGAAAGTGACAAATTCATAGGATTCTGAAAGACATTTGATTCCTAGAAATGAATGAGTCTGTAAGAGGAAGCCATCATGCATTTCCAAAAGCAGAGTTGTGGCATGGAAGAATAAAGACGAGATGGAGTCTCAGCAAGGTCTCCAGGCGGAACGTCTTAGAAATATCTGAGATGCAAGCAGAACGCAACTCAGCCAGTGCCACGCTATTTCCTTCCAAGATCAATTGACTTTATCGTGACAATTAGTCAGTTTGCACAGGTTCTTTCTGGAGAAAAAGAATGAATATGGCTGTTTACTTATCTTACTCCATAAAGACAGAGATTAAATGGTTTAAGCTGGATGCTCATGTGAAGTAAAATGTCCCAAAAGTTAAGAGATCAAGTTAATTCAAAAATTGCCAGCTGACAGCATCCTTAACAAAAGGGACAGATAAAAATCAAATTGTCAGGAGATAGTAGAGAGAGAGTCAGAGGTTAAGAAAAGTTCCTGCTCTTCAAGAGGATATAGGTTCAGTTCCCAGCATCCCCACGGCAGCTTGCAGCTGTCAGTATCCAGTTTCAGGGGATCGAGCTCCTCTTCTGGTCTCCAAGGGCACCACACACACTTGGGTATACAGACATACATGCTGGAAAACATTCGTGCACAACAAAGAAGAAATTAAGTCTCAAATCACACTTACACAAAGGAGAAATCTCACAGAGCATGTCAAACCTTTCTGACGATCTCCAGGGTACAAGCAGAGGAAAGTGACACAAGGAGAGGCTTGGCATCTCGGTCACCGTCTACACGCTTCTTGTCATCTCAGGCGCGTTAGGAGAGGCTTGGCATCTCAGTCACCGTCTACACGCTTCTTGTCATCTCAGGCGGGTTCTGGCTGCAGATCTAACAGGTGAGGCCTTTAAGCAGAGTGTAAGATAATACCTATGCACACGGGGGAACCATTTTGATCAAGAAGCATTTAAGCATTATCTTCAGTTTGTTTCATTGTGCGTCGTGTAAATTTTACATCACCCGTACCCCTGAATCCATAGTTTCTAGACTGGTTTTCCAAATCATAGACAACTGGCTTGATTCTGTCACAGGTACGTTTTTGTTCGATGGGGAAGCTCAGCCAATCACATCTGGCTTGGGTGTGGCCACCTAGAGCCAGGTAGATAGATAAACGGGGGTAGGGGGAGGTAGAAAGGTGTGCAGGCTCTCTGTACGCCCGGTGATTGCCTGGCCTGTTTGGACTTTGGATTTTCTTCGGTAGCGTGAGTTCCCCATTTTCAATTATTAAATTATATCTGTTGTTTTGAGCTGGTCTGGTTATTTTAGTGTACCTATCAAATACGCCATCGCCAACAGTTGTTAAGGCCTCCATTGACCACCAAACTGCTATGAAACCAGACCTCTTTGTAGAAGTTGCTGCAGGCTGCTTTCCTGCCACCCAACTCCTGGCCGCCTGGCTAGCTTATGCCCCAAAATAACAACACACAAATTGTATTCTTTTAAACACGGCTTGGCCCATTAGCTCTAGCCTCTTACTGGCTAACTCTCATATCTTGCTTAACCCATATTTAGTAATCTGTGTAGCACCTGATAGCTTACCGGAAAGAATTCTAGTGTACGTCCATCTTGGGCTGGAGCTTCATCGCATCTGCCCTGAAGAGGAGCGGCATGGCGTCTGGCTTACTGGCTAACTCTTACATATTCGTTTAACCTATATCTAGTAATTTGTGTAGCACCATGAGGTGGTGTCTCTTACCAGGAAGATTCTAGTGTACGTCCATCTTGGGCTGGAGCTTCATCACATCTGCCCCAGAGAGGAGCAGCATGGCGTCTGCCTAACTTCCCCTCTTCCCAGCATTCTGTTGTTTGCTCCACCCACTTATGTTCTAACCTATCAGGTCAAGCAGTTTCTTTATTAATTAACCAATGAAATCAACAGATTGATATATGACACTCCCACATCACCCCTTTCTATTCCAGGTCACGTCCTATTTACCTAAAAGAAGGTACCTCTGACTTGCTTTTTAAACAGCTTGTCTGTATGCCAGTCTTAGCTCACAAGTGCAGTGGTGTTAGAATGAAGGACCAGCATAGTCCCTCACTGATGCTGACTTGAAAAACCAGATTTACCATAATCTAGGCCAAAAAGAGACCTGAATCATGAATAGTTTAATCCAGCATCAGCAGATCCACACTGAAGTGAGTGTGAATGCCGTCTCCGAATATGCCAGCTCTCAAAGCCTTCCAGACTGTGACTCACTTAGTTGTTCCCTAGTTCAAGCACAGTTTGTCCTTCAGGAGCCCACTGTAAATTTAAGGATAACAGAAAGTCTCCCAACCCAAAATGTCATAACTGGATGCCTAAAAATCTATTTCTTTTAAGAAATTCCTATTTAGGAAGATATATTCCTTTGAATTAAGGATTAATGTGTGTGTGTGTGCGTGTGTGTGCGTGTGTGTGTGCGTGTGTGTGTGTGTGTGTGTTTGTAAGTGTGTGTGTGTGTGTGTGTGTGTGTGTGTGTGTGTGTGTGTGTGTGTTTGTAAGTGTGCATGCACACACCCTGGTGCATATATACCGACTATTCTTAAAAGTCGGATGACATTTAAGCAGGAGTCAGTTTTCTTCTTCCATCACAAAGATTTGGGGATTGAACTCTGCTCATCAGTCTTGGCAGCAAACACTTTTACCCACCGAGCCATCTCATATGTCCCAGCTCTGGGCTTTTGCATCTAAAGATGCACTTATCTTCGAACACCTCTAAAAATGAAGCAGGCATATCCAGCAACATCCAGAGTCAGCAAATAACCCTGGCACCGTCTCTAGAAATTAATGTCCCGGAGTTACCTAAGAGGAAAAGAAGGAAAATTCTGAAGAAAAAATTTAAATTAACTTTCTTTAAGGAAATGAATATCATCAAGAGATCCATCTCTGACACAAAATGTTCACTTCAAGTGTGGTCAAATGTTTCTGCTTTTATTAGATTTATGGAGTATGTAAATAGAAGATTGGCTAACTATATTTTTCCAATTTTTTTAGTTTCAATACTATTTAGATCAATTGCTTGAGGAAGACAGGTAATTACTTTATATCTCAACATGTTTCAGAGGCCTGTGACTTACAGATAAGGTAATCTCCAACTTCTGGCAAAATGCAGACACCATTTTTGTTATACTGGTCCTGGGATTATTGGTCTGAACATGGCTTTGTTTTTCAGTCTTTAGAGGCTCTGAATCTTCTTCTCCTGATAAAATATGAGGACATGGAGAGCATTTTCAACCCCATTAAGAAAGGGTGCTATGTGTAGCATAGTCAAGAAAGAAGTGGTCTCTGACCCCAGATACCATGGTGTAAAGTATCTGCTTCCTGAGCAATGTATGAAGACTTCTCGTTTGGAGGTGAAACCAGACACAAAGTAGCTATGGAAATCTGACTGTTTCCCTCATCTAACCTTAACATATGTGTGCCCAGAAGCTCAGATAAAGCAGGAATTTTGTCTCTGCATTCCTGTTATATAGAGAGCTGTGAGTAACACCCAGGAACTTGCTGCCCAGTGAGGATTCAGTCATGAAACAGTTACATATTGAGTTCTGACTTCTGCCCAATACTGCATCAGGCACTGGGAATGAAGTGCTGAGGTGAACCATTCCTCTTCAAGGCACCAACACTCTAATGACAGGAAGAAAGAAGGGCATGCTGTGGGGAGACCCAGTACTATTGTGAGGGACGGCACAGGGATCTGTGGGGGTTACTGCACATGTGTCAACTTCCCAGCCCTGCACAGCGAAGACATGCACAGGTTGGGGTGGGATGTAGAGGTGAGAACGGATGTCCCTGGAAGTCAATGCATTTTAGATGTCAACAATGCTGGAGGGATTCATGGAGGGGTGAGAAGAAAAGCCACAGGGGACTCCACTTGGTGGTTCCTTGAGTTCCTTCCCATGTGAGAACAAACAGGGCTTCTGACATATATAGAAAGAGTCTGAAGAATCCTTCAAGAGATTGAAATGGAGAAAGGTAAGACTTACAGATGGGAGCAAGGTTAAGGATGCAGTAGATGAGCCAGGGCCTGCTCATGTGACAAATATTCGCTCAACTACTTCAACAACTACAATGAGGAAACTCCCAATCACCAGTGATAAGAATAGAAATCCATAAGAAGGTGGATTGCTTTTCTTCGTTTTAACAATTAAACTAAAATTAATTAAAACCACAGCCCATTAATTCACTTTATTTGTCTTTTTGTCTTGCTTTGTTTTTTGAGATAGGAGCTTATCGGGCTGGAAAGATGGACCTGCCATTACAGGCTAGGCTCACCAAAAGTATAAGAGATAGGAGCTATCTATCTCAGGCTGGCCTTGAACTCATAGATGAGAATGATTTTGAACTCTGATCCCGTGCCTCCATCACCGCAGTGCTTAGGTTACAACGTGCCCAGTTTATGTGGCTAGGAAGGGAAGGAAACATCATTAGCTGACTGGGAACTAGGATAAGTACCTGGTGTACCAGGAGATGTTAACCTGGCTGGCATGAGAGCACATCTGGAAACTACAAACACAATCGATGTGAAGCTGGAGCAGAGAAGTCCAGAGCAAAATGGAGAGGGAAGCTAGAGAATAGAAGACAAGGGAGGGAACACACCTCAACAGCCATCCATGTTAAGGAGGTGGAGACAGTCAGGGGATGTCAAGTCATAGCATGCCGTCAATGCTCCTCACCATCATCCTCCAGGTTCCTTCTACCGGAGTTCATAGATGCCTGGGACCCGAGGAGCCTTAGGATGGATTGGGAGCTCACTAAGCATTAGCAGCCAACAAAATAAGTACTGTCTCCCACATGAACCACTTTGAAATTTCTAAACCGCATTTGTTTATTGTGTGTATGTGTATGTGCCCATGTATGTGGAGGTCAGACAGCAACCTACAAAAGTCAGTTCTTGCTTTCCGTATGTGAGTCCGGAGCTTGGACTCTGGTTATCGGACTTGGCAGAAAGAGCCTAAAGCCACTGAGATAATTCATCAGCCCTGATTTCTTTTAAGCATATAGATGCTGTGACTAATGGCTAAGTACAAGTTTACCTGAAAGAGCAGTGAATTTAAGGTAAGTTGAACAAGTGTCCCTTTCGAAAAGAATGTTTAAACGGTTCCCTTCTCCCTATGAGAGTTAGGAAGTTGAGACTAGATAATGTGGAATTATTGATGAGACAGGCAAGAGCATGACGGAAGCAGAGCTTCTGGAAGATTCGCCCAATCAGTAGCGACTGAGATATGTTGAATGGGGAGAGGTATTGCTTTGCTAAGTGACCAGGGTGTTAAACCCCCCTCTAAATATTGATGTTTACAGCCACAGATTTGTGCTGATCTCGACCTTCATCAAAAAAGCTTCCGTTTGCAGAGGGTAGTGGCTAACATAGAGACCCTGAACTGATCGAAGTAACTGGTATGAAACCTTGTTGAGTGTTCAGCCCTACATGAGACCACCCAAGGTCAGGGAACATCTCAGAAAAAAGGATGGGAAGAAAAATTAAGAGCCCAAGGATTGGGGAGCACTGTGAAATGCTGTCTTCTGAACAAGGCATAACAATTGCACCCATAAATTCAAATAGCTGTGGTTACCTGATGGAAACCTATACAAGATGGGCCTGTTAAAAGTCTGTTACAGCTGGGGGTGGAGCTTTATAAACTCCACCCCTCCCTGAGGACCCACTGGTGGATATTGGTTCCTGGTAGAGGGATTCATTTTCTTTAGCGTTGGAGCCACTTTTAAGTTGCCGGCGCTCACCAACTAAATAAATTTCCATGTGTATGCACATAACCCTGGTTAAACTCACAGGGTCACACAGCAAAAATGGCATGAAGTAAGAGGGGTTTAGTGGAAAAGGGATGAAAGAAAATAATGGATGAAAATGACCAAAAACATATTATATACATGTAAGCAATTGTCAAAGAATTAAACAACAGGGAGAGGGTGGAGACAGAAAACAGCCAAGGAAGCCAGCCCTCAAAACTGAGCGCCTACCCCCCTGGCGTCACACATTGCCCTCAGACTGTCTTTCCACGACCTTCCCTACATATTCCTCTGAAAGCAAAAACCCAGCTCCGGGATATTTTAAAACAACAAACCATACTTCAGCTTTTGTATCTAGCTGTCCTCTCTACTTACTGAAGATAAAATCCGCTCCAGTATCCAAAGAGTAGGACCTGAAGTTCCGGGGTCACAGCCGTGCTGTGCCCTCTAACAGACGCGTTGGCCTTAACTTTCCAGAATTCTGCTGAGAGAGCAGACAACAGCTGGCTCTCACTACAGCACTTGCGGCCCCCTAGTGGGGCAAACGCAGTTCCAACCTGAACGGAGAATAAATGCAAATGAAATAATAAACCACAGCCACAAAGGGAGAACACAAGAATACCCAGGGAGGTGTTAAAATCGTTTCTATAAAAAGCCCATTGCGGGAAAGCGTACAAACAGCAGTAACAGAAACTGAAGCCCAGACCACAGCGCTGCCTCTAAGAGACAATGAACCTGGCATCAGTAGGATTAATGCAAAATCAAGTCTCTAAGAGCAAAGCGTCTATAACCTGAATAACGGCTGAGAAATGAAGGTCCTAGTGAGGGGCTGAGCTTCGTTTCAGACAGGTGAGCAGCATGCTCAGAGATACTAACGAGCACAGCTGCAACTCAGCTGGACCCTCGCTCTTGACATGACTATTTTTCTTCGTTTCCCTCCCCCAGGTATATTGCTTACACAGATTGGGAACAGGAAGAGGGTGCCAGTATAAGGGGAAAGAGGGACTGTCCTGATAACCCCGAGATCTGCCACATGACTCTCATCCTCTGTGAGTCTACTGTCTCTTCAACCACAAGTGTAACGACTGGGTGGAACTTGGGGTCCTTGGCCCTTCTCATTCTGCATGCTAATTAGCGCCCTTCTTGCTAGTCCCATTGGATGGAAAATGTAAAGTACACTAATGGGCTGGGACGTTGGCAAAATACTTGCTTTGAAAGCAAGAAGACCCGAATTTGATGCCCAGAACCCATGTCAAAATGGGGAGAGGTATAATGGTGCCCACTTAATCACAGTGCTGAGGAAGTTGCTAGCAAGCTAAGTTCATTGTCTAACAAGCCCAGCCTACTTGAGAGATCTAGACCCGTGAGAGATTGTCTTAAACGAGAGGGAAGATGGCAAGAAAGGCTATGCTCTGAACTCCACATACACACATGTACATACATACATGCAAAAATACAAACTACCCTAATAAGTAGGCTACTAATAGTACTAGACTTACAGTATAAGTTTGACAAAAATCCAGAACTATAAATGGACAAATCTCACCTCAGTCCGTGGGGTTAGCTGAGAAAGGCCAGGTTCTCTCCACTGCCTGCCGGCTTCTCTCCCCCCACCCCTCACTGCAAAGACAGTCTTCAGATGGTAGTGTTTTGTCTAGAGAGAAATGGCAACCTCTCCTGTTTTATATTGTCCCTTTTCCCTTGTTAGTTCTCAGCCATAAATAATTCTCACCATCTGGAGCATCTTTCCATCTCTAACCAAATCTGGGGAAGCTTTGTTCTGGGTTTTAATTCTATTCTACCCACAGAGAAGATGCACGAACACCAACCATTGTCTTTTGTTCAAGAGCCCCAGTGTCAGAGAAATTAAATTTGTTCCTGGTCTTAGGATCATCAGATTTTACAGCTGGGAGTAACAGTAGACATTACCTCAAACCAGCATCTGCTGCTTTATGCCATCATCCCAACACCTACCTATGGAGGAGCGAACCCTAAGAACTTAGCTGACTCACCCAAAGAGTCGTGGTGAACTAACCAAGATTTACTCCCACACCACATATTCGCCCCATCCCTTAAATGTGTCTGTATATTTCTCAACCACACACAAGCTCTGGGGTTCTTTTGTGATAACAGTCTCCACCTAGATGACTTACAAAGGCTGGAGGATCCTGCATGTGGAACAGATACTGCACTAGAAGTGAATGGCAGGTCTAGAGTTGACACTCTACGGAGTGGCCCTAGAAGAACACAACTGGCTGATCCTGAACTCAGGCTTGCCTCCAGAAAATACAATTTATTACCAAAGTAGGAGGTAATCTAAGTGTTTTTAAAATAATAGACTTATTTTTTCCCTAGAGTATCAGAGTATTTTAATTATGCTTACGTTTCTTCATTATGTAGTAGCTAACTAGACCCTGGAGAACTTAAAATTTTCATCTTCTATTTTTTAGAAGATGCCAAGGGCCAAAGTGCATTTATGAGTACTATTTTATGGGTCTGAATATGTTAATATTAAGTATAAGAAGGAACATTTTCTTTACTTTTAATATCCTATGATTTTGTCACTGAGCTAATAGTACTATTTAAATAACCTAGCTTACACACTGTAGAGTGCTGTCATTCAAGGACAACAACCATAGTCTTCTTCAGAATGGCTGCCACTGGTTGTATGATACCCTGAGATCAATCTTCTTGACTACTGATGTTCCCTCATAGAGAAAAGAACTGGGAACATCTCTGGACCCTCACCTGAGATTCTTGCCACTCTTGCACCTTGCCGACAGGCCCCACTCTGTTCCAATCACACTTAGTGTAGTAGCCTCAAAAGGCAACAGAAGATATACATTGTAGATGGTTAACTGAAGCAGGGATTCTGTCTATGCAGCTGTGGGGAAGTTGTCATTCACGCTGGGGTGAGATTTCTGTGGTGCTTTGGGATCATCCATCCACGTTTAAGTAGCTTCGAACCCTGTGCTCTGTAAGTATGTCAAACACAAAAAGCCTTGATTCCTCAGGTTTGACTTTGGTGCGATAGTACTTTGCCTTGCCATTGGTGCTGCATAAGGAAAAGGCTGGCATTTGTTTCCATCTCACCAGGCAGAGTTCTCCTCTCATACCCAGTCTCTGTTATGACGTCATTACCCCTCCTTCCATATTCCATGCAACTCTTTTCTTCTTATTGCTTTCCTAAAGATTTATTTATTATTTGGTCTCTCTCTCTCTCTCTCTCTCTCTCTCTCTCTCTCTCTCTCTCTCTCTCTCTCTCTGTGTGTGTGTGTGTGTGTGTGTGTGTACACCTGAGTGTGTATGTATGGGCACCAAATGTGGGCAGGTTCCTTCAGAGGTCAGAATAAAACATCAGATGCCCTGGAACAGGAATTACAGGCAGTTGTGAGCTGACCAATATGGGTTCTGGGAAGCAAACCTGGATTCTCTAACAGAGCAGCAAGTGTTGTTATCTCTGAGCATCTCTCTAGCTCGAACCTCACCAGTCTTTGTGCAGAGGTGATTTCTCCCCCTTCGTAAGAGCACAACTCTACAATACACCTGTTTCCAATCTTTGTTTCTAATAAACAGGGTCACTGTGTATTCTGATTTCACTCTCCCAGAAGCTGAGAACCTGATGAGTCTCATCTGCCCAGCTTTAGGAAATCTCTATCGTTAGTGGACCTGTGGAAATCAAGGCTCTTTTAGTTTCATGGAACATAAATTCTCCCAGGCTGATCAAAAGGTCAGAGGAGTTTCCTGACAGAAGTACTTAAACAAAATACTATTTCCAATATAATATTTTTCTCTTTACTAATCCTGGGCACTCATAACTCCATCTTCTATATATGACAGCCTCTTCAAGTTTCTGGAGAGCAGAGATGATATTTGTTATTACAGATGTAGAAGATGCATATCAAGAGAGAAAGGGAGAAAGAGATTGGAAAGTGAGATGTGAGACTCAAGGTGAGTCTTGATGTCTCTCAGAAGTCTTTCTCTCTAGCTCCTTTCATTTCTATTTTTTCTTCCACTTCTCTGCACAACTAACCATCCATTAGCAATGTTATTGCTTCATTGTTTATTTTATTTTTTATTGAAAAAATTTCCGCCTCCTCCCTACCTCCCATTTCCCTCCCCCTCCCCTCAGTCCTCTCCTCCTCCCCCCACTCCATTCCCCCTCCCTCTCTAGTCTGAAGAGCAGTCCAGATTCCCTGCACTGTGGGAAGTCCAAGGTCCTCCCCACTCCATCCAGGTCCAGGAAGGTGAACATCCAAACTGGCTAGGCTCCCACCAAGACAGTACATGTAGTAGGATCAAAACCCAGTGCCATTGTCCTTGGCTTCTCATCAGCCCTCATTGTCCACCATGTTCAGAGAGTCCGGTTTTATCCCATGCTTATTCTGTCCCAGTCCAGCTTGCCTTGGTGAGCTCCCAATAGATCAGCCCCACTGTCACAGTGGGTGGGTGCACCCTTCACGGTCCTGACTTCCTTGCTCATGTTCTCCCTCCTTCTGCTCCTCATTGGGACCTTGGGAGCTCAATCCGGTGCTCCAATGTGGGTCTCTGTCTCTATCTCCATCCATCACCAGATGAAGGTTCTATGGTGATATGCAAGATATTCATCAGTATGGCTATAGGATAAGGCCATTTCAGGTTCCCCCTCCTCAGTTGCCCAAGGAACTAACTGGGGACATCTCCTTGGACACCTGCAAGCCCCTCTAGAGTCAAGTCTCTTGCCAACCCTAAGATGGCTCCCTTAATTAGGATATATACTTCCCTGCTCCCATATCCACCCTTCCTTTATCCCAACCATCCCATTCCCCCAAGCTCCCCCCATCCTCCCCTTGTTTTTCTCTCTCCTGGAAAGTTTCCATTCTGTAGATGGCCCAATATTTCCTTCTTACCCTGAGCCTGCAGGAACTTTAAAGCTCAGGGTTAAGAACTAGCCATCAGGACCCATTTCTCTCTTTTTTTTCTTTTTATTGAAAATATATTCTTTTCTCATACAACATATCCTGGTTTCCTATCCCTCCACTCCCCTCAGTTTCTCTCCACTACCTCCTGATCACTCCATTTGTGTCTCTTATTAGAAAAGAACAGGCTTCCAAGAGACAACAACCAAATTAGACCAAATAAGATATAATAAGATGAAACAATAGAATAGGGCAACCTAACAGAAGGAAAAGAGTTCCAAGAGCAGACAAAAGAGTCAGAGACCCACTTGTTCTCATGGTCAGGAATCCCATAAAAATACTAAGCTAATAACTATAATATATAACCATTGATAACCATTGGACCTGGTGCAGACCCATATAGGTCCTGAGAGCTCATATACACCTTGTTTAGTTGATTCAAAGGTTCTTGTTCTCCTGGTGTCCTCCATCACCTCTGGCTCTTACAATCTTTCTGCCTCCTCTTTTGCAGAATTCCTTGAGCTCTGAGGGGAGGGATTTGATGGCAACCTCCAATTTAGAGTCTCTCTGTAGAATGCCTGGCTGTGCATCTCTGCATCGGATTCCCATCTGTTGATAGAGAAAGCCTCACTGATGATGGATAAAAAACTGATTTATGGGTAGAGCAGAATATCATTAGGAGTCACTTTATTGGTACTTTTTTTTTTACTGATTTTGTTATTCTATTTACTTCTTTGGTTATCTTTATAATGTAACAATACATTTATTATTGGTTCTTATTATTTAATTGCTCCCAATGTTTTCAACCTTCTTGACATGTCTTTTTTATTATTTTTTTTATTGAAGAAAAAAAAATTCCGCCTCCTCCCAGCCTCCCATTCCCCTCCCCCTCCTCCCACCCTTCTCCCCGTCCCGCCACTCCTCTCCCCCTCCCTCTCCAGTCTGAAGAGCAGTCAGGGTTCTCTGCCCTGTGGAAAATCCAAAGTCCTCCCCCCCTCCATCGTGGTCTAGGAAGGTGAACATCCAAACTGGCTAGGCTCCCACAAAGCCAGAACATGAAGTAGGATCAAGACCCAGTGCCATTGTCCTTGGCTTTTCAGCAGCCCTCATTGTCCACCATGTTCAGAGAGTCCGGTTTTATCCCATGCTTTTTCAGTCACAGTCCAGCTGGCCTTGGTGAGCTCCCAATAGATCAGCCCCACTGTCTCAGTGGGTGGGTGCACCCCTTGTGGTCCTGACTTCTTTGCTCATGTTCTCCCTCCTTCTGCTCCTCATTGGGACATTGGGAGCTCAGTCCGGTGCTCCAGTGTGGGTCTCTGTCTCTATCTCCATCCATCGCCAGATGAAGGTTCTATGGTGATATGCAAGATATTCGTCAGTATTGCTATAGGATAGGATCATTTCAGGTTCCCTCTCCTCAGTTGCCCCAGGGGACATCGTTCCTGGTTATGGGAAGTAGACAAGATTGCCGGGCAAAAAATTGGGATCTTGGGGGTGGAGTGGGAGGGGGGTAAGGGGAGATGGGGAGAGAAAGTGAGAAGGGGAGGATAAAGGAAGGTTGGATAGGGGAGCAGGGAAGCACATATCTTAATTAAGGGAGCCATCTTAGGGTTGGCAAGAGTATTGGTACTTTTTTTAAAGACCAGTTGTTGTTGGTCTTTACTCCAGGTCTCTGGACTATCTAGTCTCTGGATCTTGGTAACCCAAGCGGTGTCAGGTACAGGCTCCTTCTCATGGGGTGAGCTTTAAGCCAAATAGACTTTGGTTGGCTAATCCCATAAGTTCTGAGCCACCATTGCCCTAGCATATTCTGCAGATAGAACAGATTGCAGAGTGAAGGTTTTGTAGCTGGGCTGGTTTCTACATTTCTAGCCTGCAGAAAGCTTTCCTGTACCAAAGCTCCCTATCAGGCACCAGCTCAACTTCTCCAAGTTCAATGAGCTGTGTGGATGTTGTCCTCCGCAATGGGGCCCACCATCAGTTTGCAGAGAGCAGCCTCTGTCTTATCATCAGCGTGGGTTGTTTGGGGATTTCCATCGGACCCCCTCGAACAATAATTCAATTGAATACAATAAGAAAAAACTCTTGCCTAGCTATGCTAGATGGCCTGTTGAGACTCCATATCCCCCACTACTAGAAATCGTATCAGGATCGCCTTCATAGATTTCAGGAAGTTTCCACTGCACTCGGTTTTCACAACACCCCCCAAGTGACCTCCAACTCCAGCCCTCTCTCCCTCCATCCCATTTCTCCCCAACATGTGTTCCCTCCAGCTTCCACTCCCACCTGCCTCCAGACCACCTGTAAAATCTGTTCTGTTTCCCTGGGAGACCCAAGTACCCACTCCTACAGCCCTCTTCTTTCTTCTTTACTTAGTCTCTCTGGGTCTGTCAATTGTAGCTTGGTTATTATTTACTTAATGACTGAAAACTACTTACAAGTGAATACATAGCACATTTGTCTTTCTGAGTATAGGTTACCTCTCTCAGGATGATTTTTTTCTAGTTTCATCCACTTGCCTACAAATTTCATGATGCTATTTTTTAAGGCTAATTAATACTTCATTGAGTAAATGGACCACATTTCACTTATTTATTCTTCTGTTCCTAGAAATCTAGGCTGTTTCCAGTTTCTGGCTGAATAAAGCTGAATGAACATGGTCAAGCAAGTGTCCTTATGGTAGGATGGAGTGTCCTTTGGGTATATGCCCAGGAGTGGCATAGCTGGGTCTTGAGGTAGATCCATTCCCAATTTCCTAGTGACCCTCCTATTGATTTCCATAGTGACTGCACAAGGTTGAACTCCCACCAGCAAAGGAGGAGTGTTCCCCTTGCTCCACATCCTCACTACCATGAGCTGTCACTTGCGTTATTGATCTTAGCCGTTCTGACAGATACAAGATGGAATCTCAAAGTAGTTTTGATTTTCATTTCTCTGATAGCTAAGGATACTGAACATTTCTTTAAGTGTTTCTCAGCTATTTGAGATTCTTCAGTTGAGAAATCTCTATTTAGATCTGTACCACATTTTAAAATTAGATGATTTGTTCTTTTGTTTCTGCTATCTAGTTTCTTGAGTTCTTTATATATATTTTTTTTCTTTATATATTTTTATATTAGTCCTTTACCGGATGTAGAGTTGGTAAAATATATATATATATATATATATATATATATATATATTCCCATTTTATAGACTGCTGCTTTGTCTCATTAACAGTGTAGTTTGTCTTACAGAAGCCTTTCAGTTTCATGAGGTTGTTGATCTCAGTGCCTGTGCTATTCGAGTTCTGTTCAGGAAGTTGTCTCCTGTTCCAATGTGTTCAGGCTATTCCCCACTTTCTCTTCTATCAGGTTCAGCTTATTTGGTTTTATTTGGAGGTCTTTGATCCACTTGGACTTGAATTTTGTGCAGTGTGATAAATATGGATCTATTTGCACTCTTTTACATGCTGACATACAATGTGACCAGCAACATTTCTTGAAACTGCTGGTTTTTTATCCATTGTGTATATCTGGCTTCTTTATAAAAAAGAAATCAGGTGTCCATATGTGTTTGGATTTATGTCTCGGTCTTAAATTCGATTCCATTAGTCAACATGTTTGTTTTTATGCCAATACCATGCGGCTTTTATTACTATAGCTCTGTAATATAACTTGAAATCGGAAATGGTGAGACATTCAGCTGTTCTACTGTTGCCAAGGGTTATTTTAGCTATCCTGAGTAGGCTTCATCCCAGAGATACAGGGGTGGTTCAATATACAAAAAAAAGTATATAAACAAAGTAAAAAAAAAAAACATGAACGTCTCATTAGATGCAAAAAAAAAAAGTCTTTGACAAAATCAACACCCCTTAATGACTGGAAATATTAGTAATATAATGGAAATAGTTAAACTTAATAAAGGCAATTTACAGCAAGTCTATAGTCAGCATCAAATTAAATGGATAGAAATTCAAAGCAATTTCACTAAATTCAGGAACAAGACAAGGTTGTCCACTCTCTCCATATCTATTCAATATAGTACTTTAAGTTTTAGTTAGAACAATACAACAACTGAAGGAGATCAAGAGGATACAAATTGGAAATGAAAAAGTCAAACTTTCACTATTTGCAGATGATATGATAGTATACATAAGTGACCCTAAATATTATACTAGGTAACTCCTATATCTGATAAATTCTTTAAGCAAGGTAGCTGGATACAACATTAACTCAAAAAAAAATCAGTAGCCCTTCTATATACAAATGACAGCAAACTGAGAAAGAAATTAGTGAAATAACATCTTTACACTAATCTTAACCAATATATCTTGGGGTAATTCTAACCAAGCAAGTGAAAGACTTGTTTGATAAAATGTCAAGTCTTTCTTTGAATAAAGAAATTGAAGAAAATATCAGAAGATGGAAAGATCTCCCATGTTCATGGATCAGTAAGATTAAAATAGTAAAAATGGTTGTCTTAACAAGTGCAATCTATAGATTCAAAGCAATCCCCATCAAAATTTGAAGTTGTTATCTAGATATGGAAATAACCAGGCTAGCTTAAAAATAGATGAATATATTTTATTTATTATAAGGGGAAAAACTCATGCCACAGGAACAGAAGATCCAGTCTCTGCTAGACCGGGGGAAACTACACAGAGAGCGCACCTGGGTGGTGCACAGGATTTTATCTCCTGGTCCCAGAAATCCACACCTAAACTAGGTTCCACCTCTTAAAGATTATCAGTTAACAAGACTTTCCCCATCAAAAATTCCTACTCAATTCTTTTCAGACCTTGAAAGAACAATACTCAACTTCATATGGAAATACAAAAAAAAATCTCAGGATACCTAAAAAAATTAAGAAAGAATATGTAATAATGGATTAAAAAAATTGGTCAGGTGAGCATATCAAAAGATTAAAACCACAGATGTTCAAAAGAAAATTATATTTGGTCTCAGAAAAACTAGAGTGAGTTAGCAAAATTTGAATTTGAGTTGAATGAGTTAGCAAAATTTCTCTAAGAATCAAAAAACAAAAAAATAAAATGAAGATGAGCATATAGTACATGCCTTTAATCCTAGAACCTGAAGACAGAGGCAAGTGAATCTCTGAGTTTGATGTCTGCATGGTCTACATATTGAGTTCCAAGTTAGCCATTCCTATGTGGTGAGATCCTGCGAAAGAAAGAGAGGGAGGGACGGAGTGAGGAAGAAAGGGAGGGAGGAAGGGAGGGAGGGAGGAAGAAAGGGAGTGAGGAATAGAGAAAGAGGAAGAGAGGATGAGAAAAGAGAAGAAGAGAAAGATTTTTAAGAAAGTAAATGCACATGCACTGTGGGTCATGAGGACTCTGCTGGGAATCATATTAAAACTAACAAGGTCATAAGTCTGGGGACCTTAGTCCTCATCAGAAGAGACACAAAATAGCTACAATTTGCTTCTTCTGTATCTCTGAGTGCATACTTGGAGGAATTGGTCTATAAGAATAGAGCAGAAAGGTAACAAGTCAAGAAAAGGGTTCTCGCCAGACACCAAACAGACCAGTCTTAATTTTAAACTTCCAACCTCCACAAGGAAAAGGTTTTTGCTGTTTAGATTGTACAGTTTGGGGCATTTGTTATAGAATTCACACTGACCAGAACATTTGTAAATGTCTGTGTTTCACGTAGTGGGTAAACAGTAGAGCACTTGGCAGAATCCAAGGGTGAAGTTCTGTTCTGCTATGCAAGGTCCCTGTGACCCTGTCGTGATGAAGCCAAAGTCGACACAGTCCTCTCCATCCCATCTCCAGTCCTCTCCATCCCAGGTCCAGTCCTCTCCATCCCAGGTCCAGTCCTCTCCATCCCAGGTCCAGTCCTCTTCATCCCAGGTCAAGTCCTCTCCATCCCAGGTCCAGTCCTCTCCATCCCAGGTCCAGTCCTCTCCATCCCAGGTCCAGTCCTCTCCATCCCAGGTCCAGTCCTCTTCATCCCAGGTCCAGTCCTCTTCATCCCAGGTCCAGTCCTCTCCATCCCAGGTCCAGTCCTATCCATCCCAGGTCCAGTCCTCTCCACCCCAGGTCCAGTCCTCTCCATCCCAGGTCCAGTCCTCTCCATCCCAGGTCCAGTCCTCTCCATCCCAGGTCCAGTCCTCTCCACCCCAGGTCCAGTCCTCTACACCCCAGGTCCAGTCCTCTCCATCCCAGGTCCAGTCCTCTCCATCCCAGGTCCACTCCTATCCATCCCAGGTCCAGTCCTCTCCACCCCAGGTCCAGTCCTCTCCACCCCAGGTCCACTCCTCTCCATCCCAGGTCCAGTCCTCTCCACCCCAGGCCCACTCCTCTCCATCCCAGGTCCAGTCCTCTCCACCCCAGGTCCACTCCTCTCCATCCCAGGTCCAGTCCTCTCCATCCCAGATACAGTCCTCTCCACCCCAGGTCCACTCCTCTCCACCCCAGGTCCAGTCCTCTCCACCCCAGGTCCAGTCCTCTCCACCCCAGGTCCAGTCCTCTCCATCCCAGGTCCACTCCTCTCCACCCCAGGTCCAGTCCTCTACACCCCAGGTCCACTCCTCTCCATCCCAGGTCCACTCCTCTCCATCCCAGGTCCAGTCCTCTCCATCCCAGGTCCAGTCCTCTCCATCCCAGGTCCACTCCTCTCCATCCCAGGTCCAGTCCTCTCCATCCCAGGTCCAGTCCTCTCCATCCCAGGTCCAGTCCTATCTATCCCAGGTCGACTCCTCTCCATCCCAGGTCCACTCCTCTCCATCCCAGGTCCAGTCCTCTCCATCCCAGGTCCAGTCCTCTCCATCCCAGGTCCAGTCCTCTCCACCCCAGGTCCACTCCTCTCCACCCCAGGTCCACTCCTCTCCATCCCAGGTCCACTCCTCTCCACCCCAGGTCCAGTCCTCTCCATCCCAGGTCCAGTCCTATCCATCCCAGGTCCACTCCTCTCCATCCAAGGTCCAGTCCTATCCATCCCAGGTCCACTCCTCTCCATCCCAGGTCCAGTCCTCTCCATCCCAGGTCCACTCCTCTCCACCCCAGGTCCACTCCTCTCCATCCCAGGTCCAGTCCTCTCCATCCCAGGTCCACTCCTCTCCATCCCAGGTCCACTCCTCTCCATCCCAGGTCCAGTCCTCTCCATCCCAGGTCCAGTCCTCTCCATCCCAGGTCCAGTCCTCTCCATCCCAGGTCCAGTCCTCTCCATCCCAGGTCCAGTCCTCTCCACCCCAGGTCCACTCCTCTCCACCCCAGGTCCACTCCTCTCCATCCCAGGTCCACTCCTCTCCACCCCAGGTCCAGTCCTCTCCATCCCAGGTCCAGTCCTATCCATCCCAGGTCCACTCCTCTCCATCCCAGGTCCAGTCCTATCCATCCCAGGTCCACTCCTCTCCATCCCAGGTCCAGTCCTCTCCATCCCAGGTCCAGTCCTCTCCATCCCAGGTCCAGTCCTCTCCACCCCAGGTCCAGTCCTCTCCATCCCAGGTCCAGTCCTCTCCACCCCAGGCCCACTCCTCTCCACCCCAGGTCCACTCCTCTCCATCCCAGGTCCAGTCCTCTCCATCCCAGGTCCACTCCTCTCCATCCCAGGTCCACTCCTCTCCATCCCAGGTCCAGTCCTCTCCATCCCAGGTCCACTCCTCTCCATCCCAGGTCCACTCCTCTCCATCCCAGGTCCAGTCCTCTCCATCCCAGGTCCACTCCTCTCCATCCCAGGTCCAGTCCTCTCCATCCCAGGTCCAGTCCTCTCCATCCCAGGTCCAGTCCTCTCCACCCCAGGTCCACTCCTATCCATCCCAGGTCCAGTCCTCTCCATCCCAGGTCCACTCCTCTCCATCCCAGGTCCAGTCCTCTCTACCCCAGGTCCACTCCTCTCCATCCCAGGTCCAGTCCTCTCCATCCCAGATACAGTCCTCTCCACCCCAGGTCCACTCCTATCCATCCCAGGTCCAGTCCTCTCCATCCCAGGTCCAGTCCTCTACACCCCAGGTCCACTCCTCTCCATCCCAGGTCCAGTCCTCTCCACCCCAGGTCCAGTCCTCTCCATCCCAGGTCCAGTCCTCTCCATCCCAGGTCCACTCCTCTCCATCCCAGGTCCAGTCCTCTCCATCCCAGGTCCAGTCCTCTCCATCCCAGGTCCAGTCCTCTCCATCCCAGGTCCACTCCTCTCCATCCCAGGTCCACTCCTCTCCATCCCAGGTCCAGTCCTCTCCATCCCAGGTCCAGTCCTCTCCACCCCAGGTCCACTCCTCTCCACCCCAGGTCCACTCCTCTCCACCCCAGGTCCACTCCTCTCCATCCCAGGTCCACTCCTCTCCACCCCAGGTCCAGTCCTCTCCATCCCAGGTCCAGTCCTATCCATCCCAGGTCCACTCCTCTCCATCCCAGGTCCAGTCCTATCCATCCCAGGTCCACTCCTCTCCATCCCAGGTCCACTCCTCTCCATCCCAGGTCCAGTCCTCTCCATCCCAGGTCCAGTCCTATCCATCCCAGGTCCAGTCCTCTCCACCCCAGGTCCAGTCCTATCCATCCCAGGTCCACTCCTATCCATCCCAGGTCCACTCCTCTCCACCCCAGGTCCACTCCTCTCCATCCCAGGTCCAGTCCTCTCCATCCCAGGTCCAGTCCTCTCCATCCCAGGTCCAGTCCTCTCCATCCCAGGTCCACTCCTCTCCATCCCAGGTCCACTCCTCTCCACCCCAGGTCCACTCCTCTCCACTCCAGGTCCAGTCCTCTCCATCCCAGGTCCACTCCTCTCCACCCCAGGTCCAGTCCTCTCCATCCCAGGTCCAGTCCTCTCCACCCCAGGTCCAGTCCTCTCCATCCCAGGTCCACTCCTCTCCACCCCAGGTCCACTCCTCTCCACCCCAGGTCCAGTCCTCTCCATCCCAGATACAGTCCTCTCCATCCCAGGCCCACTCCTCTCCACCCCAGGTCCAGTCCTCTCCATCCCAGGTCCACTCCTCTCCATCCCAGGTCCAGTCCTCTCCATCCCAGATACAGTCCTCTCCATCCCAGGCCCACTCCTCTCCACCCCAGGTCCAGTCCTCTCCATCCCAGGTCCAGTCCTCTCCATCCCAGGTCCAGTCCTCTCCATCCCAGGTCCACTCCTCTCCACCCCAGGTCCAGTCCTCTCCATCCCAGGTCCACTCCTCTCCACCCCAGGTCCACTCCTCTCCACCCCAGGTCCACTCCTCTCCACCCCAGGTCCACTCCTCTCCATCCCAGGTCCAGTCCTCTCCACCCCAGGTCCACTCCTCTCCACCCCAGGTCCAGTCCTCTCCATCCCAGATACAGTCCTCTCCATCCCAGGCCCACTCCTCTCCACCCCAGGTCCACTCCTCTCCACCCCAGGTCCACTCCTCTCCACCCCAGGTCCAGTCCTCTCCATCCCAGATACAGTCCTCTCCATCCCAGGCCCACTCCTCTCCACCCCAGGTCCACTCCTCTCCACCCCAGGTCCACTCCTCTCCACCCCAGGTCCAGTCCTCTCCATCCCAGGTCCAGTCCTATCCATCCCAGGTCCACTCCTCTCCACCCCAGGTCCAGTCCTCTACACCCCAGGTCCACTCCTCTCCATCCCAGGTCCACTCCTCTCCATCCCAGGTCCAGTCCTCTCCATCCCAGGTCCACTCCTCTCCATCCCAGGTCCAGTCCTCTCCATCCCAGGTCCACTCCTCTCCATCCCAGGTCCACTCCTCTCCATCCCAGGTCCAGTCCTCTCCACCCCAGGTCCACTCCTCTCCATCCCAGGTCCACTCCTCTCCATCCCAGGTCCAGTCCTCTCCACCCCAGGTCCAGTCCTCTCCATCTTAGGTCCACTACTCTCCATCCCAGGTCCAGTCCTCTCCATCCCAGATACAGTCCTCTCCATCCCAGGTCCACTCCTCTCCACCCCAGGTCCAGTCCTCTCCATCCCAGGTCCAGTCCTCTCCATCCCAGGTCCAGTCCTCTCCATCCCAGGTCCACTCCTCTCCACCCCAGGTCCAGTCCTCTCCATCCCAGGTCCACTCCTCTCCACCCCAGGTCCAGTCCTCTCCACCCCAGGTCCACTCCTCTCCACCCCAGGTCCACTCCTCTCCACCCCAGGTCCAGTCCTCTCCATCCCAGGTCCAGTCCTCTCCATCCCAGGTCCAGTCCTCTCCATCCCAGGTCCAGTCCTCTCCACCCCAGGTCCACTCCTCTCCACCCCAGGTCCAGTCCTCTCCATCCCAGGTCCAGTCCTCTCCATCCCAGGTCCAGTCCTCTCCATCCCAGGTCCAGTCCTCTCCATCCCAGGCCCACTCCTCTCCACCCCAGGTCCACTCCTCTCCACCCCAGGTCCAGTCCTCTCCACCCCAGGTCCACTCCTCTCCATCCCAGGTCCACTCCTCTCCATCCCAGGTCCAGTCCTCTCCATCCCAGGTCCAGTCCTCTCCATCCCAGGTCCAGTCCTCTCCATCCCAGGTCCACTCCTCTCCATCCCAGGTCCACTCCTCTCCATCCCAGGTCCAGTCCTCTCCACCCCAGGTCCACTCCTCTCCATCCCAGGTCCACTCCTCTCCATCCCAGGTCCACTCCTCTCCATCCCAGGTCCAGTCCTCTCCATCCCAGGTCCAGTCCTCTCCATCCCAGGTCCAGTCCTCTCCATCCCAGGTCCACTCCTCTCCATCCCAGGTCCAGTCCTCTCCACCCCAGGTCCACTCCTCTCCATCCCAGGTCCAGTCCTCTTCTTTCCAGGTCCACTCCTATCCATCCCAGGTCCAGTCCTCTCCATCCCAGGTCCAGTCCTCTCCATCCCAGGTCTAGCAACGACACTAGAAGCAATGGATCTCCACTTGCCCTAGTATTTTCCTCACTAAGCTTCTATGGCCATCACAGTTTTCTTGTTTCTCCCCGGGAATAGCTTCTTTGCAATATCCCATTTGCTTTCCCCGTCTATCCTATAGCCTCTCGATAGGGGATAAACCATCCACTATTAGGACTCAGTCTGGATTCTTATCCCTTCTCAGTCTATCTTCAACCACATTTGAGGTAAGTTCAGCAAACCCTGACATTTTAAGTTCCAGCAGCAAGCTGATACCCCCTAAATTTGTATCTCCATGAAAGATCTTGAAACTGTCCTCAAATGAGTTAT
The DNA here is from genome assembly GCF_037038515.1 of Microtus pennsylvanicus. NCBI lineage: Eukaryota > Metazoa > Chordata > Mammalia > Rodentia > Cricetidae > Microtus > Microtus pennsylvanicus. The sequence goes on from NC_134582.1 coordinate 59,870,879, forward strand.
TTCAACTGCTTGTGTGGCAGCTCCATTTAAATCTCCAAGGGATCTGTCAGGCTCAAATGCTGAAAGCTGAAGTCAGTGCCTTCCCCAAACCTCCTCTACATACCCTTGTTAAAAAGAGAGGGGGCCCCTTGTTTGTCCCTGCCACCTGGCGAGCTTACACCTGAAATAACCACACTGAAATTGTATTTATTAAAATGCTGTTTGGCCCATTAGCTCTAGTTTCCTATTGGCTAATTCTTACATCTTAACTCATTTCTGTTCATCTGTGTATTGCCACATGATTGTGACTTACTGGCAAGATTCTAACCAGCGTCCACCTCAGGCAGAAGATTCATGGCGTCTCTCACTCTGCCCTCCTTCCCAGCATTCAGTTCTGTCTTCTCCACCTACCTAAGTTCTGCCCTATCAGGCCCAAAGCAGTTTCTTTATTCATTAACCAATAAAAGCAACACAAGAACAGAAGAACCTCCTACAACATAGCCTTTCCCATCTCCATCCTTGCGCTTCATAACTCCCACAATAAAAATAAATAGGCCCATAAAATATGAGCCACACTTTTTTCTTGATTATAATGTAATACAATTAGAATTTAAACTTAATCACTTGTTAACCTTCAAACCAGATATAAATAAATCTTAGGTAAAAGAAGAAATAAAGATTGAAATTTATTCAGAAATTAACAAAATGAATGCTCTGAAAATAAAAACTGTGGGAAGTGAATAAAAAGAAAACTGTGGAGTTTTAAATGAATTTTCTAGCAAACAGACAAGTTAAAAGTAAGAAAATTAAATATTCAGCCAGTACATTAAAAAGAAAATCATAAAATAACCCCAATCAGAGTAAGGAAGGAAATTCAGACACAGTGGCATACATCTGCAACCTATCATGGTAAGATAGAGACAGGAGGACTGCAAGTTACAGAAGCCTGCCTCCACCTCTCTCTCTCTCTCTCTCTCTCTCTCTCTCTCTCTCTCTCTCTCTCTCTCTCTCTCTCTCTCTTTCTCTGAGTGTGTATATAAGACAAGTAAAGAAATTAGTAAAGGGGTAAATGAATGGATGAATGAACAGAAAAATATGTATATAAATGTGATCTACCAGAAGCTGATTCATTGAGAATCAATTATATATGCCTTTTATAAACGTAGTCATGCCATTAAACAAAAATTAAAGTAAATATAAACTATAAAAAGCAATAAGAATGAAAACTTATAAATACATACAAATATAATGAAAAGTTTAGGTTCTCAAAGAAATACATATAGAGATAGATGATAATAGATAGATAGACAGAAAGACGATAGATAGATAGATAGATGATAGATAGATAGATAGATAGATAGATAGATAGATAGATAGATAGATAGATGATAGATAGATAGATAGATAGATAGATAGATAGATAGATAGATAGATAGATAGATTATATATATAAAACATTGAAAATACTTCTAGAAGACACCATTTTTAAAGAAAATAGAAAGCTCAATAGTTCAACAATGAAGAAATGTAAAAGTTAGTTGAAGTCTTACTCCTGTAAAAATGCATAAGCCTTGAGTTGCTTTAGAGGTAATTTCAACCATCTTTGAAAAACCATATGGTCTGCTCTAAAGCTGCATTCAACTTGCTCCCTGAGGAGACCTTTGCTTTGGTACCAATTCTATGGTATGAGCATACTGAAGAATCTTACTGATTGAAACAATACAAAAACTCTAAATAGCATGTTAGCAAATTAAACTCTACAGTGGACTAACCAATACCGTATAGGATTCTATTAGCTATTTGCTAAAGAATGAAAGGGTAATTTAATAAAATATTACAAATGAAATAAAACATGTTTGCTAAGTTATAAGCCCTTCAGATTAAGCTCTAGCTCCTGATTGACATTACAGTGTAATAGGAATAGGAACAGCTTACTAAAATTCACAAGACGTGTTAGAGAATGATACAGCCAGTGTTGTATTTAAAACATAAAGCAATAGAAATGGTTGCTTGAAAAGTATGAACTGAATAATGATGCCCCTTTACATACATTTAGCCTACACTGCTTACTCATTTTCATGTTTCAGTAGTTATTCATAAAGGACAGAAGTCTCATTATGCAGATGATGTAATTACCTATCTATAAATATCAAAAGTAGGGCTGGGGAGATGGATCACTCAGCGCTTGTTGGCCAAGCATGAGAACTTGAGTTTGGATCCCTAGCAATCCATGTAAGAAGCCTGGGTGCAATGGCACGTGTCTGCACTCTCAGTCCCGAGGATGCAAACATGAGGGAATGCCTGGGGCTTGGCAGGCTGGTCTTGTTTAATTGACGATCTCCAGGTTTTCAGTGAGAAACCCTGTCTTAAAATCTAGTGTGGAAAGCAATAGGTTGAAAGACAGTGTTCGCCTCTTGATGGGGAATCTCTGTCAGCCAATGATCTTTAAGAGGTGGGACCAAAGCCGGGCGGTGGTGGCACACGCCTTTAATCCCAGCACTCGGGAGGTAGAGGCAGGCAGATCTCTGTGAGTTCGAGGCCAGCCTGGTCTAGAAGAGCTAGTTCCAGGACAGGAACCAAAAAAGCTATGGAGAAACCCTGTCTCGAAAAATTAAATTAATTAATTAATTAAAAAAAGAGGTGGGACCAGGTTAGGGCATGACCTTTTGGGTACCCAGAAAAAACATTAGGCAGCCCAGGGTTTGCTCTCTCTCTCTGTGGTTCCCACATTACACAGCTGAGCTTGGACTTTTTGTTCCTGTTTTGTGAGTTTTCCCCTTATAATAAAAAATATATAATTGGTTTATCTTGGAGTTAGCCGGGTATTCTTCAACCAGTGTTAAATTTTAACAGTTGGCACACAATGTGGGGCTTGGGGACTCAGGTCCCCAGTGGGTTCAGCTAGTTGCTGCCCTGGCTGGACTGCCCTGGCTCTGTATGGCATATTTGGGTATTTGGGTAGCATTCCTGCACAGCATCCCTGAGTAGCTAGCCTTGGTAGTATCTCGGAGCTGCTCCAGATCTCCAGACACCTGCTCGACCAGTGGACTTTGTGGCTGGCTGCAGGCAGGGAGGCTTGTGGGTCCAGCTTCCCCAGCATACTGTGAAAATAAAGGGGGTGTGACATGTGTCTCTGTCAGCATTGCTGTCTTGCTATCCCTGCATTGCTGCTAACCAGTCAGGGATCTCTGTGGAGTACACAATCTGTGATTTACATTGACTAAAACCAATTCAAACTGTTCAGGCTGGCCACACGCCTACAACTGTGACACCTACTGGCCAGTAATGGTTATTGCACCTACTCCAACTCATTACTGGTGAGACTTATAAGGTCAAATTTATAATTTATAAGGTCAAGACGTCAGATAATTTAACAATGCAAGAGTTCAACAGCTTTTTTACTTATACCATGGATTATACAAGGCTTATGTGATTTCCCTTCTATATCCCTTTATTTGATTCTAGGAGTTAGCTTTGTCCTTCATATTTTCTCCTTATAAACATGGTTTGACAATAGTGCCAATAATGAGGCACTTTTAGAAAGGATACCATCTTTATAGACTGATAATGACCAATTAAAAGGAAAAATCATCACTCTGGAGAAGGGTATGACCAATTTGATGGACAAAACCCAGTCAATGATAGAGGGAAATAGGTGCTGAGACAGTGTCTGAGAATTCATGCTGTTGAATGTATTAATCAAAATCTGTTGAACAGTTATGATAGATTGATGGATAGAATATCTCTCCAGAAAAGTAATATGTACACCATAAAAATTATGGCCAAGGATGAGATGTTATCTTTACTGGACAGACTTCATACCTTAAAATCTTCAATGAAGACATTGGAACAAAACACCAGGCAGGATATTTAGACTTTACAAAAGGCAGTGGTAAAAATATTTTTAAAAATTGAGAAATTTGTTGAATTTGATGACTGGGGACAAAAAGTACAAAGACAAAAGTTATCCTCGTCGGTATAAACCAAACTCTGGGATAGCTTACCCAGAGTTCTAAATGCCTATCCAGTGATCCCCTCAAAAAGACCATCTGACATCAAGTACCCTAAGGTAGTGAAAGAATATACATGGAAACCCATACATATGAGTAATTTTTTTTAAAAAAATTAAACAAGCAATAGTTAATTATGGCATACATTCACCTTTTGTTAAGGAAATGGTCAAAATATGGGCTTCAAACAACAAGGCAACCCCACAGATTGGCTTCAATTAATCTCAGCAGCTTTAGAAAATGAACTACAGCTTCTTTGAAAGTGTTATTGAAGAGAGAAAGCAAAAATTAAAAAAAAAACAGGAAAAAGAAAAAGGACTTAAAATTTCCCAAGATCAAATTCTTAATAAGGGGCATTACTGTGATCCTCAGGATCAAGCTCTTTATGACAAATACACTTTGTCCCTATGTTAGCACAGCAGCTTTAAATGCTTGGGACAGGATTCAGGAACCAAAAAAAAAATTAAATCATTTATTAGGGTTAAACAGGGTCAGAGAAAACCCTTTAGTGGCTTCTTATAAAGATTAACTAAGGTTGTACAAATAGGAGTAACAGACCCAAAAGCTAGATGTGTACTCATTAAATCTTTGGCCTTTAAAAATGCCAACTTAGAATGCAAGATGATCCTTAGGCCTTTAAAGGTCAGATCAGCACCAATAGATGAATGGATCTTTCATACAATAAATGCTGAGACATTTAACTATAGTACCAAAGCTTGGGTAGGAAAACCAATGTCCAATGGTATAAGAAGACACCAAAATGCCAAATGTTTTAATTGTGATAAAATAAGACATCTAAAAGGGGATTATAGACAAGAAATTCCTAAAAATAATATCTCCTCTGGGAATGGAAGAATAGGAGGACTCAGCCTTCCAGTGTATGTAGGAGGTGTGGCAAAGGCCAACATTGGACCAATAAAAACAGACAAGACAACCTGATACCATTGGGAAACTCCTTGGGGGGCCTCTCGAAAGCCCCCATGTCAAACGTGATCTAATTATTCTCAGTTGCTGTGAAGAAAATGTTTTTTATAGACAATTTATATTGGCATAGTTTCTTGAATATTGACACAAGATCAAATTATATTTGCTATTTCTGTTTACAATATTTGTACACCTATATAAAGTTATTTTGTCAGATTGCATGCATGCATGTTTCTACCTCTGTATAAAATATTTTGTATATTGATACAATTTTAGGCTATATTTTCATATTACATTATATAGTCCTACCTCTGATCAAGATACTTATATACTGTTTACATTTTGAAGTCATTTTTCTCATTTACTGTACAGTTCTTTACATATTATTTAATATTCTGATATAAATTCTTAGCCTTTAATTTATATAGGTATTAAGTATTATAGGTCAATAGTTATTCATGTTTGTTATACATATAGTCAGATTAATTAGGTTCTTTAGATTCGTAGAGATTGTATTCTGTCTAGATAGGTAATCTTTAACCACTTCAAGGATCTATAGAACATGACATTTAAATAACTTAGGGTTCTGTTAATGTGAGACACAATTACTCCTTTTTTTTTTTTTTTTTTTTTTTGAGACAGGGTTTCTCTGTGGTTTTGGAGGACACAATTACTCCTAACAGCACTAATCTATTCCTGAGAGAATGTTGAACACCTAAGACACTCCAGTTGGAGTTTGTTTTCTTCTTGGCACAATTGGCCTTTGAGCAAGGAATTGTCCATGCTTCAACCACTGACAAAGTACATGGTGCCTGGACTAAATAAACAGGACACAAAGAAAAGGACTGCCAGACCTTGCCCAACAGGGTAAATGGTTCTGAAACTTTTTCTGCCTCTGAAAATGGTCTGTCAGTTATGCTAGGCCTTAGCCAAAGTTGGTTGCTTCAATGTTGTAAATTAGTGATTGCTCAGATAGACAGTTGCCTCTGTCATATACTGCATGCTTTGGAAGCTGCTTGATTCCTGCCTACTTTAGTAATATTATTTTCCTTCTCAGGCCTTCAATGGGATTGAAGAGTAGGTAGTCATAGTTACCTTCCTCTTATGATTTAGCCACGCCATTTCCAATGTAAGACTTAGACTCTTTATAATAGAACGTTTATTAAAATATTCATCATGTGTTCCTTAATGTTCTTTATGTTGGTTGTAATTTTATACTTGATATCTGTTCCTATTGTATATAGTTTTATATTGGGTTTGCAACTCTCTTATTTAGACAAAAGGTGGAGGTGATGGAGAATCTCTGTCAGCCAGTGATCTTTAAGAGGTGAAATCAGGTTAGGGCATGACCTTTTGGGTACCTGGAGAAAAACACTGGGAGGTCAAGGGTTTGCTCACTCTCTCTGTGGTTCTCATGCTACACAGCTGAGCTTGGACTTCTCGTTCCTGTTTTGTGAGTTTGCCCCTTATAATAAATATATATATTTATATAATTGGTTGGTCTTGGAGTTAGCCTGGTATTCTTTGACCTACGTTATTTCAATGTGTTTCTGGCCTCCACAAACAGGCATGCACATCCCATATGCACACATGTGGAAACACATACAAATATCACAACAATCAACTGAAGAGAAATACTAGAATTAATAAATATAATTTAACATTGAACTGGCTTTAATTCATAAATCCATCTAAAGACATTAACAAAAAATAAATCCATTCAAAAGTTAAAAGCAAGAGACAACATGCCTAGAAAAAAAGTCTTTTGAAATCTACAAGAAATATTTATAGGGAATGCTATTTTTCTGAGAGACAGTTCTAAAAGCAGCTAAGTAGGCAGCATAGTGTACTGTCACATTGAGTAAGAAATTACAATACTCAAGCTATTTTAGACTCCGTAAGACACTCACAAAGTCACTACAATCTTGATAAAAGTCCTGTTGAGATGTATTTGTGGAATCAGACAAAAATCATATATTAGAAAATACCAAAGTATTTGGAGATAAGAATAATTAATTAAAAATGAACTACTGCTAGTCAAAACATTTAACATTTAAAAATACTACAATTATAGTTATCAGACAAGTATGATGTAGGAACAGACATAGAAAAAGTTAAATGAACCAGAATAGATATTAAGAAATATATATAAATAAACCTAGTATATGCTAAAAATGGCATTTCAAGGACTGTGGGAATAGCTAGCAGTAACATGCCTGATTAACTTGCATAAAGACCCACATCAGATTCCTCTCTCTCTCTCTCTCTCTCTCTCTCTCTCTCTCTCTCTCTCTCTCTCTCACACACACACACACACACACACACACAGAGAGAGAGAGAGAGAGAGAGACAACACACACACTATTTCAAAACAAATGGTAAAACTACAACATCAATAAATAGTATTGAGATAATATTCTATAGCATTAAATCTTCAAGTCAAAGAATAAACTGTCCAGAGTAAGCCTGATGGCTTTTGATCCAGCTCCTAAAAAATCATTTCTGGCATAACTGAACTGTTTTTTGTCATTTATAAGCAGTTTCTATAACAAGTGTACTCATGATGCACACCTAGAGAGCTTTGCTAAAGAAAAATCAATATTAGCCGTGGACTGAGGGGGTTGGGGCTTTGAGCTGATTGCTGTCAGTCCAGTTCTCCAGGAGATGGGTGTGAAGAGTAAACTGAAACTCACAGCCAACAATCCAATTGTGTGTGTAGGAACCCAACCAAGTCCTTGAGTAAGCTTCCACACTTGGTAGTGCTCAGTGTTATCACATGAGGAGCTGAAATGTGGAAACACCGTCCAGGGTCACCAGGAAGAAGATAGACCCTCTCATTCATTTCTTAATCATCTCTAATTTGTATCTTTTTATTAAGGTAACATTATGTTTGGTATATTATTAGGTTATTTCAGTGAGTTTCTGGTGAATTATTAAACCTGAGAGAAGTCATGGGAACCTATAGATTTATGGCCAGCTGCAGAAATAAGGGTGGCCCTAGAGGCCCCCAAACATACAAACAGCATCTGAAGTGAGAACAGTTTTGTGAAAGACTATATCCTTAACTCTTAACTTCAGAAACTCATCACAATGTACAAAAAGAAAATAAAGGTAACATTTAAATAATCTTAGCATTGGTAAAACCTTTCTAATACAAGTCAAACACAGAGAGTATCTTAGTTACTGTTCTACTACTGTGATGAGACACAATGACCAAGATAAAAGGAATCCTTTAACAGGTTGTGGTGGTTTGAATAGAAATGGTCCCCACACTCCTCCACTGCTGGTGGGAGTGCAAACTTGTACAGCTACTTTGGAAATCAATATGGCAGTTTCTCAGAAAATTGGGAATCAATCTACCTCAACACCCAGCTTTAACAATCTTGGGCATATAACCAAAGAATACTCAATTATACCACAAGGACATTTGCTCAACTATATTTATAGCAGCATTATTCATAATAGGCAAAAACGGGAAATAACCTAGATGTCCCTTAACTGAAGAATGGGTAAGGAAAATGTGGTACCTTTACACAAAGGAGTATTACTTAACTGTAAAAAACAATGACCTCATGAAATTTGTAGGCAAATGGATGGAACTAGAAAAAGCCAATCTGAGTGAGATAACCCAGACCCAGAAAGACAAGCATGGTGTGTACTCACTCGTAAATGGATATCAGGATTAAAGTATAAGATAGCCAATCTACAACCCACAGTCCCAGAGAAGCTAAGTAACAAAGAGGTCTCAAAAAGGGATGCAAACATTTCTCTGGGGAGGGGAAATAGAAGAGCTCTCCTGGATAAACTGGGGATGGGGAGTGGAAGGAATGGGAGCATTGGAACTTGAGGGAATGTGTTCAGTGGACTGGATGCAAGAGGCAGGTTGGGATGAAGAGGGAGAGTAACAAAAGGGATGTCTTGATAGGGGGCACATTTCAGGGTTAGGAAGAAACCTGATGCCAGAGAAACTCCCAGGAATCTACAAAGATGATCCCAGCTAAGACTCCTAGTAATAGTGGAGAGGGTGCCTGAATTGTCATCTATTGTAATCAGATTGTCATCAGAGAGATTTTATCCACTAACTGGCGGAAGCAGATGCAGAGATCCACAGCCAAGCACAAAGCTGATCTCTAGGAGTCCTCCTGAAGAAAGGAAGAGGGATTGTACAAGCCAGGGGGTGTCAAGGTCATGATGGGGGAGTCCAAAGAGACAGCTGATCTGAGCTCATGGGAGCTCACTGACTCTAGATCAGCAGTTAGAGAGCCTGCATGGGACCAGGCTAGGCCCTCTGCATGTGTGTGACAGTTGTGTAACTTTGTCTGTAAGACTCCTAGCAGTGAGATCAAGATCTGTCCCTGGTATTTAGCTGGCTTTTGGGAACCTGTTCCCCATGCTAGATTACCTCACCACCCAGCGTTGTTACAGGCAATGGAGTTCGGTCCTGCCTCAACTTGATGAGCCAATCTTTGTTCGAGCCCATGTGAGGCCTGCCCCTTTCCAAATAGAGAAGAAAGAGTGGGTGGGAAAGGGGATAGATGAGGGGGAGGGAGGGAGCAGCAGGAGAGGAGGGAGGGAAAACTGTGGTTCCTGTGTAATATAAATGAAAAAAGTTAATTAAATAAAATTAATAAGAAAAAAGGAAACGGTGGCCTTAGGTGCATATAATTGACTATTTAGTCATAGGGATTAGGAGTAATGGCCTTCTTGGAGTAGTAGGTGTGACCTTGTTGGAGGAAGTGTGTCAGTGGGAGTGGGTTTTGGGATTTCAGGTGTTCAAGCTGGGCCCAGTGTCTCTCTCTTCCTGTTGCTTGCTGATCTGAATGCAGGACTCTCAGCTACCTCTCCAGCCCCATGTCTGCCTGCATGCCGCCATGTTTCTCACCATGATGACAATGAACTAAACCTCTGAAACTCTAAGTCTGCAGCAATTAAATGCTTTCCTTTTTAAGAGTTGCCATGGTCATGGTGCCTCTTCACAGTGATAGAACACTGACTAAGACACTGGTGGCTTTCTTACAGTTTCAAAAAATTAGACCATGACCACCACAGGGGGTGAGGGGGGCAGAGTGGTGGCAATCAGGCAGGGCACTAGAGCAGTAGACCATGACCACCACAGGCAGTAGACAGAAAGAGAGCAGACTTGGAGTCGATTCTTAAAACCTCAAGGCCCACCTTAAGTGATACCTCTTCCAACAACACCATCCTGTTTATTCCTTCTGCCAAACAATTCTACAGGCTAGGGACCAAACATTCAAACTGCCACAGAAAGTAAAAAGAAAAAGATGACACTTTTGGTGGTATAGACATGCAATCATTCTGAATAAAAAAAAAAGAACATCATGAAACAAAACTATAAGATAAATGACAAATAAGGAATATTTGAAACTAATAATAGACAAAGAAATGCTATTGATAGTGTGGGAGAATTATTTAAAACAATAGAAAATAACTAATTTTTAAATGATGAAGTGCTTCAAAAGTACAAAACCTCTCAGTAAGGCTCAGCCTCCTTGTTACCTGAAAGTGAAAACTGCTCTTTTCACCCTTCGCAGTGAACAAGGATCCACATTCTGTGTCAGCAAGGCCCTGCCCTGGGCACTTCCTGAACTTTTCAAGGAAGACATTTGGGTGCTACATCTTGCTCTTATAATTTGGCAGCCTGTAAAGCAATTTCAAATATGGATCTCTATAGAATACTAAACATCTGTACTATAAAATAAATCATTCCCAAACGTGCCAGGATGTATATGTAGGCATGTTTCTGCAGCAGAATTACTTCCAGCAAAACTGAAAACAACCCACATGTACATACCAGGCACAGTTTTAAAATGTTACATCCATACAGTCTCATGAAGAAAGCTAAGATGTATTCAAAGGGTAGAAAAATGTAACGATACATTTTGTGTTATATTTAACTCATACCATATGTTTAAATATTTTCCTATATAAAAGCTATATAGTATCCATATATTGTAGGAAAGGGAATAGGGCATACAGACACCTCCAAAAAGGTTAACCACATTATAGAGGGCACAGCATGATGATTTAACTGCCCTTTCCACTCTCCTTCATAGGTGGACAGATTTAAAAAAAACTAAAACTGTGAGAATTCTGGATATAGGTAAGCCTACCCCGTATGAGAAGCCTTTCACACAAGATGGAGCTGAGCAGAGGGAACTTTCTGTCCTGTCTCAGCTGCTTACTTCAACAAATGAGGTTATAGAAACAGCTTTTCTCCTCAACACCCAGCTCCTGGTGTTGACATGATGCTGTGAGTTGTGACAGCAGTGAATCCCTGCTCCCAGTTTTCCAACCTCTGGCACATCAGTGTCCAATTCCAGCTTCCTGGGTGTGGCGACCCTTTCAGCAGAAAGCAAGCTAGCATCAGCAAATGTCTTAAACTTGGATCACATTTACAATGATTTGTTGAACTCTGTCTCTTTGAAGGGGGTCGGTGGTAGGTCATCCTGGTATCTCAGCCTACTCCTGCATGTCTTTGAATAACATCAACAGCGTGGAAGACCCTGCACTCTGTATCTTAGTGTTTGAAATGCCTGTGGGGGCTTCCGGTTCTTGCACAAAATCCTAATGAGAATTGTGGGCAGTTCTGAGGCCTATCCAGCACACTGGGAATTCTCATGAAGTGTTTCAGTCAAATAAACAAAAACACCCTGACTTCTGTTCCAGTGTTGGATTCCTTGGTGATGTAGGAGGGTCATCTGTCTATGTGTTACTTTCCTTGGTCAATAAAGAAACTGCATTGGCCTTTAGATAGGCCAGCCCTTAGGTGGGTGGAGTAGACAGAACAGAATTCTGGGAGGAAGAAAGCAGAGTCAGGCAGACGCCATGAAGCTCCTGCCTGAGATGGACGCAGGTTAGAATCTTCCCAGTAAGCCACCATTTCGTGATGCTACATAGATTATTAGAAATGGGTTAATCAAGATGTGAGAATTAGCCAATAAGAGGCTGGAACTAATGGGCTAGGCAGTGTTTAAATGAATACAATTTGTGTGTTGTTATTTCAGGTGTTAAGCTAGCCATGCGGGAGCAATGTGGGACGAAAAGCAGGCCTGCTCGCCTTATCACTACAGCTTGGTTTTGTTTGATATTAACCCTGGTAACCTATCACTGTATAGAAAACAACACTCCAGAGTACAGCGCTTGGTATGCCAAGTGGCCTAAAAGAGTCGTCTCAAGGTTTGCCTGACCTTCCCTGAATTACCCGCACACCCGCTTGTTATAGGTGACAGTATGTTTGCTTTTACATCAAGAAACAAGTTACAAGCATTTTTTTTCTAGAATAATCAATGCCAGTTTGTGACATTTGTAGATCTTGGAGAACACAGAAATTTTATCTGAAAATAGTGAGCTGTCTCACTGTGACTTTGTTTTATTCTGTTTTTCTGACCGGTTATTAAAATTATTTCAGCTATCATAGAAAGGGAAAGAATTCAGGCATGGAGTGGATATTGACTTGTGTTCTTCCCACCAACATGTGCTGACCTGTTAGGTCAATATGTGTCCAAGTTTACTTAACAAGTCAATATAATTCATTTCCGTGTAGACGTAGATTTTTTTAAATGATCTTAAGTTTTTTAAGAAATAAAGAGCTACAATCAAAGAATACTCACATGTATGTTAAAAAATAGTTTCCTTAAAATTGAAAGTATCCTGTATGATTGTATTTTTCAGAATAATGGAAACAAATTTGAGATGACCCTTTGTCTTTCTCCCTTTCATCTTGCCTGCCCTTATTTCCCTTTTAAAAAGCTATAATGTCTAGAAAGCTGTACAAACAATTAAGCTAAATCATTTTGTAAGCGGTTCTGTGAAATGCAAGACTGAGTTTTTTCTTAAAGTCCAAATGTGTAACTCAGCCTACATGAGCATATAAGCATATTTTGCTTAAATTACATTTCCATCTGACAATATTAATTTCATCAAGGAAGCTTAGTATAAAATTAATTATAGCTATCATTTATGTTATTTCATCTTCTCCTTCCATTGAAGCTTCAATGAGAATTCATCAACTGAAGGGCATGATTCACATTTTAACAACAATAATAAAGAAAATAACCAAAACTGCTTTTCCCACCCCTCCTCCTACAGCTCCAAGACCTAAGACTTATCGCTTAGTGTCATCTGAACAGTAATGATGTATTTAGAAGTTCATGGGAAATGCCTCCAATGGAAATAATGAGGGCACGTCTAGTCATATTCTCCTGCTGACAGGGGACATTTCTGTTTCAGTGATTTTGGTGAATAACCTCCAATGATGGTTTGAGGGGGAAAAAATCCCAGAGAAGGACCTGAATGAGGTTTCCTGGGCCAAGCTGTTCAATTCCAAGACAAAGATCCCCACTTCAGTTCACTTGCCAACCCCAGAACAGCAACATCTGTGAAGAAAAGAGTGTCATGCACTATGGAGGTTTTTGTTTGTTTGGTTGGTTTGGTTTGATTTCTGTTTTTTGTTTTCTTGTTTTGTTTTGTTTTGTTTTGTTTTTTGGTTTTTCGAGACAGGATTTCTCTGTAGCTTTGGATCCTGACCTGGAACTAGCTCTTGTAGACCAGGCTGACCTCGAACTCACAGAGATCTGCCTGCCTCCGCCTCCCGAGTGCTGGGATTAAAGGCGTGCGCCACCACCGTCCACCTATTTTCACAGTCCACCTTCCCATGAGTATTCATAAGGACATGTGTCTAAGAAAAGGACCAGCTGCTGCAAGCAACATCTGTCCAGACCTCAGACAGCCAGCAAAGTCAAATGTGAGCTAGGGGAGACAGAAGCATTTTCTGAGGTGCACGCAGCTATGGGTCATTGCAAGGAAATCAATTTCAACATCCTCAACTTTCATGACACTTTTTTCAGAGCTTGACCTCCTGAGACCCCCAGGAATATACCCTGGTTCCTTTCTCCCTGTCCTCTGGTAATTGCCCTGTGCTCTGAAGTTCCCACTCCCAGAATCAAAGACTCACCTTTCACCCACTGTGAATTGAGCCATAGAGGAAAAGCTTGTAGGATGCCATTCTTTTCCAAGCACAGATATGGTGAAGACATTTTGATCACCACATTCGTTACATTTCTTCAATGGAAAGGGAAGAAGTGAACACCATTCTCTTCGGTCCTCACCACTCTTATCCTAAAGGCACAAAATGCAGCATTTCTCTGCTAGAGCTATGGGAGACCTGAGAAAATAATACAAATAAAGCTGAGTGTCAATTTATTCCACCTAGATGGCAATAAACACATAGCAAGACTCCCAGGCCTTACTATATGCATCTGAGATCAATTACTTATAAGACAAAAATCACCAATTTGATGAAAGAACCTCTCTATAGTTTTCCGACTTTCAGCAAAAATTATATTTTGCCGTTTTGTTGGTGGTGGCCGTGGTAGAATAGTTATGGTCATGGTGAGGGTGTGGTGGTGGTAATGCTGGTGGTGGTGTGGTAGTGGTGGTGGTGTGGTAATGATGGTAGTGGTGTGGAAATGGTGGTGGTGGTGTGGTAGTGATGATGATGGTATGGTAAAAACACGAGCAAAAGAGAAATATTTCCTTAACACCTTCTGCAAGTGGGCAGTGGGGGAAGATCATCCACATGGGTTCTCAAAGGGTCCTTGACAGAGCCAAGCTGCAGTTGTACAGAGTAAGGACTCAACTTAGGGACATGTGCTTGCCTTGGTTTTCCTTTTCTCCTCTTCAGTCCTTCTTATCCTCTGCTCCCATTCCTTGGCAGTCATTTATCAGAATAGTTCACTGTATGCAAGTCCTGGGCTTAGGTTCTGCTCCCGGGGGTGGACGCAGAACACTTGCAAGCATGTCTGTGTGGAATTCTGCTTGATTTCAGAAAAGACAAAACTTCCACGATTGCATTGGTAGAGGTAGTTCTCAACTTTCCTAGGTTGGGTATGACCCCCAATCATAAAATTGTTACTTCATGACTATAATTTTGCTATTGCTATGAATCAAAATGTAAATATCTGACATGGAAGATACCTGATAGGCAACCCCCAAAGAGGTCACAACCTACATGTGGAAAACCACTGTTCTATAGCATGACAGTATATCTTTAAGTCAAAAACATAAGGCAATAAATTCACACTTTAATTTTTCCTATACTATTCACACAAGTAGTAAAGCACATTTTAGGTAAAATTGGCCAAGACACTATTAGTTGCTGCTGTGTAACAGTTTCCTTCAAGACTGAAACATTCCATTCTTTAGGGAAGCTCCTTAAGCAGGAAGGCAAGCAACTCAAAATAATAATTAATTTGGTGTTAATATATGCCACTGTCCAGAAACAGTGAGTAAATTACTGGCCTACAAAACATCCAGTTTTATGAGGATCTTTTTCCAAGTTTTGTGTAATTTTAGGTCAATAACCAAATGAAACTTAAAAAGCTAAACTCTAACAGAAAAGATACCTGGTAAGTTATAAGAAAGGTTATAAGTAGACTTCCAGATTGTTCTAGTTAGGGTGACTTTTGCTATGATGAAACAAAAGGAAGTTGGGGAGGAAAGAATTGATTTGACTTATATGTTCACACTGCTGTCCAACACTGAGGAAGTCAAATAGGCTGAAACTTGGAGGCAGGCGCTGATGCAGAAGTCATGGAGGAGTGCTACTTATTGGTTTGTTCTCCATGGCTTGCTCGGTCTGATTTCTTTTTATTTATTTATTTATTCTTTGTGTCTTTCATATCATGCCCCATCCCATTCATTTTCCCATATCCATCATCTGCTCTTGCAACCCTGCCCCTGCAAAATAAAATAAAATTTAAGAGAAAAAAGAAAACAGACAAGGAAAAAAAATCAATCTTGTCATGGAAGCTGTAGTGTGATACAGTGAGTCACACAGTAACCCCTTTATTCATACATCTTTACCTGCAAATGTCCATTGCAAAGAGTCATTGGTCTGGTTCAAGGCTTTTAGTTTCTGCTACACTACACTATCGATGCTGGACCCTCACTGGAACTCTTCTTGGTTATCCTGTGTTGTGGAGATCCTGCACCTTGGAGTCTGCAAGACCATCACAGATGTGGTGAATGCTGGAGTTAGACAACATATAACCCTAGTTCTAAGCCTAGGTAGTTGCAGGGTTTGACAGCCTGCCAGCTCTCCTTTGTCCTGATGAGTTTACCCCTAGCAGCCATGAGCAAGGGGCGGGGCCAGTTCTTCAGTTTTCACATCCTCATGGTCGGATCACCCACACCTACTGGGTTGCCCAGACAGGACACAGTGGTCATTCTCCTGAGTGCTGCAGCTGAGGAACAGGAACAGCTCTTCCGTTCTTATGACCTCAGGGCCAGCTCTCCCACCTGCCTCGTGTTGATGGGCACGCGGGGGAGGGCATCTCTCCCAAACCCATGCTGCCATATGACAGATGAGAAATGGGGACAGCTCTCCCATGCTCACAACTTCGGGGCTGGCTCACCTACACTGCTGCCAACAGGAGGTGTGGCTCTACTGGGCTGCCCAGGTGAGGTGAAGGGTCTGCTTTCTTATAGAACCCTGGACTCCCAGCCCAGGAGTCCACCTACAATGGACTGGGCTCTCCCACAGCAATGGCTAATTGAAAGAAAATGTCTTACAGGCTTGTCTAAAGCTGGATCTTATGAATGCACTTTTTCCATTGAGGCTCCATTCTCTCAGATGACCGTAGCTTGTGTCAACTTGACATAAAACTAGCCAGCACACCAATTATTGAAAGTTAAATGAATTTAATGACTGCATAACAAACTCTCTGCAAATGTTGCTAGCACTAGCCACTTGCAAAATTACATGAGTTCATCAGCCACTCACTAATTAATAATACGTTTGATGATGATTACTAGATTTGGGGGCATAAAAGTTAGAGGGATTTTGAAAAATTGGGTTCTATATTCCTATGTAAAACTCCTCCCTTATCAGAACTTTGTCAGCTAGTTTCTCAGTGCAGACCTAGGGTTACAAAAGAAAAGGTAGAGGAAGAAAAACGGGGTAGGGCACATGAGATGGTGGACAATTCAACACATTAAAAAATATTAACATTTGCAGACTTATTAAAGCCTGTGCTCTTTTTCTAGCAGCGTGCCTCTTGAAGTGACTGTAGTAATCCAGGCAGGCGAGGACTAGGCTTCAGATAGCTTTAGACAAAGGAAAGAAATGGCAAAGCGAGTTCTCTAACAATACCCTGGAGGCACACTGACTGGGGGAACCTCAGAAATGAGGTCAAGTAAGTATAATTGTTTAGAAACCGAGTCTGGGTACCGAGGAGAACAGTAATGTCAGTGAGCTGGTTTCATTGTCCTGGCGGTCCGATTTACAAGGTCAAGAGTGTTGACAGAAGGGAAAGATGGATAGTTCACACAACCCTAAAAATTGAGGAAGAAAGATGTGGAGGTTCATTCAGGAAATGAGAAAACCTCATATCACCTGGCTGTATAGAAACTTGTAAGTTGTCTACATCAAGCTAGGCAAGACTCCATCTTGGAGTCCTGGAATGGAATGGCCATCTCCATGTTTGGGCTATAACTTCCTCTGATGTCATTTGAGTTTGCAAGGTCATGGTAACTTTATTCTTGCCTCTCCCAGCCCTCACCAAGGAAAAGCTTAAGCGTCAGCTCTGCCCACTTTTCCTCAAGAATCCTACAGCACCCCTGTTCTAAAGAGGTGTCATTCTTGCTAAGTCTGCCAGGCTATTCTGAGTAAAACCCTTCTCTAAAAGTTAAAACACTAAGTCACAAGCCTGCCCCTCTCTCACAGGTGACTCATTCTTTAACTGTAGACCTTGGGGACTGATGTCTCTCTTCGAAATACTTTCAAAATGTATTGTTCTCAGACAGGCACATTCGTCTTTGTAATTAGACACCATGTGTCTCTAGTTTAAGATCGTTTTCTCCTCTCCAGTGATGCTTGGAGTGAACTCCCAAATTTCATGTTGCTGCTAAACATTTATTTTGAGTGACAGAACGCTTCATTTTATCTAAGATTTGTGAAAATTAAAAGAACAATATGGGCTGGTAGAACCTTGACACTTTAGCAACATTGTTGTTGTTAAAACCACAGGCTAGGGGTAGCTCCAGGTTAAGAGCACTTGCTCTTCTTCCAGAGGGCCTGGGTTCAATTCCCAGCACCCACAAGACTGTGTACACTTACCTATAATTCCAGTTTCAGGGGATCCAATACCCTCTTTTGACCTTTGTAGGCATCTACATGGTACACATAAGAAATAAATCTACAAGACATGACACAGAGAACTGTCCATCTTCCCATCTGCCTTTAGCAGTCTGCATTCTGTTCCATCCATCTAAGTGACAGTAGGGGAAGGTTCCAGCCATGATTTGTTGACTAGCTTCACGATATAAAACACTTAATATTGACCAATGCGATTCTGTTCATTTTTACCTCTACCAAACTCCAAATGTTACAATTCTTCAAGCACATGACAACGAAAAAGACCACTTTGCCTCTCTTTTATTTCAAATGCCTTCCAAATAGGTAGCATTGCACCTTGGGTTGTCACCTTGCATATTTTCCATTTCTCCTTTCATTCCACAGAGCCATGCTTTGTGTGAGTCACTCATCCACACAATGCACTGCCTTCCTTGACCCTCCACCTGTCATTCTAGGGCCTAGTATAGCACATCCCTCTCCAATGAGCACATACACTTTCCTGTACCATTTAGCTCTCTCCATAAGGAAGAGGGAGGGAGGACAAGAGAGGAGATATCACCCTCAATAAACACAACTCTGCCGCCTCTCCAACCTTGGGCCACTCAAAGGCCCACTCAGCTGTAAGTCCTTCAAATCAAGTGTGCCTTTCAGCCAAAGGCATGTACCAAAAACATCCACTGTATGACTATGTCTTTATTTTTTGTTGTTACAGAAATGAGACAGGTCCTCATTTGACTAGCACTGATAGAAAGTTGATATTAAAAAGGATTGGGCACACCCTAACCAGATCATCTGAGCTGTGAAGTACACAGAGAAGGGGAGTCCTGTGTGGCCCTGTCAAGGCTGCAGCAGGATTTCCTGAGTTTCCAGTGTTATTTTGGGAGCAGGGAAGGAAGAGTCAAGCTATGCTGTTTGAAACCCTACTGCTTATGTACACAGTTGAATTCAGTACTGACTGTGAAAACTTTAAATTCTATGGAGATTATTAAAGTATTCATTCAAGTTTAGGTTTTCACACAAAAAAAAAATCTTTAGCCATGTGCTTCACTTCATGTCCTCAACATCGTGAAAATTAATTAAAATTATGAAATTTTCAAGTTACTTCCTGGGATATCACTCTGATATGTCATTTTATTGCTGGCAGTCTTAGAGAGAATTAGATTTATTCTCAATTTTTTGACCATTTTCCTTAACTCTAAGAGTTATGCCATCTTAAACACTCTCACTAACTCATTTTATTTGTTTCTCTTTGGGGATCAAGGGAATTGATTTGTCTAAGAGCCAGAGACATTCAGCAGAACTGAAATGTTTGCACACACAAAGGCCAATCCATGAAAAACCATAAAACATTCTAATTTTATCTTGGGCTGTGGATATGTCTCAGTGGTAGAACTTTTGCTTAGATTGGACCTGAATTAAATCACCAGCACTGATGAGCAAACAAACAGCAAACTGTTTATTGTGAAGTATTTAAACTCTGTGCCCTCACCTTATTCAACTTTGAAGTAATCTTTCTTTCCTCTGCCAAGTACCAGTAACTTTCTACAGGTTCTACATTACAGCTGCTCACTGGGAGAGCCAGAGTGAAGACACCAGACTCTCACCTCTCTTCTCAAGATGGCAGTGTGAGGGCAGGGGCTAGTCTAGGTAAACTGAGGGTAAGGTTTTAAACTAGAAGGTTTGAATCCCCTGAAAAAGAAACTCAGATGAACCTGTCAAGGTGATGCACACCTTTAATTCCATCACCTGGGAAGCATAACAGGTTGATCTCTGAGTTCAAGACCAGCCAGTGCTATACAGTAAGACCCTGACCCTGCCCCCTCTAAAAATGAAGTTGAGTGTATAACTAAAAAAAAAAAAGATATTTGAGAGTAAAGGAGACTTCTGGCTGCAGTGTTCTGAAGGCTGTCAAGTCAGACAGTACCCTCTACCCTTGGACAGTATGCAGCCTGGTATGGCCTCCTTAGACCCTGTCACTTCTATACTATAGAATCCAGCATGTATTTTTGTCCTTCTGATAAAACATCTGGCAGCTGCCATTACTTTGAAGATTTGAAATCACAAATAAAATATTTGTATAATAGTTTATTTCATTTATTTTTTATTTTTTATTTCTTTTCTGTTGCTATAACAAAACAACATGATCAAAGTAACTTATAAAAAAAGATTTAGGGGCTTGAGAGATGGATTAGAGGTTAAGAGCATTGCCTGCTCTTCTAAAGGTCCTGAGTTCAATTCCCAGCAACCACATGGTGGCTCACAACCGTCTGTAATGAGATCTGGTGTCCTCTTCTGGCCTGCAGGCATACACACAGAATATTGTATACATAATAAATAAATATTTTTTTAAAAAAAAAGAAAGAAAGATTTAGTTGGGCTCACAGTTTCATGTGGTCAGAGACCACGACGGCCCAGCAAAGGTATGGCAGCAGGAACAACCGGGAGCTGGCATCTTGATCCGCACAGGAAGCAGGGAGAAAGCACTGGGGATGTTAGAAAGCTTTAGAATCACCAAAACCTGCCTCATGACTCATATCCTCCAACAAGATCACACCTCCTAATCCTCCCCCAAACAGTTCCACAAACTAAGGACCAAGAATGCAAAGATATGAGCCTATAGGGGACATTCTCATTCAACCACATTTGTTTCCTCCGAAGAAAGAATCTACTCATCACCTATATGTGCTTCAAGAGATGTTAAGTCTGAATAAAACTGAATGAAAAGTAGTCTGGGTCAAAAGGCAGTAAATCTAATATGGGGCGGGGGTACAGCTGAACTACCATATAATAAGAAAAGGCTTTGTAGAAAGGATAGTAGCACCTTCCGAAAACAATAGAGGAGCATCCAGACCAATGGGAATGACCTGTGAGAAGCAATGACCCAGCTGGTCCTTGAGAGGCCAATTAAAGTTACCCAAAAATAATGGAGGAAGGGGAGTATAATGAGAGTGTATTTCCCTAGCAGACCCACTTTTGACTCCCCAGCTTCTGGGGCTATTTTGAAGGGCTGTGACCCTTTCAGAGGTGATGATCGACTGGTGCAAGAAGGGCACTAAGCCCTTTGAAGGCTATGCCTGTCCCAGTCTACTGTGTAAACAAGGCATCTTCCCAGCCCATTTTACCAGATGGGGCCACTTCTACCACCATGCCTTCTCACCAGGATGGACTAAAATGGTTCTGGTACTGCAACCAAAATAAACAGTTACTCCCTTCTGGTACCTCTGTCAGGTCTTGTGGAGACGATAATATAAATATAACCATAACAGAGCATTAAGGAGAATTCCCTGGAGGCCAATTACTCAGATTAACACACAAAATGGAGTTGGTTGTGCTAAAGTGCCACACAATAAAACTCAAGCCTGCAGGAACCAGGAAAATCTCCCAACAGACTTGTTTTCTTTAAAAAATGATAGATTGGCCGGGCAGTGATGCACACGCCTTTAATCCCAGCACTCGGAAGGCAGAGGCAGGCTGATCTCTGTGAGTTCAAGGCCAGCCTGGTCTACAGAGCTAGTTCCAGGGCAGGCTCGAAAGCTAAAGAGAAACCCTGTCTCAAAAAACTAAAAATAAAATAAAAAATGATAGATTTTTGCCAACCAATGAGAAAAAGCAAAGTCAACCCAAACCAAGAAGATAGAACATCTCCCCTGCTTTGCATCTTCAGAGAAAGCTACTTTTTCTTAATTATTAGTACCTTTTCCTGATTTAGCTACCTTATAAAAATCACTTTTTTTTTAATAAACTTCACCTGGAAACAATAGGAAACAGTTTTGGGGTTTTCAACAGATAAGCAGCATGACCAAACTTATAGTTTACATCAGAGTCGTACGTGGCGTGGGGAGATCAGTGAGAACACTGTGGCAGTGCGTGATGCTGAAGGCCTGAACTAAGTCAGGAGCAGCTGAGGCGGGGTTCCAGAGACCGGCAGGGATGGGGCAGGAGAGGGACACAGAATTGAACCTGGGAAGGAGGAATAAGTGTCGTGGGATATTTATTTGTACACTGTGAAGGTGGATTGCTGTGACTGGTGTAATAAAAATCTGTATGATCAATAGCTTGGCAGGAGCGATAGGTGAGACTTCCGGGCAGAGAGAGTGTGCTGGGAAGAGGAAAGCCGGAGTTGCCAGCCAGATGTGGAGGAAGCAGGATGGGCTGTATGGAGAGATGAGTTTACAAACCACGTGAAAGAACGTAGATGAATATAACTGGGTTAATTTAAGTTATAAATCATAAGGGCTGGGGGAAAGGCCTGATCTAAGGCTGAGCTTTCATAATTAGTAATAACTCTTTTCATATTATTATTTGTGAGCTGGCATCCCCCTCAAAAAAAATTATCTATAAGTAAGGACTGGTGTTAAACTGCATGGTAGCTGAACAGGGCCCACACTGCTGCCGTTGTGTACTTGAGAAACTAGCAGGAAGAATTTCCTGTGCACTCACACCAGAGAGATGGTGTGTGCGTTGAGGAGGTGCCCAATGCAATGATTTGATCACCATACAGTGTATATGTGTATCAAACATTATAAAAGTATATTGGGACTAAAAGATGGCTTAATTGTTAAGAGCAGCGGTTTTTGCAGAGGACCTGAGTTCAGTTCCCAGCACCCTCATAACTGTTCAAAACTACCTGTGACTCCAGCTCTGGAGGATCCATCAACCTCTTCGGACACCACAGGCTCTGCATTCACAGGGTACACACACACACTCAGGCATACAGGCCTACAAGTCAAATAAACATATTTAAAGATATATAATTATATGTCCATACACATGCAAACCAAACTTTTTTCTTTAAAACAACAAGAAAGGTTGGGTGGAGATGAACAAGTGATCACAAGCATCATTGGCAGCAGAAAGCAGAGGGCTTAGCCGCTGAGTGCATAGCTCGGGATGAGAGACAGCAGTGACAAAGGAACAAAGAGTGTGTCACCTTAACGTAAGAACACAGGAGCAGAATTTTTTCCAGAGGGGCAGTAACGAGCTCAGTTGGAAACATGCCACATCTGAGGTCCCTGAAGACTACTGCATAGTGGTGCGTTTTGCTACATGCACTGCCCAACCCTGGGGACACCAGTCACCGACTACAGTAACCATGGCCTCTCTGCGAAGGGCAATGACCAGACTGTGCAAACGTATGTGAAGTCCCTGCCGCAGCATAGGAGAGATGCTCTGATTGTAGGGAAGGGTGGGGGCAGACACGGCATGTAGATAGCACGTGAATAAATTCCCTTACCCCTGGAGAAAGCATTGGGATAAGAAGGTCAATAACTAAAAGAAATAATATTTACTGAGCGTACAAAAGACACACGAAAAAAATAAATAAGAAAGGGGAACAGAAGATAACCCAGGGGACAAGTCACCACCAATTCAAGAGGACCTTGAAGTTCAGGTAATCGCCACCAGGTGGAGTGTGGTCTCTGGGTTATAGGCTCTTCTAGCCTAAGTTCCCACAAATACATTACACTGGCAGACACAGGTGAGCATGTGTCTGTCACTTGGTCGACGACTCTTGGCAGAGCCAGGAATAGGATTTCCATGCATAATGCAGAGAAGAAGGAAGGAATAAGGAGGGAGAAGCAGCTTCCAGTCTCGCTGTTGGAGGAAACCTCTAGCAAGGCTCCTTATCTCTTGTCTTCAGCGTCATGTTAAAAAAAACAAATGAGGTTAGACTAGCTTCTTTAATCGCTCTAACTGCAATATGATAAACAGCAACAACAGGGAACATCCACAGAAAATATCTGTGAAAGACGGTTTCACAGCCTGGGAAAAATGATGGGAACAATGTAGGTTCTTGTCTTCCAAGGCCTAACATTCCTTCAGGTTTAGACATATTTGTAAACTAAGGTCACAACAGTATATCAAGTGTGGCAATGAATTCAGATTTGTCCCACTTACTGTCTTATGCAGCCAAGAATATTTATGAATATAACCTAACATAAAATCATAGACTTGCTCAAAACATTATGAGATGGGGGGGTGTCATGTAGTTGCTGTTGTTTTGCTCTATTCTGCTCTGTGTGTGTGTGTGTGTGTGTGTGCATGTGTGTGTGTGTGTGTGTGTGTGTGTGTGTACATACAAGGATTTCAGGCATGAATTTATAGACAGCACTGTTGGGATACAATGTGAGAAGTCTGTATAGGGAAGCACAGAGAAGCCCTGCTCTAGAGATCTCACAGAAGAGGTAACCCTAGGGTAAACTTTACATGTGAGTTGGAGTCTTCAAGAGACCATGGTGAAAAGAACCCTATTGCTTACAGTGCCAAGGCCCGGAGGTATATTCTGTGTACTAAAGGAAGCTAGAGGCAAATGGAAAAGCAGGCATGGAACAGAGAGCTCACTGCAAAACTTCCATAGTTTGTGCTTAAGCTTTGCTTAGTTAACAAACAATTCTAGACACAAATGTGTGCAGGGACCATTACATGCTACCTACAGATACTTAATCTCACCAAAAGTCAGATGCAACAATATTACAATCACCCCCAGCCCATCTTACAGAGAGGACACGCTCACAGAGGTTTAGTAACATTTGGTATCATAATCCTATCAAGTGATGGAGTTGTTCTAGTAGAGGATTTGGGTTTTTAAGCCTCAGTTGTCCAGACTATCTATTGGAGGATGAGCCAGTCGGATTTTCAAATAGGAGTAAGCATCTGCTTTGCATTTTAGACACATCCCCTGGCAGATGTGAAAAGTCTAGGTGGCAGGGCTTGGGGTAGAGACTTGGGGAGTCTGCAACGGGAGACGGAAGCCTGATAATCATTCAACTAGCAGGTGAGTTAAACCACGGGCAGGTAGGCACAGTCATCAGGACAAAGCCAGCTACTATCAGAGCCTTAATGGTAAGCAAAAGGAATTAAAAATCAAGGATGAGACGGGGCAGGAAGAGTTTCATCCACAAGTCACCTGGCATTTCTAGGCCCCAAGGAACAAGCACAGCTCCATCCCAAGTCTCTGGACTTGGGGTGGGAAGAATTTCACCCACAAGTCTTCTCAGCCCATCTGGCGCCAAGCCGTCAGGCACCATTATGATTTTTGGAAACAGGGTTCTGCCATGTACCACAATCGATGGAGAGGGGCAATAAGACCACACATGGGCACTAATATGGTAAACAAAATGTATGATGGAGAGAGAGAGAGAGAGAGAGAGAGAGAGAGAGAGAGAGAGAGAGAGAGAGAGAGAGAGGCTCATGTCTTGAAGACAGAGGTATATCTGAAGAGTTAAAAGCAGTCAGGACAAGCTGACGTGGGTGGCTTCATTGCCACCCGGCGCCATGGTGATGTCTAGTCCTGGTCTGTTGCCGGGGCCCTTGTCTGGGTTCATGGGCCTGATGCAGCCAAGGTCTGTGTTGATGTTCATGCTTCCTGAAACCATGGAAGGCCGAGAGGATAGGACTGTACAGAGCTGGCCCTGCCCCTCTTACTGGCTTCAATCCTAGGGAGAATTGGTCCTGTCCCACAATGGCATGCAGCACTCAGGAGAGGGAGTCCTCCACCTCACCTGGGCAGCACAATAGAGCTGACCCTGTTTGCAGGGAAAAGGGCAAGCTGGCCCTGAGGGCATGAGAATGGGAGAGCAGGTCACCCCTGCCACATGGTGAGGGAAAGATGCCTCCGCTCATCCCTTGCCTCCTGTCGCAGGTGGGGGAACTGACCCAACCTCTCACCAGCCGCAGCACTTGGGGGAATGGGCCCAGTGCCTTGGCTGGACAGCACAGTAGAGTTGACCTTGTAGACAGGGATGCAGGTGAGCCAGCTCTGAAGGTGTGAGAGGGTCAGAGTTGGTACTACCTTCCTCTCCTGTGGTGTAGTAGTGGCGGTGAGAGAAAGATGCTCTCCCCCCTCACCCCTACTACCTCACACTGGCGAGGGAGCTGACTCCCCTTTACCCACTGAACACTCAGGAGAGCCTCCTGCATCTCTCATCTGGGCAGCGCAGCAGAAATGACCCTGTTGACAGGGGTGGGGATGAGCTGGCCCAAGAATAGGAGCGTGGGAGATCTGGTCCCGCCCCTCACAGGTATGGGCAGAGGAGAGATTCCCCTCCTACACCTGAGGCAGGTGGGAGAGTGAGAGAACAGCCAGCCCCTGACCTTCTTGAGCGGCAGCACTTCGGAGAGCAGGCCCTGCACCTTGTCTGAGCAGCACAATAGAGCTGACCTCCTGGCCGGGTGCAGAGGAACCCGCCCTGAGAATGCGAGGGTAGGAAATCTGGCCCTCCCCTCTTCTGCCATGTAGTGGTGTGGGCAAAGGAGAGATGTCCTCCCCACCCCTTACTGCCTGTGGATGGTGGGAAAGCTGCCCCTTCCTCCTCGGCTGCAGCACTCAGGAGAGGGTGCCCTACACCTCGCCTGGGCAACACAGTATGTAAATAAATAAACATGTAATTTTAATGATTTTAAAAGCATCCCAAATGAACTTTTTCAACACAAGTTCCAGATCATAATCCCCCACCACCGAAAAAGAAAAAGCATAATTCAGCCGTTCCTACACACTCCTATCTTTCATTATACAACACGCAGGCTATAAGAACCCCAGAGCTCATGGGCCCCGGAGGGAATGGAGCGGAGTAGACCTCCCGGAGCTCCCACAGACCCCGTTCTCCCACCTTGGGAAAGTCACTTAAGCTTGCTGCACTCCATTTTCTCATCTGTAAAACGGTCGTTTCTGTCTGCGCATCTGGGAGAGGGAGACCCCTGGCGGTGGAGCGATGCTCAACAGAGAGAGAGGAGACCCCTTCTCCTCTTGGACTGTATTGTACCTAAACCATGTTTCAAGTGGAAGCCCCTCAGAAGACACACTCTTCTTTGGGGTTTCGTATCCTCCACACCACCGAGGGCCACCTTGAGGGTGGTGCGCAGTAGGGGGACTCAGAATAGGAGTTCCTCACCCGCACGGTGATGGTTAACTCCTTAGGCGGTACTCTGAGTTCTGGACCCAGAATGCTCGTGTCTGCAGTATTACAAACCCACAAAAATGACCATCTCTACAGATGGAACACGAACCACGCCACTTGCGAATATTAACAATACTAAAATCATCGGAAGGAAGATTTAATGAGAAAGAACTACTTAGGCACACATCATAGAACTTGCTGATTCCCTTAAACTGTTTTGAATTATTTCCTCACTTGGTCTAACCTTGGTTTTAATTTCCTCACGCTAATTGTGATTCGTTCCTATGATGGCAGAAGACCGGTAGTGTATGGACCGTGCTTGGCAAACTTTGGGGAAGCTGCCTACCCTCACCTGCTGCAGGATTAACCCACCACACCGGCAGGATCAGGGGCTACTTCAGCCAACACAGCAGTCACAAGATCCCAGTCTCTACATGTCACTCATATTTCCACCCAAGCTAAGACAGAAATCCTTCCTGGGATTCCTAAGCCCCACCACCACTGGATTCTGATGGAAATCACCTCCCCTAGAGTTCCCCAGGCTCCTGCAGGCTTGTCCTGCTGCTTCCCTGCATTCTTCTCTTGGGGCAGGGAAGCAGTGGGGAATCAAACCCAGGGCCTGGTGCACGTGTTTAGGCAAGTGTTCTACCACTGAGCCACACTCCTGGCCTTTCTGTTATCTCTGAAATGGTGACATAGTATCAGGTCTGGGCTACTCTAGATCATGCGATCTTTGCATTCTGCATCTACCTAACCTTTCTGTTGTGCACAACAGAAAATCTACAATCCCAAGAATGGACCTTGATATTCACTGTAGACCCTAAGTAATGATGTGTTAGTGTGGGTTTGAGGATGGCACCAAATGGACCAATCAAGAGGGTGAAGAAAATGCAGGGGCTGCATGTGCCCAGTAGGCTTATGGAATTCTGCACTTCCCTCTCCATATTACTGAGTCTAAAACTCCCATAGAAGCACAGTCTACTGAGTGACAGAAAGGGTATCATTGACATGGCAGCTTCTATGCTGTGATGGACAATGAACAAGAAAGCTGACCGACCTTACTAAGTGTGCCCTTGGCCCTCTCTCTGGACTACCCAGACAGCGCGAATGAGTTAGACTTGGTCCTTAAATTGAGGATGCCTGCAATTGAAATGAGAGGGAAAAAATGAACTAAGTCACCCAAAACTCAGTACTCAGTTCCACCCTGAAAGCACAAAGAAGGCACTCTGGGTGGTTGCCAGGAAGCAGCTGTGGAGGTTGCCAGGAAGCAGCTGCGGAGGGCTGCTGGGCTCCTGCTGGCTCTCCCTCTCTAACTCTGGCCCCGTGCTGAGTAGTCAGGACACTGCGTATTGGACTCTCACCTCTTCCACCTCCAATCCTATTAAAGAAAGGCTTGAACCTTTGATACCAGACAACTCAGGTGTCTCTAACAGGAGCATGACGGAGCTGACACCCTGGCTTCAGATCAGCCAGAGTACAGTTCAAAAAACTTAGCAAGGTGGTCCAGCCTCCCCACGCTGCCCTTGTGTTTTCTATCCCCACCTGTAAAACAGTGATGCAAAGCACAGAGGCCCAGCAGAGCTGCTTACATTTCCTTCCTAGCTGTCAATTTATTTGTTTGTTTGTTTTTAACCAGGGTGTCATATAGCGCAGGCCAGTCTGAAACTCTAAGCAGCTCATGGTGGTCCTGAGCTTCTGATCCCCTGTCTCTACCTCTCAAGTGTTAGAAGTGCAAGCATACATCACCACACCCAGCTGATATAGGAGACTGGATCCAGAGCATGACAGAAGCCATGCATTCTACCAGCTGAACTTCACCTTCAACATACATCCCCGCCCCACTTTTCCCTAAACTGTCACTTTGCTTGATGCATCACAGAGAAAAGCCTTTTGTGAGGCTCAGCAATCCTCTTTTAAGAAGGAAGTGGGAATGGGCACTTTCATCCCACCCACAAGGATGCTGGGGCCTTTACAGAGAGCCATATGCAGCTGTCCAACAAAGCAAAAGTCATCATAACCTCTGATTGGGCCACCATGCTTCTGGGGGACTTCTCTTAGAAACACACAGGACAAAAACATCCAGAAGAATGTCAACTGCTGTGTGATGTAAGATGACATAAAGAAATGGCTAACCCAAATGTCCCTTCAAGAATGGTTAAATAAATGATGGCCCATCTGTAGACTGAGAACCAAGTAGCACTGTAGCCCTGGGATGGAGAGCAGTGTATGATGAAGGCGAGTCACGAGCTGCAGGTCATTGTCTCTAAAATGCTCTCATTAGCTAGACAGGAAATGTTCAAATATGTGTTTGCATATGCATTTTCTGAAGTCTAGACAGACAAATGACTTATGGAACACTGCCCATAGGGGTTTAGGGAAAAGGATAATTCATTCATTGTATGAGATACTTTCTGCAGTTTGACCATGGGTTAGAATGAGCAGCTATTGTGCGCATGTGTTCATGGGAAGTATAGGTGTGGACAAGGGTGTGTGCAAGTACGGTGTGTGCACGGGGAGGTTAGAGGTCAGCATTGGCGCCCATTAAGAGGTGCACTATTCACCCTGTGTTTTGAGGTAAGGTCTCTCCTTGAACCTGGAGCTCACCAGTGGGGCTAGACTGGCTGCAGCAAACCCCACAGATCCACCTCTCCACCTGCCTCCACCGTCAGCGTGCACCACCGTGCCTGTTTTTCTCCCATGCGTCAATGTTTCAGAAATAAAGAGTGAAATAGAGGCCTGGAGAGGGGGAAAGGAAGCAAGGAAAGCGGCAAAGAGAAACGAAACTGGCTTTCAGGGATGCGGAGGTGCGGGGGGAAGGATGGGAACTTGGGGTAGAAGAAGGGTGTGTAGACACACCAATGGAGCTGTGCACGTGGACTGAAACTCACAGAGAAATGTCTGTGTCAAAACACAAAGAAGACAGAAACGAAAAGTTGCCTAATCTGCATATGGAAAGGCCAGGATGCTGTTAAATTATGCAGTCTGATTTCAATTCTATTTCTATCCCAGCCTGTACTTTGAGTCTTACATGTTGTCTCTAACAATTTAACTTAAGAAAGCTAATGATTGTTGGTCAACCGTGATATAACAAATCACTTAAAGATATACATCATTTTAATCCTTAACCAAAAACTATTTTAAGAGGAAGCTGTCACTATTTGATGGAAAAGCTTCCACTCCTGAAATGTTAAATATTTGTCAAACGTCCCAATTCATGGTCTCTGTGGCTACTGCTTTCTATGACATCATCATAGATCTCTTCATGAAACTTTGAGATGGATGCTATTATCCCCATTTGGAGACAAGAAAAGGAAGGAAAGGTTAGAAAATTTAAGTACCCTTATTTTCATTGCGGTATAAGGAAAAGAAGACCAAAGACTGGGAGTGTATGCTAGCGGTACAGTGTTCACTCCACCTGCACAGACCCTGAGTTCACCACCAACAATGGGTGGGGGAGGGGCAGACCAGGTGGTTGACTGCACTCTTATCTACACAGCAGGTTATTGCCTTGATAACAGTTTCTACCAAACTCATTTCTGAGCAGGCGAGGTTGCTCAGCAGTAAAGGTGCTTCCCACCAAGCCTGATGACCCTAGTTGGATCCCCAAACCCCACAGGAGGAAGGGAAGAGCCTACAAGCTGTCCTCTGACCTCCAAATCTGCACCATGGCATGCACACTCCCCATCACAAACAGCTAAGTAAATTTAATTTTTTTTTAAGAACCCGTTTCTAACAAAATAAAAAAAGAAATTTCCTTAGGCTCACAAGGTTCAAAATGTAATTTTGAAAAAGAAAAGGGGCTTAGCACCTTGGTTTGATCCACAGTATCCCATAATACCAAGTGTGGTGACAAACACCTGTAACCTTAGCGAATAGGAAGTGAAGGCAGGAGGATCAGGAATCATACATAGTGAGTAGGCCAGTGTGAGCTGCATGGAAAACCTGCCTTAAAAAAAAAAAAGATTCCAAAGCAAGAGGGAGAGACAGATGAAGAAAGGGAGAGGAGAGGGGAGGGGAAAACACCTACTTCCTAAGATTGCATTCTCTGGAATCCAGCATAGAGAATGCACCTCCACATCATGACACACAAAGGTTCGACTGTGTTCTTGAGGCCGTCCATCAGCGTGTTGTCTCATTCCTTGCAACTATTGTTCTACTGAAACTTGCAACTTCAGGGGAAAAGGAGGCGGGCTCTGAGGTTGTATAAATAAGGACATTGTGCAATGGACCGTGTGGGTTGTGGGAAGGCAATTAGAGCACTTGCCCTCTGCATTTTAGGATGAGCTTACTCATCCATGATGTTCCAGGGCAGGGGAAAGCTCTGCCAGATGGCAGATGGGCCATCCTTCACAGGTGAGGCCCGAGCCATTGACCCATCGTTGGAGGGCATGACATTGAATTGCCAGGCAGCAGGGGTGATGGATTTGCACTGGTCTCTGTGTGTTCTCTGCCCCTTTGTCCCACCATGAGCGATGGCAAGTATTTCAGGGCATTGGAATTCAAGAGGTGCTATTGTCATGATATACGAGATTAGCAATAGCCTGTGCTACCTGAGAGCAAGGACAAAGAGCAGGATCCTGTGCAAACATTAACCCTGTGAATGTGTGACCCATTTTCTCTCCGGCTTTGTACAATCGCGTGAAGAGATAAGAAACTATGTGAAGCCGTTTTCAATGTCAGCAACAGCTCACGTTTCCATAAATAGGACGGAACAGAGAGCTCAAGCAGAGTGCCCTGAGCTTAGTGGGAGACAAGTTCTTTTTATGGTATGTGCTAGATTTATATGCCTCCGTCTCTGTGCTTTATAACAAGGCCATCCTGCAAGCCTGCCCTTAGAATGGGCCAGATGCAATATTTCCTTCTGGTGCAAGATAGGGATACAGCGGGAGGGAGAGGCAGCCTTATTATGCAAAAGAGCTTTAAGAAGGATGCTTCCCTCACCCTTAGAGAGGATGAGTAGTGAAGGAGAGCATGCAAAGAGCTCGATGCCTAGTTATCGAATAAAAACTGATTATAAGCAACAGGTGAGCTAGCATGCAAACTACCTTGAAGTCATCGGGGAACTAAAGAAAGCTGCACGAAATCGCAAATGATATAACTTCCCTCTAATAAGAGATACTAATTATACAGGAAGATTGCAATAGGACCATAAATGGATGGTTGCATCTTCATTGTTCAGTATTTCATGCCATGATGATAAAGCCATAGTGATAGAATAACAAGCTTTTTATTTATATATTTGCCTAAATGGAAGCTAGACTTTGAAAGTCCTCCAAGTTTGGAGGAAGTTGGTAAAAGGCATACGAAAACATTTGCAAGGGGTGAGCAGAGATCTTGAAGATGGAAAGAGAAAAAGGTTAGTTAACAGACAGTGGGAAATGTGTGTGTCCTTACGACAAATGCTCTTGAAACTAAGTTAAGACAAAAATCTCACCACTAGGTGATGGCAGCATGTTGTCGGTGTGTTCAAAGATGCCCAGGTCCTATGAAACATGTCATATGGAGGGGAGCTCTTGTGTCGTCCACAGAGCAGCCCCTGTCACCTTCATTGCTAAACGCTCTGTGGGCTCATGAGGCCTTGGTGAAGGGCAGAACCAGGCTGCGGGAGATGGGGAGTGGGTGGGAAGGCTGCCAGGCTGAGATCACCTGCGAGCCAAGCCAAGAAGCAAGGGCAGGAAACAGTGGGTGGGAAGGCAGGCAAGGAAAGAAGGAAGGAAGGAAGGAAGGAAGGAGGGAGGGAGGGAGGGAGGGAGGGAGGGAGGGAGGGAGGGAGGGAGGGAAGGAGGGAAGGAGGGAAGGAGGGAAGGAGGGAAGGAGGGAAGGAGGGAAGGAAGGAGGAAGCTCACTGTTCACCTTACCAAACAACACCTCATAATGCCAATCAAGTCTAAGTTTCAAATGGGAAAGCTTAACCCGTTTTGTCATGAACCACCATGAATTACACCAGGTTTGTCAGGCTGAATAGGTGTCTGTTGACTTAAAACCATACTCCTCATTTATGTCACCTATATGTTGCTGTGTGCCGAGATTACACACGTGTAACTCATTTGTTTCTGGAACAAAGTCACTCTGTTTCCCTCCCTCTCAGGTGAGAGGACTGTGGATTGAAAGGCGGAATGACTCATGCCCTGTACATCTGCCTTAGAGCCATAAGGAGTAGTTTCACAAGCGCAGGTGTTGGGTTGACTCAGGGTGATGCTATCTCCTGAGTAGGAAGAACAAGTGACAGAAAGCACAAATCATGCTTGCTCTATCTTCACATTCAAACATCAAAAACCAAATCTTCCACGTTCCTGATAAACTGCCCGGTCTTCTCTAAGGGAATTTCCTGGTCACCAGCGGTGCGTCTAGTTGCTAGAGGGCTCATCCACTAGTTACAAGTTCTCCTGAGTGAACCCAGATCTGAGCAGTTAAGAGGGGAAACTGAGGCTCTGTCTATTTTTCCCTGATGTGTTTGTTCCATGAAAACTTAGTAGGTATTAGTGCACATAAAATAATTAGAAAATCAATTATTCATGGGACTTGAATTTATCTTAGTTGGAGGAGTGTTTGCTTAGCATGCAACAAGGCCCTGGATTCCATCTACCAACTGTATAAAGTGGGCATAGGGCCACACATCTTTAACCTCAGCATTCTGGAGGTAGAGGCAAGAGGACAAGGTCATCCTCAGCTGCACAGATGATTTAAGGACAGCCTGGGTATGTGAGGGCCTGTCTTAAAAAATAACTACAGTATGTTTGTATTGTTTACGGAAAAGAAAATTCGATAAGGAGTAAGGAAATAGCTTCTCTAGACAAAGACTTGAAGATGGGTTTAAGGGTACAGTACAGAGGTAGTGTTTAGTTTCAGTATGAGAAGAAGGTGAATTTTCCAGGTAAGAGTGGCAGAGTCTTGTGCTTTGAATCTGAAACATCCCCACAAGCTCCTATTTTCAGTGCTCTGGCCCCAGATCATGGCTGTTTCGAAGGCTGTGGAGTTGGGAGCCAGGTGATAGAAGTCGGTCACTGGGAGTAGGCTTGGAAGGTTACACCACCCACGGTTCTGGCCTGAGCTCTCTGTTTCCTTGTCCACCGGGATGTGAAGAGGTTCCATCACACACTCCCACTGTCGTGAACTCCTCCATGTGTCCCCATCATAGCAGGTTGAACATCTCCTGCAGCTATGAGCCTAAGTAAATCTTTACTCCCTTACGGTTGTTTCCTGGGAATTTTGGCAACCACAATGCTAAAGTAACATGAAGCAATTATTTGAGCAGAGGCCATGGGCCGTTAAGATGACACTAGAGATTTGGGTGGAAAATGGGAAATAGCAGCAGATTGTTTTGAAAAACAGAAGAGGCTATTTATTCAAGAAATACTTGTCCAAATCCTGTAAAGCGCCAGACCCTACGAGCCAAGGTAAAAAGTGGAATAAAGTCCTTCCTATGACAGTAGTCCCATCAGGACAGTGCCATTGGTGACATCTGGGCATCATTAGCAATGAATCACTTCAGGACCCACTTTATAGCTAAAGAATCAGATGATGCATTTTAATAACGGCTCGAGACAGTTTCCATGAACCCTAAGTTGGCATGCTGATGTCATACGCTGTTCATAAGAGCCTGAGGTTTTGTGAATGTTCTATGATACATCCACTGAGAGATAAAGACAGGGTGGCTAAATGAGGTAAGCAAAGCAAATGAGGCAAAATGGCAGGAGTTAGAAGAAGGGGGTGGCCACAGCTTAAGTGCTGTGCACAAAAGCCAAGTGACAATGTCATATGTAGACTGTGGGAAGGTGTTTATCAGAAATAGAAGGAAAAAGAATATTTCTCCGCTGCCCTTGGCACTAAGTATTGTTAGTTCACGTGTGGTTTAGCCCTTTACCATTGCTTTCTTTCTGCTCCCATCTAGCCTCCTATGCTACTCGTTCATTGTGATGTTGGGATAAGCATGGCCCCTATAGATTCATGTGCTTGATTCTCAGGGAGTGGCATTAAAAGCCATGGCCTTGTGCCCTGATGTCATAAGAGTGGGAGAGCTGCCCCAGCCCACCACCAGCTGCAACACTTGGGAGAGCAGGCTCTGCACTTTGAGTGAGCAGCACAATAGAACCAACCCCACTGGCAGATGTTGGTGAGCCAACCCCGAAGTTGTGAGCTGTCCCCATCACCCATCTGTCTGTCATATGGTGGCACGGGCAGAGGAGAGATGTCCTCCTCCTTACCCATCATCCACCTTCACCCCTGCCTCCCATCAATGCTTAAGGCATCTGGGAGAGCTGGCCCTGAGATCATAAGCGAGGAAGAGCTGACCCTGCCCCTCATCAGCTGCAGCACTCAGGAAAGTGGCCCCTATACCATGCTTAGCAACACAGTAGAGCTGGCCCTGAAGGTGTAGGTGTGGGAAAACTAACCCTGAGGAAGTGGAAGTAGGAGAACTGGCCAAGCCTCTTGCTCTTTGCTCAAAGGCTTGAACTAGCCAAGACAAAAAGGAGAACTCACCCTGGTGGTGAGGACAAGGGAGAGCTGGCAGGCTGACCAACCCTGCAACTACCCAGGCCCAGAACCAGGGTTGTGTGTTGGCTCACCCCAACATCTGCCCCATCTGTGATCTACTGGAGCACGTGAAGGGACCAGTCTTGCAGACCCAAAGCTGCAGGATTTCCACAACACAGGGCAACAGCAGGATAAGCAAGAGGAGTTCCAGTGAGGGCCCAGCATTGATAGAGTAGCAGAAACCAGAGGCCTCGAACCAGATCAATGACTGTGCAATGAACACTTGCAGGTAAAGATGTATGGAAAAAAGGGGATTACTGCGTGGCTTACTGGGTCACGCTACAGCTTCCATATGAGATTAATTTTTCCTTCCTTATTTTTTCTTTTTTTCTCTCCTTCTCTTTCTTTGTTTTCCTCTTGAATTTTATTTAATTTTATTTTGCAGGAGGGGGTTTGCAAGAGCAGAGGGTGGATATGAAGGAACAGGGAAATGGATGTGAAGGAGATGCATGATGTTAAAGACACAAAAAATAAATAAGAAGAAAGTTAAATAAGTAAGTAAGTAAAGAAGAGGTGTGATCTTGTTGGGATAGTGTGGCCTTGTTGGAGGAAGTGTGTCACTGGGGCCGGCAGTGAGGATTCAGAAATTCAAGGCAGTCCCAGTGGCTGACCCTCTCTTCTTGTTGCCCTTGAATCAAGATGTAGAACTCTCAGCCCCTCTCCAGCACCACATCTGCCTGAACTCTTTAATGCTCCCCACCAGGATAATAATGGACTAAACATCTGGACTGTAAATCATCTCAAATGAAATGCTTTCCTTTATAGCAGTAGCTGTGGCCATGACGTCTCTTCACAGCAACAGAAACCCTGACTAAGACAGTTATCTATACGCCTAGAGTTCTTCTTATGTCTCCATTGCTGCTCAATGGGGCTCACAATGCCCTGGAGGACAGCTCCTTTTGTAACCCCTCCTAATCTACTCTGGCACCCTTCACTCTGACCAGCAGGTCTTTCCTCAGGCCCTTATATTCCTCACACTTTCTGCTGCCACAGGTGATGGGAACTTGTTGCTCTCCAAGCCACGCGTACTAGAACATGCCTGAGCTTCCTGGGGTCACGTCTCCCCTGGGAAGGGCTGTCTGGTAACCCTTTTCACAGCTGTACTGTTATATCACCATATTCATTGGGTGATCCACAAATTAATCAAAGTCCCCCCCAGGTCCAAAGACCTGATCTGTTTTTATCTCACCTCCACTTCCTCTGAGGATCGCTCTAGTCCACAACACCACTCAATGTGTATTCACTTAGTAACTGAGTCTGACTATGGGGTATTTCTAGATATAAATGGTGGTGGTCATATTTCTGACAAAAGATCAGTAACAAGATAGATACTTTGGAGAAATTTACTGGATTGGAGGTTATTAGATGATGGTAGATTTTGTGACAACATTGCTGTGGTGGTTTAAATATAAAATGTCTCCCATTGGCTATGTATTTGGACACTTGGTCCCCAGCTGAGGACACTATTTTAGAAGGTTGTCACTTTCAGGAGCCCGAGTCTTGCTGGAGGAAGTCGGTCAGTAGTGTGGGTCTAGAGGTTTGGTAGACTGGTCCCACTTCCTATCTGCTCTCTACTGCCTGACGGTGAATATATAATCAGCTACCTCACACACCTACGTCATGCCTTTCCTACCATGGTGGATTAGCCCCTTCCAACTGTAAGCCAAACTAAGCCCTTTCTCCCTTAACAATCCTGCTTCTTGTGTGGTATTGGTCACAGCAATGAGAAAGTAGGTAATCCATCCCTAATGACAGCTGGGCAGTTTCAGTAGCGATGTCACCAAAGAGGATCCTTAAATGGAAATGAAATAGACACAGGTATGTGAACCATCTGATACAACTGGAGGAGCAACGACGATTGAAAGAAATGCTAAGATAAAGCATCAAAGAGAAGGAAAGGCTACCTGGAGGAAGCATGAGATATGCATGGTTGGGGGATCAAAATAGCAAGAACATGATACAAACTGAAGTGGAGGGAGAAAGCTATGACGTCTGAGTGATACAAGGGAACTGGAAATGAAGATTGGTGTATATGGAGAAATTACCTTATACCTGAAAGAACATCGCATCTTTCTTTAAAAGGAATGAGAATGAGACATCTGTGGTCCAAAATTTGTGATGTTTTAGATGATATATATAATTCACACAATAATTCCACCATGTCAGCATAATTAGCTTAGTTTTCCACAGAACAAACGCCACATACACTTCCACTGATGGTGCCTCAGGCTACCATATTTATGGTCTTTCTTCTTCTAGGCAATCGAATCCGTTCTAACTGGATTTCACAGATAAATCATATTTGAGCAAAAACACTAGCTCAAGCCTTAATTATAACAATAGCTCCTTTCTAGCTGTTTCCCTCTTCAGAGACAAAGGTGTTCGTGAGTCCCTAACAGTGGTAGAGGTCTCTTAGTTGAGATGGGTCTCTAGAGCATCCCAGTCCCACTGGAACTGACCCTATGTTCTTGGCCACCACACATATGACAGACATAAATATAGTTGATGTCTTTATTATGACTAGCCACATGAAACGTCCATCTTAATGGATTTTAATAGATTGCAAGGGCCTTACTTTGATCTAGCTCTCTGTAATTGCTACTTACATTACCCCTCAAACAATTGTTTTGACATTCTGAAGACTGTAGGACCCAGCCATGACAAGCTCAATAGAAGCCTGAGTCTCAGTAGTTTACCCTGGTTCCAAGAAAGACCAAAAACTTGAGACTACCCAGGCACCTCCCAGGAACAGACCATCCCAAGGAAATTCCTAACATTCCAAACACTGTAGGTAGGATCACTACCAGCACACACCCAGGGCTTTTCACCAGGACACCCCTAGACAAATGTCAGCCAATCAGTGGTCCTGAGCCTTAGAAATCCCTCACCCCCACCTTTGCTACTACAAAAACCCAACCCCCACCTGAGTTCTGGGCTCTCTGAGCACTCCAATACATTGGACATATGGAGAGAACAAGTTTGTAAATTTATGTAGGAATAAAGGCTTTTTGCTTTTACTACAGTACTCAGTCTCCTAGTTGTTTTGGGGGAGGGGGGACTCTGTGATCTGGGCCTAACAAAGACCTCCTCCCCTTTTCTTTTCTTGCTTTGAAACAGGGGCTAAATAGCCAAGGCTAGCCTCCAACTCGCTCTGCAGCCAAGAATGACCTTAAATTTCTGATCCTTCTGCTTTAACCTGCTGAGAGCTGGGATTACAGGTATGGGCTGCCACTCTGGTGTATGTAGACAGAACCTGGAGTCTCATGCATGCTAGTCAGAAACTACTAACTGAGATGCATTCATCCAGACCAAATGTGTTATCTGCTCAATATTTTATTTTGTCTAATAAACATGGTGGCATACACCGTCAGAGGAGCCTACATCTTAGTCTCTGGGACTGGGAGTATGCTATGCAGGATTTGACAACTGCTAAATGAAGGACCCAGAGATGGTTAGATTATCTTAAAGTGACTAATAAATGGAGTAATCTCGGGGATACTTAATAATGAAGCAAGGCAGCACGACAGAGTCAGAGAGGTTTGGAGGTACCAAGTCGATGGCTTGACAACTGGAACCAAGTGCCACAAGCCAAATAAGAGAGAGCCTGCAGAAGAGACAACCTGCTTGCACCTTGATGGCCCAATGACGCATGTTTCAAGATCGCTCACCTCCAGGACTGTAAAATCACAAGTTACGTTGGGAGAAGCCAATACTTTTGTGGTGATTTGATTCAGCGCAGCAGGAAACAAATGCAAACACCTGTAAGTCCTTGCAGTACTGCCATCTTGTTGGGGGCACTGAATGCATTCAAGATGGACCTTGATGCCAGTGACCTCGTTCTTTTTACCACATTCTCAGCTAGTCAGGCATGCTGGTCCTCAACTCCAATCCCAAGACTTAAGAGAAGAGGCAGGAGAATGCGGAATTTCTGGTAATCCTTGTATACAGAGCAAGTTCAAAGTCAGCCTGGGCTACATGAGATCCAGTCTCAAATAACTAAAAAACGGGGCTGGGGAGATGGGGCTGGGGAGATGGCCTAGTAGTTAGTGCATTCGATGCTCTTACAGAGGACCAGAGTTTGGTTTCCAGCACGCATGTGTCAAGGTTCACAACCGCTTGGGACTCCAGCTCCAGGGTCTCGTTCTCCCCACCCACTCACACACACGCATCACGTAATTAAAAATAAGACAAATCTTTAAAAAGAAAAAAATGCTAAATAAAGCTGGGCGGTGGTGATGCATGCCTTTAATCCAAACACTTGGGAGGCAGAGGCAGGTGGATTTCTGTGAGTTCGAGGCCAGCCTGGTCTACAAGAGCTAGTTCCAGGGCAGACTCCAAAACTACAGAGAAACACTGTCTCAACAAAAAAACAAAACAAAATAAACAAAATACTAAATAAAACCAAAGCAAAAAAAAATCCAACTTCCTATCAAATTACTTTTGAATTTGCTTCTCTGCTCTAGTTCTCAAATGTGGGTGCATCAGACTCACCTTCAGGGCTTGTTAAGACCAGAGCATTTTACTGTTTACGTTCTGACTTCACATTTCAATAGTAGCATCTTTTTGTTTGCCAACCTCTTCTAATGTTACAAGGTCAAAAGAAAGGAATTAAAGGGGCCTTCAACTTCCCAGTCTATTCAGCATTCCAGCCTGAATGCTCCTTACTTTCCAAAATTAGTGGATGTAAACTATGCAACGTTTTCACACATCTTTGCAGAAGGAAGTCAGTAGAATGATAATATGCAGATATAGTAATGTCTCAGAAAAGGTAGAACTAATGGAGCTTTTTCCTTTCTATGCCAGTCACAAGAACAAACTTGCCATAGAAGGAATAACGACTAATGTTCTATGTCATACAGTACGGGAACAATGGCTGGCAATATTTAAAAAGAAATAGTAGAGAGGATTTTTGAACAATACGAACACACAGCAATGATGTCTTTGAGGTGATGCCATGCCAATTTCCCTGCTGTCACCATTATATTGTATGCATTGAAATATTGCACCATGCCTCATAAATACAGTCGATTATGCGTCTACCTAAATAAAGAACTGACTGGCCTACTTGTCTTCTATATTCATGCTGATCACAAAACAGTCTGTTCAGCAACACCATTCTACATGCCACTTATGGCAATTCTTGGTTTCTCTGCTACATACATGTAAGACTAGAGAGACTGAACCCCCACACACACACACACCACTACTACATTGGTGAAATATAACCAATTTCACCATTTGCCCAGTTTCTTTAAGCAATTGTTCTTAAAGTGAAAGCCGTCCGCTCATCCTTACCTTTGAAAGAACTATCCTTATTTTTACCATCTGTTTTTTCTCAGCACTACCTCTGAATCATGCTTCCCCAAACGTTAGTTTTCAGCTCTATGACCAGATGTTGGTTTTGGCTCTGTGATGGATAGTTTTACCTGTCAACTTGACAGCCTAGATGCACCTGGGAAGAGTATCAGTGATGGGTCATTTGGAGCTGGGTGAGTGGTAAGCATGTCTGTGGGGCTTGGTCTCCATTACCTTAGTTGAAAATGGGCAGAACCATTTCCTGTTTCGGGACCCTGGACAGACTAGCAGTCTCAAGCCCATGCCACTGTGGCAGCTCCCACCACTAAAATAAACGTGGACCCTCTAACTTGTTTGTTGTCCGAGTATTTCATCACAGCAATAGAACTGGAATTAGGACAATCTCCATGGCTTGTTAAAAGCTCTTGTTAAACCCAATCCACGCAGGTTTTGTTCTTTCGGGGTGGATGGGTATTGTTTGGGTTTTGATTTTCAATTTTGCTTTGTTTGTTTGTTTTGAGACAGTCTTGCTATGTATTTCAGGCCAATCTAAATTCTGCAGCGTCAGTCCCCTAAATACTGGGATTGGGGTTACAGGCATGGGCCAGCACGCTCGACTCCTGCAGCATTCCTGACGGTGCAGGTTAGAGGGAGGGAATTATTTGTATTTTTTATGAATTCCAAGGTGCTGCTGAGGCCACTGGCATGGGGCTGTACTCTGAGAGGCTGTGTTCTAATCAGGTCCAAGGGACTGTCTGAAACTGCCCTGGTTGAGCAGTGTAACAGCCAATAAACCCAAGGTGAGCCAGAAGCAACCGCCCCAGTTCGGTCTCGAGAAAGCAGCCTGATCTGATTGGCATCTGCCAGCTGATACTGCTCTAATCAGCCTTTCTGCCATTCTCTGCATTTTCTGGACAGAAACCTTAAAACTATACATCTATGCGAATAAATGCCCAACAGACAGCAGAACCAGTAGAAGTAGGCCCCGCGGAGCTTGCTAACCTCCCAACAGCTCCGCTCGTGGGGCCTCACTAGACTGCTTAGTTCATCAAGCCAAAGTGAAAGCATCTTCAGACTCCCCATTTCTTTAATAATAATATGGAAACAAGAATCTAACTTTGCTTTCCATATTTTAAATTCACAACGAATAATTTTTAAAACCCACTTTCCCAAGCCACATTTTAAAAAACCAAGGCTAAAAAAAAATCACACACAAAAAAAGCAAATTTGTTTTTAACTGATCATCTAATGAAATAGACCTCCTCCAGCAACTAATAAAGCATGTCTTTTAACATTAGTAAATTCGGGAGATGCCTCTTTAATACAATGGAGAAGTGTAGATTGGTCCTCAGCTCATTAGTTTTACTATGCCCTATTAAAATATCTTACTTGCATTTTTGTATCTGCCAAGATGTCAGTTCTGACATGACTCTCTTCAGGCGAAATGTGGTTGGCCTTTCCTCATTTTTCGCTGACACAGAAAATGAACAATTTCCTAACATCATTTAGGATAATGCTGTCTGAATCATAGCAAGTTCAAGTATAAATGAGGTGCACATGTTAAGTCATCTGCAGAAAGGTACAATTTTACAACTGGCTGAATTAGTTCAGGGCATGAAAATTTAGCAGCCAGACTATCCAATTCTAAGAATACATCTGACTGATAAAAAAAAAAAATCGCAATACATAAAAAAGACCAGGCTTTAGTGTTCTCATTCATTTGCATATAACATTTGACTTTAATGTATGTGCAAGTTGTTTCCTGCAGTGTTAAGCATTAACTATAATGCACCCTTTTCTAAGTGTATTTGATGATTTGGGTTGGCCATTAAAATATTTAAATTGAGCACTTAAGTACAGTTTAGAAAATTATATTCTCTACATTTGAAATAACCGTAAATAAAACTCTCTTTAAATTATTATGGAAGAATAATGCTAAGTGAAAAAAGCAGAATACAAAATTGAATCTACACTGTAATTGCAACTATATAAAATTGGTTATGCATGCAAACAAGATTGGGGGAAACAGGAAAGTGTAAGTGATTTAAGGAAGTAAATTGAAGACTTGCTTTTAAAAGCCTCATTCTCTTTACAGTTCTTTTTGTACAATTTCCAAAAATATTTAGAGCATTTTAGGGAAGAAGTTGTGTGTTCTTTGAAATTGAATGTTTTCCTCTCATTGGCATTAATCTAAGTTATCTAAGCATAGGAAAGATAGTTTGAGTGTTGGGCAGCACAGCTGCCATCTCATTTCATGCAAAGAACTGTATTTTAACGTTCACGTGAGTACAAACATTAATGCATGTTTCCATACATTGTTATTGCCATTCATCACTAACATTACAATCATCAAAAGTACTACTCTTCTACCAGAAGTAATCATAATAAAGACAAATGAACTAAATTACTGATGAAGTTGAAAGTTGCAGTATTTT
Source organism: Microtus pennsylvanicus (assembly GCF_037038515.1). Taxonomy (NCBI): domain Eukaryota; kingdom Metazoa; phylum Chordata; class Mammalia; order Rodentia; family Cricetidae; genus Microtus; species Microtus pennsylvanicus. The sequence continues at coordinate 59,914,107 of NC_134582.1, forward strand.
GATGAAACAGCCAGCAGGAATTGTCAGACTAATTAACTCAGGGTCAAGCTGCTGCTGAACCAAATGCCAGAACGATCAAAATCCAATACAGGCTATGCCCCGTTACTCCACTAAGACTACGTATTTGTACTTAAGAGTAATGATCTGATATGTTAAGAAAGTTCAGCTCAGTAAAAAGAACTGCTGGTGAGAACTATTTGTGCCAGGGCTGCTGTCAGCAAATCACTGAGAGTTCTCATTGTCAAGTTCAGTCTTTCCAGCTCAGAAAGTGGGGGATTCCTAACACTGTCTAGGTAACTCACACCAAGTTTACGATTCATAGCCTCAGCCATATTGGTACATGATGAGAAACAGGAATGAGCTGAGGGCCGGGGGGCAACATAACAGACCTTTTAAAAACTCAGGATTAAGGGACAGAGGGGACAATCCAGTTGACAAAGAGCTCACCCTGCAAACATGAGGACCTGAATGTGTTCACCCAGAAAGAAAAGCCAGGTCCAGTGGTTTGCATCTCTAGCCTAGCACTAGGGAGGTGGAGGAAGGAGCATCCCTGATACTCACTGGCCATCCAGCATAGCCTGCCTGGGCAGTTCCAGGCCAGTGACAAGGTGGGGAAAGTGGGTGGAGCCAGCCAAGGTTATCTTCTGGCCTTCACAGACACGTGTGCATGCATACTCGTGCTCACTTGGGAACACACACACATACACACACACACACACACACACACACACACACACGCACAATACATACCTTAGCCTTAAATAGACAGACTACTTCAGCTAATGATGCCCCCCATCACTCAGGTTAAGAAGATGAGGCTTAAACCACTCTTCTCTATGTCTTCTTCCTTTCCTGGCTTCCTTAATCATTCCCATTGTCTACCCTAAACTGTAGTCCACTCATAAGAATGTTTCAAGAGCTTTGAGTTAGTAACTCAAGTTATAAGTTGTCAGTATGACGTTTTAAGCTCTCAAGTGTCTGTGTTAACCACCTTCCCCTCCGTCCCCAAAACACTCACAAATAACAAGAATACATAAACTCCGTTCCAGGTAAGTAAAAGGTAAAATTGACTAGGAATCTCAAAAAAAAAGCATATCCCATGTTAAGTTGGATACAATGAAACAGAGCATGTGTTCAGGTGTTTGCAAATGGTTTCCAACTGGAGCCATGTCCTACAGAAGCCACAAAGAAAGGGGAGGCGTGACTGAAACCCATAGGTAGATACAGAGAGGCTACTGAAGTGCCAATGGATTCACAAAACAGCCACTTTGATATTTATTAAAGTTATCTTGTCCTAAATGGCAATAGTGCCAAGACTGAGAAACCCTTGGTATCCACACATTGATGGAAGCTTACAATTATCATGTCTAGCTCTTAATTATCTTGACTCAACCAAACGACCAGCCATTCATGCACAGTGACTATTTTCTTTTAACAGCCTGTCCACCTTTAAAATAACATATGGGAAATTTTGGTTGTGTAGAACTTGAATAGCTTTTTTAAAAAGGCCTCCGTGGTCCCCACTCTGATGTTCCGTGGCTTCCAACCACAAGCTTCACAATGAAGATTTTACCCAGTTCTTAAACAAGGCAGGCCTCTCAGCGAGGAAATTAAGTCAGTATAGCAGTATCACAAGTTTCTCTAAGACTGTTTGCAAATCTGCTGCCTCCTTGAAACTGTGGCTTTCTTAGGACTAGGATCTATTTCCTGGTTTCTCCAAGCTTATACAGAAGGTGGGCACTAAAAGTGCTGAAGAGGTAGGTGTGGGGTGGTAGAATGTTGGCAAGTGATGATAAAGAAGAAATAGTTGGTTCTGCACTACATTTGACAATAACAGGGCTTGTTGCTGTTTTTCTTATAGTAAGACATATATATATATATATATATATATATATATATATATATATATATATATATTCACACACACACATACACACACAAAATAAAACTAAGATTTTAATCTCAGGCTGACAAGATGGCTCAAGTAAAGACACCTGCCTCCAAGCCTGATCACCAGGATGCAAAGGGTTGAAGAAGATAATCAATTCCAAGGTTTCCTCTGATAGCTCTGTGTGTATACGTTTGTGTAAGCATGTACATGTGCACACACACAAAAGTATAATTACACAAAACTGTAATTTAAAATATTTAAAAAAGAGTTTCAAAACTTAGTTGGTGTTGTGAGTGAATCTTATCCCTCATCTCCCACAAAAGCTATATTAAAATTCTTTTTTTTTATGTATTTTTTTTATTGATAAAAGGAGAATAAAGAAAAGAAAGAAAAAAAAACAAATTTCCACCTCCTCCCACCAGCCTCCCATTTCCCTCCCCCTCCTCCCATTCTTCTCCCCCTCCTCCCACCTCTCTCCCCTTCCCCCCACTTTTCTCCCCCTCCCTCTCCAGTCCAAAGAGCAGTCAGGGTTCCCTGCCCTGTGGTAAGTCCTAGGTCCTCCCCCCTCCGTCCATATCTAGGTAGGTGAACATCCAAACTGGCTAGGCTCCCACCAAGCCAGCACATTGCGTTGGATCAAAACCGCGTGCCATTGTCCTTGGCGTCTCATCAGCCCTCCTTGTTCGTCATGTTCAGAGAGTCCAGTTTTATCCCATGCTTTTTTTTGGTAACAGTCCAGCTGGCCTTGGTGAAAAAGATGAACATGGGATGTACTCACTCATAATTGGTTTCTAGCCATAAATAGGGGCCACGGAGTCTACAATAGGCGAATCTAAAGAAGCTAAGTAAGAAGGTGAACCCAAGGAAAAACATATAGTTATCCTCTTGGATAAGGGAAGTATACAAAATTGCCGGGGAGAAAAGTGGGAGGTTGGGGGTGGGGTGGGATGGGGGTAAGGGGAGATGGGGAGAGAAAAGGTAGAAGGAAAGGAGGGGGGACTTGGGGAAACAGGAGGATCGGGATAAAGGAAGGTTGGATAGGGGAGCACGGAACCCCATTTCTTAGTTAAAGGACCCACTTTAGGATGGGCAGGAGACTTGACCCTAGAGGGGATCCCAGGTGCCCAAGCTGAGGCCCCCAGTTAGTTCCTTGGGCAGCTGAGGATAGGGAACCTGAAATGACCCTATCCTAGAGCAATACTGACGAATATCATGCATATCATCCTAGAACTTTCATCTGGCGATGGATGGAGATAGAGACAGAGACCCATACTGGAACACTGGATAGAGCTCCCAAGGTCCCAAGGAGGAGCAGAAGGAGGGAGAACATGAGCAAAGAAGTCGGGACCACGAGGGGTGCACCCACCCACTGAGACAGTGGAGCTGATATATTAAAATTCTTACCTAAGCACATTATTAGAAATGTCACAAGTGTAATTAATTATAATAGAGGAATTAGGATAGTCCCCTCATCCAGGACAAAATGAGAAAATTTGGATAGAAACACTGATACAGTGTCTTAGTTTGGGTTTTCATTGCTGTGAAGAGACACCATGACTATGACAACTCTTATAAAGAAAACATTTAGTTGGGGTGGCTCACTTACAGTTCCAGAGGTTCAGTCCATTATCATCATGACAGGGAGCATGGCGGCATACATAAAGATGTGTTTCCTACATCTTGTAGGAAACAGGAAGTCCGCTGAACTTCTCCTGAGGGAAGCTTGAGCTTCAAAACTTCAAAGCTCACACCTACAGTGATACACTTCCTCCAATAAAGTTGTACCTCCTAATAGTGCCACTTCATTTAGGGGCCATTTTCTTTCAATCCACCACATACAGGAGCATCAGAATGTGTGTGTGTGTGTGTGTGTGTGTGTGTGTGTGTGTGTGTGTGTGTAGACAGACAGACAGACAGAAAATCAAAACAGAGACTGAGTTGCATTTCAAAAACCAAGGATGCTGTAAGCTAAGGAAGCCATGGATGGACTCTATTCACAGGTCTCTCAAGGAACCACCTAGCAACCATCTTGATTATAGCCTCCAGTACTGGGGGTCATTGGGACAAAATAAGTTTCTCTGTTAAGATTACTCAGCTTTTGGCATTTTGTTCATCGGCCTAGAAAATTAACACAGCTAAGGCATAATATATTCATTCTCTTTGGGCATAGGTGTAAGCAAACAAGAGTCCACAGCTGCTTCCACCTGATGTTCAGACACCAAGAATGGAAACTTCTCGTGCTCCTACTTGGAGGTTCATTGCCCTCTGACACTTTTCAGTGCTCCCCAGAGAGTTCCTCCCAAATCCAGTGAGGGCTGTGGTGGTTGCCGCTTGAATTTCTTCTCCCTCCAGCTCTCACCCAGAGGAAGCCTGGCTGAGTCTAGTTTCCGCACCGCCTCAGCTCCAGGGATCTTCCTTCCCCCTTGGCATCAGGTGCAGCCTCACAGCCGGTCATCAATCCCAGTCACCATGCACACTTCATCGACTCTCTCATCTCCGTGCTAGATCCCTAAAGGAACAAAGACCTGAATTCCCTCCTATGGGAAAGGAAGGACATTTGGCCTTGGTTCTTTCAAAACTATCTGGAACAAAGGAGCCTGGGGTAGTAAGTGAGGGCCTGTTGCAGACGTAGGGAATCTCTAGTCAGGTCCCATGGAGATTTGGGCTGAACTATATTGAGGAAGGTTTTGTTCAACTGTTCTTAGGCATAGATGCAAAGCACTTTAAACATATGGTTCCATCCCCTTTCACCTCAGCCTCTTCCAAATCACTATATTTGGGGAGATGAGTCTTTCTGAGTGTGTCTCGCTCTCCCAGAACCATGCCGGAATTCTTAAGTCAATAACCCAGAACAGCAGAAAGCTGTTGGTGGAGGAAGACTTACCAGGAGGAGAGAATTCCAGAGAGGATACTCTACCACATGGAAGTTGCATCTTTGCCCTTGACATATGTTTGGATCCCACTGAGGAAGCTTAGCCTATTCACCCAGGGCTCTGGGTTTGTCGTGCTCCCTGCTCTGTGTCTCCCTCCACTGGACTTAGAGGCCCACCTTAAGAAGCACTGCTGCAGCGGAGACCCTCTCAAGGGAGCAGAGTACCGCATATGCAAACGGTTCTGCCTATCTCTTACCCTTACCCCTGTGTTTCTACCCCGGACCATGGCTCGAATTTTCAGTCCCTCCATTTTCCTCTATGGCCTTCCTCCTTCCACATTACCCTTCCTCAGTCCTCACTGACATTTCTTCTTATGCTTATCACTCCGGGCCTTCCCTCCCCACCATCATTCTCCCGGCTCTTCACCAATAGAGAGGAATCCCGTTATTACTCAAATAGGTGTTCAAGCCATCCACTTGATCCCTTGAATCTGGGTTCATAACTCAAAAATTTTGTTCTCATAACATTTGCTTATATATACTACTGTTATCCTTACCATCATATTTATATTATATGTCTATTTAGGGTAACCGAGTATCTTCCCCTGGTTTCTAAGGGACAAACTCATTTCTACACTGTCCTAAGATAAAGGATGTACACAATAGATATTTAGCAGAATCAATTAAGATGTAATAAGAGAATTTCAGCATGTACAAATAGCTTCATCACTGGGTACACATTAACCAAGCATCTACCATGTGCTTGGTATATAAAAAGCTATTCAATTATATTCTTTTATTCTCTGTAGAAGTGCTTTTCTCATGTAAAAATTTTGACCTTTGCAAATATTTAGCACAAGACTATTTTATTGCAGTTAAAATAAAACTTAAAATATTCCCCTACAATCAGCTGCGCATTAGCATTCACTAACCTAATTAAAAAGCAAGAACTGTAACAGAAGAAAGGAGATGGGCCATACACGGATTACAACGAAATAAAAAGAGCTAAGTCTTAAAATAAAGAGGAGATATTCTATCCCATAAAGGTCAAATGAACATTGTCAAACTAGCTTTTCCACTTGGGGTTCCACTTACAAGATTGGCAATGCATCATTTTAAAAACCACATATAAATATATTTTCTTCTAATAAAGAAAAATACTCTTGTAAGTAATGAAAAATAAATTCTTTTGTCAGATTGTCACCTTCAAATGGGCCAAGAACAAAGTATCTTATCCATACATATTCCTGCTTCTCAATAGCTAGAATGGGCCCCTTCACACACTTATTCTAAACATTTGGCCATTTTTCTATCTATAAATTAAGCCGTTTCAGAATAAAAGGGGATCTGAACTTGCTTTTTAATTAAATTTTAAAAAGTGAATATCTGAAAACAAACACCTTCTTTTTAAAATATAAAATCAGAGAACTGGGGGATATAGCCCAGTTGGCAGAGTGTCTGCCTAGCATGTATGAAGCCCTGGTGGCAACACCACATAAAACCAGGCATGGTACCACAAATCTGTGCTTGATACCAGGCCAGGATATATGATACCGTGTCTTAAAAAAAATAGAATGAGTGAAACAAAGGAAGTGAGTCGAGGGGGAAGAGGAAAGAAGAGAAAGAGAGAGAGCCCAAATAAGCCACAGAATTTACAGGGGCTTGAGACTTTATTGCGGGTTCAAAAATTAGACCAACATTAAATTGAATCTATTTGTGACTAGAAACATGACCTTCTTGATTATATTCATAAACCTAGTATAAAATCCAGCAGAATAAGATGAAAGTTCATATGTATGTCACTTTAAAAAATGGGTAATGGGTTCTTTCCACGTTGCCACTGGATTCATTAGAAATCATCTCTGTTTTAAAAGAATAGTCTAAGGAGGATTTCACAGGGCAACAGAGGCTCCATATCCTATAAATGTTTTGTTGCTTTAGTTCTGAATATTGCAAAAAGAAATATCAGTCCTCAATTTGTATGACTCCTTTCTAGCGTATGAGTAAGCGGCAGAGGGAATCTGGGTAGAAAAACGTTCATTATTCTTCTAGGCTTGGGTGAATGATAACTTGAGAAGTCCTCCCTCCATCTTCTGAAATGAATACCTGCTCCTTTCACACGGGGCTCAGGCCTTATTGGTTTATGTCGTATGTAGTCATCTCGGTTTTAGCATCCACTCGTCTTCCTGTACTGCTGCTGTAGGCTTCAAAGAATGGCAAAACTATGGGAATGCTGTTGAATACCTTAAATACTTCATGAAGATGTACAGAGAAAGCAGAAATAACATTAATAAGAAAAAACCTATCATTTCAAACTAGTTTCAGATTCCCTTGTATGCTCTGAAGATTATGAGGGAATCTCCAAGATGTTTTGTTTATGTGGGTTGTATCTACTGAGATTTATAGTATAAATCCTGAAAATTTCAACATGCAAGCACACATTCCGTCAGCCCTGTCATCACATACCACGATCTCTGGAAAGACGGCAGTGCAAACGTCAATGAAGTCTTCAAACTGTTATGAAAATTATTTTGACTTCATAAGCTCACTAAAGGGATCATTGGGATGTTCATGGGTCCCCAGACCCATATTCTGAGAACTTCCAGTGAAAGAATACAAATGTATTCCTCATCAAACATAGTTCTAAAAGAGCTTTGGAAAACAAGGGCATGAATTTCCCACACAGTGAAAGAAACTGTGGGGAGCAGAGCCAGAAATCAGAAGAGTAAAGGGAGCTTGCTATTTAGAGTAATGTTTTGCAGGCTTAGCGATCTGTCAGTCACTCTCCTGTTTGCACTGCTATGTAACACTGCTTTTCTCCACAGTTTATATTTGAAATAATAGTATATGGCTTCTTGGAATGTGTCCCAGAGAAGTGAAATTTTATGTCTATGCAAAAACCTGTACAGAAATGTCCATGGCAGTTTTTTTTATTATTTATCAAAAATGGGAACAACCATCCTGTCCTCTAAAGGGCTCAATAAACCATGGAATGTTACATAGAAATAGCAAAGGAAGAAAGTATCAACACATAACATACATGTTAACTGGATCTCCAATTTAAAACAACAATATTTGATCTCAAAGGGTTAATGCCACATGATTACATTCATGTAATACTCTCAAAACAAGATTATGAACAAAGGAGATTAGTGGTTGTGAGCATTCAAAGACATTGGCAAAAGAGGAAATGAGGAGACAAATGTGATTACCGCGGAGCAGAAGGAGGGATATTGCTCGAGTCTGCTGTCTATCGCTGTGATAAACACCAAGACCAACACAGCTTGAGGAGAGAAGGCTTAGTGTAGCTTCTGTGTCCAGGTGAAGTCTATCACGGAGGGCAGTCTGGGCAGGAACTCCAGCAGGAACTAAGCTAGAGAGCCCAGAGGAACGTTGATTACTACTGACCCTCTCTAGCACCCTGGCTTCTGCTCAGCTGTCTTTCTTAGGCAACCCAAGAGCCCCTGCCTAGCGTTGGTTCCACAGACAGCAGACTAGGCTCCCAAGAATCGGCAATTAAGAAAATGCCCCACAGACGTGCCCATGGGTAGCTCTTCAACTGAGGCTCCCTTCTCAGGTTTATCAAATTGACGACACAAAGGTAGTTCTTCAACTCCCTCCCTCTTGGGTTTATCAGATTGATGACACGAAGCCACCCAGAACAAATATCTTCCAAACGGAATCCTGCATCTCCATTGGGGTGATCCATGAATAAACTTATGCGAAGATGAAATAGAAACACAGCTAACTTGTGTCAGCTTCCTTAGTTTGGTATTGCACTAAGGTTATCAAAGTTGTCACATTCAGATGAAGCTGGTTAAAAGTACATTTGCCATGAGCTGTAACTATTTTAATATGTAATTATTTTAATAATTATTTTAATATTGAGTACATAATTATGGATACATACATATTCCTTCGTTCTGTCAGCTGAGAGCGTATAAAGGCGATGGCATTCTATTAGCCTCAAGCATGTCTGGCACTCAAATCACGGGGTCTCTCTTTTTTTGTTAAAGATTTTATTTTTTATGTATGTATGACTATTTTGCCCACGTGTATGTACATGCATCATTGTATGCCTTGTGCCAGAAAAGGCTGGAGAAGACATCAGACCCCTGAACCGCCTCCTGTGGATGCTGATAACTGAAACTGAGTCTTTTGGAAGAGCGGTCAGTGCTTTTTCTTTCTTTCTTTTATATATATTTCTTTCTCTGTGTAGTCCTGGCTGTCCTGAAACCCACACATTTTTTTTAAGATTTATTTATTTATTATGTATATAGTGTTCTATCAGCATGTGTGTCTGTAGGCCAGAAGAGGGCACCAGATCTCAGTAGAGATAGTTGTAAGCCGTCATGTAGTTGCTGGAAATTGAACTCAGGATCTTTGGAAGAGCAGCCAGTGCTCTTAACCTTTGAGTCATTTCTCCAGCCCCAGCCAGTGTTCTTAAGGAAGCATAGCTCAGTAATAAAGCCTTTGTCTAGCACACCGAGTTTTTATAACTTTGAAAAATAATAGGAGTCAGTGAAGAACTGTGACTACATAGAACCATGGCTAAATCCAGGGAAATAGGCAAGAGTTCTTTGAAATTTCTTATAGTACCTCAATCCAAAGAAGTGCTACACACAATGACACAGGCCACGATGACGGAAGTTGGGAGTGGGGGTGGGCATGGGCATACAAACCAACTGACAGCACCAGTGGCCAAAGCTGAAAAAACGTGAGCACCAAGTAGTATAGAATCATCCCTAGGGAACAAATACAAATCCCAGAGTCCAAAGCAGCATAAACTACTGAAAGAAGAAACAAGTGAACAAATGAGTGAAAGCAATTCCCTGTGCGGAATTTGAAGCCCACTCTGGAAGAGACAGAGTCCAGCTCCACTTCTTATTTCTAGCTCTGCATGCTAACTTCTGCCATCAAGTGTGGCTCTGTGGAGTGATTTCCATTCACAGAGGTGACAGGAATGCAGCAGACTGAGTTTTTACAGTAGGGAGGCCAAAGAGGGCTTAGGATCTGTGTTTCTCTGCCCAAGATCCATGCTGCAAATCTAATCATGAGACCCACAATCCTAACTGAGGTCATTCAACAATATACCACAATATTCCTCACTGTCGAGATATCAAAAGCAAAGGAACCTTCACAGTCAAGCAGAGATAGATAGCATAGGAACTCATGGAAAATGGAGTTTTAATGGGATCCTGGAAGAGAAAAACAGGACAACAGCTTAAAACTAAATAAAAACAATAATAGTAGTGCATCAATTACAATTGTCAGTCATAACCCATGTGTCCCTGGAATGCAAGATTCCAGTAAGGTGAGCTGAGAGAAAAACCTGGGAACATTGCACAATGCTCATCTTTTTTGTAGGCCAGGAACCTGTTCTAAAATGAAAGCTTGGTTTTCTTTTTTTTTTTTAAGTCCTTATTTGTAGGGTTCTCTGATGTAAGTTTTTTAGAATCTCCTCATTATGTATGTGCTTTCTAACAAACCTCAGAGAGGATGCACTCACACTCAGTGGAGACCTACTGATCTGGACTGATTCACTTTCTTTGAAAGATTCATAAATGTGAGTACCCAGTGTGGACAGACCAGAAACCAGGAAATCACAAGAGAGCTGCAACCATTCATAAGCAGAAGCTGATGGGGAAGACAACAGTTCTAATAATGAAGTGGAGGCAGACAGGCCGATTCTTCAACACAACCAACACCTAGAGCTATAGCAGCATCTCCAGGGCAGGGTCAACCTCTGATCCTACCAGCATCACGTGGGCTTAGATGGGGCACGCCGAGAGCTTCACTCTCTCTTGTCTTCTCCCTTCTCCTCATTTTTTCTTCCTCTTTCCCCTCCCTCTTTTTCCCCCTCCATGTCACCCTCTTTCCCTTAATCTTTCCCATTCCCTCTCCACCTTCCTTCCTCCGTTTCTTCTTTCCTTCCTCATTTCTTTGCTCTTTCTGCCCATTTCCCCTTCTTTGTGTCTTTCTCTTTAAATAGTGTTCATTTATGTTTTTGTAGGAAACAAAATACCAATTTGCTCAAGTTTCAGAAAAGATAGTGGATTCCATTTAATGACATACCATGATTACAAACCTTCAATAAGATGTGAGTCAAACCAGAAAATATCTTCATGTTGCAAAGGAGAAAATTATGCATTAAAAGCACCTGTGTGTAAAGTGAATTCGTGTGAAAAAGATTAAAATTAGTAGAGCTAACTCACAGAATTTTGTGGTGGCACGGATGAAAGTTTTTCAAACACCTAATATTCAGGAAGCAGGGAGTGATAAATGCTCATCTTAGATCATGCTCTTCTTTTTAGCTAGTCCAAGACCCCAGCCCACTGTATGGTGCCATCCACAGTTAAGGTGGGTCGGCTCACACCAGTTGACGTAGTGAAAATAATCCCTTACACGCACACTCAAAGGCTAACCTGATCTAGATAATTCCACCCAAGTAAGCTGTGAGTCTTGTCTTCTAGCCGATTCTGGATCGTGTGAGTTGGCACCACTAGCTATCCCAACCTGGGAATCTGCGTTTGTTAATATCCTTCATTGTCATCATTGATTGTCATCACTACAGTGCCACGGCGGCAGAGCGTCTAAACTCTCTTCAATCCTCTCATGCAGTTAAGTGCTAAGTCGCTGGGATTTATGGGCCCCAGCAGTAAGTAAAGTAGTATTAGACAATAATACTCATTTAAGTTAAACTTTAAAATAAAGTGAAGGAAAGGGAGGGCTAATTTTTCACTTGGGGAAAGGGCAAGCATGTTCTGGAATATTGATATTGGATAAGTGACTGTCACCTTGTAGGAAAACCAGACCATTGCTTTCCTTAGTGTTCCTTATTGCATTCAGCTGAGTTTCTGGTGATGGCGGCTTTATCCGACAGTTACTTTTGTCCACTTTAAGAGCTCAGAGCCTGCTCTGGGGAGGAGACTCAAGGTCTTGGTGTGGAGGTTACTCACCATCATTATTTTCACCAAAACTTTGGAAAAGCAGAAACTGTACAGTACATACCACACGGCAAAATGCCGGGAGCAGCAACAGTGCCCCTGCCCTAAACAGTGGGATCTGCAATCACCAACTAAAGTGATTGCCAATGTTTAAGGAAGACAGTGTGAACCGGCCACTGTATTAAGTGCTTTACATTGTATAATATTATCTCACTTAACACTCCTAACAATACTATAGACAACTATTACCATTTTTCTTCCTTTTCCGATGGGAAAGTAGATTTCACCAAGCTAATTGTGCAACAATTATTTCCATTTTATTAGCACATTCTTTCTTGTTATCATGAAGCCTCCAAGTTTAACCATGACCTTTCTTTTCTGATAACTTGATATGTCCTAAATTATCTGTATTTGTTTTCTTAAATTACGATTACGCTTTCTTGAAAAAGAAACTATTTAATATTTTATACTAAAATGCAAACTAGGACTGTCAGATGGCTCAGTGGGTAGAAGTACTCTGCCAAGCCTGCCAACTTGAGCTTGATCTGTGAGATCTACATGGCAGAAGAAGAAAACTGATTCTCTAACCCTGTCCTCAGATCCCCACATGCTTGCTGTGGCACACATGTCCCCACCATGAATGAATAAATAAATAGGATGATAAATAAATAGGTAATTTTTTAGAAGTAAATCACCAGTTTTATTCATAATTCCTGTTGTAGAAGAATCCTTCTGTACACTGTGAAGATATGTTGCTCTCATTGGTCTAATAAAGAGCTAACTGTACAATAGTTAGGCAAGAGAGCCAGACTAAAAGGATGCTGGGAAGAAAAAAAGGTGGAGTAATCATTCAGATGCAGAGGAAGCAGGGCATGTAGAAGATGAAGATGTAACAAGCCATGAGCCCAATGGCAGCATGTAAATTAATAAGTATGGATAAATTTAAATTGTAAGAGTAAGAGTTAGTTAGTAACAAGCCTAAGCTATCAGCTAAGCATTTATAATTAATAGTAAGTCACAATATCATTTATTGGGGAGACAGTAATCCCAATGAAATTCTCTGCCTACAAATTCCAACACTTAACACATTAATATGCATGTAAATTTTTAAAAAGAAATTGTGCATGCAGAGGTACAATTAATTTGAAGTAAATAAGTATATTTTCTGATGTAAGTTATATAAGTGATTACATTACTGTATCTTCAATCTATTTACCAATCAAATAACCTTTATACCCTGGATACTATTTCATAGCACCCTGTGTGCTATGTAGTTTGTATTTGCTCTGACACTCTATTTCTATGTCCAGATTCATTAGTTTGGAGACTCGGTACTAATAGTCTATATTTCACTGGTGTGACCTTGAGATCTCTCCAGGAGATTTACTGTAATGATGGCAAACTCCTTGTGAGTAGGGTTGTAAGTCATGGACATATCAAAATACTGTAAGGTACAGGGATTTCCAGGGATAAAAAAAAAGTTTTAGGAGCTCTGAAACCATGACCCAAGTAGAATAAGATATATGTGGGGATGGTATTAGGAGCTAAAAGCTTGAAAATAAAAAATATATTTATAAAAAACAAATGGAATTAATAACAGCCTTCAAGAAAACACTCCCCAAGGCTGGGCATGGCTGGAGACTGGTCTTTGGATAACTCATATGAAAGTTATATTTTCCAAGGCAAATGAGGTTTTCTGGGAACTTCTTTCTGTTTAAGGCAGTCCGTGCTCTGCAGCACTTTCTCACCTTGCATGAGGAGAGCACGTTAGCTTTCTGGGTTTGTTTCCTAGGTCTCTGACCTCTGCAAATTGTTTATTTTCAGTCCCCAGACAGGTAAAGCTTCTTTTCCAGACTTGAATCTCTGCTTCTCTGGAAATGCACTTCCCTGCTTCATTACACTGCCCTGTAATATCCAGAATTAAATGGCACACCTCATTTATTCTGCTTGTGGGTTGCTTTTTTTGTTTTTTAATGCAGCATTGGAAATGACTTTGAAAGGACTGACCTAAAGTTTTTATCACTTAATGCATTTTCCTCTTTTTACTTCTAGATAATTGTGGAAGAGGAAGCTGCTGAACATTAAAATTTTATAGATCACCCAAAGTGCTAGAGTAGGAAGCATGGGCCAGGGCAAGCTCAGCTTTTATGGGGCAGGAGAATAATATTTTCTGTCTTGTATTCCAGGTATCAAGACCAGACAGAAAAAAAAATAAACAAAAACCGATTTCTAGTAGGCTGTTTTAGGCATGATGAGTAATTCCCTCCTGAAAGAATTTCTCTTTGGGGATTCCTAAAATTAACAAGATATTTTACATAATGAGCTAATGAATCTATGTCATATAATACCTGTGAAGTTTCTCTCAGTGTCTGTGCTACTGAGGCTATATTTAGGAAGTAGTCTCCTGTGCCAATGCATTCAAGTGTACTTCCCACTTTCTCTTCAATGAGGTTCAGTGTGGCTGGCTTTATGTTAAGGTCTTTGATCCATTTGGACTTGAGTTTTTTGCATGGTGATAGATATAGGTCTATTTTCATTCTTCTACATGTTGATATCCAGTCATGCCAGCACCATTTGTTAAATATGCTTTCTTTTTCCATTTGATAATTTTGCTTCTTTGTCAAAAACCAGGTGTTCAAAGGTGTGTGGATTATTATCCGGGGACCTCCTGAAACTGAAAAGTTTCTGTAAAACAAAGGACACGGTCAACAAGACAAGACGACAGCCTACAGTTTGAAAAAAGATCTTCACTAACCCCACTTCAGACAGAGGTCTGATCTCCAAAGTATAAAAAGTACTCAAGAAATTGGTCACCAAAAGAATACATAATCCAATAAAAAATGGAGTACAGACCTAAACAGAGAACTCTCAACAGAGGAATCTAAAATGGCTGAAAGACGACACCTAAGGAAATGCTCAACATCCTTAGTCATCAGAGAAATGCAAATCAATATAACTCTGAGATTCCCTCTTACACCTATAAGAATGGCCAAGATCAAAAACACTGATGACAACTTATGCTGGAGAGGTTGTGGGGTAAAGGGAACACTCCTGCATTGCTGGTGGGAGTGCAAGCTGGTACAACCCCTTTGGATGTCAGTGTGGTGATTTCTCAGAAAATTAGGAAACAACCTTCCTCAAGACCCAGTAATACACTTTTAGGTATATATCCTAAGGATGCTCAATTGTGCCACAAGGACATGTGCTCAGCTATGTTCACAGCAGCATTGTTTGTCATAGCCAGAACCTGGAAACAACCTAAATGCCCCTTGACCAAAGAATGGTCAATGTGGTCCATTTATACAGTGGAGTACTACACAGCAGAAAAAAATAACTACCTTGAATTTTACAGGCAAATGGTGAAGCTAGAAAACATCATTTTGAGTGAGGTAATCCAGACAAAGAAAGACTATTATTACTCACTCATAAGTGGTCTTTAAACATAAAGTAAAGAAAACAAGCCTACAAATCACAAAAGAGAAAGAGAGGAGAGAGAGAGAGAGAGAGAGAGAGAGAGAGAGAGAGAGAGAGAGAGAATAATACAATTAAAATAAGCTCTAGGTATGGCCTCTTGTTAAACATCCGTGACATACTCATACCACAAGGACACTTGCTCAATTATGTTCATAGCAGCATTATTCATAATAGTCAGAACCTGGAAACAACCTAGATGCCCCTCAACTGAAGAATGGATAAAAAATGTAGTACATTTACACAATATTACTGGAATATTACTCACCAGTAAAAAAAAAAAACAATGACATCTTGAAATTTGGATGGAACTAGAAAAAACATCTGGAGTGAGATAACCCAGACCCAGAAAGACAAACATGGTATTACACACTTATAAGTGGATATTAGACATAAAGCAAAGCATAAACAGTCTATAGTCCACCACCCCAGATAAGCTGGGGAACAAAGGGAACCCAAAAAGAAACATATATAGATCCCCCTGGGAAGGGAAAATAGACAAGATCTTCTTTAAAAAATTGAGAACATGGGGATGGAGGATAAGGGAAGGCCAAATGAGAGGAGGAGGAGAGAAGGGGAGGTGGGAGGAGAACTGGAAATGAACAGGATGGTTGAGATGGGAGAAGGAGAGAGATGGAGAGCAAGGACAGAGATAGACAGCAAGGAAAGAGATACCTTGATTGAGGGAGCCATTATGGGGCTAGTGAGAAACCTGGCACTAGAGAAATTCCAAGGAATCCAAAAGGACGACCCCAGCTAAGACCCTAAAGTGAACAGGGTACCTGAACTGGCCTTCCCTTTTAATCAGATTAATGACTACTTTGATTGTCATCATAGAAACTTCATCCAGCAACTGATGGAAGGAAATGCAGAGATTCACAGCTAACATTGGGCCAACCTCCCAGAGCCCAGTTGAAGAGATGGAGGAGTGATATTATGAGCAAAGGATCGATACCATGATGCGGATACTCACCAAATCAGCTGACCTGAGCTAGTGGGGGCTCACTGACTCCAGACTGACAAGCAGGGGGACCTGCATAGGCCCAGACTAGGCCCTTTTAATGTAGGTGACAGTTGTGTGGTTGGGGCAGTCTATGGGATCACTAGCAATGGAACCAGGATTTATCCCTAGGGTTTGAACTGACTTTTTGGTGCCCCTATGGAGGGATACCTTGCTCAGCTTAGATAAAGGAGGGAGGGCATTGGTTTTGCCTCAAAGCGATATGCCAGACTTTGTAGACTCCCCATGTGAAACCTTACTCTCTCTGAGGAGTGGATGGAGCATGGGGTGGGTAGAAGGTGGGGAAAGTAGGAGGAGGGGAGGGAGAGAGAACTTGGATTGGTATGTAAACTGAGAAGATTGTTGTAAAAAATAAATTAATAAAAAATATTGCGTGTCAATTAGTCTTTTCAAATAGAGTGTGTACTTGAGGGACACAAGCCATGTACACTTCCTACCACTTCACATAAGTGCAGTAATTTCCATTTAAATGATAACTAAACAGACTAATTTACAAAGTGAACACCCCACACACCAAGAAAATTATCAATGATTAGACCATTATGTAAATATTGGTCAGGTCTAAGCTGTATGGTTTCAACCATAAATTCATTATTGGAATCCATTCTACCTGGATTATTGCTGTTCTCCAACCCTTCTCATTTATCAATGGATCCATCATCCCCTACCCTCATGGAACCCTCAACCCCTACCCTCATGGATCTGTCACTACCCTACCCTCATGGAACCCAATCCCCTACCTTCATGTAACCCTCATCCCCTACCCTCATGGAACCCCCATCCCCTACCTTCATGGAACTCCCATCCCCTACCTTCATGGAACTCCCATCCCCTACCTTCATGGAACCCCCATCCCCTACCCTCATGGAACCCCCATCACCTACCCTCATGGAACCCCCATCACCTACCCTCATGGAACCCCCATCACCTACCCTCATGGAACCCCCATCATCTACCCTCATGGAACCCCCATCATCTACCCTCATGGAACCCCCATCCCCTACCCTCATGGAACCTTCATCACCTACCCTCATGGAACCCCCATCCCCTACCCTCATGGAACCCCCATCACCTACCCTCATGGAACCCCCATCATCTACCCTCATGGAACCTTCATCCCCTACTCTCATGGAACCCCCATCACCTACCCTCATGGAACCTTCATCCCCTACCCTCATGGAACTCCCATCCCCTACCTTCATGGAACCCCCATCCCCTACCCTCATGGAACCCCCATCCCCTACCCTCATGGAACCTTCATCATCTACCCTCATGGAACCTTCATCACCTACCCTCATGAATTCCTCATTCCTTACTCTTATGGAACCCCATCACCCCACCCTCATTGCACAAGAAGTATTACCCTTCAGGGAAAACTAATTAATTTAATATATCAAAGCTCAAATATATAAATTGCAATTTCTTCTGCCAGAATCAAAATTTACATATAATAAAACAAAATAAGGGTTTGTTTTGGTTTTTTGTTTTTTTTTTTGTTTTTTTTTTTGGTGTGTGGATATTGTTAACACCCAGACTTTCCTCTGAGCAACGGTCAAGACAGGAAGTATTTAGCTTAGAAAACATGAAAAAGAAAGTGCTTAGGCTAAACCCTGTGAGTTTTTGGGAAATTCCATCTCATTATTCAAAAAAGACATAATTGGTTTTCTTTTTTTAAAAAAATGGGCCTCTTGAATAAAATTTGAAATGTAGACTTCATCTCTTATTTTGATTTGGGCTGAATATTGACTGATTCTAACCCTGTCAAATGAGGATGGAGAATTATTTAGATATTTAAATGAGATAATATATGTAGGAATACTGAAACTTTAAAAAGGTAGGGATCAGTAAGAGGGATCAGATGCAAGGCAGAGTTCAGGAGTCATGGTAACAAGGACCTCCTACACCAGCCCAAGGAGCACAAAGCAGCTGGGGAAGAGTGAGGGATGGAGCTGGAGTGGCAAGTGGAGACCTGCAGCTCACTCGCACCTAGTTGGAGTCTAGAGCATGATTGGGGTGACTCAGTCAGATGCCTGGAGAGTATTTTAGGGAGACATCACAACAAAGGCGACAGCCGGATGAGGTGGGGAGCGGAGTAGGTGTGGGTTTCGGAGTCAGAGACAAGTGGAAGGCAGGTCGTGCAGGGGCTGGTGTATCTTCTTGCAGCTGTCAGTTCCACTGTTGCTGACAGAACAACATAGGGAGGAAAAGATCTCTCCTGGTTCCCAGTTTCGGCTTTGGGGAGAGCTAGCGCCATCATGACTGAAAGGAAGCAGAGAGAGACATGCAGGAAGGTGTCAGGGCAATACACAGCACCCACCAACATGCCCGGTGACTGACTTCTTCCCTACGTCCTACCTGCTGTGGTTCACCACCTCTTAGGAGTGCAACCTTTGTATGAGTCCATCAAGGGAAGACTCCATTTACTAGTTCAAGCCCTCGTGACTTAACTCTGGCAAACCTCCAGAGTCAAGCCCAGAGCCGTACTTCACTAATGAATCCCTTAGGTGTTTGTTTCTTAATCCAATCAAAGTGACATGAAGCACTTGCCCAGGCATTGCTAAAATTACCAGCACTAGCCTGTGCCCCCCAAAGACCAGAAGAACCTATTGACAGCCAAGAGTAGGTAAGCGTGATGGAGGAAGATCATGTTGGAGAAACGACTTCTGAATCTGTTTACTGCTTAAGATGCTGCTGAACCAGGACTGCTAATACAAATCACATGTGTTCCAGAGGACACTCTACCATTCCTAATTATTTTAGGGTAATGTATTTAGTTACACACTAAATTAACACTAATTGAAGTTGGAAGAGGTTCAGAAGGCAATTAAATATTACTTGGAATAGAGTGGTAGAGGCTATGTCGTTTTTCTCAGTACAGAAATTGTGTTGAATGATTGCACCAAGCTAAATTGACGTCGTCCACACCCACTCCTGAATTCCAGCAAATGATTCAATCTTCTTCCGTTTCTAAATCAAATGGAAAATGAGAGAAAAGATGCAAGCGTATTTCCTTGTTTAGATTTATCCTTTTGGGGATTTAGGCTAAAAGCTCTGAAGGTCTTACGATAAAGCCTATAAACTCTGGTCATATTGTGTATTTGTTTTGTAGCTTTGCTACTATTGTCCAGAAATAAGAGAAAAATATGCAGAAGCTTGTTCTAATAGAACATTGTACCATAACTTTTAAAAGGAGTTTTTGTGGGCTGGAGAAACAAGTCATGGTTAAGATGAGACGGCTGCTCTTCCACTGGATCTGGGTTTTTCCCCAGCATCTACTTGGTGTGGCCAACAGCATCCATAGCTCCAATTCCAGGAAATCCAACTCCCTCTTTTGGCCTCCATGGTGGTGCACAGACATACACAGGAAAAACACCTGCACATGAACATAAAATGAAAATTAGAGGTAATGAAAAGCTCCGTATGCTACACCTATTTTTGGTTCCATTTCTCTGACAAGAACACTCCTAACTGCTGAGCCATCCTTCATCCCTGTGTATGTTATATTTTGTACCTTAATTTTTTATAAGTTTAGCCAGACACAATATAGGTATTCAATTTATATATAGTGGATAGCTACATTATTTGGCACCAAGTCAATCACTATGTTCTACGAATGCCTTCTTCCAGAAAACTAGGTTAACTCATAGCACATTTAAAGATATACAAAATTATGTTTAGCTTGATATGTTATAGATGTGAATAAAATCAACTTTTAATTAATTTAGTGTAAATTAAAATAAGGTTGTGGCTTACAACAGCACCCTGGTAATTACTTACTTGGTATTTCCTCTGGGTTTGGCTGGAATCAGAGGAATAATTAAGCGACTTCAGGTCTCTAGTGTGCAATAACAATTTGGAGACTTGGAGAAAGATTCGTTCCCTCTCATGAGGGAAATTTCCTATTGGGAAAAGAAATAAGAATTAAAACTCAGAGGAAACAATGTATCTAAAGGGAGGCGATATTAATTCAGCAGGAGGAGAACTGAAAAGGGGACCAGATCCTCCGAGGACCAAGGAAGAGGAGAACCGTAGATATTTAAGAGATCCAGATCATTTTATAAAATTAAAGTAGTTCATCCAATAGCTACATGACACTTATTATGTTTTAGTAACAAAAGAGGGACTTCTGTTCTGAGTATGTATTGAGGAGAGTTGAGTATACAAGTCTTAAGATAATGTGCTCATTTTTAAATAAAATTTGAACATAATGCCATGGAAAGAGACCAAGTGTCCTGGGAGTGCAGAGCTGAGGTGATGTGCCGGCAAGTCTAGAAACACAGGAGTAGCAGAGCCGAGGGAGACAGGATGGACCTCGGCAGCTGAGGTGGTTAATTTCAATTGACGATTGGATTTATAACTTTCTGGGTCATTAATGAGAGACTGTTGTGGGATATTTGTACACTGGGAAGAGGATTACTGTGATTGTGTAATAAAACGGTGAATGGCCAATAGCTAGGCGCGAGAGAGAGACAGGACTTCCAGGCAGAGAGAAACAGAGAGAGGAAGAGGAAAATTGAGGTGTGTGGGAGACACCAGGAGACATGAAGGGGAAGCAGGTAGTACAAGATGAAAGAGGGGTAACGCCATCTGATAGAACATAGATGAATAGAAATGGGTTAATTTAAGTTATAAGAACTAGTTAGGAACAAACTTAACCAAAGGCTACGCTTTCATAACTAATAAGACTCCATGTCATTTTTTGTGGGCGGGTGGTTTGGACAAAAAGTACAACTACAAGACACATCTTTGGGTATGTTCACAAGGGCTTTACTAGAGAGGAACAACTGACCGACTCTAAATCCAAGTGACATAATACCAAGACCCGGAGGTCTGAACTGAATGGAAATGGAAAGGGAACTGGCCATCTAGTACCAGCATGCTCCTGTCTCTGCTTGCTGATCCACGAAGATGGAAACAAGCTTATCTTCGGATCACCATGAGGTCACCTGGCTCCATGTTTTCCTGACATAATGGACTGTCCCCTCTCATACTGTAAGCCAAAATAAACCCTTTCTCCCTTAAGTTGCTTTGTCACATAGTCACAACAAGGAGAAAAGTTAACTAAAGTATGCTAAGTCAAGGGGGGACCTGTTCTTCCAGGACCAGGAGACTTCTCATCAGGGGACTACGTGTAGTTCAGTGTGTCTGGGAGGGAGAGGGGACATGCCTTCAGATGAGCAGAAGATGCTGTAGAATTTATGTTGTTCTATGGAAGAGGGAGAGTGAGGGGGGAGGGAGAGAGAGAGGAATCGTGTGTGTGTGTGTGTGTGTGTGTGTGTGTGTGTGTGTGTGTTTATGTGGAAAGGCCAGAGGAAAATCTGGCCTTAGGCACTGCCCAGGTTTGTTTTGCTTGTTTTTAGACAGAGCTTGGAACTTGCCGGCAGAACTAGCCTAGTTGTCCAGCAAACCCCCACCCCCTGTCTCTGTCTCTCCAGTACAGAGAGTACAGCACACATAACCAAGCCCAGCCCTTCTTTCATTGGCTCTGGGGATTTAAGAGTCCTCATGCTTGAAAGGCAGACATTTTCCCACCAGCAATCTGCTCGTCCCCACCATTAGGAATTTTAAGAAAACAAGGGGCTCCCTACAATCTGCTTCAATGAAATAAACTCTGTACTTGGGGAAAGTGGGCCAGGAAGCAGCTTGGAAGGTGGTGCATAGTCCTCACAAACGTGCTAACATGGACCACTCAGCTGATTGCTCTTAAGGAATGGCTTAAGTTTTCGGTCCTGGGGACCCTGGACTCAGGATAAAAAGGAAGGCAGTGGGAGACTTCAAAAATTAGGCTTACAATAGCAACCAAGACTATTATTCTGGATAATTAAAGACATGTTTGACAGAAGGAATAATACCAAAGTTCTGGGAAGGACGCAGGAACACAGAAGAACAAGTAGTACCCAGGGTCTGGTGATGGTACGACTTACCATCTTGGATCTGAAGAAGGAGAGGAAGAACAGTTGCTAGAAATCCAAAGTGGAGAAAATGCTTTCCGGAGAATAGCAATGACCTTAGCTATGGTCACGACCAACCTAATACAAGCCTGCAAGGGGAAAGCTGGAAAAGATACACCTTTTCCTCGGTCTCATTGTCATGGGCTCCTCTTTGGTCAAAGCCCATGAGAATGCAGAAGGCAAGAGGGAGTTTTTGGATGATCCCTGCAGAACTGATTCCTAAGCAAAGGAGGACCTGGGCTCAAATGGATGCTGCCTAGCTCAGTGCATTGTCTCTGATCCTCAGATGCTCTCTCCTCCATCAGGCATTTAAGGCATCTCTGCCCCTACACTACAGTGCCTTGAAGTCTACTCAGCTACTAAATTCTAATAGGTTCCATGCAAACCTAAAATTGGCCACTTCAATGGCATTTTTAAAGAAGGTAGCAAAGACAAACGGGAGAAACAACTCCACAGAAGAAGCCTAGACACTCCCAGAGTGTGTATGGCCAGGGCAGGAAATCCTCAACTTTGTTCTGCCAGATTCACCATGCTCGTATTGCTCTCTGCCAGCACCTCAGTTGCAGACACTTTGGAAAGGGTGACCCCCAAACCTCCTCTCCCTAGTATGATTGGTTCTTAGATTGTATTGTCTCAGCTTTAAATAGGTGAAGACCAATGGAAAACGACTGCCAGGCAAACAGGAGCCACTCCTAAAACTCCTCTCATTCCCACCCATAGTCCTTCTTGCTCCATGGTGTAGCAACAACCCAGTCTGCCCCAAATATCAGTCAGTTGTGAAGACAATACAAGAGCTGAGGAGTTTGTCTCCAAGTCAAAGCCCTGTGTGTGGCCTCTCAGGCCAAGCAACAGTTCGGAAGAATGGCTTTATCTTCCATGCCTCTCAGGAAGCAGGAAGGCAGTAAGGGAACAGTCATCTTTCTTACATCAGATTCAGTGGGAAGACAATATACTGTGCTCTCTAGGGGGGAGGGGGGCTGTAATGAAAAGCCCAGGCCTGGTGTCCGTGTTCAGAACCCTCTGTTAGAATAGGTCTTTGAATGCTCAGGTGGTTCTATGAGCTGTAGTCAGACTATGTGGCCTTTTGCATTCATAGCCCCTCTTGTCTTCTCCCTGTTAACACTAGGAGCTAAAATACCTGGAATTCTTTACCCAGAGTTCAGTCTGTGACAGACCCTGCCTTCATAGATACTGATGAGACTAACTTCCTCTGCATGGGTATGTGTCTGACTTGCTAGGTGCCATTCCATGGAGAGAACGGGAGCAGCTACCTTCCTGTTTATTCTCTTGTCTATACTGTCAAAGTAAGAAAGTAAGATTCAAGTGTTATTTTTAATTTGGTTCACTATCTTAAGTGCAATATATGGTGGCGCTCTCTCTCTCTGTTCTCTCTCTCTCTCTCTCTCTCTCTCTCTCTCTCTCTCTCTCTCTCTCTGTTTCTCTCTCTCTCTCTCTCTCTCTCTCTCTCTCTCTCTGTGTGTGTGTGTGTGTGTGTGTGTGTGTGTGTGTGTGTTCCACTCTGTGTCTCTCTCTCTGTCTCTGTGTTTCTCTCTGTGTGTTTCTCTCTCTCTCTCTCTTCATGAAATAAGCCCCTTCTTTGTCTATCCAGGGACAGAAGAAGACCACAAAAATCATGAAATAATATCTGCTTCCAATTTATTCTTCAGCCCCTGCCAAAATAACAATTTTAAAGCAATGCTACTTCCTAGGAAGATCAGGAGAGATGAGCTCTGCTGTCATTTAACCTGTCTGGTCCTTGCAAAAACTGGCCAGATCAGATGACAGTGCACTACCCGGATATGTCAAAGGACAAACTCTAGTGTCAGCCTCTGGTGCTAAATGAACTGATGAGAGAATCAATATCCATAAGAAAAGGTAACCAAAACCTGTTCAGCCTCATGGGCATTCTCTATGTCCATTTGATGAAGAAAAGAAAATCCAGGTTGATTAATGGATGAGATTACTCAAGAGTTTGGTATGAGACAAAATTGATTGTTATTTTTATATAATAACATGGAGGAAGAATATAAGCTACACCGACATAAAGAAATTACCGTGATAGGCACAGCTTTGAAGGAAGAAATAGTGGACTCAGGGTTAGTGCTAAACAAGTTGGGTTAGTTGACCCGAATCCAGACAGAGCTAAATCGAAGACCTAGAGACAAAAAGTCTGAGCAAGTATGGTAGGAGCTCAGAAGACCGGATTGCTGATGGAAATGTGGATGGTGACGTCTTCTCATGAGATTTCAGATGAGAAGCAGGACTTCATCGAGTACTAGGCTAGGGGCCATTGGTGTCACACTCCAGCAAAGTAGCTGTCTGTGCTTTGTCCTTGTTCTGAGTATAAACATGAAAATCTAAGTAGTTTGGCAAAAGAAGTTCAAGACAGTGTATTATTTAGGCTACGACACAATCGTTGCCACGGGAGGAAAAGCTGAAGATATTGTCAACTGTGGGCTGTGGAGTGTGTGCTGAGCAAAGTTGCAGGGAATATGTAGAGCCACCCCAGGTGAGAGGTCATGTGGGTTGCAAACAGCAAAACCAGGAGGGCAGAGATGCTCAACTCATAGAAGCTCTTTTCACAACACTCCGTGCCCTAGGTCCCCAGACATGGAGCTGCAGGATTTAATGCTCTCTCTGCTGAGTCCGTGTTGCTTTGATTTGATCCTTCTTTTTTTTTTAGTATTTATTTATTTATTATGTATACAATATTCTTTCTACGTGCATGCCTGCAGGCCAGAAGAGGGCACCAGACCTCATTACAGATGGTTGTGAGCCACCATGTGGTTGCCGGGAATTGAACTCAGGACCTTTGGAAGAGCAGGCAATGCTCTTAACCGCTGAGCCATCTCTCCAGCCCGATTTGATCCTTCTTTAACTATTCTTCCATTCTTCACTTTCAAGTGGAAATATTCATTCTGTAACATTTAAAATGCTTACTTTTATACAGAGGCACATACCAAAGATATTTCCTTGAATTTCAGAGGAGACTTTGAACTTTGACTTTTGAACAACGCTGGAATTATTACGACTATGGGGACTCTTGAAACTGGAATGGATGCATTTTTGCTATTAGGTGCCCAGAGTTAGGGTTTGGGTACTCACAGTATAGTGTTTTATTTTGGTGTCAAGTTGACAAGAGCTAGACATATGATGGTTAATCTTCATAGTCAATTGGACTAGACTGAGGAACACCTTTAGGTGTGTCCATGAGAATATTTTTAGAGTATAACAGCAAAGATATGGTCTACCCTGAATGTGAACAGTACCATCCCATTGACTAGTAGTCCAAGCTAAAGGAAGAAAAAGATTTTTAAAAATATAAAGACCACCTTTAGTTTTTAAGGAATACAGTCTATGAGAGATGGGAAGCTAGATTTGGCCCATGGACTGAAGTTTGTTAGTCTCTGGTACAAATTAAGCCGAATTCAGAGAGGTTCATGGCACAATACATGACTAAGAAGAGATAGTGCCCAGTCCCTGCTGCCTCCTCCTGGTCTCCCCCATTCTGCTCTATAGTAAATAATTGAAGAGAAAAAGATGAGGGATCAGCGAACACATGGAACTTCTAGGAATATGAAAATGTAAGGCATGAATGGCTATTACAGCCTAATCTACCTGCAGTGGGCTCAGCTTTGACTTGCCACATGACTATACATACTACATGGCAGGGGGGATGACCAAAGAAATAGATATATAAGTTAGTTCTTTTATCACTGTGTCTAAAACACCTGACAGAAACAACTTAAGGGAGAAAAGATTTCTTTTGATCATGGTTGAGAGGACCCTGTCCATCATTGCAGGGATGGAGTGACAGGGTAGAATGGGCATGTCATGACAGGCCAGGAAACCAAGAAAGGGGAACGCTGGGTCTTACAGGGTAGAATGGGCATGTCATGGCAGGCCAGGAAACCAAGAACGGGGAACGCTGGGTCTCACAAGGTAGAATGAGCATGTCATGACAGGCCAGGAAACCAGGAAAGGGGAACGCTGGGTCTCACTTTTAAATGGTCAGGAAAACACATACGCACATTCACAGAGAGAGAGATGCATTCAGACTACACATACACACATAAAAGTACATAGTTCCTGAATAGATTATCTGAAATTAAAATAAAGCTTTATTGAAATACTGCCCTACTCTCTACGTATTTTACAGTCTCTTCTGTTCTACAGTCACAGACCTGAAGAGTTGCAACAGAAACCATATGGCCCATAATGCCTAAACTACTTACTAGCTGACTCTTGATGGATAAAAGTTTCTGACCCCTTATATATACTATTCTATTTTTATAATGGAATGCACTGTGCACATCTAATTTTATGGTTCAGTGGATTGGAAAACACAAGTTTGGCAATTTGGATATCCCATGGTCAAGAATTCAATCTATCCCAAGAGCAGGAACCAGTCAGGGTCTCCCTTTCTAATGACTGGTGATTGGCAGAGTATGATGCAGTCTTATTCCCAAACCCCAGGGCCCGTGTTGTGCTCTTTCTGCTGAAGTCTGCCAAGTATTCTGGAGAGACTTTTTTTCTACCACTGATGAAGGGTCCATTGGAGTGAAAGGGTCTATGTCAGAAGACTAAGGTAGCTTGGCTTACAGCTACTTTTAGGTCCAGGTACCACTAAATATTGTCACCTTATGAAGTTACCTATTCAATGAACTGTTACGGCCCACTTATGGCATATGTTGCCCCAATACCTCAAAGAAGGCCATAGAGTACTCGGAGAAAGATGTGGGGCAGCAGCTTCTCTCCTTTGTCAGCAGGGATGTCTTGGTACTATTGACTTGAAACTCTCAGCTTCTTCCTCTTCACTGGGAGCACAGTTTGCACCATGTCCACAATCTTCTCCAAGTCTGACTCCTTGAAGACTCAGTTTGGGATTCCCTGGAGGCTGAATTGGTGGCAAGTGACATAAAGTTACCCCTTATATACAAATACAATCTATTTTTTTCACTTGTGAAAATTTTTAAAGTATTTGAACCTTCATCATATGTGTTTGCTTCAGTACAGATGCCACACCCGGAGCTGAAAGTAGGCTCGGTATCTATATTATACAGAAATCTCCAAAGAATATGAATGTAAATATAAATGTAATGCATCCACCCACCTACCCATGCATCCATCCAACTCACAATGAATGTGATTTCCAGGTACTCAGGATCTGTTGAATCCAAAATCTTGGGTAAATGAATTCAGTTTCTTGGTCTAGCCCTTCTGCACGGTGTATGTTCCCCAGGCTTCTGCCCGTTAGAGAGCTCATGTGAAACACCAGCATTTTCTCCCTGAAGACACGGGCTCCCTCTGTGCATGCTCTGTTGGACCTGACTCTCACTCTAGGCTTAGAAGGAGTGAGAGAGTGCAGAGAATTAGCATTTGTTTGTAGGTTTCAGAAAGAACTAAAGATCAACTTCTCAAACTCAGTTACAGTTTGAACACACGTTTCTCCTCTGTTGAGGGTTCTGTTCTTACTCACCAATGACCTTATATCCATTATAGCCAAGAATGGTTTGCAACCATATCTTCTGAGTAACAATAGGATAAGGAAGTTGTTTTAACCGTACCACAGTGGATCTGGCTCCCCATACATATGCTTAATTGCGTTTTCAAACCTTCTAAACTCTGTTTTCCCTCATGAAGGCTTTATAGAGCCAGGAGAAGCCAAGTGACTCACTACTGTTGCTATAGCAACTGCATACTTCAGCCAGTTCTTTCCTACAACCCTGTAACTTTCACATCCTTGGGTACCACCTGTAAAAATTTGAATGCCATAATGGCACCACATGAGATGGCTTACTCATATCCTGTATTTCTCTGAAAATGCATTTATTCCTACATTCTCAAAATTTGAGATACAGATTCCAGAATCTTATTTCAAAGGTATCTTTCCTTGTGACAATCGTGGAACTGATCATAGAATCAAAGTCCAAGCCAGAAACAATTGGCACACATACACAAAAAAAAAATCAGAATAATTCTAAGAGAATTTGATGGAGGAACTAATTTTAAAAGTGAGGATATGATGAGTAAAGACAACAGGGATAATCACCACCTATGTGACCTGTAGGCCAGAGGAGAAAGGAGTGTGTATGATCTGTTACCCTCAAAGAGTCATGTAGACATTTAGTATTCAGTATTAGCTTGACAGCCCCAGAGGATGACACCATGAGGAATATGGAGAGGTAAGTCCTTTATTCCCAAGGATGTTCATTGGTCATCTCAAGTACAGCTGGTAGGAAAAGAGCACATTGGTGTAGAAACAACATCTTCCAGTGAGTACATATGGGCTCCAGAGGCAAAGAGCAGCATAAAAAGATGAAAAATATGCTTGGAGAGATGAATGAAAGCCGTACTACATCACATAGACCAAACACAAGTCTGCAGATTGAATGCTAGAATCCCTGAGCTTATTATCAGGACAGAGTAACATGCTCCAGGGCTCTAAAGATCTCCTAGCAAAGAAGTAATCTTGTTGTCCAGTTACCCTAAAGTAAACACAGATATAAAATAGCTTTGTTTGCAGAGATGAATTCGTTTCTTAGTGCCGCGATTGTTAACTTAATAGTTCAATAATGAAAGCCTACAAGGTCAGGGATGGATCCAACAATCATTCAGTAAATTTAAAACAAACAAAAAGAATAAAAGGCAAAGAAAAATAACCATGATGAAAATAATAATTCAAAATAAAAAAGAGATACTCGGGTAGGGCCCAGATTAATGTGTTGCCCAAATCTCATCAGAGAAGTTTCTTCTTGCTGTACAAGGAAACTAACACAGAAACCAGCTTTGGACAATGATCAGAGCACAAAAGGCTCTGGCGTGCTCGGTCCTAAATGGCATGTCTTTATCAGATCCCTTCCCTCTAGGCTCAGGGAACTATGTGGAAACAGCAGGGGAAAGACTGTAAGAGGCAGAAGTGATGGATGGCGTTAAGGAACAGTGTCTTCCGGGCACAACAGGGCTGATACACGCTTGAACTCACAGACACTGTGGCAACCCGCACGGGATGTGCACAAACTCAAGCCACACAAAATCCCAGCACTGAGGAGAGGCAGTGAATGCCTGTTCCCACGCATAACCGAGAAACTATTAACAACCGATACCTGCTGGAAACGAGAACCCTGATCTGCTACACTCCTGGGCAGGCCCACGGCCAGGAGTATTTGGCCAACACAAAAAGGAGTCCATGTATTTGTGTGTAGTTTTATCTTATGGAGGATTTTACCTTTTTTTTTTCTCTTGTGTTGTTTTCTTGAGTTTTTATTTTGTTTTTTGTTTGTTTGGTTTTTTTTTGGCGGGGGGAAGAAAAGACTATAAAGTTGGATGGGTAAGGTGGTGAGGAAGGCCTGGGAGGAATTTGGGGAGCAGAAAGAATATGATTAAAATGTGTGAAAGATTTTAAAAATAATAAAAAGTATGATAATTTTAAAAAGACTGTAGGACTGGCAAGCCAGCTGAGTGGACAAAGATGCTGGCTAGCAAGCCTGGTGGCCTCTAGTTCTCCAGTTCTCTAGTTCTCTAGTTCTCCAGTTCTAGCCTCTAAACCCACATGAAGGGGGATGGAGACGAAAGACTCCATAAAGCCGTTCTCTGCCTTCCCCACATGCTCCATTGTAAAAAATCTTTTTCTTCCTTCAGCTTGGACTGCTAGTCCACGGGATGGTACTGTTCGCATTCTGTCTAAACCATATCTCTGCTGTTATACTCTAAAAATATTCTCATGGACACACCTAAAGGTGTTCCTCAATCTAGTTTAATTGACTATGAATATTAACCATCATATGTCTACATATTTACATACACAATGAGTTTTCAAACTTTGAAGAAAATGTACAGGATTTAGAGAAAACAACATTTAAAAACTCCCAATATGCTGAAGGGGAATAAAATTCACAACCATTTAACAGCACATAGCTATTAAAGCACCAAAGTCGTGGCATTCAAAATAGTCTAGGGGCAATACTGTAAGATAATAGCAAAGAAACGTTCAGAGGATAGAACAGAGGAAAACACGGGGCAAAAGAAAAGATAAGAAAATACTAAAGATTCTAACGTAAAGCATATTGGCTTCTGCAGAAAAAAATTAGAGGAGATTTAGAGAAAGGAGAAAATTTAACAAGGACTGAAAAATCTCAACTCTCTAGAGCTTTGGAACTTCATTTTCAGGGTAATGATTACAGGGGATTGGGGAATCAGAACCAAAGAACATTTTTGCAAATATCCCAAAATATTAGTTATGCTGAGCAGAGCCTTTCACCGTGTAAAATAAAGCTTCTGAAGCCACAACGGGACGGAACTGCTCAGCCGCAGCAAGAGAAGCGAGAGGACACTGGGGCTTCAAGAGCAGACATTTTCAGACATTAAAGAATCCAATTCATTTCACGTGCATCCTCTTTGAAGAATGGATGAACAGAAGATATTTTGGAGGAAAGAGTAGACCAAGAAATAAACTAGGGCTCAGGAGACAAGGGCATGACTCCCCAGGAAGCAGTAGAGGCCAGTCCCAGGGAGCGGCTATATAACAGACGCGTATGTGACCAGTAGAATGGGAACTGGAGCCTGATGTTCTCAGTGAGGATGAGATGCAGGATAAAGAAGTGGGACCAAGAGATAATCTCCTCACCTTGAATAACTATAAATTATACAGAGAGCTGTCTTGTAAACATGCTGGATAAGGGCTTCGCAGACGCCTCCGTTCCCTGTTGCCACTTGCTGCAACCCCATCATATTCTTTGACATTGCGAACCTTTGAGCCACCCCCTCCCCCCTTCAAGCGGTTTGCAGACAAAATTCCAAAGAATTCTGTGCTCTGAGCACTGGAGAGAAAGGATTTGGATATAAGGGTTCCTCTTTTTACAGAAGAATCCCAGGATTCATCTGACCACGTGGCAACTCCACACGCCATATGGCATTGGCAGCGTGTCCATCTAGGGGAAAACTGTTAAGGATGAGGACTCTCTCCTGAAGCATACAGGTCCTGGCGTCTTGTCCATGGCAAATGCTGGGCAAAACAGAAAAGGTTCCCAGTTTTTCATGGGCACTACCAAGACTGGGTGGCTGGATGGTGATCTTTGGAAAAGTTTAAAGAAGGCATGAACATCGTGGAAGTCCTGGAGAGCTTTTGGGTCCAAGAACCACAAAAACCAACACGAAGATCGTCATTGCTGACTGCAGTCAACACTAATTCTTCTGATTTCTCTGCTCTCACTGAAGTCCTTCAGGGTCCATATTTTCCTTATTCCCCTCCAAGTCTAGCTGGATTGCAGGGTTATGTTTATGATTATGAATAAAAACTGAGAAAAAATATGCTGGATAAAGAAAGAATTAGTTACCTATTATATGCATACATACATACATACACACACACACACACACACACACACACACACATATATATAGCTACGTGTAATAAAATGAGTCAATCATCATTTGTGAAAAAGCTGAAAGGCTGTTCATGGAAGGAAATATTATCATGATACCACATGTGACATCACTATGAACAATATTTGCATGGTAAAATACTGACTATTCATAGATTAAAGAATGCATGAAGAGCCAGGCAATGGTGGCACACGACTTTAACCCCAGCACTCGGGATATAGAGGCAGGCAGATCTCTGTGAGTTCAAGGCCAGCCTGGTCTACAAAGGGAGTACCAGGAAAGCCAGAGTGATTACACAGAGAAACCCTGTCTCAAAAAACAGATGGGAATGTACTGAGAGTGTAGGGTGGGAATGATGACGATGTAAGATAAACACGCCCTTGACTAGCATCCTAGGGCGTCTACTGGCAGTATTTAAAATGCCATACACAAGAAACAACTGTACACATCTATTATTATTTATCCCTCCTGAGACTGTCATCTCTCTGTTCAAACCAGCTAGCTTAGAGCTAGCTGGAGTGATTTCTTTCTATCTGGGGAGTAGCAGGAGGCATTTTCGACAGGTTCACATAGCCCGTGCTAGCCTCAAATTTGCAGCCCCTCTGCCTCCACTTCCCGAGCTCTGGAACTACAGGCGTGTGTTGCCATGCTAGACCCCACACTTACACACTGCCCTAGTGCTGTCCCGGTACAAGGCAGTGCGATGAAATAGCAGAAGGAAAATCATAGTGGTATGTACGCAGTTAGCCACCAGTCCTCTCCGAGGAACAACGAGAGCCCTGGTTAGGAGCAGTTGCCCCTGTCCATGGTGTAAATACCAGGCCTAAGTTCAAACCACTAATTGTGTCGCTGCACAAGGAACCAGGCAGAGCTGGACACAACGGACCCTCATGAGAAGCCATGACTCGGTCCCAGCTCTCTACTGTGTGGAGCACAGTTCACCCTTTCTCACCAGACACACTCTCTCTTCCAGATCCAGTGGTAGCTCCAAAAGGCCCCCATCTAATCTCTGTATCTTTGTCTCCAGACCCTACCTGACAATAGAAACCTATGAAGGAACAGTTATACTGCTGTATTTCGCTACAAAATCTTCACTCATCCTAAAATACCTTTAAATAGATGCTCAAGGAAGATGCTCCCACCCAAAGGGTAGCTTTCTCTCACAATGCGAGTGAAGGGACACTAGCCCGCTCACATATGTGACTCTGGCAGGCCTTGCTTTTCTCCCCAATTCCCTCCGCCTTGCTAAAAACCATTAGATGGCATTCCTAACGCTAGCCCCCAAGGTCTATTAGCTTATTTGGCCAATTCTTCCTCCTGAGGCTGACTGCTTAGATCTAGTTATCAAAGTATTGGAATGCAGCAATCAGAAGCCCCCTTTGGCTCACCTAATCAACATGCCCAACTAAAATTAAACAACTCATGCTAACACGGGGTTTCTCCTTATACCATTATAAACTGCCGTTTTCCTGTATATATTGCTGTGTCTGTCTCCTCTCTATCCAGAGGCAGTTGTTTGTCTTCCGGGACAAATGCCGGTGTCCTCTTTCCCTTGTTCCCTTCCCCTTCTCCCTCTTCCTCTGTCTTATGCCTTTGTCTCTTATCCCTGTCCTCTGTCTCTTTGGGACAAATAAATCTCCTTGTGCTGAGAACTTGGTTTGTGGGTCATGAGTCAATCAATAATTTTCCTTTCACTAAGCATAAAAAAGAGACAAACAAAAGAAGATGTAGTTGTTACACATCCATTGCCCACAGAAAATGATTTGTGAAAATGATTTCACTTTTATCCCCCAAAAAATTCAAATACATATGAAGATTAGAGAGAATAGTACTGAACCCCCATATATCCATGACTCAACTTCAAAACTTATCGCCTTGTGTTCAGTCCTGTTTCATTTAAACACATCTAAAATCTCAGACAAGCTCTGGATTATTTAAAATCAAGTCTTAGGGGCTAGAGGTATGGTTTAATGGTGAGTTCTTGCTGAAGACCAAGGTTCGATCCCTAGCACCCACACAGTGGCTCACAATCATCTGGAACGCCAGTGACAGGCCGTATAAACCCCTCTTCTGGCTTCAGTGGACACCAGGCATGCATAAGGTGCAAATAACATATACATCATCACATAGTCAAGAGACAGCAATACACATAATTTTTTAAGGAATTAAAAATAACCCACAGACATTTCATATTATATGTAAGGCCTTCATTCTGTACCTCCCAAAGCTAAGAATTCTCTTGAACATGTCTGCATAATTGCATTTCTAAACTTAATGATAACTACTTACCATCAAAATTGACAGGCTAGTATTGTAATTTCCCCAATTATCTTGCAATTTCAGCTAAAATTTTTGATTAAATCAAAGTCAAAACAATGTCCAAACATAGCTATTGTGTGGTATGCCTTAGAGTGTCTTTCAATCTTTAGATTTCTCTCTTGTACTCATTTTCTTCCTTGAAATCTCCCCTCCATTTCTTACAGAAGGAAACTTGTCCCAGAGTCTAGCGCGACTTCATCAGCATGGTGTCCGTAAACACGTTCTTTTCCTGTAATTCGGTGGATGGTGCCGAGATTGGGTCAGATTCAGGGTCAATGATTTTTACATAGCCCCTCTCTATAGATGATGTGAGGTATCTCCATCATGAAACACATGACTCTTTTTTTGTTTTTGTTTTTGAGGCTCACAACATCTGTGATTATTACATAGATGCATGAATTAAATGGGGCTTGTAAAACAGTGACGAAAAGCCCATATTCACTGACTAATAGGAATATGGTAGCTATGACTAAGGGATATTTTTATCCCAGTAATTAGTTATTCTAAGACACGAGTATCATTTTGTTTTTAAATAGGCAGGATGTTTGAATCTCTCTCTTTACGTATCAACTTAAATGTTAAACCTGCTATTTCATACCTTCCAGTGGTGATTAATAAGTTTGTTCGTGAATCTATTTAATTAATTTCAATCCAAGATTAGCTCCTAAAATTGGCATCTTTATTAGTTTTGGATGACTTCTTTGCTTTCTGACAAGAATGTTCTGGATGAATCGGCAATGGACACAGCTGGAAACCCTGCCCCCTGACTCCTTACTTTGGGGTCTGTGAGGGCCACGCTCAAGCAGGAGCCACTGCCCCAACCAGACCTGAATCTGTAGGCCTGGCCTGAGCAAGGGAGAGAGAGCAGAGACATGCCATTCCTCATGGCCGGGGCAGGCAGTATTCAACCAAGCACCTCCTGTGACCCAAACAAGAGCCCAAGAGCCCTGGCACTAGGCGGTTGGGCACCATTGTGGTGAGAAACTACAGGGTAGGGAGGTGAAAGAGCGGGAGAGGAGAAATGGTTTGTGGACTGGGGAGAGAGGAATCTGGAAAGTTGAAGGTGATGAAGAACAAGCTTACCTGAATGGCCATCTGGCCACCCAAGTCCCAGGAGATGTCTGGGACTGGGCTATGACATAGTCCAGGTCTTGGTCCTGGGTCCTGGAGCAGCTGGCCTGTGCTGTACATGGAACCATGGTGACATACTGGCCTGGGTCTGTAGCCCTACCACAGCCAGGGTCTGTATTGATGCCAGTGACCCATGTTGCCACCAAAGGTCACATAGATGCCTGGAGTCTGGTCCACAACCTGTGGCCACGAGGGTGTTAGAAGGTCATGCTGCCACCAGAGACATCCAGATCTGAGTAACTTGTGCTGACATCTACGCCTATGGTGTCATCTGGGCCAGGACGGCTGGAGCAGGCGTCTGTGGTGATATCCATGACCCCTGCACAGGGGTCGTTGAATCCATGTGTGCTGAGGTGGCCCTCCTGTTCACTGGCCCTGGGATGGCTACTTCTACCCCTGGCTGGATATTGCAGCAGGTGAGCTGGCCCTACTGCTCAGGGGAGAGCTTGCCCCATCACTTGGGAAGTGGCCCCAGCATTCACCATAGGCATTAACCCTGCCTGGACAGCACACTAGAGCTGACCCTGTAGTCAGGGACACAGATGAGCCAACCCTGAGAGCAGGAGAGCTGGCCCCGTCCTTTCCCTCTACTTGTATGCCCCCTACAGCAATCAGGAGAGAGGGCCCCTGCACCTTTCCTGGACAAAACTGTAGAACTGGTCCTGGCGATATGAGTGAGGGGCACCCAGATCTGAAGGTCCAAGAGCAGAAATGGCCTTTCTCCTTGCTGTAGGCTGCATTGGGTAAGCTAGCAGAGGCAGTGATGGAGAACTCGTCAGAGTAGTGACCATGAGGGAAAGCTAGGGAGCTGACCAACCGAGCTATCACCCAGGCCCAGAACTAGGGCTATGAGTTGATCTACCCAACATCCACCAAATCTATGAACTGTTGGAGCTTGTGAAGGGGATAAACCTACAGATCCAAAACAGCAGGATCTCCACAACACAGGACAACAGGATATCCAAGCGGAGCCCAGCGAGAGAGACCATTATCACTAAGGTTGCAGAAACCAGAGGCCTTGAGTCATCCAATGACTCATGGCAACGAACACTTCCAAGTGAAGATGAACAGACTAAAGGGTAAACTGTGTGACTCACCAGGCCACACTTCAGCTTCCATAGGATTCTCTTAACTCTTCTTTTCTTTTTGGGGAAGGGGTTCTTTTCTGTAGTTGTTATGTTTTTTGTTTTTGTTGTTGTTTTGTTTTGTTTCTTTGTTTTGTTTGGTTTTTGGTTTTTCTCTTAAATTTGCTTTTGTTGGGGGGGCTTGCAATGGCAGATGCGAGGGGACAGGGAGATAAGTGGGACTGGACTGCACGATGTGAAATCTACAAAGAATCAGTAAAAGTAAAAGAAAACAGGAAAAAAAAGAATATTCTGGGCTAATTTTGCTGGATTTCTTGCCCCAAGTGTATAAACAGCCATTTCTTCAGGAGGTGTGCTTCCTTCTCAGGGTCAATAGTATTCTGAAGTAATGTGTGAGTCCTAAGGATCTTGTCAGTCCTGCAATCATGATAGTGTCTCAGTGGTTTCCTAGAATGGGATTAGAAAAAAAATGCATTTAGAAATGTCTATTGATATTTCTCATCAAAACCAAGGCTGTGACATTTTCATTTAACCTCTTTTATCTTAATTCTATATAATTCCTTTCCCCATGCCACAAATCAAAATAATGCAAGCATCATATTTATTTGATTTATCCCATGATACACACTAACAAATAAAATAAGAATAAGGACATCAGCATCTCATAGGCACAGTCAAGAAATACCTCGAGGGCTGCCAGAAATGATTTTTGAAAACCTAAATATCCCATGAGAGCAAGAAAAGGAAAAGAACAGGAAACAAAAGTGACAAGTTGGATGTGACATGATTTCTACCCAAAATGTGATAAGTTCTAAGTTACAGATCATTCATTATATATGCTGTGGTCCAAGAGGCTGGCTGTGTGCTGGTTCTAAGGGGAACAGCAATTTTTAATATTCAAGAGCAAGATTAATTCATTAAATGAGTACTTATTATAACTTGTCTTCTTATAGATATCATCAAGAATTCAGAAACAACACATTTACTTCAAAAATATTGACATTGGTTTGATATTTCTTATTGGTTTGATATTTCTTTTAGTTTCACAATTCCATGCTCTAAAGTTAAGCTAGAAACAAGCTAGTAAGGGGATAGGGTGGAAGTCAGCTGACCCTAGTCTAAGGAGAGGAATCATTTGCTTCATTAGAACATAGCCATCTAGGACAACTATGGTCACAACATGGACGATCTTCAGGAGAAAAGTCAAGACTATTGCTCAAACAATTAATGGGCTTATCAGAAAACAAAACAATAAAACAAGGCTTAGGGGCTAGGCAGTGGTAGTGCATGTTTTTAACCCCAGCACTCAGGAGGCAGAGACAGGTGGATCTCTGTGAGTTCAAGGCCAGCCTGGTTTAGAAGAACTAGTTCCAGGACAGCCAAGGATGTTACACAGAGAAACCCTGTCTCAAAAAAACAAAAATCCAAAAACAAACCAAACAGACAAACAACAAGGCTTAGACTCCAGGAGAGAATCTCATCTACACTGAGCATCCAGGAAAACCATTTAGAATTAACTCTTATTTTTATCCCAGAATTTGGAGGTGATGTGGGATTTCCCTCTGTATGCTGTGATTACCATTAATAAATAAAGAAACTGCTTTGGACCTATAGCAGGACAGAACTTAACTAGGTGGGGAAAACTAAACTGAATGCTGGGAGAAAGAAGGACAGAGTCAGAGAGACTCAATGTAGCCCCACCGGAGACACACACTGGAACTTTAGCTGGTAAGTCACAGCCACGTAGCAATATACAGATTACTAAAAATGGGTTAAATTAATATGTAAGAGTTAACCAATAAGAAGTTAGAGCTAATAGGCCAAGCAGTGATTTAATAAATACAGTTTCTGTGTGATTATTTTGGGTCTAAGTTAGCTGGGCAGCTAGGAACCAACAGGCAGCTTTCTCCTCCAACATTGGAGGCACTTTTCTTTCGTCTTACAAACATAGATCTCATGGCATATAGCTCCCTTTTTTTCTTTCCTATCATTTAAATAATGCCTTCATTCTACTTCTTTCAGCCCTTTTTCTAGAGATCTGAAGTTTCAGAAGTGATCTATGAAGAAAAAAGTTCATGGCCATGTGAGTTAAAGGTTACCCTGAAATCATTTGTCTTCACTAATCTTCTTGAAAGGCCTGTATGATGCTCTTCCCTCCGCTCACTAAATTTGGTCTGAGTCTGTTTTAAGGGCTACATTACTGCTTGCTGATTCCTAGAGAAACTGCTAACTACCAAGAAAGAAGCACTTAGCCGCCTTTAGTCATGACCAATGGTCTGCTAATAAGAGCCTAAAAGGATCCGAAGGGGCCGGGAAAGAATGCAGAAAACCTCTAATAGATCGCCATGGGACTTCTGCACATTCAGATTTCATTACAGGCCCAGTTTAGTTTAGAGAATCGTGACTGGCAGGTAACGCCCGTGATGGATGGTGCGGCTATTATGGATGGGGCAGGCTGGGTGTACTTAAGGTAGTCTGTGCAAAACTTACATCACATCCCACTCTAATGTGCCTATAACTGCGACACAAGAATAGAAGAGAGGACATTCGAGTTCTCTCTAATCTCTGTCTCAAGAATGACATCCATGGAGGGGATTCCTTCACCTAATTTATCCCTGGGTGGGTATGAGAGTAGCCTGGAGAACAACGGGTGGTATTCACTAGAGATGTTTAACACAGAGAGACAAATATAATTTGCTTATTGTTTGTGAAAACATTGCTTTTCTAGGGTAACAATAGCAATCATGACTTCCGCTTTAAAGGTTGAGCATTGTCCTATGCAATGTACACAGAAGACATTTTCCTCTGTGTTTTATATCTGAGGGAACTGTGAGAAGCCAAGCAGCCAAGCCAAGGCACAGTGCTTGTGAGCGGTGAGAGGACATGTCTAAGTGCAGACACATGGGACTGCCAAGCTCCCCAGTCGGAAGAACATTCTCTTCCCACAGCAACAGCATCTACCTTAATGTTCGCTACAGACCTTGAATTTGTCTTGTTAGTTCATAAGCACTTAGAAGGTAGATCTGCACCCAATAGCCACATCATGTTCCAAAGCTGGGCATGATGGTGCACACCTGAAGTTCCAGCCCTTGGAAGTAGAGGCAAAAGGACCATAGATTTGATGCCAGCATGGTCTAAATAGTGAGATCATGTCTCCCCTACCTGTTTACCTCCCAGACCAGAAATAAAGAAATAAGTGAAAAAATAAGGAAGAGAGGAGGGAAATGGTTCACTGATCACTTAGTATGAATAGACATAATTTCTGCTTTCTAGGTATTTGCATCCTAGGAAGAACATGTTCCCAGAGGTGAGCATGTATATCATCTTCTGCATTTTGAGGGAAGCAGATTCCACAACAGCACCAGTGACAGTCAGGTAAACCCTATTTTCTGTATGATATGTTTCAGAAGTTGGCAATATAGTCAGAACATGTGTAGCCTTGCTTGCCAGCTTGGTTAGGGCTCAGGAATCAGCTAGAGAAGTGTGGCCAACTGAGAGGAGAACACAGTTGGTCTGACCTTCCTCACTTCCGCAAAGTTTGGCCCAGGAGAATTAGCTTAATTTCATTACGTTTCATGTTATTATATACAAAACAGGACAAATAATACATCCTTCAGCAAATTATTATGATAACCCCAAAGAAGAATTTTAAATGTCCTTACAAAGCTTTTAAACCATGGTAGTTGTTCCATGAAAAATAACCTACTTTCCAAACATCCAGTTTAAGAAAGATTTATTAATAAGTAACCTTCCTTGAGCTGTCTTCAGAAAAATTCCAAGATGTATTTAGTGAACAAAATGAGTATAGTTTTTAACTGTGTATGAAGGCAGATGGGAGGGGAGAATAGGAGGTAAATGCAACTTCAGTCATCGACTTTCTATGCTTCTGTATTGTTTGAGTTTTACATGTAGTTGAATGTTATTTTTTAAAAAACAACAGTAAACAACAGCAAAAAGAGAAAGACTTGTTGAACCTTTGCAAGTGCAAAATAGATCTTAAAGCCGCTAAGGAATGATTTCCCGCAGCATCAGCTACTCCTCCACTCCTCTCTATTTACAGGTCAGAGCTGCACCAGGGATATTTTCTGTGCTGTAAGCAGTGGCCAATGTGGAAAACCTCAGGTCACCACAGTGCAGAGAGGGAGTGTCATCGGAGTGTTCAGGACAAAGGGCATATCTGCATCACTGCTCCCTGACCACAAGGCTACCACAAAATTCACAGAAGACAGGGCAAGAAGACTGCAAGAGCCAGAAGTCAGGGAGGACCAGAGTGAAACAGTGACTTCTGCTGCCCTCATGAACTCACCTGCCTGCACAGGGCAAGCCAAGCAACATCCCAGGGTTGAATAGTGGGGGACTCAGGAGCCCCCACTCCCAGCTGAGAAGCTATTGACAGGTGATGGGTTCTGGAAAAGGGAAGTCTGTATTCCAAGGGGCGTGGCTCCTGGTAGGTTGACCACATTCCGGTGGATGGCTCTACACCCAGGAGTACACAGAAAACACAAATTTGACTGAACGGCTTTTTAAAAAGAAAAAAGAGGATGTAAAGTTGGAAAAATGAAGGAAGATAGAGATGGACCTGAGAGGAATTAGGGGGAGAAGAAGTTGGGGTGAATGTGACCAAAATACACTGCATGGAATTCTCAAGAACTGGTGAAAATATTAATAAAAAGAAACAGCCCACCATAAGCTAGAAGGGGATAGATGTGCCAATAGGCACAAGCAACATGATGCAACAAATTATAAAATAAAGGCTATCAACTTGAGAGTGAGGGGTGCTAGAATTCAAGGGTGATTATCTAGGAGAGGCTGAAAGAAGATAATAAAGGGAACAAAACATGTAAGATGCTGCTGTGGGATTCCCCTCTGATGCTGTGAGTACCATTGGTTAATAAAGGAACTGGCTTGGTCTGATGAGCTAGGCAGGGAAACTAAACTAAATGCTGGAAAAAAGAAGGCAGAGTCAGAGAGAAGCCATGGAGCTGCCGCCAGAGATAGACATGCTGGAACCTTGCCTGTAGGCCACGAACCTCATGGTAAAATATAAAATAATGTAAATGGGTTAATTTAATATGTAAGAGCTTGTTAGAAATATGTTATAGTGATTGGCCAAGCAGTGATTTAATTAATACAGTTCCTGTGTGGTTATTTCAGGAGTCTGGGTGGTGGGGAAGTGAACAAGTGGCTGACTCCCACTACAAGATGCTTTTAAAAAGTGCTGCTGGATGAGATTGGCAAAGTGGAAGAAGTAAAAGGCTTACTCCTTCCAGAAGCAAGGGCATCAGAATCTGGCAAAAGTGGTAGAGTTACAACTTGTGTTTGGCTACAAGCACAGAACCTGTGTGAATCTGGAAAGTGTTCACTGAAGGCAAGGTTGTGAGTAAAGATCTGGACAATTGAGGTTTCATGATTGTCAACAGAGTAGGGCTGAGAATCACCATGGAAACAAACTTCTGGGGATGATCTAGATTATGCTAATTAGGTAGAAAGAATCTGCCTAATTTTAGACAGTATCATTCCAGAGCTAGGGGAGTCTGGACTGGATGAAAAGGAGCAAACAAGCTGAGCCCAGTGTGCACGACTCCTGCTTCCTCTCTGCAGATGCAATGTGACCAGCCACCTCCTTGAGGTCCTGTTGCTGTGCTCTCCCCTCCATGGCAGACTACACCCCCTTGAAATGTTGTCGAACCAAACCCTTCTCCCCTTAATCAATCTCTTGAGAGACATTTCATTACAGCAATGAGGAAAATAACTAATATGGCACCCATCATTATCTATTCAAACATATAAGCACCTACTGTGCGCCAGGTACTGTTGTTACAACCCTCTAGGGCAGTGGTCCTCAGCCTTTCTATTGCTGCAACCCTTTAGTCCAGTTCCTCATGTGTTGTGACCCCCCAACCGCAATTATTTTCATTGCTACTTCATAACTGTTATTGTGCTACTGTTATGAATTGTAATGAAAATATCTGTGTTTCCTGATGATCTCAGATGACACCTGTGAAAGGTCATTCGACACCTCCCAAAGGGTTCATGGAGCAGTTGAGAACCACTGCTCCATGGAGACAACAAGGTGTATCCCTCAGATTTGCAAGGGTGATACCTGTTTTTCAGTGTAAAACTACTTTTAGCTTGTTGTTTTAAAGTTGTTAACAGTGTAATTGGGCTCATTTATAAAAGATACCCATTAAGGCCACCCTCAGATCTGAAGTGAAGAGAAAGGAAACCCCGGCATCACTGTCACCCTTCAGAAGTGTTCATGTCATAAAGAAAAGGGTCGCTTTGCAAATGCACTTTCCCTTCCATGAA
The DNA here is from genome assembly GCF_037038515.1 of Microtus pennsylvanicus. NCBI lineage: Eukaryota > Metazoa > Chordata > Mammalia > Rodentia > Cricetidae > Microtus > Microtus pennsylvanicus. The sequence continues at coordinate 59,956,488 of NC_134582.1, forward strand.
AGTTAAGGCTTTGGCCACTTTGAACCCGCACTGTATAAGCACAAGTCACACTCACCTCCAAACACTTGACAGCTCAGCAATGGTGTCTATCCGCATAGATCATGGTAAAATGCCTTCCCAAGAGTCCTCATCCATGAAAACCTAAGGGGAGAAATAATGGAAAGCAAAGTAGAATTTATTAAATTGTTCTTTTATTGTACCTGCACAATCATTTCTGTCCTGATTTCCACAGGCACACAAGAAAACCAAATTAAGTCTTGGATTTATTGCCTGCTTTGGGCATCTTGACATCTACTGCGTAAACCTAAGTCTGTTTCCTTGCAACCGTTGTCAGAGGCATCTTGTATTTCTCACTGAGAAATTATATAACAAAGAGACAAAGGAGATTAAGGCAGCAGACAAATCGGGCGGCACTCCCCAACCATGAGATGGCTCTCCTTTTTCTCAGAGCAGACTGCATTTCTTTCAACTCTAGCGATATATTAAAAGACAGTGTTATAATGACACATAAATATAAAAAGGAAAATTAATAGAATAGATGCATTAGGAAACACCAGCAAAAAGAATATAAATATATAAGACAAATAAGCAAAGAGACAGGTGACGTAAAAGGAATAGGTCATCAAGAAGATGTGACAATCATAAGCTTCTATGAGCCTAATGACAAAGCATATAAACAGAAATAAGAAGTCAGTTGTAAGAACAAGTGAAGGAGTCCGAATCATAGCCAGCAATTTTAAAATATATACGTGAAAAGCACACATTTAAAAAAAAAACACCAAAACATGAGTAGGAAGAGAACGTTTCCATTGCAAATGTAATGATAATGGCAACGCATTACTCCCTAAGTGGAATAAATAAGAAATGCCTGTCAGGCAGTACATTTTCAAGTACCCACGATTCATTCACAGAAATTGATCACAAACGGGTGACAAGGGAATTCAATAAATTTTGAAGAATTAATACATTCCCTGACCACAAAACACCAAAGTTGGAAATTAATAATTGGGACAAAAAAATCCAGATACTCAGAAAACTTGAAGTATATGTCTAATAACTCATCAATTAAAGAAGTTCTCATGACAGAATATAGATAGTACTTTAGAACGAAATGATAACTAGTCTACATCAAAATATTGCTGTGTTATCAAAAGATACACAATGAAGCCATGCTGAGATCAAAACATGGATATCTACTTATTAAAAGGGAGAATCAGGTATAGTGGTACCCACTTGCAATCCCAGCTCTCCTGTCACTCAGGAGGTCAAGGAAGGAAGATTGTGGTAAATTTGAGGCCGCTCTGGCCTATAGTGAGGAGGAGGAGGAAGAAGAGGGGGAGGAGAAGAGAGGTAGGAAGTAAAGGAATATGGAACATTTGGGGGATGGAGAAATGGCTCAGTTGTTGAGAGCACTAGCGGCTCTCCCAGGCGAACCAAGTTTGATTCTCAGAACCCACATGGCAGTTCATAGCCTTCTATAACTCAAGTCTCAGCACCAAATGCCCTCTGTGCCCTGTTATGGCCTCCATGGGCAGCAATCAAGCATGTGGCTCACACACACATGCATGCAGGCAAAACACCCACACATGGAGAATTCTTTAAGAAAGAGTTGATAAAACAAACATGGAAACTTTGCTGGATTAAATTTGCATATATATATATATATGCATAAAGAACATTATTTACCATATTACAGATAATTGAAAGAAGATTGGCTACGAGTCTCAAAAACCAATAATGTTCTGGGCAGTGTTGATTCACACCGTTAATTCCAGCACTTGGGAGGCAGAGGCAGGCCAATTTCTGTGAGTCTGAAGCCAGCCTGGTTTACAGAGCTTGTTTCAGGACAGCCAGGGCCATTACATAGAGAAACCCTGTCTTGAAAAGCAAAACAAACAAACAAACAAACAAAACCCAATAATGAATACTCTTCAGTGCACAGAAAATCTTGTATTTTCAACACTTCCATTTCAGGAAAATAAAGTAACGTTCATTGCCAAACTTCTACGGCCCACCCCCAACCTTCTCTTTCATCCCTCCCTGGCCCCCCATAGGGAAGCCCTGCTCTCTTCACTGTCCCTGTTATCTACACCAGGCACAGCTCAGTCTGATCCCACAGGCTTTCGCACCACTCCTTCCTTGTCGCTTCTGTTCTTTCATGGCCTTCTCCATGCTCTTTCCCACTTGAAGTTTTCTGTCTTAGCTCTGACCCTGTCTTTCCCTTGCTTGCTCACTTTAAAGGAAAAGGTGATAGAGAAGGCATCCTCCTCTTCTGGAGATGGATTCATCCCCACAGATCATTACTGTTTCCTTTTGCAGTGTTTCATTTATACCCTGATCATATAAGTTTAGAAGACGCTGGAACACCCACTGGGATGACTGTACTTTTCTGTGTTTCTTTAATTCAGGCAAGGGCAGGACAACAGCTGACTGGGGGCCCTCCCCCAAAACCAAAGCCACTAAATCTCACCTATATGTCAGTGAGACCCAAGAGCACTTACTTCAGATAAAAGTAAATTAAATGTGCCAATGTATATCTTGTCATCCAAAAGATTTAGCAATAAAGAGAACTGTATTAACTCTTTCTGGAGCTTATATTTTAGTAATATATAAAAGTTGCATGCTTTATTAATCTTCCCTTCAGATGTGCTGTTTGGTTTTTGACATTACACAAACTGAGGGGCAGCACTTAATTTAATGAAATTCCAAATGTTCCAAGAGGATTTCATATTTCCATTTTAAGAAAAGCCTGAGTAGGTGTTCTTGTCATCTGCCTCACAGTTGCTCACTTGATCTCACTGACTGACACTTTTAGGGGAGGTGTAGCAGGCTAACATTGATAGGCACTAGCTGACTTTCTTATTAGCACTTTTATGTAATCGTGCTAAATATAAGTAATGTAATGTCAGATAGTTGTATATTAAAATAAAACTTAAAAGTCAGTTTATCAACCTGAAAGAATTTTGAAGTTAGTAATTCTTCTCACTGCAGAAATATAAAATATTGTAGTATTGAATAAATTTGATAATGATATTTCTACTATATCAAGAATGGAATGCATTTATAAGTAAATTTCTGAGTTTAACTTGTCCATTAAGTTTCTTTTCTACTCTTAGAATAATTTACCTGGGGGCAGTTTCTTCGTATTAACTGACTGGGAGGGAGAACTGGAGAATCTGGATAGGTAAGGACACCCGAATAATTTTCCTCTATCTTCTTAGCTGAGTATCACTGTACTTAGAGAGCAACTGTAACATGAAAACGAGAAGCTTCCGCAAGTTCTATTTTTCCATACAGCCAAGTGTGAATCACATAACTAAATGACATGGAAGAGACCCCAGGAAGATGTATGCTACCATTTCAGTTTTCTGGGGGTCATGATAATTTATTCTGCAGAGGAGAAGTTGCTAATGATGTCTTTCCATGGTCTATGGAGTGATTTCTCACGCTATGGTAGAACTCCTCAACCTCAAGAAGGAATCTAAAAACTGTATGCTATTATAAATACATTTCTGGGTTTAGCGTATTTGTGCATAAACTTCTCTTCTACACTTAGCATAATCTGCTTAGGGTGTTCTCTTCAGTATTAACTTGGTAGGGAGCACTTGAAGCATCACTGAAAACAGGTCATTGCAAACACAAAGGTTATACCTATTTACATTTTGGACAACAGTCTGAGAAATCCCAATGTCGTCATGCCCTTGAAATCAAGACTACTCTTAAAGTGTTTTTTTAAGCTTTGCTTAGAACTAATCCACCAAGTTACCAGCAGTTAGCAAGAGCTTGTAGCTTGTGCGTTCGTCTTTCATCCTCTACATGCTTTGGGGGTGACGTCACCCTGTACCATTTAGATGTGTGGAAGCATTCACGTGATCAAGTTTACTTAAATTTTGTGAACAAATTATGGTGTTCTGGGCTCTGTTTTAAGCTATAAAAAATCAGAATGAATTAATACATATTGGTACTAGCTATGAGCAAAGTCCTTTCTATGTATCATAAAATAAAATCCAAAATATATCTCTCTTTTCGAATAATTCTGTAAAATATCCTCTAAATGATGTTGGTGTCACTTAAAATGATTACTTGAGTGACTATCAATAACTTCCCAATGACAATCACTAACCTGAGAGATTCAAAGCGTACATAAAAACAGAGAAGACAAGCAATATGCCTAAGAGCATAAAGGTGCTTGCTGCCAAGCCTGACAATCCAAGTTCAGTCCCTAGGGTTCACATGGTGGAAGGAGAGAATCAACTCCCACTCATTCTTCTCTGACCTACACTGGCAATTCATGCTTTAAGTGTGCACATACACAAACACCTGCACATGTGCGCATGCGCTCACACACACACACACACACACACACACACACACACACACACACGCATGCACAGCCAGAAAGAGAGAGAGAGAAAAAGAGGAGGATGAGAGATGAGAGGGGATAAAGAGAGAGAGGAGAGAGAATAAACGTTTTTAAAAGCAGAGAAGACATGAAGTGTACCTAGTGGTAGGCAGTCTCCCTGAATCCCTAGCATCTGCTCACCTTGTTAACAGAAGCATTGGTAACCCTGGGCCATCTTTATCAGACTGTGATCAGAAGGTGGAAACATGGGATTGATGGTTGGAAGAAACAAAGGGCAACATGAAACTTTGCTACCTGCAATGCCAAGAGGAGCCCGCCATTTCTCTGGTCCAGGTGTGTCTTGCCTTTTGACAAGCCTCTTACAAGTGTAGTAGGCTGCACTGTGAGCTAAGAAGTAGATAAATTCTCTGGTTTTTATAGTGTTTGACAGTACTGAGTAAGGATGTTTAAAAGTACACAAAATACTATAAGGGGGATCTTAGTTATTTTTGATGCCATGGTTGGCAGCTACTAGACTCTCCTGGTGGGAAGCCCCTCTGTATAGTGTTGCTCTTATTGTTTAATGAATAAAAAAATCTGTTTCAGCAGTGGCTTAGCAGAGTTGAGCTAGGCAGGAAAACTGAACTGAATTCTGGGAGAAAGAAGGTAGAGTCAGGAGACACCTGGTAGCCCCACCGGGAACAGACATGCCGAAATCTTGCTGGTAAGCAAGTGATTACACAGATTAATAAAAATAGGTTAAATTAAGATATAAGAGTAAGCCAATAAGAAGCCAGAGCTAATGGGCCAAGCAGTGATTTTAATAATTCAGTTTCTGTGTGGTTATTTTGGTTCTGGGCAGCCGGGAACAAACAGGCGGCCTCTTACAACACTCTGCCTGGCTGTTCTTGCTGCCTTGAGCAACAAGGGCTGTCATTCAAACAGGCAAATGACCCGCTCTTCTACCTGTACTGACCACTCTGAACACCCCCCAGACAGCTCGAGGAAGCCACTTACTCCTGGGAGCTTGTACTTTCTTAGTCGGGACTGTTTCAAGCAGTTTAGGTCTGTCTTGACAACCATTTCTATCCAGCCAAAGGGGGCGCTCTGCCCCTGAGATCCCTGCAGAGGGACGATTGGGACCAGTGCAAAGGGAATAATGACATGATTGGAAATCTTCATTTGCATGGAAGTTTTTTTGTCACAAAGCAAACACCCCTTCTCTGGACCCCTAAGCAGGCTGTTGGTTCATCTGCTGAGTCTCCCAGGAGATATGTTCCTGTGTTTCGATGTCAGGTTCATAACAGAGCAGGCTAAGCTGGCGACAGCAAGAAAGTGGCTGCAGAAGCAGAGACTGCTGAACAAATGGCTGCCTGGCTGAACTGTAGAAGCAGCAAAATACTGGCTTGGTAGCTGAATCAAAGGAGGATCCACGGAGAGCACTGGGCATGCAGAACTGGGAATGTAACAGGAACAATGCCACCTTGACTGTGGCAACCGTGGGAGACCTGGGAGCCACAGGGTTTGTGAAAACCTTGACAACCAAAGAGTTGGAGCTAGGGAGCTGTCTCAGACTGTGACAATGGAGAGGCAGAGTGACGTTGAAGCAAAGGCCACGACATCAAAAATGACAGCATCAGAAGCATCAGCAATGGCCATAAAGATCACGAGTCTTAGATACCACAGGCCTAGAAGCTGTAATATCAGCCACTGCTAGGAACTGACCAGTCCCAGAGCGTATGCCTGCAAGTTGCAATGACAGCTTCCACCACTGACTGAGGAGCGCTGACTTCTTCTGTTTATACAAGAGCTGGAACATTTGTAGAGCTAAGATGTCTCATGATCCCAGTCCTCCGAGAGCTGTAAAACACTAGATGGTACCACCTACTGCTGCTCCCACCTGCTTGCTGCTGCTCACAGATGCTGAGGAATACAAAGACCAACACTAGGCGAGTTTCTCTCATCTATTCATGATTTCTAACTAGATAGAGCAAAAAGATCCCAGACTGCCAATGGGTAACGCCCCAGTGACTTTGGTGCATATCAGATGTGCACCTCTGTCCTGCATTTTTGCTCCCAATTCTAGCCTGTTCTTGCCAACTGTCTGTCAGACGTAGTTCACAAATGACTCAAATTTAAATGCCCACGTTCAACACATTCTCTCTCTTGCCCATCACATATTCAGTGGGCTCTTCTTTCCTCCAAGCTGTTAATGGGATCGTCACTACCAGGACCCCAAACAAAAATTCCATAAAGGATCCTCATTGTTAGTCAGGCATGTCAACAGAACAAAGTCAATTTAATAGTACCAGGCTGAGATAAACGTTGCTTAGTAGAGAAGACTCTACCAAGTGATGAGACAATTAATAAAACCCCCACTTGCCTATAGTTGATCTGTTCCTTCAAAGTTACTTTGCTTCATCTCTAGTCTGACTTATCATAGCCTGACATAAAATTTCAATGCCAATTGGGGTTTTTTTTTGTTTTTTGTTTGTTTGTTTTTTTAGTCTTTATACATGTCCCCCTTTGTGCTAATTACATGCCTACATACATTGAATGTCTTAAGGCTGGATTTACCTTTTTACCTATAAAGTCCTGATCAGTTTTGGAGAATTGCTTCACCCACAATGGGTCAATTAATCAAATTCTGAGGATTTCAGCTCCTTAATAAGTTTTTTTAGATCTGCTCCTTTATTTACACTTCTGGAACTATATTATCCTAGTTAATGTTCTGTGATCTGTCACCAGACTTTTCTCCTGCCCCTGACTTGTCCCCCATCTTCTCTGACTCAACCACTTCAGATCTATTTTGTGTACTCTTTCCAAAATTCCAAGTACCAGACCTGATCTTGGTACTTACCTGCCATGCTATTCCAGTAGCCCTCCCTTACACAGTAGATTATCTATTACAGGTCTTCTGTGATGATAACGCTAATGTCCCTTCACAGGATGGGCATGGGTGATCCGAATCCTGTCGAATTCTCTCTCTCATCTCAGCTACTCCCTAGCTCATATCTCATGATACAGGAAAACCAAACTAGCTAGAGTGGTTCTCCTGGACAATGGACTGCCCTAGCCTCAGTGGTATTCCACACACTGGCCCCTTCCTAGTCCTCTTCCCATGCCTTGTCATGGTCTGGAGTCTTGGACTGTAGCAGGAGTCTCTAGAAGGCTATCTTCTCCAAAGAGGAGACTCTCTTTGCAATACCCCAACGCCACCCTTCTTGTCTCCATGGATTTTAATTATAGTGTTTCTGGCTCTCCCATGAACATGTCTTTCTGTCCCCACTGGCTTGGAGGGTGCCTCACATATATGAATGCTATAAACACTTATTGAACAAGTGGGTAGATTGGTAGATGGATGGATGAAGACTGGGTAATGAGCTAAGGGCATTTATGTGCAGTTTAATTAAAGTATACTTTAAAATGTAGTCAAAGGATAGAGGGGCACATCACTGTCTGTTTCCCTTTTGGAAGGGCATCAGTTCCTGGGATAGACACATCAACAAAAGAACACCTCTGTCTGTTACTTCAACAATTTCCATACTTTCGTTTTCTCTTATTAAACTCTGACAAGTTAGAAACGTAACAGTTGTCTGTTGGTGGTGGCCCACGCCTTTAATCCCAGCACCTGGGAGGCAGAGGCAGGCGGATATGAGTTCAAGGCCAGCCTGGTCTACAGAGTGAGCTCCAGGGTGGCCAGGGCTACACAACAACCTTATCTCAAAAACAAACAAAAAAAAAAAAACGTAACTGATAAATTGGAACATAGTAAATATTTTCAACTCAGTATATTTGTTCTTATGATAGGCACAGTGCAATTGTGGTATTAAAAATCAATGTAAAAATGTGGGTTTTCTATTACTATATCAAAAATCTGTATTGTTTTTAGAGAGTTCATTCTCATCATATCAACTTTGTAAAAATGTGGCAAATGACTTGAGTCCTTGGAAGAGGGACAACTGTGCTAAGTGTAAATGTGACTCTAAATTATTCATCAATAAGATGAGAAAATATGTAGAAAGGGTAGGTGGAATTTTACATTTCTACTACAATTGAAGTAGTTTTTAAAAAAGGTATTTTGGCATCTGAGGTAGTGCTAGATAAATGTATCTTAAAATAGAATGGGAGTTTGAAGAAGGCAAGTGAAGATTGGGCCTTTTGTGAGTGTCAGATCCTTCAACAGGACCCAAGGAGAGTTTGCATAATCCCGTTAATGACACATCTTCCAGTACATTAGCAAAACAGTTAGAGCAAAGTGAAACTCAATGGCTTCTGCCCCCATGACTCCCCAGTGCCCATTTAAATGCCTGGGGACTGTGAGCACCAATCAACTTAAGCTAGATACCTCCTCATAGGTTTTGTCTCCCCATAAGATTTAATGGTAAGGATGCAGGGAAATTAAAGACATACATCTTACTGATAAAGTCAAGAAAGGAAAAATGTCAAACTTCTGGGCTGTTTTGTAGAGGAAACACACACATAGGCCTTGACAAAGGTGTGGAAAACAAGAGTCCTCACAGCTCTACCTGGTAAATACTCTCTACTCTTCCCCAACATCTGATGGTTCCTTCTATGCCCTCGTATATTTTTATCTTATTTTTCTACTTATATGTGTTCTTTTCAAAAGCAGGAAGAGAGCTGGTGAAATGGTTTGGCTGTTAAGGGTTAGGCTCATGGCCAAAAATATAAAATGTGGGAAGAATTTATCCAGACTTGTGGCTCTCATTAATTATTCTCTTTATTTAAAGGTACAGTATCTTTTTTATTATATCGATTTATTTGGCCTCTCTCTCTCTCACTCTCTCTCTCCTGTCTCTCTCTCAATTTTCTCTACCTCCTTCCATGTGTGTGTGTATCGCAGAACATGTATGGAACTCTACCATATGAATCTCCAGTGACCTGAGTAATAAATGTCCCCTACAGTCTTAGGCATTTGAACACTTGGTCCCCAGTTGGTGGTGCTGTTTGGGTAGATTTAGGAGATGAGGCTTTGCTGTGGTAAACACATCACTGGAGGCAAGATTTGAGATTTTAAAGATCCCAGCCATTTCTAGTTCACTCTCTGCTTTGGGTTTGCAGTTCAAGATGTGAAGTCTCACCTGCTGCTCCAGCAGCATGGCTGCCCCACGGCTGCCTCCACCCCACTTCACAGACTCTAACCCTCTGGAACCATAAGCCCAAATAAAACCTCCTTCTTTAAGCTGCCTTGGTCATGGTGGGGTTCTGTTTTGTTTTTATTGTTGTTGTTTGTTTGTTAACTTTTATTGATTCTTTGTGGATTTCACATCCGGATTCCATTTATCTCCCTATCCCCTTGCATCTGACTATGCAACCTTCCCCTCCCACACACACACACAATAAAATTTTTAAAAAAATCAAATACCAAACCAACCAACTACCACTACCAACAACAAATAAATAAATGAAAGAGAAGACTCTCATCTTGTCAGCTGCAGTGTAGCCCGCTGAGCCACACAGTTTACCTGTAGACTGTTCATGTTTACTTCTTAAGTGTTGATTGTCATGGGTCTCTGGTCTGGCCTGAAGCCTCTGGCTTCAGCTACACTGTTCAGAATGGTCCGTCCTTGGGGCTCCTCTTGGCTGTCCTGTTTGTTGTCCTGTGTCATGGAGTTCCTGCAGTCTTATTTCTGTAACTTCATCCCCTTCACATGGTCCAACAATTCATGGATGAGGTAGATGTTGGGGTGGGCCAACTCATAGCCCTGGTTCTGGCCTGGGTGGTGGCTGTGTAGGTCAGTCCAGCAGATTTCCTCCATGACCACCACCTAGGTGAGCTGTTCTGCACTGGCTCAGTCTGTCCACCCAGTGCAGCCTGCAGCGAGGGACAGTGCCAGGTCTTCTGCTCTCAGGTCCTCAGATCCAGGTCACCCACACTCACACCATCAGGGTCAGCTATATTGTTTTGTCCAGGCAAGGTGCAGAGCCCTCTTTCCTGACGGCTGTAGGGCTGGGGTCAGTTCTATTGCTCTCACATTCTCAGGGATGTTGCACCAGTGCCCTCTACAATAGTGTTAGCTCTAACATCTGTCTAGGTGGGGTGTAGGGCCTGCTCTCCAGTGCACTGCAGATAGCGAGGGGCAAGGCTTGTGACCCCAAGCCAACTCTCTAGCCTGCCACAAATAGCAAAACTGGAGGGTGGAGGGGTAAACTCTGCTGCTCTCACGCCTTCTGGACTGACTCACCTGCATCCCCTACAATAGGATTAGCTCTAGTGTGCTGCCCAGATGTGGTATAGAGCCGGCTCTCTTATATGCTGCAGTCGATGAGGGGCAGGGCTAGTTCTCCAACTCAATCATGGTGTAGTTTGTTTTCTATTAGGGATCAAAAAGTAACTAACACAGGGTCTCAGGGATTGAACTCAAGTTGTCAAGTTCCTTCATCCACCAAGCCATGTTGTCCATTCCTATTAAGTATTCTTGCCCTTTGTAGACCCACACCTCAGTAAGTACACTCAGTTTATACTGCTGCTTACTAGACGGTCACAGTAGCAGGAGGAGTTTGAGGACAGGAACACGGGGCTACCAACTTGAGCACTGAGTACACGCTCGCTGTGTCACTGAGTGTGAGTTCACTGTATCACTGAGTGTGAGCTCACTGTGTCACTGAGTGTGAGCTCACTGTATCACTGAGTGTGAGCTCACTGTATCACTGAGTGTGAGCTCACTGTATCACTGAGTGTGAGCCCACTGTATCACTGAGCACCGAGTGTGCACGCACTGTATCACTGAGTGTGAGCTCGCTGTATCACTGAGTGTGAGCTCACTGTATCACTGAGTGTGAGCTCACTGTATCATTGGGCACTGAGTGTGAGCTCGCTGTGTCACTGAGTGTGAGCTCACTCTATCACTGAGCACCGAGTGTGCACTCACTGTATCACTGAGTGTGCAATCACTGTGTCACTGAGTGTGAGCTCACTGTATCATTGGGCACTGAGTGTGCACTCACTGTATCACTGAGTGTGCACTCACTGTATCCCTGAGTGTGAGCTCACTGTATCACTGAGTGTGAGCTCACTGTATCACTGAGTGTGAGCCCACTGTATCACTGAGTGTGAGCTCACTGTATCACTGAGTGTGAGCTCACTATATCACTGAGTGTGAGCTCACTGTATCACTGAGTGTGAGCCCACTGTATCACTGAGTGTGAGCTCACTGTATCACTGAGTGTGAGCCCACTGTATCACTGAGTGTGAGCTCACTGTATCACTGAGTGTGAGCCCACTGTATCACTGAGTGTGAGCTCACTGTATCACTGAGTGTGAGCCCACTGTATCACTGAGTGTGAGCTCACTGTATCACTGAGTGTGAGCTCACTGTATCACTGAGTGTGCACTCACTGTATCACTGAGTGTGAGCTCACTGTGTCACTGAGTGTGAGCTCACTGTATCACTGAGTGTGAGCTCACTGTATCACTGAGTGTGAGCTCACTGTATCACTGAGTGTGAGCCCACTGTATCACCGAGTGTGCACTCACTGTATCACTGAGTGTGAGCTCACTGTATCACTGAGTGTGAGCTCACTGTGTCACTGAGTGTGAGCTCACTGTATCATTGGGCACTGAGTGTGCACTCACTGTATCATTGGGCACTGAGTGTGCACTCACTGTATCACTGAGTGTGAGCTCACTGTATCACTGGGCACTGAGTGTGAGCTCACTGTATCACTGAGTGTGAGCTCACTCTATCATTGGGCACTGAGTGTGAGCTCGCTGTGTCACTGAGTGTGAGCTCACTGTATCACTGAGTGTGAGCTCACTGTATCACTGGGCACTGAGTGTGAGCTCACTGTATCACTGAGTCTGAGCTCACTGTGTCACTGAGTGTGAGCTCACTATATCACTGAGTGTGAGCTCACTCTATCATTGGGCACTGAGTGTGAGCTCACTGTATCACTGAGTGTGAGCTCACTGTGTCACTGAGTGTGAGCTCACTGTGTCACTGAGTGTGAGCTCACTGTATCACTGAGCACCGAGTATGTCTGGTTTTCATGAGTGTTCGCAGGTATATCTGACAGAGGAGTCCAGCTCCACCCAGCCTTCTTGCATGGCTCACTAGAGACAGAGTAGAAACTGTGTAACTTAGGAATGCTGGTGGGATGGCCTTCTGGGAAGGCTGTTTCAGCAGACCTAAAAAGCGCTTTCTCTTTCTAGGGAGAGACTTGCTGCAAGTCATCTAAACTGCCTCTGACACAAAAACACCTCTGAGACTTCGAGTCGGCTGAGCCACAGACTCACACAGTCTAAAAAGATTTTTTGGCACTAATAATTTAATAATAGAATCATTTTATTTTGGTACTAATTAGAGCAAAATAGAATGTCTTGTACCTTTACTTTGTGACATTAAATAGATAAATTCATTGAGGAAAAATCTAAATTATTTCACCAACTACTGTAGTCAGATTTTTAACAGGGAGACTTATTGATTATAAAAGCTCAGCCTTAGTCAAGGCTTATTCTAAACTAGTTCTTATAATTTAAATTAATCCATATTTTTCACCTATATTTTTACTTCATCTCTGTACTGCCCATCGTTTCTTCTGTGTCTGACTGGTAATTTTTTCTTACCAGGGTTGTCTGTCTGCCTGTACTCTCCAATCTAGCAATTGGTCGTTCAACTTTTTATTACACCAATCACAACAACATTACACAGTGTACAAATATCTTGCAACAAACTACAGACTCTTCTAAGTGTAAAAAACTTAGCTTATATATTTAACTAGAGATACAATAGTTAAATTTTGTTTGACCATTATTCTGAGCATATTTTAAAAACAATTTATTGACCTAGAGAGTTTGTCTTGACATGCACAAGACCCTTAGTTTGATTCCTAGCACTGAAAAAGTCAAAACAACCACAGATCCCTCAAAAAAATCATCACCATGCAAAACAAATAATGATTCAATAATTTAGTTTCATCTTAGAGAGCATTTATTGAAGCTTTAGGGCTGTATAGACTACCTCTGTCCACTTAACCATGCCACTGAGAAGTCTTGCATAATTACCCAAACTATATGGATTCTCCAACTGGGATCTTTCCCTTGCTTCAAGTAAAAGTACCTCCTGCAAAGAGCCAACTTCTTCACAAACTAGACCTTATAACCCGTGAAGCTAACCTCTCTCTCTCTCTCTGTCTCTCTGTCTCCCTGTCTCCCTCTGTCTCTCTCTGTCTCTCTTTCTCTGTCTCTCTCTGTCTCTCTGTCTCTGTCTCTCTCTCTCTCACACACATACATGATGGCTTTGGTAAACTCAACAATTTGTTTCTCAACTCAATTCTTGTCATCTGTCATTTTATTTCTGACTTCTTGAAGTTTCTATAACTTTCACCATAATGTTATCTGTTTTGAAGGGCTGAAAATAGTAAAAAGAACAAGAGAATCTTACCTAAAATCATGATTCTAAAGACAGAGAAATGACTCAGTGAGTTAAGGTATTTGCCACTGAGCCTATCAATTGAATTCTATCCCCAGGATTCACATGGTGGGAAGAGAGAATCAACTCGTACAATTTTCCTCTGGCTTTCACATACACCACAACAGCTGTGATGTTTCTCTTCATCATCCTCCAACAACATTGTAACATCTGTGTTATTCAATGATCTACTTAGGAAAGCCATAGCCTGTATCAAAAGTTAAGAAGAGGAAATTACAAAAGTAAATTTCTTGGTGTCCATTTGGGATATATATATTCACACAGATATCCTCCGTCTGTAGTGCCTACTATGTGCTAAGCGTTAGGAAAGCCAACGAAAGACTTCCTTTAGAGAGACAGTCATAGCAAGGGATACCACAAATAAGTTAACAATGAACATGCTAACCATGCCTATAATTATAACAACTCTAGTCAGTAGACATAATCTTTATGTTGTTATGAGTGGAGATATCAAGCAGTGGCTCAAATTTTCAGATGAATAGCAGTGAATGTTGTCCATATGGCTGTGGATCTTAAAGGTCTTGATAGTATCTAGACCTGATAGATTGTTTATGATAAAGAGATGCACAGACCTCTGAAATAACACAGAATATGCTGACCTAGGCTAGCGATTGGTCATTTCAACGAACATCACTTTCCCTGTACCAAGTATGGTAATAAGAGTGGGAGGAACAGAGAAGAATCTAATACATCCATGTCCACAGCTACTTGGCTTCTAACAGCGAAAGTCAACGTGAAAAGAGACAGCAATTAACATAGTAGAAGAGGGTATGGCTGGGTGCAACGGTATCACAGACAAGGGGTATACATTTTGCTGAATACAAGAAGCTGGAGCTAGAAGAGGTATTCCCCAGGAAGAGAAAAGGAGAAAGATTAGTCTAGAAGACAGTCCGGACGGAGAGGATCCCTACAAAGGCATGCACAGCAAGATGGCCATGGCATCAAACGATGTCAGAAGGCAGCCAATAGAAATGAGGCTGTGGTAGGCAGATCAACCACGTAAGAGAATATACGGTTGCACAAAGGGCTTTATACGCGATTCCTCAGACAACAGGGGCACAGACACCGTACAAGTACTTAGCCATGGAGTGACTTCTAGGTTATCTCTGGCAATAGCACAGAATTTAACAGAAAGAAAAAAGAGCCTGAAGTTCCAGAGAATCATTAGGGCCATGAACTTTGTCATTACGTTTGACCGCTAGATTATTATGTTCTCCGGGACACTGCGATATGAGAAGAGCAACATGTAATGTTTTTATCTTGCTGTGCTGATAATGTGGAGAATGAACAAGCTATGTATTTGTGAACAGTGGGCACAGAGTTAGGAGGCTAGATTAGTCAGAGTCTGCAGGCATTTCCTGTCCAGTTCACCCTTGGGCTCAAGGCCAGTTCTGCCAGGCTTACTGAGGTTCATCCATTCCATAGACTCTAAAATTAGGGAGGGAAACCCTATATCACGTCTCCCTTTTGAGGGCTATTCCTCTACTGCGTGCTGGTTTTCCTAAATCTAAGCCTGCCTTTCAATCTGAATCTGTCTCTTCATCTATCCTCCAAAACAGTCCCCTCCAATAGTACTTTTAATAACACAGACTGAACATTCCTAATTCAAAATCCTAAGTCAGGAAGGTCCCAAAGTTACAAGCTTTGAGAACTGACAGGATAAGTGAAAAATTCCATAGTTGGCCTCAAATGTCAGTCACAGGCACAACAGCAAACATGTAAAATTGCCATCATGGGACTCAAGGGTAGCGCACATGCTGAGCACATGTGAAGCCCTGAATTCAAGCCTTAGCACCTACAATAAAATAAAAAAGAATCTACCATGGTGTTTAGGAATATATGAAATATAAATGTTATACATAAAATATATAAAATAGTATATACCCAAGGTATATATGAAAATAAATGGATTTCATATTTAAACTAGGATCTCATCCTCAAGCCACCTTACGTATCTGCATCTAAATATATGCAAATATTATAAAATAAAAGCAAATGTAAACAGAGACTGCTTGTTCATTTCCCGACTGCTCAAACCTGAATAATTACACAGAAACAACACTGTTTGGCCAATGGCTTAGGCATCTTTCTAGCTTATATCTTAAATTAACCCATTTCTATTAATCTATATATCACCATGAGGCTGTGTCCTACCGGTAAGGTTCCAGCGTCTTTCTCTTTCGGCAGCTGCATGGTGTTTGTCCAACTCCACCTTCTTTCTCCCTGCATTCAGTTTAGTTTTCCCACCTAGTTCTACTCTGCCCTGCCATAGGCCAAAGAAGTTCTTTATTAACCAATGGTAATAAAACATTGTCATACAAAGGGGAATCCCACATCAAGCAAATCTGAAATACTTGTCTCAAGCATTTCAGATAAGGAATACTCAACCTGTAATAGCAAAGTGCTCTCCATGGATCAGACATCAGGCTAATTTCTCAGTGTGTATGAAATGATTAGATTCTCACACAAGCCCTCTGAGAGGAATACTATTAATAACTTACATTTTTCAGAAGAACAAACCACAGCTTCCCAAGATCCTATACAGGAGCAACACGGCAGACTGAACACAAGGACTGCATGCATATAATATTTAAATATTTAAGCTTGCATATGTACGTGTGTGGAAGTCAGTTCTTTCCTTCTACCGTGTGAACTCTGGAGACGAAACTCACATTATCAAGCTTGGCAGCAAATGCCTTTATCCACTGCGTCATCTCACTGGCCTTGGAGTTGATAGTTTTAACCATCCACCATGGTTTAGAGTAGTTGCTATGCTTCTAGAGGACCTGAGTCTGGCTCTGAGCACCCATATCAGTCAGCTCACAACTACTTATAACTCTGGCCTCTACGGGCACCTGCACACACGTGACAAGTTTTCTCTCTCTCCCCCTCATTAACTATCTAAATAAGGCATGCTCATAAAGAATCTGCTGTGCGTCTCACCAGCTGTGCTAGTCAGCCTTCCTTTATTATAACAATTATAACAAATACTTCAGATGAATCAGCTTCCAGTTGACTCAGAGTTTTAAAGTTTCTGGTGTGGTCCATGATGGGTTGGACTCTGCTTTGGGGCCTCTATAAGATGGAGCAGAGCTTTCACCTCATCACGACTAGGTACTTTGTTTTTCAAGACAGGGTCTCTGTGTAGCCCTGGCTGTCCTGGAACTCACTCTGTAGACCAGGCTAGCCTCACACTGACAGAGATCCTCTTGCTTCTGCGTGCAGGGTGCTGGGATTAAAGTTGTGCGCCACCATCACACAACTCACCTCATCACATCAAGGAAGCAAAAGAGGGGGAAACGAAGAAGTCAGGGCCCCACAGTTTATTCTCCTCAGGGGTACCCCACCCCAGTAACCTAGAGATTGTTCATCAGTCTCCATGTCTTACAGGTTGCACCATCTCTGAGCAGCCCCCAATCCATGGGCTCCAGGAAAACATTTAAGATCCAAGCAACAGCACCCTTGCACCCTGCTTTTGAGCTTTTACATACCTCATACTGGTTTAATAATCCTCAAAACATATTTGGAACTTTGACAGTTCAGTTGATATTTTCATAGTCTTACTAGAGCTCCACCTCATACTTAATATCCTTCTAAAGGATTTCTTCAGGATGTAAAACTTACCAGGAATTAGCTCATTAAAACTTCTTCCCTTCAATACTGAATGCTAAAATGAATCTTTTCTACCAGGTCAGCAATAACAGCAAATCTAATATAAGACCTTTATTGACTTAAAAGCAAATCTGATTACATTAATCTTTTTATTTTTGTCTTGTGTTTAGGTCATAGGTCACCAGTCCTTTTTGTGAGAGAGAACTACTTTTCATATTCTCCAAAGCTTTTAAGGAGATTAGACTAGAAACAGAAAGTGATGTTTTTAAAAAGTCAGTTTACCATATAAAGATCAGGACCTACTTACTGGACAAATGAAGGACCCCTGGCCTTATCTAACCATAGATATTTTCTGTGATCTTTCTTCTTTTTGAGTCTAAGCTTTATTTCTAGGAATGATTATTTACAAAAAAATAGTTGGTTCTCAGCACACTATGGTTTTGAAACGTGAGTTATGAACCTCTGGTGCAATTTTTTTCTTCACAACTGAAAAAATTAATATGAATGACACAGAATGGAAAACTTTAGCAGAAGAGTTAGTAGATAATATAACAAATATTCTAAAGTGAGAGGCCCGGGAAGAAGTAAGGAATAATCTCAAAATCTCGTGTTTTCCTTCAAAAGCAAACGCACTGACTACTTTATGAGGGCAGATTTTTCTTAAGCCTTCTAAGAGGCAGTGGACCCTTTCCTGGCCCCTGAAAGCTTTCTGTCTTTTGTATACCGAACACCAAAAACTGAAAATGTGTTGAAGGAACACGTTCACTTCAGCAATTGCTCACCTCGCCTAATTGAACTTCGTGTGAGAAAAGAAAAAAAAAACCAACACACAAGTCCGGAGTGTGCCTGGAAAATAGGAACTTTGCAATCCCTTCTATTATCTGAGCTCCTATAGCACCAAGCAAATCCTGTTTCAAAACTGTGGGCAGCATTATGATGGAAAGCAACCTGTGGATTGATTGCTAGCACCGTCTCCCAAGAGCTGTGTCGTTTTGTGACATACCCAAAAGTTCTGGTAGCATGTTTAGGAAAGGGAATTTATCCCTGATTCTCAGAAAACCTCGCGGCCCTTTCCCTCTGCACATCGGAGGAGGGTGGCCTCCTGGTAGGTCATACTCCCCAGCTTTCTACGTGTAAGGCTCTTTTGTACCCTGCCTTGCAGCCATGCTTGAGCTGATTACAGAAACTTCCAGCTCTGTCTGTAGAGTTGAGTAAAAAGCACAGTGGAAGGCTAGGCAGGGTCCCTAAAGCCAAGAGAACCTGCAGCTGGCCAGAGGCAACATTAGAGTTCTCCACTGCAGACCACGAAGAGCGCTGCACCGCGGGCTCCGGGAAGGACGCGCTGGGTGAAGCTGCAGGGCGCGCGAGCGGTCGGACGGGGGAGCGAGAGCCAAAGCTTGCGGAGAGCAGCCGAGCGGGCACCGCAGTCCCGGGAGCCGCCTCGGAGGGAGGCTGAGCTCCCAGCAAGAGAAATGTGCGGAAGGCGGAGCGAGGGAGGCGGGGCCCGCGGGAGCTGTGGCCGGGGAGGCGGGGCTAGGTGGAGGGAGGCGGAGCTAGAAGAAGGCGTGGTCATTAGGGGGCGGGACGTGTGGAAGATTGAACCTACTCGAAGGTGGGCGGAGCTAGTGGTGGAGCCGAGCTTCAGGGAGGTGAAGCCTGCGCTCCAGAGAGGTGGAGCTAGAGGCGTGGAGGCGGTATCCGAGCCAAAGAGGCGAGGCCCGAGGTGGGGAGGCGGAGCCTGTGCCCGACGGAGGCGGAGTCCTCGGTGGGAGGCGGGCACGGAGGCGGTGCCGGGGCGGGCTGCGCAGGCGTCCCTTGCACCTTGTTGATTAGTCAGTGCCGGGAGCGCTGCTATGGCGTTCCTCGGACCCGCGGCTCCTCCTCACACAGTGCTCGGGGCGGAGGCTAGGAGGGGGCCGAGGAGGAGGAGGCGGGCGGCCGGCCGCCGCAGCTGCAGAGCCGGGGCCAGGGGAGGCGGAGCGGGAGGCGCCGCAGCCAGCCGGACCGCCTGCAGTGCTCCCCTGGCTTGAGGGCGCGGGACGCCAGCCATGCCTCGGTGTGGCCGCTGAAGCCGGGCGCCGGAGTCCCCGCCGCTGTGCCTCGCTGCCAGGCTGCCCGCGGCGGGAGAGCGAAGCCGCCCGCCAGCCAGCGGTGGAGCGGGAGAGGGAGCGCGGGGCCGGGGGAGGCGGGGAAGATGGACCCGGTGCCCTCGTTGGGCTGCAGCCTCAAGGATGTGAAGTGGAGCCCAGTGGCTGTGCCGCTCGACCTGCTGGTCAGCACCTACCGGCTGCCCCAGATCGCGCGGCTGGACAGCGGTGAGTACCGGCGGGGCGCGCGGGTGCCAGGAAGGGTGGGTCCGGGGAGGGGGCAGTGTTCGCCCCTAGCCGTCTACTTGGCCTGCGAGGCTGCCGCAGCCCTGGCGCGTTGCTCTTCATTCCCCCCAGCCGCCGCCGCCGCCAGAAAGGTGCAAATCAGAACCCTTGTAGTGCAGTCAATAAGGGCACCTTAAAAAAAAATCAACATCGTGGAAACCTGCAGATAGTAACCTTGGACGCAAGAATTACTCAATCTGGGAACCCTGAAGTTTTCTTAGGCAACTTTCTGACAAAAATAATTGGGCTCTGGGTGGTATCTTGTTTGGGGTGCTCTCTCTAACCGGCCCGCTCTATGTCTGCCAAGAAGCTGCAGAAAAGCTCCCGGGTGACCCAATGAAAACGATCACGTTTCTTGGAGAGCTTTTATTACAGCTCGTCTATTCTGTTTAACACAACAACGAGTGATTTAGGGTTGTGTGCAAAAAAATGTCTTTAGCAGAAGTGATGGTATGCTCACGGTTAATTATTAGCTTAGCGCGCTTCCAGCTTAGAAAAAAAATATTTTAAGCCACTAAAACATATTGATTTGCAATCTGAGCTCTGAACCAAGAAATGCCTGTATTTCCTGAAACTGACCACAAGAAAACAGCCAAGAACACCCCCCCCCCCACACACACACACACAGATTATTCTGCACGGTGACATCTGCAAACAAATATGTAGATTGCTACTGTCAGTCAAGTGGACACCTTTATGTTTGAGAGTTATGACATTGGAGGGGACATTTTAAATGGTGTCTGTTTTTTTGCACTGTAACTTCACTGGGTTGGCTTCTTGGGATTTCAGATTGTAGGGAGAAGTCTGCTTTGCTGTAGGGCAGCGGGACCCGGGCTGGCAGCAGGCAGTGTATAGATAGAGCCTTGGTCACACGCAAGTCCGATTAAAACAGGTTTGAGCAGAAGATATCCTTTCTTCCAGCCACAGACGCTTGCCTTACACCTTGCTTTCTAGAGTAAAAGGGTGTTTCACAGGAGACACACAGATGTCCCCGAGGAAGACTTACTCTATTGCTTGTCTGTGGGGTTAGGTTAGACACTGGAAACACTGACAAGAGAATTAACATAGAGGAAAGTTGTGAGAGCAGGAGAACAACATTGGTATGCTTGCTGTCCTTGTCTGGTTGGTGGTGGTGGTTGTGGTGGGCACTGGGAATAACCTGGGAGTTTATAAACTAAGAACGAAGTGTACGATGATAATAACTGTTGAATCGAGGTGAGGACAGATGGCATATTGAGGCATTTCTACTTAGCATGGAGGTGGCGAAGTGTGTTGTGCTTTAATATGTATCTGCAGGTGTGTGTATGGTGTGTGTGTGTTTGTGCGTGTGCGTGCACAGTTTCATTTCCTCCTTCCCTGAGCAAAACTGTATGTTTTGGCAGGTTGTGAATCTTTACCTTTCCATTTCCAGACCTTCCCTCATCGCTGCAAACTCTGCCAAAACTTCCTAGCTAGGCAAGAGAGCACTGGTGCATATAGTATGCAAATCACTCAGCCTTCCTCCAAGTCAAAGTGCAAAGAGGCTGTGTATGAGCCTCAGACACAACTCTTAGTCTCATTATCCACTTTCCTATCCCTGTCATTCATTAAAAGGAGCTGAATCAGCACTGCGCTCACCCCACACTTCTTTTCAAATTAGGATGTGGGCTGCAAGTCTTAACACTGTGTCCTTTCAAGCCTCGGGATGGATTTTGATTACCATGTGTAATTTCAGTTCTTTATTGTAAATTCCTCTCGCGATTTCCGCACACCAAAGTCATACTTGTAGCCAGTACTACGGTGTCCCTGGTTATTTATTAGCCAATGCCATCTCCTTTTTGTTAGCATAGATTTTAATAGCTGCATAATATTCGATGGGAATGGCTATAACATATATCTATCTGGTTCCCTATTGGTGGACATTAAATTGTGTTTATATCTACTCCCTCGTTGATGGACCTAAAGTTGCTTCTTTTTCTTCTTCTCCTTCTTCTTCTTCTACTTCTCCCTCTTTAATACTTGTAAATCCTGAGATAATAAGCATTCCTATACGTCGGCTTCTTTTGGGGGTGAGAATGTATTCCTACCTTGCTGGAAGCACATGCGAATCCCTTTAAAACTGTGATACACTTGCCATTGCTCTCAAGACCAAGGGTTACTCATGCAAACATAGGCATTGTGGGAATACCACTGGCCCATATTCTTACTATGGTAGTTTACTCTTTATTTACTTCTTAAATCTTTGCTAATCTGATGGGATGGGGGACAATTATTTTAACAATTTAATTTGGGTAGACTTTAAAAGAGCCAAACCATAAATTCTTTACATTAACAAGTTTCACTGCAGTACTGAGGACAGGTTAAGGGCTTTGCTAGCATAGTTTAAAATGCCCCTGGTAAACTCACAGGCTTTGTAGAATCCTAATGTGGTGTGTATTTTTTTGACCAGTTTTAATGCTACGGGAATATTTTAGACACACACGAACACACAAACATCTGCTTAGACAGGAAAAGTAGTAATTTTTACAAATCATTTGCTTTAAAAGAAACCAGAAAGAAATGGAAAAGACATGCCACAAGTTGACATTATGCCAAGAGGAAGATAGGGTCCACCTTAAAGCTGTCGTGAAAGAACGCTGGAAGTTGGAGTCGGTCAGTGTTGATCATCGGAGCCTGCTGTATGTAGGCGTGTTTCCACATGTTGCACGCATTGTTTCTGCTCCTCAGCAGTCCTGCTTTAAGGATTTAGGGGGCCTGGACGCAGAGAACTTGAGCAATGAATTTCAGAATGAGCAGTGGGGTTTCCAGCAGCTTCTGTGCTGCCCCTTATCACAGGCTCCTGCGGAGAGGCAGCGGGATGGGGCGGGTCTGACTTCTGCTCTAAATAGCCTCACTGTGTCTGAAAGCTTGAGGACCAGAAAGTCAGTTTTTAAAGTGGTGTAGGCACCGAAGTAAGTGCTGGAGTTATCCATCGTAAGTAGATGACTTTCTGCTTCCCAAAGGAGTGGCTGAGAAGGGAATAAGGGAGGTTATAGAAGGAGAGAGAGGGAAGTGAGGGAAACAAGTGGTGTTTGGGGCTTGTATTTGTATCTGTTCAAATAGCTTCCTTGTACATTTACTATTTAAAAGGTAGTAACTCTACAATATGTAAAGAATTTTCCAATTCTTTGCGCAAGACAGGTCAGTTAGATGCATTCAACTTGATATGTTCAACGATGGAATTTTTTTTTGTTGGTTGTTTTTTTGTGTGTGTGTGTTTGTTTTTGATTTTGATTTTTGTGATAGGGTTTTTCTGTAGATTTGCTGCCTATCCTGGAACTAGCTCTTGTAGACCAGGCTGGCCTTGAACTCAGATATCCCGCCTGCTGGGATTAAAGGTATGTGCCAGTACCGCCCGGCTCAATGATGGAAATTTTAAATTTCATTTATTTGTGTGTGTGTGTGTGTGTGTGTGTGTGTGTGTGTTTGCACATGCATGCCACAATGCATATGTGATGGTCAGAGGAAAATTCGTGGGAGTCAATTCTCTCTTTCCAATACGTGGGGGAAAGAACTTGGGTCATCAGACTTGGCAGCAAGTGCCTTTACCTACTGAACCATCTTGCTAGCTCTCCTGTGAAGAAATTTGTCTTTGAGTGGTAAATACAATTGGTGAGACTTCCTGGGTCGTCCCCCCCCCCCCCGCCCCAAGTCTTTCTGGGGAACCCAAAAGAAAAGCCTGTATAGTGGTTCTCCCTGGGAGAGTTGATAGGATGGCTGCATTCAGCGAGGCCGACCCCAAGAATTGATTAGCTCACTGTTAGGTATTCTAAATGGTTGTAGTCTTGTAAATTCTTTGTAGGATCAGGGTCCACAAATTCATTCAGAGCCAGAAATACTAACTCTTGCTCCATTCCAGCAGTCCATGCCTAAAACCGGGACTGAAGAAGCTGCCCATTTTCAGTTCATCTTGTAGAAGTCCTAGCTCAGAGTTTCCTTTTCTCCCCTTCCTGTCCCTCCATCCTCCCTCCCCCTTTTTCCATTCCTTCCTTTCTCCCTTGCTTCCCCTCTCTCTCTTCCTTAAAGACTGTATGAACTCCTGTGCCCTAAGCACATTTTAAACTTGTTCTTTAAAAGTTTTCATCTTTGCTTTCAATGCAAAGAATGCTTTGTATTTTATAATATTCACATTTTAAGAAACATAGTTATTTCAAAAGCTCTAGTAACATCTTTATTTGATTCCCAATATGTCATATTTTTTTTATCATATTTGTTTTGTGTGTACGTGTGTATGTGTGTGTATGCTTATCCCCTGATGTGAGTGTGGAGGTCAGAGGACAGCCTGTAGGCATTGCTTCTCTCCTTCTACCTGGTAGGCCCCAGGGATCAGGCTTGGCAGCAGGTACCTGTTCCCATAGAGCCAATGGCTTTATTGATCACTTCTGTGACAAGTTCTGAAACAGAAAGAGTAAATTTAAATATAGAATTTTGTACTTTTTTAACCATAACACTTCAGAATTTGAAGGTTTCCAGATGTCAATAAAATAAAATGAGACAGTGTTATTCTGTGATGGGGCATGCGTGGTGTGTGTGTAGAGGTAAGAGGACAGCCGTGTGCTATGGGATTTCTCCTTTCATACTTCTTTATGTCAGCTCTCGGGCTTGAACCCAGGGCATCAGGCTTTTGTGGCAAGCACCTTTACCCATCAGAGCTTAAAGTAAAGAAAGGATTAGGGCTGGGCCTATTGTTTAGTGATAGAGTGCTTACCTGACACGCAAGAGGCCCTGGGCTCATTCCCGAGACACCCCTCACAGCATAGACAGAATTTCTTGAGGTAGAAAAATTATCACTCAGATATTGGTGACTTTCACCCCTCAATATGCACCAGTATTTCTGTTGTCTCCTTTGCTTATCCTCTTGCGATCTTTGTACCCCTGGCCAGTGTATTTGAGAAAGATCTGGGAGAAAACATCACATATGAGTTACTGGAATTTCGTGGGTAAAGGACCATTGAGGGGTAGGTGAAGAGCAGATTCCATCATCACAGACGTGGTCCCTGCAGGAGAAAAGTCCTTCCACCATAGTCATGGCCCAAGCAGAATGCCTTTTAAGTAGCTTTGTAAGTGAGGAATCTGGAAATACACCGGCCTGTAGTTTTGAGGAAACTTGGAAATAGTTGGTTTTACCTTT
The DNA here is from genome assembly GCF_037038515.1 of Microtus pennsylvanicus. Classification (NCBI taxonomy): domain Eukaryota; kingdom Metazoa; phylum Chordata; class Mammalia; order Rodentia; family Cricetidae; genus Microtus; species Microtus pennsylvanicus. The sequence goes on from NC_134582.1 coordinate 59,981,415, forward strand.
GAACAGTTTGAAGAATGCTGGTACAAGGATAGTAAAAAAAGAGGTCAAGGCTTTGTTTCCAAAAGGAAAAGGAAGTCCAAGGCTGCAGAAAATGATGGAGAGAGGAAAAAAGAAGGTGATATGAGTTGAAAACAGGTAAATAAAACAGCTCTAGTCTCCTGCCTCATTGTATTAGTTACTCTTTCCCCTCTGGGGCCCAGTATCAAGCCAGAAGCAACTTAAGGAAGACAAGGTTAACTGTGGCTCACAGTCTGAGGGATGTTAGTCATCCTGGGAGGAAGGCCTAGTGATGGGGGCATGCGCTGTGGTCGCAGGAGCTTGTGGAAGCTGCTTGCTCACATCCCTGCGATCAGGAAGCAGAGAGGGATAGGAGACACCCGGATGGCTTTCTTCTTCACTTTTATTTTCAGACTGGATCCCAGCCCCAAGTGGTGCCTCCCACATTCAGAGTAAGTCTTTTCCCTGTAGCTGATTCTTTCTGGAAAAAAGCTAACATATACACCCCAAGCATGTCTCAGTAATAAGTCTGGTCATGTTTATTAATCCAGTCAAGCTGACTATGGAAATTAACTATTGTATTAGCTATGGGGGAAGTCCATTCTGATTCTATGCCTTGGGGTATTGGGTAGTGGGAACTTGGGTTTAGCATTGTGCTGAGTTGTTCTGTGACTTTTATCAGTTATGCACCTGGAGACTGTAGAAGCAGAAATATGAACAATTAGACCCCCCAGTGGGCTCCAAATGGCTGCTTGCAAATGTCAGAGATCCTTCTAAATCCATGCTCTGCCTTTGAAATTCATGTAAGTTCTGACACAGTGCTCTGTGATTGATGTGTGTGTGTGTGTGTGTCTGTGTGTCTGTGTGTGTGTCTGTGTAATGTTGCTTTGTTAAACTAGCAACGTAAAAATATTGCCCCAGAAGGCATATATACTTATCTAGGGCTTCATTTCTCTCTGGCAGTCTGTATTTCCAATATAAAGGGTGTATATATAAGCCCAGGGAAGATAAAAATGATGCTAAATGATGTTGAATTTGGAGTCAAGAACTCTCTTGTACAATCTTGATCAGGTTTCTTCATTTCTTTCATTTGTAGTTTTTTTCATGGAGGAAAAATAGACATACCTGCCTCTGATGTGTCTTGTAAATGGGTCTATAATATTAACTAATATTCTTTAAGACTATACTATGTAATTCCCTATTATAGATATTAGAATTATAGGAGTGAGAAAAACTTTGGAGCCAGCAGTCTTGTGTATCTACTTATTTGGGGTGTTAATGTGAATAGCATATATGAATAACATGTATGTTGCATAATATCATATATGCGTATTTAAGATTGGCATAGAGATGCTTATATGCTTTCAAAGGGAGGCTTCTGCACATATCTGAGAGTGCAGAAGGAACCAATAGATTGTAGTACACTTATACAGTAGAGGGAGGAACAGAAATGCTCCAAGTGGCTGAGCCTGGTTCCTTCTGTGAATTATAGATACCTAGATATCTGCAGGTTATAAAAAGAACTAAGTCTTCATCAGTGTGAAAGTGTTATAAACTAACTAAAGGTTTGGCCAGGAGGGCTGAAGTCAGGAAGGATTTTTAACTGAATCCAGTCATGTGGTACCAAAGTAATGAGCTGAGGCATTTAAACATTCGAGTGTATGTTTACATGGTTTGGCTATCAGTGGTCTTTTTAGTGCCTATAGTTACTTTTGTATATAAGGTACATGGTGGGAAAGCCGGTTTAATGTTCTCTCATACACCGTATACTTCTAGGTTTTCCTAGTTCTCCCTTACTCTGATTACTGGCCATGTCTAAAAGTGATGAACTCAGGATGGGAGAGGATGTTGTCTTAGGCAGTGGAAGGTGATAAACATTTAGATCCAAGAGGCGAGGGTGGCCATAGCTACTTTAGTGTCTTTGTATTCAAGAACCGTGGTTGTTTTGAAAGTCTTACATGAAATGCATTTCCACACTGGCATTGAGAATCTGGGAAAATGCTTCGACTGCTGTGATCGTCTGCATCATCAGTTGAAGAGGGAGTATTTTGGGTCTCTTTCTCTCATTGGCTGCCTTACTAAAATAGCCAGTTCTTGTAGGCCAGCTTGCAAACTCATTTATTTTTGTTGGCTATCCCTGAGGGATCTGTCTTTTCACTTACTAAACCACAGCTCGTGGAAGACTCGTAAACTCCCTCTGGTCTTAACAGGACCCTCAGTCTTTAGTACACCAGCTCTTATGTACAAAATGAAAAGTAACTCCCATTCATGGTTACATATTTTATCATTCTTGAAGAAGATGCAAAATACCTGCTAAAACATTTTACATTTCTAGAAATTAATTCTTCAATGGAGTATAAGCCTCCCCCACTTCCCTACCCACTTCTACTCTGAAATCCACAAGAATCTTTTCCCCAACTTCAGGTTAATGTTACCTAGAACTCATTTTATTATCTCTCAGTTCCTCACACAGACCCCATCATATGGGAGACTCTGGGTAAGCATTTAACAAATGAATGAGCAAATCTCAGTGTTAGTAACTGTGTGGCCTTAGACATCTGCAGGCCTGTAATAGCAGTTCACCTTGTCCCATTTGAGGCAGATATTATATTATTAAGTTTATAAATTAGAATCAACCTTCTAGGCAAGCAACAAGAAAAATAAGAAACTCATAGACCATCATAATTTATAAGACAGTGGTTTATGGAGCTGTTAGTTATAGTATTTTAAGTAAATTCTTTTTAGAAATTGTGACTTATTTTTAGGCTAAATAAAAGTTTACTGACTAAATAAATCAACTGTCATGCTAACATGAAGGTGACTGTCCATGTTGCATGGGGACATGCCTTTGAATTTTAAAACTTTGATGTCAATAGTGCTCACGTGATCCCCTTGTTTGTACTAGAATGCTGTAATCCTTGAGACTGGTCATCTCTTACCTCTAGAAAGGCCCAGTGAGGTAACCATCTCTCTAGCTGCCCAGGATCTCATCATGGACACTAGCAATTTTATTTCTTAGCAAAGCAAACCACTTGGTTCAAATGTGCCACAAGACTATAGTTGCTAATTTGAAGCAGTTGTTTCTTCCTAGAATAGCCATAAAACTGACTGTAGTGTCTTAATCCCAGACAATGAGTTTCCTTTTATGCCCTTGAAGGAGTATTCTGTCATAGGAAAGGAAGGAAAAACAACACTCGCAAGCCCTTTGCAGGACTGTGGATGAATTGCCTTACAATACAGGGCAAGTCATTGTAATTGATTCTGCTAATTGTTAAACCCAGATTGAAGTATTTAAACACCACTTGGGCTTGGATGGCTTAATGGTTGTTTAATAAGTACCATGTTATTGAATTTAAAATGCAGTATGAATTCCTTCCCACTGTGGAGATGTTTGTTATTCTGGGTAACACTGAGCTTGCACTGAGGATTGTTGGGAGTGGGAAAGGTTTAGAGAGATTGTGTGTGCTGGTTAATTTTCTGAGCGTGATACAAAGTTTCTTCAGCCACACACTTTTATTTTCTTTATTAAGGTGATAGTTTCTTTAATAACAAATTTTAAAATATTGGAAATGAAACATGCTATTTTTCTATCAAGGGACTAGATTTATATATCTCAAAATAATAGTCAAGAGTCACCCCCTTTGTGTTATTTTTGTTGCGTTTGATCACGTCTACTTGCGTTTAGGCAGTACGAACACTGGCTATTGTGGAGACTGTCTTCCATTCATAAAAAGGTTGAAGAATTTCTGAGAAAACCTTTCATGACACATGATCATCTGTCTCTGCAGATGCTGTTTCTTCTGTAAGTGATGCTCACTGTCAATTACCTTCTCCTATAGTCACCAAACACCAGTGAGAGTGGTCAGAACCAAGGGACTAGCATATGCCCACTCCTCCGTCATTTCTGAGCCTTAGTCTCATGCTCTCAGCTCTTATTTCAGACAGTTTCAGGGTGTTCACATTTAGAAGAATTCAACATTCATTTTTACCTTGGGGCATCCCGCAGAATCAGTCAACTCCAGGCCCAAGTTAAAAAGCAACTTAATGAGTTGAGAGAGAGGCACATGTGCATATGTGAGAGCGAGGTGCCCTAGAAGGTTCAAATTACCTACTTAAAAATAACAAGTAACAGAAAGCTGTGTTAAGAGGCTGCCCTTATTTTTTTCTGTTTATTTTGGTCCCATGTTTTGGTCAGTTAAGATGGAGTCAGAAGATAGGTTTGGCAGTAACTTCAGAAGCTCATTTATCATAGTTATGTATATCAGTCAAGGTTAATTTCAGTCATGCATCACAAGTTGAAAATTACACACACACACACACACCACAGGGACTTAACACAACATGGAAAAGCCTATTGGTGTGTTGTCCAGGACTGACACACCAGGTTCAGAGTTGAAAATTTACACCGTTCCTCTGTCTTTCTGCTTTGCCTGCTTCAGGCTGTTGTCACTGTCAGGGTGACCTCATGTTTCTGAATGGCTGCTGGAGCCGTAAGTTATTTTGTCTGCGGCTCACATAGCAAGAAGGGCCAAGGGGTATGTTCTAGTTCCTTGCCACATCTCGCTCACATCTCATTGGTCAGGACGTTGGCACTTCGGCATGGAAGTGTCAGAAGGCAGAGTTGAAGTCTGACTTCTGACGGAGGGTCCCTATGGCAAGAGATGGGTGCACTGGGCATGAGGGACCGCCTGTTACTCAGAAGGGTTTTAGAGCAGCCGTGGCTCCCTGAGATCTCCCTTGTATTTAAGAAGCCTGTTTGCTTGCTTGTTTGTTTGTTGGGGGGTGGTAATTAGGACTTACGCATGCTAGGCAAGTAATCTACCATGAGCTACATCCCCAGCCAAGAAACTCTGTCATTAGAGCTGAGAATGCTGTACCAAAAGCAGGCCTCAAAGAGTTATGCGTCTGTAGGAACGGTGGCTGGGGCACACCCCACCTTATTCTACAAAGGGTTATGCATTTATTAGGGTCAGTGGCTACAGCACACCCCACCTTATTCTTGCTTCCACTTGTATACTTTTTACTTTCTCTCTGACTGATGCACTCGTGGGATTAGCTGTATAATATTTGAGAGACATTTTCCCCCTATTCTGGTCCCTTGACCAGAAAGATGTGACAGTTGTAATTAAAACAGTATTTTCTATTTTCCTTGTTACAGGCAATTTTGAAAATATAGAAAAAGAAGGCAGAGTGAATATTGGCTTTAAACTCGAAGGTCATATTGGTTGTTAGATAACAACTGGTATTTGGCAGATATGTAAGACAGATGTGGAATGTAAAGAAAATACATGTAAACGTGGGACCAGCCTGTACATCACTCAGACGTGCACACTGCTGCGCTATACTTTATTATTTCTGGAAGGTAGAATTATTAACGTTAATGGACTTGTGCCTTGCCAGTAAATCATCATTAGTTTTTTTCACCATTTTCCTGCTGTAAGACATGCCTTTTGAGTGTGCTGTTTTTGAGAACATATTTGTATTTACATCGGTCAGTTTCTTATCATATTATTCTTTGAGGCTCCCAGAAGCAAAAGTGTTGCTTTTAGATTGTGAGGTGTTGGTAAATCACAGCTAGGAATGTTTAGACACATGGTTCCCAACCTTCCCAATGCTTTCACCTTTTCATATAGTTCCACATGTTATGATGACCACCAACCAACAGTTATTTTCGTTGCTACTTCATAACTGTAATTTTGCTACTGTTATGGATCATAATATAAATATCTGATATGTTGGCTATCTGATGTGGCTTCCAAAAGGGGGCCATGACCCACAGGTTGAGAACCACTGGTTGAGCCCAGGATGAGTAAACTTGTCACTTTGTATGTCATTTCTTATTCTCTGTTAATTTAGATAATTTAAAAAAAACATACTTTTTCCATTTGTATTAGTGTTTCTTTGGTTACAGTTAAATTAGCTTCAATAATAAACTTTTTTGTGAATTTCTTGGGATTTTTATTCAATTAAAATTTTTTTGCAAAGATCTTGTGATCATAATAAGAAAAATCTTAATGCACTTTATGTTGTTTTCTATGGAATATTTATGGATAATCTCAAGTTTATCAGAAGTTAGTCATTTTCTAAATTTTCTTTCCATTTTTTTACTGTTAAATAGTCGTTGCCTCTGTTTTTGTAATCGAATAGTTATGATTATTTAAAAATACCGCATGCCTTCTCTTTTGCATGTAATCCATAACATGCCCAAAGTGATGTGTGGGCCAGCTGGGTGAGCCAGAACATGGTTCCAGCGTGTTACAGCCATGAGTGTAAGCACTGGTACTTCAGGATGAATGACAGCAGGGCACTTCAAGACGTGGGGACGAACAAATGCAAGAGCTTGAATGTCATTGTCTTCTGGTGAACATCTGTGCAAACGCTGTCTTCACCATGCTGTCTGTGGAGAAGGGAGTCAGGAAAGCCTGGCTCAGGTCTCTCAGCCAGTGATTGACAGAAAAGAAAATATTATCTCAGTCTGCCAACTTTGCACTGAAGGGCTTTACAAGCAGCTGTATCTATCAGCGTGGAGAGGTGACAGTTTTGAAAGAGAATCTTTTATTGCCAGAGGAAACGTCTCAAATTTACTACATCGTGGCTGAGGAAGCTCATCCCAGCCTTCTATGTCTCTCCTTTTGTTCTCCCTTCCGTCCTCACCCTTTGGTCTTCGTAGACTCCGCTGGAAGAGAGTAATCTGAGTAGCTTATGCACAGATTAGTACTCTGATATCGAAGGAGTTTCAGGCTAAGCAGAGCCTAAAGAGTAGTGACCTTCACCTAGCTTATTTCATCCTTTACATCAAGTCTTCCTACCCTTGAAACCTTGCCTGCCCATTTGTCTTAGTCATTGTCTTATTGCTGTGAAGAGACATCATGATCAAGGCAGCTCTTATAAAAGAAAACATTTAATTGGGGCTTTGCTCCCAGTTTCAGAGAGTTAGTCCATTATGATCATGGTAGGGAGCATGGCAGCAGGCAGGCGTGGTGTGGCAGAAGTAGCTGAGAACTGCATCCTGATCTACAAGCAGAGCGAGACTCTGAGCTTGGCATAGGCTTCTGAAAGCCCACCCCCAGGGACACACTTCCTCCAACAAGGCCACACCTCCTAATTCCTCTAATCCTTTCAAATAGTGCCACTCATTGGTGACTAAGCATTCAGATCTATCTATGGGGCCATTCTTATTCAAACCAGCAGATTGTAATCTACTTAATCCAGTGTGTGTTCTTCATACTAGCTCTGCATTCACCCGCTGTCACCGTTTACCCAGACACGTACGCAATCCTGTCACTGTTTAATAAAAGTTGACTGCTTTTATTAAAAAAGGATTAAAAGTGTGCACCACCACACCCAGCTTCATTCTCTTTGATTGGAAATCCCGGTAATTAGCTCTCCAAACCTCCTTGTCATTGATTTCACTGTTTTCCAGAATCTTCTAGTTTGTGTCTGCTCCTCTCTACCACCTCTCATATCATCGTCTTCGCAAATGTTATGATGTCGCAATCAAGCAGCAAACTTTGCAGTGGGGGAGAAAAGAATGAGTCTCACATCAGATTCAAAGCCCAGATGATAGAGTGAGTGGGTTTGATTTAATAAGGGTTGATAAGACGAAGTCCGAGAAGTCTCGCACAATTCTTACTCTGTCACATTCTCGTGTGGGAATACCACTTCCCCAAGGCTGTGTCAACCTTAGTTTAAGATGTTCTTACCAGCTTAATGGATGTAAGTGAAATGAGGTCTTATTGTTACATACATACATAAATCTCTTCTCTGAGAATCAACGTGTGTGTGTGTGTGTGTGTATGTGTGTGTGTGTGTGTGTAGGTGCATACAGAGCATGGTGTGTGCATATGGAGGGCAGAGGACACTTGTAGGAGTCTGTTCTCTCACTTTTTTGTGAGGGTCCCTGGGAATGAACTCAGATCATCAAGCTTGGCAGCAAGGGCCTTCAACCACTAAGCCATTTCACCACCCTTCTAGGTAGGATTTGTATTCTCTGGGGACATTTTTATTTACACTTATTGTATCTGCTGACCATGTATTATTCCATTTAACAGATTTTAACTTTTACACAAATAGACATCTTTAATCCTGATTAAGAAAATCCACCCAGAAACATAGATTGTGTGTGTAGTCTTTTAGATGGTTTAGGAAGATTTGAAATTTTCAAATATGTCTTCAGTCCATCTGGAATTAATTTTTGCATATGATGTAAGATTTCTATTTTCTTACAGGCTGTTGTTATGTGAGCCTAGTTATTAAAAAAATCTGTTTACCCACTGATATGAGCTATCTTTGTTGAATTTATTTTGCTTTTTAACAGTAGGAAAACACACTTGAGCCGCACCTGTCTTTCAGAGATTACCATGGGCTGTGTTCCAAGAACATAAAAGGTTAATGAGATCTGAAAACAATCTCTTTATTCCCTAAAGAAAAGTCGTAGAAGACCTGTCTCTCTAGTATTGACGTATTCTTCTCATCCAGTGGCCATGGGAGATCCAATATTTGTTTGTGCAAAGAAAAAATTAAATTCCTTTTGAAGCAGGGCTGCCCTGGTGAGGTCTGGAAGCGATAGGAACTTGTTAAACGCCGTCTGGAAGCAGAGTCCAGATGCTTTGGCAGTAGGCTTTCCCTAGGGACGAGTTTGTTTTACATTGATTCTCTACTAAGCTGCTGTGTGTGTGTGTGTGTGTGTGTGTGTGTGTGTGTGTGTGTGTGTGCGTAAGAGGAAGGGATGTGGGAAGAATCAATTTAAGAGGAGGTTTACAAGTCGTACTCACTTTTAGATTCTGTAATTAAGCGTGTAGTTCTCTTATTTTCCGTACAAACAAGGGCACACTATTCTCAATGTGTATGCATCTACTTCCCTCAGACTCCATAGTGACCTACTTCTGTCCATTTTGAAAGACTTAAGTTTCTCTTACATTTTATCTCTCCCAAAATAATTGTTAGCATTGTCTTCCTAATTCCTTTAAATCACTCTTGCAGAGGCCAGAATTAAACCTTTTTAGAAGAGATGTAGAACAATGTGGGCCTCATACCTCAGGTTCAAAATTCATAGTGTTTGCATAAATAATGAAAGTATTCTCTGAAACTTTGTTTATTGCATGTGTCTTGTGCAAAATTTCAGCAGAGCCACAACTCTGAATTTCCTGAGGAAATTTATAAAGCTGGAATAGTGTGTGCTTAAATATTTTATTCCATTCTAGATTTGTATTCTCGGCTGTGGGCAGAGATCCAAGCTTCCCATCTATCACAGGTTGCACAGGGACTAGTGTTGATGTCCCACTTGGTAGATCGAAATCCAGGGGAATGGCTCTATTTCAGGCTCGTTGAGATCATATGATGTGTACACACGTGCACACACCTCATTCTTCACACTGCAGTCTTCTAGCAGGTTCTGGGCAAGGAAAACATCTCAGCTCCAGAACCTCTTTCCTTCCTGCAAGAGCTCTAAGTTCTGCTAATTTAGAGACCTTCAAAACTTTTCCTTGTATATATGTTCCTTATATGTGGGTGGTCCTGGGTTACATAAGTCATGTTCATACAAATGTACATTCTAGAGTTTTTCTAAGGCTCTGATTTTTTTCACACTCAATTCTCAAAGGCATCCATCTATTAGCTGAGATTATTTATGTGTATTGGCATAATAGAAAGAAATTGGATAGATGAAGACAATGTAGTGTTGAAATTTCGCAGGTGGATCATTGATATTTGTCTAAACTATTTCATCGAAAGCTATTTACATTTTTCAGTGTGTTGTGGGAGAATATTCCAAAACAGATACTAATATATTCATTGATTCTAAAATGCATGTTTTAATTAGAATGTGCTTTATGGTGTGGCATAGTTGAATCGGTGGTGTTTGTTCTGTCTTAGTTGTTGTAAAATGATGATTATCCTACATCACAGATGTTGACATCCCAGATGGCATGAATTATAGCCATTCTATAGACTGTCTTTCAGACAAGTCATGCAGTGTTGAGAGCAAACATATGAAACAGGGTGTGAATGCCCCAGTAACAGGCAGGATATAATCCAAGCTGAAGTCAAGGAGCAATCCCCCAGAGGCCCTCTTAAAGGCTTAGACCTCATCATGGTATTGTAAGGAGATCATGGGAACTCTGAAAGGTAGGCATTAATGAAGATACTTCTGGTCACTGTGCTGTGCCATTGAGTGGAGTAGAGGGACCTCATATCCTCTCCCTCCTTTTTGCTTCCTGGCTACAAAGTCATGGTTTTATGCCATGATGTGCTGCTGTGGCCTGGCCATGGGCCCCAGAGTAACAGAGGAACCGACAGAGTAGACCCTCCAAAGTTGTAAACAAATATAGATTTTTCTTATAGGCTCTTTTCTTATTTTTTTTTTTGTTTGTTTGGTTTTATAAGAGAGTTTCCCAGCAAAGCTCTGGCTCTCCTGGAACTCACTCTGTAGTCCAGGCTGGCTTCAAACTCAGAGATTCTCCTGCTTCTGCCTCCCCAGTGCTGGAATTAAAGGCATGCACCACCAGCACCTGGCGTAAGTTGATTATTTCAAGTAAGTATCTTTATAGTAACAGAAAGATAACTAAGAGGAAAACTATTAGGATACGTGTGTGTGTGTGTGTGTGTGTGTGTGTGTGTGTGTGTGCACATGTGTGCAGTACATCTGTGTGTGGAGGTCAGAGAACAGCTCTTGGGAGCTGATTTTCTCATGCTGACTTATGGGATCCAGGTATCAAACTCAAGTGCTCAGGGCTGTGCACAAATACCCCTCCCCTCAGAACTGTCTCACCACCCCAAGGCCTCCTTTTGTGGTCTAGTATATGATACACACAAGCATACTAACAAAGTAGTGCGTTAAATGATGCTCACCCCATCCTAAGTGACAAGGCTATGTCTAATCCCTTTTTATGTTATGTTTCTTAGATAAAGTCTTTGCAGATGTATTTGGCAATCCTGAAGTGAAGGTACCACCTGATTGGAATGTAAAACCACAGGAGGCTTCCTTCTAAGAGGAGGGAGGAGAGCTTAGAGAGATTTGGAATGGAGTAGCAGTGGGACCATGGAGACAGAAAGAAGCTGGAGAGAAGGTTATATAAGTCAAGATTTACTTGGTACCATTAGAAGTGAGTGAGGCAGAAAACAGAAGTAGAAACTTCATAGGAGTGTCGTCCTGCTCAGTAATTAATTTGGGGTTTGGCCCCCAGAATGGGGAAGGAATAAATCTCTGTTGTTTTAGACTACCCAGTTCATATTAATTTACTATAGCACTCACGGGAAACTGCTGGGCCTACATGTACACACAAGCATATGGACACACACAAGTTTTGCTGACCTATAGTTAAGTAAAATGCTAGGATTTTAAAAATAGAAGTTATAAATATAGACTTTACCCTAACATCCATCAATGGGATGTGTGAGTGGGAGTATGGTATGTGGTTTACACAATGCTATTCATTTACAAACTATAGCTCATGAGCCCTGCTATCTGATACACACAGTACCAAGAGCTAGGAGCACAAAGATAAATAAATGTCGACCCAATCTTCCAGAGGCTCACAGGCCCACTGGGTAGGTAGGTTCCTAGACAGTTAAATGTTAACTTGTGATAGGCAGAGATGGAACCTCATCTCAGAGGTCAGTTAATTTTGCCAGGGACTCTTGAGCAGCTTCTCAGAAAGCGTCGTTTGACCAGTGAGCTAGTCAGTGAAGTATGAATAGAATTTTGCCCTGTTTAGAACAGGCATAATTGTATTTCTGACAGAGGTTCAGAACAGCCGAAACGCAGGCATCTCAGAGAGGAAATGAGACCCTAAAGACAAGCTGGAATGAGACTTGGAAGAGCTCTTACATACTGAAGTTTGCCTGTCACCTGTGGCCGCACAGGTAGCCCTTAATCCCGGGCTCCCTTCCAAAGCACATGTGACAGTGGATACACTGGAGTCCCTAACTGTGATGATTTCTTTGCCAAAACTGCAAATAATACAGTGATCCATATTATAAAGACTAGGTAAGCCACACAGGTCGGAAACAAGTTACCAAACGGAGCTGAAAACCATTAGAGGGCCACAAGTGTAGCAGGTATCTAGATTAATTTTTTATAAGGATCATTTTCATTATTTTGGAAGATCAGGCATAAGAACGAATATAATCTTCAAGAATATTTCTCAAAGAATCAAACATTCTCTCAGAATCAAAATAGGATTATGTAGCCAAGAAACAAAGCACCCATTAGCCCAAGCCTGCTGTGGAGAAGTGTGCAGGGTGGTGGCACCGACTTGCAGCTGAGTCCTGCAGCATAGGTGATCGGCTGCGAGGAGAAGTGGGAGCTCTAGCTAGGCCCGAGGTCACTGGCTTTGGTGCCAGTACTGTATCAGAGGTGACCATTCCCCAAAAAGCAGGGGGCTGCTGAGTGTTAGTGAAAGACAGCTCCAAAATCGCACTTTTCAAACAGAAAAGGTCAGGCTGTGGATCCAAGTGTGGAAAAGTAAAGCATGTGGTAGCTTGTGCCACCCCCAGGTCAGTCCCTAGCATTCACATAACTGAATACGTAATGCCTCACAAATTGACTACTCCACAGCCTCCTCCCACTGTGGGTCCCAGGTTTGGAGTTCCCAGAAGTGTGTGTCCACATTGTTGAAGCAGGAGAATAGTAGGCACGTCTCACGGAAGTGATGTACCTCAGGTCACTGTTACATGCCATTGTTAGAGAACTGGCCTCACACATTTAGCTTTCAAGATCCATGCCATCTGCATGTGTCAAGAATGACTCCAGTGTTGGTTATGGTGGGAGATATGGGAAGACAGCATGATTATCTGCAGGCATGCGGGAGTATTTTAGGGAAGGTGTGTTTCAAAGTTGGGGAGTTTGCATCTTGAGAGACCAGGGCAAGAGAAACGGAACTAGGAGTTTGAATGCAGTGGTCATAAATCAAGTGAACGTAATAACAGGTGAGACTGGAGCCACTTCGGAGGTGGGAAAAGACCAAGGTTGATAAACTTGTGGAGACAGATGTTGTGACCCTGAAACCCTGTATGCTTTGTAGCAGCTGACTATAACTTTTTACATTTTATCTAGTGCTTGCCCTAGGGTTGGATGAATCACTTAAACAGAATGTGGCTTTTGTAGACTCCCAAATTGCTGACTGGTGTTGGGTGATTTAAAGGGTGTCTTTAGATTTTGCAGGAAGCTCTCCACAGTTTTTCAGCCCAGCAGGAGAGATGATACCTAGCAAAGGGTATCACTGTCAGTTGGAACGGAAGAAGACTAGTTATATGTCGATTGATACCAAGATCACTGAGTACTCAGAAAATTTGAATGCCTTCATTTTCTTTCCTGTCTGCCTCAGACAGCGAGATAGGCTTATCCTTGCTGTAATGATGTTCTTTTTATAGCTTCAATTACTGGCAAAGGGAGGTAGTTAATAGCAGTTTTCCCTACAGACTGGGGTTCAGACATAAGACTTGCATTTCCTATTCTCCATTCTCTCAAAAGGTTTTTCACATTTGCCTGCTGACCTCCATAGGGGGTCTACACTAGAGTACTCACTTTTAAAACGTTTTGTGTGTACACATGTAATTAATTACTATCACTAAGTCAAATCTCCTTTATTCAAAATTGTGTATTTATCAGAAAAATGAAGAAATAGCCTGGCCCTGCTACATGCTCCCAGTCTTTTTTCCTGAAACAAGTTCTCATGTATCGTGTAGCCGAAGCTAGCCCGAAACTCACTCTCTATGTCCAGGATGACTGCAGGCTCCTGATCCTGTTTAATGTGATGTCAGGGATTCAATTCAGGGCTTCCTATGTGTTAGACAAGTACTCTACCAGCTGAGCCACATCCTGAGCCCATCATTATCTTTTAATGGAAAGTTTGAGGCATTGTGATAGCAGTAATGATGGTAAAATGACAATTCCAGCCTTCACAGTTGGAGCAATCAATGTTTCATTAACTTTCTACTTTCTGATAGCACTATGAGTGACTGAAAGAAGTTTAAGTAGAAAGCTAGCTTTTACTTTTTGTGCATATAGGTGATATATATGCATCATATGTGTAACACACTATATGCATCATATATGTGCATCATACACACACACACATACACACCCCAAGATGGAATAATTATACATCCATAAAAAAGGGGGCATTCAACAAAGGATCCACATGAACACAAAACAAGAAAATCGGTGTTAAATTCTATTACATTGAACTTTATAGTTACCATGCTGATCTTTCCAGAAGGCAAACTGGAAGCAGAATTATAGGAAGTACAAAATTAGCTTCAGTCCAGTCTTTAGAATAGATCAACATGCCTTGTCAGTGAGGAAGGAATAATACCACCTGCTTTGTTAACCATTTGTCTTCATTACATGTAATTAAAACTTAATCTCAATATTGTTATTTTTCTACATTTTAATTGTGATTCATCATGAATGGGATATGTACAAACAATTCACCTTTGATACTTGCTGGCAAGTGTATCAGCTTGCTCCAGCTTGCAAAGGGAAGAGGGGGAGGATGAGGCCAGGTTCCTAACATTGCCCTGCCAACATGTAACCTCACGTGCTTATTTATGGAGCTGCTGGCTAACTAGACACTAATTTCTGTTCTCAGAATTGGCCCATCATGGCCCACAGAAATCCTGATACTGACACTGAGATGTTAATTGAGTGCTAATTAATGTGTTTACATTATTAAAAAACTACCACCAGCTTGAGAACACAAGCTTTTACCTTCTTGACAGGAGCGCAGAAAACTGTGAAACACAACAGTTGTGTGCTTTCCAAGTGGGCTAAGGCTCTAGTGGTCACACCTGTGTAATAATTAGAGTTCACATTTATCCAGGACTAATTACGGCGCTGACCATTGTTCAGTTATATACGTGATCTCAGTTGCTTGGAATAGCCCTGACATAGGACAGCTTTGCAAGTCATGGAGCTGAAGTGCAGTCAGTGGCTGGAGGCCTTGAGAATACAAACACAGTTCCAGCCTGCCTCTCCTAGTCCTCACACTGGCCAGCATTCCTCACTGTTTGTGTTGCACTTTGCAAAATGAGACAGTTTGTTGTTGGTTGTCTTTATGAGAAACTGAACCTTTCTAGGCAAAAGTATCGAGAATAGGTCTGCCCCAGTAACCGGCGGGAAGCACCGTGAGAGTTCTGAAGAACCCTTTTCAGAGGACAGGACCTGGAGTGACGCTGAGGACCCCAGTGTTTGGAATATTTGTGTCCTCCCACCCCTGCTTCCCAACAGCGGGGCTAAAGGGTAGGATCTAAGGACAAGATAATAAAGAAGTGGGAGGTGGCCCATAACAATACTAATAATTTTCAGTTTTTGTTCTCGGCTTTTAAAACACACATTCCCAAATTGTCTGTGTGTTTGTGTGCATTTGTATTGTCTACACAGATATCCGTAAGTACAGGGATAGCCGTCACTTATCATGAGATGTGACTTGAAGGAATGCTCGCCTTCTTTCCAGTGAGCCCTTCCCTCTGGTCTCTTGTATCATAGCTCATGCCCCTAGTCAGGGGGACAGTGTGCTTTATGCAACAGGAGGGAGGAGCAACCGCTGTGGAAACCAAGCAGAAACAAGCTGCAGGGGTGACGAGAACACCGATGTGTCATGAACAGGCGTGTGATCACACTTAGCTTCCAGTTTCAATAATCAATAGACTCCCGCTGTCCAAAACACAGCAGGATCGGACCAGTTTTGCGTTGTTATGACATTAGTGGTGATTCTTGCCCGACTATTCCAAGGTGTAAGAAAGGTGGACATCCGAACTCTTCACATAATGGTAACGTGTCCATAGATAGACTTACACTCCCGTCTGAGGCGAGAGTGTTCTGAGAGACGTGGATAGCACCTCATGATGGGGCAAACCTCCACACCGTGCATGTTACTGGGAATGGAAAGGCTTACCTCATGCATCTCTACTTCCTTGTTTTACACTGAAGTCTTTAGTTTATGAGACAGCATCCACGGAACAGTGACATTATTGTTGTATGTGTGCTGGGTGGTGGTGTTAGCAGTGCCCTGTGACAGGACTGGTACAGCAAGCTTCTCAGAATTGGAAATGTTCACACCAGTTCACACCAATCTGACCTCACTTCGCTTCAGTACGCTCCTCCCAAGTAGCGGTGAGTTTGTCCTAAGCCTGAGGTCAGCACCTGGGCGCCCCAGGCTCACTCTGGCCTGCGATGGTCTAAGTAGCGGCCGTCGTTTTACTAGAAGACTGCGCACTGTGCACATACTTTCTCAGTTGCTTTTGCACTACTATCACAGACGTGAACAGAAATTGCATAGTCTAGTGACAGAGTCCATCACCAAGCCTAAAATCTTTACCATCCGCTCACTTGAAAAAACAAATTGACCAACTCTCATCTTAAGCCACTTGTTCTTAGCTACTTAACTTTAGTGTTTGTTTATATGGATGGTGGTTACATGTTGGCAGGTATTGTGAGACTGACAGGCTTATATATGAGTCTCATGCTTGCTCATTTAATAGATGATAGGTATGGAACAAAAGAGATCCTCAGATTGGTTTAGGAATACAGTGTGACAATCCCTGTTGTCTATGTATGAAATGGCATAATTTCACAGGCCAGGCTTTTACATACCCTCTCATGAGATACCTAGATGAAACAGACTAAATTCTTTAATAAAATATCACAGAGCATAGAACCAAAGAGCCAGAGTCATCTCATTTGACAAAGCAAATCATGAAATTCTTCAGGTTTTCTTTGTTTTCATTAATGTGACTGAGAACTGTGGAAATCAATTGAAAGCATGGTCACAGTGGAGAAGGCAGGTGGGAGGAACAAAGAAATATAAGGCCCCCACCTACAAGAAATGTTGAAATTGGAGTTGGGGTGCTGAAGCCACAGTCTGTAGGTCCTGGAGCATCAAGAGCTGAGAGCAAGGCCATGGCTAACCACCTGAAGTCTATTGCCAGGACTGTTGTGCTTCCAGAGAGGAATGTGAAGGTGCATACAGGACCCTGAACAGAGTCCTCACTACTGAGGCTTACTGAAGCCATAAAGCGATGGCGCTTCTATGAGAAGCCCTGCCGCCACGAGCGGGAGAGCTGTGAAACATGCCATGGATCTACCACATGGAAATGGCTCCAAAGATTAACTTTGTGATGCCAAAGAACCGGGCAGACCCATGGCAGGGCTGCTAAGCCTGTGGACAGAAGGCCCACCTTAGCTCTGTGTCCAACTCTTCTTATCCAACCCCAATCTCTGTTAACGTTCTTTACAATAAACTCAATCTCTCTCACAGGCGCACAGGAAATGTTGACATTTACTGTTAGAGTTACATCATTTTCACAACTGTTGCAGACTTTAGAAGATTGAATCTGTAGCCATTGTGAAAGGTATTGCTTCAGCATTTTTCTGTGCCATAAAACAAATAGGTTAAGCTTTATAGATGTCATCGGTCCATTGGTGAGAGAGAAAATTGATAGGCTGCCGCTCCCGCATTGAGGGGTGTAGCTCGGTAGTGGACACTCCATTTAAGGGTATGCTTAAGACCATGGGCCTTATTTTACAGCAGGGGTCGGGGAGGAGAGGGGGGTGAGGGGGGGGGAAGAAGAGGCGGAAGGAGAGGGAAGGAGGAGGACCAGGGAAGGAGGAGGGAGAATATTTTGCAATTTAAAGGCTTGTTTTTCAGTAAAGTCAAGGAAATTTGCATACAATCTGAGGTGAAGGATCGTATACCATAGGGTTAAGGATCACACATTTGATGAGTGGCTTTATTAATGGGTTTTTAAATATGCAAAAGAAAAATTCAAAACTCGAGAATTTTGTTGAATTCTGATGTGGTGTAGAAAACTGTTGTTTCTTAAAGTTATCTGTATTAAATTACAACCTGAAAGAAATTCTAAAATTTGGTAACAGATATTCTCATTCAGAGTCTTTGGTGGAAGCCACTCTCTAGTGAGCGTAAATCAGGTGGTGGTGGATTGTGGATGTTCGTCTAGGAACAGCAAAGCTGCCTGTCATTGTGTTCTTTGTGTGGACAGTGCAGCCAGGGCTATTGACAGCTGTGACAGTTGAGCCCTGAGAAGACAAGGACAGAAAACAGCCGGTAACAAGCCCGTGCTCACTCCAGACAGCGCGTGGGAACACTCAGCAGGGCTAGACGGCCGTGTCTGAGCTACACATACAGTTTCGTCATCTCAGTGGCTTGGGAATTTAATCCCCGCTTTTATACCTCGAATCCCCAGAGGAATTGCAGGAGGTTGGGGAGTAGTGTCTGTGGGCGCAGTGATCATCATCAGCTTAAGAAGCCTCATACAAGCCATGTTCTGACTCCACAGTGACAGCAGTGTGGGAAGCAGGAAACTGGAGCTTTGTGCTTCTGTTTTCCCATTTCTGTTTGCTCGGGAGGTTGTTATTTTGAACCATTCAGGTGTGAATTCCAGCCCTTATTTTCTCTGGTCACTGTGTGTGAACCTGAAAAGTCAAGAAACTTCTCTAAGCTTCCCTCCTTTTCTGGAAGTCTCAGCATCCCATTTTGTTCAGGATTACCCTCTGGTGCCCGTGGGAATGCATATGGTCCCCTTTCCCACTCAGAGCACCCTTGTAGGGCTGGAGAGATGACTTAGCAGGTAAAATGTTGAAGTCTGGATCCCTAGAACCCACATGAAAGCCAGAGAAGGTGTTGGCACATGTAATTCCAACGCTCTGGAGGCAGGGACAAAGGTTCCTGGGCAGGATGGCTGCCTAACTTCCCAGAATCAACGGTGAGCTCCAGGTTCACCAAGAGCCCCTGCCTCAGTACAGTAGAGAACGGCTGAGGGAGACACCTGACATCGAAGTCAGGTGTACACAACACACAGGCACACATGCATATGCCTCTGCACAAACACATGTGAACATACATACGAAATAGACGCATGTAAGAGCTAGTGTCCTAGAACTGGCAGCACATGGGCATTCTGTTGACTGGAGGTAGTACCTCCATCCTCCTCAGGTTGCAGTGATGAAATTAAATAGCATAAAAATGAGGAACACAACTATGCTTACATTTCCTGGTGTTCATGGCTCTGCTACTGAAATAATGTGGGCGTAATTTTATTCTATTATTACCTCACTAAACATTTTTGATAGGTGAATTTAAGTTAATACCAAATGACCTGGTTCTGGGATTATTATACATACTAATTAAATGTTTGTGATTTAAGTATTCAAACTTTTTAGACTGTGGACATAATTTGTCCCCAACAGTAAGATGATTCAGTTTAGAATCCTACAAAACAAGTGAATCTTATACACACAATTTTAACTATTTAGTCTAGAAGTCTAACTGTCAGCCACACATCTTGGTTTCATCATCTTTTATTAGATTTCTGACCTATATTCAAAGGCAAGAAATTACTAATTCATGAATTCTATATTACCATATGCCATGCTTTTGACAAGACTTTCCAGTGCATTTCCTTCTCTCGGGCTGTCTCTTTTCTGCTGACACAGTGAACGTGCTCTGGAGGAACACACACCTCTGTCCCTGCAGCTGCTGGTGCTGCACATGGCCAGGGCATCGCTGTACTCGTAGGTTACTGACATGCTGCATGACAGCTATAGACCTTTGATTCATTCCATGTTCACCCATTAACTGCACATTTTCCCGTCTGCCTCCAAGAGCCTTTTAAAATGAGCTGTACTTCTCCCAGTGAGGAATCCCAGAGCTCCGTGGTGAGTTACAGAGACATGAAGGATGAAGTGGGAAGCAGTGAGCTTTGAGATTTGGTGGTGGCAATCCAGGTAGAATGCCTCAAGGGGGCTGTTTCTCTTTCTTCTACCTCTGCCCTTCCATAGGCCCCATTCTGGTGTCTCAGACTAGCAATAGCTCCAGACAGATCCAGGCATGGAATGAGAAGCAAGACACATCCCTTCAGGAGCCTGCTGGGTTTTTGTTGTTGTTGTTTTTTCTCTCTCAAATACCTCTTTGTCATGTGTAACCTTCTCTTAATCTTTGAAAATGAGGTCTCTCGGTTCCCTAAGAACATATGCATTCAGTTTTTTAATGTGATCTAGGAACAGGGAAATGAAGCTTCCTCCCCCACGCTGGGTTATGTGTCTGGGCAGGTTGGAAAGATTGGAATGGGACCTGGTACTGCTGGGGACAGTGTGGTTTAGTGGGCATCACTGTGCCCACTTCTGTTCTAACTTGATTTTTTTTGATGATTGCCCCCACAGAGTGACTATCCAACCCAGAATGGAATGTTAAATTTCTGTCAGTTCTCAAGTGTGCATGGGGATTGTTGCTGGGTTTTGCCATATGGCGTGACTGCAGAAAGACCTCTAGAATCATGCCGGCACGCCAGCCAAGTAGATGACACTTACAAACCTACCTAGGCTAGAGTTCCACTGGCTGAATCAAACACATTGGCCAGTAGATGGGCTTTGGGTTGTTTCTGGTTGGAGCTGTCATCTACACTGCTGATTATTTGTATGCAAGTTATTGTCTGAACATCTGTTTTCATTTCTTTCGGATTCACATTTAGGAGTTGCTGAGTCATATGGCAGTTCTCTGATGAGTCATTTGACGAACTGGCAGAATGTTTTCCACAATGTCTGCGCCCTTTTACATCCCTGCCAGTGATGTACAACAATCCCAATGTCTACATTTTGCGTATTTGTCTCTTGGTTGTTGCAGCCATCCCGACAGGTGTGCTGTGTCTCACAGTGGCTTTGATGCATGTTTCTCTTAATTCTCCAAGAGTGTTGAATACCTTTAGTACTCATTAATGTTTGCTTCTCTTCTTTGGAGCAATGCTTCGTTGAATTGTGTGTTTGCTTTTAAATTGGACTCCTATTTATGCAGAATTGTTAAGGATTCTGGGTATGATCTGAGTATAAGGCCTTTGTCAGCTATGTGTTATGCAAATGTTTCTTCCCACCAAATGGGCTATCTTTTCACTTTTCTTGATGATATCTTTAGAAGCACAAATGTTACTAAGTCTTAAATATTGCCCAAATTGAACATACCTAGTTTTTGCATTGCTTACACTTTGGGTGTCAAATATGAGAGAGCACTGGTAATCCAAGGTCATGGGCTTGCTCACGGGCTTTTCCTTTTAGAGTTTAGAGTTGTAGTACATTTGGAACTTTATCCAATGAGTTAATTTTCATATAAATTTTTATTTAATGCTGAATTGTCTGCATTGCCCAATTGTGTTATCTCTAAATTATTTCTGGCGTTTTAGTCCCCTGAAATTAGATGAAAAGTTTGAAGGAAAACCTTTCACATGCCTGTCTTGTTCACTGGAGGGCGGAGGACCCTCTTTGACAACATAGCTATTCAGTTCAATTTTTAAGCTCTATCGTGAGCTGAAGAATACATATTTTCTCTTCTGCAGTAGCAAGTGCAGCATGCTTCTGAACGCTCTTGCTCTCTTAACCTGAACAGTTGGTCTCTGTTCTAGAACAATCTCTTCCTTTTCTGAGGACACTTGTTTGGGACCTTTCATTGAAAGCATCTCTCTTCCCATCAGCTTCTTGTCTAACAATGAACAAAGCCACCGGGCAGAGGGCTAAAGCTGCGGACATGCAGGTGACCTGGAAACCCCAGTGCTGTCTTCTCTGTCAAGGCTGGAAATGAACATCCTTTCTGAAGCTGAGTTTCCGTAGCTTCCCAGGCTGTTCTTCTCCAGCGATTTGACAAGCAGACTTTTAAGAAAGTAACCTATGGGCTTTTCTTATTCTTTGCTATGCTTAGTTCAACATTCAGTGTGCCACTCTGGGTACACAGCACAACTTTCATTTATGGATCTCAGGATCAGTTTAAGTGTGCTCTGTGTCTCAGAAGAGTTCCTTCCTGGCTGAACCCCAGCATGGTGAGTGAAAAGCCAAGATTGAAGTCTTCCGTTGAAGTCACGTGCAGGTTCCTGTTGGCGCCTTATATTCTTTGGATATATATGCCTTTCAGGTATTTGAAATTTGTTTTGGCCTAAACAATAGAGTTGTATACTTTGTTGCACTAAATACAGAAATTGAGAATTATTAGCTACGTTTGTATTCAGAGTGCTATAAAGGACAATAGACATTAATGACCATAAATCTATATAGTTTACTTAGCAGTGTTAAAAACAACATTTTCAATGTAAGTTTTATTTTTACAAGGTCGGTAATAGTATTTATAACAGTTCGATAATTTAGTCTTGGCAAAGCTGCTCTCAGCACTTCAGAGAGACTTCAGCGAAAAGAAAAGACATTTTGCATCTTGGATGTGACGGAAGCCACTTTCACAGCCGGACTTAGATTCTGTGAACTGCTTCAAGTGCTTGCTGTGCTTGCTGGTGACCTTCCCAGGGACTCCATCAGCTGCACCAGGGACAGGAAGTTTGCTATATTTTGGAATGCAAGCAGAAATATCAGCACATTGTTTCTGCAGATGACTTTACCAGTACTCTTCTCTCTGTGAAGGATGGAGGGGATGGGCTGTGTGGGGGGAGATTGCTGAGTGGATTGGCTTGTGTCCGAAGAAGGAGCCCTTTTATACCGGGCACTGAGGACCGAAGCGAAGCGGGAATAAAACCAGAGCAGGCCGGCTTTTGTTTCTGGACACAAGGGAAGGCTTCTGTGTGTTTGAAAGCTGTTGTGTCTGGGTGAGCAGACATTCAGCAGAGAGCACAGCCAGGGAGGAAGCTCCAGTGAGAGCGAGAGGCCATGAGCAGCTTGACTGGGCTGCTGCATTCATCTTTGCCAAACGCTGTCTTCCCCACTGTCGGCTGCGAGGACTGCCTCACGTTTATTGAGTTCCGTCCATCAAGCAAGGTGCTTTCTTAAATAGACTTGGGATTATCTTCCTTTCACTGAGGTGATTGTTGGATTAACTGACAATCCACACACAACCCAGATTCTCTAGAGAATGGCAGAAAAACAATTTGAAGCCAGATTAGATGCCGTTTTCCACGTCTTTCCACGCATATTCTCTAGGCCCCTCTCTTGAGAATCTCTCAGAAGTCTGAATTAGTTACTGGAACACCACACTACCTGGACGAGTGACCTAATGGAGTCAGGGTATCACAGAACCCAGTATGACGAGTAGATTATAAATACCCTGTTTAGTTCATGGGAGATGAGCCCTTGTGACAGGGAAGGTATGGTGGCTGCAATGGACTAATCTGTGATGCCAAGCAGGAAAAAAGACAGAACCAGAAATAGGACTATGCTATGGCCCTTAAGGCTTATTGCTAATGGCCAGCAGCTGCCTGCTAGGTCTGTGTTCTGAGGTTCCATTCCACAAGTTTCCTAAACAGTGCCTCCAGCTAGGCACCAAGGGCTCAGAGACCTGGGAACAATGCACACTGAAACCATTATAAGGTCTTTTTGTCTTTGAAAGAAAACACATGAACTGTGTAGCCCTGCTGGTTTCTATGTTTTAGAGATACACACTGCTGGTTTTCAAGTGACGTTCTGAATTTATTATTATCTTATTATTTTTTATTAAGTCTTATTTAAGAAAGCACTAATGGCCGGGCAGTGGGGGCTCATACCTTTAATCCCAGCACTCAGGAAGCAGAGGCAGGTGGATCTCTGTGAGTTCAAGGCCAGCCTGGTCTACAAAGCACTGATGGTAAGAAATTTTATATGTATGTACCCTAACAGCGTGCCTCTCACCTAAAATTCTACTCTATGCTAGTCTCTATGAGTCGTTTCACACAAACGTTTGGACCCATGCCAGTAAGAATCTGTATTAAAATAAGGCGTCTCTAAGTATTGCTCTTCTTCTCAGCTGTAGATGCTCTCATGATTCCCCACTGCCATCGAGAGCACTGCTGATAAAGCATTTCTTAGGAATGGTGATGTTGCCTCCACAACTTTCTTCCCAGCTACTGATATCTCTCACAGTGGGCATCATATCCAACAAAGACACATACAACTGCCATCTGGCCAGCAGTGATTATAACATGCATTCCAACTTGAGAGATTCACTCCAGAATCAAAACTTCATAATGTACTATTAAGAGAAGAAATGAAATCCAAATCCCAGCTTTCTTAATGTCACTTTTAATAGGGCTTGCCAGTATGCTTCTGGAACGTGCGCGTACTCATCATTGGTAATGATAATGGCGTACAGTGTGACCATCACAGTGTTAAGCAGAGCTTCTTGGTTAAGTCTCTCATGAGAACTCGAACTAGGGAACATCAACAGCTGTGGGAGCTGAAGTCACAATACTGTGATGGAGAGAGATGCCCAAAGCTCTTAGAGTCACGCAGAAGCCTTGTGAGAAGTAAGGTACTTAACTTCTCAGTACTTCAAAAGGTAAATATGGTAGTTTTCACCTCGGGGATGCTTAAACTTCATAGATGATAACCATAGAGCCTTTAAGCTGCTGCTTCATATGCTGGTAAGTGCTCAACCAGTTAGTAAACAAACAATGACTGGTCGCTTCAAGAAGTAGAGAACAAAGTATAAGTGGAGGAGGTTGGTCAGCAGAGAGGGAGCCCAGACTGAAGCTGTAGAAGAGGCCCTCTGCCCCAGGGACCACATTCAGATTAGCAGTGTTCTACTCTAGGGCTTCTTTGCCTACGGGAGGAGGCGAACCACAGGGAATCCACGTCCACAGGTCTCGGTCCTGGTAGGGAGTCTTTGTAGGAGAGTGGCCTCAGGTTGCCATCCTCTTGGAGGAGGAAGCTGCAGTTGCTGGTTTTTGTACACATTGCCGACATTCTCACAGTGACCAGAGGAAGGCTGCATCACTTCCAAGCCTGTCCCTCTCGCTTTGCCACTCCCATGGGTCTGAGGCTTTAGGTCCTTGGCGTGGCTGTACCCATGTCAACAATATACATTCTCTCAGGACTTACCCCACTTTTTATACATTCATTAAGGGCTTCCTCTGCTCCCCACAGGAGAATTTTCTAAGCTATAGTCTCCTTCCCTACTGGAACAGTCCAACCATGAAATCCCATGGGAGCATGAAAGGCAGAACTTATATTTGTTTATCTAGAACTTTCTCCATATACTCTGTCTGTGTGCCTGGTATTGGAGCTCGATGTTACCTGATGGTTGATAGCGACCACAGGACGGTAGTTGGCAGTGGGGTTGCTAAGGCTCCACCACCCAGTTCTGCCAATCAGCACCCTCTACTGCTTTACTCACAGTAACCTCCCTTTTAAAAAGTAGGCTTTTCCCTCGGCTCCTCTGTTCCTTTTGCAGATGAAGTATTCTATCTGCTTCCTCAATATCTTTTGGTCAAGAATGGAGTCAGAGCAAGCACAAATCTACAGATTGTATACCCTCTTGACCTCCCAGTTGGGGATATTTTATAGGATGAGAGAAACTTCCAGCAATTGCGTTACCAGAATTCAGTTGACCCCATAATAATGAGAAGTTTCTCCCTATACCACTGCCCGTTTGGGGCTTATCTGAGCACCAGTTGCATGTTTACCTGATGCCAGCCATGCCTAAAAACCACTCTTCTGATTCTTATGCAATTCTTGATTTTTGTGGGTAGTTTGTTTTCTTCATGTATTCACCTGAGAAAGAACTTTCTTCTCTAATTCTTCTTGTTAAATAGTAGAAGTGGTAATGACAAGGCCAAAAATGGGCTTTAGAGTACCAACTTTTCACATTCTCAGTTTGGTGGCTGTCATGTGGATGGGGAGCTAGAGTGAGGCTCTTACATCATCATACCTAATGGTATTTACCTGTGGACATGAGTAAAGGCAGAAGTTAAGGCCCAGCTTCTCTTTCCACCCTCAGATGTCCAGCCAAGCCTTGCAGCTTTGTCTAGAGGAAATGGCATCTCCAGATTGGCCACCTTGAGAGGACTAGTCCCTGTAAATGTGGATTGGCAATCACTGATACCTTGAAAGCAATCTTTAAGGATAGTAGAAATCTCACTTTGCAGATAAACTCAGAGTCAGCAGTAAGAAATTGTTCAAAGACAAAAGTAAAAGGTAAATTCCCTCGTAAACTTGTAGCTAGCAGAAGTTCCTGGGTTTCAGTGCTGGGATTGTAAGGGTGAAAGTTTAGTACCTTTTCTCCTGGACACTTCTCCATTGCAGCCTTTGGAACGACCAGACAGCTGTCATTCCCTCTAACCCAGTGCTCTTCTCCGCAGCCTCTGGGGTTGGAAGCTAGGAGAGGGGAAGGGTCAGTATGATAGTGGTTCAGCTTCCTCCTGGGCAGAGGCACCTTGCAGAGGAAGCTGTCTGTCATCTCAGGAGCCAGGCAGGCTGCCAGGGTGAGTGAGAGTGAGGCCTGTCGAAGGAAGCTTGTGGACCAAAGCCATAGTTGACAGGGATTCAAGACCACTGCATGCTGAGAGCATAGCCTCATAGCCTCAGGCCGGAGCAAATTGTCTGCCAGAGAGAGCCTACAGACTTCATTCGGTCCTGTATGCCTTTTCTTACTACCTACCTACCTACCTACCTACCTACCTACCTACCTACCTACCTATCTACCTACCTACCTATCTACCTACCTACCTACCCACCTACCTATCTACCTACCTACCTACCTACCTACCTACCTACCTACCTACCTACCCACCTACCTACCTACCTACCCACCTACCTACCCACCCACCTACCTACCCACCTACCTACCTACCCACCTACCTACCCACCTACCTACCTACCTACCCACCCACCTACCCACCTACCTACCTGCCTATCTACCCACCCGCCCACCCTTGCACCCACCCTTCTGCCCACCCACGCACCCACTCTACCCACCTATAATCCATCTGTATGTCCATCTGTCTGTCTATCTTATGAGTAGAAATGGCAGTAGAAAAATTGCTAGGTTTGGGTTATTTATTTTCAACTATTGGATGGATATTACTTGGTTCAGTCTAATTGCCTCCCCCCTTTTTGTCTTTTGGGATATTAATCTGTTTTGCTTTATTTTTTATTTATTTTTTGTTATGCATCTGGATATTTTACCTGCATCTATATCTGTGTACCACATTTATGACCTAGTGACCATGGAGGACAGAAGAGGGATCCCTCAGACCTAGCATTACCGATGGTTGTGAGCCATCTGCATCTGTATCTGAGTGAAGCCAGAGCCATCAACATTGCTTCGGGGTGAACTGGGATTGCCTCATTGAGGAGTGTGAATGGTATAGAGACCATGATCCAGAAGCTGGGATTGTAGGCACAAGCCACTACGCTTGAGTTTTGAAATTGTCTCTCAAAACACGTCTGCCCGTGGGTTGGGAAGGTGGCTGTGCTTTGAAGGTGCAGCTGACCAATCTGCTGGCCTGAGCTCGATCCCCAGAAATCCACAAGGTGGAAGAAGAGAAAAAAATGGCTCCTGAAAGTTATCGTCTGACCTCCACAGGTATGCATGCACCCCTGTGCAGGAGGCGCACACACTCATTCAGGTTTTGTCAGTCTCTGCCCTTTTGATATTTCCTAGCTATAGGTGCTATAGAACATACCATATATATATATATATAATAGCTATAGAATAAACGAGCTCATGCTTGCGCTGATCAGTTTTAAATCTGAAATGTCAAACCAGAATCGGACATTCTTCTTAAACTGTAATCCTACTTTTTGCTTTCATTTAAAACCCGCATTCAGGAGAAACTGGAGTGCGGGTAGGACCATGTTCTCAAGTACCTCTCAGAGGAAGTGGGTTAACTCATGGAAGCCCTCTGGCTGAGCTGCCGCACCCATTTATGTGTAAGAAAGAAGAGTTATCTTTGGCTGTAGCCATGCGCCTTGCACAGAGTTTTAAGTTCCAGCTATCAGTCTAAAGTTTCTTATCCCTTTTTCCTTTTCATTTTTCCCTCTAAAGTTAGGGGGTATTAGTTCTCCAACTTAATTCAAGCTGCCAAGATGTTAATTGCAATACATTACATTGTAATTACATTAAATACAAGTCATATAAGAATAAATCATCATCTGAACTATATTACAAGTTCCCAATTTTCCCAGTCCATGGACATGCTATGCCTCTTCTTTTTTTTTTTACTTCTTCCTAAAGTTTTGATATTTTCTACATGGTTTTCTCAGTGTATACTTAACTATCTTTTTTTTCCTTTTTTTGGATTTTTGAGACAGGGTTTCTCCGTAGCTTTTGGTTCCTGTCCTGGAATTAGCTCTTGTAGACCAGGCTGGCCTCGAACTCACAGAGATCCGCCTGCCTCTGCCTCCCGAGTGCTGGGATTAAAGGCATGCGCCACCACCGCCCGGCTTTAACTATCTTTTAAAGTATTATCAAAACTATTATTTTAAATTGTTCTCTGATTGTTAATTGCTAATAGATAGAAATTTGATTGACTTTTAAAATTATCTTGATATTCTTTAGCCTTTATTAATTTACTTACCAGTTCTTGGAAAGGTTTTTAATTTCATAAGATTTTCTATGTAGATATTCATACTCTCTGCAAATATGAACACTTTCTCCTTCTTTGACAATCTAAAATCTTCTTTTTGTCTTAACTGAAATGGTTAGAATTTCTAGTATTATGTTGAATAAGAATTATAAGGCTATCTATGCCTTATAATTTAATTACTCTTGGAAACTACATGGGTTCTGGGGTTGAAACTCAGGTTGCCAGACTGGTGGCAAGTGCCTTTCACCAGACTGTCTTGTAGGCCCCAGTTCCCTTGTCCTGGGTCTCAGTTTCCCAAGCTTCTTTCTCTAAGCAGAACTCCTTTAGTGTTTCCTCTGGAGCAGATCTACTGACCGACAGATTTTCTCTTAGTTATTCTTCATATTAAAATGCCTTGATTTCAACTCCATTTATCAAGGATGGTTTTGCTACTGTAAACTTTTCCGTGGACAAGTCTGTTTTTACAGTTTGAAAAATAGTCTCCTTCTCTCTGGCCTGTACAATTTCTAATGGGAAAATCATTTGAATCATGATTTTCCCGTAGGTAGCATGTCACCTTAATCAAGTTGTCCTCAGGTGTTACCCTGTGTGCAGTGTTTATGACTGTGGTATATCATTGCCTTGATTTCTTTAAGCCTGCTTTTTCTACTCAGAACTTGGAATCTCTCTGTTTGTATTGTTTACTGAATTGTAGCATTTTCAACCAGGGCTTAATTTTTTTTTTCCACGTCACTATTTCTCCTGCCCCCGGCTGTGATAACACAATGTCATATCTTTTACTATTTTCACACCTGGAGACTTACTTATTCATCATTTTTTCCTTCCATTTTTTTCCCTTGTGTTGTTTATATTAGAAATTTCTCGTTGGTTTATCTTTACATCTTCCTGCTTTTCCTTCTACATGGATCTGATCTGTATATGTTACACTGAAGACAATCTTGTCCTGGTCAGCAGACTGTACTTTTATTTAGTTTTTTAAATGTCTCGAAATTGCTTAGGGTGAGACCTATATATTCTCAGCCTGTAGATAAGCCCAGGATTGCATACGCTGGAACCAGCTCCCTGATCTCTGATTGCCCTTATGTTCCAGACTCCCTAGAATTCTCCTTTCTGATTTCAGGCCAAAAAGTTAAAGATTTTCAACTTCCTCTAATATACAGTTCCCACAATTGGCATCTGTCCACAGACAAGCAAGAGGACAGGATGGGAGTAAATGTAATCTGTCCAAAGGTCTTGGGACCAAAGTTTCCTCAGGCAGGAACGTGGTCAGCTCTTACCACCATCACACTGGCCTGCTCAAAGACCGGTGTGTTGCTCTGTCAAGTTCCTGCCTGCTGCTGCTCACTCTAGAGCGTCCTTGGGATGCTGCCTTCTGCATCTGTCCAGGCCTTATAACTAGGTGCAGCAGTACACACGCCAGTGTGCACTGTGTCTAATCCTCACTCCTGATGATGCTACAAAGGCCATGGCTCTTCTGAGCATCCCGGACAGACTGAGACAGCTTAGCTTTCAGGATATTTGCATATTCCATCAACCTTAGTTAACACAGAGTTCTGAACCTAGTACCCCTGTGAGGACAGATAACAATCAGAACACAGCATTTTTGTGTAAGTCTTTCTGGTTACCATTACATCATCATGTCAGAAACAATTCAAACAGTAACCAACATGAGCTCCTTCCATCCCCTTTGCTGTATTTGTGTAAGCCATTTTTTTGTAAGACAAAAATTTAAAGATTGGATTTCATATCTTTAGGACACCCCAAAATATCAGCATATCGGTTCTGCCTTTGAAACCATTTTCAAATGCAAAGTTGTACTTCAACATTAACCATTTCTTTTGCTTACCAACTCACACTTGGACCATGCTGAGCAGTAACTGTGTTCTGTTCTTTATGTTCTTGCTTGTGATCCCAGCCTTTAGTGCAGAGCCACCTCCCCTGTTTTCTGTTCTTATTGATGTTCTGGACTATTAGCATGTGACCAGCATTCTTGTTGTGACTGGTAGTTATGTCAGGAAATTTGTTGTGTTGATTTCTTGATAAGTAAAAAGGACTAACCTTTAAAAAAAAATCACACGACAGTGATTATGTTTCAAAATTCAAACGAAAACAGCAGAAACCAGATTGCTGCCATGTCATAGCCTTCGGTTTCATGTTATTGCATTGTCTCAGACAAAACCACGGTTCCCGTTTTTCTTTGTTTCCATTAATTAAGCTTGATTTGCAAAGAGTGCACGAGCATTTGCCTCTTTTTTGATTATTGTTGTCTGCTAACTTACAGGCACAAAGGAGGCCAGGAGCAGTTAGACTAAGAGAATGTCATTCTTCTGCACCAGGAAGGAATGAGCTGGAAAGAAAGGCCATTCATTAGAATAAAGTTCACCTCAGTTGGATCACTGCTTTTCACTGAGGAGTCAAGTGCCCTTGATCATTGTAGATTAAAATACTATCAAAGACCTAAGCCGGAAACATAGCCTATGAACTGAAACCATCTGATTTTCCTCACTTCCTATCCTCACAGCATGAATTCACTTTTAGAAGCCAAAATACCATGCTGTGGGGTTCAAAAATGTCATGGTAGCACCAGAATTCAGAATGGGCTGCATCCGTGCTTTGAAGTAAAGGTGGTTGCACTGGGGAAAGGACTTGTTTTGTTGGAAAGGGGTAGGCTTTGTTATTAATGACATTCTGAGAGATGGGCATCAGTGCCCAGAGTGCTGCAGTTATTTTATGAACTGTTTGCATTGGTCTTCGTGATATATAATCTCAAGGTATGGATCTTTGGCTCCACAATGATGAAAATTAGACTACCCCGGGAAATAAGAAGTACATTTCCAGTAGCAAGTGTGAAATGGTGTGTTCTCACTAAGTCGACTGTAAGTGTATGATCAAAGTCTGACGGTGAAACAGGCATTCCTCTTGTGTAGATGGACAGGGTGAAAGTGAGCTTGCACCACAGCTGGAGAGGCTAACTTGGCTAGCTTTCCTTCCTCCCTACCCCGTCACCAAGAACAGGAAGGTCATTGCCATCTTTGCCTTAGACTTGTTTCTACTTCATTCTTTCATTCATTTGTGTGCATGTTTTAGGAGGCATGTATCCCATGGTGCTCTTGTGGAGCTCAGAATAACCTGTGGGAGTTATTTCTCTCCTGTCATGTAGGTCCTAGAAATAGAGCCTTTATCCACCAAGTCATTACCCCAGTCCCCCATCTCCATTCTAAAATGTCATTTCTTGATAGGAAGAGGCAATATGAAAAGAAGCATAAAATATATTGTATTAAATGCTTTTTAAGACTTAAACTTTTGCTAGAGCCTGGCAAATTGTGCAAAGCAAACTTGAGCTGCTTCATCAAAAAGGGAAAATACAGGACCACCCAGGAATCCAAGGGCAAGGGATCACAAAGTCAGGTCCAGCCTTCGGCATTTCAACTGGATGTTATCATTTCTGAAACGTAGGTTTGAAGGAGAGAGAGAAGAAAATAATGTGTTAAGTAAATTTACAGTTCCGTGTTGACTGAATTCCTGTCTGTCTTTGGCTTCATGTGTCTAGTGGTCAGGCACATCTGCAAGGGATTGAGAAGACGGAGGGTGGTCAGATTTCTCATCTAGGTCACGTGTCCATCCCCGTGTTTTCAGCCGTATCTGGGAAGATGAGACGCCTCTGCTTCAGGTTGTGGCCACAGTGCTCCTCTGGCATGAGAAAAAATGCAAAAGTGAGTGGATTAAATGAGACCGAACTCTCTGAGAGCATTGATCCCATGTTCAAGTTCACTGTCTTATTATAATTGCAGCCATTCCTGATGTGCAGCCTTCTGGGGCCTTACAAAATCCATCAAACTCGCAAGTTCAGCTTTTTAAACATTTTCTCTCAGAAGCAGCCAAACTGTTTTAACAATCTCACCCAGGTGTTTGCACTGTGTCTCAGAGGTTGCATATGTTTTTAAAGAAACGGCCTCTTGTCCCAATATAACCCATACTCCCTGTTAGAACTCTATAATGCACACCTTTATATGTGGTCAGGATCTTGATACGATTATACTTAAGTTGCACTAGACTTCACCTTTCCTCATCGCTTCTTTGTATTGGAACTTTTTAGACCTAAAAGACTTTAACTTTCAATTTTAGAAAGTATAGCTTTAATATAGCCAAAAGTGATGTGGCATTTTTTTGAAAGGTCACATTTTTTATGGTTGGAAGGAAAATTGGAAATATTTATGAGCCATTTGAATTGTCTAAGTGAATTTAAGGCTAGCTTCTCTCTCCAGGTTTAGATGCTTAAATTTAAATGCAAAATATCACTTGTCTGCATATGTCTGATTTTAATCTTGGGGTGTGACAGAATGTAATCATGCAATCCTTTGTGCCCAGACTACAGCCACATTTCCACGTTTCAGAGCTGAGCTCTGGTTGTCTGTGCCAGTCAATGAAGAGGTGCTCTGGCTCTGTCTCCGGCTCGGTCACTCATTAGCAGGTGACTTTGGGCTAGTTATTTCACCTCTTGGAACTTGAGTTTCCCTCACATACTAACTTAAAAAGAGCTTATATAGCTGTAGACCTTTGAGAACAAGTTAGCCTCATTCCTGGAAGTAATTCCTGCACTACAGTGTTTAACGTATGTTTCTTACATAGCACAGCTTCTCCAGTGAGAAGCCCCACCTTGCTTAATCTGCAGTGTCTTCTGAGGCCTCCCAGTGCAACTTTATATGACTCTCCTATCTCAGTGCTCCCAGAAGCTACAGGGCACATTGGGACAATGAGAATAATAACAAATTTAGGAGTCTACAGATAAAATTGGTGGCAGGTTCATTAGCAACTCAAGTAATAAACTGGTTGGGTATATGAGACTATGAACACTCTAAGTAGAATTAAAAAGATAATTGCTATAGAATAAAAAGTGGTAGTGATATATTTGGAGACATGAAATAGAGAATGGAAATTGAGAGAATAAATCTAAATATAGTAAGGAGAAGCACAGTTTGAACCCAGAATTGCTATCTTGCTGGACGTTACTTAGTGGTAAGAGCACTTGCCTCCAGCGTGTGTGCAGAGGTTCCCGGATTCGATCCTTAGTACCCACTGGAATACAAAAACAGAATTAACTATCTTGTGTTCCTTTTACCTTGGACCTTAGGAGTTATGTTTCAATGATAATAAAAAATTAAATATTTAATTTTGCTTTGATGTTGGCCAGGTCTTTAGTTGAACATTTTGCTTTCTCCTTGGACTTCAGAATTAAAAGGGAAAAATAGTTACAGTTCATAAAAGACAATAGAATTAACCAAAGAATGTTGGTTACGAAGGCTCACTGGGAGCCATAAATCCTTAGTTCAAAGAGAAGTTAAAGAGACTACCCATGAAAAAGATTACTGAGAAATGACTTGCTTTCTCCCTGAGAACTGGGGCGACACGTGGGTAGATGAGGCCCCTCTAGTGAGGGGACGGCTGTAGACTAGACTCTGTTTTCAAGAGGGGACTGTGTCTTCACGGTTTGCTGTCGTGCACTTGACCACACAGTTAGCACTTATTTTTATCTTTCATTTTTCCTTTTGTTTCTTTTTTTTTTTTTAAATACAGACCTTCCCAGGAAGCTCTGGATGTCTCTCCTGGAACTTATAGTATAGTAGGCTTTCTTCAAGCTTGCATTAATCCCGTCTCCTGAGTGTCGAGATTGCGGTTATATGCAATTGTGTCGTGCTTCTGTCATGAATGTTAATCTCTGCTTTTCTCTAATTCCCTACTTTCTGTTCCAAATCGGAAGGTAGTAAAGAGCAGAAAATGAATTCTATGGCCATCAAAGGAGACATTCTTTGGCCTAATAGCTTAGTCAACTATAAAGACAGTTTCCCTTCTCTTTATGGAGTTACGTAGAATCAATGTTTACCTGAAATAATGGCAAATTACATTTGAAAACAAACCTCTTCCTTAGGAAGTATGCACACTTGTAAGACTCCAAGTGAATGTGGTAATTGTATTTCCTACCACCTACCATCTATGGGAGAAAATACGTTTCTTAAACAGTTTAGTTAACAAGAGTTTAAAAGCTGACTCTGGGGAATATGCTCGGCACAATGAGTGATGATCCAATCAAGCAGTAACTGATTAATGTATGCCAACCCACTGGGGTAAAAATAGTGGCACAAGGAGCCAAGCGATCATGGAGATGGCCCTTCACTCAATTGCAAACGCTAAATTGGGAATGGTACAGAATTTTAAGTGCCTTTTTCTTGGGCCTTGCTGTTGTGATCTTTCTTTAGAACTGTTCTGATATACCCTTCGGAAGGCTGGCCTCTGTGGATGCTCTCTGTGCCAAATTACAGCACAGAACAAGGGCCTGTTCTGTTTAGTTACTGAGAATAGTGCCTAGTCAGTACTATTTGACAACATGCTGAATTAAGGGAATGTTAGAAGGATGTTTGACAAAGGAAAGTGGGCAAAACGTCTGATGTTTACAAGTTCTGTTTATATGTGAGCTGATAGTCAGAAGCTGTGCTTAAAGCTCTCCTTTAAAGACTTTACCGAACACATATGCATTTGTGGAGAGTGGATGATTTCGTCTGGTTCCAAATATATGTGATCTCTCAGTAGAGCTTATTCTATTTTAGAATCTGATCTTTTCCCTTTCTGGTTTGAAATGTATCAGACTCTGGTAAGATGCTTCATTTTAACCAAGCTCGTACAGTACTGATTACACCCGGGGACACACACACCTCTGATTGTTTCTTTTCTCTTGTCTTTGACTTGTATCCTAGTATCTTATCTGAGGTCTAAGAATAAGTAACTCTGTGCTCTTTGAGATGTAGCCCACCAGAGAATTGTGTTCTTATATTCACCTGTCAGTACACATCCTGGTCTTACAAAGATCAGTGCCATTTCCTGTTGAGAAGGGAGATAGCTGGGAAACACTCTGTACTTGGTGGCAGTGTCACAAGGCGAGCATTTATCTTGCCTTTACTCAATCATAGCTCTTTATCATATGAAAAGCCTCCTGGGGGTGGTGAAAGTTGCTTCTGTTTTTTAATGGCTAATCTACAATTTACTGTCAGGTACCACATAGGAAACACTACAGGATGAAGTAGAAAAATACTATAACTTAGGAGTTAGAGAGAGTTCCTTGAGCAAGGTGTTTGCCTTACATCTCCTTTAGCTAAAAGATAAGATTCAGATGATCCTTATACTCCTTTTAGCTGAGGAGGCTCAGTGCTTTACCAGCACACATTAAACTTGTCTGAGTCACATTGTGTCTGTAAGTTCGTAAGTGGCAGTCATATCACACAGTAATAATAACTTGCGGCTGCACATTCTGACAAGAGAAACTAGGAAATGTGAATTAATACATATTCAGTACCCACATTACCCCCCCCCCCACACACACACACACATACACTGATGTAATTCTGTTGAGCCAGATAAATGCTGAAGTCAGAAAAGGAGGAAGTCAGGACAGTCATTAGCTGGTGGTTGATCTATTGCTAAAGGGCAAATGTAGAGTAAACTAGTGTCTGTCTTACCAGCCAGCACCTAGGTTTATGATTCATTGAGCACAGTTGCCGTCCTTCGTCCCTAATCCTCAGGGCAGATTAGAAAGAGAGCTCTCACGTTTCTGATTAGGAGACCACCTTCCTGGATCTCCTGACCAACCAGGAGCACACCTTCAGGCTGGGATAGGGCTGCCACTCAGCGTGAAGACCAGCCCTCACACCCACTTGGTCTTCCCCTGTATCCGCTGTGATGAGACACTGAGATATGTGGTTTAAGTGAATTGTGTAGATGTGTGTGTGAGATCCGAACCTTCATTGCTCTTTGGACTTGGCAATTATCAGGGGCTTCAGGTTTGCATCTAAGAAGCAGGAAGCTGAGTTCTGCTCTTGCCGGTGTCACGAATGAGAAGTATGTATACATTTCCCCAATTATCAAACAAAAACGCTTCAGCTCTAAAATTCTCTGAACCCACATTTCATTGCTACTGATCCTCTAAAGATTGTTACTTAAAGAAAAAAAATCAACATGGATTTCCTGTGTGGGTGCATGCACATGTGTGTGTACCTTGGATTCTTTGCATTGTGTATGTGTGTGGTGAAGTGTGCATGTATGTGTGTAAGCCATTGGCTGACAGGAGTCTTCTTCAGTGATTCTCTGACTTAGTCACTGAAGCAAGATCTCCTAATAGAAGCCAGACTCATCACCACAGCGAGTCTAGCTAGCCAGCTTGCTCCAGGGGTAGCCTGTCTGTTTCCTGAGTGCTGGACATACAGACAAGCCTCCGGGCCTTTTACATGGATGCTAAGACTTGGCACTAGGATAAGCCATCTCTCCAGCCCTATTTGGGTTTTAGACAGGCATCTCCTTAGCTTGGAGCTTGCCCAGTAGGCTGCTCTGGCTGGCCAGTGTGCCCCAGGGAGCCACCTGTTCTGGTCTCCCCAGTGCTGGAATTACAAGCACATGCAACTTTTTACAGCTAAAAAGTGGATTCCTGGGATTGACCCCAGCTACTCATGCTTACTGAGTCAAGCAATTTACAGAGCCATCTTCCCAACTGCTGAAAATGTTCTTATGTTCTTTCCTAATCCGGAAGCTATGGTGTAGATGAATGTTACAGGGGGAAATCTGAACCCCTTCCCAAGGTTGGGGGTTTGATTCCAGCTAGGGTGGCAGTTAAGAATCTAGAATGTAGATTCCAATGAATAGTTTCTTGAGGTAGCTTAGACACTAGATACAACCCAGGAGACAGCGGTGGGTGTGAATTGATATTGTTTATTTCCAACAGTATCAGTGCCTGGTACTTTCAGGATTTAAAACATTCTCCAAGCCTAGCATGCCCCCCACTTCCGATCCCCAGGCCCTCCTCTGGCTTCCTTCTTCTTGAAAGGGATGAAAACTAGTCACAAGAGCAAAGCAAGTGTTGTTCCTTTTGCGAACTACAGCTCCCAACATTCCCTGGACTACGGATACCAGCGCTCGCAGGCGCAGGACACCTTTCCCAGACGCCCTTGCATTCCTCGTTAAAAGGCGGGGGTTGCCACGAGCCCCTTCTTTTCTTCCCCCCTCTCCTTTCGAAATAAGAACAACAGCAAGGAAGCCTTACAACCTAACCATGATGTGGACAGTAATAATTCTAAAACTATTCAAAACTTTCATAGTTAGCTTTTAAAAAGCCAAGTGAATTTGTTAAAAAAAAAAATCACTCCAGATTTTATTCTTAAACATAAACTAATTGGTTTGGGCTGCATCCATCTCTCAATTAAATTTATCTGATGTCAAGACCACGTTTGTCTTGCAGGGGAGTGAAGCACATCCTCTTGGCCTGGTTGCAATGCTAATGAAGCTGTCACCCTCATTCTCAGCTCTTCATCTCCCCTCAGGCAGAGGAGCAGTGTTTGCGTATCATGTCTCAGAGTAGTAATTGATTTTGATTGATTTATATGCATGGAGTCACTTTGAAAATTACCTTGTAAACATAAAGTTGTACCCATAATACTCATTAAATTCTGTATCTGCCTTGTTTGAACAACTTGCTTTCCCCATGATTTAACATCCATGATAAGCAGACTTCTGAGACTGTCCCTTGCTCTTAGTCACTGGGTGTTATCAACACTATATTGTATATATATGGAAATGAGATTGTATAGATGTAATTAGGATCATTAATTAATTTACTTTAAAACAGGTAGTGTCTTCTAGCCTTTAAGTTAAAGGGTGCCTTAGTTTGGGCTGTATAACAAAATGCCGTAGACTAGGTGGCTTGTGTTAGTTACATCTCGTTGCTCTGGAGACTAGAAATGTGAAATCAGGTGACCAGCATGGCTGGGTTGGGCAAGGAGTTCTCACTGCAGAGTGCTGACCTCTCCTTGTAGCCTCAAGTGCCAGGAAAAGAGTGAGAGCTTTGGGGCTCCTTTCGTGAAGACGCTCATCTTATTTCAGAGGGTCAGTCTTCACTGCATGGCCTTCTCAAACCCATCAACCTAGGACCTGGGTTCTCCAGAGAACGTGGACAGCCAGTGCCCTGGGGGAAGACTGGCCCAGCTTACTCAACAGGTCTTTTCAAAGTCCATCTGTGCTCTGGCAGTTCACAGAGGAGTCAGACATATTGGAGGACTGGAGGGCTCTGCTGTGAGGCTGTCTCTATGCTGCCGGGATGGGGTGAGGCTTACAGACTAGGCCCTGACACTGGCCTTTAGCTGGGGAGTGGACTCTGATCTGTAGTCAGAAAACAGGAATGTCAGCCAAGAGCTGCAACTGAGGCCCCAGATCAGATGAGAAAGTGGCCAGCCAACACGGATTTCATCCTGATAGGTTAATCTGGATTTAGCTCCTCTGACCAACTGCCCCTATGTTGACCAGTCTGTTAATCAGCTTTTTGTCCCCTTGGCAGAATCCCTAAGCAAACAACTTAAAGGAAGAAAAGGCTGTTTTCTCTCCTGGTTTTAGAGGTTCCGATCAGGTGACAGTAGGGACATGTGAAGCAGGCTGCATACCTCATGGAAGCAGAGAGGGACTCAGGGGAAAGCAGAGGGCACGACAGCACCTGCAGACTAGCTTCCACCTCCACTTAGCCCAGTCAGATGTGGGCTCATCAGTAGGTTCATCTAGCCTGACATTAGCGCACCTCTCGCTAGCACCACCAGCTGTGGACCAGGCCTTTCCCTCATGATGTAGTTTTAAAGTAATTATGTAATCATGTGACATCTAAACCATGGCACTATCTGGGCTAGGAGCTAAGTTAAAACACTCTTGATCAAGATAATATAGAGACTCGGTGAGTTTGGTAGGGTGGCACCAGCACGTTTATTGAGCCCAAAGCCCATGTTTGCCCGTGTCTGAAAAACCTTTTAAAATATTGTTTAAATTTGGCATATTAAAAAAACACAAAAAAACAAATCCTTAAAACCTCACAAAAAAAATTGTCATATTTAATTTTGCAAGTAGCAACCTTGCTGACATCCTTTCAAGCATTCAAAAGACCTTTAAAAGGGTGTGTGCACCAGGGTGCAGAAGCTCCTCTTCAGACCTGTTAGTCCGTGTTTCAGACCAATTCAGAAATTAACCCTTTAGGATTAACTGTCAAGATTACTTTTTTTGTGGTACCTTTAACCACAGAAAATTGGACTGATAATTTTTTGTTGTTGTTGTTCTACAAGGCAGGTTTCTCTCTGTGGCCCTGGCTGGCCTGGAACTAGCTCTGTAGACCAGGCCTGCCCCTGCCTGGGATTAAAGGCATGTACAGTACCACCTGGCTGTATTGATAATTTATAAGCAATAAAATTGGTTAGGAAATATAACTAACTATAATACCAATTTCATTAACAGTTAACATGTATGTATAAACTCTTTAAAAGCTTTTTTTTTATTACTATTGTATTGTGCCTGACCTGTGGGGGCGTGCATGCCGCAGCATGTGAAAGGTCAGAGGACAGCTCTGTGGAGTCGTTTCTCCTTACACCTTCACATGTGTCTTGGGATGCAGCTGAGGTTGCCAGGGTTACACAGCACGATCCTTCCGTACCATCCCACCAGCAATCTCTCCGGCTGCCTTCCTGGTGTCCTTATTGCCTTGTTTGGTTTTGTGTATTTAGAAAGAAATGTTGTTGCCCTGTTTCACTTTCTGGTTACGCTTTGAGAAGTGGCACCTTACCTGGGACACTGTGTCCTTCCTGTCTGCCTCTATTTCCTAGTGACCTTTATGTGTCTGTAAAATTTGATTTGATTTTGAAAGTGTTTGCCTACTTCCATCATTTTAGTAGATAGTTTAATAGATAGATAATAGCATTTCCATTTGAGTTCTTCAATTGTGTGTATTTGGAAGTCACGGTTTAGAGTGCTGTACAGCTGCCGCCTGCAAGAGCAGTTCGCCTGGAAAACGAAAGCCTTCGACTGCTACTTGGCGCCTACACTGTAATAAAAAGCTGTTATGTGTGCAGAGACCATTAAAATCAGTAGATTTGTACATTGATACTGGAAGTGTTAGTTTCAACATTGACCTTTGTTTCTTTAAACATATGCGTGAGGCTTTGTTTATATTTTGTTTGGTTTTGCTTTTTAAGACTCGTTTGTTGTTTTTGGAAATCTGCTTAATGTGAGCAACATTTTCAAGTTATCAAATATGTAATTTAAATATTTTCATAAGACTGGTCTTTTGATACAAGTTCTATGTGGTGAACTTTAAGACTTGATTCATTCATATTTCATGTTGCTGTCATGTAATGAAGGTCAAGAGACACTTAAGCATAAGTTGAAACAAAATAATGTTGGACATCTTTCAAATCTGATCTGTGACTCAATTTGTCCATTTGAAATAAAATCGTTGGGGAAGCTAGGGAGGTGGCTCAATCTGTAAAATGCCTGCCTGGAAAACATGAGGACAGTCTTATCTCCAGCACAAAAAAGGTAAAAAGGTAAAAATTGGGCACAGAAGCTCTCTGTAACCGAGAGTGGTGGTGAGTGAGGGGTGGGGGACTTTGGGTCTCTGGGTCTTGCAGGTCAGCCATCTAGTTTAGCCAATTAAAAAACTCCAGGTTCCATAAGTGGAGAGGAATCAAGGAAGACACCCAGTGCTAACATTTCTCTCCCCTCTACACA
The DNA here is from genome assembly GCF_037038515.1 of Microtus pennsylvanicus. NCBI lineage: Eukaryota > Metazoa > Chordata > Mammalia > Rodentia > Cricetidae > Microtus > Microtus pennsylvanicus. The sequence continues at coordinate 60,022,266 of NC_134582.1, forward strand.
CAGACACACACAGACTCTCAGACACACATAAACACACATACGCACATATACACGTGTGCTCAGTACACTAAAATGGTTGGGTTTTACACTGGAATCAAATCACCTCTTTTTTAACATGAAAAAATAAAGGTGGCCACTGCACCTTAGCAGTGATTTTCCTCAGGAAACAAGGAATCTACAGGTTGTACTGAGCCAGCAATAGGGGAAGAAACTTGATGAGCAAGAAAGCAAAGCCAGAGTCTTCCTGGAGAGTCTCCTGTCCCTGTGACTAGTAGTGTCTCACTCATTCAGCCCTATAGGCCTCCATAGCTCACTCAGAGAAGACACGGAATTGCCCACAGCCACACAAATAACAAAGCTACCCTCTAGGGTTGGAGAGATAGCTCAGCAAGGACAACAGCCAGCTGTGAAGACCAGAGCTTGGATCCCCGGAACTCCCTAACATACTGGTCAAGTGTGGTGGCCCACCTGATTCCTCGCCAGGAAGGCAAAGACAGGAAACCTCTGAAGCAAACTGGCCATCTCACTGGGAGTTTTTCTGAGCTCTGGGTTCTGTTGAGAGACCTTGCCTCAGTGAATAAGCTGAAGAGCAACAGAGGAAGACCACTAACATCATCCTCAGACCCCCACGTGCTCATGCTCATATGCATGCACACTTGCAGTCACGTGAGTTCCTCAGACATACACACACGCATATGTATACACGCCACACTCACAAACACATATAAAATAAATAGCCACCATTTAAGCTCGGGCTGCCCGTAAAGCCCTGGCTGTTTTTGAGACGCCTTGCCCTCTCCCATGTACTGTGTGAAGTCATCGTATTTTCATCAATTATCAGAACCCGAGAGTTGGAGGGAGAAATACTAGGAATGTGCCCGGTGATTTTACCTTTTACCGTCGATGCCTGGTGGAGCCTGGGGCAACACCTGCCTGCACTTGTGGGTCTCAGTTTTTGTGTACCATTTGTGGTGTGAGCATCTTCTGACACTACATTACAGATACATACCACTCAGACTGAAGGGGTGATCACACTGACGGTCAGAATCCAGCACTCGGTGGGAGGGGCAGCAAAGGTGATACATCAGGCCTGAAGCAGACCTCCAGCAGCAGACCTGAGTGCCTTAGCTCAGTGGATTTTCAGTGAATACCTTACTCCAGGGAATCTGAGCTACTCCCTGAAGAATTGCACACCACCCGCTGGGCACTATCCTGGTTTGAATTTGAATGTCTGAAGAACTGTGAGAACCACAGCTGCTCACCTGCTGTTTTCTAAAAACTCCCTTCTGCTGAATTCTTGTCTTTAAAATGTTAGCTATGGCTTGCCATTTCGGAGTATAGAATTTGGGGTTTGATTTAGGCATACTGCTGTTTCATACAGAAGGAATTAGGTACCATAACTGCTAAATCTCCCATTAGCAAAGGGTTTATTTAAAAAGAGGTAACAGTATAGCCCTAATCTTTTTTCTCCTTTGCGTCATGCATTCCATTTTACTAGAATTTCAGTAGGAAGCTCTCTGAGCACATTACTAGTTAATGCTTTGACTAAATTAATCTCTTTTTCCTACTTTTCTTAGAATAAATAACTTAAAATTCAAGATTATAATCTTAGTACCTATGAATAAGGTATTCATCTGAAAGTAGGCCTCTGGGTGATGAGGGTTTCTTGGTGTTTATGAAGGCAGGAGAGAACCATAGGAGATGCTTGAAAGCTGTGCAGTGGGGGTGCACGCCTTTAATCCCAGCACTCGGGAGGCAGAGCAGGTGGATCTCTGGGAGTTCAAGGCCAGCCTGGTCTTCAAGAGCTATTCTAGGACAGGCTCCAAAGCTACAAAGAAACCCTTTCTCGGAAAACTACAAACACACAAACACACACACACAAGAACATGCTTGAACATCCTGAGAGACTTAAGGGTTGAGTAAGAGGAGAGTGCTTAATTTCTCTTTAGACTTATTTTACGTGAATATCGATGATATTATACTCAAGATTCTTTTCATTGAAATGCATTTTTTTATATACCCATTCTGTTGTCCAGAAATCTTGTGGAATGCCGCAGAGCAGAAACAAATTATGTGGGCCCACAGATGTGATTGGTAATAGTTAGGTGGGGACCCAAAAGCTCTGCTGTTTCATGTGCATGCACTCAAAGTGAGAATCTGTGTGTGGAGCCCTTAGCCTCTGTTTGTCTCACTTCCTAAACACATGATAGTTTTAATCAGCAAAGGAACTGGAAATCACTCTTCCATTAGTCAGCATGCCATGACAGCATATGCAACTTCATCAGAATATCCTCCAAGAATAGAAGTGTTCCGGGACCAAGGGAGAATCTTTCCTGATTTAGTTAGCATATCATCATAGATTCTACTCCAAAGGAGTCAATTTCTTTTCTTTGAATTCTTGCACATTTTCAGGAAACAGGGACCTCCCAAGCTTTGCACTAAACTAGAATTTTTGTGATGAAGGTTCACGGCCCAAGTAGAATGCACAGGAGGTACCAGACAGAGCCCCAGTGCTTGTTCTTGGTTGCAGTCAGATGGCATGTGGGTATGGAGTGCCTCACCTTCCATAGCACTCGCTCTGTGGTGCCACTACGCACGCCGTGAATTCTCCTGTGAATTCGCCTTAGAAAGACGTCTTATCTGTATTTCTCATGATAGTTTTTGGCTGTTAGTGTAAGGAGAGTTTCACTCTCTGCATTTGGAGTATTTATGATCACCCTTTGCAAAGTTCTACCCCTTGGTTTTATAAATACATTAGAATTATACCTTATAAGGTTTATGGATTGAACCTTTTACATTTTAAGGCTGAAAACCAGCATATATATATATATATATATATATATATATATATATATAATTTTTATTAAATATGTAACATATTTTGATGACTTTTTAGAATAATCTGGCCTTTATTAAATAAATGTGAGTTTGTAAGAATACGGTAGCCTCTATAATCATAAGCTAGTTAGGAAGTTATGTTATTATGATAAGATATATTATGGAAGAATATATCAGAATCAAAATGACGGATGCTTTAAGCTCTGTGACATTATTTTCAAATTAAAAAAAAATACCACTAGGTGCTAGACAAACCAGGAGTCTTAGGCAGCATTAGGATTAATGCTTAACTGGGATTCTTCACTAAAATTAGTTTAGCAATAAATTAACAAAAAAACCTAGTGCTCTGAAAATATGACATAACTGAGTTATGCAGGCATCATGCTCTATAATTTCTTTCATTTGCTCCTTAGCATCAGTGTAGGCTTAGATTCAGCTACAATCTCAGAAACCCCAAAATAAAGAATCCAGATAGGAGACCTGAGGCTACTGTGCTGCCCAAGACGCTTGGAACCAAAGTTTCTTCTCTTTACTCCAGCCCTGGCCTCACTCGCTAATCCTTAATTCTCTCTGGAACCTGAGATGAATGCTGCCAAGAAGGGCCACCTTTGCCAAGGTCAGTGCTTAGACTTTTGAATATCCACAAGCACAGCAGTGCATCTGAACCACACCTATAACATATAAAAATTTAACTTGAGTTGTTGACCTAAGTGTTTTTAAAGGATAAAACAGTGGAAACATAGGCACAGCTCTTCTTGACCTTGATAGACAACCGTCTTTCATGCTGGACCCTAAAAGCACAAATAACAAAGGAAAAAAATGTATCTGACTTCACCCAAACTAAAAAATTTGCTCTACAAAGGATATTATCAAGAAAGTGAAAGGAAGACTCTACACAATGAAACATAATTGTAGCTCATATATCTGATAAGAAACTTGAATCTTGAATACCTAAGAGCTCAAGGGGCTGCAGACACAGCTCTGCAGTTAAGAGCACTGACTACTCTTTCAGAGGATCTGGGTTCAGTTCCCAGCATGCACAAACAGCTCACAACTGTCTATAATTCCAGTTCCAAAGGAGCCAACACCCATGGCAAAACACCAATGCACATCATACATACATACCTACACACATACATATATACATACATACATACCTACATACATACATATATACATACATACATAAATGCCCCGAAGAACTCAAGAACTGAGTCATCCAATGGAATACAGTCTCTGCAGGGCCCCTTGAAAGCCTGGGCTGCACATTAGCATACAGGGAAGATTTCAGAGTCTGCTGGTCCAGGGATACCATGCCAAATATTCCTGACCAGAGACAGGAACTGATTAGAGTTCCTACAGGTCTCCAGATGATTACAATGACCACACAGCCTGGGGTCAAAACTGTCTTCCTCTGGACTGATGGTCCTCTCATCACATACAAGGGACAGCTGCCCCTGGGACAATCAGATAGGTGCTCATTTTTGGAAATGATTACAGCAGGATGTGGATCTACGAAGGTCCAAGAGTACTGCTGTTGACTGTGCCTTTTTAGCGTTTTTTTTTTTTCCCAGAGGCCTTTGTTCACAAAATGACAATGCTAGAAACAGGACGCGGTGTTGAAGGTCACGATTGATGTCTGTGGGTATAGAAATGCAAGTGCTCACGTGTCCTTGGAGGGTCATTTGGGAGTGCAGAAAATTATCGGTGACTTTTATTAGGAGATATTAAAACCATTTACTGTGTTTGCCTAAACTTAGGATGCTGGTTTGTTTCATTTTGTTTATGTTTTCCCCTACATGGTATCTATAACAAAAGCTTTTTTTTTTTTTTTAAATCCATTTGCTGCATTCCCAGGCTCTTATCTAGCAGCCTCAGACAGGTCCCTGTGTCTGAGTAAGGCTGCTGCCAGTGCTCTCCTGCCGTCTAGGCACTCTTGAGTAGCTCAGCCATTAGGCTAAAAGCAGTCTCTCTTCTTGTTCTCCGGGCTTTGGTTTGCTCAGTTCCCATTGATTTCAGACTATTACCTGTGCTCCAGTGATTTCCTGTGACCACATCCTTCTCAATTGCTTTATGATTTTCCCTCTTGACAGTTACTTGTCAATTAGTTCCTTCTTTGAGGATTCCCCTCCCTTTCTGCTGCTTTCTCTCTGGAGCCCCTTACTACCTTTTCCACACAGACAGCATTCTAGTGTTGATTTTTGTGATGCTCTGGGGCTCTCCAGACTCATTTGCTGTGGTGTCACACCTCTTCTCTGTTCCTTTCATCATTTGGTGTCCAGTCCGTAGGGACAGAAATATCACAGGTGCATTCTACAGCTTTTTATTTGGAAAACAGTGACGCTGCTAAGACATCCTTCCCTGAAAATGCTCAAGGATGCTAGTTGCATCATACTGGGTTATAGTCCTCAGTATATAGAGTACAAGCAATGGATGTTGCCTCTAAACTACCTTTGCAAAGTGCAGAGAAGTTTATATTTATGCAGAACACTAGACAGAGTAGCTGCTTACGTGCCTTTTCAGTTCCTGTAGTTGGGAGACTGCCAGGGTGTAAGGTGATGCTGATAGACACTTTGCTTCAGGAAGGCTAACTGTGGTAACAAGAAGGGAATGCTGGAGCTGACGCTGGTGTGATGTCCCAGTAGAAGGCTGTGTCTCAGGCTGTGTGTGTGGTCAGCCGTGCAGCAGGTAGTTTGTTCTACTTTGTGTTGACTAAGGAGGCCAGACAGCTGGCACTGCCCTGTCTTTGGTCTGTTCCAGGTGCTCTTGGAAGTCAATATTTCTCACAGGGCATGTGAACCATCATTATGGGTGTGCTCAGGGCAGCGGGTAGACAGTGGCAGTCTGCTTACACACCATTGGCTGGAACTCAGGAATACGACAGGGTAACTGCCAGGGCAGTGAGGTGCCTTGCTCCTTTGTATGCCTGGAAAGAAGAGCAAGTGTATGTGGTGTTTACCCCTGACATTGAAGGAATTTTTAAATTAAAAAAAAAAAAAAGAAACATGCAGAGGTTTCCCTGCTGTATGGAAAAGATTGTACCATCAAATAAACACACAGTTAAAATGTCACAGTATTCATTAATGGAGTGAAAAAACTCTAAATATAATGCTGTCACTTGACCAGCTTTCTTCTGGATGTTGGGGAAAAAAGGACAACTCACAACTATTAAAGTAGATTTGAAATGAGAATCAACAAGGAAATTGTGGGAAAAAAATTTGTTTACCCATTTTGGCTAATTTAACCAGACATAAGAACCAGTTTATGTCCATTTCAAATAAAAAATTTCATTTTCAGTGACTGATTCTCATTGCAAAAGCATAAACAAATCAGTTTATTTCGGTTGGGGCTTTATTATCTGTCAATGAGTATGTGGTGTCCAACATGGCCAGAATTCTGTAACAGTGCTGAGACCAAATGAAGTCAACCAGGAATGACAGCAAACAGGAGAAAAATGAATCTGCATGTAAGGTTGTGCATTTGCTGCACAAAGTCAGGTGTCCTTGGGGTTGGGGGTGTAAACGCAGCTCCTGTGGAGCAACAGTTCACTGACCCAGCGTTAGATCTCCTGTGAAGTGCGGCACCGAGAACAAAGGAAACAAGTGCGGATTGTTAATAAGCCTTAATTTTATAGTTGCCATTGTCACACAGCTCTCTCAGTTTAGGGAATTATTAAATTCACATGGGTTTGGCCTTTTCTTGGTTCTGTTAACGTAGGCTATGTTCTATATGGACAGGAACATGTCAGAAACAAACCCAACATGGACATGCATCTGTCTTTCCCAGTTTTGACTTTATCCTAACATTAAAAGAAAACTTTAGTCTTGAACTGGTAGATTTAATATTGGACACATTTAGCCATCAGAGTTCACATCTACGGAGTTTTGTCTTTTCTTTTTTGGATTTTGTGATATTTGCAGTTACATCTTAGGGCCTAGGTCTAAACACAGAACTCATTTCCATCCTATATAAACCTCGTATATATAGCCTGAAAGGAACTGTGCGGTATTTTAGTTCACTTATATTTTAAGTACAACTCTCATATGAGGCCATGTGTAGAATTTTCCACTTATGACGTCATGGCAGCATTAAAAAAATACTGGATTTTGAAGCATTTCAAATTTCAGATTTTTTAATTTAGAGATGACTTAAAATATTTAATCTGTACCTCATTTTTCTGGTTAAAAAGAAAAGAAGCTTTTGACACACTTGTGTTCTACTATGAAAAGTGTTGTGCAACTTTGAGCTGATTCAGAACCACCCCAAATAGTTCATACATACTAGAAGCTGCCTGTGCTGTAACTCAGTTATGTTCATCTGTACTGATGTGCAAAGCTAAAGTAGCTATGGGGTGTGTAACAAGTTGTGATCCAGCCCAGAACGGGGTGCGCCACATAAAGGTAGCAAGCATGCTGGAGTATTTAAAGGCCCATGAGACCCAAGGCCCTGCGTGTCCTCTGTGTCACATTCTGTGGGGTCTGATGAGATGCCCGGCCACAAAGAAGTTTCTGTTTATAGTCCTGAATATCTTTTCTCTGTGACCCCAAATTGTGTTTCTTCAACCTGACGCGTGTCTGAGCCTCTCATTTTTGTTTTTACGACAGTTGCTAGCTGTGCAGCCCAGGCTTTAAAGTCACTGTAGCCAGGCTGTCCTGAAACTTGGAATCCTTCTGCCTGAGGCTTCCAGGTGCTGGAAGGAACGGACAACTGACACCATGGCCCTTTCAAGACAAAATTTTAAATGTCTTTATTATAATTATATACACATACATTTAAAAGTTGACGTCATAGTTCTAAAATAAATTTAAAATTCCAGCATAGACCATAAGCAAAGCTACAAAATTATTGTGATTTAAATCAATAAAATTTGTCTTGATATTTAGCTGGGATTAGGCTTGAGATGGAAAGACACTTATGTAGGTGGCATTGGAGCTCTTTTTTAAAGATCAATAGGAGAAGATCTGGGCATATAGAGATGAGAATACAAAGAGAAGAACGAAAGTGAGCACAGGGACCAGTACGTTAGAGTGGAGCAAATGTTTGAACAGCAAAGAGCTCTTTGGGGAGTTAACGTAGGGCAGGGACGTGAGATTGCTTTGGTCCAAGGGATGGATGAAAACCTTTGAAGATGTGTGAATAGAGTAATAGGATACTATACTTGAAGTTGGTCTTCACTAGAGGAATATCTGAATAGGTGAGAAGAGGGAAAATTAAGGTGGAAGGCCCAGAAGGTTGGCTCTGTTCGTTTGTCTTGCTACTGTGTTGCTAGGACCTGGAACATAGAACATAGAACATAGTCATCTGTCAGCGTCACTGACTGACTGTGTGGTGTGTGACACAGGGCAGGACCTGGAACATAGAACATAGTCATCTGTCAGTGTCGCTGAATGGCTGTGTGGTGTGTGACACATGACCAGGAGAGAGGCGTCCCTTCAGCAGTATGGAAAGTAAGCCTAGATTAGGTGCTTTACATAGAAATTAACAACTGATACCATGAGCTGGAGAGTGACCTGTAGCTAAGGGAGACAGAAAGGAACAGGCTTAGTCTGAACCTTCCCACCTCTGTAATGGCTGGCGAAGGGGGAGACACTGAGAGAGGTGACAGAGACGGTGAAGGGGACACTGAGAGAGGTGACAGAGATGATGAAGGGGGGACACTGAGAGAGGTAACAGAGACGGTGAAGGGGGGACACTGAGAGAGGTGACACAGATGGTGAAGGAGACACTGAGAGAGGTGACAGAGGTGGTGACGAGGAGACACTGAGAGAGGTGACAGAGATGATGAAGGGGGACACTGAGAGAGGTGACAGAGATGGTGAAGAGGACACTGAGAGAGGTGACAGAGATGGTGAAGGGGAGACACTGAGAGAGGTGACAGAGATGGTGAAGAGGACACTGAGAGAGGTGACAGAGATGGTGAAGGAGACACTGAGAGAGGTGACAGAGATGGTGAAGGAGACACTGAGAGAGGTGACAGAGATGGTGAAGGAGACACTGAGAGAGGTGACAGAGATGGTGAAGGAGACACTGAGAGAGGTGACAGAGATGGTGAAGGGGGAACACTGAGAGAGGTGACAGAGATGGTGAAGGAGACACTGAGAGAGGTGACACAGATGGTGAAGGAGACACTGAGAGAGGTGACAGAGATGGTGAAGGGGGGACACTGAGAGAGGTGACAGAGATGGTGAAGGGGGGACACTGAGAGAGGTGACAGAGATGGTGAAGGGGGAGACACTGAGAGAGGTGACAGAGATGGTGAAGGAGACACTGAGAGAGGTGACAGAGATGGTGACGAGGAGACACTGAGAGAGGTGACAGAGATGGTGAAGGAGACACTGAGAGAGGTGACAGAGATGGTGAAGGGGGGACACTGAGAGAGGTGACAGAGATGGTGAAGGGGGGACACTGAGAGAGGTGACAGAGATGGTGAAGGGGGGACACTGAGAGAGGTGACAGAGATGGTGAAGGGGGAGACACTGAGAGAGGTGACAGAGATGGTGAAGGGGGGACACTGAGAGAGGTGACAGAGATGGTGAAGGAGACACTGAGAGAGGTGACAGAGATGGTGAAGGGGGGACACTGAGAGAGGTGACAGAGATGGTGAAGGAGACACTGAGAGAGGTGACAGAGATGGTGACGAGGAGACACTGAGAGAGGTGACAGAGATGGTGAAGGAGACACTGAGAGAGGTGACAGAGATGGTGAAGGGGGGACACTGAGAGAGGTGACAGAGATGGTGAAGGAGACACTGAGAGAGGTGACAGAGATGGTGACGAGGAGACACTGAGAGAGGTGACAGAGATGGTGAAGGAGACACTGAGAGAGGTGACAGAGATGGTGAAGGGGAGACACTGAGAGAGGTGACAGAGATGGTGAAGGAGACACTGAGAGAGGTGACAGAGATGGTGAAGGAGACACTGAGAGAGGTGACAGAGATGGTGAAGGGGAGACACTGAGAGAGGTGACAGAGATGGTGAAGGAGACACTGAGAGAGGTGACAGAGATGGTGAAGGGGAGACACTGAGAGAGGTGACAGAGATGGTGAAGGAGACACTGAGAGAGGTGACAGAGATGGTGAAGGAGACACTGAGAGAGGTGACAGAGATGGTGAAGGGGGAGACACTGAGAGAGGTGACAGAGATGGTGAAGGAGACACTGAGAGAGGTGACAGAGATGGTGAAGGGGAGACACTGAGAGAGGTGACAGAGATGGTGAAGGGGAGACACTGAGAGAGGTGACAGAGATGGTGAAGGGGGAGACACTGAGAGAGGTGACAGAGATGGTGAAGGAGACACTGAGAGAGGTGACAGAGATGGTGAAGGAGACACTGAGAGAGGTGACAGAGATGGTGAAGGAGACACTGAGAGAGGTGACAGAGATGGTGAAGGAGACACTGAGAGAGGTGACAGAGATGGTGAAGGAGACACTGAGAGAGGTGACAGAGACGGTGACGAGGAGACACTGAGAGAGGTGACAGAGATGGTGAAGGAGACACTGAGAGAGGTGACAGAGATGGTGAAGAGGACACTGAGAGAGGTGACAGAGATGGTGAAGAGGAGACACTGAGAGAGGTGACAGAGATGGTGAAGGAGACACTGAGAGAGGTGACACAGATGGTGAAGGAGACACTGAGAGAGGTGACAGAGATGGTGAAGGAGACACTGAGAGAGGTGACAGAGATGGTGAAGGAGACACTGAGAGAGGTGACAGAGACGGTGAAGGAGACACTGAGAGAGGTGACAGAGATGGTGAAGGAGACACTGAGAGAGGTGACAGAGACGGTGACGAGGAGACACTGAGAGAGGTGACAGAGATGGTGAAGGAGACACTGAGAGAGGTGACAGAGATGGTGAAGAGGACACTGAGAGAGGTGACAGAGATGGTGAAGAGGAGACACTGAGAGAGGTGACAGAGATGGTGAAGGGGAGACACTGAGAGAGGTGACAGAGATGGTGAAGGAGACACTGAGAGAGGTGACAGAGATGGTGAAGGAGACACTGAGAGAGGTGACAGAGATGGTGAAGGGGGAGACACTGAGAGAGGTGACAGAGATGGTGAAGGGGAGACACTGAGAGAGGTGACAGAGATGGTGAAGGAGACACTGAGAGAGGTGACAGAGATGGTGAAGGAGACACTGAGAGAGGTGACAGAGATGGTGACGAGGAGACACTGAGAGAGGTGACAGAGATGGTGAAGGAGACACTGAGAGAGGTGACAGAGATGGTGATTTGGGAGGGTGCTTTGTACCATAAGCCAAAAAGCAGAAGGACGATTATTCATTTCTCCTGTCCAACTCATAAATGTTTAGTTGGGATTTTGAAATTGAGCCTTATTTTAAAGCAGACTTACTTTGAAACTGCTCAGTGTTGACAAAAATATGGATATTGTAAGAGGAATATGTAGATTACTATAGAGGGGAGCAAGGCCAAAGCAAGCACATGGGGTGCATCCTGAAGCGTCTCAGCTCAGAGTAATTTCAGGATGATTGCATGTTTAGAATGTAACACCTCCTTCCTTTAGGCTTCCCATGCCTACAGCATTGAGCTGTAAAATGTATTGCATTAGGCATCGTTGTTAAGCACCAGGATAATTATATCACAAAAAGATGTTTGCTTTGTGAATTCATTTAATTCCCTATCTTTATTAGTGACCTACCCTGAGATATTTTAAGTTATTGTATTGTTCTATTTCCAGACAAATTTCGTGAAACTTATTTTGCCTAAAGCAGGCACACAGACCAGTTGTTAAAAAATAAAATAAGACATAATCTCAAAAATCGGCATTGCTTTTTCCTACTTTACGGCTCTGAAATCTTCCTGACTCTTCCTAGTGTTTGGTACAGCAGCAAGCGCAGGACTGAGCACTATGTTCCCGTTTGGATTGACTTCACTGCAGTGGTTTTTTGGGTGCCACTTTAAAGCCCATTGTGGAATAAAATTAAAACATTCTTTATGGTACAACAATTCACATGCTGAAAATGGCATTTTTCTTCTCTCCCTGAGTGGCAGTGTGCTCTCCCGCTAAGTTTCCCATGTAGGTCCCAGGGCTTGGTTTTCTCCCTTCACCAATGTATCTTTCGGTAATATCTCCAGATTCGTGTTCCCTGAGTGGTGGTGTTCATTCCTGGCTCCTCATGAGCCCAATTCATCCATCACAGGAAAAGCCTGGTGGCTCTGCTCTCCCCTTAACGCTGCCTTCATCTCTGCTGACTTCTAGGTTTGGTCTAGACCGCATATCTCTTTCCACAGCGTAGATCTTGTGCTCCCTCCCACTAAATTACACGTGGGCATGCTGTGAGCTTCTGAAATGATAGAACCAAGTCTCCTTTATATTTCTCCAAGCTCCTTCATTGCCTGCTCACAGAAATAAAAAAGCAATACAAATTAAGTGGGTGTAGACATCATGGCGCTTGGGCACCAACAAACATGTACACACACAAAACAAGTATGTAAACAAATTAGTAAATAAAAAATAAAAGTTTGTTGGACAAATGAATAAAGTATATTTTGAAGTTGGAAAAGCATGCAGCCTGCGCCCTCAGACCTGTGACCCCTTTGTAATACTTTCAGGATCCCTTTAATAAACTTTTCCTGATCCGGGTGGTGGTGGCGCACGCCTTTAATCCCAGCACTCGGGAGGCAGAGGCAGGTGGATCTCTGGGAGTTCGAGGCCAGCCTGGTCTACAAGAGCTAGTTCTAGGACAGGCTCTAACGCTACAGAGAAACCTTGTCTCGAAAAACCAAAAGAATAAATAAACTTTTCCTGTTTTCATCGCACCTCTCTTATAATTCTCTGGTGATGAAAGCATTCACCGTTCATGGTGGCATGGCCGCCCCCTCTTCGCTGGATCCCAGCGTGTGTATTTAGTTCACTGATGTGTCTCAGCAGCGTGCTGGCTGTACTGGGTGAATCAATGAATGAACTGGGAGCCCACAGTCAGCTTCTCCCTGCTTCCTGGGTTCCTGCAGTGGTCTTCCAGGTAAGGTCAGTGTGGTGGCAGAAGATAAGGAAGACATCTAGAGTCTCCTACTTAACTAGCTGTACACCTCCAAGCAAACTCCTTGACTGCTTTGAAGGTCATTTCCTTTCCTATTAAAGAACAGCATGAGCTAAAATTACAGTGTTGGATTAATATTTATGCCGAAAAACAAAAGTTAGTGGCCGAAGTTCTCTGATGAGTCCTAACAGATCCGATTTGGTCATGATACCTTCCATTTGTTGTCACCGTGTGTTCTCTGAGAAGTAGGGGTTTGTCATCTTGTTGGTGAGAAGCAGAGGTCCTGCCTGAGACCACACCCTGGAGCACAGCGCAGCTGGAGAGCAGGTCGGCTGAGCACACACGCTGCATGCTCAACCTCCCTGGGGGTTGCTGTAGTAGATACTGCTTATTATCTCCTTTGGATGAAGCTTCTAGAGCTTTTCCTTCCTGCCTTCATAAGCCTGAGGAATGCGAAGGGCTGATGAGTGCCCCAGGAGATGTTATTATGAAATAGCCTAGTCCTCCCCAAGCATGAGGTGCAAGGGAGTCTGGGAACCCCACCCCCTTCCCACCCTGCTAATGAACACTACTTCCAGGTCATTCCCACCCTCTAAATGAAGTATTTAAATCTTTGTTTTCTATGCTCAAAGATAAAATATTCTTGCATTAAAACTGTTTCAAAGATCATCATGGTATCGGTTTAGAAGCCAGTTAGCTTATGGTTGGTACAACTGAGCAACCATTACTGGCTTCATTAATGATAGGAAAAGTACTGAATCTTTTCTTTTTAGAGAGGTCTGCAAATGTCATTTCAAAACATACAATTACATCACTAATACCTCTTAATTATTGCAGTAAAGTTACATAAAAAATGAAGAAGACTGTCTTCCCTATGAAGGAATTAACTTCTGCAGATATTTTCATTGGGAATTTAGAATGACTAACCCAGAGTTAATAGGCTGGATTTTGACGGCATCTGAAAAACATCTTTTACATTTGAAGGAGTGGATTTCCCTTTTGAAATAGTTTGTCATCATTTCAGAAGGCTAAGAAGGTACTTCAGGGAGTATTTAAGTGAGAAACAATTCCATTTGGATGCTTTAAAGCTTCATTATACTTAATTGATTGGGAGGGTTGGTGGCAGGCCAGAGAACTGGCTGGTGAGTGGGTGGGACTTAAAAGGAATATATGAATTTCGTGTCAAACGCTCCTTCAACAGACCAAAGTTTGCTTGTGATAGTTTATTGTAGTGCCACAGAGCTAAGTTTTGGCACCTTCTGCTCTACATTTGAATCCCATTTTTCCACTCATTAAGCCTCTGAGTTTAGACATATCACTTCATATTTGCATCTTGGTTTTCCTCACCTGGGAAGGAGCAATGTCTTCTTAGTAATGCTATCTTCCATGAAATGACAGTAGGCACTGAATGATGTTTGTCATCAAATCCCAGCCATTTAGATATGATGATGTATGTAAATACCATTTTGCCAAATAAATGGAAAACGCCTGTAAGAAACCTTGTGTATAATTTTCAACTTGGCATGGAAACCCTTTTTTCTTTATATCTTTCTTTCCTCCTTTTTTTCCAACTTAAGGAATTAATATTGTGTTATGAATTTTCAATTTGTTAATAAGTAAAATCTTTCTCCCCCCTCTCTTTTTCTCTCTTTGTGTGTGTGTGTGTGTGTGTGTGTGTGTGTGTGTGTGTGTGTTTGTGTGTGTGTGTGTGTGTATGTTTATGGCTGGAAGGTAATGCTACCCTTTTTCCTTAAGTTAAACAGTTTTTTGTTTGGTTGTTTGTTTGAGAAATGGCACCAACAAAATTAGGCTCACGTGGCCTCCAGCTCCAGTGGGAGCAGGGACACCCAGAGCACCACCATATTCTTTGAGATAAGTTCTTTCACTGGCCAGGCACCTGCTCATTAGGTAGAGACTGGCTGGTGAGTAAACACCAGAGATCCTCCTGCCTCTGCCTCCCCCGTGCTGAGGATTGAACTTAGGTCCTAACGCCCATGTGGCAAGTGTTTTCCAGACTACGCCATCTCCCCAAACCCACACAAGTTTCAACTAAAGAAATTTCACTGTAGGATGTGGAGTAGGCTGACATGAATTCCAACTTTCTTCTATGAAATTGTGTTTTCTAGGAGAATGCGTGGAAGGGCTGAGGGAGAATGACTACCTGCTGATCCATTCCTGCAGGCAGTGGACCACCATAACTGCTCATAGCCTGGAGGAAGGTCACTATGTCATCGGGCCAAAGATAGAGATCCCCGTACATTATGCAGGTAAGACTGGGCAAGATGTGCAGAGAGAAGAGGAAGAGTTGATTTTCTTAGGTCTTTGTAGCAGGAAATAGGAATATTTCTTATTATATTTCCTATATTTTTTCTAGCCTACCAACACTTCTTGTGGTTATTATTATTATTTTAATAAATGATAGTTCCATTTTGTCATAGATATTTGTAGGTAATGGAGCTGAGTGTTTATAAGGTGAAAATTTTACACGAAGACCTCTGTCGTCTTGGAATCGGAGCACTATGTGAAGCCAATCCAGGAGCTCCACATTTGTGTGCATCTGAGTAATGCAAGTACAAACTAAGCAAAGCTTTTGTGAAAGACTGGGATGGAGCAACTCCACTAGGTGCCATTTCACAAGTGAGCATCGTAGTCTGGCTTTAAAAGTTTCTGTTTAGAAGGTCACATACTTGGGCATGCCACTTCTCTCAAGTAGTCTGTTAGCACTGGCATGACCTCTTTGCTCTACTTAAATGTGGACAATGCCCACCTTGTCAGCTTGTCACCTTACTGGAATCTCCATTTGGCTCAGGGATGTCATCGCTCTTGGTTTTGATGATTAAATTCTGTAGCGAGAATTGAACTTGTATAAATAAATAAACTTTGCTTAATAAAATTTTAGTAGGGATAGCCTATAAATCAGTTTTTAAAAAACAAACATATTACTATTTGCTGTCTTCTGGGTTTTAAAGTTCATCAAATAAGCTTATTAACTTACCTGTCTTTTCCACTTTTTAAAATGTTATTGCAGGATATTTTAACCATCTAACTATACATTGTGTAAATCTAAACTGCTGTTCTGGCTTTGACAGACTTGTCTACAATGTTAGGCAAGTTACTTATTTGAAAACAGATTCTTGCCATATTCTAGAATAGTAGCAAATGGTATTTGTTCAAACAGTGCTTAATGAATGAATAAATGCTTTGGTAGCTTTTTGATTCTTAGGAGTCTTTAGGTGCTCACTAAACTTTAAAAAAAAAACCTTTTCAAAAATATTATAGGAAAGAGAACTTTTGTGGCCTAAAACTTAGTCCTTTAGAATTATGTGTGGGTGGATTTTTCCATCAGGACCTTTGGCCAGCTCCCAAATAACCACACAGAGACTTAATATTAATTATAAATGTTCAGCCAATAACTTAGACTTGTTACTAGCTAATTCTTACAACTTTAATTGATTCATATTTCTTATTTATGCTCTACCATGTGGCAGCACCTTTTCAACATGGCACGTTCATCTTGCTTCTCTCAACATCTCCTTGTGACTTTGCCTTCTTCTTCACCACACTGTGTTTTTGTCTCCTAGTCCCACCTAAACTTTTCCTGCCTTCCTGTTGGCCATTCATCCCTTTATCAGACCATTGAGAGCAACAGATATTCACAGTGTGCAAAAAGTCTGTTCCACGGCAGCTATACTGCTTAGTTATGAGTAGGCTTTACCAGCAAAGTAAGTAGGTGGCACCTGCAAAAGGTGCTGTGTTTGTGAGATAGCAGCCAGGCAGCTGGGCAGACTTTGTAGGAGCAGGGAATTTGGCAAGCCCGTGGGTTGCCCACGTTCGCCTCTAAGAGGTTCCACCCAAACAAGGTCCACTTTATTTTCAGCAAGCTCAACTCTAGTTTCTCTCTTTATAGAAAACTAGAAAGTAAATTGCTGTCATGTTTGTTTTTACCTGGACAGTGTTCTATCAGTCAACTTGCGTTTTAGAAGTTTCTATAAAACAGGGTGATTGACTCTGTCAAATCAGTCTTCTATAAAACACGGTGATTGACTCTGTCAAATCAGTCTTCCCAGTAGACTGCTTATCTCCATGGAGATTCCCTCCTGCCTTGTCTGAGAGTTCTGGCCTGTTTTCCCAATATTTCTACTCTAAAGAGTGGACATTCCACTAGCTGGGTCAGTCACCTCTCTGTTGGCTACACTGGGCACTTTCCCATCGCCCAGTCACCCTGCCGGAGGCAGCTCCTTCAGCCAGGCAGCTTCTCCGGTAGGGAGGACCTTCCTCTGTCTCAGATCGCCTCTACTGCATGCCATATTCATCTGCCACAGGTCACGACTCTTCATTCAGTTGCTACTTCCTGTGCTCACATACACCTCCCTCCGCTCACCACTGGACTGTACATTCCTTAACCAATAAGATAGATGTCAAAAATTCCTTGAGCATTTTTTTCTGCCAGTCTATGGTTGATTCACTTCTTCGTGGAAATGGGTGTTCAGTCCAGGGATTGTAATCTTGGCTACACAGTGGAATCAAGGAGAAGGTTCTGGAAAGAGTGATTGCTGAGTCCTACCTGTAGAGAGCCTAGTTCAGTTGTTTGCAATGGTTGCATAGGTCTAAATGGTTGTTTAAGATGAGCATCAGGTTTGTCAAGGCTTTTCCATGGTTAAAAATACAATTAAAGTTGGGGAACAGCATCCAGTATCAAATGATAAGATCCCCCACAAAACCAACAACAGACACAAGTATTTTGAGCTTATGCTTTTATGTTGATAGCCAGTCATCTTTCAGTGGGAAGAAAGGAATAGCATGTTCAGACACTAACTCTGGGTGAGAAATGAGGACACAGGTGACAGACGGTGCCTGTAATGCCACATGTCGCAAAGATGCAGATTATCATTAATGAAATAGGACTGCCGATTCTATGCTAAATTGAGAAGTCGGGACTAACGTCACACCACTTTACATTAATGAATAGGAAATAAATTAAAGGAGAGAAACCTGAAATGATGCCAAGTGCTTTATGAAGTCATTTGCCATTAGGCAAGGACAGGTGGCTGGTGATGTCAGTCCCAGATTTCTAAGTTGTTTCCCTTGGATTTCTTCTGCAGGAAGCTTGAGTAGAAGTTTGGAGGTCCAGATAGATATTATTGACCTTTTGTTTGGGGTTCTACATCTTTTGACACATGAAGGCATTTGCATTTCAGAGTTTACAGTCAAAAAACTGGCTGGCTCTCTTGCCTCTTGGTAGAATATTTGCTTCCTGTGTGTTTAGCCCTGGCGTTAATCCTGTGTGCACAACCCTGACCCTGACCTCCAGCACTACAAAGAAAAATGTTCGGGCTGGAGAGATGGCTCAGAGGTTAAGAGCACTGGCTGCTCTTCCAAAGGTCCTGAGTTCAATTCCCAGCAACCACATGGTGGCTTCACAACCATCCAAGATGAGATCTGGTGCCCTATTCTGGCATGCAGGCATATAGACACTGTATACACAATAAATAAATCTTAAAAAAGAAAAATGTTCACAAAGACAGATGTTAGTGATTTTTCTAGTTTTTATTTCCTTCCATCTTCTATGCTAATAAATAAACAAGAAGGCAGGTTTTTTGGTTATATTTTAAATAGATTTATTAATTTTGGTTCAATCACTTCACTGGTTTGGGTGGCATATTTATAAACTGTGTTCTTAGTTTTTCAGGCAAAGTTTCACTGTTTCCCAGGCTTATCTCAAACTCCTGGACCCAAGCCATCCTTCTCCTGCCTCAGCCTACCCAAGTGTCTGGGGTAGCTCCCTGCTCATCTTAGAGTGGCATCCGGTTTGTTTCCAAGAAGAGATTTATTCAAGAGTTCAGCCTTGGAAGAGAGAGCATTCAAGTGCAGAGTGGGAACAGAAGCTGTCACTTCATGTTCTCGCTCATTTGAGCCCCGGCTGTAATTAGTACAGAATCCACTTACCCAGCCGTGTGTTACTATTGTATTGTTAGCTTCAGGATCTCATCTAAGTTGGGATTCATCTTTGATTCCTGGAGAAGGCTTAATAAGTAGTTGGCAAACACCTTAGCTTAACAGCGGTAGCACAGCCCACCAGCCTCGTGATAGCCTCCTTTGATTTCTGCCACTTGCTCACTCTCTGTATGGCTTGGACAAATCCCAGTTTCTTCACGTGCCAGTGGGATAGAGTACCTTTCTTCCCAAGAAGCCTGGAGCTCATGCAAATGGAACACCTTTCAGACCACTTAGCACCTTCTGAGCAGACGTTAACCATGCTGATCACCACAGTGAGCCCAACAAAGTGCCTGAGTTCCTTGCTCCTATTTTGGATTAATCAAAAGGCCAATTGCTTGCTTTTCTCCTCACTGAAGCAAGATGAATATCAACACCCCTTAGCGTTGTTCTGGCAACTGTGCATAGTTTGGGTCTCTCTCTCTCTCTCTCTCTCTCTCTCTCTCTCTCTCTCTCTCTCTCTCTCTCTCTCTCTCTCTCTCTGTTGTGTCTGTGTTGCGTATTTCATTTTGCCTTTTAATAGTTTTGAGAACTTCATAGGTGAGCCCTGTATATATGCATCACTCCTGCCCTTCCTCTCCCTCCAGTTCCTCCTATGCCACCTCCCAAATTCATGTTTCCATCTTTATTATTGTTATGTGTACAGACGTATGAATATCTGTGTGCATCTGTGTGCACCTTTGAGTGTTCAGCCTACTGAGTCCATTTACGTTGCTCATATGTACATATGTGTAGAATTGGCCTCTTGAGACTGGGCGACCTGTGTGGGAGCTTGGTCCTGGACTAGATTCTCCATCTCTCGGCAGCTATTGGCCACCTGCAGCTCTCCATCTAGGGCCGAGGCCATGTGGAATTTGCCCCCTCCACACTGGCATGATAGCCGGTATTGTCATTATTGCTGGTCGGATTCGGGCCGTCATATTTTGGGAGTTCCTGAATGCAACTTCTGAACTTTTTGTCTTGAAGCCTTATCCTTATATCGTTACTCAGTGTGGTCCATTTTGATCTCATGTTCTCACTTATTTTTATCATTCTTCCCCTGCACAAATGTGTATTCAGACCCACAGACGTGTATCTTTTTGAATATTTGGGAGTAGACAGCACACGTGCCCTGATGCTTCACTGTGCATGTCTAATACAACTGCCATACAGTTGGCAGATTCGGGATGCTCCAGTGGCGCAATCGGTTAGCGCACGGTACTTATACAGTTGGCAGATTCGGGATGCTCCAGTGGCGCAATCGGTTAGCGCGCGGTACTTATACAGTTGGCAGATTCGGGATGCTCCAGTGGCGCAATCGGTTAGCGCGGTACTTATACAGTTGGCAGATTCGGGGCACTCAATGCTTTCCAGTGCTGCCGCTAGTGTCCTCAGTCCACCTAGTGCATTCCATCATCAAGTCTCTTCGGCTTGCTTTCATCTGGGACCGCCCCTTGGCTGTCTTTGTGCTGTGTGGTGTGGACATGTTCGAAGGGTACAGACTGTCACCTCGTGATCATTTTCCACCTGTGCACTCTGTGCAGGGTTCTATGTATGTGACCGTGTCCTCCTCAGGAGCCACAGCAGGGAACCAGTGTGCCTATTACTAATCATACCTGTTCCTTCATCGGGTTGTCCGATTTCTTCTCTGTATCTATATTTTTTATAGATAGGTAGATAGATAGATGGATGGTAGGGCCATTGCTTGTAAATATGGAAGAGGAAGCTTCCAGACCCTCTTTTCTCCTCTGCATCATCCTGCCCCTCCACTTCACCCTGTTTGTGCAGCCGCTGGCCACATCTGTCCGGTGCAGCGTTTGCTGTGCTGTGTCGGGAACTGGTGCTCAGTCAGTCTTCACCCTGCTGGAAGGAGAAGCTTCTTGCTCGTTTCTTTACATGCCTACGGATTACTGTTCTTATTTACGTTAATGCTCCAATTGCTGGCCCCGTGTCTAGCATGCCATCCTTTCTGGCTTAGGTCGCAGGCATCCCTTCAGTTAATATACTGCTTCAGTAGGAGAAGCAAAAGCACTGCCCCTCACTTTGTGGTCTTTGCAAACGGAGTCCCATGGGTTTGGGTGGTGGACAGCCTGGGAAGCCACATGTATCCAAGAAAGTGGTGAAACCCTATGCTTTTTTCCCCCTGTTTTTTTCTTTTCCTTTTTTGAGACTGAGTCTAACTGTGTAGCCCAGCTGGTCTCTCAGTTGAGATCCTCGTGCCTCAGCCTTGGATTACAGGTCATGTACCACCACATCTGGTTCCAAACTCAACATTGTTAAAAAGTCCCAATTCTGAACCTTCCAATACTCTATGTCAGAGATTTTCATGACATTTCTCATGTGAGAATGACTTTCTACAGTGTAAGAAGGAGCCAAATGTGTCCTGAAGTCTGCACTTGGACACGGCAGCCCTAAGACATTCCTTGTGCTGGCTTCTGAGATGATTCAGTGTGCTCCAGACAAAGATTTTGTTTTGTTTTGTTTTGTTTTGTTTTCGAGACAAGGTTTCTCTGTAGCTTTGGTGCCTATCCTGGAACTTGCTCTGTAGACCAGGCTGGCATTGAACTCACAGAGATCCACCTGCCTCTGCCTCCCAAGTGCTGGGATTAAAGGCATATGTCACCACACCTGGCCTATAGATCTAACTTTCTAAATGCCTCTGCTCATGAGCCTTTGAAGCCAAGGATTTTTTTTTTTTTGCTCACATCTCAAGAAAAGCAAAATAAAACTATCTACTTGGCATGGTAGCCCATGTTTGTAACTCAACGTGTTTGTAACATGTTGTAACATGTTTGTAACACAAGGGAGGGTGAGTAGGAAGTTCATGAGTTTTAGGTCAGCTTGGTCATATATAGCAACTTCCAGGTCAGCCTGAACTGCATAGTAAAACCATTTCTAAACACCAACAATAGCCAAAATAGATTAAAAGATAAAAAATAAAAAAAAACATACTAAGACATAACTTTAAAAAACCAAAAAGGGCCAGGCAGTGTTGGCTCACACCTTTAATCCCAGCACTTGGGAGGCAGAGGCAGGCAGATTTTTGTGAATTTGAGGCCAGCCTTATCTACAACAGTGAGTTCCAGGATTGCCACAGAGAAACTTGTCTCAGGGAAAAAAATCAAAACAAAAACAAACAAACAAAAGAAGAGGTAAGCCTAGCTCTGGAGGGCAAGGCCTGTGATCCCAGCTACTGAGGAGTGAAGGCAGAAATAGGAATATTACAAATTCAAGGCCAGTCTGGGGTAGAGACAGAGTTCAAGGCCAGCCTGGGCTACTTACTATGACCCTGTCTCAAAGTACAAAGTAAATAGAAGGCTGAGGATATGGCTCAGTAGTGGAGTACTTGTTTAGCATGTGTGAGGCCATAGCTTTTAATCCCCATTGTAGACAGGAAAGGAGAAGAGCAAAGGGAAAGGAAAGAGAATGGAGAAATGGATAGGAATGTGAGATGCCTGTGTGTCCGTGCTCGACCATGTTGGCAGGTAATGCAATTCTGAGTGTGTTCGTGAGAATCTAAATCACTCCGCTTCCTGTCATCATGGATGACCAGATTGCTCCCGGGAGGTAAGCGTCTGAGAGAAACTCCAGCCACGTTAGCTTCTATTTTTAAATTCCTATTCTCCTGCGAATCCGGTCACTCTCTAAGAAGCCAGAATGATCTCAGTGTCTTCTCTTGGAGCTACTCCCCGTGTAGAAATGAGGGATGCTTGCACACACGTTTGGTAGACTTGCTTATGCAGTCTGCGCAGCCCGTCCTCAGCAAAGCACCTGGGTTTACACGGCAGTGCCTGCTTTTAAAGATGTGACATGTACAGTGTCTATCTCATGACAGAATTATAATAGTGTGCGATCTAATATAACCTTGAATCATAATTACTGAACAAAAGGAAGTATCGAAACAAACAATTCCATTCTCCTGAGCTACACGTTTAATTAGCATGAATCACCAGTTTATAAAAGTGTCTGCTAGGGTAGAGCCACATTTACTCTATTCGGAGGGGAACTCTGTGATGAAAAACCGGAAAAGAGCAAACTTTCCTTTGAAAGTCCTGAGGAGTGACATTCTAGGCCAAGGAACATTTATCCCAGCCAGGCTGGCCATTAATAATTATTAGACATCAAACAAGCAAGCGGCATCCATGATTGAATTGCTCGGCCATGGTAAATGAGGAAACTTCCGTTAGTTCTTGTTGTTCCCTAGACCTTGTATTGCTTCACACGACTTTCACAACAGACCCGCTAAGGTCTCTTTTCTCCTTTCTTGCATTTTGCAAATATGCAAATGAGATCCTGGACTGTTAAGTCTCTGGTGATGTCACACGGCCAATAGATATGACTTGAAGCTGGGATACGTGACTCCATGGCTTCTCTTACTGTAATCACTTGGGAAGTTCTAGAAGACACTTTCTGTGTGGACAGGACATCTATCCATCCTAGACCTGTTAGAATCAGCTAGTATATTGGCTTCCTTAGGGCTCAGCCCATGTTCTGACCCCAGGGGATAAGTCAGTAGATAGAGTCAGTTTTTACTTTTTCCCTGTGCACATCAGCAGCCATCTCCCCTTCTCTGAGTGATTACCAAGGAGAGCTTCCAGGACGCCAAGGCCTGTGGAATGGACTCTTGCTGGGCTTTGAGTCCAAGTCATTGCTGGAGAAAGATCTGCTGTGTACCAACCGAGGAAACAGGTGGTCCTCACCAGGGTATTCTCGGGACTGAAACTGGTAAAGCTAACTGGTTAGCGGCCAGGGGGCCCTGAAGACAGCAAGTGAGGACCGGTGTTTTCATCAAGACTTTTGTATTAAAGGGAAATGAGAGGACATAGGAATGAAAAGCTCTTACTGTTTCATTTTCAGTGAATACTACAATCTGAAGACTCTACTAGGCCAAATGGAGTAATTCAAGAGAGGGAAAGAAAAAAACTAATGTAATTGCCAGGTGTTTGGAAAATTGTCTAGCAGGAAGGGATCTATTCCTCTCACCTCAGAGTCATGCTGACAAGCTTAACAAAAGGCAGGCTGACAAAGGAAAAGCTAGCAGGCTTGTTTTCTCTAGTTTTATACAGCCCCATAGACTTCAAAGTGAAGATGCAAAGGCCATGGGGACTGTCCGCTCTTGTGACTGCATTCAGGGTGCATGTGACTGTTGTGAAGGGCAGGCACTGAGGGGGGACCCTGCAAGGTGTGTCTGTTTCAGCTCCTGGCATTTCTGGGTGGCCTGTCCTCCACCCAGGAGAACAAGGGTCTTACAAGCCAGTTTCACATGAGGTAGAGGACCATGGCAGCTCAAAGGTGAGAAAGCTCTAGCTCCTTCTAGGGCTTCCGTGTGGCTTTGGAGAAGAGGGCTTTTAGGACCTTCCCTTGAGAAAAGTGCAATATTTCTTTTCTGAAGGAAAACAGGTTAGAAAGAAAAAAGTGGCCGGCAAAGGTTAATAAAAACATCTCATCTTCTTGGAGCATGCCAAAGCCCACTCCACTGGTAATGCCTCCTCGCATGCTCCCACCCCATTCTCCTTATTTCTGGTCAGAGAGAGAGTCTCACTCAGCTCAAAGCAAGAATGCAAACATTATGTAAATGTCTACTTTCCTGAAAGAATAAATTGAAGATTGCCACCAATCATTGATACAGCTTCAGCATGGCTCATCCACTTTGATTGCTTCAAATACTAACCCAGGGTGCACTGGGATGGGCCCCAGCTTCAGTGCCTGCTCCTCAACAGCAGTCATCAGACCCAAGGAAATTGATGATGTGTTTCGCTGGTTTTGTTAGCTGTGACGTTGCTGTCCTGATTATAATAGGAATTATCTTTATTTTTGTAAGATAGTGTTATTGAAAGATAAATGTGATCTTAATATAGACGCACAAATGATTTTTTTATTAGAAGATATGGGAAGAAACTATGATCCAGTACATTCATAGTTATTTAGCATCGTATGACGTGCCTTTCCTTGATGGTTCTATAAATGCTAATATAATACCTTTAATACAAGATATAGAATCACTTGGTTGCTATTTCCCAATTTTAGATTATTTAATCTTATACACCCTGTAGGCTATATACTTACCTACATACAGAAACTCTAGGATCAAAAGAATTCACTTCTAAGCCAAAGCAGAAGTGGTATGTAGGATTCAGGACAGGGGTGGCGTGTGGGGTTCAGGACATGGGTGGCATGTGGGGTTCAGGACAGGTGGCACATAGGGTTTATGACAGAGATGACATGTGGGGCTCATGACAAGGGTGGCATGCACTTAGTACACTTAGACAGGGGGTTCAGAACAGGGGTGCTCACTCATGGGGTTCAGAACAGGATGGCATGCACAGGGGATTCAGAACAGGGTGGGATGTGTAGTTCAGAACAGGGGTACATACACATGGGGTTCAGAACAGGGGTGCACACTCATGGGGTTCAGAACAGGGGTATATATACATGGGGTTCAGAACAGGGATGGCATGTATAGGGGGTTCAGAACAGGGGTGCACGTTCATGGGGTTCAGAACAGGGGTATATACACATGGGGTTCAGAGCAGGGATGGCATGTACAGGGGGTTCAGAACAGGGTGGGATGTGTAGTTCAGAACAGGTGTGTACACTCATGGGCTTCAGAACAGGATGGCATGCACAGGAGCTTCAGAACTGGAGTAACATATGGAGCTCAGAACTCCGAGGCTACTGCTCTTTGCCTCCTCTACATATATCCCGGTATTCAGTGGAAAACTGGTGCTGGAAGGGGCTGAGGCCAGTTCCGGGCTAATGTAACCTGTGAGATAATGTGATCAATATGGGTGGAAAGTTTGAAGAGCCGCCTGTGACCACACTGTTAATGGAGTGTTTATAGCTCGGGTGGGAACATGCGCATCTCACTTCGTAATTTGATTTCCACGTTGGATTTGTACCTCTGGTCTTTTCAAAGGTTCCCTTTTAACTCCTAGGAACAAATTTGTGCTTTTTCTCTTTGTGGAAAACAGACCTTCCAAACCAATTACACTGCTAGTAAAACTTTTTGAAGTCACTTGGCACCGTTTCTTGGGATTAGAATCTGACTTTATGACTCACTACCCGGGGAAGTGGAGTGCTGGCTTTCTCTGCAGACTGACCCTTCTGGTAGCTGTCAATAGACACAGAGCAACAATGAACCAAGCTTAGCATGCACACTGCTGCCGTGTGATGCAAGAGGAGAGATGATTCAGACGCTAGCATGCTAGTTTTCAGTAGGTGTATGTGACGCAGTGCCTCCTCCAGCTCGTCAGAACTGGTTGACAGAACATCCTGGGGTCTGACCCTCAGAGTGACTCAAGCCAATGGGATTGTAAGGCAAGCAAAACAGAGTTTTTATCTTCGAACATTAAAAGTCGTTGTCAGGAAATGAAACGCAGTAGGAAGTAGGCATGTGAACCGTTCTTGTCCTTCAGCCAAGAGTTTTCCATCCTCGGTAACGACTGGTACTTCTGATAGTCCATCATACCACTTCACCATCTCAGCCTTCTGTTTGTGTGTGAAGTCCAGTCCTGTCCACCCTGGCTTTCCTCCTTAATCCCAACAGTCCTGCATGCCTCATCTTCTCAGTGTCACTTAGGGTCACTTCCTCAGTCCCAGAACAAGTCTTCCGGTCATGTCACCTGCTCCAGAGACCTTCCTCTCCTTCTCATGGAGTGTTCTTTTTGAATGTCAGGTTCTTTTTGCTCTCTTTGTCCTAATTGCTGGCCAGATTTTCCCAGTGTTCTCTCCCATGTGACTACAACCATCGTCTATCGCTGACTCTCAGGTCCCCCAAGCTGACATTGCTCTTATAGGTTTTGTTGACCTGCTGTCTTCTGTTCCTTGTGTAGAAGACTCACACATCTCAGCCACTTTCTGACTGCAGTCTTTCCTCAAATTCTGTTGTCCTTAAGCGCCTTCTCCCTGTCCCCACACACCAGGGGGCCATCTTCTTCCCTTCTCTTCAAAATCTCTGCAGCAGTTTGCACCCATGACTTCTGACAAGCAGAGTTAGTATCTGTGGTCCATAGGATGGGGGCGGGGGACAGGGGTTTTTGTAGGTTTGTTAAGAAGCTAATCAGAGTTCATGCAAGGGTTAGGGCTCCAGGTATGTCAACAGGAGATACAGAAACTCTGGGCTGGGGAGCTGTCAGCATTAGCTGTCAGGATTAGAAGGTGATGGAGAACAACCCAACTGGCGTGTGTGTGTGTGTGTGTGTGTGTGTGTGTGTGTGTGTGTGTGTGTGTGGTGTCTCCAGGTGAGATGGGTCGGGAGTAGACAAAGCTATGATAATGGTAGTAGGAATACCAGTTAGGAAGTTGTTGAGATAAAGCCAAGGGAAGATAGCGAGGCCCTCGATGAGGTGGTGTAGGGATGGAGGTGAGAATTGATATCTACATTATAGGAGAGGGAGATGTTTGCCCAAACTTTAAGGAATCCCTTTAGCCTCCCCCACGTATCTCTCTTTCGTTCCCTTCAAACACACACTTGCCTCTTCATAATAGCCTTAATTTATTTCTTTGTCATTTCCATGTCTGTTAGTTTATGTCTATGTCTTTGTCTTCGTTGCTAAAAGCTTTTCAGCTTAAACTAAATGTTGCTAGGCCAGCAAGAAGGCTCAGCGAATAAAGCACTTGCTACCAACCTTGACAAGCTGAGTTCGTCCCCAGGACCCACATCATAGAAGGAGAAAACTGACCTCTACACACATGCCATGATATGTGCACACCAGCACATTCACATACATACATACATGTGTGTAAGTAAATAAATGTAATAATTTTAAAGAAATGTTGGCAACAAGATGAAATATTTCAGTAACATTAAATATGATTAAAATCTTTAACTAGGATTATTATTCTAAGAATATCAAATGTTGTTAAGTCTTGTAGTCATACAGTGTGATTTTGTTTTAAAACCCTGTGGCCTCTGAGAAGCCAGGGGCCTTCTGATCCAAATTTCTCATGATCTCAGACACTAGAGTCTGTAGAGTCTGGACTAGAAGGCACGCACTTATCTCTTCATGCTTGGTTTTGTGTGTGGCAGCCAAGACTGCTGCATAGCACAGTTTTGCTTTCAGTGAAGGGTCAGATGACAAAGAGGGAGGGGCGGGTGTGTGAAAATCTCATGCTCTAAAGACTAACCTACAAAAACTGGGAAGTTTCACCTATATTTGGCTCTTACTTTTTAACTGCATCCTATAGGAATTCCTCATTTCACATGTTAAAATCTAGGGCAAAGATGAATAGAACTATTATGGTCACATATTTTTCAGTTCAAGTTTATCCAAGTTTCTCCATGAAGGAGAATCTATAATGTAGGTCAACTTACTACAATCAAAGTCTCTGTCAAGGGGGCTGAGGAGAAAGCACAGTTAGTACAGTGTTTGCTATGGGGGCCTGAATTTGCTCCCAGATCCCGGGTTAAAAACAAAACAGAAAGCAGGTGTGATGGATCACGCTTGCAATCCTAGTGCTGAGGAGACAGGGTCTGCCGGACTCTGGAGCTTGCCGCTCAGCCATCCTAACCTTGACAGGCACAGGTCAGTGAGAGATCCTGTCTCAGAAACCAAGCGTGGATGGCACGCGAGGGATGAATAGTAGCCACAGACACGTGCACATGACAAATGTGCCAGGGAATTTGTCAGAGTTCTTAACGACACTGTCGCTCCTCATATAAGGGAAGAATGATGGTCTCCTTGGTTTAACATAGACCGGCAGTTCTTACACAGATTTAAAGTAGCATCTGTTTCCCAACTCTGGGAACATCTGCCCAATGTGGACA
This sequence comes from Microtus pennsylvanicus, assembly GCF_037038515.1. Lineage (NCBI taxonomy): Eukaryota > Metazoa > Chordata > Mammalia > Rodentia > Cricetidae > Microtus > Microtus pennsylvanicus. The sequence continues at coordinate 60,050,840 of NC_134582.1, forward strand.
CATTTTTGGTTGTCACCAGAGGAAGACCGCTACCATGATCTGTGGCAGAAGCCAAAAATGCAACTGAGCATTCTACAGTCTTCCTGTGCATGTGGCAGCTGCTGCAGATAGAATGCCCTCATCATCAGCATCAGTCATGTTACAGCAGACACACCCGGATAGATCACCAGCATCAGTAGTGCTACGGCAGACACACCCGGATAGATCACCAGCATCAGTAGTGCTACAGCAGACACACCCGGATAGATCACCAGCATCAGTAGTGCTGAAGTAGACACACCAGGATAGATCACCAGCATCAGTAGTGCTACGGCAGACACACCAGGATAGATCACCAGCATCAGTAGTGCTACGGCAGACACACCAGGATAGATCACCAGCATCAGTAGTGCTACAGCAGACACACCCGGATAGATTACCAGCAGCATCCGTTTTATATTCCGCTACATATCAGAAATTCTCACTTTTCAGATGCAGGCTGTCGGGCAGACACTGTCTGGAAAATCGATGTCAGAGTTGATTTCTAAAACAACAAGTTGTTGACCAGACTGCGGGGCGGCGGTAGAAAGGGGGAAAACTAGTTCAACAGATTGTGAATTCGTGTTACTTTCCATACACTCTGCCTGAGACTGACAGCAGCCAAGCGTGTCATGGCAGAAAAATTCAGGGGGCTGTGGTGGAGCAATCCCTTCCGCTGGAAAGCTTTGTTTACCGTCCAGCAAAGTGTCCTTAACTTTTCCCCCTTCTTCCTTATTTACCAAAGGGGGTGGGGAAAGTATGTCTATAAATGCCTATCTTTTCAAAGAATGAAAACATCACAAACAAGGGCTACCTGTTTCAGAGTCTAGGAGCCACCCACCTGATAGGGGTCTTAAATGTTATGAAATGTAGAATTTAACATAGGAAATAACAACCTGAGACCCCGCCCCCTGCTCCTGGTACTCCTCACAGGTGTATCTCTTCAATTTTCTATTGCTGATTTTTCATCCTTCCCAGCCACTTCAACAAGTCTTTTATTTTGCTTTTAACTTCAGGCAACTGCATAGAGAGCCTGATCTAGGAAGGAGAGATAGCAATGAAACGGGATTGCTACATGTCTGTAGATCTATCCAGATATCCATCAGATGATTGGATGCCTGCTAGGTGCTACACAGTAGATGTAGGGACTGGGGCAACAATTGGCCATGGTGAGAGTTGAGTCCCCTGTTGAGCCTCAGGGAGTGTCTACCACGTGGTGGCAAGCTGTGCTTTACTGGATATGGAAGCTCAGGTTCTGCTCCTCCAGGGTACAGAGGTAAAGTTGAGATTCAAACCCAGAGCCAACTGGCTATGGAACCACCACACCCAACCTGCCTAGCAGCTAACTTTCAGAGTTTTCTCATGAACCTCGTGGCTTGATCTCTGTTCTGTAAGGGTGAGCTCATCCTCCTTATGTTGGTTTTGTGCAGCAGGTGAGGACAGCCCTTTGTGACTGGCAAATTGTGCAAGCCCAGTGGAAGTGGCAGATAATACAGCTCTTTGTTCCTTAGCCTAGGGATTTTGGAGAGGCTGCCCTTGTCTCTTGCTCAGGCTGGGTTCTATGAATCATGAAGAGCGTCGATAGGATATTGACCAAGGCCGTGATTCTTCCTTCTGTTTTTCCACCTCGCCCTTCCTTTACCCTCCTGTCGTTGTTCACAGGGAGTGCTCTTCATTAGAGCTCTTCCCTCAGGAAGAGCTCACAACACGCTGCGATGTCTGTTCCTCTCAGGTCAGAGTATCCCACAGGAAGGCCTCCCGTGTGTTCCAAAGTTGTACAGTGACCTGGGACGGAGCTGGAAGCTGAAATGTGGCTCCTGGTGTTTTCTAACTCGTCTCCTCTGCTGCTCTTCTCCGACCTGCCCCGGCACAGAACAAACAAGGGTCTCTTCTGAGATGCAAAAGCGAGGACCAGATGGTGCACTTTACTTGCTACAGAAGCCGTTCAGAAACTCTCTTCTCTCGTGCTTCTGACAAGTTCCCATGTGGTGACCCCGAGCTTGTTTCTACAAAGAGGTGTCCATCTTTTGACACTGTGTCATGACATTGTGGTCTACAAGTTACACTCAAGAACCTGCAATGGAGCTGTACAGGATCACACAGGCATACACATACACCACATACATCACAAAACAAAACAAAGAAAAAATACACACACAAAAAAAAAATCCCTCAAGTGAGGCCGGTGACATCGCTCAGTAGTAAAGGCACCTGCCTCCGAGCCTTACAGTCTCAGGAACACACATGATGAAAGGAGTATCTGAACCCCACAAGTTGTCCTCTAACCGCCACACATGTGCCTTGGCGTGTGTGTACATGCACAAGCACACACATACACACACGAAGAAATAGAATAAGTAAAACTAAATGAATAATACCCTTAGAATGTGTTCAGAACGTTGCTAATTTTGTGTTGAACTTCAATCATACTCACGTCAGGTTGCATGTGGCCTGTGAGGCACAGACTGGGCATGCCTGTGAAAGGCATTGCACACAGGTGCCCTGAAAACTATCTGCACACTTGGCAACTGGATAGTGCCACATTGCACAGTAGTGCAACAGTATCACTGGCTGGTTCAGGAGCCACTGTCCTAGTTGTAATCTAGTTGTAATGAGACTGGACAGTCAAGAACCACTTGAGAAAGCCAGTCCCTCTGGCTGACAGCTTGAAAGGGACTCTGGCCAAGATGTCTAGGTGGCAGGAACCACTTGAGTCAGTTCGGTGATGCCTTCCAAAGACTCCAGTTCATACCTCCCTTATGGCGGTCAGCCGTCTGCGGTCCTGGTGCCTCTAGACTCCAGTGCATACCTCCCTTATGGCGGTCAGCCATCTGCAGTGCCTTTAGAAGCAGGACAAGAGAAGGGTTCCATTCTTACCTTGCCATTCTGTGGCTCCACTTTCCAGCCACTGTGAGAATCCTCTGTACAGGGTGGCGATGCCAGGGAGGCTCACCGTCTGCCTCAACAGCTCTTCTACACGGTGCATGGCCCCTCTGTGCCTCGCTTTCATCGTTTATTAAATGAGCATGACAACAGGGATCTCATCCACTTGTATGAGGATTAGATGACACTTAGGAGCATAGCTGGCTACTCTCAGCACCGTGTGAGTGTCCTCAGCTGCCATTACTCCTTTTTCAAATGCGTTTCCATTTGCAATTGCTACACAGGAATTGTACATAGTTAAGAGATTTCAGTGTGACATTTTAGTGCATGCAAATCCCCAGCTCCATGTTTCTTTTTCACGGGCTCCTATGAGTTAGGGGAATCTCCATGTCTTGCTCATTGAGATTGATAAAGCTGAGCTTGAGAGTATCCCTCCTGCTCATAATGAACTTGGTGAGCCAAGAACAACTGAACAGGCCAGTCTCTATGGCTGGCAGCTCTCTGATGGATTTGTGGTCCCTGCAGTTGTTAGTGCTGTTCTTTGGGGTGTTGAGGTGGCTGTAGGGAAAATTACTTGATTCTGGTCTTTGCAACTGAAGTTCACATTTCCAACTCTACAACTTCAAAACTACTTTTTTCCACTAAATCCTTGTTATAAGGAGACTTTGATTGTTAAGAACTTGGAATACTAAGTGATAGTTTGAATTTTGTAAATGATACAGGACCATTCTTTTACACTCAGTGTACACTTAACATCTTTTGGGACAGGTGGATGGGTGTCTTTAGTGCTTAAACAAATGACATTTGATCTTTGTCATTCTAAATGGCCCCAGTCCCCCTTCTTGGAAGAATTTACTTGTGAATCACACAGTCCTTTATTGGAGCTGTGTCTGTCACAGTAGGGTATAAAATGTCCATCACATGCCTGTGACTTTCATATAAACTCCTAGGCCTATTTCATTTAACCTATGACTCCTTGTCACAATGCATTCAGTGTGCAAGGTATATAGGAGGTTCCTTCATTGCTGAAAATACGAGCAGTCATTAAGTCACCATGTGTGTTACCCACCAAGCCAAGCTGTCCTCAAAAGCGTGTGCTCCTCAAGCATCTTTTATTTCTGTTGTCATTCAGGCATTTTCCTCTTTCCTTTCGTTTTGTTTTCCCTCACCGTCTCAGCAGGCGTGTGCCTCTAGAGTGCTGGCCCGAGTAGTTGTTTGTGTTGGGGCTGCATTGCTTTGCCTGAATTTAAGAAAGGATCTAGCAGAATCCAAACATTTGATTACTGCCAGTGTGGTTTCAGCTAGTGCTCAGACATGATCCCAGGGGCCTGTGTCAACCATGGTAAGGTCACTAGCAAGGACCGCAAGGACGCATTCACTGATCTAAGAACACGGACTTAGTCTAGAAAACTAGCCTGCAAGTTAGAGGAAGTACTCTTGTAATTATCCTGAGCAAGAAGTGGCGCTGTGGAAATGATGGGATGTGGTGGGGGAAGCTGGCCACCTGCCCAGAGAAGGCATTTATGACCCCGTGGCCTAACTTTATCTTTGTCTACTTCAGCCTCTGCAGTGCTAGGGTTTAAGTGAGCTACCATATTCAGCTTGCCAGAAATACTACTGACAGTTTTATAAGGCCCTAAAGACTGATTTCTGATGGGGCAGATAGCTCGATCAGAAAAGTGCTTGTCATACCAAGCACAAGAACCTACTGGATCACCACAAACTCATGTAAAAAGCTGGGGTGGTAGCAACCTCTATAACATCTGTCCTAAGGAGGTGGAATTGAGTAGATTCCCGCCAGCCTAGACAAGTGGGCAAGCTCCAGGCCAATGAAGAGCCCTTGTCTTAAGAAACAAACGACAAGGTGAGTGGCAGCAAGGAAAAACACATGAGTTTGCTCCTTCGTACATATAGGCATACACATACATTCACTCAAGATTGGTTTACCAACATGATTGTAGGGGACTCCATGGTTGATACCGTTGGCAGTAAACCAGCGTGCAGTGAAGCGGGCAGTGGAGGCTCCTCCGTGTCTGTACTGAGACTGGGGAATCTGCATAGCATGGAACAGCAAAATTAGTGGCTCTCTCATGACAACTCTTCCAGACCCTTGTTTGCAAGTGACTTTGCTTGTAAAGATACCCTTGAAAACATGAGAAAGTCACCATGCCACTATTTTTTGGCCAGAATCTTAAAAAAACGTGAAGAAGAGAAAACGCATATTTTTAAAATGATTTTACTCAAGAATAAACAGAAGCTGTAAGTAGATTATGCTGTTTCTTGGGAAAGCCCAGCTGAACAGGAAACCCTCTTCCCCTTTAACCAGTCTGTCCATCCCTCCCTGTCTGTCCATCCGTCTAAAAACCACTGAAAAGTCTGGCACCTTGTGTTTTCAGAGACTTGTCTAAGTCATTCAGGGCTTCCATCAGCTGCAGCCCGTGTTGTTCCTCAGTGGGTCTCAGTCCATGGAAACCGCTACATTGAGAAAAAAAAAAGAAAGCCAAACATTGACTGATTGGCTTAGAAATAGAAATGTTTCAGAATTCTGGGGTGCTGGAGGACCTAGAACAGGCAGACTAATGACAGTCCGGGCTTACGGAGGGCACCTTCTCTCCATGTCTTCACGTACTAAAGAGGTGATGCTCTCTTGGGGGTTCTCTTTAAAAGGCACTCGCCCCATTTACAAGGGCTGCACCCTCATAAGCTAATCACCACCCAAAGCACCACCTCCCATCACATTAAGGGTTGGGTTTCACTCTGCCAGTGTGTGGGGAGGCTACCTGGGCACTCAGACTAAGTGGTGGACCAAGTCCCTCTTCCCACGTGGGTCCTGGTTCTGCCTGTGTGGTACTTCATTTCATCACATGCCCAGGGATTTCATGTTCTAATCAGGAAGAAATTGCCTTCCGGGTTAATAGACTCACTTTCTTAACGTCTTCCTGGTAGGCTTGTTTACTAGTTGGCATTTTGCTCTGTAGTTAACAAACAAAAGCAGTTCTATTTGAAGTAGTAGAGGGGTCACAGGAATCCTCTCAATCTGTGTAGAGAGTGTAGTCAGAAAAGCATGATTGCAGTGTTCCTCTGGCATCCGCTCGGACAGAGTCTATGACTTAGAAACGGGCGTAAGAGTGGTGAGGTTCAGAGCGAGAGCAGAGAAAGCTATGGCCGAAGTGAAGCTGCTTAGGAAACACTGGTGTTCCTCTGTTGGAAAGATAAATACCCAAGATAGGTTCACACTTATCATCCTAGCACTCAGGAAGCTCACACAAGAAGTTCAAGACCAGCCTGGGCTGGTGAGACTGAGTAGATAGGTACCAGCACGTAGTTTTCTACAGTAGCAGCCCCTGGCCCAGCTCTCTTGAGAAATCTCCAGGAGCCACTTTTCTATGCCACAGTTCTGACCCCCTCGCCCATTTCCTGGGAGAGTGAACCCACGCCAAGTCCAGTGGCCATTCAGCTACGAGCCAGTTTAACCAGTCTTTCCTGCTCCTTAGGCATTGCCACACTGCTCCAGAGAGCCCTATGTGGCTCCCTTTGTGGTGGTGAGACAGAAGGCAGGTGTGGAAGCTTCCCAGGGTGGGACTCCCTATGCATGACTCACTGGGTGTCACTCCTCTGGGTGTGTGTTAGCACTCTCTCTCTCTCAGATGTCCTTTGCCTTCTGGGTGTAGCACCCAGAGCTCCCTGCTAAGTTTTGGAAGCCCTCCCAGTGGGTAATTGCTTCCTCTCTGCTGCAACTCAGTGAGTGGGACTGGGTGTGCCTTTTTCCTACCTTGTACCTCTCAGAAGTAAGAAAGATGCCTGCTTTGTCAAGGGGTCACATGTGTCGTGTAGAAGGATCAGGTTTTGATTATAAGAAATACTATTTCCTTTTTGTATATGTCTGTGATACTGAGAACCTAATAGGCGATTTAGATATACAGACATAATCCCTGGATTATAATGTGCCATTCTTGCTCATAGTAAATGCCTTTTGTCTATAATGTATGTGTACGTGCACATAAACCCCATAAGAAGGAACAAAAGATTGCCACCAAAATAATAGGTTGGTCATGCCTTGGCAATAAGTAATTTAAAGAACATCGTAACCTTAACCCCACCCCCCCACCCCTGTGCTTCTAGCAGCTCTTTGACTGAGCACTGACCTCTGACCTCACCAGCCATTGAGGGCTAAGACGTTCTCATCCCGTCACCCCAGGAGCGTTCTCTAAGGTGTTCAGTCCATCCTAGTGTAAATAGAATTTCCAGTGCCCTTCTTTCCTTTACTGCTCTCTCCTTGACCTTTGACCTTTGTGGGCTTCTGGGGCTGCCAGAACCTCACTCTTTGCTCTCTTCCCTTTTCAAGCTCCCTCACCCGTAGAGTCGCCATCCTTGTGGCTTGCTGTCACCTTGAATGCCACCTTGGGCTCATTCCTTTCCCCTCCTGAGCCATGTCTGAAGGAATGTCCAGTGTCAGTTCAGTACAGCTCTGTCTAAACTTCCTGCCCACCCTAAACCTGTTCTTCTTCCTGCATCCTGTTTGGTGGCATCACCACCCAGGCCAGAAAACTAGGAGTCTCCCACGGCTTCATCCTCCACATCCTGTGATGAAAGGTTCCTGGGATTCTATCTTCTCTGCATATCAAATGTGCCTTTAAAAAAACTGTGTTTGCTGCCCTCACTCAAACCCTTTGTATTTTCCACTTACCACAGCCCTTCAACTGCTTCCAGCTTCATTCCCCCAGATCCTACCACCCACAGAGTAGCCAGAGATGGTCAGTATTAAAACCTTCCTGCCCTACATCTTCACCTTAAGTACTTGTATGGATCTCCAGGCCAAGAGACTGTCTTAGCAGAGTGCTAGGCACACTTGAGTAGTGTGTTCGCTCGAGGACCTGCCTGTGTCTCTGCGGCATTCTGTGAGGAGTTCCCGATGTGGACCGCGTCATCATCACATCCTCCCTGTCGTCATGCTGTCTTCTCCACCTGGACTTTCCTAGGAGACTTTCCTGATACATCCTTGACCTTCCTGGTCTCATTGTAGTGCTCCCTTTCCTGGCAGCTCCTTGTGTTTGTGGATAGGTACATGAGGGCTGGTAAAGAATGCCTCTTGTTCCTCCAGCATCTGCCAGTGGACCTGGCTCTAGTAGACAGCACATTTTAAAATCAATACTTTTATTTATGATATCTGCATTACTGATAAAAATTTAAGATGCTACTATTGCAAACAGCTTACGCTTCAAAACCTCTGCAGAGCCAGTTTCTGTCTCTCTTCACAACTCCAAGGAAAAGATATTTCCCAGACAAATGTGAAGTTGTTTGGATGCCCATCTAGATTCCTGGTGTGGAAAATACTCCCATATCTTTGGATGAAGCACTTGAGCTCTGAAATGGGACCTCGTGCGTAGAACTAGCTTTCTCCCTGTCTCCATCTCTCTAGTATCTAACACTGTTCCAGAAAGTATTCATCCTATCACGGGGAAAGATTATTGTCTTTGTTTCTTTTCTTGTTGTCCTGATAATATATCCTTTCAGAAGTGACTTAAATGTGAGGTTTATTCTGTCGCACAGTTCAAGGGCACAGCCATCATGGCCGGAAAGTCAAAAAGGCAGGAGCGTGAAGGAGTTGGTTGCACATGCTCACAAGTAGCAGAGACCAACAAGAGGTGACACTCAGCTCACTTGGCGCATTCCATGCAGCCCAAGGAGGGGTCCTGTCCACAGTCCTGACAGAACTCACCACATCAGTTATCCTAATCCAGATAGTCTCTCACAGACATTCCCAAAGGCTCGCGGTCTACATAGTTCCTCTCAGGCGTGCCTGGAGCTTTACCGGCTGTCATTCCAGCTCCTATCAAATGGACATGTACCGGGGCTGGAGAAATGGCTCGGAGGTTGGGAACATTGCTTGCTCTTCCAAAGGTCCTGAGTTCAATTCCCAGCAACCACATGGTGGCTCACAACCATCTGTAATGGGGCCTGGTGCCCTCTTCTGGCCTGCAGGCATATACACAGACAGAATATTGTATACATAACAAATAAATAAATATAAAAAAATGGACATGTACCACTGTCACAGCACTAAAAGTGGCAATTGGATGTTGTAGCTGTTCTGGCAGAGCCTTCTCTGGGGCCACTCATTCGGGTTTATTGTTCAGACCAAATGTAGACTAATGGTCCACCTTCTAAAATGGCAATGATTGCACTTTCTGTTTAACTCAGAAGTGTATTTTCTTCTTGCTACATTTTAAAAAAATTGGGTATTACTGCTGTTTATTTGATTTTACAGGGAACTGTGTTTTATAGATTTTTTTTCAGGAGGGTATGTGGTTTCAAGACACGCTTTCTCTGTGTAGCCCTGGCTGTCTTGGAACTTACTCTATAGACCAGGTTGGCCTCAAACTCAGAGATCCACCTGCCTCCGCCACATGAGGATTGGAATTAAAGGTGTACATCACTAGTACCCAGTCCAGATTCTTAATCTAAATACAACCCCATTAAACAGCCATGTTCACACTGTTCGTATGTAAGGAAGTGAAAAAGAATACGTTGAAGAGCGAAGGGACTGGTGAGGTGACTCAGTACCACCTTGATGCCGAGCGCCAAACCTGACGGCCACTGCTGGCAAGGTGGCTCAGGTAATAAAGATGTTGAATAGGAAACCCGACCACCACTGCATTTCATCCCTGAAACCCACATGGTGTAAGTTGTCCCCTAATCTCCATAGGTATACACATGCACACCAACAATAAATTAATTAATAAATGGGGAAAAAAGAAACTTCTCAAAGGAGTATATCCTCTGTAAATTGATGGAACTTAGGTTATGCCTAGATGTCTGTAACTAAATGTGTTAGGACAATATCAAGGCTTAGTTTGAATCTTTGCTTAGAGTCTATTATTATTAACAAGTTTGTTACCTGTGAGTTTATAGTAAAGACTGTCATACATCCATAATGCAAGTGTAATTGGTATAGGGGTGCTCTCACTGTGTAAGCCGGGCTGGCCTGGAACTCACGGTACCGTGGAACAGCCTGGAACTTGTGGTGACTCCTCCGCTGCCCTCCAGTCACCAAAGAAGTGGTTTGAAACAAACTTGTATAGCATTCCTCGCCTTTAAATAATGTTTTTAAAATACTGTTTGGAAACAGTAGTTTGTCAGTTTTATAAGTCAAGAACTTCTTGGGCTTTGCAGAAAATTGAAGGACTGGTAGATTTATCTTAGAACATTAAACTATCCCATCTTACTTTGTTAGGACTTTTGTTTGACATGGAGCAGTTGGAAAATTAGATTCTTAAGATTAAAACCTGAAGCCGTGAGTGCTGATAGAAGACTCTGGGAGCTGGGAGGGACTGACTTAGTAGAGAGTAAACATTTGTATTTGTACCTTGTCCTTGGTCATGTAGTGTATCATCAGTCAGTCCTCATTTAAATAACTAAGAAAAGGTGCTATTTCAAGTTTTCTTTTCCTTACTGAGCATTCCATGTGAAGTTGTGGCCTTATTGGTTTATCAACCCTGCATTTTACCTATTGGCAACAAAGACATTGTTGATGAGAACCTGCATTCCACCGCTGGTTTTTCCAGAATATTTGTAGCACTTTCTCAACAGCTGCGAGTTTGCCAACCCAGTTTTGGTATGTAGACCTCCCAGCTAGCCGGAAACCAAGCGTAATTTACAAATCACTCCTGTGTTGCATAACCACGTATAACTCTGGCACTAAATTATAGCTAATGATTTTAGCCAAAGTTAATCTCATGTTCTTCTGTGGTGGTCAGATTTTCCTGAAAAGTGGAGGAGGAGAGTGATTTAAAGTTCACCGTTGTAGTCTTCTAGTCTGCCAACCCAGGGCGTTTTCCGAGCTGGATCTCGGGTTACAGGGAAGTCTTCCATTGTAAGTGTACACTGCTTTAAGGTCTCTTCGTTTCCATGCCCTACTTGGGGTTGCTCTGCTGTAGTATTCGTTGATGCAGCACTTGATGAGTCTTGGGACACAGGGAAATCTTAAGCCTTCCTGGAAGGAGCTGGCATTTCCTGACAGTGTCAGCCGACGAGGAGCTTAGTGACAAAAGGCACAGTGCTGTGAGAAGCGACCAGAGCAAGCCGGTTCCTGCCAGCTCCTAGACTGAATTCTGTGGCCAGTGAAGGAGGATAGGGCAGGTGGGAAGGAAAGAGATATTGGAGGAGCAGGGACTTTTTCAAGGGAGTAAAATTATGCATTTGAAACTATACAGTTGGCTGTCCCCCTTTCCTACAGGAGAGGCGGGCACACTCGGGCCCTAGAAAGGGTGTACATTCTTCTCCACCGCGTTGAGATGCAGTCTTCAGAATCATCTATCTCTCCATGTGCCTACTGTGTGGCACCCACATCCATGTGCTATTTATACACTGTAGCACCTACATCCATGTGCCACGCGCACACTGCTCAGCACCCACATCCGTGTGCTGTGTGCACACTGCTCAGCACCCACATCCGTGTGCTGTGTGCACACTGCTCAGCACCCACATCCATGTCTGTGTGCACACTGCTCAGCACCCACATCCGTGTGCTGTGTGCACACTGCTCAGCACCCACATCCGTGTCTGTGTGCACACTGCTCAGCACCCACATCCGTGTGCTGTGTGCACACTGCTCAGCACCCATATTTGTGTGCTGTGTGCACACTGCTCAGCACCCACATCCGTGTGCTGTGTGCACACTGCTCAGCACCCACATCCGTGTGCTGTGTGCACACTGCTCAGCACCCACATCCGTGTGCTGTGTGCACACTGCTCAGCACCCACATCCGTGTGCTGTGTGCACACTGCTCAGCACCCACATCCGTGTGCTGTGTGCACACTGCTCAGCACCCACATCCGTGTGCTGTGTGCACACTGCTCAGCACCCACATCCGTGTGCTGTGTGCACACTGCTCAGCACCCACATCCGTGTCTGTGTGCACACTGCTCAGCACCCACATCCGTGTGCTGTGTGCACACTGCTCAGCACCCATATTTGTGTGCTGTGTGCACACTGCTCAGCACCCACATCCGTGTGCTGTGTGCACACTGCTCAGCACCCACATCCGTGTGCTGTGTGCACACTGCTCAGCACCCACATCCGTGTGCTGTGTGCACACTGCTCAGCACCCACATCCGTGTGCTGTGTGCACACTGCTCAGCACCCACATCCGTGTGCTGTGTGCACACTGCTCAGCACCCACATCCGTGTCTGTGTGCACACTGCTCAGCACCCACATCCATGCCTGTGTGCACACTGCTCAGCACCCACATCCATGCCTGTGTGCACACTGCTCAGCACCCATATTTGTGTGCTGTGTGCCAAGTTTGATTTGGGATTTACTTCATCGGTGCTTCCTTTCACCATAGCTGAGGCGTTAACTTATTCTGGTCCAGGGCCTCCACTGATGGTCATGATGATGACGACACTGATGGGGTGTTTTTACTGGGCTTCAATCACTGAACAAACTAGAAAGATATTTTCTTCCTTTTCCCAGCCTGTCCCTCTCCCCCACACACTCACTGTATGACATTAGTGAGGTAAGAAATTAAAAGTCATAATAATCAGCCCTACAAAGCAATTGCTGGTGCCAACGTTTGAACAGAGAAAGTGGAGAATCCACAGTTGGATCAGGCCCTTCATGTGATTTACCTAAAGCATGAGGCAGTTTCTGAGGACCTGTTTGTTCTGGATGAAAACAGAGAAGGTATTCCTGTCCAGGTCACTAAGAAAGAAAACTTGATGGATTCAGTGCCAAAGAAATGTTACTTCTTTCTGTTTTGGCTACTCTGCACAATGTGCAGATGGTCATTAGCACTCTGACTTAACTGTCAGTATAGTGGCATTGTGTTTGTATTTTAATAAATGAAACTATAACCTGAGGTTTAGAGAAACAAAGCAGCCAGCCACTGGCTCTTACCTGTGCCTCAGTCTGAAGTGGCGATCCTGCCTCCAGGAATCTCAGAATGAGAATGAGACTCAGAGCGGTCTCCCCCATTTTATAATCCTCTCTAGGGCTGGGATTAAAGGCATGCACTGCCCAGTTTCTATAGCAATTAGTGTGGCTACTGAGATTAAAGGCAGTCACCTCTGCCTGGTCTGTAAGGCTGACCACTGGGGCTGTTTTACTCTCTGATCTTCAGGCAAGCTTTATTTATTAAAATACAAATGAAATCTCACTACAGTGCAGGTGTATAGCGGACTGCAAATCCACATTCACTTTAGAGAGCGATGGGGTGACCAAATGCAGTGTCTGCCTTTGTAAAGGAGCAGAGGCCCAGATTACAACTTTAGATAATCAATGTTCTTAAAGAATACTGTATATCTCATTAATTCTTCCTCCCCCAAAAACAGGAAATAATTTTTATCACTGAAGAAACTGTGATAAACCTTAGTTTTTCAGAGTAGTTCTGCTTTTGTTAAAGCAGAAATCAATTTGGACTTGGCACTAATCTTCCCATACAACCTACTGGAAAAACGACTTACCAGATGCAATCATAGTTTATCTAATTAAGCAAACTTGATAAATGAATATAAATAGGAAGGTATTAGAATTAAATCATTATATAACTGACATGATTGTCATAAGATTCCTTGGAAGAGAAATCTTAGCTAGTCGGTACAAAATAATCTATTGTAGAGGTGAATTTACAGTTATACAACGAGGTATGCAAGTATATAAAGAGAGGAATACCGCTGTATTTAAAGGATATGCATGTCTCATAAACATCCCATTTCCTTGTTTATACTCACTCTTGTTTTAGTAATTAAAATATTGTGAACTTTACTTTCATGAAACCAAAGCTGGAAGGGCAGATGAAAGGGTAAATACATGGTTATGCTGTCACCGAGGCCTTGCTCAATGTCAGGGGTCACATCTCAGCAGACACCAGCATAGTCATCATCTGGTTAAATCTATACGTAGTTGTCTCTTTCATTCATTTCCTCATTGAGGTTTTCATGACTCTTGATAATCTGTCTTTTTCTCATCTGTAATTTGCCCTTGCTGATATACAGAAAGCTGAGAAAATCACATTCCTGCTGTCTGTTATATTTATCTATAAGTTTATGACAGTTGAAGGAAAATATAACTTAATGTACCTAATATATAAATTTGGTAGATTATTAACACACCAAAATTTTGTTGAAAGTTCTTTACAAAGACATAAAGGACTTATTCCAGGAAAAGACTAATTCTAGGCTAAGCGTGGTGCTCCATGCCTATAATCCCAGAATTTAGGACTGAGTCAGCGAGAGCTCAAATGTGAGGTACCTGGGCTGTATAAGAAGTTTAAGGATGCTCTGGGATGCCGTGTAAGACCTTGTCTCAGTAGAAGAGAGACAATGGAGAGAGATAAGCTGTAGCAGACAACACATCTAGATCCCCTTGCTTTGTTGACTTTTATCCTCACCATGACCAAAACAGCTTAAGGGAGGAAGACCTCAGGTTCTTAACTGAATAAACTGTAGTTGCACCTCGATGGCTTCTGGTGAAGGGAGAGTCACTTTTCAGTAAGGGCACGAGGACACGAGCAGCACAGAGTTGACTTGGTGAGTTACTTGAAAAAAGCAAAGCAAGACACAAAGTTGGGAGAGGTAGTGGAGGTTCTGGGAAGGCTTGGGGAGGGATACGAAGAGACTGGCCATCTTAGTGATCGCGAGTGCATGTCCTGCAGTCATGGGAAACAGCGGTGGAGATCTGAAGACCCAGCTACATAGTCCAGGATTGGCGTTCTCCGTGTCTGCTCGTCATACCAGATCCATGCCATAGTTCCTAGTAGCTTTGAAGGGGGTAAAGGGGTTTGCTTGGAAATGATCTATTCTTTGAACACTCCATGTAGTGATCATGCCTAGAAATGGAACACCACAGAGATAAAAATGCATTGATGTTTTAATTATTAGCTTGGGTTTATTTGAAGTGAACAGATTCCACTTTGTTTCTCCCTATTAGTTTGACCTCTTGGTGTTGATTTTATACGAAGTAAACAGCACATTGTATAAGCTCTTTAGGGGATGGAAACAGTTTACAGTCTTTCCTAAAATGATTGGCTAGGTTATTGGGAAATTACAAAATACTGATGTAAAATCTGCCTCGTAGTCATACGTTCTCATTCCACTTCCTGTTAGTTTGCCAGTGCTTAAAAATAGTAATTCTGTGGAAGTCTACTGATCGGCTTTGGAATGTTTATTGACCTGCCAAAACTCCTCTAGGAAGAGGGCATCTTTTCCAGGGGGGAAAAAAAACAACAAAATAAATAAGACAGCATCTGTGTAAAAAGGATCAGTAGACGGTCACTTGGGTCCCCTAAGGAAACAGTAGGCTGTTAGTTCATCATCCTACATAGATGTTAACCAAGCATCAAGTCCCTTTGTGTTCCCAACCTCTTAAATGCATAATCATGAACAATGTGAGACCTATGAACAAGGTCTGCAGGGCAACTAGTAAGAGCAGGACACACACTAGTGCCACACAGGAAAAGCAGCCTGAGACGCAGCAACATACAGGAAGGGGGTGGGGGTCCCCAGTCCTTGACTTCTTTCAGAGAATAGAAAATACTTAGTCAATAAAATCAGTATTTTTTAAGCAATTGGAATTTGGAAACACTCTTTAGAAACTAACAATCAATTGATTGTTTCACTAAAATGTCCCAGAAATAAGATTTTCAAAAGGATGTATGTAAAATGGGGAAAATCAAATCTGTACTTGTAACAAGTATTCCAGAAAAGAAACAAGAGGTGGGGGGACTGAGGAAGCAGCAAGATTATTACACAGCATGCTGAACCATTCTTGAGAGGCTTCTGTACTTAGGGTAAGCAAGGCGGTTGTTCACCCACAGGGACTGTGGCGTCACACAGGAAAGGACCTATGGTCCATTGACTCCATTGCGAATTGTTAGTACAAACACCTAGTGGTACTCAAGTCCCAAGCTGTCTGTTTGTCACTTGGTCTTATCTTCACTGTGACCTGACAGAAACCTAAGAGAGGAAAGATTTGGCTGGGCTCTGTTTCAGGGGTTCTGTCCTAGTGCGTGGTTCTTTGGTCCCCTGTAGAGAGCATCATGTCTTTGGGAGCATGTGATAGACCTTCCTCACCTGTGAACAGGAAGCAGGGTATGAGGGAGGAACCTCGGGGGTCAGGTACAGCCTTCAGTGGCACTCTTCCTGAGAATAAATTCAGCCTCACTCAAGGACATAATGGTATAGGCAAATTCTTTGCCTCAATGTAGTATAAATGGCCTCTGGTACAATTCCCAGTTCCCAGCCCTTGTTCTGTTTGAAACCTCAGAGTCTGCCCTTGGTGTTTGAGTTTCTTTTTTCTTTTGTATATAACAGTCCTGGAACTTACTCTGTGGACCGGGCTGGCCTTGAGTCACAGAGATCTACCAGGCTCTGCCTCCCAAGTGCTAGGATTAAAGGTGTGCGCTGCCACCGCTACTGGCTGCTGTCTGCATTCTTATGGTCTTCTACACTCCCATCAAAACCAAACTTGAAGGGAGTTCTTGCTTGCAGTATTCCATGCTTTCTCTAGCCCATTTCTCCAAATGCTTCCAAATTCCTCCCACAGATATTTCCGCCAGCTTTTTAGACAAATACGCTCAGTCATAGCAGCTTGTTGGTAACAGTTTTCTGTTCAACTTTACATAGCTGTGGTCACAGTATAAGGGAAGAAGAAATGATAATTTTGCCCAAGGTTTCATAGGTTTCAACTTTTTATAATGAGGTTGGTGTGGCTAAATAGGACCTCTCAACTCTGGGTAACCAGGAAGCCCAGCACAGGAAGGGATCCCAGGACCAAGCAATGATCTCCACAGACCCCACTTCCTCCAGGTGGTCCAGCTGGGGACCAGATGTCAATACACAGGGCAGTGGAGACAGTTCATATCCTAAGGACAGTATTCATAGAACCAGGCTAGGAGGGTTGAGGGGGAGAATAGGTGGCACAGTAAACTATCCAAGTATAAACAATGAGGAGTGTTTAGACAGGGTCTCACTTTAGCCCTGGCTGGCCTGGAATGCTATGTGAGACTAAGCTGGTCTCACAGAGATCTGCCTGCCTTTGCCCCCTCTCCCCTAAATTCTGGGATTAGAGACTTGAACCATCATTCCCAGCCTTCTCTCTCTCTCTCTCTCTCTCTCTCTCTCTCTCTCTCTCTCTCTCTCTCTCTCTCTCTCTCTCTGTATGTGTGATATATTCAGAAACATGAAAAAAAATCACAGATGAAACCACTCACAGTCTCTTGGAAGCAAGAATCAGTTTGGGAGGCGTGGACGGGCTGCTGTTTTCCTTTTTTGAACTGTAAGCCTTACACACCCTACAATATGAATCTTAAGTGCCCCCTGCAGTCCAAATATTAAAGATGGAGTCCCTAGGTGGCATTCTGCGGTGTTGGTACCATTAAGACATAGTGCCTGGGGGAGGCCTTTGGGTTATTGGGAAATGGACTAAATGAAAAGGATTGTGGAAGCCAGCCTCTTCCTCGCTGACCACAGGGCTGGGGTTTTACTCTGCCTCTCTCCCACCTCATGCACTGCCTCACCAAGGCCCAGAGTAACAAGAACCAATATAGTAATGGGCTAGAGTCTTCAAATATGAAAGCCAAAGACAACCTTTTTTCCTCCTAAGTTCATTAGCTAAGGTATTTGTTATAGTAACAGAACCAGCTAGCAACCAGCTAGCAACCAGCTAGCACCTCCGCCATCTGATGATCCCAGCTGTGAGAATGCTTTGTTTGACTAAAGCAGAAGGAAGGCCATTCTTTGTTTCACTGTGACAAAACACCACCAGGGTTGTGACACAGGAGAGAGGAGGCACAGTATAATTTATAGATGGTTTGGGGCCAATCTGCTGGCCCCAAATTCTCTGTAGTTTACAGACCCAGGTTGAGCACAGACCTCAGGCAGTGCTGATCACAACAGGGTTTGGAATCTGGCCTCAGGGAGATTGCCACTCCTTGCTCTGACCCTGACCTTCTCAGGCTTGTTGTTTCTACCCTTAGGCCTTGGTAAGACCAAGTGGATGGAGTAAACTGACTTCTTCTTGAGGAAAGTTGAAAGTAGCTTATTATAGGACACCCTGTACAGTTGTACTGGTATTTCTTATGGGTCATTACTGTCTTCTCTTAAAAAAGAAATTTGGCATGGAAAGGGTCATTTTCAACTGTGACTCTATACTAAATGAAATCCTGTTTCTGGAGTAGGGGAAGGGACAGTACATGGAAAGCTGAACTTGCAGTCCCTGCTCTCCAGACTAGAAACCCAGGCTGTCAAGGCACCTGCCTCCAGGATGGAAAAGCTGCCCCTCGGGGAACCCTAGCTTCCTTTGACTTCCTGTGGTGAGCTGTGCCCACTGCCAGAGGTTTGATTCCCTGGTGCACACCGTGAGGTGAGGCAGCTTGGACAAAAAGCAATGCAAATCTGAAGTGCTGCTCAGAAAGGGCTCCCTCCATTGCCTCTTCCTACGTGGGCAAAGTGAACCCTCGACCTTTCCTGTGCAAATCTGTGCAGTCCACAGCCAGACTGTCAGAGGTCTATCTCTGGTCAGAGTTCAGTTGAGTGAGTCAAGTGGCGATCTGGGAGGAGTCACTGTGGCAACTAGAACCAGCCGCCTGAAGAGAGGAGGCAGGATTTCTGATGTGGTCAGTTAATTCATTTTAAAAGTAGTTGTCAAAGAGATCCTTAAAACATTAAAGCATTAATGATAACATGGTAATCATTGCCACCCATAGAACATTGCGTCTAAATGGTGCTGCTTCTTGGAAGCCTGTGTCCCACTGTTTCTCTTGTTATTTCATTTGTAGCTGTGACTTACTCACTGACATTACTTAAGGTTGCAGTGCGTAGGGATAACTCTGTTTTGTAGGGGAGAATATGTGGCTTAGATAAAGACTTGTTCTGAGTTTTGGAGAAAACCATTTTATAGAGGATGGGATCTATAACACAGTGCTGTAGAGCACGAGGTCAAGCTAACGGGCAAGGCAGGCTCCTCCTTTCTGTCTGTATTGGCTCCTGATAGCCCTGTAGGTCCCGTGCCCTTCACATTCCCTGAACAGGATGCGGAAAGATCCAGGGTAGAGCAAGATAACAGGGGTGTCTGTCCTCAGGAAGCTCACAGCGCAGGCAGCAAAGAATGCAGTTACACATTGAGATAAAGGCAGTAAGTGCAAAGTTCAAGGTGTCATGAGGGTCCAGAAGTTGGAGTAAGTATTATCGTGTTCAGGACAGATCTTTTCATGGGAGTAACTCGTAAGCTGAATAATGTGACGAGAAAGAGGATTGCAAGCAAGGGAATCAGGATTGATGGTAACAACAAGCTGTGGAGGAGTTGCTTCCCAGAAGTCCTGGCCCCTCCTCAGAGTAGAAAAAGCCGAGTGGGGTCATGCTGGACTCTGCTGCCAGGACTAAAAACACCACAGAAATTTCACCATTAAGCTGTGCGCTCAACGCTTGTAGATGGTATATATGTGCTGGTGTGTTTGTGCTTGTCGATGGGTTTGTATGTGCTGGTGTGTTTGTGCTTGTAGATGGTATGTATGTGCTGGTGTGTTTGTGCTTGTAGATGGTATGTATGTGCTGGTGTGTTTGTGCTTGTAGATGGTATGTATGTGCTGGTGTGTTTGTGCTTGTAGATGGTATGTATGTGCTGGTATGTTTGTGCTTGTAGATGGTATGTATGTGCTGGTGTGTTTGTGCTTGTAGATGGTATGTATGTGCTGGTGTGTTTGTGCTTGTAGATGGTATGTATGTGCTGGTGTGTTTGTGCTTGTAGATGGTATGTATGTGCTGGTGTGTTTGTGCTTGTCGATGGGTATGTATGTGCTGGTGTGTTTGTGCTTGTAGATGGTATGTATGTGCTGGTGTGTTTGTGCTTGTAGATGGTATGTATGTGCTGGTGTGTTTGTGCTTGTCGATGGGTATGTATGTGCTGGTGTGTTTGTAGGTCGTGAAACTAGAAAGGGGA
The DNA here is from genome assembly GCF_037038515.1 of Microtus pennsylvanicus. NCBI lineage: Eukaryota > Metazoa > Chordata > Mammalia > Rodentia > Cricetidae > Microtus > Microtus pennsylvanicus. Next base: position 60,070,678 of record NC_134582.1, read on the forward strand.
GGAGGGTGGGACGCATGTGACATGAAAGCCCAGAGTGAGCAACTGGAACAGGCAGGGCTCAAGAGTAGGCACAACAATGAGGAAGGATGAGGGGAGAAGAATCAGTGAGATTGTATCTGATGAGACCAAAATGAAACCTAATGCTTTGTATACTAATTTTCAAAAATAATTCAGACTTTTAAGGTATAAACCAATTTCTGTGATAAACAGTAGAAAGTCATTGATAGAACAGAAAGCTCAGATTTAAATGCAAAAGTAGAAATATTAGATTTTCAATTTTTTTTATAAAAATGGTTCTTAGGAAGTAGATGTCACAACCTTTTAGTTTAAATCCTGCATCTGTTTATTGCTCATTGTGTGACTTGCACCGAAAGCCTTTGACCCACCACATCCCAAATGACTCGATAGTACATGCCGGGAGATGAAGGACTGCTAAGACCCTGGTGTGGTACCTAATGTTTAGTGAGTTCTCAGTGGTGGAAGGAGTAGATGTTGCCGTAGTTATGTATTTGAGGACTTGAAGGAGGTACTAATGGACACAGGAGAATAAGCTGATCAGCAAGTAGGAAAAAATAGAAAAATTTGTTCCAAGAACCAGAAGCATGTGTTTATGAATTTTTTTGTGATTAAAAAAAACTCAAAAACTGTACTAGTAAAACATGGATGATGTCACTCCTTTTATTCTGGGTGGTTTTACTCTGAGTAGTTGTAAGTTCGAATGAGCATGATACTTCAGAAAGCAAACAGGGGCATAAATGGGAATGATCATCAGACCCAGTCAAAATTCCCCACAAATAGCTATAAAAAAAAGGGGGGGGGATTGCTAACCTGACCTGTTTCGTGGCAATTCATTCTCTTCCTATTTTGCTTCTTAAAACAAACCAAGAAGCCAGATGTTCAGCTGCCTGAGACGAAAGCTACTTCCTTTGAAATACTGAATGAAAGAGGCAGTGCCTCTCCAGAATTGCCAGGTCCCCGCAGAAGGTAATCGTGACCTGATTCAGGCATTCGAATGTGCTCGAAGGAGTGTTGCTCATGGCAACAAAGAGCACTTGTAGACATTAATGCCCCCAAATCAGCCTTCTGTGATGAGTGTACATGGGATTGCCCTGTTCTACTGTACCAAATGTGCTTTAGTTTTCGCTGATTATGTTGACCCAAATAGTATTCCCCTTGGTAGTCGTGTAACCTTTAAAGCTATATGTTTGCTTAAAAATCTCGCATTTCTTTCATAGAACATTTCCACCCAACATATTCCTTTATGTTCTTTCTGTGGATTTTAATCAAAGTTTTAAATGTCAAGATAATGGAGGAAAAGGTCCTTCCTTCACCCCATTTATAAATAGCAAGGTGAAATCAGTCATCTTTACTTACTATTTCAGAAGATAAATTTGAGTGAGATAAGGGGCTGGGAGAGTAGTTCAGTGGGTCTTGGGTTCAATCTCCCCTTAAGAAAGAAAGGAAGAGAAAAGGAAGGCAATTTCTGTTGTTTGGTAGATTTCATTTTATTCTATTGTTAGTAGCTGAAACATGAGTATAGAGCTAGTGTTTTGAATACGTTACCTCCCATTCTTGACTCCTTCAAGTAGTGTTTTGAGTGATTATCATAAATTAAAATCCACATGAAATAGCCTTGCTTACAAAATCTTGTCACAGAATGAAGCTTCATTTCCTTCCCCAGAGTTGGGGTTCTAGGGGGCACTATTTTGTCCTCTACTTTAGAGCTTGCTTTCTAACTCGCCGTGCTTTTTAAGAGAATTGTAGATTTGTAAAATTCTTCATTTACCAAATCATTTTTGGCAAAAGGAATGCTGTAATTAAACATGAGGTCTTCATTATTAATAACGATCACATGGCAGGCTTCTATTAAATGTCTGTCTGTATCTCACACCCAGTTTTTATCACAGTGAAGACAATTTTTCATGTGGAATTTTCCGAGACCACGTCTTTACCACAGCGAAGTCTTAGTGATGCGACAGGTGTGTCTGTCACACCCTCGTCACTTTGCCTTCTAGTGTCATTGCTTTTCAGATTCCTCACAAACCAAACATCTGCTGACTAACAGTCAGTGAGGAGGAGGACACTGATTTGTGCCTTTAATCTGCAGAGCCCTGGAAGCTAGAAAGGGCCCCTGAGAGGGAGGGGGAGGGGTCTTAAAGGGATGGGGCTAATGCAACCCATGTGAAATGTTGAAGAGAGAAGAGTATGGGCACTAGAGGAAGACACCAGAGGGGTGTCAAAAGGACTAGTTGCTATTCTGCCTCGTGACGGGCCACCAGGCTCTCTGTGCATGCTCTCTCTCTCCTTCCCTTCCTCTTCCTTCCTCTGTAGCTTCTTCTCCCATGCCACTCTATAGCCCGTTCTGTATGATCATGATGCCCATTTCGCATCATGAGAGATGGCTCAATAGTAAGAGCACTTCCTGCTCTTTCAGAGGACCCAAGTCTCGTTTCCAAGAGCTCGTAACTGTCTGTAACTCCACGTCCGGGGAAATCCCGTGGCACCTTCTGGCCTTCATGGACACCCACATATAGAGCATACACTTAAACACATACACACAAATAAAAGCAAATATTCTTTTTTAAATCTCTGCTTTTGTCTTTCATATAGTGTTCAAGAGATCATTTGCCTTTCATATGCGATTTCAACACAGGCAATTGGAAACAAATGTGGACAGACAGATTGCAGACTCTGGTACTAAGTCACTGTTTTCCACTTTGTCACAACCTTGTAACAAATGTGTCAGTTTGGGTTGTAGAAAGGATTTATACATGTTATCTGCGGTGCTTTTGGCTTAGGCAGTATTCATAAATTTAGCTTACCAATGTCAGCCAAGTGGGCCTCTTTGATTAGCAATCATTTGTTCTAACTAATCAGCTTACTCACAAAAGATGTTCAGATACCCTTCCCGAGGGAAGCTTTGCTTTCTTGCCTTTGAGAATTTTAGTTCTTCCTTCTTCTCTCCAATTCACTAGTTCACTTTCTGTCCCAACTGGAGTTTTTCCAGCACCCTGTCAACTCCAGGTCAGACCAGTCCAGGTTCCCAACTCCACACAGCGCTGTCCCGTGAAGACTGTAGAAGCCACTCACTCAGCACAGGTACCGTGACTGAATAGGTTAAAGCCCTTTCCCCTTTCTGACTCATCTTGTCTCTTCACTCTTGGCCCAGGGTCAATGCTTTTACTGTTTTCAATGTACTTTTGCCTTGCAACTCAGAAGTCAAAGCCTGTCATCAGAGAAAGTCCTAGTCACACCGAGAGACGCTTTGCATGAGTGACTGGAGGACTTGCAGTCAGCCACAAGTTGCTCAACCCTTGTTTTTGGGCTCAGATCAGAGGAGCTGGTTGTAGAGCTAGAGAAATAGCTCACCTGATAGACTGTGTGAACACAAGGACCGGAGTTCAGATCCCCAGCGTCCGTGTGAAAGGTGCCGTGCAGTCGTGCATGACTGAAGTCTTGCTCCTGGAGAGGCAGACAGGAGGCTCCCTGGAGCTCAGTGGCCAGGTTGTCTTCCCAAATCACAGAGCTCCAGGTCCAGTGAGAGACTCTGTCTTTAAAAGTAAGGTAGAAAGTAACAGCAAACACCCACCATCTGTCTCTCACCTCCACAGGAACACCCTTCATGCTCACCCATGGACGTGTAGATGCGTGTGCATGCATGTACTGCACATGCAAACTTTGGCTGCACACTAAGAGAAATAGCTAGCACATCAGTAAGTAGTAATCACAGCTAGACACCTTCCTTAGTGGAGGAATCTTCACTAACGTAACCATATGAAGCAGCACACACCCAGCCTGTAGTGAGCCCTCAGAAGATACCTGGTGAAAATAAATCTTTCTAGCCACATTATCATGGTACATTCCTTACTACAGAAAGAGTTAAAGATATTAATGAAACAAATAGAATAAGTGTCGGTGACAAAAGATGGTACACCCAGGTATTTATTCTCTTGTTAAAATATTGACACTTGACCTTTGTAAGAACTCAGGCTTCTGTCATCCAAGAAAAGGAGTAAGAAGTGGGGCAAGGCATGAGGGAGATGGGTACAAACCACAAGGTGTGCCGTGTGAGATGTCACTGTGAAACATATTAATATGTATGATTAATGGGCATTAATAAGTGCAGGGAAAATCCCATTCTCAGCCATCGAGTTGAGATTGGAATATTTATAGTAGGAAGATATAGTGTGCACTGGTCCCTTCCTCCTAAAACCTGGCTGTCTTGTTCTAAGTGCCTCCATGTTCTGTTTATACCACTTACCTGCATTTTAGTAGTAGAAGCCAATGCTGGGTCCCTCTGTGTCCCTGGCCACAGCTAAGATGTCCCACCCCTTCTGGACTCCAGAGAGACCTGGAATGCTCTCCTGTGGCACTTCCTCTGTTGACATTCTCCACGGTACTTAGAACCAGCTGGGTCCAGTCAGAGGCCATGTCTAGCTCCTGTTCTTCCTCACCCTCTTTCCCCACACACCTCTTTCTGCCCTGCATTTAGCTGTACTTCTCCTTTTACCACCCTCCACCCAGTGTTCCCAGTAACCTGCTCAGCCCCTGAGCACCTGAGGCTATGTCAGCCCCACCGGTGGTCCACACCACCCCTGAGCCTACAATTGGCACAAGCTGTGGACGATTCCCTCTCAGGAGACAATAGTTCTTACCCCACTGGACTTGGCTGTGGGCGCAGTTCCCAGTGTTCTGTGGTAACTTGGTACCGTGCACTGTTCTTCCAATCACATCTTTTGTGCTGATCTTGCAACTCAATCCTCGACTGTAATTCTGTGCCCCTGGGAAAGTGTTAAAGTTACAAGCGACTGGCTAAGAAGTGAACTTTTAGCATACCATACGTCTGGCATGGGTGTCTGCCCCTTCTGATAAGGCTGTACTCTACAGCTGCTGAGGGCTTTGTTTGGAGTTGGAGGTGGGAGAAAGAGGACTTGAGAATTTGAAAATCTAAAAGCACTTTGTGATCATTTGAATTTATGTGACTCTTCCACTTAAGTTTGGGCGTAGTAAATGTTCGCAGAAGACATTTATTTCTCATATGTAATTCCTTAAGTCTACATATCAGCAGCTATGTACCCCATGGAGGAAAAAGATCCTTTCCACAGTCATTATTTTCATGGCATGGAACTAATATTTTAATCCACGTTTTTAGAGAATGGACTGAGAATCCGAGTATAGGGTGACTGGTCATGATGAGCGAAAGCTGATTTTTTCCTAGTTTTTCTAGTGATGTTTTCTGTTCAAGTAGGAGGATTCAGGAAGAGGGGGACAGAGAGAGGTGGAGAGATGAACTGAGGTCCTGGAGCTGGTGATGGTTTCGTTGTTCAGGGCACTGCTTTGAGTGTTGGCAGTGTCAGACAGCTAACGCCCTCCTGCAAGTTTGTTTTTGCACACTTCTCTTGGTTCGACCTGACTGGACCTGACTGGATTCTGTGTGTACTCGGAAACTTGGTTGAGCTGTGTGCCGCCCACATAGTGCAGGCCCTTGAAGGTGCTCCTCGGGGCTCTTCGTGGAAAATGAGTTATTTCTGTGTTAAGTGAGACCTGAGAGCTTACCATTACTGTTGTTCTGCTTACATCAGTAGTTTGACATCAGCCTTTCCCACTGGTAAATTTGACTCAGATTAATGAGTAATAAATCTAAAGATAACCTTTTAAAACCATTGGAGAGCCAAGAAAGCGAATATATAATTATGACTTAAAAGGACACATGAGTAAGACACCCGAATACATTTTCTTTTTTACACAGTCTTCTTTTCTAGTTGAACGTAACTGGATGAAACTTCCTTCCTGTTCAACATAGCACCATTAATTCCTCTTCTAAAAACAAGTCTGGATGCATATTTGTGGATGTGAAGAAAGATAGGGATCTGAAGTTTAACCATCATACTAAAATTAGCTTAGTACAGGCTTCTTAGAGGAATTTCTGTGCCCCCACTCCATATTTTCCTGTCTTTCCTAGTTTTAAACACAGGCCACACTATTAAAGAAAAGCATGGCATATATATCAAAAGGTAGAAACTTGTCTGGTAAGTTGAAATTTTTTTAAAGCACTGTTCTTTACATTCCTGATGGGCCATAAAATTTAATGTGTAACAGAAATGCAAAGCGTTGGCCATTTGGATCGCATGTATATTTTGAGGCCAGCAGGCTGCTGTTTGGTTTGTTCTAGCATTGCACTTTGATGTCTCTATAAATAACTATCTTTTTATCACATGAAGTAGAAGTGAAAACTTCAATTTATCATCCAAGTAAGGACTCTTTAAAGCAATTCACAATCAATAGGAGTTTCACTTGGCTACTTTGTAAACTGCATCTAAATGCATTTTCCTTATACCCCAGGGAGAAAGGGTGTTTTCTGTAGTATGAAATCGTATGAGGTAGCTTGCGTGTACAATCAGCAATACCATGAGTTTAAGTAGAGGTGCTTATACTTAACTGGACAATTTTAATTTCTCACTTTCCTAACTATAAAATAGTGCTGTTGCTTTTTGTTCTTTTTTCAATAGACTTTTTGTGTTTCCGTGCGTGTGTGTGTTATATGTATCACACATATATGAGAGAGGCGGGGAGGGAGGAAAGAGGCTACAAATGACTCGCTAGGGCTGGGGGAGCGCATTTTTTAACTTTCCCACTGGTCTTCTTTCCTCCTCATGTGTACCCCACACACACACACACACTTACAGTGTCTGCACATAAGAAGTGCCCCTTCCAAGCATCTGCTTGTTGCCAAGGTGTAAATCAGAAAACCCTGGCTTCTTCCTCTCACTTCAAAAACAAGAGTCCCTTCTGCTCTGGCCCTTGGAGCCCTGCCAGCGTTGTCATGATGAAGTCAGCTGACCAGGAATGCTCACGTCTCCTGCTGTGCGCCCTGGTCTCCAACTTGAGCAAATGTCCTTTAGAGCTCACTGAAGGAGGGGATCAGAGAAGCACCTTGTTTGCCCTCCTGCCTTTCCTGTGTTACCTTTCGAAACCAGGAGTCCATTTTCTAAAACAACTTGGTAATGTATAAACTCGCATAACACTTTCTGCATTTGTTGGTCATGAGAATAAAGTTACCAGACGCTTATTGAACTTTCAAACCAGTAAGGCTTTATTAGTCTCCTAAGTTGATTTTTTAAAATTCAGTATTCTTTCATACAGCAAGTATTTACATTTTACATCCATACTAATAATATATTCTCATTGACTTTCTTCATCACAAATAACAATGTCAGATGCTTAATTGGGGAAAGTAATTTCCGTTGTAGAATATTGTCCACAGTGTATAGAATTCTTACACAACTTACAGCATTTCTTGGTTGTTGCCCAGCTCGTTGGAAACTACTAGGTAATAATTTCTAGCCAGATAACAATTTTGGCCTAGAAGCTCTAAATATTTTTTAAACCCGGATAGTTATTGAAAGTGTTTGGAGCCAGCTGCGGTTGGAGTTGTACAACTCTCCATCACACCTTACTCCATTCCACAGATGTCGCATGTGTGTTGTGAGACACAGGAGGAGTTGAATCCATCCAGCATTTAAAATGTGTGTAAACTCAATTTTACGGGCTTTTAGAGAACAAAGCATTAAAATAAAACCTGGTCTTTTCCACACCTGTTACATCTGAGCTAATTATCTCGTGTAATTAGAAGCCGTGTGTATAATTCTAGTTCTGCCATGAGCCTGGTAGAACATGGAGTCTGACTAAAAGTTCACGGGTAAGTTTTAGGTCTCTGTGTGATTGCGGATAGTATAAATGTGTTGAGCTGAGCTAAAGATTGCAAGTTCTGTGAACTGAGTTAGTTCTCAGACTTCTTTTAAATGCCTGGTAAATATAAGCTTGTTAGTTAATGCCCATTAATGACCTGATTAACCTTAATATAAAATAAAATGGCAGTATGTGCTTATACTATAAGTATATATATTAATTTTTATGTCCTCTCATTTGAATAGGGAAATTAATACCTAAAGGAAGGAAAGCAGGAATTTTCTTGACTGTTACTTTTTACATTGAACCTTAGTTGGCAGAAACTCACTCTGGGTATTGACTACATCCTCTTAGGAAAAGGAAGATTATGAATAGCTTTCTTTTAATCATTGAATTTTGATTCATTTAAAATAATGGAGCTTCTTGAGGCAGAAACTTCCCCAGACACTCAGATGCATGATGTCAGTCAGGCAGAGCCCGTGCCTTCTGTCCTCTGTCCTGTTGAACAGTATAATGGCTTTTGATAAGATTCCAATTCATAAATTTAAACCATTGTGAATTTTATGTTTAATCTTCCTCTTATTGCTCTTGGTAAATGTATCCTTTTGGTAATTTTTAGAGTGTTCTTTTGTGTCTTTTTATAGAAATTTCAAAACAAGTTAAACTAGGCAAATTAAAGTCTAGTTGAAGACAGAGATTTGTAAAACTCTATTTTAAGAAATAATTGCAGATTCTAGAAGCAGTTTCCAAATTAGCAAGGAGGACTCAATCAACATTTCATCCCTGGGTGAGCACACCTACCTGTATTATCTAGAATCCCAGCAGAGTCTCCAGAGCTAGAAAGGGACCTGAGTTCCAGAAGGGTCAGGAGTCTGGATTCTACCTTCCTGAAGGTTTCCTAGGACTTCCGAGGATAGCAGGTTCAGGGGTACCTTGGGGTGCATTTATCCAGCAGAGCATCTAGGAAGCTGGAAGTTAGGTACTTGTGGAAGGACAACAGACATGTCTGCTGCCCTACATGCTGGTGTGCTGTGGTAGAGGCAGCTCTTGTCATTGAGAAACAGGTGCTCATAAACCTGGTATTCTCTCTTCTCTCACCTTCATTGAGTTCATAAAAGGCATAAATGTTTTGCTAATTGACATGGGTTTGGCACTTCTATAATTGATGTTGGTATTGTGTACCTTCCAACATTTCCTAAAGAAAGGCTACATTCCCCTTGCAGAGGAGCATCCTCATTGATCTGAGTCTTTCTGTCTTGCCCAACTTTAACACAGTTTTCACGGATCACCGTTATAAAAGACCACTCTTCTGTGTTTGCTTCCATGTACTGTACCCAGATTCTTGTTCCCAGTGTGAGCTGCAGGGGTACCTTTGTTCCCAAGCAACCTAGTAGAATCCTTGTTTACCAAGGACATGAGTTGATTCCCTTGACTACAGAAGATTGCTTTTCTTCACCAGCGGTTTTCTTTTTCTTTCTTTTTAATGGTCTTCTTACTAAGACATTAATCTTTTATTCTCTAAACTTGTTCCCTTTGTCGTTAACTATCTTAAGAATCTCTTGCTTCTCTGCCCTTGTGTGTACAGAACCAGCACTTGAGGTCGTGGTATGCACATGAACCATAAATCAAGGCTCTGTGGCAGGTTTGTGTTCAGACTTCTAGAGGTTCTATTTTCAAACAGAAATGCTGTGTTAACAAAGCAGAGACTGAGGGGTTGAATTGAACAGAATGGCTTGTCTCTCCCTTGGTCTTACCCTGGAGATCCTCTCTTCCCTTTTATAGAATGTTCTTTGTAGAGCTGTAGGTTTTAACACTAGACTTACTGCCTTAGGGTTTCTGTTGCTGTGAAGAGACACCATGACCACAGCAACTTTTAAAAAGGAAAAACATGTAGTTGGGGTGGCTAACATTTTCAGAAGTTAAGTCCATAATCACCATAGTGTGACGTGGTGGCACACAGGCAGACATGGTGCTGGAGAAGTAGCTGAGAGTTCTATATCTTGACTTGCAAGCAGCAGAAAGTAGTCTGTCTCGCTGGATGTAACTTGAGCATAGGAGAGCTCAAAGCTAACCCTACAGTGGCACATCTCCTAATAGTGCCACTCCCTTTGGGAGCCATTTTCTTTCAAACCACCATACTTGCTTTTTGAGAAACTTATTAAGAGTTTTAAAATCTCATTCACTAAAATTCTTCAAAGCCCAGAATTCTGCTCCCCTTCGCTCTTCAGTGTCTCATAGATCAAGGAGTCATGATTTGACTTCTTCACTTCCAGAACATTAATGTATTTAAAAATGAACAGAACAATAAGTTGTTCATTCTCTTTCCACCAGAGCCCAATCTTTGAACTGTATTGGAATTTTACATTTACATGTATGTTGAAACAAAAGAACCATTAATCAGGGGGCAGAAACTTTTCCCACATTATAGTTTACTTCTAATAATCGCTATCAGTTTTGAAGAAAATTTACTTTTTTATTATTTAACTTTTTATCGATGTCTTTCACATCATGTATCTCTTTTTCTTTTTTTTTTTTTTTTTGAGACAGGGTTTCTCTGTAGCTTTGGTGCCTGTCCCAGAAGTAGCTCATATAGACAAGGCTGGCCTCAAACTCCCAGAGATCCACCTGCCTCTGCCTCCCGAGTGCTGGGATTAAAGGCATGTGCCACCACCGCCCGGCCACATCATGTATCTCAATCCCACTCATCTCCCTGTCCCTTCACATCCACCTTCTGCCCTCACAATCTCTCCCACAAGATAAAATAATAAAATTTAAAAGAAAAGAAAAAATAAGAGAAAAATCTTGCCTTAGAAACTGCAGTGTGACACAGTGAGTCATGCAGTAAACCTTTTAGTCTATACATCTTTACTTGCAAGTGTTCATTGCAATAAGTCATTGGTCTGGTTCAAGGCCTCTGGTTCTGCTACAGTATCGATAATGGCCCCTTACTAGGACTCCTCTTGGATATTCTGTTGTTCTCCTATGTCATGGAGATCCTACAACTTTGGGTCTATAGGACTGGCCCCTTCATATGCTCCTGCAGGTCATAGATGGGGTAGATGTTGGGGCAGGCCAACTTATAACCCTGGTTTTGAACCTGGGTGGTTGCTGGGTTGGTCAGCCTGCCAGCTGTCCCTCATGCTCAACATCAGGATGAGCTCTCCAGCACTGCCCTGGCTAGCTCACTCTATGTAGCAAGTAGCAAGGGGCAGAGCACCTGCAGATCCTCAGTGCTGGCTCACCCACACCTACACCACCATGGCCAGCTCTCCTGTGTTTCTCAGGCAAGGTGCAGGGACTGTTCTGTCAAATGCTGTAGCCGGTGAGAGGCAGGCCCAGTTTGGTGAAGTGCCTAGCCAACTCACTGGTTCTCGTGGTCTCAGGACCAGCTCTCCCACCTGCCACAGGTAGTGGGGTTGTGGGGGGGGGCATCTTCCCCTTGCTCACACCACCTTATGTAAGATGATGGGTGGGGCCAAATCTATGGGCCTGCTCTCCAAGCCCATCTCCACAGGGTAACGTCTGTTGTGCTGCCCAGGTGAGGTGCAGGGCCTGTTCTCCCTAGAGAAAATGTACTTCTGTTAATGTAACATTCATCAAATGTGTAAGGAAATTCCTATTTGAATTTAAAGTATTAAATTTAAATTCCTATGGTCCAGTTAGGCTCATTTATATTGGTAGAACTAAACCAGTAAAGGCCAATAATTTTATATAAAGATATACTAAAATGTTGTGTCTACTTTTAAAATTATCAGTTAGTGAAATTGGGGTTCTTTTCCAACTGCGTCTCTAATTGATCAGTATAATGATGAAAACAAGTCAGATTTTGATAAACATGGCAGTATCTGTGGAAACTTGCGGGCTTAAGCTCTAGTCAGAGTTGATGGAGCCAGCCCAGTAGAGAGTCTGTTCTGAAACCAAGGCACATCCAGTTGTAGACAATGACAATGATTAAATGCTACAGTGACAATCATCTGTGTTTGTCTGGCAGGACCCTGTCCCCCCTTCAACATTGCTATCACCTTTCAGAACTCAAACTCAGGTCAAGTTGTTCCCTGTGTCGTTTTTGTCAACATGGTGATGTAATTATTTAGCCAGAAATTCATCAACCTGCTTTTCCTGGTGAGAGTCACATAATCATTTGCTTGTTTGGACAGAATTAACCAGGAACAGGCATCTCCTGTGCTTGTTGCTAATATTAATTCCATATGCTGATATTAATAAATTTTGCCTCATCAGGGCTGTGGATAAAAGATCCCTTCAGCTTCCACTGTGTTCTTACTGTCAGTCTATATGAAGGGTTCAGTGCAGACATGGTGGAATTAATTTGTTCACATTTTATATCCTGTGACATTATCATTGAATGATATCTCTGGTTATCAGGCTTAGATTTCAGCAATGCAATAGAAACATGCAGTTGGTATAGAAGACTTGCCATGCTCAGTGGGCTCCTAGCATTGATTTCCTAGTGCATAGCCATACCCTCCTTTATAGTTTGGTTAATTTGTCCCCTGGATCATGGAGAACTTAGTTCTCTCCATGAAGACTTGTGCTGCTGAGACATTGCGCTATCTAGCTTACTCATAGATTATGGGCTGTTTGTCATGGGCTACTCCTTAGCTTTCTGACCTGACCCTTCAGTGTTAAAATGTGTGTATCAGTATATGCATGTGTTTTATCATTTGTCACTATTTTGTTTTGAGAAAAATTTTTAAACTATAAATCTTTAAGATTAATATTTTACCCGTGATTTAATTTCCAAATGATTATTTGATAAGCACTTCTAGGTGTATCAGATTGCTCTGTACCCAGCATGGTGAGTCATTAACTTTGCATGATTGGACATAACCATTGATAGTTTCCTTGTATATAATCTGTCCTGTTCCTTAAAAAATCTGAACATCGGTATATTACCTAGATCTCTGCAAGCCCTTGTTGGCAATGTAGGCTTCCAAAAGGTCTATAGATATTTTTGCCAAGACTCAGCAGAAATGATCTAATTGGTCAGCATTAACCCTCGTTTTGAGAAGCTTTCAAGGTGCTCGATTGTAGGGACAAGGTTAATAAAAACAGGAATGCAAACAGTTCCATCTAAGAAAGATGTCAGATCCAAATAAACAGTCTGAGTTTTGAGCACTAGGGTAGGATGGTGAGAAACCACAGGTCTGTGACTATAATACAGGGTGATGTGGATGCCTGTTCAAGTGGGCGTGTCCACAGTGTCCTCTGGATTGGTTGTGAACAGGATGCTTGGAGACACCTGAACCTAGGCACCCACAAAGGAGGGAGCGGCCTTGATTCTTATGGAGCCCTGGAGGGGACAGGAGAAGCTCGCGGTGGGAGGAGCACAGGCACAGCCTCTGCACTGAGGCAAGGACAGAAAAGGTGGAGGAAGAGGTGTTTACACATACCCTGACTCCACCCAGAGACTTGCTGGCTACTCACATGGACCAAAACAGTGCTCAGAATGACAGCTGCTACTTTCCACAAAGTTACCGTAAATGCATGGTAGGCAAATGTTAATGTGTTTTATCAAATACTATGATCTGGGACCTATGTTGAGGTAAGAAATGTGGGGTCTCTTTCTCATTGAACTGGCTGGCTTTGAAAGTTGTCTGTGGCTTTTTCAGAAATCACATGTTCAGATCCTCAAAAGTGATGCTCCTCTCTACCTGTCCTGCCTTCTGTCTCTGTCACACTTTGCCACCTGAGGGCATTTTCTAGATAGCACACCATCATCACTTGCTGTGTATTTGAGGATGACCCTGAGTTTCTGATCCTCCTATTCCCCTCCCAGTTGCTAGGATTACAGGCTTGCACCATCACACCAATTTTATATAGTGCTGAGGACTGAGCCAGGACTTCGTACATTCTAGGGAAGCACTCTAACACTCAGCTACATCCCCAGCCCTAGATAGTGGATCGTGTAAAAAATTTCATAATATGCATCTAATTAGGAAAGTCAGCAGTAAACATCAGAGATTGGGTCTTGTGATCTGGGGGCGTATAGCCATTGATGAAGTAAGTTAGCAGTATTTGCACAGACTGACTCAGAGATTAGGGAGCTAAATACTAAGCCTCAGCATGGTGTTCCTGCTGCTTCAAGGCTTTGAATAAATACTCCCCTGGCCAAGCTCAAGTTCTTACATCTGTAGGTAATGCTATATGCCAAATATTTTAAGACAGAGGAAGCTTGGGCAAACAATACAGTGATAAGCAGAGTAAACTGCCTTCAGGACGGGTTGGTGGACACACCCAGAGAAAAAGTAGGCATCCCCTTTCTCTGCTACAGTCACCTAAGCTTCTGTTCACACTGCACTTGCTTCATTGATCTAGCAGACATTTCTAAGTATATATTATTCAATTATTTATCCTTCTCTTCAATTCATGTGTATTAGGAGATCGGGGATTCCAGACAAAGAGCCTGCCCTCGGGGAGTCTGCTGAAGAGACAGACAATCAAACAATTCTGCCAGAGCGGGGAGTTTGAATTGTGTCTGGAGTTCTGAGGAGCCAGCAAGGGTTCCAGCCCTGGCCGTGCTTATAGAAATATGTTACATTTTAGAGCTATTTGTTAGCACCAGGTCTATGGATGGGTGGAAAACAGAGCCAGACTATAATTAAGTGGTGTGATGAAAACTGTTTCGGACCAGAACTCAGACAACAGAACTAGAGCGATGAGAACAGCTTCAAGGAGCAGGGTGTATGTAGATGGCGTATCTAACAGATCCTGCATTCAAGCCCAGCCTGGGCTGAGCTACATAAGAAGTTGTAGGCCATTTTGACTAGATAGTGAGACCAAGTTGTGGGGACAAGAAGGGAGGTGGGATGGGTTTAGAGTAAGATCCGTTCCTTTTTAGGTCTATATTTTCAGTGACTGCCATGCATGAGAAGTCTGGAAACTACATAGCCCATGTCCTGAATTCTCTAGGTCTCCACCCCATGACCTTTAAGACTGTTGTCAGGCATCCTGTCTGCCAGCGTTGAGTCAAGCTCCTTCCAGCTTGTGTGGTTAGTTAGCTAATGTGTTTTGCATTCAGCCAAGGAAATCAAAATGCTGTCTCTGAAAGCCAGCAAAGGTGGAAATGCTGTCCAAGTTACAAGTGGCAGGCTAGCTGAATTCTCAGAGTGATGATTGAACAAACCACCCACTAATTTTAGGCTGGGAGAGCATAGGGCAAAGACTGAGTTTTCCATAGTACATAATTTCCTTCTTGAACATTCTATAGCCTTTGGAACCCTCTTCTGGCTCTCCAGCTTTTGGCCATCTTAAAGGCTCATATCCTCACTCATTATCATATTAAGTATGGTCAAGAGTTTAGTTTTGAATTTTTTAAGTTTCTGCACTGAATCATCTGGACCTCAAAGGTCATGGAAATTTAGCTTGCCCTTTTCTGTCCCTAATGGAGCTGGGCAGCAGTGAGACTGGCAGCCTTCTCACCTATAAGTGCATAAGCTAGGTAATGACACACAGGACCACACAGGAACTACAGTGTTCCAACTGCTCCAGAAAGGACTAGTGTCCGTCAGATGCATTCTGACCCACTCCTGCCTGTGTGGATGAAGTTTACATCCATAACCAAAGATCTGTTTGGTCTTTCATAGGAAACTTACAGTTGGCTTTTTGAGCCCCACTTCTGGTACTTTTTCAAACATCCTAGAGCTATGACCGAGCTATCAGATGTATGTATATTTTCACAGTGATCCATGTCCCCAGCCGTTGTAATAGGAAGCAGTGGGCTGCGTCCCCGGCACCCGGCTGCCCGCACGGCTAGCTTTACCCGAAATAATTACACGGAAACTGTATTCTTTTAAACACTGCCTGGCCCATTAGTTCCAGCCTCTTATTGGCTAGCTCTTACATATTGATCTAACCCATTTCTAATATTCTGTGTAGCCCACGAGGTGGCTTACCAGGGAAGATCTTAACCTGGGTCTGTCTGGAGTGGAAGAATCATGGCGACTCACTGACTCAGCTTT
The DNA here is from genome assembly GCF_037038515.1 of Microtus pennsylvanicus. Classification (NCBI taxonomy): domain Eukaryota; kingdom Metazoa; phylum Chordata; class Mammalia; order Rodentia; family Cricetidae; genus Microtus; species Microtus pennsylvanicus. The sequence continues at coordinate 60,086,346 of NC_134582.1, forward strand.
CTTTCTCCCAGCATTCTGTTCTGTTTACTCCACCCACCTAAGGGTTGGCCTATCAAATGGGCCTAGGCAGTTTCTTTATTAATTAACCAATGAAAGCAACAGATTAGAAAGAAAGCACTCCCACATCACCCAGCACAATACCAACATACAGTGCGTATTTTTCTTGAATATAGATGTGCTCATTCATACGGTGAGGACCTGACTTTGCAAGCTCCATTTTAAAGAAGGGAGACTTCATCTTAAACCATATAATGGGTGGGGGCAATCTCAGCTCCAGAAATGTGCTGCAATAGCAGAATTGGAATAAGTACCCTGAAAATAGCCAATTAAGGAGCTAGGACTATAAAATTTAATGAGATCGAGATGCTCCTAGGAGACACACTCTCCTTGAAGATACCTTGTCAGTAATTTATGACTCTTTGTTAGGTTTTCGTGCCCAAAGCTGACCATTGGTTTCAAAAACTATGTTACTCCATGCCCTCCTTACCCAATCCCAAGACAACAGGATATGAACTCCCTTCATTATGGCATTTCCCCTTTAAAAGTTCTACCCTTGGAGGGTTGCCTGCCACACCTTCTGCACCCACCATGCTGGAGTGCAGGAAAGGTGTTGGTCCAAACTTGAGTTTAAATATTAAAAACTCTCATGTAATTTGCATCGGAAATTCGGCTCTGTGAATTCATTTGGGGACCAGAAACTTGGGTTTAACAATACCTACTACTTTAAAGATTGGCCCTTGCTCCTGTATTTCTCCACGGGATTTCCATAGCAAATCTTCTCAGCATGTAGAAGAACTGATGTTACTACTGTCTTATAAAATAAATGAAAACAGAAAACAGAGCGCATTCCTCTGCAGACCCCATACTGCAGAATTTTGAACACTTACAGTTTTTAGCCACTTACTCTGAGTCTGCAATTTCGCTAGCTGTTTTATATATTTATTTGCTAACATTAATTAATCGCAGCCTATGAAATCAGTAAAACAGACTTTGCAGATGAAGAAGATATGTTCTGTCCTTTCCACTGGGTCCTGGAGCCCACCTGGTGAAGGCTGTCATTCTGGCGACTGTTTGTATCAGTTGTCATCTTGACCAAATCTAGAATTACCTATAGACAAACTCAGGTCAGACCTGTGAAGGATGGTTTAATAGCTGTGGTGAGGCCATTTCCTGCCCACGGTCCTGGGAGATGACCTCTAGCATAGCATTCGTGATTCTGTGCTGCTTGAGTGTTGATGCAATGGGACCAGCTTGTGCTGTGGTGACTGCTCTGTACCATCCACTATGGACCAGAGTAAACCCTTTCTCTTGTATGTAATGATAATTCGTTTGTATTTTAATAAATGAAACTTGCCTGAAGATTGGAGAGTAAAACAACCCCAGTGGTCAGCCTTACAGACCAGGCAGTGGTACACACTTTTAATCCCAGTGACCACGCTAGTTGCCATAGAAACCGGGTGGTGCATGCCTTTAATCTCAGCCCTAGAGAGGATTATAAAACAGGAAGAGACAGCTCTCAATCACAGTCTCATTCTGAGATTCCTGGAGGTAGAATCACCATTTTCAGATTGAGGTCGAGGTTAAGAGCCAGTGACTGGCTATTTTGCTTTTCTGACCTTCAGGTTTAGCCCCAATTTCTCTTTCTGAGTTTTTATTAATCGTGCTGGAAGTGTCTTTTGTTGAGGCATTTTTATCCCAGCAGTAGAAGAGTAACTGGGGCAGCAGTCCATGAGCTTCACCACATTGTAGGTTAATTCCTAGTGCTCAGCTCCAGGACTGGTCGATATTCTGCTATTAGTCCATTGTAACACTGAGATGGGAAACAAGTGATAGCTGATAGGGAGCTGACTTGTTGGAATCTAGAGCCACTATACATCTACTTTAGTAATAAAATAACATAAACCCCTGTACTTGTATTTTATAGCAATTGTAATGTTTTCACTCAGAAAGAAAACACAATTATGAAACTTAAGTTTAACAAATAGTTCTAGCACACCATATTGTGGATACTTTTATACATGCTATTCATTTAGTTTTTAACAGTAACATCTCAACAAGCCTTAGTTATTGCTCCTTTACAGATAAAGAAACAGTGTCTCCGGCTGGGAAGATAACTCAGCCCATAAGAGTTTGTGCTGCCCAAGAGTAAGAACCCGAGTTCAAATCCCCAGAGCCCACATAAAAAGTCAGGCATGGTGACTCATGCATCTTTAACCCTAGCACTTTATGTGGGAAGGAACAGGAGGGTCAGTGGGGCTTGCTGCCTGTCACCCTAACTCTGGGTCCACTGAGAGACACTGTCTCAAGGAAATAAGGCACCGAGTGATCGACCAAGACACCTGACGTCCTCTTCTGACCTTGGCGCTGGGCACACACATGTACCATATGACACTCGCAAACATTCAGAATGAACCAGTTACTTGAGGAAGAGTACTCATCTAATGGGAGAAGCTGGATCTACACAAAAAGCTTTTAGTCTCCTGTCTGTGGCTGTGGCCATGTTGGAGTGTCCCCTGCTCTGTGAACTCAGCTCAACCCAGCTCAGCCCAGCCCACCGCCTACCATTTGAATACTGTACTTGTGAATTTCAGATCACTTAGGCACCAACACAGAAAGCATTTCCTGAGTTGTAACTGGAATTGTCTAGGGGAAGTCATGCATCTAAAAAAGGTATTCTATTATGCAGTCATTAGCATATCATTTAGGAACCTCTGTTTTCAGAATTAATTTCACAGAGAGCAGTGCAGTTCCTTATTTATCAGGCGTTTCTGAGAAATAAATACAAGAGACGGATACATGTAGTTCAAATCAAGACAGTTCATTACACCTGCTCTGGGTGTTTAAGGCGTCCGGAGGTAATTGGACATAGTAATTGTGTTGTGGTATCTGAAGGTTTTCCCTGATGCTTGTTTTGGGGTTGTGTTTTGCCTGAGCCTGTAATTGCAAAAACATTCGGCCATAGTGATTAGTTCCCAGTTTAGAATTGACTGTTTCATTAAAGGTAACTCCATAATGAGTCCAGCGAGGAGCCCAAGCTGTGTCCTGTAAAATTGCACTTCCCTCTTCACCAAACCATGTGTCCACAGAATGGTGTGTCACTCCTGTCTGTACTGCAAGAGGAGAGGAGGCTCCGTGACACTGCCATCAAGGTCCCTTCCAGATTCAGCATTCAGTGATCCTTTGGAATATTCACCAAATGGAGGTTCAAAAATTGATTCTGCTTTCACACTGAGAGAGAAGAATGCCCACGACTGAATAAAAGATTAGGAACTGTGGAGAGGAAATAGTTGTCTTGAGTGAGTTCTTTTATTGGAAATCAGCCTTGGACTACTGGACAGGAAATTAAGTTCTTGCCTGGGTCATTAATCATTGTGCCAATCTGAAGATTGGCAAGGGAGGGAGGTGGCTATATTTAAGGAGGAAGGAAGGAGTGGGCAGAGGTAGCTCTCCTACAGCTCCCGGGTCTGAGTGGGCATTCTTTGGCAATGGTGGGATGGCACCAGACACCAGCTCTGGCTCAGATGTCCGTGGTATTTTTGTCCGACCCTCTTGAAAGTTCCCATGTCTCTCCTACCCAAACCTGTTTCCCACTTTCACCAGGAGGAGAGAGGTGGGTTTTCACTGAGCAATGGTAGAGAAGTGATAGGCCCATGGGGATCACATTCCCCCTTCAGCTCCAGAAATGTCCTAGGGAGGAAGACAGCAGGTTGGGGTTATCACTCACATCTGACCACTAACAAAAGCAAAGGACCAGGATGTTCTGTCTCAGAACAGCTGTGCTCCTGAGCCTCCCCATCTTCTGTTATCTCTTACTTGTGTCTTGCCCTCTTCCTGGGTGGAACACTATTTTGGGGAGACTATCTTCTACCATATAAAGTAGGATTTTCCTCAGCATTTCTCCATTGTGCTAGAAAAGTATCCTGGCTCTTGCTCTCCCAGCCTCCTACCCTGCTCCTGCTCTCCCAGCCCCCACCCTGTTCCTGCTCTCCCAGCCCCCACCCTGTTCCTGCTCTCCCAGCCCCCACCCTGCTCTTGCTCTCCCAGCCTCCTACCCTGCTCCTGCTCTCCCAGCCCCCACCCTGTTCCTACTCTCCCAGCCCCCACCCTGCTCCTGCTCTCCCAGCCCCCACCCTGCTCTTGCTCTCCCAGCCTCCTACCCTGCTCCTGCTCTCCCAGCCCCCACCCTGCTCTTGCTCTCCCAGCCCCCACCCTGCTCTTGTTCTCCCAGCCCCCACCCTGCACTTGCTCTCCCAGCCCCCACCCTGCTCTTGCTCTCCCAGCCCCTCTCCCCGCCATGTGGCTGTGTCAGAGTTCTATGCTTCTCTGTTTATTTTTTCCTGTAAGGTGAGAAGTCTTGGTAAATAAAAAAAAACTTGACAGCAGATTTTATTTTCACAGAAATAATAATTTTGACATCTGCAGGTGTAATGTATCTCAAAGCTGTTTCCGACTCTAAATATACCTCTAAACCTCCTCTGGCCCAGCAAACCCACCTGGGGAGTGTGTCCCTCTTGGGCTGTGACTAAGCCTTCTATCAGCCCTCGCCTACAGACTTTCCTGGTAAGGAGGTGACTAATTTGGGTTGGAATTGAAACCTTTGGCTTACTTATACTTGTTGAGGGTCTTTGGTTCTACCCCCATCTCTCTAGACACCAGCTTCTTTCTACCTGGGATTTCACAGGGGTCTTTCTTGCTCTGCCCAGTGTGGCTTTCTGCATCTCAAATGAGCCCTGCCCTGACCCATCCTCTGAGCACTCCCTGGGTGACCCTGGTGGTGGTGGCTTTCTCAGTTCAATAGGACCCAAGTGGCATTTGCTGTTCCCTCTACAGATCCTGCCTGGGTGGTGATCTGAGTGTAACCAGTCATAGCTGCCCGCATCATGCTATTTACACCAGAGATGAGATCCAAGGTAGTTTCCAAGGCTCAGGAGAAAGAATAGCATCAAAACACAATGTCAGTGTTAACCTAGGAAGTAAATTTTCTCCCCACCCTCCTCTTCTGTAATTGTCATTGTCACCATATTAATCTTTCTACGTTCCTCACTGTGGTGGCATTTCCAGGAAAGAAAGAGCTCAGGTAGACTTCTGAACTACACCTGAACACTAGGGACTCACAATAAAACCTCTTGGTAAAGGCTTTATATTTAGAGCCTATCTGAGGTGGAATCATATGAAGACCATATTTTCAGAGGAAAATCTGAGAGCTTTTAACTTCGTTCTTTGGTTTGGCTATTGGATTTGGGGCCCAGAATCTATTGTCTTCTTATTTTGGTATTTGTCACTGTCCTGGATTTTCTAGTTGTACAGATCTGTATTTATTTATTATCAGGAAATGGATAATTTTTGCAAAAACTCTTTATGCAATATAATTTGATTAGTTCTACTTTGTCATTAATCAATACAATTAGTTGTTGGTACAAACAGGGTGGAAAAAAATACCTGAGATAATAGACCCCATCTGAAGGGATTCTCTACTGAGCACTGTGCTGTACCCCACTATAGGTTTACTCTATGTGACCCTCACAGAATCCTTGCAGATGGTGTTTTAATTCAAGTTTCTGTTGCTGTGATGAATGTCATGACCAAAAGCAACTTGGGGAGAAAGGTTTATCTAGCTTGCACTTCCTTAATCGCAATTTATCAAGGGAAGATGGAAGCCAAGGCTGGAACCTGAAGGAGGAATTGATGCAGATGCCCATAGGAGCGCTGTTTGCTGACTTGCTCCTCCTGGCTTCCTCAGCCTGCTCTCTTATAGAACTCAGGACCACCGGCCCAAGGATGCTCCCACCCATGATGGGCTGAGCTCTCCACCCTCAATCATTAACTAAGAAAATATCCTCCAGGTTTGCCTACAGCCCAGTCTTACGGAGGCATTTTCAACCGAGGTCCCCTCCTCTCAGATGACTCCAGGTTGTGTCAAACTGACATAAAACTAGCCACCACGGCTGGCAACAGGAGGGCTCAGGCTTCTACATAGGGCCTGGGACCCATGCAGCACCTCTCGCTCCCTCCCCCTGTAGACATCTAGAAGACTAAAGGGTGAATGGCCATAATCTAGATTGCACGGTGGGCCGACTCCCTTGGAGAGTTTGTGCTTGGGATCTTGAGTCTCCTCTTTTCAGACTGGTAAGACTTACTTCCATTTGGCATCTGTCTTTGGCTCTGCCTAGAGGAGTGAGAATTTTAAGGCTCAGCATAGTCTTTGCTGCTAGGTTTTCAAAGGGTAAGAGAACTGAGAGAAGGCTCCAGGAGGACTTTGTCACACTTGGGCCACCTTAGCTCTGAAGCCTTGCACGGTGGCATTCCTTAGTAAACATTAGTGGTGCATAGTTCACTGGGTAATGCTAGAGATGCAGCCCTGTCCAGCTCCCATGTACATCCTGGAGAAAAGCTTTGGACCACGGCCTTTACGCTTCTGTGGCCATGACAACTATAATAGGCTTTCCGAAGGCATGATAAGCAGATGGCTTCATCATAAGGGACAGTCAGATGTGCTGTCTGCCCAGCTTTCTTCGTGAGGGATTGCAAGCACAGAGTGGCAGCTAGGAGATGTGCATGTCAAATTGACAGGACTGCTGGGGCAACAGTCTGCAGCCGTTTGGTAAATGTAGTCCAGGCCCTCCTTCAGTAGCCCTGTCATCAGGCCCTATGGACAAACTGTCCCTGCTGTTTGTCCTTCCCACTCATGGGGTTCTGTTTATTCTCATCTCTCCTCCTCCTCTTTCTCCTCCTTCTCCTCCTCTTCCTCCTCCTTTTTATATGTTTCCATTCTGTTATTTCATCATCTTGGCTTTAAGTCATCTAAAGAAAAAAAAAACCTTTCCTAAAATTGACCCTCCACCTTCTCTTTTTCTGCAAAGCTGAGTACCTCCAACCTCTCCTGAATGTCTCAGTCTCTTCTCTCCTCCATCGATGCCATTGTGTTTTGGCCTCCTCTCACTGCATCAAGGGTTCTTTTGTATGTGTGAGGGGGTGAGACAGGGTTTCTCTGTATAACAGTCTTGGCTGTCCTGGAACTCTCTCTGTAGACCAGGCTAGCCTTAAACTCTCCGATATCAGCCTGACTTTTGGCAGGGGTTCTTAAGAATGAACTGGGTGTTTAGTGCCAGCATCACTTTGTTGGAATGCTGAGTGTCTTCTGTCACCCCCACACCTGAATCAAATTTGGGTGGTTGATGGAGCCTCAGAAGTCCATTTTAATGAGATATCCAAGGATTTGACTACGGCAAGTTTATAATACTGCTTTAGAATTTACCCATTATTTTTGTTACCTGATATACGTTTTTCCATGGTGAGTCCATCCATACACTATGGTTTGGGCCACATTTGTGAGTTTTTATTGTTATATCAAACAGTTGAATGAACATTTGGACCAACTGTTGAAAGTCATTTCAATTTTTATCTTTGTCTCTAAGACTAATAGTTTTATCTTGAACATATATAAAGAAAAATGTTAGGTTCTTCACAATCCCTGAACCAGCTAAGCACAGAAGAAAGGGGCGGATACCAGGCCACCCTGCATGGGCTCCCAAGGGGCCTTTGAAGAAGAGGGAGGAGCAGAGTTCTGTGTGCTGGAGTGTTTGCTTAGGCCATGATGTCCAGGCATAATCCTTTCAGAAGCTGACCCTGGGACCTGTCTGGAGCTTTGAAGGGAACACTTGCAACAGGCAATCAAGCTGATTCCTAAAAGAGCGTGTTGATTTACTCTTGCACCAGTGTTTGACCTTGAGACGCTGTGGCAATGTTCCCTCTGCCCTCTACCCTTTCTCCTTCTGTAGCAAATAGTAATTTTGAAAACCAACCTTAATTTTTCTTCAACTAATAAAAGCATGGGGGAGACTTTATTTTAATGCCGTTTTATTGTGATTGCTCATTCCCTTCTCACCCATCCATGTGCAGTCATTTAAACGTGCTTATTATGCCTGGTTTCTTTAGAAGTGCTTTTGTAAAGGTTCCATGATTTCTGTGCACACATTTTTAGGTGGGTGATACATGTGTGTGCACATGTTTGTGAGTACACACTCAAAGGCCAGAGGAGGACTTTGGGCATCTTCCCCATCACCGTCTCCCTTGTTCCCTTGACACAGAATCTCTCAGTAAACCTGGAGGTACAGTTGGTCAGCTAGGCTACCTGGCCAGCAGACTCCACTAGTCCTCCTGCCTATAGGCACCCACACCCCCTGCCCCACTGCTGTGAGGTAAGGATCTGACAATTACATCAAACCTTCTTCATGACACTAGGATCCAAATTCAGGCCCTCATCATGTACTCCAATCCCCTGAGCAGTCTCCCTAGCCCACAAGTATCTTTAATTTATGTAAATTGAGTAGTGATATAAATCTCATCTCTTTTCATCTGGCAAGATCCAGCCTTGCTTCAAATCCCATTTTTGCAGTGTCTTTGTACCCCGCTGTCGACCAAAGGTTATCAAAATGGTGCTGCAATGAATGTCCCCATAGGCTCTGCCATTATGTCCCTGTGTGTCCTTACATTTGGCACTTATTCGTCAGAGTAGAATTTCTGGAAGTTGGAAATATGTTAGCCTAACTAAATGGTGCCAGGTCATTCTGTGGAGCTGCTGCCCCCCTCTTTTCCGTCCACTTTTCAATAAGATTCCTTATCTGCAGGCTGGGGACGTAGCTCAGTTGGTAGCCCTTGCCTAGCATGTGTGATTTGATTCTTTGCACTGCGTAAAACTAGACATGATGTATCATACCTGTCTGCTCAGTACTCCGGAGGTGGGGGGATCTGAAGTCTCAGCTCATCCAAAGCAAAATAGCAAGTCTCAGGCTAGCTGGGCTGCATAAAAGAATCCTTACCTCCATGAGGAAATACAACTGTGTAGTCCTACTAGGTGTGAAGGGTTGCCCTTCGTTTGTATTTGTTGGACTTCTCAGCTTTGCTTCACATGCCTGTCAGTCATTTGTGCAGCATCCTTAAGTAAATGCCTGTTGGTACTCCTTGCACAGTGTGGTATTAGTGGTGGTATCTTCCGGATGACTTTCCCAGCATTCATCTTAGCTCCATTTCGGGCTTTCTAAGTTTCATCTTTTCTACCACCTGCCCATCAACTTTCCCCACAGTATAGTTCTGCAAACAAAAACACTTAATTTTGATAAAAATGATTGTTTTGACTTTACATTTGCTTTGGAAGTCCAATTTGGTTTTTCTCTGTAGAATGAGCCAGCTTTGCCAATACCAAAGACTGGTCTTTTCTAATTGATAGTGGCAACATTTTTTAATCATATATTATTAATAATTTTTCATCTTCCTTAACTGTAAATTCATTTATTTCACAAAAATATTCCTGAACACCAAAATGACCAGAAGTCAAGCAAAATAAAACTATGTCCCAGTGTTTAGTAAGAACGACACTTAAAAAATAAAAAAGGAATTATGTGTGTACGCGTGCATCATGAGTAGAGGTGTCCCAGAGGCCAGGAAGAGGGCACTGGAGTGACAGATGATTGCTAACTGTCCAGTGTGGACACTGAGCATCCTACCACATCCTCTGTGAGAACAGCAAGTGCTCTTAGCTACTGAGCCATCTCTCCAGATCCCTTTTGATTGTCTTAATCAATACTGGTTTTCTTGATTATGAACTGTCATCACCATGGAGTAATAAACTTTTTATATACATTCTTTACTTCTCTGAATGCACCACCATATAAATGATGAACATGTGTGAGGACCAAGTCCATCTACCTGATGGCCATCTGCCTGTGTAATTCACAGATAATTTCCATTTGTAATCAATTATGAAGCTTTAAGACCATAGTAATCACCATCAAAACAACAAACACTTCGGTTTTGTGATTGTTGCTTTGAGTTCTCCCCACGGAGGGTAGCTGATGCACATTGTCACTGTGGATTGATTATTGGCATCTTATATGATTCAGAGTAAACAGAACCGTACTTTATATATTAATTTGCACTTGTCTCTTCAATATAGTTTTTTAAATATTAATTCTAAAGGCAGCCTCCTGAAATATTCCAGACACTTTAAATATTTTTTATTTTTCCTTTTAAAATAATAAAATTTTAAAATCTCAAAATGGTCCCTTGTGATATCAGAAATTACAGTGATCAACTAGGTCATTATTAATTTTTTAAAGATTTTCCCAGTGCTTTCTGTTTGATAAAATTTTGACCTTACATTGGAAACAAGATGTTGCTTTTTCTCCTCAGATGTGGTGACGCTAATCTACAGTCCTAGCACTTGGGAGGCTATGGCAGGTGTATCTTACATTCCAAGGCCAGCCTGGACCACACAGTGAATCGAGAGGGGCGGGCCTGAACGAATAATGGTAGTGTTGCTTAGAGTTCATCTGTTCCCTGACAGATTCAGCCCTCTCTAAAAGCGCTTTTTCTCCTGAGCTGTGTTGATCCCATCAGACATCTTGCTGCCAGCAGCCCTGTTTACATAACTGCCCTCCTCAGATGGAGTGTTTTACAGAGGCCTGTCCTCCACACCAAGTCCAGCCTGTTTAACATGGAACAGGGTCAGAACCTGAAAGCACCAGAGAATGCCCAGTAAGCTAATTCTTTGCAGAACAAAGAAGGAGGCATTTGGAGGAAAATGAAGTATTGGAACAAGAGCAGGGCCATTTCATCAGCAAAGACTGAAGCAAGCAGGAGAGGGAGTCTTCTCTGGCGGGGGTGGGGGACGGGAGGGGAAACCACTTGCTGCTTTGGAATAGAGGAACAATGTATGCATCTGCTGCTCAGTAGGGTTAACGAAGCACTTGCAGGAGAAGGGAGCTGTAAGCAGCAGAGCAGCCCCTGGACTGTTCAGGTCTCCATTTCTTACTGAAAACAGAAGGACTGGCAAGATTGAAGAGGCTTGCCATAATGTAGGGCCTTTTCGTCTGAGTGGTTGGTAAGGGTTTTTCCACAGCTAGGATTGAGTCTTAATAAGGATAGGACTCTAGTCCATAGTCATTGTGGTCACAAATATATTTTAAGCGTGTGACATTTGGATTGGAATTGCTCTTCTCCAGGTGAGCAGAGGGTTTGGTTGGCAACTAGTCATCAAAGCAGATTACACTCGGCATGGTGCGTGCCAATCCCTGTCTTTCTCAGAACCGATCTCCAACAAGGCAGTGGAAAACCACTCTAAGTACTTCGAGTTTGTTTCTCTGCCCTTCCCACTTGGCATCTAACCTCCAGCTGTCACCTCTTTATCTAAGTCAAATTCACAGAACCTTTTGGTGTCTGGTACCCTGCAGGAACTCTCCCAGATCACTGTCAAGAGCTAAGAAAGCTTGTGTCCTAGGAAAGGTTAGGATAGCTGCATGGTTTCTCCCCTTCCCATCGATAACACATCTTCCCACACTTTGCCCCAGCACTGATGAGTGCGTCCACTGAGCTCTTATCTTCTGTCGCCGTGCCGAGCTCCCTCTGTATATCTAGTCAAACTCATAAGTCTAATGCCAGTATTTCTGACCTGTTTAACGGAACCAGGAAGTGGATGTGTCTAGAAAGTTAGGACTTAAACAGAATCTCCCTGTGAGAGACGAGACTTGGACTACAGAAGCCCACACACTTAACTGCTGTGCTGAGCTGGAGACACAGTGATAGTCAGAAGCTGAGCCTGCGCTGAGCCAAGAGAACAGAACACGCCTGCCTGATGGTGCCCTGCCTTGGCTCTGACCTGGCCACTGAAGCACTTAGAGGCCCTGCCTTGCCGTGATTTTTTTTTAACAGAGCAGTTTTGGGGAGATTTCCCCTAGTCCCCTACCCCGACGTATACATTCTCACCCTCCCCTATTATCAGCGTCTCACACCACAGTGGAGAGAGTATTTGTCAGAGTTGACAGACCTACCTTGGCACATCATTACCCAAAATCCATTGTTTACTTTAGGGTTTCTCTTGGTGGTGGACACCTGTGCGCTTGGACAGATCGTAATGAGCTGAAGCCACCATTCTGTCATGCAGAGTGCTTCCATCGCCTGGCCTCTGTAGTCCCTTTCCCACCCTGGAGCCACGGGTCACTATACTGTGCGCACAGTGTGGCCTTTCAGAAAGTCATGTGTTTGGAATCGTATGCTGCATAGCTTTTCAGATTGGCATCTCTCACACAGTAGTACAGATTTAGCTTTCCTCCATGTCTTTTTAGAGTTAGTATGCTTCACTGTTTCTGCCTTAAGAATTTGGTAGAAATGTATCTACCAGATTTCCAGAGGCACCACATAGGGCCTGTGTGTAAAATATTTTCATTTTGCTGTTGCTATATTTGCGTGGACTGAGCCCGTGCAGCGATTGCTGTGCAGTGTGGTTCTAGGACACATCGCGTTTCTGTGCACGGAGGTTCTTAATCACTCTAGCTTGGGCGCAGAATTTAAGAACTAAATCTTCTATAATCGAGGCATTTCTCCCTAATGGGAACCACAGTGTGAGCAGCCGCTGCCTGGCTGCCTGTCCTCTGTCATCCCACCGGTGTGTGGGAGTTTGCTCTTGAGCTGTGGAAGAGAGCGAGCAGGAAGCCAAGAGTGGAGTCATGTTTCAAGAGAGGGAAAGTGGTGGGATCCTGCAGTCCTGTGTGTTCCTCACCACCCTTGCTCTCTGGCCACAACTCTGGCTTTCTCCTTCCCCTGTAGATGCTTTCCTAAGGCGTGGAGGGGAAGCACGTACCACCCAGACTCCTCGGCTTCCACGTAGGCTCCACACTCCTGCTCCCAGTTTTCTGGGTGGAAAGTGTGTATATGTGCATTCTGATTTTTTCTTGTCTGTCTTTCTCACTTAATCTGTTCTCTCTCCTAATTTTCTGCTTACCTTTGTTTGCCCCTTCACTTTCATACAATCCAACTTCAAATTAAATAAATTAAGTTTTGTTTTGGGTACTCGATCTTTATGTAGATAATAGGTCATTTCATTATATTTCTGTTTCTTAAGAACCTACCTCAAAAAAAAAAAAAAAGAACCTACCTCAAATAAAATTGACTTTTATATATTGGAGCCTACTTTTTAAATGTATGTTCTTGCTCTTTAGTAGAAGCAGTTGCTCCATACAGGCTGCACTAGCAACCATGCCAGATATTATAAACGGAAGGGGGGGGGGCTGGGTTCTACTTTCCCAGAACAGGGTCAGTTCCAGGCACTCCGTGAGCTGTCCATGCTTAGCTGCCCTACAGCATGCTTAAATGAAATATGGCCTTATCATTTACTCAATTTCAGGTCACTTTGGGGATTAAATGAGACGATTCGAGTAGGCTTTCAAATTTTATCAAAAACGAATTCATTGACTAAATTAATGACCGCTCTTGCTACTGGCTTCCTCTCTGTTCTTCCAGCGGGAGGTGAGCTGGAATGAGCAGGCCACTCCATCCCCAGGAGCTGCGGGTGCTTTGACAGCATCATGGCAGCAGCCGATTTGGGTCAGAACACAGCCCCAATCCCGGATTTACTCCTGACCCACGCAGACCAAAGCAAACACTTTAATCTCTGCAGGCTCCAGTTCCCTTGCCAGCTCAGTCTCTAATCGTCCCACCCATCCCTGGACTGTTGAAGGGGACACTGGGTGGGAAACCAGACTGACTGTAAATTAGCGTCCTGAGATGGCTCTCATCCAGAGGTGGGGCCTCCCAAGGCTGATGGGGCAATGAACAAGCTGCTCATGTGGTGTGTGATTCTCTAGCTCTTTCTCTGTGTTGGCACTGGGCACACTTCAGCCTTCAGAGCAGAGCAGGTCATGGAAGGCCCTTAGAGATTGGAGAGCTATTGTGGTACAGTGTTATTCATTGTACGCATGATTAAGGGATGCTCTGGTCCTCGAGAGAGGTGGATTTAGCTTTGAGTGTAGTGGTAACAGATGGGGAAGGATGGGAATGGGATTTCAATTTGAAGCAATAATACCATATAGAATGATGTAGAAAGCAGAATAGACACAATGGGTGCTAAGGACAAAAAGATTCCTAGAAAAGAATATGGGAGAGTTGGAGGGAGCCTGAATTCAGCAGAGGAGGGATAACGACAGTATTGAGAGTTACGGAGGGTTGGCAGCCACGCTCAATTCTGAGATCATATTAGGGCCATCCTTTCAGTCGAACACTCGCCCCAGAAATTTTCTAGTAAATCTAAAGACACAAATGACAAATTAGATACCTTGAAAAATAAAATTTTCCCTTTTTGCAAAAAAAAAAAGGAAGCTTTTTTCAGAGTATAGACTAACGTGACTGTTTGAAACATCTACCCAGAATTATGCAGTAATTATACAGTTTTATTTTTTTTTAATTATACAGTTTTAAATCCAGGTAGATTTAGGTTCATCCAAAGATGGTGTGTCAGAGTAGAAGGTGATAGTCCAGCTTGTTTGTATAAGCCCTGTGGACGCATAAGTAGAAATATCCTCATATTACTTGCAATAGTCCACTTTTGTCTATTGTGCTTTTTTGTGAGGTAATTGTTTTTTGACTGATGGTTTCTTTCTGTGTTGTTTTAATTCCTGTTCTTGATAATGATGAGGGCCTTTGTATTGGGATCCATTCCTTCTCTTTGATTGTAAGGGACTTCTTTCTTTTCACCCCAGACTGTGGCTTTAGAAACTAACACAAACTGATACAGAGAATCAGATGAAAATAGGAAATGCCACCTTGTAGCATTTCAAGCCTGTTCTTATTTTATGTGTGTGTGTGTGTAGTGCATGCATTTGTACATCTCTGTGCATGTGTGTACATGAACATGCATGCACTTGCGGCAGTCAGAGGTCAGAATTGAGTGTCTTCTTCAATCACTTCTCTACCGTATTTTTAAGACAAGGTCTCACAGTATCCCTGGAACTCTCTGGTTCGCCTGTGGTTGGCCAGTTTGCCTTCCACAGCTGGGAGATCATGGGCAAACACCACTACACTGCCCATTTGTATAGGCTCTGGGGTGCAGAGCAGGTCCTCGTGCTTCTGCACCAAGCGCTTCATAGCCAGAGCCGTCTCCCTAGCCCAGTTCTTATTTTTAAAATTATGTTTAAGATTGGTACAAATTTCAAAGTTGGTAATAAGAAAATGAATTTTTTAAATCCCCAAGATACAGAATAAGAATTAGTGAAAAATAATTGTGTCATCTTTTATAATAAAAATATAATTCAAATCCCAGTGAGAGACTTGATTGACAATGATTTTTAAAGGTTTTCCAGTAAACCATTAGGCAAAACATGAGGTTGGGGGAAGTGTGAGTGGGCACAAATTTGTACTTTGTTTGGCAGGGTAAAGAATTAAAATGTACTTGCCCTTTGGCCCAGCAAATTCTCATTTAGGCATTTTCCACCAGTGTCCTGGGATTAAATACTCAGAACCTTCAGTACAAGAACACTAGCTGACTTCACTGTGGCTCCAAAAGACTGGAATAAGTCTGGACGCCCACCCGGAGGAAGCTGTTTAAATGGGTGATGCCGTGTGTGGAGTTGGATTCTGTGCCGCTCTGACAAAGAACAAGATGGTTTGCACACCACGATGAGCTGTCCACACAGAATGCTGCTTGTTGTTCGGCGTTAGGCAAATAGCTGGGCTGTGTCAGACACTCTTGGACTTGGGGAAGGATGTGAGTAAATGAACTCCCAGCGCTTGTGGAAGTAGACGCATGCGTGCAAGAGGGTTAGTTGCTGCTGCTGCTGTGTGTATCTTATCCCGGGCAGTCCTTTTACTCCAGTCCTAGAGAGGCCTTAACCTGCTGTATATGCAGATAAAAAACAAGAATACTTTGCTAGGGAGAGCTTGATCATCAGCACAGATTGCTGCCCAGCCTTTTTTATTTACTGGGAGGTGGCATTTGGTTTGTTGTTTCATTCATTGGGAATGGCTCACTTCTTTCTTCACCTGTGGAAATGGCCCAGCGGTTCAAAGGTTCAGATATTTGAGCTATTTAAAAGACATCACTGAGTCAGCTGTAACTGTACACGTCTGAATCTCAGTATCAGGAAGGCCGGGGCAGGAGGTCCAGGAGACGAAGGTCATCTTCTAGAATGCAAATTGGTGACCAGTCTAGGATGGATGAGATCTTGTCTTAAAAATTAATCAGTTGCCGGGCGTTGGTGGCGCACGCCTTTAATCCCAGCACTCGGGAGGCAGAGGCAGGTGGATCTCTGTGAGTTCGAGACCAGCCTGGTCTACAAGAGCTAGTTCCAGGACAGGCTCCAAAACCATAGAGAAACCCTGTCTCGAAAAACAAAAAAACAAAACAAAAAAAAAATTAATCAGTTAATTAATTAACCAACCGAAACGCATTTCTGCACGGTGGTCTCAAGCCTGTCCACCTTAACGCTGGCAGTCTGTCTCTGAAAGAGGCGAGAGGAGAAGAGTTAGAACTATCCACTGTTTCTAAGCACCTGCTTCTTTCTGCCAGTATGGCGGTCTCACGAAGAACACAGCATCTCGACATTCAGGGCTCTCTTTGCTTAGTCTTGGCTCAGGCTAGCCTTTGGCTGTGCTTGTATTATAGCCCATTCCTGGCACTCCTCCATTCTTCTCTGTTTTGTCCTCCTGGGGTGGTCTCTGCTGTTTCTGCTGTTCCCACAGTGGGCGTGGAGGACATCAGTAGGATGCTGCTCAGGTGAGTTATGTCCCATGAGGGACACCACAAACCTCTGCTCTAACCTCGTTCTCTCATTCACACACGTGCAGTGCACCTCTGTGCTGACAAGATGGCAAGCAGTAAGAGCATTGCTGTAAAAACAGAATCTTTACCCCTGGCCATGCTCACTGCCACAGTGATGAGGACCCCTGGAGTCTGGTCCTCACTGGGCGCAGAATGAATTCTTGCCGATGGTTGCCACACTTAACTTCCAGCCCATTGCATGTTTGACAAACTTGTACTCTCCTCCCTCTTTCTCTCCCTGCTACAACTCAGCACTGTTGCTCCCTCTTCTCAATCAGTAAGTTTTGTTTCTCTTTTTCATGTCCAGCACAACCTTCCCCTGGAAGGAAAGAAGCGTTGTTGTAAAATAGTCCCTTGGTATTGGGAGGGTGCTATATTTTAGATGTCAAGGGAAGGGCTTGGGGGGCCTCTCGATTGTGCTTAATATAGTATGCATCATGAAGTTCATCCAGCACTTCTGCCTTGAGGGACATGTAAAAAAATGACTATTTTCCAAATGACAGTCCTAGTCAACATGTTAATTATGAAATGGAGTTTTAGGAACAGCACATGGACTAAGGCATGAGTCCTTGGCTTCTAAACATCGCCTTAGAGTCATTTAAACTCTCACCAACGAGCATGTCATTGGTGTGGGATTAGCTCCTGGGAGTTCCAGGGTACCACAGATGGGCCAGGTCTCACAATGGAGATGTTTTATGAGATCATCAAAGCGGCTGAAAGACAATGCAGCTCCCTCTGTCTCCAAGAACAGAGCTTGACAGTAACATCTCAGAACAGATGTTTCCACAGCCTCCACATGTTTTTATTTGGTGGCACAAAAGACTGTGTTATTCATGAAATGGTCTGTTAAAGAATTAGTTCCCCTGTGTGGGGGTCGTGGGAATATGTGTAATATAAATTGATTTTACTTTTGGCAGGAAACCGGCCCTTAACTCATCCAGTCTGCAAGGTTGGGCTCTAACAGAGTTCCAATTTTAAGGCCACAGAGTGACAGAGGATGTAGATCAATGACATAGCCTAGCATCTTCCCTAGAGAGTGTCAGGCTAACTAGTCCGACACCATCATATCGTTTATAAAACAGTAGAAGCCAAGTGAAAACTACACAAGTCTGGCTGTCTAAAGCACGGGCAGAAGGTGGGAGCATCCTGCGGCTGGCTTTTTATGTCATCATCCCAGGACAAGTTCACCCATTTCGAGCCAAACTGCCATTCCGAGACATTGGCAGTGTAGTACACGTTACAGGCTCTCCCGAGACCTTGGTGTGACTATTCAGTGATGTAGAATTAGAGGGCTGGCCATTTGTGATGTCTTGTTTTGTGACTTACCCTGGTCTGTACTTTCTACCCTGTCCAACAGGACAGGCGTCGGCCCACCCAAGGGCCACCTCTGACCTGTCATCTGCTGTTGTAAGTGTGGTCTAATGCTCTCTTTCAATGTAAAGTTTCTATGACTCCTTTTGTACTCTCTTGCCAGAGACCACTTAGCTAGTGAGACCTAAAACATTTACAGAAAAGTGTACCAACCCTGCCGTAGGAGTCACATACATGCTGTGACTCAGCCCATGAAGAAAACACGTGATTGTGACACTCAGGTGACCGAGGCAAAAGGGTCACAGGGCCAGCCTAGGCTACACAGCAAGACGTATCTCAAAAATAACATTCAAAAAGAAAAGAAGGCATGCCAGGTTTTAGTAATCTAGATTTGGAAGTCATCCGGAGACTATAAGAACTATAAATAATTAGTGTTAGATAGCCTATCACAGGAGAGTAGTTAGAATATACAGAGACAAGCATGAAAATCAGAATGTTACACTGAGATCTGAAAAGCACTCTAAAATGAAAGCAGTCTTTTTCTGATGTATAGAATGTTCAGATGATAAAAGCTGAGTAGCATTTGGTTGCTGCTGTATTTATTTCTTATCCCTCATCTGTGTGTGTTGGGTCTCAGAACTCCACACTCGTGCATTTTTGACCTTCCTGAACAATGAGCTGACAAGCACAGGCAAGGCTCTGATGCTTAAATGCTAAGTTATACTTGAGAAGATCAATCATACAAAATCATAGGCACCATAGAAGAATGACTCCAGAGTGCCCGAAGAACACGAGCCATGGTGGGAGAGGAGTGGATGGGAGGAAGTGTATGAAAACCGAGAGCTAGATGTGTGGAGAGAAATGGATGGGAGGAACTGTATGAAAACCGAGCTAGATGTGTGGCTCGGCAGAGGAGCTCATGCCTGGCGTGCACACACACTAGATCCAGTTCCCAAAACCTTCAGGAAGGAAGGACTGAGGATAGTGTTCTACAGAGAGCACTCGCCTAGCACAGGACCTGGGATTAATTCCCAGAAACACAAACACACAAACCTTATACAAAACACAGTATCAGGTATCATGGTAACCAGGGAGGGAAGGAGGAAGAAGGAAGGAAGGAGGGAGGGAGGGAGAGAGGGAAGAAGGAAGGAAGGAAGGAAGGAAGGAAGGAAGGAAGGAAGGAAGGAAGGAAGGAAGGAAATACTAATTGTAAGCCTTGTTATTTCATGAACAGGATATGGTCTACTATGTCAAGATATAAAACATATATTGCATTTAAGAGATTTAGTGCAAGCACTAGGGAGATGGCTCAATTGGTGAAGTGCTTAAAGGACCTGAATTCAATCCCAGAACCCACATAAAAAGACTGGATAAAATGGGGTGTGCTTATAATCCCAGTGCTGGGAGGCAGAGACAAGGGCTTGCTGGGAGCCCGAGCCCCAGGTTATTATGAGAATTCCTGTGTCGAATAAGGTAGAGGGCACCAGAAGACACCTGAGATTGTCTTCTGGCCTACACACACACACACCATGAACATGTATCACAAAAGGAACAGGAAATAACTTTGATTTTATTCAGTCCATCTGATGACTTAAACCAAATCTACTGTTAAAATTGATTTCACCTTTTCCTTTTCACTTTTTGTTAGTGTGGCTACTAGAAAAATACACGTAACTCAGTTTGAGCAGCTGCTAGCCACTTAGTGAGTGTTTAGGATGCATACAAGTCCCACCTCAGCTTAGGAAAAGCTTCCTAAAACACTGACTACAAATTAAACTCTAATGATAGACTTGAGCAGGTGACATTTCAGACTTTCATGAAACTGTTTCTTGATAGATAGCTTGAATCACCTTCAGCTTCCAAATCTGTAATTTCTTATTCATTTAATAAATTACAAAACATAAATCACCACTTCAGGTAGTTGAGAATGTTGGCAAGTACCTGAAGTCTCTGTCAGATATTCTCTAGCTCGCAGGCAAGTGAATATATATAATGTGTATGTATATATATATTCTAACTCCCCCGACAACTGCTTTGGTCCCGTCACTCATCCTGTAACACAGAGAGATTGTCTATCTCAGCTGGAGTGTATCAAATCTATTTCTTGGCTAGGCTGGCTCCTGAAAAGTAATATTTGAGCTTGTGTAGAGCATCCAAGGGATGTGTTTTAAGTAGGCCTCTCTCCTTTATAGCTTTTGAACTAATTCCCTCTACATCAGAGCCATTGTTCCCACTATATCTTCACTGTCTCTCTGCCTTCCCACCAAGAGCTTTGGCATCTTTCCCAACCTAAAGGTGGATGAGCAGGCGTTGGGGTCCCCCTTGCATATCTCCTGAGTCCTTCCTCCTGCCTCACTTCTCATAGGCACCGGCGGTTTCATAGCAGTGGCAGAATCCAAGACTAAGTCTCTTCCCATTTCGTGCCCGTGTCCCTGACCTTGCCTTGTGCTCTCTGACTTCCCTTTAATTCTCAGCCGGGAACCTCCAGTGTTGATTTCATGCTGCTCAGCACACACCGCACTGTGTGTCCTCAGTGGGCACTTGACATCTTCTTTCTTTAAACCTCCATTACTCTCTTCCACCTCGCTTTCAGCTGATACCTTCTCTCCAACTCTAACTGGAAACCTTGAATCAGGAAAGGGAGCTAAGTCCAGGTCACACTGCTGCCCCTGCTGTATACAGCTGAAGGTGGGTTGCCCGTGGCTTGTCTGGGGCAACTCCTCCGTCTGGTGTCAGATGCTGTCTCTGAGCTACACCCCAGCCCTGATTTTATTCTATCCTAAATAATAACTTGCTCAGCCATGGTACAGGACCTCAGTTTTAGAAAGTAATATCAGTAGTTATTAAAACGAAATGGCAAGAAAATTTAGTGCTGAAAACAAACCGAGCCACTGTTTATAGCAGACATGTTTTCCCTTGGAGGTCTAAAGACACGCAAGCATCCATCCACTATAATTTTAGAGCCCTGATAATGAACCCTGAATCTGATCAGAAAAAGATGAAATGCAATTTGTTCTTATTTTCACACTGACTTTTGAAAATTGTATAGATTCTAGTTTAACCAAACCTTCAGGGGTGATCGTCCTTTTTTAACATGGTAGTGAATAGCAGTCTACAACAGAGAAGAGCTGCCGTGAAGGAAGAGGATGTTGTCGCCACGGTGACAGCTATCCAGCATAAGCATCTTACTTCTCTTCTGCTTGTCGTGTGTTTTAGGACAATTCAAGCTGCTGGAACAAGACCGGGACATAAAGGAGCCGGTGCAATATTTCAACAGCGTGGAGGAGGTGGCCAAAGCATTTCCTGAACGTGTGTACGTCATGGAGGAAATCACATTCAACGTGAAGGTAGCTCTGAAGAAACAGATGTTTACCCCTCACTGAGACGCTCTCACATTCAAGTGTGTGATATACGAGGTGTGCACATCTGTGCCTCCTAGAAACATTCCATCCTCTCAGTGGGTGAATGTTAGCATCTGAAACGCTGCAGGTGGTAGAGACGACCCCATGCCTATCCACACACTGTATTTATCACCACAGTCTTTTATTGGATCTTAAAATTGTTGATTTCAGAAGTAACATTGCTGTATCTATTTTTCTCATGCCTGAGACAAATATCAACAAAAAGCAATTTAAAGAAAGATAATTTTTTTTGGCTCACAGCTTTGAGGGGACAGTCCCATCAGTGAGGGGACACCGTGGCAGCAGGAAGGAGTTCAAGGCCCTGGCCTCACTACGTCACAGTCAGGATGCAGAGCAAAGAGTTCCCATGCTCAGCTCGCTTTCTTCTTTTCCTGCAGTCTGGGATTCCAGCCCATGGATTAGCCAGTTAATCCAACTTAGAAACTCCCTCACAGACAAGCATGGAGTCTTGTCTCCGGTCGTGTTCATAGTCAATACTGAGCATCACAATTCCTAAGCAAATAAAAGATGCTTTTATCTTGAACTTCATCCTCCCATCTCCAACAGCTGTTTCACCAGGGCCTCTGCTAAGTTGGGTTTTCCACTCTTAGAAGCAAAAGGCCTGTGATGAACCAAATATCATCATTTCGTTTTTTAAAAAGAAATCACAGGCACACGCCCAGTGCCAGCACTGAGGTCAGCACACATCCCCTCCATTCTCTGTGGACTGTCTCGGTGTACAGAGATTCTGAGACAGCCCGGTGCTGCCTGTTGTTCTCGAAGGGACAGTGCGCTTCCATATATGGGCAAGCTCCTCTGACCAGACTGGCCAGGGGAGCAGGGCCCTCTCATGGGTTCCAACTGTACTGTTCACACGCCTGCTTCATTTTGTCATCGACACCCACAGTCACCCTCAAACACCTTCAGGTGTCTATGTTGAAAGGATTTCCTGTTTACCCTCTTTTACATAGGAAGTCAACTAAGTCGGATTCTATGAACAGGTCAAATGTTAGGAGTCAGCGTACCTGTTTCTTAGAACAACAGGCTACATGAGGTATTGGCCCAAGACGGCATCCGTGCCTCTGGGTTAGTTGCCCCGCCTACACTCCTCAGGGAACACAGGACCAGGTGGTTCCCAAACATGTGCCCATGACGATGGCAAAGGCACGCCATTCTTCCTCGCTTCTGAAGGACAGTCACTATGGTCTGCTTTCTATAGTTTTATTGTTCGACTTAGGGAGATTTTATGTTATGTAAAATCTTCTACTGAATGTTTTACTTATATGCAAAGGTCTGGTTTTTCCTCCAGTGCCCCGATGTATCAGTAGAGCAAACCTTCATTTCCACGTGCATGAGAGCATATTCTTTGTTTTTAAACTTACTAAGTTCCATTAATTCATAAAATATTGAATCTAGGTTTTTAAAGTCAAAACCTTCCCCTTAAAACTTTTATTTAAAATTAGCTAAATGAAAAAAATAAAAGTCAAGCTAATACTTTTAAATTCTTTTCTGAAATTAATTTATCTCCTAGCTGGTGACAAGTCAGGCATAAAATCTTTTATGGATTTGAAGATTAACATTCTATTTTTGGTTACATATTGCTCATGTAAAATTATCTGAGACATGGTCTCATTATGTAGCCCTAATTAGTCTAGAACTCACTATGTAGTTCAAGCTAGCCTTGAACTCACAGAGATCCTCCTGCCTGGGATTTAATGCATACACCACCATACCCTGCCTCATGTACAATACAGGCTGGGGAGATGGCTAAGTCAGTAATGTGCTTGCTGTGTAGGCAGAATCTGAGTTTGATCCCCAGCATCCATATAAAAGCTTAACCTGGCCATGCATGCCCATAATTCCAGTGCTGGAGAGGCAGGCAGTAGGATTTCTGCATTCGCTGGCCAGCCTACCTTAGTCACTGGGTAACTTCCATGTTCAGTGAGAGATCCTAGCTTAAACAAGGTAGAGAGTGATAGAGAAAGATAGTCAATGTGGACCTCTTACACACATACACACACATATAAGTAAACATAAACACACACAACACAACAAAAAGATAGGTATGTGTAATAGAGATGCCACTTACAAGTTTGAGGGCACAGATTAGTTTAGGAAATATGAGCTCAGAACACCCAGAGCCAAGTGGGTTTTGATTGAGTTCCAAGCTGTGCAGACATCGGTATTTGATAACTTACAGAGTTGTTTAGTACTTACAGAGTTTTAAGAGCCATCAGTCAAGTTTGCATTCTTCTGTTCAAAGAACCATTGGTAGAAAAATTTGGGGAAATTTGTGTAATAAAGTACAGAACTCCGTGTGCTTAGTGAATGTGTACCCGGGCAGGTGAATGAACTGGGACACTTGCAGGAATGTTGGGTGCTGCTGGCACTGAAGTCCAGCGCTGGGAAGCGTGGCCTCTGACAACAGTTTACGAGATATTGGTGTTGGGTACAGACGTGGGCGGGACAGAATGCCATGTTTGGTCATTGCATCCCCTGGAGAAAGAACAAAATGAAAAATAGCACTATATAGGCTCAGGTGGAAACTGTTTCCCAAGGGCAGAATTTGGGGGCAGGGTTGTTTTTCAATGAATTTAAACCTACATAGAAAAAATGTCACCCTTTATTTTCCAATTCAGAAGTGGCATAGGTAGTAGGAAGATGGCTCAGTGGCTAAAGCACTTGCAAGAGTTCAGATCACTAGAACCTCCATAAATGCCAGGAGGGCTTAGTAGCCCACCTGTGGTTCTAGCCTCAGAAGGCAGAGGCAGTTGATCCATGGCAAGCTGATTGTCAAGACTGGTCATATCAGTGAGCTCTGTGTTTGACTGAGAGTTCCTGGCTCAGTGAACAGGTAGAAGGATGGTCGTGGATGATTCTTTTTTTTTTTTTTTTTTTTTTTTGGTTTTTCGAGACAGGGTTTCTCTGTGGCTTTGGAGCCTGTCCTGGAACTAGCTCTTGTAGACCAGGCTGGTCTCGAACTCACAGAGATCCGCCTGCCTCTGCCTCCCGAGTGCTGGGACGTGGATGATTCTTAACATCAAACTCAGGCCTCCACATGCACATATGCGTTCATGTGTGTGCTTGCATTCACATACATGAAATAGAAAAGGAATGGGATAAACTAGGCCAATAAGATACACTATTGAAATTTTTTGTAGTTATGAATTCATGAGCTGTCTTTATAATTGTCCAAAGACATACATATTTACATACATAAATAAATATGCATTTTATATAGTCCAAAATGGAAATTAATTGTAATAATTTGAAGTAATAACAAATATATTGACATAATAGCAACTCGGGGTTGGAAATATATCTCAGTAGTAGAGTCTTGCCTAGCATGTGTTAGACCCTAAATTTACTCCTCAACACTACAAAAATAATAAATCATAAGGACAGCAACCTTAGTTCTGTCTTCTGTCTAAGACTATAGTAAAATTTTAATTAAGTACAGTGGATAGTATCATATCTATCGACACTTACTTAGAATGAAGTGTCCGTTTCATTATATGCGCAATGCTGGATTTCAGATGCAGCCCTGGCCGGTCTCGAGCTCACAGCTCTCCTCCTCCCCGGCTGCCTGGGACGGCACCACAGGTGTGCTGCCACACTCACCAAGCCGTTCTCCTAGCCTAACATTAGCAAGGAAACCTTGTCTATAAAAGGTATCTTGGTACATTTCAAATCATTGACCTGATTGCCCCATCACTCGTGAACTGCACAAAATGAGTTCCTATGCAGTATTTAACTGGTTAACTGGCAAATGTATTTTGAACTCCTACTGTCTGTCCAGGACTGTTCTCAGAGATGATGCAGGTGCCCGTCTTCAGGGACACAGCCTAGTAGGAGAGGAAGACAATAAATAAACAAATGTTTATCCTAACTCCAAGAGGAAATGTGATGTATAACTGCTCCACGGATTTCAAACTTGGAGAAAGGTTGAAGTTGGGGTGTACATGTATAGCCCCTCACCTTTAGAGGGTATTTGAAACCCTGAGTCTAGTTTCACTGAGCTGCAATAACTGCTCTCATTGGCGGGCGATTTTGTTCCTGGGCACATTGGCAGTGTCTCTAGGTAACTTTGTCATGATCATGGGATGGAGGAGGTTCCTGGTCCCCAGTCAGTGTGTGGGGCCTGGGTGCTCCTGAGTGCAAAGCAATGAAGAGCTGTCCATTCTAAAACAGCTAAGAAAACACAACCCAGGGAGCAGAGGGCAGAGGGCTCAGGCCTGGGGCCTGAAGCACCGCAGCATCCAGTAAGGTGAGAAAAAAGAACTGAGCTCCAAATGAGGTCAGTGCCAGAAGGGGACTTGCAGTATCCTCAAAGCCCAGTTTCCAGGACAAATGACAACCGAACCATACAAAACCTGACATGGTTGTTCATGCCTTTCATCCCAGCTCAGGAGAGGTGAAGGCAGAATAATCAGAAGTTCGAGATTATGCTCAGTTGCATAGTAGTTCAAGGTCAGCCTAGGCTACTTGAGACCCTGTCCTGAAAACAAAAGAACCAAAGTATTCCATGTTTTTAAAACAGCGTTCCTCCACCTTCCTTCATCACATTTTCCCTTATCCTTCAGTTTTTGGTTTCCATGATGAAAATTTTTATTATTATTTGTAGTATATATGTGTGTGCACGTACCCAAGGAGACCAGAAATGGGAGTCTAACCCTCGGGAGCCAGAGTTACAAGAGGTCGTAAGCTGGTAGTGGTGGGTTCTGAGAACCAAGGCCAGGTCCTCTGGAAAGCACCAAGGGCTCTGAATGGCCAAGCCATCCATCTCTCTAGCCTCTCCACTGTCTTTCAAAACAGACACACCGGCTGCTAGACAGATGGCTCAGCCCTAAGAGTGCTTACTGCTTCTGAGGAGGACCCAAGTTCAGTTCTAATCAACCACACCCAGCAGCTCAGAGCTCCTGAACTCTAGCTCCAACATCAAGCATCCTCTCCTGGCCTCTGTGGGCTTCCGCCTTCACACACACACACACACACACACACACACACACACACACACACACACTGGCCTCTATGGGCTTCCGCCTTCACACACACACACACACACACACACACACTGGCCTCTATGGGCTTCCGCCTTCACACACACACACACACACACACACTGGCCTCTTTGGGCTTCTGCCTTCACACACACACACACACACACACACACACACACACACTGGCCTCTACGGGCTTCCGCCTTCACACACACACACACACACACACACTGGCCTCTATGGGCTTCCGCCTTCACACACACACACACACACACACACACACACACACACACTGGCCTCTTTGGGCTTCTGCCTTCACAGACACACACAGACACACACACACACACACACTGGCCTCTACGGGCTTCCGCCTTCACACACACACACACACACACACACACACACACACACACACACACTGGCCTCTGTGGACTTCTGACTACACACACACACAAACAGGCCTCTGTGGGCTTCTGCCTTCATACACACACACACACACACAGGCCTCTGTGGACTTCTGCCTTCACACACACACACACACACACACAGGCCTCTGTGGACTTCTGCCTTCACACACACACACCTCTAAAAATAAATAAATAAATAGGTTGGAGAGATGACTCAAAGGTTAAGAGCACTGCCTGATCTTCTAGAGGTCCTGAGTTCAATTCCCAGCAACCATATTGTAGCTCACAACCATCTGTAATGAGATATGGTGCCCTCTTCTGGTGTTTAGGCATACATGCAGGCAGAACACTATATACATAATGAATAAATAAATCTTAGAGAAAAAAAAGTTTCTATTTTAGCCAGGTGATGGTGGTGCACGCCTTTAATCCCAGCGGATCCCTGTGAGTTCAAGGTCAGCCTGATCTACAGAGTGAGTTCCAGGACAGGCTCCAAAGCTACAGAGAGAAACCCTGTCTCAAAAAATAAATAGAGAGAGAGGAAAAGAAAAAGAAAATCAGTCAATCTTTTTTTTTTTACCAGCTACATAACTGTTCAGCCCATGTGTCTCGCTTTAACTAAAGCCACCATGACCTGAAGACTATGGAGTTGCTCTGGTACTGGGTTTAGAGCTGAGTTCAGCCTCGCCCACAGATAGTATAACCACATTCACATTGCAGAACCCCGGGAACTCCCAGCATCTTCACCTGCGCAATGGAGTGATACTGCCCGCCTCGGACCTGTGTTGTAAGAATTACACGAAGCCATGCAGTCCCGTCCTGTTTAAGTATCTAGTGTGGGGTTAGTGAGCCGTGGGCTGTGGACACACCCATGTTTCCATATGTGTTTCGGTATCGTATAGAGTGCAGCCCTATATACGTGTTGGCTGTGGCTTCTTTCACCCAGCAGCCACGCGACAGAGACCCTGTGGCTCCCAAAGCCCATATGGAGAAGCTTCAGTTCCTGTTGCAGAACCCTCAGTCATGCTGAATTGTCTCTCATTTTAGAATTGCCCTGCACATCACTTCACTTCCACTTTATTTAATACTTCAGAGCCATTGTCTTCATTAAGCACGCCATATCAAGAAGCTAGTTTTTGTCGCTGATTCAAAATTACCCCTTTATTCCAATATCTTTAGGAGACATTACACTAATAGCTAGTGAATTATTTGAAATGTCTTCAGCCTTTCAAACTCAGCCCAGTGCTGATGGGAAATTTTCCCACACATACATTCTTGCCATCAAAATAATGACTAACCAATTAGGTTTTAATTTGCGTTCTGTCCTCGTTGCTGCATCTGGAGGAGGGTGGGGACGAAAGGCAGCTTGGACTTGGCATTGGTTCTGAGCTGTCCTGTCTTCACTGCTGCCCCCAAAAGCTTTCAAATTACTTCCTTCCAGACTGAGAGGCCCCCGCTGCAAACTGGACGCTATCTTACGGCTTTTAGTTCCGGCCTGGGAGGTCTGGCTTTCAGCTGTCTCCGCAGACATTTCCCCAGAGGCAAAATGACAAGTTTGCATTACCTCAAATAAGGCAAGTGAGCCATGCAGCCATGTGATGCTTTGGTCAGATGTGGACAGGAACTCCCTGTCCTTGCCCAGACCTCATAGAAGGAACTTCTGATGATGGCATTTAGGTGTGCTCTATCAAAGGTGTCTTAGTTAGGGTTTCTTTTTCTGTCGTGAGACAAAGGTGTCTTAGTTAGGGTTTCTTTTTCTGTCGTGAGAAGCCGTGATCAAAATCAGCCTGAGCTATGCCAGCTGCCAAGCAGAGAAGTAGTCAGTACCTAAAGCCCATGAGCCGTAACAACGGCCAACATGGCAGGAGATCCACAATGCTGTAATAGTGGCACATATACTCTTGGGGATGACTACGAGTTATCTAAATGAACTTAAGATCCTCTCAATGAGATGGAGGGAACTTATTGCTTGGTTCTGTAAAACTAGCCAACAGTCCATGGCAAGAGAGATCCTAGACCTTAAAGGAGAAATCTACACTACTATTTTCCAAAGTCAGTGTAGTTTTTAACTATATTCTTTATACTTACACTTACATTCACAGATAAGTATAGCTCTTGTCCCTCAGAAAATGAGCCTTTTTTTTTTTGAGTAGAATGAGGCTACTACAGAGATCCATAATGTCAAAAAACAGAGTAAGAGATCAAGGAATGTCCAGCACCAACTGGTACATCCACAACAGAATCCTTATACCTAAGGCTCATTTCTTGATACTGATTAATGTACTCAAGAATCAAATTTTAGAATACTGTAAACAATTTAATAAGGAGTTAGAGTTTTTGTAGGCATAGTTTTAGATCTGGAGGGGTCTTTATACATCCCCTAAGTCTTCTTCCCTTGACCAAATATAACAACTAAGAAGCAAATGCCTTAGTTGACCTCAGTGACTCAGTCAGCAACGTCTAGAATGGATTCCAGGTCTGGCAGTCCAACCCAGCCACCTCTGTGCTCTGCCTCATTCTGTCTATGTGTCTGTCTGTCTGGCAGGACTCAATAGTGGTCTGAACATACTCTCCATTGTCCCAGTAGCATGTGCAGTTGATCCATTTTCTTTTCGGCTGATAACTTAGTATCTCACGGTCCCATCTAAGTCATGTGGCACCCCTGTGTCTGTTAGAACACCTGCCTCAATACTCCCTTTTCCAGTTTTACTTCCCGTCTCTGATCTGCTGGGCTGGGAATTGGGAACCACATTGGATAGTGTTTGGATTAGCACAGAAGAGCACACTGGCTTCTCTACCAAACCTCCCAGAGTGACACACCTTTCTGGTGGTCACCGAGAGCCTCCTCAGCACACAGTCTTGTTCTTGGCTCCATGCCACTGAGGTTAGAAAGGATTGATGGCTACACATTCGATGTAGGTTTTGCAGGTGGAGAGGGAAGATTCTAAAATAACAGTAAATTTTAAACGTAGCCAAGTTTTGTTTGCTTGTTTAAAAAGTCACAGGGTTTCCTTAGCATGAGTCAGATGACATCTATTGTCAAGACTCATGGAGGATGATAAACTGGATACAATTATGGGCTTGCTTATTTTAGTGTTTGATGCTTTTTCTGTTTGCTGAGCCTTTGTGAACATCTCCGAGGAACTGCCAAGTTGGCAAGCTGTCTGCCATGCCGTCACCACTAAGCCAGTGCCATTGTGCTTCCTGTTCCTTGCCTAGTTCTTGTTAGATACACACGCACATGCACATACACACATACACAAACTCTCTCTCTCTCTCTCTCTCTCTCTCTCTCTCTCTCTCTCTCACACACACACACACACACACACACACACAGGAGCGACACTTACCTTATCTCTTAAAGCACTAATTGTTGCCATTTTCCCAGACACAGCTGGATTTGTAGTTTTAGATATCAAACATTGTGCATTTAATCTACACATATTTATGAGATCGGTTATTGTTATTGAGAATTGGAATTTTTTAGTTTTACCACAATGTTAACTTTATTGAAACAAAGAAAGGACTTTTCATAAACATAACTTCAAAGGACCCATCTCCATTGTCTCTCTTAGATCTTCATCAGAAACTGCAAGTTAAAGTGAGCTTCTTCAAGGGATACTGCCTCAGTTCTTCTGTTTTATTGTTCGGTTATTAGAGATACATTGCCTACTGCAGAGAGAGAATATGTATATGTGTCTGTGCCGTGTGCATACTTTACATCAGTAGTTTAGAGTGATGGGGGTGGGGGTATTAGTTCTGAGTGGCATTATGAGCAGTAAAAGCCTGATCATTTCCTGGATTAGACCTATTAGAGTTGTTTAGATAACACACTTTGAATTACTTCCTCTCAGGAAACATTGAAGCTGGAAATGTTAACCAGGCTCACATACCAAAGCACTTAGACAGAACACGTTGTTTCTTTTGCAATAAAAAAGAAAGAGAAAAAGAAAGAAAGAAAACCTAAAAAGATGTCAGGCTCATTGACCAGAGGAAGAGCATTGCTCTCTGAGATTCCTCCTCTGTCCCAGACAGTGACCACAGATCTACTAGGGTCATAACGCATGCAGGACTAATTGCCAGCATTCATGATGGCTTCAGAGTTAGAACACAGACTGTAGCCCGTAGTCCCATGCATTATGCAGTTTCTGTGTAAAAGGGGGCCGCCTTACTGAATACACAGACACAGAGGAGGCGGAGGTGTTGAGTGTGCCCAGACGGTGACATTTGCTAAGGAAAGCTCTGCTCTGTCTGGTCTGTACACGTCCTGTCTGCCCCATGTCTTGGACGCTCACTGACATCGGCTTTCAATGTATTTCATGGCGGGCACTTCTCACCCTGTAATTTCTTCATTCTAGAAAGTGTGTGTTTATAAAGGTAGAGTAGGAAAAAGTAGAAGCAACAAATTAATTGCCTAGGAAGGAACGTATGCTTTACAGCCTGGGTGGGGGTAGGGTGGGGTGGGGTGGGGTGGGGTGGGGTGGGGTGGGGTTGGTTCCTTGAAGAGTGCTGGCCTAGCAAGCACAAAGTACTGGGTTCAGTCCTCAGCACTGTGGTGGGGGAGGGGAGACAGAGAAAGGTTTTTTGCTTTTGTTTTGTTTTTTTTATTTCTTCACATTTAAGGAACATTACTGATTCCCTGAATACTAGCTGAAGATGGTTTGTAGAGAAAACAGATGTAGAGAGAGACACAAAATCATGAGCACCGCATCTTCAGAACCCCTGAGTTTTTCACAAGACTAAGAAGGAAGCGTAGCGATCAAGCTGAGAACTTCACACACCAGTCTGTTCTAAATCAGGAAGTTTTGACTCATTTCCTCTGGGATGTGTCTGTAAGGACACATCGGGCTCCATTCTGACATTAAGCTTTATTCCAAGGTAATACATTCGATAACAACTTGAGCTCTCTTCAGTGCAGACAACGCTTAGAGGTAGTGGTTTGGAGGTTTGAAAACGTAGTGGGTGAAAACTCGCCCGTGTGAAAATACAGGGCTACGAAAGGTGATTGTGATACCGAAGAAGTCGAGTGTTCTTGAAAAAAGGAGTGGTTATGCTGCCTTTGTGGACTGAGTGCCTCCCCATGCCAAGAACTATGGTAGCTGTGCATCTGTGTGCCTTTAGCCAGCAGAATAAATACAGGTGAAAGAGGCACTGAAAGGGTGAACACTTTGTCTAGAGTCCCTTCCTGTTTCAGGCAGGATTCAGACTCAGCCTGTGTTTTCATAGTGTGTTAACCAGTAGAATTGTACCAATCAAATCCCAAAGGCCATGGTCTCTTCCATGATTGGTGAGATTTTTTGTGGAAAACAACATTGAACAGTATTTTAGAGTTCGTGGGTCATGTAACTGCCTGCAAATACTCAACGCTGCCTTTGTTAGGACAAAGCAGCCATGGACTGGATGTGAACGGGTTTGTGTGACAGTGTCTTCATACAGTCAGATTGTAGGGCAGATTTCCACCATGAACAGTAGTCTGCTGACCTTGGGTCTGCATACATGCTTGTAGATGCTAGCTGAAATTAAAACCTTAGATATATACTAAAAGTTCAAATCAATAGTGGAGGATTCTGGAGACCAAAGTCAAGGAAACAAGGTAACTGAATCCCGAAGCTACAGATCCTGAAGAAAAGGAAAACTGAGGCTAGAAAAAATGTCTCAAGGAGTTAGGTATGTGCTGTGCATCCAGGAGGAACTGAACTTGATCCCTAGCACTCGTGCTAAAAGCCAGGTGTGACGGCACATGCTGTACTCCAAGCTCTGGGAAGACAGACACGCAAAGCCCTCGGGCTTGCTGGCTGCCAGCCGAGTCTACTTGGTGAGCCTTGGCTATCAATGAGAGTCCCTTTCTACAATACAGGAGGGGTGCTCTGAAGAAACAGCATCCGAGGTTGACCTATGGTCCCCACACATGCAAGTGTACCCATGGGCATACACACATGCACCTGTACATAAGCACAGTTGTAGCAAAATCACATCAGTTGTTAGCAGGCACTTAGTGTTGGGCTCATAGGAACTGTCATATGCAGCTATGCAGCTTCTTTTTTTTTTTCTTTTTTTTTTTTTTTTTGAGACAGGGTTTCTCTGTGGCTTTGGAGCCTGTCCTGGAACTAGCTCTGTAGACCAGGCTGGTCTCGAACTCACAGAGATCCACCTGCCTCTGCCTCCCGAGTGCTGGGATTAAAGGCGTGTGCCACCACTGCCCGGCTAATATGCAGCTTCTTAAACAGTCAGAAATTATTTCAAATAAATATTCTTACCCTTACTCTGCTGTAGAAGCTGAGAATCCATCTAGGGCAGGTGGGTAAATACTGACTGAAAGAAAACAGATACTAGTCTTTAAAACTTAATAATACTCCTGTGAGTCACCCCAAATGGACTTTAAACCCCTGCGTGAAGCACCATTAAAATAAGATTGTGTTGGCATCAGGTACTTAGAATGACTCCTCTAGAAAAATACACTTCACTATGGAAACGCCAGAGTTGTTTGTTTTTTATAGTACTAATGTTGATTGACAAATTGCTTATTCTAGCGATTAAAATTGCATAGAGATGACTTGTAATGATAAGAAGTTATTTGCAGAGCTGTCTCTGCCTAGTTTTTCTCAATGCACACTGGCACTTGCTACTCGGGAACCAATTTAACATCGTCGATCAGTTCAGGCAGACACTCTTTATTGGCAAAGAAAAAGTTTAGTCTCATGAATGCGAAGCCCTGATACCCAGACCTAATAGAGACAGACTAAAAAAACTGTAGGCCATTCTCCCCTGTAGCTAAAATCTACACACCATAGAGCAAACACTATCGCAGAGAATCGCGTGGTCTTGTCACAGCCGCACCGTGATCGTGCGTAAATTATTTCAAGCATGTAGTCATTTTAGAATCTGACACTCTACTGCTAGGATTATAAAGAACCGCACTGAAATAAAAGAAAGAATCATGACCATATTACTGGATAGTGAAATAGCAATCAGTTTAAAAATTAATTTCCTTGTAGAAACTTCTAGAAAACCGAAGTTGGAAAATTAATTAGAGGTGTGGTGAAGGGTCTCTTGGGCCAGTGTGTTTCCCGTAGTTGTGTACGAAAACGTTGAGTGCACTCATGTGAAGCTCAGAGGCATAGAACACTCACTGCCCCCACCACCATGTCATTGGAAAGAACAGGAGAAAATTGAAAAGTGGAAGATAATTTGTTTCATCAGGTATATGGCTGATCTCAAATTCCAAGGGAATTTTGGGCTAGAGAGAGATGACTCAGATGTTGAGAGCACTTGCTGCTCTTCCACAGAAGGCGGTTTACCAGGATCCC
Organism: Microtus pennsylvanicus; assembly: GCF_037038515.1. Taxonomy (NCBI): domain Eukaryota; kingdom Metazoa; phylum Chordata; class Mammalia; order Rodentia; family Cricetidae; genus Microtus; species Microtus pennsylvanicus. The sequence continues at coordinate 60,120,357 of NC_134582.1, forward strand.
AGCACGTCAGGGACACCCAGAACTCCTGCCACACCCTCTTCTGGCCTCTGCACACACACATACGCATTTGTGCATAATTTACAAATAGACACATAACAAAAACAACAATCTTTTCAAAAAATAATTCTGTAAGTTTCTACATAGTGAGACACAGAAAATAGCACCAAAATATATGCCAGCCAACTGTTAGCAATTAATTGATTTGTTTTTTATTTTTCTTTATTCCCCTCTAAAACAGTCTTTCAGCCTTTCTTGTCTTCCGCGTGAATGACTGAGGTACAGCTCGGTGGACAAGCACTTGCCTGGTTGATGCCCAGTTACATCCCTGCACAGCAGAGAGTGCGGAAAGGAGGCTGAATGTTTCTGTCTGGGTGTGTCTGATAGTTCATGCCTAGATTCCAGTGATAGCTTGGAGTATTAAATCATGAGCATCTTGGGGTACACAATTGATATACATCTCTTGGGTGTGATTAATCCTGATCTTTCAGGCAAAGTTGGTCCAGTTTCTTCAGTGTATTGCTCCTTTTTCTTCCTGGCGGTTATAATCAATCTAGAGCAGGGACTCTCAACCTTCCCAATGCTGCCGCCTTTTAATGCAATTTCTCATGTTGTGGTGACCCCAACCATAAAATTATCTCCATTGCTACTTCATAACTGTAATTTGCTGCCATTATAAATTGTAATGTAAATATTTTTGGAGATAGAAGTTTGCCAAAGGGGTTAAAACCCGAAGGTTGAGAACCACTGTTCTGGAGGAAGATGTTTAACTATACATATGACATGGGGTTTTTTGTAAGTATTTTTGTTTACTCTTTGACAATTTCATACCTGTATATAATGTGTTAACACATTCTCTGATCTCCCTCCCACACACTCTTGGACCCCTTCAGCGTCCTAACAAGTGTCCTTTTACTTTTATATTTGTCTTTTCGCTGATGAGCGTGGATGTGGGGTTTCTACTGGCTTGCGGGCAGCTTACCAGTGGCTACAACACTGGAGAAAATTTCTCTTCCTCCCAGCATCTGTTAACCAGCAGTAGCTCCTTGGACAAATTGCTCTTTATTCAAGCTTTTCTGAGTTTATAACCCGTAAATGACTGAGAGGTGGTGATGGCAAAATCAAGATTTCTCCATTCCCACCATTCCTCCACATTTGTTGGCTTTCCCCCGCCTTATTATTTTCATTTGTTTATGGTTTTTGTTGTCAGTATAAATTCTGTCCTATTTTATTGGGTAGATTGATTGTGTTATTTAATTCATTATGTTCTATTTATTGTGATTCTTAATTTATCCCAGAATTTGTCAGTATGAGGTAAGTCAAGCCATCTCCTGTTCCCTGGACATATCCTCATCATCTTATAAGTACTCTGTTTCCTGGTACAACAGGATGTCCCACGCTTATCCTTCACCCTCAGCTCACCCTAGAGTCGTTATTCCTCAACAAATCCTGGTTTTTATTGGGTTTTGGATATAAGAAAAGAGAATGACAGAGAGAGAAAGAGACAGAGAGAGAGAGAAAGAGACTGGATATGTGTGCCAGTGTGTGTGTATGTACGTATGTGTGTATGTATGAGTGTCTGTGTGTTCTTTTGTCAGAGTCTTTATAGGTATATGTCTTCTGATAACTCCAATTCTCAACCAGCCTGCAAGGAGTTCTTTTTCACTCTTTCCTGCTTTTCATGATGTTATTTCTACCTCTTCTTCCATAGCAAAACTTTGCAGGTTTAGTCTTTAAGTTTTTATTACATTATTACAAATAGCATTAAGTTATCTGTATGTGTGGATAGACACCGTGCATGTGTGGAGCTCAGAAGGAAGCATGCAGGGGTCACTTCTCTCCTTCCACTGCATGGGTCCCTGGACTCAAACTCAGGTCATCAGGCTTGATAGCGGGTACCTTAACCCACTGAGGCATCTCACTGATCCAAACATCCACACACACATTTATTTGTTCTACAGTGCACATGAAGTCAACTCACTTGGATTCTACTCCACTTCTCTGCTGTGAAGAACAGAATTTTCTAAAGGAAACACAGTATTTCTTAGCTGGTTTGAATGTGTAGCATCTAAAGGTCGAAACTTGGCAAGGCTGTCTCAGCTGTTGCTTTCGCCAGCTTCCCTCTACCCTAATCCTCCCAATCCCCTCTTGAAAAGTAACTCACTTTATTGTTTTTTTTCTTTGTGTTTCTTCTTTTCTAAAAAAAAAAAAAGAGGGGGGGGGGTAAATAAATTAATAAGCAGAAAATATAAGCATCATTTTCTAGGCAAAGGAGAACGTTCTCCACAATCCTTTGCATTTCGCCTTTGCTGAATGCATCCTCTCTGTTCTGTCATTGAACTTTATTGGACTCGCTGCAATCCGCAGAGGGTCATTTGCTCTGTTTGGGGGACTTCACAAGCAGGCCATGTGCATCTCCCGTGCTGTGAGCCACTTTCTAGTTTTGAATGACAGCAGACCGGCACTCGGCAGCTAATCCTAGGAGCCCTGGCAGCCACTCCTCCTGCTGCACAACTTACAGCCCCTACCTAGAGCCTTTCCAGCTGCTGACGCCAGCTGTTTTGTTCAGCAGTTCTGCCTTTGTAGTGCTCACCTTCCTTAGCTTCTTGCCATATTGGCACTGTCTCAGCCTTGTTTCAGGTCTCTGGAGTCTCCCTTTCCTATCTGCTATCTGGGACTACAGGAGTTGTCTGTTTGTTCTATCACAAGCTTCGCCTTGGTCTACCCACGATAAAGGACCACAGTAGGCAATGAAGCCTCCAAAAGAAATTGAGATCTCGACTGCAACCCACGGCCTGTCGGGGTGGAGAAGCAGTGTGGAAGAGGGAGGCCTCCCTAACTGACCCTGGGAGATTGAGCAGGGCTGTTTACATATCCAGTCACACATGTGTGTAGCCTTCTGTTTGCTAACCACAGCGTTTCTGCACAGTCATGCCAGTCTGCACGGGCGTCATCTGCGAGAAGTCATGGGTGTGGGCATCTGGAACGGCTGTCACAGTAGAAATAATATCTTCTAGGGTCACTAGTGTGTGGACTAACGACTAAAACAACCCCCTGACTTTCCCTTAGAAAAGAAACGTGGTTTCTGCAGTTGCCAGAGCAGCTCAGTCTGGATTAGATTCTCCAGTTGGCCATGGCCATATTGAACATATATATAATATACTTTGATGATATCTCTCCATTCTTTCTTGTCCCCCTAGTACTGCACTATTTCTTTGTGACAAGTCCCCCTCCTACTCTGATGATCTATTGCATTTAGTTAAGGGTGTCTGCTTGAGTACAGGTGATATGATTTACTTGCCCAAAGGCAACTTGCTCATGACTTCACCACTGAGCACCCTCATCCCTTTCTCCCTGCTATCTTTTAACTGCTCTTCAGAGAGGGATAAGGCTATAGGTACCCCTCCCTTATCCCTAAGGGAAGGGTGATGAGCCCTGTCTTAAACAGGTCTCCTGCAGGTAAACACTGTTGTTGTAAGTTCATGGATGTTAGAACCAGGTCATGGCCTCCTCACCTTCCAGTTCTTACTGTTTTTCCACCTCACTCTTCTGCAGTGTACCAAAGTGCTGAAGAATTGATATAGACGCCCATTTAAGGCTGAGCTTTCAACAGTTAACTTATTCTCAACACTTGACAAGTTATAAGTCTCTATACTAGCTGGTGTCCATTGCAAACAGAAACTTCCCTGACCAAGGCTAATGGCAACACTAATCTGTGGGTATAAATATAAATATTGGCAGAGTTTGACACCCTGTTCCTTTAGCAAAACAGCAGCAACACACACACACACATCACCCCAGGACCACAACTCTTGAAGTGAGGCCAGCTCACTTCTAACTCACAACTAACAAGGGTGTTAGTTGATTGACAGCTTCAGTGGGGATTTTGAGTCAGAATAACAAAGAGATTTATTATCGAATGTAATGAAGTGATTGCAAAGACACAGGAAGTTAAACAGTGTAACTATGGTAGGACGGATAACTATGATATATGTCCTCAAAATAGATATGTATTCACAAACCTTTAAGTACTTGTTTTGTGAATTTTAACACATATTAAAGATGGCACTTCAGCTATGATAGGATATTATTTAGGAAATATACTAGAGACTCTATTAACTTTAAAAATAATCCACCAAAGAGAATTCAGTTAAATAATTTTATTAGTAAATGAAACCATCCACATGCTGGCCAGCAATGTTGGTAATTACACTAGCAACTCCCAATTTGAGTGCGATTAAAATTTTGAACTTGAGTAGTCTTTTCTGAGGGGCAGGGCAACAGGCTGCCCTATGAATTGTTCATGCTTAGGAGTACCCTGGTCAGTGCCCAGAGATATGAAAAGCAGCTCCCCTCATCATGACAACAAAAATGTCTCCAGAAATTGCCACCCATCTCCTGGGAGGGTTGTAAAATCACCCTGGTTTAAAACCATTGGTCTCTGTCTTTTCAGCTAGAATAGTAGCACCACAGAATAAATCACAAAAGATAATTCTGGAAATACTGTCTATGTTTTTATAAAAAAGAAAAAATTCATTTAAAGAAGCCACAAAGTTAAAACTGAGGAACAGTCAAAACTATATAGTATGAAATCCATTGATTTTACATAAAAAAAAAAAAACCTCTAAGAAGAGACCTAAAGAGTCAGGCGTGGAGGCAAATGCCTTTAATCATAGCATTAGGGAGGCAGAAGCAGGCTAATCTCTATGAGTTTGAGGTCAACCTGGTCTACAAAGTGAGTTTCAGGACAGCCAGGGCTGTTACACAGAGAAACCCTGTCTCAAAAAAGAGAGAGACCCAAAGAGATGAGTTAATACCCCAAGCATCAACTCACTAATAGTCAAAGCTCTTAACACAAAACCTGAATAAGTAAACTAAGGATGCAGGCTTTTCTTTCAGGTTGGTGATGTGTAAGTACAGCATGAATGAAAAGCAAAGGTCCCGTTTCACCTCAGATTCACATAGCTGTGGCCCCTACAGTTCTGATTCTGTTGCTGCTTCCTATGGAAATCTTTGAACTATAAAAGTTTACATTGCAGTACTATTTATAATTGCTAAATGTGGGGGGAAACTACCACTTTTCTAACAAAAAGGAACTGGCCAAAACAAACTAAAGCCCATCTTTGTGTAATAAATAAATGTCTTAAATGACAGTTATTATTAGTGAAGTATGCACACGGGAAAATGGGGAGATTTCAATTGGAAACTCCAGAGGGCGGCTTTACAGATCCCTGAGATAACTAATACATACCATTTCTTATTTCTATTTATGTAAGATTTTTGACAGATGATATGAAGTAAGAAAATAATATAGGTTTGTGTTATTTTTATGTCTTATATTTCTTCCAATAACTATGAATGCCTTGCATACTAATCTTTTTTAATGGAGAAATAAAGCATTTTAAGGATCTGGGGTATAGCTTGGTGGTAGACCAGTTGTCTAGCTTGCTCAAAGCCCAGGTTCAATATCTAGTAAAGCACAAAAAGTTTTGTAATCCTTTGTCTCAGTTCCAAATTTTAAAAACCTATTTATTAGGAGATTTTTAACCGGTAAACTTCAACAAAATCTTAAATACCAAAAAGAATTTTTTTCTACCTTGTTTATGGAAATGTTATAGTGGCAAAAAATAATGTTACTATTCCAAAATAATTATCCATCAAATAGACCTCTCTCTGTCTATAAGGGTAAAGCTGTTTTAATGATCCAGTGTAAAACTGGAGTGCTGGCACGTGCCTTTAGTCAGGGCACTGAGGCAGAAGGTGGCCCCAGCTGCCTGGTCGATTTGAGGCCAGCCCCAGCTGTGTAAGGCCACATCTCAAAAAGACCAAGGTAAAAAACAATGATAAACTAAATTAAGGCCTAAATTAATGTTGTCTTACATCAAGCCTGTTTTTCTTTTCAACTGAGGGGCAGTTGGTAGTTAATGGCTGTTGGAGGAGGGGGAGTTATCTTTCTTCAGGCGTCTGGCCACTGATAAACCATCCATGATCCAGTAACTAGCCCCACACCCATTCACATGAGGGAAGCCCAGTTAACTCAGTGGGTTATTCAAAAACTTTAAAAGACAAGAAAGTAGGAGAGAACATCCTGGGAAGAAGAACAATTTAAGAGGGACAGGGGCTGAGAGAAGAAAACAGAGGAGACTGCTCAAAATGCATGGTAGACGTGTGTGAAATTGTCAGAGGATAAATAAAACACTAGTTCAGAATGACAAAGTTTTCGGCAGCGTTTACTTCAGTTTTTCTTCAAAATAAATATATGTGACAAATAAGAAAAATGTGGCTGTTGTCAGCCATGTCAATAAAACCGAACCATCCGCATTTAGAATTAAAGTGAAGCATAGCGTTCGCTTGCCTGTGTGTCCTCACTAACGTGGAATTCGGTTTATCACGTCATAGGTTGCGTCCGGCGAATGCAACGAAGACACCGAAGTTTACAACATCACCCTGTGTACTGGGGACGAGCTCACCCTAATGGGGCAGGCAGAAATCCTTTATGCAAAGACCTTCAAGGAAAAGTCGCGACTCAACACAATTTTCAAAAAGATTGGGAAACTCAACTCCATCAGCAAGCTGGGGAAAGGCAAAATGCCCTGCCTCATCTGCATGAACCACCGGACCAATGAAAGTATCAGCCTTCCATTCCAATGCAAGGGCAGGTTTAGCACCCGAAGTCCCCTGGAGCTTCAGATGCAGGAAGGGGAACACACTATCCGAAACATCGTGGAGAAGACTAGGCTCCCCGTGAATGTGACGGTGCCCAGTCCTCCACCCAGAAACCCCTATGACCTTCACTTCATTAGAGAGGGACACCGCTACAAGTTTGTGAATATCCAGACCAAGACAGTGGTGGTGTGCTGTGTGCTCCGGAACAACAAGATCCTCCCCATGCACTTTCCTTTGCACTTGACTGTCCCCAAGTTCAGCCTCCCGGAGCACCTGGTGAAGGGAGAGGTGTGGCCAGAAACCCTAGTCCATCACTGGCTGGGCATCTGCCAAGAACAGTTTGACATCGATGAGTATTCACGGGCTGTGCGCGATGTGAAAACAGACTGGAATGAAGACTGCAAGAGCCCCAAAAAGGGCCGTTGCTCTGGCCACAACCATTTGCCCAACTCCCTCAGCTATGCCCGTGATGAGCTCACCCAATCCTTCCACCGACTCTCAGTCTGCGTATACGGCAACAATCTTCATGGTAACAGTGAGGTGAACCTCCATGGCTGCAGGGACCTTGGGGGAGAATGGGCCCCTTTTCCCCATGACGTCCTTCCCTATCAAGACTCTGGCGACAGCGGGAGTGACTACCTTTTCCCAGAAGCTAGTGAGGAGTCGGTGGGCGTCCCAGGGAAGGCGGACGTTCCCTATGAAGAGCTGTGGCTGGAGGAAGGCAAGCCTAGCCACCAACCTCTCACTCGCTCCCTCAGTGAGAAGAGCAGGTGTGACCCCTTGAGAGGCTCCACGCGGTCCAAATGTGCAACTTCTTCTCTCCCTTCCCCTGCGACCCTGGGAGCCACAATGAAGTCTTCAGAAATCGCCCTACCTCCACCTCCAGTGCCTCCCAAATCTGAAGCCGTAAGTCACTTCCCGGTGTGAATGGTCTGCCTGTCTTTCTTCTGTCTGCCCAGTCATCACCTCACGTATTTTCTTTAAGAAAGTTCCCGATTCAAGATGGTCAGGATGAATAAATGTACTTGATTTGGAGTGAAATACGGATGCTAGCCCAGCTACTTCGGTGGGCAGGTGATAGGCCTCTTCTATGCTGGGCGGGAAACTCTGAGAGCTCCTAATAGCAGATCTTTAAGCCTGACTTGCTATTGCCTAGAAAACAAATTACAGGGATGAGACAGGGGACACTAGGTGGCCAGGAAAGGGACAGTCATAACAGGTTTAAGTGACAGTGTCTAAACTGTAGCAGCTGTCCAGGATAGATGACCTGAAGACATGAGGTTTGGAATATGGTTTGTAGGCAGACCAGCAATATTCACAGACAAGTGTGTATGGAGAGAGGAGGGAAGAGGAAACCAGGGAAACGGCATCGTTCACTTGCAGGGACAGTGCTATGTCTGAAGGGACAGCACATCCTCTGTGCTTGAGATGGGAAGAAAAAGGAGACCTCAGTATCTCCAATAACGCTCTCACGTCCCTGAGTTATACTGAGATCATAGTGGGGGTACACACACGCCACAGAACCAGGTGCCCTGTAGTTTTATTTATATTAGAGGATAATTCGGAGCTTGGTAAGGTGCCTGTGGAGTTTCAGTGTGAAAAGCTTGGTTAATGGCTGGAGTGGTTACTTCAATGCCGGAGCCTGCTTTTACCATGCATGTGGCCTGGTGTGGGAGGTTTGTCTGTCTACATGTTGCTTTTATTGGTTAATAAATAAATAAACTGCTTTGGCCTATAGCAGGCAGAACTTAGCTAGGAGGGGAAAACTAAACAGAATTCTGGGAGAAAGAAGGCAGAGTCAGAAGAAGCCATGTAACCCTGCCGGAGACAGATACCAGAATTTTACCTGGTAAGCCACATCATCGTGGCAATACACAGATTAATAGAAATGGGTTAAATTAATATGTAAGAGCTAGCCAATAAGAAGTTAGAGCTAATAGGCCAAGCAGTGATTCAAATAATATAGTTTCTTCAACAGTGGCCCATGATTTAATCCCCAGCAGCCCCCAAATCCAAAATGAGGACACAGGAGGAAGGACCTGTCTCTTGTCTTTTGACCACCTTCCTTGGTTGAGAATCCCATTCTGTCTGGAGGAGAAAGCCACAGAGGCGCCAATGATCACTCTCTCCATTTATTTGACATCTGCTACAATGGTTCTTTTTTCTATCTAGTGTTCAGCATCTTTTTTACAGGAGGGAAGACTCAAAGGTTAAGAGTGCTTGCTGTTCTTGCACAGGACCCGAATTCAGTTTCCAGCACCAATGTCAGGCAGCTCACAACTGCCTGTAACTCTAGCTCCAGAGGATCCAACACCTTTTTTGGCCTATGTGGGTGTGTGCAGACATAAGCACACACACGGACATGCGCATGTGCGCGCGCACACACACACGGACATACACACACACACACACACAAATAAAATAATGTTTTTTGTTTTAAATATTTTTTAAAAACAAAGAAATGGGAAAGCAGCCCTCCCACACGCTTCCCCCATTAACTGGTCTTCCGACACCTCACTGAGACCCTAGAGTTGTAGCAAATCCACTTTCAAACCTGTGAAGTTACTCGGAGAGCTGCTAGAAATACAGATATCAGTTGTAGAAGAGGTAACAAGTGCAAAGAGATGCTGAAGTCCAAGTTAAAGGATGAGGAACCGTCAAGAGACAGAAAGCTTGTGAGGCAGTTCAGAGCACAGAGAGGAACTCCCGGTGGGAGGTGAATGAGTGAAGCCTTAGGAGAGAGAATGGCGTTTTCAATGGGATCAAAAATATGCAGGAACTAGAAAAGCAGAGCAGCCAGGTGGTAGTGGCTGTGGCAGCAGCCTACCCCTTTAATCCCTGCACTCAGAAGGCAGAAGAGGGTGGATCTCTGTGAGTTTGAGGCCAGCCTGGTCTACAGACCAAGTTTTAGGATAGCCAAAGTTACATATAGAAACCCTATCTCAAAAAAATAAACCCAAAAGATAAAAAAAAAAAAGAAGAGAAGAGAAATTGGGGGAGGCGCATTCCAGAGAAAGAGGATGTGGATCCAGAGATGGCCTAAGTGCTCAAGTTCTATGGAGCGTGCATGCGCAGGTTCTATGGAACGTGCATGAAGGGGCAGTCAGAAAGCTGGAGCCAAAGTGTGGACAGCCTGGGGTTGGCAGGAGTTCATCCCAGACATCTGACCGGCTGCCCACAAAGGGTCCTTGCTGCTACAGAGGTTTCCTAAGACAGGATTCCCTTTCGGCTTCCCAGATACCGCAAGACTGGACTGTGCTGTGCTTCTACAGAGCCTTTCAAAGACTCCACGCACAATGCAGAGAAATACCTGCATTCAATAGGAGATCCTAGAATTTTTGCTGAATTCTGGGTGACTTGAGGTCCTCAAACCTTTAAACCTTATATTCATGTCAGAGGTTCTCTAAGGATTTTCAATAAATAAATACAAGTACAGGACACCCTTCCTAGCAAGCGCTAGACACCTTTAATGATGTCAGACCTCAGCAATATGTCTGATGTGACTTCATGATCAACATTGATCTGTATCAGGAACACAACTACCTGAGTTTTTCCTATTGAACTTTGGTCCTGCCTTACTTGCGGTGGCCCAAATGTTTGTTAATTGACTCAGGTGTACTCATCAAGGCGATCACACCCAGGGTCACTTATGCAACCAAATCTAGAGACTAGAAACTAATATCACTTGGTTTTTTGTTATTGTTGCGTTTTGTGGCTGGTGACAGATGAACAGGAATATCAATGTTAAGAAGTCCCATCATGACTATGACTGATTCCTTGCCTACTAAAGATTGAGAGCTTTTTTGGGGGTGAGGGGGATTAATGTTGTTTTGTGCTGTTACATGTTTCAGTGTATTGCCCCAAATCCTGTGCTTCTTGTGATCAGCTTTGGTTATCTCAGAATTTCTTCATCCCTGATGGATGAATACTTTTCCTAGGTGTTCGTGGAGAGAAGTGCCTGAGGTTATTTGGCACATCCCTGAGGTTGGGTGGGTTCCTAGGGGCTTTTGGCAAGAATTATGTCAGTTTGCAAGATTGCATTGACTCTGATGGGCACCGAGACTGCCTTTCCTCAAAGGTCACTGCCGCGTGGCTGATCTGAGGTCACTGAAATTTGTAAACAGGGTTGCGAACAAGATATTTTTCATTTGATGTACACAGTTTTTAAAGTGCAGTTTTTGTTCCATCAATCTGTGTTAAGTCACTTGCATAAGATTTAGCAGCATTTTTATAATGATTTAAACCTCTTGATGGTACTTACAATAACTTTAAAAAGAAATGACTGAGCTGTCATCCTGTCTTTACCTTGGGTCTAAAAGAAAAACATCAGACTTAAATTTGAAACTAAAAGCAAATGCCAGAGAGAAAGACCCAGGCCTCTAGTTCATGCTGTAATTTCTCATGACACAAGAAACTCTTCTCGGCATGCCCAGTGTTTATAAAACACGATAAACATAAAGGGTGTGTTATAAACACCTGAAAATCATTTACTTTCTAAGGAAAGGCTAGATATTTTAACTGAAGCCATTTTTTTTATTGGTTCTGTGACCATGAAATGAATTTTCCATTTTTAGTATGTGTGGGGAAACCAGAGACTATCATGACTGTTAGATGTGGCTTCAGCTTATAATTTTCAAACAAGAACTTTAATGGGGTATAAATTCAAGTGTTCCCATAGACTGAACTCAGAGTTCTGCCTTGGGTATTTGGAGTGCTGGGAGAGAAATGGCCTTGTTTCGAGCACCCACTCCACCCAATCCCTGAAGTCACTGTAACAAAACCGATATGGTGGAAGCGGCCTGTGGGAAGCGTTATCTGGACTAATGGTAGGGTCTGCGACAGGGAAAGTATATAGCAACTATCAGGTTGTCACCAGGCAGGAAGCAGAGAGAGTGATAAGAAGTACCCACCTCCATTATCAATGCCTTCCAACTGAGCTCCACCTCCTCAGGGTTCCATAGCATTCCACAACAGCTCCACCAGCTGGAGACCAAATATTCAAACACCTGTTCCTTTGGGAGAAATGTCTCACTTAAACCGTAACCAAAGCCAGCAGAACACTTATCTAGGAAGTTGACCGTCCCCTGCAGGAACTGCTAGAGCGGTAGAACAGCCAACAAAAGAGTGTGTGCACAAACAGGAGGCGAGCTGGCCTGTTACCGCCGCTGCCTTGTGGTCCTGTGGTGCGGTCCTGTGGTGCAGTGCTGGCCTGTTACTGCTGCTGCGGTGCGGTCCTGTGGTGCGGTCCTGTGGTGCGGTCCTGTGGTGCGGTCCTGCGGTGCGGTCCTGTGGTGCGGTGCTGGCCTGTTACTGCTGCTGTGGTGCGGTCCTGCGGTGCGGTGCTGGCCTGTTACTGCTGCTGTGGTGCGGTCCTGTGGTGCGGTGCTGGCCTGTACTGCTGCTGGCCTGTTACCGCCGCTGCCCTGCGGTCCTGTGGTGCGGTCCTGTGGTGCGGTGCTGGCCTGTTACTGCTGCTGTGGTGCGGTCCTGCGGTGCGGTGCTGGCCTGTTACTGCTGCTGTGGTGCGGTCCTGTGGTGCGGTGCTGGCCTGTACTGCTGCTGGCCTGTTACCGCCGCTGCCCTGCGGTCCTGTGGTGCGGTCCTGTGGTGCGGTGCTGGCCTGTTACTGCTGCTGTGGTGCGGTCCTGCGGTGCGGTGCTGGCCTGTTACTGCTGCTGTGGTGCGGTCCTGTGGTGCGGTCCTGTGGTGCGGTCCTGTGGTGCGGTCCTGTGGTGCGGTGCTGGCCTGTTACTGCTGCTGCGGTGCGGTCCTGCAGTGCAGTGCTGTCCTTGGTGCCTGTCTGCTCATCCTTTTCGTCCCAGATGCCTACCCGTTGCTGCTGAGTTGTGCTTTGTGCTTTCTCTCTAGTGGACACTGATGGCCTTTGTTTCTTTGTGCGAAACTTAGAATTACACCGTCATCATGACGCCTCTCGGTAAAGACAGTTTCCCAGGGGTTTTTAACAACATGCTACCACTCGCCTCCCTGGAATAGGAGAGCACTCCTCTTGACAGAAGTGTCTTAGGGAAAAGCAAAAGGAAATGATGTCTAGGGAGAAGGAACTCTGCCACTGTACAGCAGAGCACAAGTTAAGGACCATGCCACGCTCCCTGGCAGGCCATTGTCACCTTCAGGCCTTGTTAGGTGGGCAGGCGAGATGTGCTTGCCACCAGGCCTGACAGCTTGAGCTCAGTAGCTGAGACTCACGTGGTAGGAGTTCCCAGCCAATACCTGTGAGCTGTCTGACCCCCACGCTTGTATCGTGGCTCATGTGCATGTACACACACGTGTAATAAATAAAGGTAATTTTGGATGAGTTTTGCAAGGATCTCTATACTGTGATGACCTGAAAGTTATTCTTAAGTACATTATCCTTTGATCCATGAGTTTATAATAACTCATTCTTCCTTGTGGGCCTCTATTCATGACTTTAATTCCTGAATATTGCCTAATATTTTTTAGTAATTTATTTTATTTTATGTGCATTGGTGTTTTGCCTGCATTCATGTCTGTGTGACGGTGTCAGCTCCCCTGGAACTGGAGTTGTAGACAGTTCTAAGCTGCCATGTGTATGCTGGGCACTGAACCTGGGTACTCTGGAAGAACACCCAGGGTTCCTAACCACTGAGCTATGACTCCAGCCCCCTAATGTTTATAGAACGTTTACCCAGACACTTGACATGCGACAGTCTTCAAGAACTCCTCTGTCTCTCTCTGTCTGCCTGGGCCCTACTTTTCCCTCTCCCCGTCCCCACCTCTAGAGGCTATCAGAAGTGCAGCGCCTACTGTTTACCTGAAGTCAGCATCTCAGAGACTTGTTCTTCAGTGTTTAGAACAGCGCTGTTGACATTAGCCAAGTTACAGAAGCAGCCCAGGTGTCCAACAGCAGAGGGATGGAGAAGGAAAGTTTGCTGTTTGTACACTGTGGAAATCTCTGCAGCTAGGAAGGACAAAGTCATCATTTGCAGGAAATTGATATAACTAGAAATAATTACATTAAGGGAATTAGTCTCAGAAAGACAAACAGCCTATGTTTTCTGTTATTTGAGGATCTCAGTTTTATACAAATACATAAAAGTGCACTTGTGTGTGTGTGTTGTATGTGTGTATGGTGTGTGTGTGTGTGGTGTGTGTGTGTGTGTGGTGTGTGTGTGTGTGTATGGTGTGTGTGTGTGTGGTGTGCGTGTGTGTGTGGTGTGTGTGGTGTGTGTGTGTGTGGTGTGTGTGTGGTGTGTGTGTGTGTGGTGTGTGTGTGTGTGGTGTGTGTGTGTGGTGTGTGTGTGTGTGTGGTGTGTGTGTGGTGTGTGTGTGTGTGTGGTGTGTGTGTGGTGTGTGTGGTGTGTGTGTGTGTGGTGTGTGTGTGTGGTGTGTGTGTGTGTGGTGTGTGTGTGTGGTGTGTGTGTGTGTGGTGTGTGTGTGGTGTGTGTGTGGTGTGTGTGGTGTGTGTGTGTGTGTGTGTGTGGTGTGTGTGTGTATGGTGTGTGTGTGTGGTGTGTGTGTGGTGTGTGTGTGTGTGTGGTGTGTGTGTGTGTGGTGTGTGTGTGTGTATGGTGTGTGTGTGTGTGGTGTGTGTGTGGTGTGTGTGTGGTGTGTGTGTGGTGTGTGTGTGTGTGTGGTGTGTGTGTGTGTGTGGTGTGTGTGTGTGTGGTGTGTGGTGTGTGTGTGGTGTGTGTGTGTGGTGTGTGCGTGTGTGTGTGGTGTGTGTGTGTGTGTGGTGTGTGTGTGGTGTGTGTGTGTGTGGTGTGTGCGTGTGTGTGGTGTGTGTATGTGTGTGGTGTGTGTGTGGTGTGTGTGTGTGTGGTGTGTGCGTGTGTGTGTGGTATGTGTGTGTGTGGTGTGTGTGTGTGGTGTGTGTGTATGTGTGTGGTGTGTGTGTGGTGTGTGTGTATGTGTGTGGTGTGTGTGTGTGTGGTGTGTGCGTGTGTGTGTGCGTGTGTGTGTGGTGTGTGTGTGTGTGGTGTGTGTGTGTGTGTGGTGTGTGTGTGTGTGGTGTGTGTGTGTGTGTGTGGTGTGTGGTGTGTGTGTGGTGTGTGTGTGTGTGGTGTGTGCGTGTGTGTGTGGTGTGTGTGTGTGTGGTGTGTGTGTGTGGTGTGTGCGTGTGTGTGTGGTGTGTGTATGTGTGTGGTGTGTGTGTGTGGTGTGTGTGTGTGTGGTGTGTGTGTGTGTGGTGTGTGCGTGTGTGTGTGGTGTGTGCGTGTGTGTGTGGTGTGTGTGTGTGTGTGGTGTGTGCGTGTGTGTGTGGTGTGCGTGTGTGTGTGGTGTGTGTGTGTGTGGTGTGTGTGTGTGGTGTGTGCGTGTGTGTGTGGTATGTGTGTGTGTGGTGTGTGTGTGTGGTGTGTGTGTATGTGTGTGGTGTGTGTGTGTGTGGTGTGTGTGTGTGGTGTGTGCGTGTGTGTGTGGTGTGTGTGTGTGTGTGGTGTGTGTGTGTGTGGTGTGTGTGTGTGTGGTGTGTGTGTATGTGTGTGGTGTGTGTGTGTGTGGTGTGTGTGTGTGTGTGTGTGGGGTGTGTGTGTGTGTGGTGTGTGTGTGTGGTGTGTGTGTGTGTATGTGTGTGTATGTGTGTGGTGTGTGTATGTGTGTGTGGTGTGTGTGTGTGTGGTATGTGTGGTATGTGTGTGTGTGTGTGTGTGTGTGGTGAAAGTAGAAGCGGACCTATTTAGGGGAACCAGGAGTAGAGAGAGAAGAGTGTTAGAGATAGGAGTGCATGCTCAGTATACAGTACACACTTCTATGAAAGTGACCTTACACAGCACAATGCTAGCTATGGTGACCACACAGGATGAATTTTTTTACAAGAAAATAGCAAAAAGTAGGAAAAAATACCAAAAAAATTCAGGGTCTGACCAGAGGTGTGATGCTCAGTGTCTGACCGGAGGTGTGAAGCTCAGGGTCTGACCAGAGGTGTGAAGCTCAGAGTCTGATGGGAGGTGTGAAGCTCAGGGTATGACGGGAGGTGTGAAGTTCAGTGTCTGACCAGAGGTGTGAAGCCCAAGTCTGACCTGAGGTGTGATGCTTAGGGTCTGATGGGAGGTGTGATGCTCAGAGTCTGACGGGAGGTGTGATGCTCAGGGTCTGATGGGAGGTATGATGCTCAGGGTCTGACGGGAGGTGTGATGCTCAGGGTCTGACGGGAGGTGTGATGCTTAGGGTCTGATGGGAGGTGTGATGCTCAGGGTCTGACGGGAGGTGTGATGCTTAGGGTCTGATGGGAGGTGTGATGCTCAGGGTCTGATGGGAGGTATGATGCTCAGGGTCTGATGGGAGGTGTGAAGCCCAGGGTCTGATGGGAGATGTGAAGCCCAGGGTCTGACCAGAGGTGTGAAGCCTAGAGTCCGACTAAAGGTCAGACTTGGAAGCTTGGAAGCAGAGAACTTATCTAGCATGCACGAAGCATCAGTTCAATCCCCAACTCCAAAACAGCCAACTGCATCTCCAGGTCTCCACCTTCTGACGCCATTTGGGCAGCAGTGTCCTATCTGGGACCAGCAGCTTCTGTACATTCACTTAGCTGGTTGTGGGTATTGCCCAATCTGTAATGCTGGTGAAAGGAAGACTTGGGATGAGCTCTGGATTGGAGCTGCTGATCTCACCCAGTTTTACAACAGTGTTTGTGAATTTGTTAACTCTTCTGACGGACAGGATGCTTTTGCAGCTGCAAAGAGGAGGCGGGGTATGAGAACTGAGCTATAGGAGGAGGAATGAAGTCACTCGTCATTAGAAGGTGGGAAACCCATCATTAATAATGCCCTTAACGAAGCACACCACGTAAGACTTAGAGCCTGAGTGGACAGCTGGGCTGACTGGGCCCTGGTGCAACAGGCACTAGAAGAAACTCATTTCAGCTGGAAGCCAGTGTCTGAGTAGGCTTCAGCAAGCTTAACAGTCAGTGGGAATGGAAGATACCTAGATCCCTGGAGTCATTTTCCCAGTGGCGGAACTCAGGGGAGCACTGGTATCCACACCACAGGATAGATCACTACATGTAGTCGCGCCTGAGAGCCCCATGTGGAGCAGCACCCTCATTCAGCTTAGCAGCTTTACACTTGGGCAAAATATGGAGCCCTCCAGAGTCAGTGCCTGTGGGATGATAAGTTCTTCACTGTGTTATTGTGTTACACAAAGGACTTGGCACGACTCCTTAGCACTTAGTAAACATTCAAAATGAAGAGGAGCAGTAATTGAATGTAGGCTGGGTTCCAGCTCACAGCCAGATAGAAAGTGATGTTGCCCTTTCAGACAGACAGTCCTTTCAGACAGTCCTTGTAGCTCCTGAGAGGCAGGCGTGAGGACTGGGCTGTAGGAGGAAGAATGATGTCACTCATCATTAGTAGGTGGGATATTCATCGTTAATAATGCCTTAAGGGAGCACACCACAATGAGACCTACAGGATGTGTGGACGGCTGAGGTTTGTCCCTAACATCCCATCCTTCCTTGACTAATGGGTGCAGAGGGGAAGTAAGGTCCCTCCAAAGGGTCAGGACACAAGCATGTGCAAGTCCAGAGAGGCAGATCAATACTCAGAGGAGCTGCTCTCCCTCATACAAGAGAACACTTGATTTTAAAACTAGAACAGAGGTGGAGAGTTGGCCTAGGGGTTAAGAGCACTGGCTACTCTTCCAGAGGTCCTGAGTTCAGTTCTCAACAACAACATGGTGGCTCACAACCATCTATAATGAAATCTGGTGCCCTCTTCTGGCCTTCAGGCAGATATGCAGGCGGAACACTGTATACATAATAAGTAAATTTAAAAACACAACTAGAACAGTATTTTAACTTGCCTTTGAAAACACCTCACAGGGTAAGTGTCTCTCACAGTTATCTGGCAATGGAGGGAGATCCATAAACCCAATGGTAAGAAACTGCACTATCATCCAGTTCTCTGAGGATCCCAGTAGCAAGTTTCATTTCAAGGGGACTGAAGGGGTGTGAAGAACTTGAGGGTGCTTGTAAAAAGTGTGCCTGTGTACAAGTGTCAAGGAGCTAATATTCCCAGGCTGCATGCATAGCTGTCTGGAGCCAAGCTGCCGTGGTGGAACTCTCCCTTCCTCTGGCGCAGCCAAGCCGGATTGTGGCATCACCGGCCCTTTAGCCCTGGGTGCCCCTGCCTCTGAATTTGGGTCTTTCATAACTACCCAGGTTCAGAAAGATCTGTGAAAAGGTTTGTCTGTGAACTAAGAGAAGTGATCATGAGAAACAATTCAACCACAATTTTGTATTTTATCTTTGCATTTTCCCCCTTATCAAATGTAGGGAGGAGCCAGTGAGGTGGCTAACCGTGCTTCATGTGTAAGGCCAACAACCCGAGTTCATCTCCGAGAACTCCTGGTAGGAAAGAAAGAGCTGACTCTTCCGTAAAGAGTTCCGCGACTTCCGCGTGCACACCATGGTATGTGTGCATCTGCACTCACACACACTACACACAAATGATCCTATGTCTTCTCATCTTTAAAGAAAAGCATGTTCATATCAGAAAAGGCATTACAAGACAGGTTTACCCAAGAACATCCGATGTATTAATATTCGTTTAAATTGAAAGTCATTAGAAATTGAAAACTGGAGCCTGGGGTTTATATAGCTCAGCACTGAAATGCTTGCTTGGTGTGCACGAGGCCCTGGTTTTCAGTCCCCAGGCAGGAAAAAGATGCACAGAAGTGATAATTTGCATCAAGCTAACTACTCTACAATAGCCTCCATTCAAGATTCCACTAATTAATGAGGTCTCCTAGAACTTCGGCATTTAATTACTTTTAATTGCAACTTTTGAGGAATACTTTGTAAGCAAGCCATACCTGGGCTTTCATTTATTAATTGAAATGACGTCTAAATTAGTATGCTGTTTTGGTAATTCTGAAACTAATTGCCTTCCATTTCAGGTAGGTTGTTTTCAAATGAAATTTTTTAAACTAAGACTTTTTTTTCCCTCCTATGTCCACTGGAACTCTTGGTGACTAGTATGCTAATAAAGATAATTATAGTACCCTGGTGGGAAAGTCATGTTTCAGACATTCACTGAGGACAGAAAAGCTATATGCCCTGAGTGATATATGTCATATATTCTCTCCTTTCTCAGGAAAGTCTTTATCCTAGGCCCCAACTGCATGGCACCCTTGATCTTAAACAACAGCTCTCTTTCAGAGCCACTTGCCCTTCTTGCCTCCAGCTGAGTGACTGCAGCTCCCTCTTGGTTGCCCTTGCCTGAGGCTTGAATATTGGAGGCCCTCTCCCAGTAGGCTCTGTCTCAGATCCTTGTGGTCGAAGTGCAATGAAAGGAAGGAAAATAAGACACCACAGCTGAGAATGGGGATTTAGACTGTAGGTCGGCCTTGGGTAATTAATCCAGTGGAGATTCATTCATTGCATTTTGATAAGATAAAACTTGTGTTTCTGTTTGGCTGAAAATACCCACTTATGGCTATGTGACAGGGTTATGAACTCTTTGTATAAAAGCCTCTTTATAAAGAAGATTTCTTAGGGCTGTAATGATTTTGTTATCTGGGAGACAGAGTGTGGGAAGAAATGTAAAACGCAGGGCAGAGAGCACACAGGGAAGGCAAAGTTACAAAGTTCAAGGCAGCGTGGTTACAAAACTCCTTTCTTTGGACTGCCAGCACTGGCCTCAGTTTGGTTCTTTTGGAGAAGAAAGTCATAATGAAGGTGAGTCCGTCTTTCCACCAAGCTCAGCATTGGCATGTCTGTGTCTGAAGTGCTGTCAGTATGGAAGCATAAGACTCAACACAGGTGAGGAGTCAAAAGCTCACAGTTCCAGGCAGTGTAATCTTTTCGGCAGGTTACCCCCGCCCCGCCCCTCCCCTCCCCCCAGCAGCAGCAGCACCACCACCACCACCACCACACCTGCTAGGGAGGTTTAGGGAGTAAACTCTAAAGAGGCGTGACCTCGGCGGGTGTGTCCCCACGCCCACTTGCTTCCCTTCAGCCTCTGCTATAAAACTGAGTTTTTCCCAGAAAGCCATCTAAAGGATGGTAAGCAAAGAATGTGGCTGGTGATGTGATCTGTTTCCTTTTCCTAAGCTGTCTCACTGGCCAGCTAGTGGAGGTGTATTCCATCCAGAGTAAGAGCAGGGAGTTACAGCGTATCCAGAAATAAAGGCTTCCTAAGAAATGTCACCTAATCAAAGTCTCACCCTTCGTAGATACTTGAAGCAACTTTTATTTTTTTTTTGTATTCTTTTAATCCCAGGAAGTATATGACAAAATTATGGAGTAGGAGAAAATAAACTTTCATTTTATGTAAAAATACCACAACAACATGCAAAACTTGAATTTTTGTTGTAAAAACATATATATTTTTCTAGCCTGTTTTCCAACCACACAGGAACCCACTTTGTACAATTAAACTTTCATAAAGTATTTTTAACATGGGCATTTCAAGAAAAAAACAGTTATCCATTTTTTCCCAACTGTTGTCCTTTACCCTGTTCCTGGCCAGATGCTCTCACAGCTAAGCAGAGCTGTAACCGCTGCTTTTAGGGGACAGGAAAGGTTAAATACCTGTTCCCGAGAGGCAAGAGCTCAAGTCTAACTTTCCAGTCCCTCTTCAAAAAAAGCCAAGGACTGTCCCATCCCATGATGCATTTGATTTCAGCCCAGCTATTGAAGTTGTGTTTGACTCCTTCGGGAGCCCCACCACCACCACCATGCTGTTAGATCCATTTTATCCTCAGGCGAGCTGATTGCGGGTAAGTTAGTTAGCACACATCAGTTTTCTAGTGGGGTGTGGCCAGCAGGGGCACGGCAAAGGCAGGAATCAGTGAGAGTCTGTGTTCGTTCTCCTTCCCATCCTCATCAGTGAGAGTTCAGCTTACAGGCCCAGAGGTGCATGAGATGTGCCCGGGCACATTTCTCAAGGTTCTCTAACAACATGTGTCCGCTCGTCCTTCCTTCCTGGCCATTATCAGAAGCAAGTGGCCAGTAAGTGGCCGGTCCCACTGACTCTCCATTCTTTTTTCCTTTTCACCGGAATGTGCCTTCTGTGCCCTTCCCATCACTCACGCCCTATTTGCTGAACCTTCCAGTGACCCGCTGAGTGCCGTATGGTGCTTCTTCTCCACCTTCTCGGGCTTCCTGACACCTTACAGTAATGCTTCTCCATCTTCACCCTGCATCTTCTGTCCGCGGTCTTCTCTCCTTCACCCCGCCACTCCATCTTTCTTCCCTTGGGGGCTCACTCAGTGCCACCAGGACTTCAGATTCCATCAGTGAGTACAAACTCTAGTCCAAGCAGTATTTTCAGCCTTGAATGTCATGGTTTCTCCCTGCCCTCTTCTTCTGAGTTTCTGCCCCTATTACGTGGCTCTGTGGTTCTTAGATATTAAATGTGGATGCTAGGTGCACCGGGCTTCTAACATCGTCCCCTCTACGCCTTTCTTACACCCTTAATCCTGCTTCCCCAAGACTTTTCCACTCAAGCATCCTATGAATTTATTCTGCTGCTATCTTGAGTAAATTCATGGTACTCCCGTGAACCTCTGCTCATAGTTCTATTAATACACATACCAGTTTTTATCTTTCTTGTATTTGTTTCCCTCCCTTAGAGCTAACTCTGGGAGTTAACTTATTTTTGTACACTCAGCCCAACCTCAGTGGTAGACACTCGACATGCACTTGAACGTCTAAGTAGAAAAACGAAGTTAACTATGTGGGGAAGGAGTTCACTAGGCTCTTAGAAACCGTGCAAGTAGACCATGTCCTAGCTGTTGACGCCAGGACAGACTCCTGCGACAGTTTTCTTCTTGCTCTCTTAGATGTTTCCTTGAGTTAGAGTGCAGGAACTTGAATGTACCTCCCTGTACCACGTAGGCTCTGGAAGACCAACTCACAATTGTGCCTTTACATAAATTAACTTTCTGTTTAGCTCTAGCTGTTACCTGTGTAAATACCAAGAACAAGTGGCCCACAGTAGTAGTGGCTTGTGTTTGGTAAGATGAGGGAGGACCCCGGGGACCAAGGTGGCAAGGCTCTGTGTGTTTGGTAAGATGAAGGAAGACCCCTGGGGATCAAGGTGGCAAGGCTCTGTGTGTTTGGTAAGATGAGGGAGGACCCTGGGGATCAAGGTGGCAAGGCTCTGTTGTTTGGTAAGATAAGGGAGGACCCCTGGGGATCAAGGTGGCAAGGCTCTGTGTGTTTGGTAAGATAAGGGAGGGCCCCGGGGACCAAGGTGGCAAGGCTCTGTGTGTTTGGTAAGATAAGGGAGGACCCCTGGGGATCAAGGTGGCAAGGCTCTGTGTGTTTGGTAAGATGAGGGAAGACCCCCAGGGACCAAGGTGGCAAGGCTCTGTGTGTTTGGTAAGATAAGGGAGGACCCCTGGGGATCAAGGTGGCAAGGCTCTGTGTGTTTGGTAAGATGAGGGAAGACCCCCAGGGACCAAAGTGGCAAGGCTCTGTGTGTTTGGTAAGATAAGGGAGGACCCCTGGGGATCAAGGTGGCAAGGCTCTGTGTGTTTGGTAAGATATGGAAGGACCCCTGGGGATCAAGGTGGCAAGGCTCTGTGTGTTTGGTAAGATATGGAAGGACCCCTGGGGATCAAGGTGGCAAGGCTCTGTGTGTTTGGTAAGATATGGAAGGACCCCTGGGGATCAAGGTGGCAAGGCTCTGTGTGTTTGGTAAGATATGGAAGGACCCCTGGGGATCAAGGTGGCAAGGCTCTGTGTGTTTGGTAAGATGAGGGAAGACCCCCAGGGATCAAGGTGGCAAGGCTCTGTGTGTTTGGTAAGATATGGGAGGACCCCTGGGGATCAAGGTGGCAAGGCTCTGTGTGTTTGGTAAGATATGGGAGGACCCCTGGGGATCAAGGTGGCAAGGCTCTGGGTTGGTGGGAGCCAGCTTTCACACTGTCACCTGGGTCCATACTGTGTCCTCTGGCTTTTGCTTAAACAGGGGAGGCTGGTGCGGAGAATGTCTCTGAACACCCAGACGTCCCCTAGAGATGGGCGAAGGTCACCTGTGATCCAGTGAACAGTCACTCAAAACAGAATGTTGTTCCTCACAGAGCAAGCTTCGCGTTTGTTCCTGAAAACACAGGCGCCTTGTTGCCAACTGAAGTTCTGAAAGCCCTCGTCTGCCAGGCACAGAATAGTGTATAAGATGCCTATTTGGGGATAGGAATTATCGGGAGATGGGAATGCTGACCATTCATGCCATTTCTAGTTGAGGAATTTAGTCATTGTCTTTTTACCCATTAGCATATCAAATTACGATAGAGACAGGATGGTGGTCTGTATGCCCTGTGTCACAGAAACTTACACCGAGCCCATGTGACTTAATCTAATTTTCCACATTAGAATGTAAAAGATATGTCCAGTTTAAATTTAAATGTAGAAGTGCATTTCTGCTGCATTTTTTATTTTAAAGAAATTAACCTGTTTAGTTAAACTTTCACCTGAAGCTCTGTGTAACATATTCCAGCAGCACTAGAGAGTAGTAACAATGACATTGGTCCATTTTATTTTGACTCTCTTTGAGTCATTTTTGAGGTAATTAAATACACATGCACCAAAGTCCAGTTGAAGAATGGGAGGAATGAGAATATGAGAAAAGAGGTCAAAACCATGATGGGTTCACCCACTGAAAGAGTTTACCTGAGCTAATGGGAGCTCACCAACACCAGCCAGACTGGGAAGAAACAAGCATAGGACCAAACTGGTCCCTCTGAATGAGGTTGACAGATGCATGGCTGGGGCAGACTGTGAGGCCACTGGCAATGGCACCAGGATTTATCCCTACTGCTTGTCCTTTCTTTTTGGGAACCTAGTCTCTTTGGATGGATACCTTTTTAGCCTAGATATAGTAGAGAGGACCTTGGATCTTCCCCCAAAGCAATGTGCCTTGCCCTCTCTGAGGAGTGGATGGGGTGGGGAGGGTGTGGAGGGAGTATGTGGAGGGGAGGGAGTGGGAACTTAGATTGGTATGTATAATGAAAAAAGATAGTATGTTTTCTTTTTTAAGCAAAATTAAAAATTAAAAATAAAACTGCACATGAAGGGTGAATCGCTGTAACAGCGTGTTAGCCTAGCTCAGAATCAGGGCTCTGGCCTAGTGGCTAGAGAGAACATGTGGCCTTTAGGACCAGACAGCAGGAATGGTTGATTGAGTGTGATGGCTAGCAAGACACTATAACAGAGGAGAGTCAGGAAAGCACAAGGTCCTTAAAGTGACAGAGGAGCCTCCAAACAGATCCATTGCTAGGGAGGAAGAGGAGAAGGAATAGCTTGGGTGGGGGACGGAAGGAGGAGGGAGGAAGAAGAGTCTGAGAATTGGCCCAGGAAGATGGGTCAGTGCTAGCCTGCAAATGCCTCAGTGGAAGACCAGCCAAGGCTAGTCTTCATCAACTGGGCAAGAGCATGATGAAAGCCACACGCAGAGACTTCCAGAAGGAATGTGCTGGGCATGTAGCACATGAAAATGAACTGAATACGGGAGAAAGCAGGAAACGGGATGCTTGGCCGGTTAGCTTTTATTCTGAGATAAAATTCATTTACAGCATAGCTACCCTCTTCTTGGGTATAAATGTCTTGTGTTGAATCAAATCAAGAAGCGAGGAAGAGTAGACTGAGAGCTGGCATGAAAGACAGGATATAAGATGGCACAACCAACCCTCACTGTTTATAACCTCCGAATGCCAGGATGTGTACATCCCGCCGAAGCGTGTAATCCTTCCCATACTATGCCGTGAAATAGGGCTTCATCAGAGAAGCCGTATCTGCAGCCCAAGCTGAAAGCGACCTCACTGCATTGAGGACTGCCCTTCCTGACAGCCCGGGGCAGTGCGAGCCCCTCATTCTGTGCCTGTGCAGGAAGATGCTCAGAACCCATGCTGAGGATTAGTTGTCGCTTTTAATATGACCGTCTTTCCAAAGGACGTTTTAAGGAAGCTTGGTCTTCTTATGAACTGAGTTAGACCCAGACTCCTTTCTGAGCCTGGGGAAACCCCTAACATGGCCTGTGTCCCAGATTCCATTCTGAAGTTTGGCTGTAAACCCTCCATTAGCCACAGCTCCCCCACACCAGGCGCTGACATCTAGAGCTGCTTCCTCTGCACCTTCCCCCACCCACGGGAAGGACTTCAGAACCGCCCAGCTATGAAGGTGCTGTCCAAATACCCCAGGTGCTTTAGTCATAAGAACAGGAAAGGGGAACATACCGCATTCAGCTGCAAGTGGATGGTTTTTAGAGTTCCAAGGTTAAGGTCAGCCAAATATTCTAAATTGAAATGCACCTTGCACTGGGCATCTCAGCATATCTCAGGTGACGGGCAAGGGAGGCTGTCCCTAATGAAGTACCATACCTAATGACTGATTCTAAAATGTAGATATTCCAAATTGAATTGATCACTAAGCTTTTTCTTTACATTCTGCTTAATTATGATATTGAGAAGTCATTTATTTTTAAAAAAAATATTAAAACATTAGCCAGTTCCTCTTGAGAAAAGCAGAGCACCCTAGTGTCAGAGCTGAACAGTCCTCCCTGCTCTGCAGACCCCATTGCTTATGGTTCCCTTTCTGTAGTTACCCACCGCTACCATCTTTTTTTTCTTTAAGAAGGGTTGTTTAGTTTTTGAGACAAGGTCTCACTATGTAGTCCTAGTTAGTCTGGAACTCGCTCTCTAAACCAAACTCACAGAGATCGCCTGCCTCTGCCTTCAAACCCTGGAATCAAAGATGCGTACATAGACCACCACACCTCGCCCACCTTTTATTTTAATTAGCTCAGAGGCAATGAGCACTCGCTGCTCTTGTGGAAGACCTGGTCCAGTTCTCAGTACCTTCGTAGTAGCTCACAACCATCCATAACTCCAGTTTTAGGGGACCAGTGCCCTCTTATGTTTGTGGGTGCCAAGCACACATGTGGCACACATACATACATGCAGGCAAAACACATAAGATAAAATGAATAAATCTATTAAAAATAAAAATATAATTGTTTCCTTCCATTCCTTTTCTTCATTCAACCATCCCATTCTCTTTCAAGTTCGTGTCCTCTTTGTTTATAATTGCTATTGTTCCAAATATATATAAGCACATAAATACATAAATACAGCTCTCTGATTTCTTTTGCTGTTGTTTGCATGAACATGCTTTCAGAGCTGACATCTTGGTATTGAATAATCGATAAGCGGACTCCTCTCCTCTCACCCTTAGCTTCCTGTAGTTCTTTGTATAAGGACGAGACCCGTATTTCCATCTTCCTCTTTAGCCTGTCTGTGGTGGTGTCCTTGTTGAGGTCTCATTTAGGTAGCCATATTGTTGAGGTGTCATAGGTGTGGCTTCCCTGTCATTTCTAGGAGAAAAGATTGCAGCAGATTGCCTGGTCCCCTGGCTCTTATAATCTTTGCTCTTCCAAACTATCTCGTGAGCCTTTAGTGCAGAGGTTTGTACTGTAGGTGTATCCCTTGGGATGCGCCCTTTAGTGCAGAGGTTTGTGCCATAGGTGTATCCCTTGGGATGCGCCCTACATGACCAGTTGGTGTCTGCACTGTGACCTGTTGTGGTTTTCTGCAGTGATCTGTATTTGCTGCAGAGCTTTGATAAGGGCTACTTTTCTGCAGTATTACCTTTTTGAAAAGCAACAAAACGGAAAACTTGCTCTAGCCATTGAGGAGGACATCTCCTACCCAAGTATTTTGCTTTAGCTTGTAGAGCTGCTTGCCCTCTTCTTCCCAACCCAGTCCTAGGACTAGGGGTTCTGTGGGCAGGAGCAGAAACCCCCAGTGCCATGATGAATACAGTGAAGGGTGCTCTTTAATCACCCCCATTGGCTACGGTAGGGTATACTTGTAAGCCCAGCACTTGGGGGGTACAGGCAGAAAGATGGGTTCAAGGTCATCCTCTACTACATACAAAGTTTAAGACCAGTGGGGCTGTATAATAATTCTGTCTCCAGGCTGGAGAGATGGCTCAGTGGTTAAGAGTATTGGCTGCTCTTTCAGAGGACCTGGGTTTGATCCGGCACCCATATGACAGCTTACAACTGTCTGTAACTCCATTTCCAAGGGTCCTGACACCCTCACACACATTGACAGATATGCAGGTAAAACACCAATCAGTGCTCATAAACTGAAAATAAGTAAATCATTCAAAATGATTCTATCTCAAAAAACTTAATAAAAAATAAGATTGCTTCCGCCTCACTTGAATCAAGGTTCAAGGAACTATTCATCATCACCTGGCTTCCTTTTCCAGCTGATTTTCTTTAGCGAGAGAATCAGGCCTGGACTCCAGTTGGAGGCCCAGTGTATAGTCAACAAAGAAAGTATACTGTATCACATGAGCCCATCCATTTCATCTTCAGCATCCTCGTCACCAAAGCTGCTGGGCATTTGCTATTTCCATTGTCCCTAAGACACATTGTTGCTGGAAAAGGTAAGAGAAATGCCGGGAACGCAGCCTGAAAGCAAGTGGGGATGTCTCAGAGTCTCAGAGGTTCAGAGTGGACTAGCACAGCCAGGCATCAAGTGCCCCCTGCTGCCTGACATGGAGAAGGGCATGCCATAGTCATGCTTCATATTGAGAAAAGCTAGAGTGACCAGAAAGCCAGCTTGGGTAAGGACAGTCACGTTGCTGAAGCCCCAGGCATCCTAGGTCACCTGGATCATCCCCAGTATGGAGATGAGTGGAGGCCATCTGACCGGCAAGGTAGCTTTGTATCAGTAAAAGTTCTGCTCTAGAACTGGAGTACTACCTCGTTGCTTCCTCTGCAGCTGTGTGGTCCATAGACCCAGAGCATCACAATCACCCTGCTGCTTGTAGGAAATACAGACTCTGCCAGACTCAGTCATGCCTTTCTATAAACCCAGCTACCCAGAAGGTTGCAGCAGGTGTGGGTCACAAGTTCCAAGCCAGCATGACTGACTTTGAAAACTGTACCAAAAAAAAAAAAAAGAGGTGGGGGCAAACAAAAGAAAGGAAAAGAGGGAGGGAGGGAAGGAGAGAGGAAGGAAGGAAGGAAGGAAGGAAGGAAGGAAGGAAGGAAGGAAGGAAGGAAGGAAGGAAGGAAGGAAGGAAGGGGAAGGGAAGAGAAGAGAAGAGAAAGAAGAGAAAGGGAAGGAGAGGGAAGAGAAGGAAAGGAAAGGAAGAAAAAGAACAGGTAGTGGCTCCGGAGCTTTCTTGAAACAGACTCTCACTATGGATCCCTGGCTAGCCTTAGCTCATGGCAATCCTACTGCTGTGGCCGTCTGAGTGCTGGGATTACAGACATGCAACACCCTGTCTAGCTTCAACAATAACCTTTAAAAGGGCTGATCGTAGCTCAGTAGCTAGAACATTTGTCTAGCATATACAGTGCCCTGAGTTCAGCACCGTAAAAGATGGAAAGAAAATGTCAACTCTCAGAGCCCAGACTGGATCTCCTAAATTCAAATCTGCATCTTAACGAGGTCACTGCATTTAGACACATCAATATCTGAGAGGCACCAGACATAGCTGTCAGTGGAGCCTTAGCCCTGAAGAAAGCCCACATTTTGCCCCAGAAGGCTCAATGGTAAAGGCCACCAAGCCTCATGGCCTAAATTTGATCTCCAGGACCCAAATGGTTGATGCAAAGAACTGACTCCCATAAATTGTCCTCTGACCTCCACACAGGTTCCATGGCACAGCTCACACATGAATATCCACGTGTGTGTGCACATACAAAATTGGTGTAAAAAAAAAATGAAGTCCACATTGCCAAAGGTTTGAGTCCAATTGGATTGCATTGGGGAAAAAACAGGACTCAAGCAGAGCCTAATCCTCTCTCATCGTCATGATTGACACCCTCATTGCCTCCCACATCCACGTCTGCTCCATGCATCCTGGCATCCTTCTAGCTTGTATTTCCCATTTCTTGCTTTATTTCCACAGAAGTTGACATTCACCGCACAGTTTTCTTCCAGATCTGTCTGTTCCCAGCAGTAGTTTGTGTGTGTGTGTGTGTGTGTGTATGCCTTTTTGTTTGCTCCATTTTTCTGTGTGTGTGCCTCCTGCTTACCCACTGCCTTTACTGCTTAAAGTACCCCCCAACCCTGCAAAACAGAGCTGTCTCCACAACGTCACCCTCAACCTTCCACCCCATCTCCAAATCCATGCCTTGGTCCTATCAGTCTGTTGCTAACCTGAAGTGTTCTTTTCCCACACCAGGTCAGGGAAGAATGCCGGCTCCTGAACGCCCCACCTGTTCCACCCCGAAGCTCCAAGCCTTTATCCACAAGTCCCTCCATCCCTCCTCGCACAGCCAAGCCTGTTCGGCCACAGACACGCTCTCCCAGCCCCACCCTGTCCTACTATTCTTCAGGGCTGCATAACATGTAAGTCTTCCTGTCCGAAGCCACAGCAACCCAGCTCCTTACCAGCTTGAGAATATCATCTGGCGGCAGGGTGGGAGAGGAAGTCGCGTTTGCCTCTTAAAGCTAAGGTTATAGGAAGAACATAGTTTGGCCCCTGCTGGGTTTGATGGAATAGCTGGTATCATGGTAAGAAAAGATGCCACAAGGGTCTGTGAGACACCAAGGAAAGCCCCTCCTCTTAGAAGCAACATGCGGGCTTCCATTGCTTCTCGGAAGCTGACTCTGGTTATTTTCATCTTGACTTGGATACAAGCAAACAACACCTTCTATCGGGACTTCAAACCACAAAGGCTCCCCTCGGCCTTCTGCTCTGAACTTGAACCCAGCAGGAATAATCCCCCCTTGGCGATGGCTGCAAAGATGCTCCTGTCTGGGTCTCTCCAGAACTCTGAGCTCTCACAAGACACAGCCTGCTTCACTACCGACAAATGGGCGTTGTTTTTTAAAAAGTTCTCTTCAGTGCGCTCAAGTTATAGTATGTCTGGCTCTATGTAACTTTCAACTGTAGTTTGTCTAGAGAAACAAAACAGACCATCCCCGTTTTTCTCAGAAAACTAAGTTAATTCTTCTGCGAAACAAAATGCCCGTTTCCTCTGCTGCTCCCCCAGACATGACTGCCCACTCCCCTTGGCCTGTTCACCAGCCTTTCAGCATACTCTGGTCCCACCCCGTCAATATGAGAATATGGAAGTGTGGCCTCCAGGACGAATGAACCTCTGCCTGTGCTCTTAAACTTTAGAGTCTTTGCAGGCATGTTTTATTTCATTTTTCCTGTCTGGACATTAAAATGCTTATGCTATGTGTTAACTCTATTGTTTGAAACCAAGGCAAGGATAGGCATTTTGTCAGAAGCATTTTTTCCTAGCAGACCTTGGGGAGGATACAGAGTTATGGACAGTGGTGATGTGTCCAGAGCCTTGGTTCTTGTATGGTTGTGTGAGACACTTGCCACCACTCTGTTTCTACCCTTGCCCACCTCAGATGTTATCCTTTAGTGTCGGACCAAAGTGTGGCATGAAAAGTTTTCTCAATATGAAGACGCAGGCCCTGACGAATTGTACTTTCTTATTAGCTAAACTATACATTATTTATGTGTATGCATATATTATTTTTATCTCTACTACAGCATTTCAAATCATTATGCACATATCTACAAATACAAAGAAATTTAGTCTTCTTAAGAAAAAAGTTAATAGTAATTTATTAAATTCAAGAAGATGTATATATATGTGCGTGTGCATAGACACACACACACACACACACACATACATATTGCCCTTACACCTTAGAAATAACATCTGTGAATAATGATAAAGAAAAGCTTGGGGTTTGGCTGTTTTTAGAGAGGGTCTCACAATGAAAACCAGGTTGGCCTCAAACTCACAGAGCTCCCCCTACCTCCCAAGGGCTAGGGTTAAATTATATTTTACTAACTTCCTTTTCTGTGTTTTGTTTTTTTTTTAAGCAGCACCACGAAGAGTGACCCGAGTCCTCCTGACAGTGCCCCTGTTTCCTGCTACCCTTGCAACCGAATAAAGAGTGACTCTGTGGACCCCAAGTCCCCGTTTGGAAGTCCTTCTGCTGACGCTCTGGCCTCCAGACTCTCGTGGCCCAACCATTACTCGGGAGCATCGGAGAGCCAGACACGGAGTGACTTCCTGCTCGATCCAAGCAGGAGCTACAGCTATCCCAGACAGAAGACACCTGGCACACCAAAGAGAAACTGCCCGGCCCCTTTTGATTTTGGTGACTGCGAGCTCTTAGGCAGCCCGCCCAGCACAGCCTCTGCAGAATTCAGCAGCAGCGGCGGCTCCAGTTGCCCCAAGTCCGCCAGCTACTCTCTGGAGAACTCCGAGGACAGC
Source organism: Microtus pennsylvanicus (assembly GCF_037038515.1). Classification (NCBI taxonomy): domain Eukaryota; kingdom Metazoa; phylum Chordata; class Mammalia; order Rodentia; family Cricetidae; genus Microtus; species Microtus pennsylvanicus. The sequence continues at coordinate 60,151,217 of NC_134582.1, forward strand.
TCCCTTGCAGCTGGCATGACCAAGCAGAGCATCTCCTGCCCTGCCTTGCCCCCAAGGGCCCCAAAGCCAGTGGAACAGAGAACCGCCCCTGAAACATCTCCTTTGCCTCTGAAAATTGATGGTGCTGAGGAGGACCCCACCGCAGGGTCGCTGGACCTCTCCGAGGACCAGTATTTTGTGAGAAAGGGCGCGCAGGACGTCTTCGCGGTCTCTTACCCGTTCTCATCTCCACTCCACCTCCAGCTGGCCCCCAGATCCTGTGGGGACGGTTCCCCATGGCAGCCACCTGCCGACCTATCCGGACTCTCGATAGAGGAAGTGTCCAAGTCCTTACGGTTCATTGGTTTGTCTGAAGACGTCATAGCTTTCTTTGTCACGGAAAAGATCGATGGGAATTTGCTTGTTCAGTTAACGGAAGAAATCCTCTCAGAGGATTTCAAACTAAGCAAACTGCAGGTGAAGAAAATAATGCAGTTTATAAATGGCTGGAGGCCCAAGATATAGGCAAATGTCCCTGGTCAGCGTGAAACAGAGCTGGGAAACGTGTGCCAGCAGGGTGGGCGGGGTCTCAAATCCACGTTTTTGCACTAAAAAAAAGAGAGAGAGAAAATAACGAAACAAAACAAAAGCCGTCTGTAAATAGAGCTAGAGAAAGTCTTACTATGCAGACTCCATTTCTGAATGGTGAACAGGCTATTTTGTACATCAATAAAGATGCTGCACAGAACACTTAGAGGTGTGCCTTGTACGTCACTCAACATTCAACAGCTGCTAAAAGAACTAAAGTCATATTCAGAGAACTCATTTTTACTCCAGTGGGTTTTCAAGAAGGCATGGTATTTATTACAAACAGCCAAAGCTGAAAGACATAAACACTTGGGAGCAGTCCCTTCCGCGGGGAGTCAACGTCCGTCCGTCCGACAGTTACTTGTATTCTGCGGCTTGCTTTGCTTCATGCCAATTGTTTAACTCTCGTGCCTGACAATGTTAGTGGTGTGAAATGACACTTTGATGTTATATGCTTGGTGGAGATCATTTTATCAAAAGGCATTTTCCAAAAATCATGATTTGATGGAGAACATCTGATGTCCTTGAATGACACAGATCTTGACCATTTGATCTGTACCTGCTGCTAGTTTTATTGAGCAGAGAAAAAACAAAATAGGTATGTGTGTGTTCCTATGCAGCACATGCAGATATGTTGAAATGTAATTTTTGAATCTGATATTTTAAATAACATCTGTTAATTTTCTAATATCCATTGAGGTTTTAGGGGGCCTTTAACCGAGTGAATTCTCTAAGACCAGTTGGCAGGATGATTCTAAAGAGTCTCAGACCCTACCTTTGAAGCTTGGCCTCATAGGCTCCACCCTGAAAACTCAGGAGTGATCAGTCAGGAGTGATCAGTCAGGAGTGTTGAAGGATTTAATGTGATATCTAAGCCCTGCGAGGGCTGATTCCTACAGACCCATGTGATGGTTGGGGACACAACAGCCACCTTCCTCCCATGTGTCCCAGGGAGAAATCTGAAAAGCGTTTCTCCACAGATGTGAGGTCTTCTCTCCACACCTCTTGTGTTAGGAAAGCTCGTGACTCAGACAGACCACCTCTCTGTTATATACGCCACATCTCTGCACTGATTCGTAAATATCAATGAGTACTTGCTCATTCCACAGACCTCCTGTTTCTATTCCTCTAAAGTAATAATAATAACAACTAATAATAATAATTAGCATACTCATATTCTGAGAATTCTAGAACGTATCTAAGGATTTTGCTAAATGTGATTAAATACTTTAAAATATAGCATCATATCCCCACCCTTGGCTCTTTGAAGGCATATAACCTCAAAGAGTTCCTGTTTTTTTCTGAGCAACAAATATACCCTCCAAACAGTTACTGGGTCTGTCCCCAGATTCTAACTGGGCAGACAATCTCTTACCAAGATGCACGCCAGAGCTTCTCAGGTGAGGTTGTTTGGCCACCAGGAGGTAGTGTATTCTGAAGGATTGACCATATCATGTCTTCCTACTCACCAAAAAAAGAAATAACTGTTAAGAGCAAGAGTCAGCAGCCAGCACTTGCAGTCCTGTGAAGTACGTCACTATTTCTTTCCGTTAGAAAGCTCCTTCATTCCATCTTGTGATTTAGAGCTGAGATGAATTGATACCTAGTCTAGTTTGTCATTTCTGATCACATTAAAAGAAGCAAAGTTCGTTATCCCATCCTAACATGCATCCTAGATGTAAATACTACAGTGCAAGTCAAAAGAATCTTACATAAAACTAAGCAGCTGGAGTGCTTCAGAAGCCATTCATGAATCGGTGAAGTTCCTGTTCTGCCCTCTCACAGCCAAGACTTGTGGAAAATCTGTTTCAGAAAGCAACCCTCAGTGAGAGGAACTAACTCCTTAGAAAGTTTGCCTCGCCCAAGAGCATTACTTCCCTTGAGAATGAAGACAGACAACCTGCAGTAGAGGCACCGTGATCACCGCTGACAAACCTTCCTTTGTCCATCCTCTAGTACCCAGCACTTGACCGTGATTCTCAAGCTCATCCGCAGGCCACAGGGTTGGCTTGCATTTACTGTGAAGGTTGTCCCCACATAAACAATTGCCGTGATGCATCTTTTGCAAGAACCTTAAAATAAGATTGTCCATCTTCTTTTAGTTTGCTTTGGTCCTGGCGTGCTTGTGCCAACTCTGTATTGATTGGGATCCTGGAACCTCCCTGAGAGCAAGAATAGGCCTTGGAATCAGGCATTGATTGGACATTCACTGAGCCCTTTCTGTGTGCCAGACCCGAGGCTGAGGAAAGAGATGACCCCCGCCCTCTGAGAACTTGTTTATGTTTCAAAATCACGGTTGCTGACACTGTGTGTGCATGAGAGACTCTGGAGTTTTCCTGGAAGGTGGATTTATGGAGAGTATTGTGTCCCATCTTTAAGGAGCCCACAGACGGAAGCAATGACAGCCCCTTCTAAGACATACAGTAAACACCCCAAGACACTAACACTTGGAATACTTTAGAGGAAAAATGCATCTGTCTTTCACTGTCTCCTGTTTTCTTTTACTGACTTGGAATTTTTTAATGATAATTAGTACTGGCATTTCTGAAAGCCACAAATAAGTATAATTGCCACTTCTGAGCTGAGCACCTGTCTGCGGAGGATGTTGGCTAGACAAGGAATTCATAAGCCAGCAGAGGGAAAGAGACATGCTACACAGAGCAGAAGGCAGAAACAGCTCTCGCCTTCCACATCCCACCGTGGAACCTCTTCCAACCAGCCAGGTCAAGACAATACCTCTCTCTTTTTGTGGCAGATTCCCTGCAACCCCGTAAGTGACTGTGGGACTTGTGGAGAAGTACTGTCTAAACAGGATCTTTGGGTGATCCTTAAACTCATGTCTAAAATCTTCCTGCCCCATCCCATCAGGAAAGAGCATCAGCAATAAAACAAGCCAAGCAGCTGAAATGTAAAATACGAAGTCAATTCAGAGTGAAAACTCCAGCATTCTCCCACCAATCCTGCCACAGAATCTTCCAACTCCCTGCACGTTCTATCTTTAAGTTGAACTGCTCAAGTTTATGAACTGTGAAATGTCCATGTATACTCTCTCAGCCCACACACACCATTCAAATTTATGAAGTTGTACCAAACTGCCCATTCAGCTAAATTGTAGTGTTTATTCTTATCTTGCAGAAATGCCACAGCCTTATGGGAAATGTGATAGTTCATTCCAGCTGGTCAGATACCCGCATAACAAGCACCACTCTCATTGCCCAGCCACCTGCCTAGCATGCACTCACCTCCTTGAGATTTCAGGGGGTAAGTGTGGACGGATGGAGAGCCCTTCATTTTCCTAGTGTGTTCCTCATGCCTAACATCTGGAAGTGTATACCCCGAGTAGCAAACTGGGGGACAAAATACTTCTCCAAAGAACCCAATAAATTTGTGTTGCAGTCTACCAAAAAGCTTAACATCTGTTGGACACATGAGGCTTTCAGAAACATTTCCATAACACCCATTGCTATTGCTTTTCTGAAAATCTGAAGCTGCTAAGGAAAGAAGAATCAAAGGGCCAGAGAACAAACGGGGCCAACAGGATTTTTATTATGCTGTGGGTTTGTAATGTAGGATCCTGGTGGCCCTATCATGTCAAGTTCACATTTCTGAGTTTTCAAGACTTCTTGTTTTACAGTTTGCCTCGTTGTGATGATAAGAAACAAGTAAACGTCTCAAGCTAGGTGCAAACCTCGTCTGTAGCTGTGCTCCTCTATCTAACTCCAAAGCTATGCCTTTTGTCACAGAGCTTAGCGGATGGTGAGTTCCCTTGGTTTACAGTGTCCTGTAGGATAGGACTTAGATAATCCCCTACTCATAAACCTGACCCCTGTCTTTATATTATGTTCCATTTGGAATATTGCTTCATCTAAGACTCAGAAAAAAAGTGAAACTCAAGAAGTTAAGAAATTTTCCTTCACTTAAATGGAAATTGTAGTTTCTAAGGATTTTGGAAGTGTCTGTACAGTTTCTTGGCTGGGGAAACAGTGGGCTGCTAACTCCATGTCAGCAGTTGGTTGTGTTGCTTTCCAGAGCGTTATCTAATGGGCCCAATGTGTACCTCAAGAGAATCCAGTATGTTATGTCAAAAATAATCCATTGTCTGTTGATTTAAATGGTTCTGAAATGTCTATAAATAAAGAAATTTTCAAGGTTGCTCTAGTGGTTTTTCCTGACCTAGTACTGACTTCTCAAAGGCCTCATTCTCCAACCTCTCAGACATGAGGAACTAGAAAGGGATTCTAATACTGCAAACCCCATTCTGAATTGAGACAGGCAAGATAAAAGCAACAGTTTATAGACTCTGGTAACCAGGCAACCATGTCATTCAAAAAAGGACCCAGTACCTGTGTGGTCAAAAAACAAGTGCAGATATCTTTTAATTCGAAAGAAAGTATACATGTTCCAGTGAGAGGGGAACTAATGCAAATTCTGTCTTTGGTGTCAGTGTTGTTCAGCTGATGCAGAGATGGCCCAGAGCAGCGCTCCCAGGTGCTGGTGAGGAGGCAGGCCTATTCCCCCTACTGTATAAGTAAGTTTTACAGAGAGACTGGAGGATGACAGATTGGTTAGAGTTTTCATTGTTCTCAACTTATCATGAAATCACTTCCCACATCTTATTTCTCAATCAGAGGACTCCCAGAGTCATTCATGCCCCCATTTCCTACAGTCCCACTTTCCCAGAGCTAAGCACTTGAAGAACCATACACATGACTAAACCTAAAAGCTCTAAGTCGGGGTCCTAATAATGCCTACCTTGGGTATACTGGGATGCTCCACAAACGATATTGCTGAGAAATTTGAAACTGGAAATAAGTTGCATTAAGACCACATGTCCTCTGATTCCTATGGAACAGGCTAGAAAATACATAATCTACTGAAAATATTAAGCACAGGATGCATCCTACTTTGCCCAATTGACTTTCACCTATGCCTGCTCACCTTGGCCCCTTCTTGCTTGGATGATTCATCTATATGCTTTGGGTATTATTAGGCAGTATCCAAAGGCTTTGTACATTATGCTCTTCATAATGAGAGAGCCACCTATGTGTACCCAGCCCTTACGAGCTCCCCATTCCTTGGCCTCCAGAGTCTTCAAAGTTAGAGGATTCTTGAGCAGATGTTGAATGGCAGAACATCTGTAAATGGAGACTGTGTTTTCATTTCCTGGCCACCCAGACCTGGTTAATCACATAGAAACCATATTAATTACAACACTGTTTGGCCAATGGCTTAGCGTATTCCTAGCTAACTCTTACATCTTAAATGAATCAATTTCTATTGATTTACATATTGCCACGAGGTTATAGTTTTACTGGTAATGTTCCTATCTTTCTCCTTCAGTGATTATATGGTATCTCCTTGACTCTGTCCTCTCTCTCTCTCCTTCCCTCACTCTCTCTTTTTCTGTTTGGATTTCCCACCTGGCTTTACTCTGCTAAGCCTTGGTCAAAATAGCTTTATTCATCAACCAATAAAAGCAACACATATACAGAAGGACATTCCACATCATCTCCCCTTTTCTGTCTAAATAAAAAGGAAGGTTTTAACTTTAACACAGTCAAATTACATGTAACAAAACAGTTATCAAGCAAGAATTACAGTTACAATATTTAGTCTATTTGTAGCTGGCAAAAATTAAAGAAAATATTCTATCTTTGTGAGTCCAAAGTTTCATATCGAATTTATCTTTTAATATAGCTAAAGAAAATTATAATTTTAACTATCTGTCTTCAACTTTATCAAAGACCCCAGAAGAATATAATATTACCCAAGTAAACAGGAAGTGCATTGTAAAGAGCTTTCAAAACTCTAGAATTGACAGAGACATCTTGCTGCCTGGACAGTCACCCAAACTTCTGTAGTGTTAGGGCATCCATCTTCAGCCTACAGGACCATAGTATCTGGCAGACTTTTCTATGAAGCAGGAAATTTGAAAGACTGTTTTGCCTATATTGCAGTTTGTTAGTCACTTTCTTCTGAGTCTTGCAGAATGTCTGGCAGACTCGTTTATGAAGTAGGAAGTCTGAAGGACTGTCTAGCCTTCTTTTGACAGTTTAAACGGTCATTTTTCTGTGGGTCCTACATGTCCAGTTTATACAGCATACCATCAAGCAGTCCCAGCCAGAGCATTTTCTTGCCCAAATGGCTAGCAAACTCCATAAAGGAACCTCTTCGATGCCCATCATCCTACTGAAGTATATTGGTGGTGCTAGAACCAGACATGTCTCACTGTTGAGAAATGTCTAAGTTCTTAAAACATTTTAAATGTCATATTCTGAGGTCTTTGAAGTGTTGAAGATTGTCTACTTAACTGAAATATATCTCTGTATATCTAGAAAACCTAACTAATATAATTAAAAGTTTAATTATTATAGATGACTATCTATAAATCTGTATTTCTTAACTATACATTACATTTTTAAATGAGCTGATGAATATAATACTTTAAACAAGAGTAGAAATATATATATATATTACAGTTTAACTAAATCAACCTTAAATTTGTATCAATAGACCAAAATCCATACTAATGTAAAGTATTTATCTCTTTATCATATCCCCTTTTTTTAGAAATTGACTGTAATCATTAACCACTTATGACCAACCCTTTTAAAATGAAAACAAACATCTATAAACAACCATTTTGGGAATTTGGACATAGTTTTCTCCAAACTTCTTTCAGCTGTTTGTTGGGCAAAATATTTTTAGGGTTCATGGAAATCAGGGGGCTCTTGTTCTATCAAACCACATTAGCCTGGAAGGAATCCACAGGTTCCCATCCTCTGTGGAAACAAAAGCAGAACCTCTTTTCCAAAGTAACGTATTCTTAGACTCAAATTTTGAAGTTAAAATACCTTTAAAATATATATGTTTGTTTAGTTTAGAAGCCCCCAGAATCAAATGTCTCTCTGTAGTCAAAAAAATTCAAAGAAAACATAATAATATACATAAGCTAGATTCTTTGTGTATTTTTCATCTTTTTGTGGCCCATTTTTTTAAGTTCTCTTTTTCCCTTAAGAACCTCAGTTTAATATCCTTAAATTATTTTTATCTGTATGTCTTTTATCCTCTGTCTTTAAAGGCCTTTTTTTTTCTATCTCTGTCTTTAATGTGCATCTGTAATCTTTTTCTGACCAGGAGCATTTTTTAAAATGCTAAGCAGGCATGGCTAGGACTAAAGTTATAGCTTTGCCTGTTGTCTTCACCCCATCCAACATGGCAGAGGTATGTTCAGAACCTCTGCAAGTCATGCTCACTGCCCCAGCTCCAGGGATGCAACCAGTCTATGTCACCATTAAACTACTTATGGCATGCTGCCTGCAAACCCCATTTAAGTGATTTATAGCAGGACCCCCTAGAAAGAGCTAGCCTTTTGTGCTGCCAGCATGAGTCAGGAAGTCATCTCTTAAAGAAGTCACACATTTGTTTGCCACCAGCAAATAGAACCTATTTTTAAAATGTGGCCACCAGGAAGCTGCAATTGATTCACATTTTTGTGGGTCTAGAAGCTTTTTTTAAGCTTTCTTAGGCTTTATGTGGATGTATGTTGCCAAACATTGGGTGCCAACTTGTAAATGGAGACTGCACTTTCATTTCCCGGTCACCCAGATCCAAATAATCACACAGAAACTCTATTAATTACAACACTGGTTTGACCAATGGCTTAAGCATCTTAAATTAACCAAGTTCTATTAATCTATGTATTGCCATGAGGCTGTGGCTTATTAGTAATGTTCTGGTATCTCTTTCCTTTGGCAGCTACATCATGGCATCTCCTTGACTCCACCAACTTCTCTCTCTCTCTCTCTCTCTCTCTCTCTCTCTCTCTCTCTCTCTCTCTGTGTGTGTGTGTGTGTGTGTGTGTGTGTGTGTGTGTGTGTGTGTGTGTTCTCTGTTTGGATTTCCCACCTGGCATTACTCTGCTAAGCCATTGGCCAAACAGCTTTATTCATCAACAAATAAAAGCAACACATATACAGAAGGACATCCCACATCAAACACTGTGACATTCCTAGGAGTGGGTGATTACTGTGCCTTGAAGATCAAGGCATTAGTCACAGAATAACAGGATGAAGCTGAGTCAAATGAGGTGCAGGGGATGCAGCTCAGTGAGAATGCATGGGTTCAGCATGTGTGAGGCCCTCAGTTCAATCTTCAGCACCCAAAAATCAAAGGCAAATGAATGACGTCATTGGCACTCCCACATAAAAAAGAGAAGCAGATTATAAGAGAATGAGACATAAAGTTTTTGGTGACCCCAAGTTGAGTTTGTGTCATGACCATTGATGGATGCAGTGAGAATTTCTTACAAGTACATTTTTCTTACAACTTGAACCAGTGACTTAGTGATGGATATGAAAATGAACCAAGAGCAGTTTGTTTCACAGGTGGCCACAAATATTGGCTTCAACAGATACAGTCCATTGAAAGATAGTACATGTGGTGGAGTGTTCTCAGGCCAGAGGCAGTGGGGAAAGATAACAGGTCTGTGTCCTCCAAGATACAGTGACCCAGGAGATATGGCACAACAGAGTTTTAAAGCAAGCAGAACTTTGGAAACCTACTCTCTTAACTTCACAGGAATAAGAGTCACACTGTGTCAATCCCTCCAGAGCCCACGTGGGCTATCACGAGGGATAGAATTAGAACGTTCTCCTCCATTGTGTAATCATCACAAACCTCCTGATTCCCCCCCCCCCGCTGTTAGCTTCCATAAATGATAGGAAGGCTTTGCCATGGATGTGTGACACACGCTACTGTGATCCTCTAGCTTCTGTCCTTAGGCTGAAAAAAATCAATCAGAAGGCAATCCTCAACTGATCCTCCCCAGTAGGTACTAGCTAGAATCGAGGAAACTGCCTACTGGGCTTAGTGGCACCCCTGTAATCCCAGCACTTGAGAGTCACTGAGGCAAGAGGATTTCTATGACTTCAATACCAGCCTTACTGCATACCAAGGCTCTCTGTCCAAAAAGAGAAGGAAAGATAGCCAGAAAGAGAGAAATAAAAACTTCTGCTTGTAAAACAGAAGCTGGGCTGAAGAGGTGGCTGAGCAAATAAATACTTGTTTCTGTTCCAGACACCCTGAGTTCAGTGCCCGGTACCCACGTAGGCAGCTCACACCTAGCTAGGATCCAGGGCACTCAATACCCTCATGCCTTCCACAATAGACACATATACACAAGTCATAAGTCTTTTTTCTTTAAAGAGCCTCTGAGCAAAGCTTCTCCTTCATCCAAAGCGATGGCTCAGTAGAAATTCAGATAACCTGTAGGCACACTTCATCTGGCTGTGTCCAAGCTATATACTAGAAACAGCTTATGAAGGGAACAGCAAGGGAGAAGGAAACTGTAATGTCAAATATGGCCACTAGGTGGCAGACTCTTCCACCCATGACAGTTGATGATAGACTTTAATGACAAACCAAGGATCATTTCAAAGCATAAAACTGATTTGTCATAGGGCCTGCTCCTTCTTGCTTCAGAGATCTGATGCTCCTTTCTGCCTTAATAATACAGACAATTAGAAATGAAAGCGTTTTAATGAAAAAGATATATAAAGATAATAGAAAACTAAACAGCTCTCATTATGGAGGTGAGTGACCTTTATAAATTTGCTTTTTAGTAGTTTAGATTTCTATCTTGGAATGTTGTGTTTGGTGATTTATGTTTTTACTTAGTCATGCTTAGCTAGCTTTTTCAAACTTTGGTGATTTGGGAATGGGGGTCACGGAGGAACCTGACCGCTGGGAGGGAGTCACAGCTCACACTGCGGGCTGCTGAGGTCATGGTCCTTTGTCACATCACCCCTGCTGCCCTATTTGCTTTCTGCTGCTGTGATAAACACAGACCAAGACCAACTTAGGGAGGAAAGAATGTGTTTGGCTTACAGGTGACAGTCCATCATGGATACAGCCAAGGCAGAAGCATGGAGCAGAAGCTGAAGCAGAGACCACAAAGGAAAGGAATTTACTGGATGCACCCCTCGGCTGGCTTGCTCCACTATCTTTCTCCCTCCCTCCCTCCTTTCTTTCTTTTTTTCTTGTTTGTTTTTCGAGACAGGGTTTCTCTGTGTGGCCCTGGCTGTCGTGGAACTCATTCTGTAGACCAGGCTGGCCTCAAATTCAGACATCTCCTGCCTCTGCCTCCCAAGTGCTAGGATTCAAGCTGTGCACCACCGCCCTACAACTACCTTTCCTAAAGAGTCCTAGTGCACTGGACCGTCCTTCATCAGTTAGCAGTTAAGAAGCACATCCACAGACACGCCCACAGGCAAATCCGATGGGGGCAAGGTCTCTAATGAGGCTTCCTGTTCCCAGGTGTGTCTAGGTGCGTTTCAAGTTGACAAAGCTACCTGTGACTCCTCGGCTCTAAGATTCTCTCTATTCTGTGTTGTGGGATGTTATTTTAACCATGTAAGGATGTGTTAAATTGGTTACACTGCTTTTGTTAAACTATGTAAAGGTGTACGGCTGTGCCACCTGATTGAGCTAATACAAGGATGAACAGCCAGTAGCTCAGCATAAGAGGGATGGGTGGGGCTGGCAGGTAGAGACAATAAGTAGGAAGAGAAACCTAGGCTCAAGGGAGGGAAGAGAAGAAGGAGGGAGAATGAGGGAGAAAGAGGACATGCCCAGGGCCAGACAGGCATGGAGACAGCAGCAAAGCAAGATACACAGGAAGAAAGATAAAAGGCCTGAAGGTATAACGTAGATGAAGAGAGACAGGTTAAATAAGTTGTAAGAGCTAGTGGGACAAGTATAAGATAAGGCAGAGCATTCATAACTAATAAGAAATTTCCGTATCATGATTTGGTGCTAGCCGGTGCCCAAAAGCAAAGGCCTGCTACAGTTCTGTGTATATGGGACTAGAGGGAGCCAGGTTTACTGTTTTCCTTCATCTGAATTTGAAAAAGTTCAGGCATTTTCCTACTGAAGCAAATGTATTCATCATCATTTATTTTCATTGTGTATGGTGTAGTATGTGTGTGCATATACATTTATTGTCGTTGTGTATGGTGTAGTATGTGTGTGCACATGCATTTATTTTCACTGTGTAGGGTGTAGTATGTGTGTGCACATACATTTATTGTCATTGTGTATGGTGTAATATATGTGTATAGATACATTTATTGTCACTGTGTATGATGTAGTATGTGTGTGCACATGCATTTATTTTCACTGTGTAGGATGTAATCTGTGTGTGCACATACATTTATTGTCACTGTGTATGATGTAGCATGTATGTGCACATACACTTATTGTCATTGTGTATGGTGTAGTATGTGTGTGCACATACATTGTCTGTGAGTCTTGAGACTGACCACTTGAGGCAGGAGCACTTAGGAACCCTTTTCTGAAACCTGAGCTCTTCTTCTCACACCTTGAGAGCTCTTACTGTACTTGGCCTCCAGAGCAGTGGGTCCCACCCTCCAGTGGAGAGCCTTCAACCCTGCCTTCTGCTTCTCTCTAGTCACACGGTCTTATAGTACGTCAGTTGTGAGCATGGTGTTTTATGTGTTCATGTGGCCCTGTGTGGAGATGAGCTATGGAGGTCGTTCTGCATTCTTTCTCAGGCCCAGAGACTTCATTTGAATTCCTTGTTTCCTTAGACAAGAACAGGACTTGGGTTCTTGTCCCCATGACGGGGTCTCCCTGGGGCACATTGTTCAGCAGTAAGATGTCCTTGTTGTCGGACCCTGGGTGATGGTAAGGTGTGGATGACATCTGTTCTGGATGAAGAAAGGCAGCATGTTGAGCTGTGGTGATCACGTGTGAAGAACCGTGATCCACCAGCCACTCGGTTCATCCCTGAAAACTCATCATTTGGAACATGGAAGGAGAATTAATTTCTCCTTCACGGATGAAGTAAGAGGTAGGAGAAGGAAGTGCTTCCTGTTATCCCGTTAGCTCTCGGGAATATCTGCAGAGCAAAAGAGTGAGGGACATGTGCCGTGAGCAGCCCTGGCAGCTCCTTTGACAGGCACGTGTGTTATTGACTGATCACCCCAGCAGGTTGCCAGTACTCACCACATTTAAAGATCCCATCTTCCACTCAACAGACATCATTCGTTCCTGACTGTCACTTACTGTCAGGGAGGTGAATTAGTCAGGTTTTTTTTGTTTGTTTGTTTCTATGACAAATACCTGAAAAAAAAATCATTTAAAAGGAGAAAGGACCGATTTCATCTCCATGTCTGAGTTTCTGTCCATGCTTGGCTGACCCCATTGCTTTCTGTCCTATCACAGTGGAAGGCTGTGTAAGCTCACCTCGGGACTGCAAGGAAGCAAAGAGACAGGAAGGGGCAGGAGCAAGATGTTTCCTTCTGAGTCACACTTGGTGCAGGAGAATTGTCTGTATTATGTCTATCTGTTTTAAATAAAAGCTTATTGGCCAGGCAGGAAGTATAGGTGGGTCAACCAGACAGGAAATAGAGGCGGGACAATGAGAACAGTATTCTGAGAAGCAGGAAGTTCCCTCCACAGTTCTGCCCAGACTACCAAAGAAGCAAGATGTGAGCTTCCCTGCTGAGAAAGGTACTGAGCCATGTGGCCAACATAGATAAGAATAATGGGTTAATATAAGCTACAAGAACTAATAAGTAGCCTGAGCTAATGGGCCAATGAGTTTTATAACTTATGGAGATCTCTATGTGATTTTCTTTGGGGCATGCCGGCTCTGGGGTACTGGGCAGGACAGAAACCCCAACAATCAGGCCCTCATGTTACACACACTCCCAGTGACATTCTGCCAATGAGTCTCACCACCCAAAAATGCCATCGTTATAAATCAACTCCAAGTATGGTGAATCCATTGCTTAGGTCTGTGCCCTCAGGATCCAATCACTTCCAGTAGTGGCAACACATGTCCCCTTTGCAGAGGTGAGGGGGGTCACTTAAAATCAGACCCTAGAGGGTGTGGCTTAGTGTTTAGAGAATGATGAGAGAAGTGCACAGTAGTTACTGGGCTATGGATCCCCATTATCTCTCAAGGTAGCTCAGTTGCTCTCCTCACTCACTGTTTATAGAAACAGATCTCAGGCACAAACTGGCCTTATGCAAGCTAGCTGAGCCCTCTGCCCCTGATGGGCATTTCCAGCCTCTGGCTTCTCTCTCCCTGGGTTTTCTTATGTCTTTATTCACACTCCTCCAATTCCTCATTTCCCTAAATTCCTCTTTTGCTCTCTCTTCGCACCCCCAGTTTGCTTGTTGTGATGTTTTAAAAGATCTTCTGTCCCAATGTTCAGCAAGTCACTTACGTTCTGAAACCAACTGCACTGGAGAAACGTGTGGGTCTCAGAGGCAGATAGAAGGAAGTCTGCCTGCTGGTCGGCAGTTGTGTGGGTTCGTTCATAAAGAAGTCTGGGTTCTTTTTCATGGGCATCTCCTATTCAGTAGGCCCTATAAATTAAAAAAAAAAAAACCTCTACCTCCCTTAAGTTGCTTCTGGTCAGGTCAAGAAGAAAAGTAGTTAATGCAGCTGTCAGAAATAGTGGTCATCACTCCCATTTTACGAACAAGAACATAGCACCATAATTACATGAGTAACAAGGAGTAAAGTCCCAACTCAAACAGAATTAAACTCACTGGAGTAGATGATGGATGCAAACCTTGCACTTCTTTGAGACATGCTTGGCCCCAGAAGTAGCTGCCAATGCTCTGGGGGAGGAGGGGCAGGGTTATGTGGCAAAAACAATTGTGGGAATAAACAAACAAGGTTTTCCCATGAAGCGAGGCATCCTGACCCAGGCCAGAGTGTGTAGGCTGTTGAGTACAGGACATTCTTGTAGACCAAGGAGAGCTGGAGAGAGAAAGCACAAGTCTGTTCTTAGAGGCATTGTGGGTGTCGGTGTTAGTGTTGTCAACTTGGTTATTGTATTATTATAATAAATAAATAAATAACTTATGGACACTACTACTGTGTCTTGTTGATTGAGGCCCCAAAGAGTGAGCAGCATCCAAAGGAAACCCTGTCCCATCTCTCTAAGGAAGATGATTTCTGCATATGTTGTCAGAAGGCCCTTGAACAAGGGAGGCAAGAAGCCCAGGAGCAGCAGCCTGTTGTTCCACATGTCCTGCAATATTAACACCAGCACATTGCTCTGAAGAAACAGGGAACAAAGAGAAACAGAGAAGTTGCAGAATATGCTAAACGTTTGGTCCTGAGGATGAAAGAAGTCAAGGGAAAAAACAGGAACAGATGGCCAAGAGAAGTAGGCTGCCATCGCTGAGAGCTTCTACTTCTAGTTCTGAACCAGGTAAAACTGAGTCTTTGACAAATAAATGGTCAGAGAGGGACTCTTGGAAAGAGTGGCTTCTAAACTTGCATGATAAGTAGGAAGACAAAGAGAAGGAGGGAGAAGGTTCAAGGAATAACACAGGAGTCTCAAAGTCCTAGAGACAGAAGAGAACAGAGCTTAGTTTCATAAGGCATCCAGCGGTAGAGTAGTGGTAAAGAACCCAAAAGAATCAGTCGACATGGATGGAGCCCTTCCACAACAGGCTCTGCATAGCTCACACGAACATAGAGCATCCCCACAAACAGCCAGTGGAAAGTGAGCTGGAAGTAGGCTAACCCTGGATGCTGAGGAGCAAAGCAAGAGGAAGTAATTCATATAAGAAGTGATAGGAACTGGGTGAAATGCCACTAGGCAATGCAGAGGAATCCATCAACTCTGACAAAGTTGAGGAGGCAATATTTGGGCTGGGCTCACCTATTGTGGCCAAAGATGTTTGAAACGTGTGTCACTCCCTGCCCCCACCCCGGCTCCACATGCCAGTGAGTCTCACAAGCCTTAACCCCCTTCTCCTGATACAACATGGGAGAAGTAAAACTTCAACTTTATGACAATATCCCATGGTTCCTGGGCATTAAAAAAAAATTATAGTGCACACTTCCATTGGTCCCTCCCACCGTCGCTACTACCCCAGCCCATATGTCCAAACTTAGTCTCCAGCGTCATGATATTGGGAGATGGGCTGTGGGGAAGTGTTAGGTCATAAGGATGGAACCCCTGGAAATAGGACTGGTTCACTTGTCGAGAAACATCCTGGACTGGAGAGATGGCTCGTCACCACACCGCTCTTCCAGAACGCCAAAGTTCAGTTTCTAGAATGCATGTCAGGTTGTAGTTGGTTGTTTTTATGCTCTTTGGTGATTCACAACTCAGCTCTCAAATAAAACACATGTTAGCTTACTCTTTCTTATAAATACCCAGCCTTAGCTTGGCTTGTTTCTAGACAGCTTTTCTTAACTAATTATCCAATCTATCTTTTGCCTCTGGACTTTTACCTTTCTCTATTTCTATCTTTCCTTCTAATTCCGTGCCAGGCTGTGTGGCTCAGGGCCTGGCCCTGGCAGCCTACTCTTCTTCTTTGCTCACTCCTTGATCTCTTCCTCCCAGATTCCTCCTCCTCTTTATTCTCTGTCTGTCAGCCCCACCTGTTCTTTCTCCTGCCTTGCTATTGGCCACTCAGCTCTTTATTAGACCAATCAGGTGTTTTAGACAGGCAAAGAAACACAGCTTCACAGAGTTAAACAAATGCAACATAAAAGAATGCAACACATCTTTGCCTCATTAAACAAATGCTCCATGGCATAAACAAATGTAACACATCTTTAACTGAGATTCCACAACACCAGACTGCTTACAACTTCACATAGCTCCAGCTCCAGAAGATCAATGCCATCTTCCAGGTTTCGCTAACACCTGTACATAACTCCCCCCCCCCCACACACACACAATTGAAAGTAAAGTCTTTTTTTCTTTTAAGAAAAAAAGATACCTAGGAGCTAACTAGCTCCATTCTCCACCTGAAGACATGATAAGAAGGCAGCATCTGTGAGAACACAGGCCTTCACCAGACATCTAGTCTTCTGTGCGTGAACTCCCAGCTTCCGGTTACAATCATAAATAATGCAGTCTATGGCATTTTGTTATAGCTGCCCAAATAGACTTTCCTCAGGCCAGAATCCCTGCCAGATCTTTCACTTCTGAGTACAGGGATGCAATGGGACTTTTATCCACATATGCGCCATACAGATCTCTCAGGAGTGGTCTCTGAGAGGGATGGATGTATCAGATGGTTTGTGTCAGAGATAATGAAAGGGGAGATTAGCTTTGCTTTGCTATCATAGTGGATGGGAAAGCATTTGAAATGATCCTTTTAGCAGAATTATCAAAGTATCTTAAAGAAGAAAATTAAGTTTATTGCTTTAGATATGTTGAACATACAGATCATGATCTGATCTACAGCTAAGTGCCCAGTTGCCTGACTGAAATTTGACAAGATCTCTCCAAACATTAGCGAAAGCTTCCAAATGGCACACAGCCACTGGCCATGTGTCCTAGAGAGCACCAGGCCCTGAGTTTATAGCTCCCGCCAATCCCTTCAGGAAATGTACTTGACGTTCTCACAACTAGGAGATAATCTGTGATCAAGAAAAACCACCCACAGCCTCATACTGATTACTTTAACATTGCTGTCACAATACTGCAAGAATAACTTGAAGGAAGAAAAGTTAGTTTGGCTCACAGTTTCAGAAGGTTTCAGTCCGAAATCTCAAGGTCCAAATCAGGAGCAGATGGAGAAAGAGTACGAGCAAGGAACTCAGGACCGCGAGGGGTGCACCCACACACTGAGACAATGGGGATGTTCTATCGGGAACTCACCAAGGCCAGCTGGCCTGGGTCTGAAAAAGCCTGGGATAAAACTGGACTTGCTGAACATAGCGGACAATGAGGACTACTGAGAACTCAAGAACAATAGCAATGGGTTTTTGATCCTACTGCACATACTGGCTTTGTGGGAGCCTAGGCAGTTTGGATGCTCACCTTACTAGACCTGGATGGAGGTGGGTGGTCCTTGGACTTCCCACAGGGCAGGGAACCCTGATTGCTCTTTGGGCTGATGAGGGAGGGGGACTTGACCGGGGGAGGGGGAGGGAAATGGGAGGCGGTGGCAGGGAGGAGGCAGAAATCTTTAATAAATAATTTAAAAAAAAGAAAATTGCTATAAATATCTGTCTCATGCAGATATGTAGAAGTACAATAAAATTTAATTATAATAAAAAAAAGAAGGTTTCAGTCCATCATGATTGAGAAGCACAGCCGAGTAGTTCAGTTAATGGTGGACAAAGTGTGTAGCAAAGACTGTGCACACATACATACACACATGCACACCAAGTGTGTTCACAAATGCATACACACAGGTATATACACACATGCACACACACACATATACACATATACATACACACATACACGCACACACACATACTTACACACTTTCCTCTTTTGCCCCCGAGCAGTATGAGACTTTCACGAGAACCACACCATGAAGATGTGTTTCTCTCACTGTTAATAAAAAGATGATTGGCCAATAGCTAGGCAGGACTTTGGGGGCTGAGAAAATGCTGGGAGAAAGAAGGACAAAGTCTGAGGAGTCTTGAGCCAGACATGGAAGAAGCAACATGGGAAGTTAATAGATGAGGTAAATGAGCCTCAGGGCAGCACACAGATTAATGGAAATGAGTTAATTTAAGTTGTAAAGGCTAGCTAGTAACAAGACTAAGCTATTGGCCAAACATTTATAATTAATACTAAGTCTTTGTGTGGTTATTTGGGAGCAACTAGCAGGACACAGAGAAACTCTGCCTACAAAAAAAAAAAAAGATTCTTCAACCATGCTTTTGGATACTTCAGCCTGAGGATCATGAACTAAACCAAACTGCTGTTCTTTAGATGTTACTCAATCTCAGGTACTGTGAAAACTGAAAATACATACTTGCCACAGGACTAACTCAGAAGTGAATATAACAAAGCCAGTTTCTTAACCTATAGTGCTAGTGATATAGCATACATCTTACATTTCCGTCTTTGCTGTTCTATCGCTTTCAGCATAAACTATACGTTTACTGCTGACACTTATTGCCTGTGCTGGGTAACTTTGTTGTTTGTGGTTGGTGCATTGGTGTGTTGGTAGGTTGGTGTGTTGGTTTGTTGGTTGGTGGGTTGATGAGTTGGTTGGTAGGTGGGTTGGTTGGTTGGAGGGTTGGTGGATTGGAGTGTTGGTTGGTGGTTGGGTTGGTTGGTTATTTTGTTGGTTGGTTGATTGGTGGGTTGGTTGGCTGGTGGGTTTGTTGGTTGATTTGTTGGTTGGTGGGTTGTTTGTTGATTGGTTGGTGGGTTGGTTATTGGTTGGTGGGTTGTTTGGTTGGTGAGTTGGTGGGTTAGTTGGTTGGTGGGTTGTTTGGTTGGTGAGTTGGTGGGTTAGTTGGTTGGTGGGTTGTTTGGTTGGTGAGTTGATGGGTTAGTTGGTTGGTGGGTTGTTTGGTTGGTGAGTTGGTGGGATAGTTGGTTGGTGCATTGGTTGGTTGGTGAGTTGGTGGGTTAGTTGGTTGGTGGATTTGTGGATTAGTAGATTGATTGGTTGGTTGGTGAGTTGGTTGTTTGGTGGGTTATTTGGTGGGTTTGTTGGTTACTTGGTGGGTTGATTGGTGGGTTGGTTGTTTGGTGGGTTGGTGAGCTGGTTGTTTTGTGGGTTTGTTGGTTAGTTAGTTGGTGGATTAATTGGTGGGGTTGTTGGTTGATGGGTTAGTTGGTGGGTTGGTTGATTAGTTGGTGGGTTGGATGATTGGTTGGTGGTTTGGTGGGTTGGTAGGTTTTCAGCCAAATTCACACAAACTAGAGTCACCTGGGAAAAGGGAACCTCAGTTGAGGAATTGCCTCCATCATATTGGTCTGTAGGAATGTCTGTGGGGAGCATATCCTAGAATAATGGCATATGTGAGGGCCCAGCCCACTGCCAGTACCATTTCTGTCTGGGCAAGTGGTCTTGAGTTGTACAAAAAAGCAGCTGAGTAAGACAGTGAGCAGTCCCCACATAGTCTCTGTTTCAGTGCTTGCCTCCGGGTTCTTGCTATGCTTGTGTTCTTGCTTTGGCTTCCCTCAGTGATGGACTATGTCATGGTTAGATTTTTTTTTTGTAAACAATACATATCAGGGTCATCAGGGAAGTGGGAATTTCAATAGAGAAAAATCCCTCCACTAGATTGCCCTGTAAGCAGGCTTGTAAGACATTTTTTGATTGATAGCCCACTGTAGGTAGTGCCGCCTCTGGGTTGACTAGGAAAGCAGACTGAGTAAGCCATGGGGAGCAAGCCAGTAAGCAACACTCCTCCTGCATGGTCTCTGTTTAACTTCCTTCCTCCAGGTTCCTGCCCTGCTTGAGTTCCTGCCTTGACTTCCCTCAATAACAGACTGTGACTCAGAGGTGTAAACCAAATAAACCCTCTCCTCCACAAGCCGCTTTTGGTCAGAATGTTTTATCACAGTAGTAGAAAATCAGCTAGGACATCCCTGCAACCCCATGAACGGAACACAACAAGATATCGCAGGCCTTTCTTGTAAAGAAAAAAATCCAGGACTTCTCAATGTAGAACAATTTATTTTCCCTTTTCGTAACTCGGGCAAGCTTACACTCTTAGGAACAGTACGACAAGAATAAAATAGCCTTCAGGAAACAAAAGCAAGACTTCATTTCCTTGAAAAGGGAAATAGAATCTCAAAGGAAAAACAAATGAAAGGGAAGCTTACAAGTCTGCAGCGGGAGGAAAGGGCTCTGTGTCAGCATCCTGCCAGCTGGCAAGGTGGAGACACCAGCACTAACCTCTCCCCAGGCAAAAATGAACTGACTTTGAGATTCTCTTTCTGAGGTCAGGAAGTGGTCTAACTGGTCTTTCTGTCCCTGCACAACTAATGCAGCACTCTGTCCCTGGTGGACAGTTTAACAGCTTTTGGTTTTTGGTGGGTGAGCGGATAAATGGGTGAATGACTGGATGGGTGGATTTTTAAAGCATATTCATCTTACATTCTAAATTGTGTGTATGGGGCCAGTGCGTCCATATGAGTGCAGGCACAGAGGTATTGGACCACCTCGAGTTGCAAGAAGGTTATGAATGACCTAACTGGAGTCTGGGGATGAAACTCAGAACCTCTAGAAGAGCTCCAAGTGTTCTTAACCACTGAGCAATCTCTCCAGCCCTGGTAGATTTAAATGCAGCAAGCAAGTTTTTTGGGGTTTTTTTTTCTTCTTTTCTTCTTATTCTCCACCCTTACAGCAGCCTTTTCCTCCTGGCCCCATGGGCCAGGCCGCCATCAGATCACCCTCATCAGTACTACAGGGCCATGTCATGTCATAAACAGTAGATTTAGGGGGCTGGAGAGATGGCTCAGAGGTTAAGAGCATTGTCTGCTCTTCCAAAAAGGTTCTGAGTTCAATTCCCAGCAACCACATGGTGGCTCACAATCATCTGTAATGGGGTCTGGTGCCCTCTTCTGGACTGCAGGCATACACACAGACAGAATGTTGTATACATAATAAATAAATATTAAAAAAAAAACAGTAGATTTAGACAGCTAAACACCAGAGGGCAAGTCATGTTTCCATCTTCCTGGTGACCCAGGACTGGCCCAGGCTGTCCCCCCAGGAAATAGTCAGCAAACTATTATTTTAGTGTTTTTGTTTTGTTTTATTTTTTGATAAGGAATATTAATGTTTAGTCAATATTAAGTCTGTTGAAATACCTGTACTTAGTTACTTTAAATTTTCCTTTTGTGCCCAAAATTGAAGTCTACAATTAGTTTTCACTCCAATGAAATAATGTCAGCTTTCAAAAGACACAAGGCAGCCGCTTCTAGCTTTTTTCCATTTTTATTTGTCTTCTCTCATTCAAAATGATACAAAAAAGCTTTCAACTTAATGAATATATAATTCTCTCTAAATTAGAATGTGATTTACGTTTTGCAGCTTGAAAGGCTTGCCTCTATTAGATTTTCTTCTTTCCCTGTGTGAACAAGCAGATGCCTTCTGCCAGATCCGCCTCAACACAGAGGGAACATGGGAGTCATTTGTTGCATCTTTAATTCCCAAGGGCCATTTCAAAGAGGTTCTCTTTCCAGTTTTGTTCTTAGAAAACTCTTAAGAGAGTCCAAGTCTAAAAGGAACACACTGTAGAGTTTCCTACCCAAGATTGAGAGGAAACGGGCAAAGGTTAACAAAAACATGAAGAAAAAAAAAGTTACCTCATTCTGTTTTATGGAAGGCAATTTCTAAGTGGCTTATCTGTTATGAAGATAACGTCATCCATGCATTTATTTAACAGTTAATTAGGAGCATCTCTTAAAAGATTTCTCCAGCCATAATCCTGGCTAATAATATCAAACTGATGAGCAAAGACATCACACCTACGTGTTCAGCTGATGATGTGGCAAAGATCATGAAATTCTGCAAAACTCAATCTAAAGAGAGTTGTAAATCGCACAAATACCAGCTAATGGATAATGAGATTCTATTCTAATGTTGATAATGTGCAATGTAAGTGTTTCCTGTTTCTTAAATAGGATATCTTTGACCATTTAAGCAAGTCTTTAGCACCAAGCATCCACAGACTCGAGTATATTAAAAAAGCCATTTTGTGTATGCCGCTTGGAGGTAATGAGAAAGTACTTCTCAATGGGACACGCTTAAGAGGAGACATCAATGTCTTATTAATAGGTAAGAGCACGCTGAGTTAATAGTGCATTGATAACTTATTTTTATTGTCCCCTCCTCACCATGCTTGTGTGGTTCGGTGATGTAATATGAGCACAAAAACAAAAGGCCAAACTAGCACCGTTCCCATGTCATCATTTTTGAGCATAAAGATGTGCTTGCTTTTTATTAGAGATGTCTTCTATCTGCCAGAACATCATTTGACATTTTGGACAAATATGTTATGTCCTCTACATCAGCCAGGTACCCCAAATTCCTCCACTTGGTCCCTTGCTCCCACCATTATCTGACTATTGATCTACTGAAAATTCTAACAGTCTGAATTGCGGTCAGAATCCTTTCTAACTGGGATGATGTTCAGTCTTCCTACTTACCCGCGAGCAGATGTGCCCAAGTCGAGCAGAGCTTCATGGAAGCCGTGGGGCACTTTCATCTAAGAACTTGGAACTGTTGAATCTCTACCTGCTGTTAATTCAGTCAATCAATGATGGGCGCTCTGGTGGGCTGGGGGAAGGATACAAAAACACATATATTAATTCTGCTTAATCACAGAAGCAGATCAAATATATTCACTGAACATGCAGTAGAGAAATAGTGCATGCCAGGTACCACCTACAACGAACAAAACAGGAGTGAGAGACACGGTAGACTATAGTTACCAGGGTGAGGGGCACATCTGCATTAAACATTCTAGGAGCTGAATGACAGATGAAAACCTGTGACTGTAGACAGCTGGGTTGTTACAGATTGGGAGCCAATTTTTTTTTCAGCTCTCTGCTGCCCACTCAATAGCCAATCATTAATTCTGCGTGTGACCTCACATCCTTGTGACTATTAGGTAAGTCCTCTTGCAGTGTACAAACGCAAATGCACCCGCACCTCCACTTCCACAAACGCACCCTACCCCCAGCTTCCACAAATGCACCCGCACCCCCAGCTTCCACAGGTCCAAGGCTAAGCTAATCTGGGGGCATCTGAGACCTCTAGCGGAGACTGCCCCACCCCGCTATAACCCTCACCTAACTGATGTTTTTGCCAATGTACTTGAAAGATAATCCTGATTTATGGCTTCCTTTGTTCTGTTACTACAAACACTTCATAAATCTGTTAGCAGGTCAGAATATGGAATTTGGGACCTGAATCTGTGCCCAGGGCCATGGTCACTCCAGACCAGAATAAACTGTCTCTTTCTCTCCTTGAGGTAACAACTATTTAAAGCTTTTCCTTAAGGAGCTTCAGGAAGAGAAAGAGGGGATAAAGAGGTACAGAGGTCAGTGCACCATGCACCGGAATGATTCACAGGTCAAGACAGAAGTAAGCAGAATGTCAATGGAAGGCATGAACAGAAAGTGCCAGGAAGGAAGTAGTCTTTTTATCACTTTTTTTTTTACTAAAAAATTATTTGTGTGTATGGAGTTACGGGCTATGGATGGAGATACAGGCATGACTTCCACGGCAGAGCACATAGAAGACAAGCGCCTTCATTCCACCAGACGGGTCCCAAGGATTCAACCCAGGTCTTCAGGTTTGACAGCAGACACCTCTACCCACTGAGTCATCTCACCAGCCCTTCCTTTGCATATTATTTAAGTCAACAATTTGATAATCATAATTAAGAGTTTAAATGCAGCCTGGCGGTGGTGGCTCACACCTTTAATCCCAGCACTCGGGAGGCAGAGGCAGGCGGATCTCTGTGAGTTCAAGGCCAGCCTGGTCTACAAGAGCTAGTTCCAGGACAGGAACCAAAAAGCTACGGAGAAACCCTGTCTCAAAAATCAAAAAAAAAAAAAGAATTTAAATGCAATGCTATATCTGCTTTAAATATTCTTTCTGAAGAGTCATTCTTTGCAAGGTGCTTTTCAGTTTTACCATGCCTTTTGCTGTCTACCACTCAGTTCTGTAAACACGGATCACTCCAGGCACTTGGGGTACCTGGCAGTGTGAGAAGAGGGGTGAAGGGCTTGTGGATATTAGGAATGCAAACATGAATTTAAAAAACCTTTAAAAAATACTAAAACCTAGCAACTTTCTGGGTGTTCTTGAATGTTTATCTGCAGGTAATTTATTTAACTTTTTTGTTATTTAATTTTGGCTTCTTGGCTTTGTGAGTCGGGGTCTTGCTATGTGTTCCTGACTGATTGGTACTGTACACTTCTGTGCTGGTTTGAATGAGAATGACTCCCTTGGGCTCGTAGATTTGAACGCTTGGTCACCAAAGAGTGGCACTGTTTCCAAGAATTAGGAGTGTGTCACCAGGGATGGGCTTTGAGATTTCAAAAGTGTCCCTCCTCTCCCCGCTGCCTGCAGATCCAGATGGAGAGCTCTCGGCTCCTTCTCCAGCACTATGGCTGCCCACGTGCCACCATGCTTCCCATCCTGACAATGGACTAAACCATTGGTCTGAAGCCACAAGCCAGCCCCAATTAAATGTTTTTTCTTTACAAGAGTCACCATGGTCATGGTCTCTTCACAGCAGTAAACACTGATCAAGACACTTTTCAGAGTCCAGTCTTGTCTTAAACTTGCAGCAATCCTCCTGTCTCATCTTTCCCAAGTACTGGTATTACAGGCATGCACCCTCATGCTGGGCTTCCGACTTTTTTATTGAGGTGCTGGGATGAAAGCCAGGGCCTTTTCTATGCAAGGCAAGTGCTCTACACCGAGCCATACCCCTGCCTGAGGATATGTAAAGGGGAATGTTCCTCTCTGCTGTGTGTTTTCCAATAGTCAAAGTGGAACTGAGATCAGAAGAGCCGCATTTGGGTTCATTTTGCTGCCCATAGAATTTTAAGTAACTGCCCCCACTTGGCTGCTCCAGCTGGGCTGACTCCTGCTTCCTTCTCTGTGGTGATCAGCTGTTGCTCAGAGCCCCCAAACAGGAACATCCTCCACTATTGCTGGAGATAAAGCCACAGAAAGATGGAATTAAAATAACTAGCCAGAAGTTCAGACTACTCACATTAGGCGGCTGGAGGCCAGAGGAATGGCCTGCCATTTTGCTATTAAGTTAGTCTTACGTGCGGCTGGTTAGAAGGAACAGATGATGGAATGACAAGGACTAATAGGCCAGGAAAGCTGCAGAGTGAGCCACGGGGAGCAGGGACTGCACAGCAGACGGACACTCGTGTTGGAACAGAAGGAAGAGGGGAAGTTGGGGGCGGGCAGAATTTCATTTCTAAGGACACTAGTAACCTATATTTTTATAGACTCTTCCTGAAGATTATGGAAGGCTTCCTTTCTGTTGTTTTTTGTTATTCATTCATCTGAGTGTGTGTGTGTGTGTTGTGTGTGTGTATCTGTGTGTCTGCACGCATGTGAGTCTGTGCACACGAAATCAGAGGACAACTTAGAGGAGTCAGTTCTCTCTTCCCACCATGTGGGTGCAAGTGCTTTTACCCGTGTCACTGAGCCATGTCACTGGCCTTAAGTTTACTACTTAAGAGAGAGAGAGAGAGAGAGAGAGAGAGAGAGAGAGAGAGAGAGGTTAAGCTTCTGCTGAAATGATAGAGATAAGAAATGGCCAGGGAGGGCTGGGGAGATTACTCAGCTGGTAAAATGCTTGCTGTGCAAACAAAGACTATAAAGCTTAAAGTTCAAGTCAAAGAAACAACGGCAAACACAAGACAACAACCCCAATGTTAGGCAAGTAGAGACGTGGTCGCTGGGGTTTGCTGGCCGGTCAGCCTAGCCTAACCTGGGTAAGCCCCAGATCCCAGTGACAAATTGTCTCAAAAACATAGGTGACCCGAACAAGATACCCTCCCAACAATCCATCACGGATGGGGGAAGGGCTTGTGAAGGTGCCATTCCTTAAGGGCAGTAGGCAGTTATAGCTGCTTTCAGGGTGGGCTCACTTCCTCCAGTGGTGTAGCCCCTGGTAGGTTGCTCACAAGCCAGTAAATAACCTCCCATCCATGCTCATGCAAGCAACACTAATTAAACTAACTAAATACACACAAAAACGGCATGAGCATGGTGGAAGACTGGTGGAGGAAAGGATAATGGGGAGGGGGATAGACAGGTATGAAAGTGTCAAATATTACATTTAAAAAAAACTGAATGCTCTCTTGGCCACATTCCACTTCTGAATCTACCAGAAACTCATGAAAAATTTTAAAGACATAGAAAATAAGAAACTATCACTTTGGGGGAAGAGGATGTGATTCAGTTGGTCATGTACTTGCCAGGTATGTGCAGAGTCCAGTCCCCAGCATGACATAAATCAGGTGTGGTGGTGTGGAGTGAGATTTCATTTGTATTTAATGAATAAAGCTCACCTGGAGATCAGAGATTAAAACCACCCCACTGGTTAACCTTACAGACCAGGTGGTGGTAGCACACACCTTTAATGCCAGTAGCCACACTAGTTTGCCATAGAAACCAGGTGATAGTGGCATATGCCTTTAATCCCAGCCCTAGAGAGGAATAGAAGACGGGAGGAGACAGCTCTCAGACGGTCTCATTCTGAGATTCCTGGAGGCAGGATCACCATTTTGGACTGAGGTAGAGGTAAGAGCCAGCAGCTGGCTGTTTTGCTTTTCTGACCTTCAGGTTGAACCCCAGTATCTGTCTCTGGGTTTTTATTAATCATTCTACAATGGTACACTCCTTTAACCTCAGCACTTGGCAGGTGGAGGCATTAGGATCAAGAGTTCAGGGTCATTGAGCTAGAGCATATGAATTAGACCTAGACCATGGGCGGAGGAGATGGCTCAGGAGATGAAGGACTTGCCACACAGGGATCCCCAGAACCCAAATAAACCAGTAGTGTCCCTCTGTAACACAGAGCCCTAGGAGGGAGATGGATCCCCAGGAGCCGAGGGAAGGGTCGCAACAGGCACAGCTAGCCCGGTGGACAAAACAAGCAACTCTGTTGCAAACAAGGTGAAAGGTAAGACCCAGCACTGAGGGTGTGTCCTTTGATCTCTACACACACTCCGTGGCACGTGGGCACATGAATACTGGAGTACATACACACACGATGGGGAGGGAATTACAGTTCCTTTCACCCCTATATGACCTAAGCCTACACTCAAAACTAACGCCATTTTTAAGGGCAATGTATTATGAACAGTTTACACCTTAGATGTGTGTACATAGGAAAGGCCTGAGGACACAGCACCCAAGTCTGTGGAGAAGTTTAGACCCCGCGGCAGAGGCCTCCAGATCAGAGTCACCAACACCCATCACCTTTCTCCCCAGGTGTCACTTCCGTTTTGTGTCTTACTCAACCGTTAACACGTGAGAAGGAGCAGACCCGTCAGCCACTCTGTCTTCTTTTAATCAGCAGGGTAATGTTTGGTTTATTTACTTCCTAAAATAGTTTCGATGAGACAGAGAGAAATTTAATGTAAACATATACATATTTATGATTTCAGATCTGGTGCTTGAGTCCCCATCAGCAATGTGTGAATCTATGTTGTATATAGAAGACAATTGCTGTCTTATTTATTCAAAATTCTCAGCAAACAATGGTATATATTTCCCTATTTATTCTCATCCTTTTTTCATGTATTTTATGAACTTCTTAAATATTGCATATTCTGACTCAACTCTCAACAATTCAATATTGGCACAAAACAAAAAGGGTTCATTATTCTTCCATTTTAGCATTGCAGTATTCACATATATAAGTAATAATAAATCTCACAGATTCACTTCAGGTTTATAATTAAAAGCTATTGCACCTGGTAATTTTTAAAATATTCCTTTGAATTTTCATACGGTAAAATTGTAAAACCCACAAAAAGGGAACTATAAGTTCTTTGACTCCACCGATAACTGTGTCTTCTCACAACCATGAGGATCCTTAAACGGCAGCTTGTTTTCTCTTCAGCTGTCTATAATGCTAAAATAAGCAATATTTTTTGATTTCCATAGATTTTAATATATGCTGCTTTAAGAGTCCTGAGTAGTCACCATCCCTGAGTCGTTAGCTGTTTTCTCTACCTGTTGTCTTCATGAAGAGTAGACACCAAGGCATGGTGGTCACGGCTCATTGCACCCCGTGGAAGAACAGGTGGCAGAAAACCACCTCCTATTCCCTTCCTGGTGCCTGTGGTGTTGATACAGAGAGGTGAAAATTTAGTGGGGTGCCATGGCAGACTGAGAACAGAATCTCTTATGGTATGACAGTTTGAAAAACATCATAATCTCTCTTTTTTTAAAAAAAAGTATCAATTTTATATGTGTGTATGTATGTGTGCGCGCACAGGTGTGAGTGTATATGCAGGTGGGAGCATGCAGGTGTGAATGTGTGTGCATGCGCACATGTGGAGGCCAGAGGTCAAACTTGGGCGTCATTCCTTGGTTTCCATCCATGCTTCCTTATGACGAGGGTCTCTCGCTGGCCCAGGGCTCACCAGTCAAGCTAGACCGTCTGGTCAGTGAGCACAGAGATCTGCCAGCCTACTTCTTCCCAGAACTGGAATTACACTGCACCCAGGTTTGTTTGTTTGAGATTCATTTTGGTTTTGTGTATGTGCATATGTCTGTGCACATGAATGACATGTATGTGCATGTATCCTTGGAGGCCAGCTGGAGTTACAGGCAATTGTGAGCTGCTGGACTTGGGTGCTGGAAACCGAACTCAGGTCCTCTGGAAGAGCAACAAGAGTTCTTAACTACTGGAACCATCCCTGAAACATCTTGTTGTTTTTTAATGTATAGGCTGGGGTCCAAACTTGGGTCCTTGCACATGCACAACCAACATTTTATTGGCGGAGACAGCCCCTAAAATATCATTTAGAAATCATTCCGAGATCAGTTATTCCCAACACAAGAAACAGTATTTTCCACAGTGATTTTTCCAAGGTCTTTGTCTCCATTCCCCTTCTTGGCCACTAGGGTATGTGTGTGAGCCACACTGTACCACTCACAAGACCACACCCCTTCCCAGGAGCGCACATAACCTAAGCCAGCACAAGCAAACCTTACCCTACAGGGTTCCAACCAGGAGCTGGGAAGAAGAGCCAGGTCCTATTTGTGGCAGAGCTGTTGGGGTCTCAGTCTAGTCCCACCAGCAGCCACAAGCCCTGACTCAGCGATGGAGCTGGATTGATAGGGAGAGCAGAGGACAGAGCCCGGATGACCTGATGCCAAGGCTGTTGCTGCTTCCCATCATCACCGGTGGATCCCAAAGTCCAGATCTGCAGCCAATAAAGTGTCCACCTATTTATGTAAACTTGTAAATTCATCCATGATCCAAAGGTTTCTGAGTTTTATAACCCAGAGTCCAGTTTCAATTGCTTTGTTCCGCATCCTCTTCTCGCTGTTCTGGCTTCCATCAGAATGCCTGTGACTAACCAGAAACACTCACACTTTCCTTAAAGTCAGCTACAATTTCTCTCTCATTTCTCATGGCTCTGTCAGGCAGCAGTGGTTAAATGAATAGAGTCTTAAAGCCCCTGTTAAATCCCAGTGCCAGCTGTCACTAGCTGGGAGATAAAAGCCTCCTGTATCACCTGGAGGAAGTGGCCTGTGCAGGAGAATCCTGTAGAACCAAGTTCCTTTCTCTTGTGGGCTGTGACGAGGTTGGCATGTCACAGTTTATAAATGTCACCCGTCATAGGATTCGAAGAACATTAGTTCACAAAAGCATTCCAGCTATCAGGGTCCCTGGTCTTCAGTGTGCCCTTCCTTCCCTGGACCTGCTTATACTGTCATTACAAATGATTCAAAAAGATAAAACCCAAGGAAAGAATAACACGGAGGCAGCATCAGCCAAAAGAAGCCACTCAGAGGGAAACGAGGAGAAAATGGCCCGAGTGTGAGTTAGTGGTCTGGTGCTTGCCTTGAAGGCTTCATAAAACTCCAGAGCAGGCTCCAGGAAAGGTGTGGCTCGCTAGGGGAAAATTGAGAGCTGGAAGATTGCAGTGTTGGTGTAAGTGCATAAGTCCAGCATTCAGGAAGATTAGCGGGGGGATTCCCAAGTGCAAGGCTTGCATAGGACAGAGAAAGTCCTTGTCTAGGAGGGGGCTATAAACCTGGCACAGTGGCACACACCTGTAATCTCAGCGCTTGAGAGGCTGAGACAACAGGACTGCGGTTTGTTAGAGGCTAGCCCGGGTAAGTCTCCAAACAGCAACAGTTAGAAAATAGCAGATCTCCTTGGAGTGGTGGAGTGTCTGAGTAAAGAAGGTCATTCCTCTTTTCTGATACTAAGCATCTGTTTTTCGTTTGCTCTGATCCTGGCCTGGAGGCTTGCTGGAGTGATAATCAATAATGGAGATGCTGCCTTCTCAGTGATGGCATAGCCTACATGGTTCCTGGTAGAGGCCCTGTCCATTGCTCTTGGGTTTTCCAGGATGGCACAGTCTGCGTGGTTCTGGTAATGACCCTGTCCATTGCTCTTGGGTTTTCCAGGACGGCATAGCCTACATGGTTCCTGGTAGAGACCCTGTCCATTGCTCTTGGGTTTTCCAGGATGGCACAGTCTGCGTGGTTCTGGTAAAGACCCTGTCCATTGCTCTTGGGTTTTCCAGGATGGCACAGTCTGTGTGGTTCCTGGTAATGACCCTGTCCATTGCACTTGAGTCTTCCAGGACTGTCTAAAATGAAAAACGTCACAATCCTAGATTTTCTGAGATTTACCAAGTCACAGTCATTCAGGCTGAGGACCTGCTGAGTCACTTTCAGGAAGAGGCCACCTTGGACCTAAGGGAGGTCACTCCAGTAGGACCTGGGATGAGTTTTAATTTTATTTTGCAATTATCAGAAAGGAGTCAGATAGTAAATCTTTTTATATAATCAGTAGACTAAACCCCAAAAAAGCACACCATAGTAAAATACCAGAAAAAGAAAACACTTGTTTTAAACCAGCAGCCGGCTGCAGTAGGAGCATTTGTAACATCAGCACTAGGAGGCAGAGACAGGAAGATGGTGAATCTGAGGCTAGCCTGGGCTATGTAGCAAGACCCTTTTTAAAACAAACAAACCAGATGGCTAAGCTAGCCCTGCATGTTATATAATTTGTGCATGCTCTAGATATAGATGCATAAAGGATGTACATGTAAGATTTCTTTTCAAATAAGCCCCCTTCCCAGCTTAGATGTCCTAAGCATGGCTATTGGAAATGTGTAATAAATTTAGTCATGTAAAACATCCAAAAGGAAAATACTAACAAGTAAAATGCTGCCCCCTTGTTGCTTTTTGTCCTTTGTCCATATAGGAATCTGGAGTTCCTAGGTTCTCAGAGTACTGTGCATGCAAATGTAGTGTGCAGGCAGCAGGAACAGCCTCAGGATACCCTTGTGGGAACATCATCAGAATAGGGCCAGAAACTTGCTCATTTTATAGCATTAATAGTCAACGGAGATCTTAAGGAAGTCAAAGACTTCCTCTTGCCCTAGGGAACAAAAGCAAGCTGTACCCCTTCTTTCTAGGGCACCACTGACAAACCGAAGTCCAAGTCTACAGAAGTCCTGCCCGGAAACTAACAATTTTATTAGGCTTGCATAGATAAAGAGAGGTTTATTTACAAACCCACAGGAGAACCACACCACTGATAGGTCTTACCCCAGCACTCACGACCACCTCCCCATAGCTGGAGGCCTCCATCTCAGTTAAGCTTCCACAGCCAACTCACTCCAGCACCTCCTGGGATCACAATGCCGCGCAGAAATAGGGCAAGATAATATGCGAATGAAAGGCAGGTGCAGGAGATAAGTTCTGAGTTACTGATAAAGATCCTATAGCCCATTGCACCTACTTCTGCTCTGAGAGATGGCTCCAGCCAGCAAGCCGTGGAGGTCTCTGTGAGTAGGCACAGCTATTATGATGAAGATGGCAGCTACTGTGCTCACAGGATGACATTCTACAATAGCAATTAAAGCAGAAACAAGGAAGACTGTAGGTCGAAAGCTGGTCTTCCAATCGCCAGTTCAAGCAAACCCCTTAGCAAAGCAAATGCCCATGGAAGGCCATCCTTGCCGTCTTCACCAGTCTCTTCCTGTGTGGTGATCTCACCACTTTTTCCTGTTATCCTGGCTTGGCTCTGCTCAATAACTGACCTTCACAAAGACTTTCATGTAAGTTCCATATAAGTTGTACTGAGAGGACAGACAAGGAGTTTCATCTGCTCCCTTTCACACATGGCTGGCCCCTCAGTGGGGTGGCTTGCCTTGCCTCAGACACTAAACACATGATGGTTGGAAGTTAAACAAGCTACGACCTGCCACATAAAGGACAAAGAAGATTAAATAACATGTAAGATTCCTCAGAGAGCCTAGACTTGGGCACAGCGCCTCCTCTTGCCAACGGAGCATTAGCTCCTTGGGATGTTACTCTGGATCCCCAGAGTTAATGTGCTGCCATCTCGTATGATCTGCTCCCACCTCCCAGGCTACCACGGAATAAATCTCATGGCTGGTTAAATGGCTAGTGGTTAGTTAGACCTTTCTAAAACAGCTTTGCCAATCATTTGAGAGTTCTAAGGACAACGTTCTGTAATCTGTAGCTCTCCTGAGCACAAGTCCTGCCTGTCCCATGTGTGATACATGTCCACATGAGTTCATGTTTATCATCATCATAATACATACATAGATACATATATATTTTACAGGATCATTGTTTACACTGTGTGAAAATGTGTCATTGTGATTAGTTTAATAAAAAGTTGAGTGGTCAATAGCTAGGCTGGAGAGAATAGGCAGGGCTGGTGGCAGAGGGAATGACAAGGAGGAGGAACCTAGGCTAGAGAGAGGAGAGGAAAAGGGAGAAAAGAGGGAGACACCAGGGGCCAGTCAACCAGCCAGCCAACACAGCCAGCCATAGAGAAAGTAGGATATAAAGAATGAAAGAAAGGGAAAAAGCTGAGGCAAAATGTTGATGAAGAGAAATGGGTTAAATTAAGCTATGAGTGCTAGCAAGAAACTAGCATAAGCTAAGGCCAAGCATTCATAACTAATAATAAGTTCTGTGTAAGATTTGGGGGCTGGTGGTCCAAGAATGCCTACTGTAGTTAACCACAGATTCATTAGATAACCCAGCAATTCTGCTCCTAACATCTACCCAAACCATGGTGAATAAGAATCCTCATGAGCACACACACAGAGAGAGAGAGAAAGAGAGAGAGAGAGAGAGAGAGAGAGAGAGAGAGAGAGAGAGAGAGAGAGAGAAGAGAGGGGGGATAGAGGAGAGGAGAGAGAGAGAGAGAGAGAGAAGAGAGGAGAGAGAGAGAAAAGAGAGAGAGGAGAGAGAGAAGAGAGGGGGAGGAGGGAGGGAGAGAGGAGAGGGGGGATAGAGGAGAGGAGAGAGAGAAGAGAGAGAGAGAGAGAGAGAGAGAGAGAGAGAGAGAGAGAGAGAGAGACGGTACACACTTGTAACCCAGAAGTTAAGAAGTGGAATTAGGAGGCTCAGAAGCTACATGCCATCCTCAGTTACGTAACAGTTTCTAGGGTGTGTGTGTGTGTGTGTCACCCAAAGGCAAAGAGACAAAAATATCTCCAAAACAATATACACATAAAATCTGATAACTTAGAAAAGATACAACAGTTCCTTGAAAAAAACTTGTGAAATATATCATCTGGTTTGCTAACTTGAGAATAAATCTACAAGATTAAACCTTCTCTGAAACGAATGACTGGCCCATGTGTTCTCACGGGCTATCCTACTATTTTTAAAATCCACATGAGGAAGGGAAGGTAAAGGGCACTGGAACTGGAGAGGTGGGATATGCACAACACACAATACGCAGGTGCATAAAAAATATTTTAAATTAAAATTTTAAGCAAGAAATTCTATATAATTCTACATAGATCTCTATAACTCCCTATTGTATATAATCTCTTCAAGAGGAGAGAGTATTTCCCAGTTTAATTTATAAGGCTCAGCTAGATGCCCAAGCTGAACACCAATAGTTCAAAAACACAGACAAAAAAAATATCCCTGATGAATATTAGTGCAAAACTTCTGTGTTGTCCACGGCCCATTATTATGATGGGGGCCATAGGAACCATGCACGATGAAATCCGAGGGCCGAGCTGAGCCATACTTCCCTGGCCCTGAGAAAGTTAACCTTGCCCCTTGGTGGTGGCCACTGCAGCATAAGAGTTGGCCCTGCCCTTCATGGTAGAGGGGACCCAGTGCTCCAGAGAGAAGGCCCCGCCCCTCACCATGGGCTTAGAAGAATTGGCTCCACCCCTCACCTGATACTCGCAGTCTCAGCATCCCAGATTGACCGAATTCAGGGCTTTGAGTTGTCCCAATCCAACATCTACCCTATCTATGACGTGCCAGAATGCATGAAGGGACTGGTCCTGGGAACCATAGCCACACGATCTTCATGACTCTGGGCGGTAGCAGGATATTTGAAAGGAGTTTCAGGGTTTCAGGGAGGGTCCAGAACTGATGGTGGACCAGAAGCCAGAGGCCTTGAACCAGATCAACAACTCATCACAATGAACGTTTACAAGTAAAGCCGAGTTCACAAAACGGTCTACTGCATGACACACTGCAGCTCCCAGTGTCACCAAGATGAACGAAGAGGTGTTGGAGACAGGGGGTTAAATTGTCTTTGCTGCTGTTGTAGTTAACTCATTTTGTTTGGTTGATAATTAATATTTTTAAACTTTTCTTTTTTTCCAGGGGGATGCAACAGGGCTGAGGGACAGATATGGAGGGGCTGGGAAATGAGTGATTTGGTATGTGATGTGTAATTCCCAAATAATCAATTAAAAATTTTGTGTGGTGATATTTTGTTTGTGCTCTAACAAACAAAGCTTGTTAGACTGCAGGGCTAACCATTAGTTAGCCATAGAGGCCAAGCAGTGGTGGCACACACCTTTCATCCCAGCACCCGGGAGGAGGAGACAAGAAATGATATGGCTAGAGGAAGTGATAAGGCAGGGTGGAGACAGGAGCTCGTGATGTAGGTGGGTCTTCTATCTATCTGTTGCTTTCATTGGTTAATTAATAAAGAAAACTGCTTGGCCTGATAGGTCAGAACATAGGTAGGTAGGGAAGACAGAACAGAATGCTGGAAGAAAGAAGCAGAGTCAGGCAGACGCCATGAGTCTCCGGCCCGAGACGGACGTAGGTTAGGATCTTTCCCGGTAGGCCACAGCTTGGTGGTGCTACACAGATTTAATGGAAATGGGTTAATCAAGGTGTGAGAGTTAGCCAATATGAGGCTAGAAATAATGAGCCAGGCAGTGTTTAAATGAATACAGTTTCTGTGTTATTATTTCCAGGGCTAAGCTAGCCATGCAGGAGCCAGGTGGGACAAAAGGCAGGCCTGCTTGCCTCATCACTACAAGCTTGGCCCCTTTTTTACTGAGAACTTGGTGAGGTAATCTTTCAGCATTTACCCCAATATTTGGTTCTGGGTTTTTATTATTAAGACCAAATATAATTCATGCTACAATTATGTTAAAGAAAAAATTTTAAAAAGATGAATGCACAGGTAACCTTGCTCTACAGATAGATCACACCATAGTGATCCATGAAAGACTAAAGGTTTTCCTGAATGGAGCAGGGCAGCAGGACCACTTCCATCACCAGATTCAGAACAGCAGGGGGCTCTAGCCACTCCAATATGGCAAGAAAAATCAGACAGAAAAGGCATGCACACAGAAAAGGCATGCACACAGAAAAGGCATGCACACAGAAAAGGCATGCACACAGAAAAGACATGCACACAGAGAAGGCATGAAGACAGAAAAGGCATGCACACAGAAAAGGCATGCACACAGAGAAGGCATGCACACAGAGAAGGCATGCACACAGAGAAGGCATGCACACAGAGAAGGCATGCACACAGAAAAGACATGCACACAGAGAAGGCATGAAGACAGAAAAGGCATGCACACAGAGAAGGCATGCACACAGAGAAGGCATGCACACAGAAAAGGCATGCACACAGAGAAGGCAGGCAGACAGAAAAGGCATGCAGACAGAGAAGGCATGCAGACAGAAAAGGCATGCACACAGAAAAGGCATGCAGACAGAAAAGGCATGCAGACAGAGGAGGCATGCACACAGAAAAGGCATGCAGACAGAGAAGGCATGCACACAGAAAAGAGCAATGCAGCACTGTCACCTGTCGTTGCAGACATGATAGCGTAGCGAGGTCACTGTGCACAGGTTCAACATACAAGTTAGCGGCCTCTCATCATACCAGTAAAAACGTGTTGGCTAAAAGTATCTCAGGGCCTGTAGGACAGAGAAAAGCCTGGCTCTAGTCTGAGGGAACTGAGTGAGGATGAGACAGCAAAAACTAGGTAGACACCCCTCCAGCCAGAGGGAGGGCTTGGCTGTCTCTCATTGGCTGGAGGAACCCCCACATCACAGGATGTCACTTAACCTATATAAGATGATGCTCACAGTAATAAACTGAGTTCCTGCTTTGACTTGACTCCCTATCGCGTCTGATTGTCCTACCTGTGGGACTGTGG
The DNA here is from genome assembly GCF_037038515.1 of Microtus pennsylvanicus. Lineage (NCBI taxonomy): Eukaryota > Metazoa > Chordata > Mammalia > Rodentia > Cricetidae > Microtus > Microtus pennsylvanicus. The sequence continues at coordinate 60,187,729 of NC_134582.1, forward strand.
ATTGGGCGGATAGAGCATTCACCTTTCCCTGGGGAATAAGGAGGCTAAGGAAGCCTAACACAGAGGCACAAAAAGTTGAGATCTTGAGTAATTTATAATTGCATCACCAAAAAGGGACACAGAGCTGTAATTCTAATAAGACATGTTCAGAATCTCTGCCAGGTTGTAATGATAGCAAAAGATGTGTCCTTAAAAATATTCTAAGGATAGACACACATGACATGATCATAAAAAGACAACAGAGAAAAAAATGCAAGTTCTCTCAACTTTTATAACCAGATTTCACACAATTATTGTCAAAATCCCAGCAATTTTTTTCCAGTTACAGACTACATTACTCTAAAATATATCTGGAAAGGAAAATGAATGAATATGACCAAAACCACGTTAAAACATCAAAATGAGAAGAATTCATCTACCTTATTTTAAAACTCACTGTATAGCCACCATACAAATACTGTAGCGAAGACTATGGGATACTGACAGGCAATGTAGCAATTGCTACTATGCAGTAATCAAGATTGTGAAGCCCGTTTTGCAGAGGACCAGACACATACATCAGCAAAGCAGAACAGACCCTTCAGTGACAGACCCAAACACGCAGCCATGTGCAAGCAAGGCTGCTTTTCATCAGATGATGCTGAAAACCTGCTCTTGTGGAAAGGGGAAATCTCCCTCAACCTGACTTCTCAAAACCAACAAATAACAAATCACCACTCGTGCATAAAACACTAAAATGGTTAAGGGTTTTTGTTTTGGTTTTGTTTTAATAGAAACTATTCACAGTCGACAGCCAGGCAGAGATTTTAAAATTCCTAGTCCAAAGCATAACCTATTCATTGGGAAATAAAAAGATAAATTGGGCTTCATCTAAACTTTTATTCTGAAAATCCTGTCTGGGTTTTTCTTGTTGTTGTTTGTTGAGACAAGGTCTCACTATGTAGCCCCATCTGGTCTAGAACTTTGCTATGTAATTCAGCTCCTCTTGCCTGTGCCTCCAGAGTGCTGAGATTTAAGCCATACCTACCACACTCCCCATGAATCTATAAAGAAAAAAGGGGGGGCTGGAGAAGTAGAGAAGGACCCAAACAGGAGAGCAGAGCCTGGCATGTGTGAGGCTCCAGATCGGGTCCCAGTGGGGGACAGGAGTGCCACCATGCCTGGCTTGGGAAAATCCTTTCCCACAGCAATACCTGACAAAAGTAGACTGTATAGACTATATAAAGACCTCCTACAATAGAACAACAACAGCAAAAGTACAACTGAGCACAAGCAAAAGGAGATTTCATATGCAGGTGGCGAGAATAAAAACATGAACAGAAGGAAATGCAAACCAAAGTGATAACAGAACATGACCTCAAGTACATCAGTGATGCTGAAATTAAAGAACAGAACAAATGGTCAAGACATTGGCCCCACGTTTGTCGGGACTAGGGAGCAGGAAGGGTGAGCAGGTGGCTCACAAGCATAGAGAATTGAAACAGTTCTGCAGGTGATGGGCATACACACACCATGCTTTTCTAGAAGCCCAGAGATTATGCAACAACAAATGTGAACACATGACAGGACTGGGCTTCCTGCTGTAGAATTTTACTTTAAAATGTGCTGCATTTGTTTATGCTGTGGAACATTTGTTATAATGATGCAAAGATGTGTTGCATTCTTTAATGAAGATGTGTTACTTTGTCTAAAACACCTGATTGGTCTAATAAAGAGATGAACGGCCAATAGAAAGGTAGGAGACAGGATAAAAGGGGATGGTAGACAGAGAGAATAAATGGGATAAAAAGGGCTATTAGGAAGGAGAGAGAAGAAGGAACAAGAAAAGAAGGAAGAGGACTCCAGGGGTCAGCTATACAGCAAACCATGGAGAAAGAAAGGTGTTCAGAAATAAAGATAAAAGCCAAGAGGCAAAAGGTGGGCTTTTATGGGATAATTTAAGTTAAGAAAAGCTGTCTAGAAACAAACCTAGTTAAGGCCAGGCATTCATAAAAAAGAATAAGACTCTGTGTGTGCTTATTTGGGAGCAGAGTGGAGAGCCTCCAGGGAGCCAAATGAGTTAAGAGTATAAAAATGAACAACTACAGCTTCCAAGGATAATGTCGTAGCAATGTGGCTTTGATAAGAGACCCCTCTGATTCAAGCTTCTGATGGTGGGAAGGCTATGTTTATATGGGGAATTGTATGTAAGAACCCTGCATTGTCCACTAAATTTTGTTATGAATCTAAAACTACTAAAAAAATATAAGCAAGGTGTGGTGGGACCTGCCTCTAATTCCAGCACTTGAGAGATGAAGGCAGGAGGATTACAGATTAGAGGCCATCTCAAATGATATGGTCTTAAATAATACAAAGTAATGATGATGATAATAACAACAACAAACAAAAGCGGGCAAGGACTCGGGGAAACGGATTCGTTCATGTAAGGCTGGTGGGGGTACAAACTGTCCTCTACCCCAGATTTTGAGCTAAAAGTTTTCATGATGAGTTCAATTTTACTTTAAGGCAGGATCAAGTATCCAAGACCACCGGAGAAAAGAAGGAAGGAGCCAGTTTGGAAGAGCACGTGAGGGAAGCCTAGAAAGGCCTCCCAGTGTCCTTCCCTGCTTTGGGACTGGACGGCACTGAAACAGCCGAGATGCTAGCCCAGGGTATGTCTTCTCTAGTGACCCTTGGTGATTGCTGCGAGATACAATATTTCGTCCCTGAGTAGAAGGAACAATAATTTGGAAAGCTGTCTCTGTTTTCTTCCTTTTACTGCCAGAGTAATGCACCTAGGGAGGCCTGAACTGCTGAGACAGGCAGGGAGGGAGAGAGATGACCAGTTTGACGTTTCCTGAAAATAATGATTTATTATCCGTTCAGTTATTTACAGAGATGGCCGGTTTGGAATGCTGTGAAGGTCATACGGCTTTTGTGAAAAATTCTTCCATGATGAAGAATCCTTTTCATCTCACTTGCTGGCTGTCTGGTTGAGTTAATATTCAAAAAGCATGTTGCTGAAAGGAGAAAATACAATTGATGACACAATTCCCAAATATAAAAGCTGCCTCTTCTGTGGTTCACAACGCAACAGTCAGGTTTTCAAAGGAAGCCCCCATGACAGTCTCCTGGCTCCACTCCCAGCTGACATGCAGTGCCTGCTCTGACCCTGGGAAGAGGCTCTGGCCTTTGTGGCTTGAGTGTCTCAGATGGAAATGAGGCCAGCACGGTGAGGGTTCATGCTGGCCTCAGAAGTATTAGCATCCAGTTAAGATCTAACTGATCTGCAAGACCCGTTACTGCTAAACACACTGAAGAAATCCAAAGACGAAAGGAAATGTAGAGGACTCCTCACACCTGACAGTGGATTTAATGACTCAGAGCAGGCTGTTGTGACATCATGGCTGAGGGTGTGTCCACACGGTCCCTGCCATGTCCCCTGTGACATCTTGGTGGCATATGCATCCACTCAGTGTTCCTGCCATGTCCCTGGAATGCTCATATTGTTACTCCTCTGTTGACTTGGCCTCATCTCTTTGTTTTATCAGGTTTCTTTCACTATTCTGACATGTGCTGACTCGGTCACCACCTCTCTTGCACCGCCCAGGTCTAGGGAGGGCTCTTGATAGTCACCTGCACCTGTACTGCTGTTCCCGCCTCACCATTCTCAGCCCCTCTTGCACCCATGTCTGGGGCATCCTTCCTAACAGTGGGGACCAGGCGCACAGGCACAGCTGCAGACAGGGAGTCCAGCAGGGTCCCACAGTGGATGCTCTACTCCTGTTATTTAACTCAAAGAATGAGCTGGGGAAAATAAAAACATTCAAAAGAAAATCAACTTGTGTACATTTAATTTACTGTTTTTGGTATTTTGAGGAGACAAGATCTCTATATAGTCCTGGCACTGCTCTGTAACCCAGATCCTCCTGCCTCTGCCTTCCACTTGCAGACGTTAAAGGTGTGTGCCATCATGCCCACCTTATGTATTTTTAAAATGTGTGCTCTATTGCTGGAGGATGACATTAAACATCCTCCTCAAGTTTAAGACAATGAATAATACTAAATGATTATAGAACCAATTGTTTTCAGCATCACTGACCATCTTCCAACTGATTTTGCAAAAATAAGAGATGGAATCATCGTTAAATAATGATACACATTGAAAGAGAGTTCTACACATCATGTCTTCATACTGAATTCTTACTGGACTCTTCACACATGGTCTTAAGCAGTAAGTCCCTCTGCTTAAGACAATACACTCTTCCTCTAGTTCACCATTATGTTGCTATTCTGATCTCTTTTTTTCCGTTTGCCTCACTAGCCATCTTCTAAATCCTTCGGTCTGAATAAAATGGAGCTCCACGGATCAGATTCTCACTCCAGCATTCAGTGTGACACCGAGTGCTGTGAGCTCTGTTGTAAGGCCGGATGTTGCTCTGTGTACCCTGCTCTCTATCTCTGTGTTCTCTGGAGAATTCCAGGCAATGCTCAACCCTGCCAGCTTTCATTCAAGCACTGTCCTCCCTCAAAGGCCATCACCCCGACAGTTGTGTGTCATCCCCTATGTCTGCCCTCATGTGCTGGCGTTCATGTGGGGAGCACGAAGGCCTGGTCCATGTCCTCCAAGGTGAATGTGTGGAGGGGTCTGTCGCAGTCCCCAGGGTCCTTGGAGGACAGCTGAAGCACAGGTGAAGCCCAGCCTCACTCCTACCCAGTGTGGCTGCTGCCCCCTTTCTATCCCAGGTGCTCCCCAAAACACTCCTCAGTAAACCGCCTCATTCTATCCCAGGTGGTCCCCAAAACACTCCTCAGTAAACCGCCTGCACCCAACTATACACTCGGAACATACAGACTAGGAACCTATGTTTGGATCCAGAGATTTCAAACATCTGGGGTCATTTAGAAGTTTCATCTGAGGCAAACTTAAAACCTTTCACAAGAAAAAAAAATTGCCTTGGAGACAGTTACTCCAGAAGAAGGCAGATGTCACTGGAACCTGCATTAAGAGAGACACTTCCCCAAACACACATCCACCCACTTCCTGAGTCTAGCCATCTGAAGACCCTCAGAACAAAGACACTGATAAGCCATGTCCCCCTTGTTAGGGAGGTAGAGACTTACAGGGAAAGTCATCTGTGTGGGTCAGTTGTGTGGTTCACCCCAGAAAAATCATAAACAACCAGAAATAACTCCTAGAGAATAATGAGGCCCCTCCAAAAAGGCTCTGAAGACCGCAGGTTCAGACTCTGATTCACAGTGGTGATAATGGGAGTGCAAATAGTCTCCCATCAGCCAACTTAGTAAGATGCACAAGGTTAAAAATGAAGAAGATTGTAAACATGCCAAGCTCTTCTACATGGGTTCCCTCCAGAGGGTTTGAATAATAGCCATTACACTCAACTTACATTCACGGCTGCGCTATTTGAACTCATCTTCTTGCGGTATTTCCTCCGGGTGCAGTAGACACTGACAAGAGTGATGATCAGCATCACGACAAACACGGCGACAGTGGAAGAAACAGCAATGACAACGGTGTCTTGGGTGGACCCTCTCCTCTCACACAGTCTTCCCATGTACCACCAGTCTTCTCCTGCAGGACACCTACACGAAGAGATATGGTGACGTTTATGGAATCGTATGGGTGACATTTAACTGTGAACGTCTTCATAGTTAAAGGGCCCTTGCATATTTGAACACAGATAGTCACTGACGCAGGTAACTATTTCACCCTAGACTACCTGAACCAATGAAGAGAGCACCAGGAGAGGATTATAACTAATCTGATACCGAGTTAGGAGCTGGGGAAGCAGGGAGAAAGCCACCTGAGGGGATCTGGTCCACTATTGTGGGCTCCACACCTTGGCTAAGGACTCAGCACTTCAGCATGTTCATCTAGAAAATGGGACCTGAGAACCTGCAGGGTGGAGGGACAGGATTGCTGTGAGCATTAAGACATGTAGTATTATAATAAGACATGTAATATAATAAGACATGTAATATAATAAGACATGTAATATAATAAGACATGTCATATAATAAGACATGTCATATAATAAGACATGTCATATAATAAGACATGTCATATAATAAGACATGTAATATAATAAGACATGTAATATAATAAGACATGTCATATAATAAGACATGTCATATAATAAGATATGTCATATAATAAGACATGTCATATAATAAGACATGTAATATAATAAGACATGTAATATAATAAGACATGTCATATAATAAGACATGTCATATAATAAGACATGTAATATAATAAGACATGTCATATAATAAGACATGTAGTATGTATGTAATATAACAATATATGTAATTCTGTCAGTTAAACTCTAGTGCACTATGTCCTCACCAATAATTGTTATGGTGGCTGCCAAAAGACCCAAAGGGAGTTCAAAAGAGTAACTGTTCTGGACAGTTCTATGTCAGCTTGATGTCATCTGAGAGGAGGGAAGCTCAATTAAGAAAATGCCTCCATAAGACTGAGCTGCAGTCAACCTGTAGGGGATTTTCTTTATTGGTGATTGATTTTGGAGGACCCGTCCCATTGTGGGTGGTGCCACCCCTTGGCTGGTGGTGCTGCATTCTATAAAAAAGCAGATCGAGCAAGCCACTAGTAGCAAACCAGTACCCTTCCATATCCTCTTCATCCGCCTCGGCCTCCAGCTTCCTGCACTGTTTAAGTTCCTGTCCTAACTTCCTTCAGTGATGGACTTCAATGTGGAAGTTAAATACATCCTTTCCTCTCCAGCCTGTTTTTGGTCACAATGTTTCATCACAGCAATGGAATCCCTAACTAAGACATTTCCTCAGTGTCATCCTTGTGCGTTATCAGCATCAATTCCAGCAGGACAAGAACGTATCTAGTGAGAGAGTGAGACAGTGAACCTCCCAAGTGAGACCTCACCTGCACTCGGCTCTATTGTCTTGGACAGTGCAGATCCCGCCGTTCTGACACTCAACCTCTGAGCAGGAATTGTGGGCGTTCGAGGTGGGGACTGGGTCTGGGATGGTCGAGTTGGGGACTGGGATTGTCGATGTAGAGTTGAGGTGAGATATATCTGCAGAGGGAAGGATGGTGGAAATCAGCTTTTGTTTTACTTGTCATTGGACAGAGATAATATTCAGAGTTTGGGCTTGTGACAAAAGTCTTGGTGTGTGATCCCCAGCATTCCTTTGCAGTCAGATGAGAATCAGGCAAGGGTGGAGAGTGGCTTTTGGTGGCAGATTTGATATCAATCTCCAGACCCCATGTTTAAGAAAAAGCCATATGAGGTCTCAACACTGGAGAACCAGGGAGAGAGGTTGCTAACGGGGTTAGAGACCAGCCAGCCTACCAGGTTAAAGTGAGAGACTGTCTCAAAAAACATGGTGGATGGTGGCAAAGCAGACAGAGTTGTCCACTTATTTACACACACACACACACACACACACACACACAAACACACACACACACACACACACACGCGCGATGACAAACTCAAACTCACACACACCAAGTCATGGTGCTAGGTGACAATACCCATCGTTGACCGGCACTTGGAGATCTGAGTCCAGCACCCATTAGTGCCTGTCCAGAGTGCTGAGTATCCTGGGTGAGGAAACACTAGAACAGATTTCCAGCCTAAAGATTTCAACTGTTGTTCCACATACATTCCAATACAGTAAATAAATGTAGCCGGGCGGTGGTGGCGCATGCCTTTAATCCCAGCACTCGGGAGGCAGAGGCAGGTGGATCTCTGTGAGTTCGAGGCCAGCCTGGTCTACAAGAGCTAGGTCCAGGACAGGCTCCAAAGCTACAGAGAAGCCCTGTCTCAAAAAACCAAAAAAAAAAAAAAAGAAAGAAAAAGAAAGAAAGAAAATAAATGTTTAACTCTGAAACCCTTGATGTTTCAAATTAAGCTATTTTCATATTTCTAATCATTGATACAAAAAAGTTCCCATCTCTGTCCAGTTCCTCCCACATCCTATAACAAATCTAAAAACAAAACCCAGAAGAACACAGTGGACAGCCGGCGGCTACAACAAGGAGCAAGCTCCCATCAAACTACTGCTGCTTCTATACCTTCAACAGTTAGTAGGATGTAAACATCATCTCCCTTGACGAACTCCCTGCTCTTCAGCCTCTCGTAGGTTATGAAGGCACTGGTTCCATAGCCTCTGGTTCTGTAATACTGAGTTCCATTAGGGAAGAAAGCCGTATATCCCAGCTTGGAAGGCCTATCCCAAAAATAGCTTTCATTACCTAAAAAAAAATAAAAAAATAAAAAATTATATGAATAGGCTGTGTTTAGCATCATCATAGCTCTCAGTGGTAGGAAGTCTCAGCAGCCTTCTGAGATGCAATTGGTCCTTTAAACTGAGTTAAGGCAGTGAGTGGCTGAGAGTTTCCTATACAAGCAAAGAACAATTTATCTCATAAACTGAACTTAATGGTATCTAGTGCCATCCGGAGGGACGTGTTGGAAAGAATGAAATATTCTGCATGTTTAAACCCTCCAGTTTCTGTTATGTTTTTTTCTATCAGATTCAGTCACTATTTTTCCTATGCCATTTTGATCCATCCTTGCGATTTATAAAATTCCTTTTTATAATTCTATGTTTCCCTCTAGTCAGTTTGCAGGGACAAAAGACTGGTGAAATTCCAAGTGTGATCATGGCTCCCTGGGTGATGACTCTTTTTGAGACTTGGAATGCAGCCACCATGGTGACAAGGCTATATGGCGCATTAATAAGATGTCACCACCCACTTCCTTGCTGTTGCCACCAGTGTCCCAGCAGCTCCATTCTGACTGAAAATCCTCTTCTCAAGAGCTGATTGTGTCCCACAGTGCCAGCAGTGGGACCAAGGCAGCATGGGCGAATGAAACTCACTGTCAGAGGAGCTCTCCCTCCCCACAGCCTTCCATATTGACCTCCCCTAATTCTAACAATTCTATGAGGCTATTGTTCCTGCCTTGGTATGACAGCCAAGAACAGTGGGCCTTCAGGAATGGTTTTCTTCGGGATCACATGACTAATGAAAAGAAAATGTTGACTTAGACCCAAGCATGCCAGCCTCTAAAGCCAACACTCCTTGGCCAATACCTAGAATGCAGGGATGATTAAATCCCAGTGTCGCAGTCTTTGCTAACATTCCTAATAGCCTCGGCCTGGGGACTGTCTTCCACAATTGAATCCTTTCCCAAAGCTGAAAATCTTTATTTCAAGGCTGAACTTTCATAAGTAACCAACGATGCAATCTCTCATTCCCAAATGACCATCCCTCCTTGAACAACGATCAAGTCCCTAGCCATGAGGAAAATAAGAAGCTACAAACCATTGGTCATTGTTGGGTCTGTAGTTATACTCCGTTGGTTGGACATACGCTGCCGGATATCAGGATTTTGATCCAAGAGTGTCATTGTGGCTTGTTGCCAGGGACACGGCCACTGTAATTGATCATCATTGGCACCAGAGATCAGGTAGAAATAAATCCCCACATTAGTCGAGGAATTCAGATTCAGGTAAACCTGATAAGCATAGCCTTTAGGAGAATAATATGGAGGACTGTACACATCTGTATTCTGGCTGTCAAGAAGCTGTGTGAAATTCGGTATACGCCAGATATGGTGAGGACACCTGGTCTCTGAGAGATTGATGTCATCGATAGACAGACCACCCGATGATGATCCAGAGCCTCTGAGTCCTTCAAATACCACTCGGAATTTCTCAGTCACTTGCAATGTTACGTAGTAAAGTTGCCAGCTCCCAATGGGTATATCTGCAGAAAGAGTCACTGTTTCAAGGGTGATGAAGAATAATGAATTCCTTCCTGACATGGTCAGTATTAGAATTCTATACTTCAAAGGGAAATAATAGTTGGTGAGGCAAAGATACTTATGGATTTGGTGAATGGCTTCTCAATTCTTTATCCCAGGGCATTGCTGCGGCTGGACTGTCCACTGGGTATTGAATGTTTACATGCCTGCTCTCTGCTAGCTCACCCTTTCTCTGAGAGCTCCATTCTGCTTACCAGTTACCTGGTATTCTGTCTTAGTTAATAACCGAGCCATATTAACATCTCTGATTTTCTGGGACTCTCTAAAGATTTCTTTATGTATATATAACAAAACTGGAATACTTAAATTTCAGTGGAATTTAAGCAGAGTTAAACAGGAATCTACAAGCCCAGGAAGCCACGTCCCGTTCATTCCCAGTGACTCGGCGTTACAAGTACTTACCTGACAGTGGCAACTGCCTTTTCTGCCATTGACTTCCTTCCTGTCTTGCACATCTAGCTCACTGCATGGGGAGATTTTTAGCACATTTAAGCTGGAAATGAGAGGTGAATCTCTCTTCCAGTCATAGGATACCTCTGGTAAGAGGGAAGCTGGGAAGGGAAAGTCAAACTACCATCTACCCCTACTCCAGTGAGAAACGGCGTGCAGAAGCACTTCAGGAGCCCCCGTGACAGAAAGTCATGCAAACTGTCAGTTCATGCTGGAGGGATTCATGTTTTTAAGCTGGAAGTTAGGTAGGATCCTCTCTCCACTGTATAGCCCTTAGGTAAGACTGGATCACAGTAAGAGAAAATGAGCTGTCTCAACAGTGGTTATTTAGGTTATTAGGGAGAAGCCCGGGCCTCCCTGAGACCAGTCCTGCCTTTATCCATTCCATAGTTTAGTTTCTTTTAGCCATCAACCCTTCCCCGTGTCACCCAGAGTTCACAGTGTATTTTTGTTACTGGATAATAAAACTGAAGGCCACAGTTCCAGAGACCAGCTATGTTTTCTTCTAAGTAAGTATCACAAAGGACCCTCATTTTATTTTCCTTATCAAATAAGGCAGACAAGTTCTATTGAAAATCGGTGTTTTCACCCCCTGCTCTGCCGCAAGTAGCAACAGTAATTGAAGAGATCTCACCTGCATCCAAACTGGGAGACTGTGGATACTGTACCTTGTATTTCTCTCTGTAGGGTTAAAACCCCGTCTGGGTGGCCTGCAGTGTACTCCCGGGTGTAGATTTTCAGTTGGTTGTTTTCACTTCCACTGTTGTACAGGTAAAATTCCAAGCACTGAAACCCTCTCTTGGGGTACAGCATTCTGCTCTCCAGCATTGCTGTGTCCCCCGCATTTGCAGAGCTGGTGTCGAAATGCATGAAGAAGCCGGAATCTGTTGCGGGCACAGAAGCACAATGGGAGACAGCAGAGCTCTGGGCTAGGGCTGCTTTCTTTAGTGTTTGCTGAGCTCCCACCAAGCGTGGATGCTACAGCCTATGTTGCCCCAGAGTTCACACATGGAAAATAACTTTCAGACTTCTATGTTGAGGACATTTGGAAGTGGAATCTTTGGAGGTGACAGAATTACACGAAGTCATGAGTGTGAGCAGTTGTGACTTTTTCAGAAGAGACCTGAGCCAGCAGAATGTTCTGTGTGATCATGTGGTGACCCTTGCCCTGGGATGCAGCAGAATGTCCCTCTACAGCTGACAAGATGACACCAAGTACCTTGCTATTAAACTATCCTGTGTCCATAACCATAAGAAAGTGACATTTTAAAATAAAGCACCCAGTCTCGGGTACTCAGGTATAGCAAGAGGAAGCAAACAGAACATGACATTGTGCTGGGCATTATGATGCAGTTCTATAAGCAGGGAGTTTGCAAATGAGACATAGTTAGACACCCTTTCTCTTGCTACAGCTTGCAAAAACAGGAAGAATTTGGAAACACCTAGACTGGAGCTTCTTGTCGTCATTGTAGGTATTTTGGTACCCAGGACACACAATTACATCCAGCTAGGATTCTCTGTGGAGTGACTCACAGCCCAGCGGTGCTCATTCCTCTCCTACATTCTGTGATGTGTGAAAGGAGACAACACAGACCCTGGAATAAAAGTGGATGCAGGAGGTGCATTGTGGTCTGCTCCGCATAGGTAGTGAGAGAGACCTCACAGAAGCAAGCTGCGAGATGTAGAACAGAAGCCATTCTGAGTGAGTAAGGCAGAGAAAGGGCATCCCATTACCGTGCACAAGTCTCATTCCTTCGGAGAAACTAAACAGGCTACCAATACTAATTCTGATAGAGGAGATGGAGAAATTGCTCAGTCGTTAAATGCACCTAATGGTTTTGCAACGGACCAGAGTTCCATTCCCAGTACCCATGTTAGGCAGCTCACAACTGCTTGTAACTGCAGGGATTCTAACACCTCTGGTATCTAAGCACACATGCATAAAGGGCACCTGCAATCACATGTGTGTACTCCCGACCTCACACACACAATCATATGTGCATGCCTGTGACCACATGCACATATTTGGAATAATAAAGACAGATTATCTTAAAGCCAGTAATAATTCAAATAGAAATGAGAGATGAATCACCCATCTTTCAGACTGAAGAAGAAGCCTGGAGCCACTGATCCTGAAATCCGTTACCTATGCACTGGCCCATATTGGAGTGATCGTTCTCTGGGCCCCCAGGGACCTGTGAAACCCTTTGCCAGTCAGCATTGTCTTCTGAGTTTTGGATCATGCCACAGATATTTTCCAACTCAAAATCACAGGAGTCCATAAAACTCAGCGAAGAAGCTACAAAAGCAAAGAAGGAAACCGATGTGAGCATTTGTTGAACATAGTGACATAAGCGGTCAAACCTGAGCTGGTCAGAGAACTATCAGGAATGAGGGAGAATCTGGTTGACTGTGCTACCTTCTGACTGAAAGACACTTCTCTGCCTGCAGAAGCCCAAAACGAACTTAGTTTGTGTGCGTGAATTCCCAGTCCACACCAACCCTTTCTTCTCGTCTATTTGTGGAAAACCGAGTCAATATTCCTCCTGTTAGTCAAACCTTAATGCCACAGCAAAGGTTATTTTGTCTCACGGGACAACTGCACATTTCATTATGACTTAAAAGAGGCTTGAATTTAGAAACCGTCTGCACTGGAATTAGCAAATCCTTCGACAGTCAGCATGGGGCTCATTTCTGCAAGGACTCCGGCTTTAGTAAATCTCAAGGCAATCTTTGTAAGAAGACAAGTGCTGAAAATGGCTAGTAGATGGGGACCTGGGTAATATTCTGATATTTTTTTAAATCAAACTTTTATGACCTCAGAAACCCCAAAGGTGTCCAGAACATCCCTTATCCAGCAAGGAGAGGTCCTTTCAAGGTGCCCATCACTCACAGCAGTTGTACAGATGGTTCAGCTTCAGCAGGTCATAGTCACTGAAGTCCATTCGTTGGCCAATCACATTTTCAAAGTCTGAGATCCTTGTGACAATGGTGGGCTCTGTTCCGTTCTGGAAAGCTGTCTTACTGTAGTGCATGACCGAGGTGTAGTCATAGGGTACATTCAGGGAATCGGACACACTGTCATCGTATATGTTGAAATTGTGTTCTCTGCCTGGATATGTTTTAAAAACTTTAATTGTTTTATGTTCAATGAAATAATGCCGCTCTTACTTAACACTGTTAACGGAGAAATACAAAACATAATAGAGCAAACTTTGTGCACATTATCTCCTGAGTGTCACGTGTTCCAGACACCCCTGTCTTTGGACCCGCTATCATGCACAGTTGTGATAGCAACAGTCAAACTAACAACTTGACACTTCCAGTCCAGCCCCAAGTCTAAGGTTCAAACGATTGGGGATGGAAAGGAAGGTTCTGCGAAGCAGTGTGGAAACATTCAGAGTCACGGGCCAGCAATGCTGATGGTTTAATGTGCTCACAGCAGACCGGGTAAAAGCAGGACGTTAGGGAGATGCTAAAATGAGAACCCGCACTGATAACATGGCCAGGAGTCATTAGAAAAGATGGACATCATTGAGGACTCAAAGGTTATGGATTCTTGTACATGCATATAATGCATTATACATTATAAAACTGTAAATAAGTTAGTGTCGTAGCAACAAAGTATCTTATCCCCCAAAAAAATGATTGAAGAGGTGACAAGCATGCTTACTGAGTTTATTTTAAATGAAGCAATAAATGTGCTATTTTATTAATATTCACATAGCAAAATGTCATCTTATTGCCATAAATGTATACAATTATAATGGTAAATTTAAAATGTTATTTTTTGAGCCATCATGAGATCCAAAGACAATCATTTTAAAACATTACCCTGAGTGTATATATAGAAGACACCAGGCTGCTTAGCATCCTTCTATTGGATAACTGATTGCAATTTGATATCAGATGAATTTGTAGACACAGTCAAGTACATCTGGTATCAAAGCACAGACACCCATCGCCAGGCTGGTCCTGATGCAAACACCCTCAGAAAGTTGACCTATAGCTAAGTATATAAGAGAAACATACCTGATAGAATCCTGTCCCAAACTATTGTGACATAGTCATCTCGGTCAGAACGAGACTGCTCATGCCAAAATCCCAGGGCATGGAGGAACTCGTGTTGAACCGTTGCTATTCTGTCACAGTTTTCCCCGATGGACAGCTCCTGCTTCCCAACATGCCTGTTTCCCACTGAAGACCAGCACCTGACAGAGAGTGTGCAGATCAGGGACAGGCTGTTTGCACAAGGAACACGAGCTCACAAGACAGAGGCCTCACTGCCTAGCACACTTGTTTAACTGCGCATGTCCTCTTGCTGGGTGTGGCCATGGAAGTGCTCTCAGCATAAACAAAGTGAGAAGTCAGCCGTGCTCATCCTGGGAATCACAACCCTTTCTAAACGGGCATTGCTATGCCCTTCACCACGAGTTCTTTTGTTTCCTAATTTCATTGTTTATCTCTGTGAGTGTCTGTCTAGGTCCTAAGTATGTGGTTGGATACCCCGGAAGTCATAAGAGGGAGCTGAGCCCCTGGAACTGGAATCACAGACGTTTGTGAGCCAGCTAACACGGATGCTGGGAACAGAGTGCAGTTCCCTACAAGAGCATCTAGGGTCTTAACCACTGAGTTATTTCATCAGTTAACAGATAGAAGTTTTATAGGAACAGCAATCACTCAGAATCACTGTGTTCAGATCAATGACACTGCCACCTTTCAAGTAGTAAGACTTACTCAGCTAAAATGAACTCCCACACTATGTACAGTACATTTTACTAGCAGGGAGAATAAAGAATATTCCATTGTCAATGAGATGAAGCTCACAGGGCTATATGATAAATGGCATCCATTCGCACTTACTGTTTGTTGACTTTGGTAGTCTGGTTGTGTGAATGAAACCATTTTCAGTTTTCTTATGTATTTTTCTGAATGTGCATCTGTGTACACATATTTATGCAGGTGTGTATGCGTGTGGCGGCCAGAAGCGTGTCTTCCTCAGTTACCCTCCACCTTACATTTTGAGACAGGGTCTCTCACAGAGCCTGAAGCTCAGCAATTTGGTCTGGCTGGCCAGTGATGTGCAGGGATCTGACCCTATCGCCCTAAATGAAAGGCTTTCTCACACAGTTTTTTTTCTAAAGGTGCCTGGGGTGGTCTTTGTGTTTATGCAACCAGGACTTCAGCTATTGGGCCATCTCTCCAGCACCAGGTTGGCTGCCCCTTTCTTCCTTTCTTCCTTCTTTCCTTTCTTCCTTTTTTTCCTTCCTTTTTTTCTTTTTTGTCTTTTTCCCCTTTTTTCTCCTCCACCTTGTTCCTTCCCACTCTTTGCTTTTCTTAGTACTGTGGCCCTAACCCAGGGACATATACATATCAGGCAGGCACTCTAATGCTGTGAAAACATTATTTTATAGCCAGGGAAACCAGGTCTAAAAGTCATGCTCTGCCCAGATAGCAAAGGAAGTTATGTTCCAGACCTTGAACCATTGTGGTGGCATGATGCCCTGGGGAATAAGTCTCCTCAGAGCCTTATCAGATAACCCTGGAACTTACCCACTGCCCTTGAACACTGATATGTAGTTAGCTTCTCCAGACCAGGGCTTGAAGTCGATGCAAGTTTTAAGGCGGTAGCGCTCGAAGGCATTGAGGATAACTCCTTTAGCGTTCATATCTGACAGAAGACAAAAGTGTGCACTGAGTTCTCTGTTTCAAACCTAACATATCCTTAAAGTAAGGCAGGATGCCATGGCCACTGCATGAGTGCCTTAGAGCGGGCTGGAAACGGGGCCCGATAGTGAAGCTTTGAGAGGAGAATTTCATCCTTCTTTGAACCAAGCAGAACATGTGTGAAAGCATCACAAACTGCAGAGACCTCAAGCAGGGTAAGCTGTCCATTTACCGTATGTCTTTACTACCACAGGCCTTGGCTAAGTTTGGGTCATTTATAGAATTTTTGACCTGGCTCATGTCAGCAATCCTTGCCATTCCAAGGATGAAGGAAGTTCCTGAAAATCCCAGGATCTCAACAGAGGAACAGTTCATGAGACCTACGTGTGACGAGGTCCTCTGAGTTCACGTGCACACTGTGGTACATGCACATTCACACCATCAATGAATAATGCCAATTAAAAATATAACACAGAAAATGCAATAGGTTAAATGAAAGAAACAGAAAAATCTAGAACACCATAATTACAATTATATGAAAATCTGTTTATTTGAATTGGAGGATCTATACTGACTTCTTAACCTATCATGTTTTCTAAACAGTTGTTCTCCAAGCTGAGCTGCATCCTTGGTCATCCCCGCACTCAGTACCTTCTTCTTGGTCCCTCACTTAGAGCCAGGTGTCTGTGGAGAGCCCTGATGAGTGTGATGCGCAAGGACTGTGTACCAGACACGCTCTCTACCAAGTGAGCTTCAGCCCCGGCCCAAGAAACGCTTGATTCTTAAGGTGACATTATTTTTCATCTTTCTTCCAAAGGGTATTCTTCAAGCTGATGCTCATCAGAGGCACTGCTAACCAGTCCACGGAGAAACTGACCTCTTTACAGCGGAACCAGGCTGGTTTGTGCTCTCTGTGTCTCTCTGTCAACTCTCTGCCTCTGTCTGCCTCTGTGTCTCTGTCTATTAGTGTGTGTGTGTGTGTGTGTGTGTGTGTGTGTGTGTGTGTGTGTGTGTGTGTGTGTGTTTCTCTCTGTGTCTGTCTGTAGCATGATTAATAAAAACCCAGAGACAGATATTAGGGTCCAACCTGAAGATCAGAAAAGGAAAACAGCCTGGCTCTTACCTCTACCTCAGTTTGAAATGGCGATCATGCTCCCAGGAATTTCAGAATGAGACTGTGTGTGAGAGCTGTCTCCTCTCATCGTATATTCCCCTCTAGGACTAGGATTAAAGGTGTGCATCACTTAACACCCAGTTTCTATGGCAAACTAGTGTGGCTCCTGGGATTAAAAGTGTGTGTCAGAACTGCCTGGTCTCTACAGCTGACCAGTGGAACTGTTTTACTCTCTGATCTTCAGGCAAGCTTTATTTATTAAAATATAAATAAAGTATCACCACATTTCCCTTTTTTGTCTAAAATGTCTAAAATAAAAAAGAAGGCTATTACTAATATTAGAAAACTATATACAATAAATACAATGACTACAATACAAACAGGCAATAAATACATCAACAATGTCTAGTCCATTTGCATTTGACAAATTCAGAGAAAATACTCCATATCTATCCTATCTTGGTGAGTCCAAAGTCTTATACCTCACTTACTTTTTATCATAATATGCATTCTGCATCAGGTGAACAAGGAAAACTATAACTATCTAGTCTTCAACTCCCTCAGAGACCCAAGAAGTAAATAATATTAACTGAGTAAGCAAGAAATGTGAGCAAGCAACTTCCAAAAAAATATGAGAAATGACAGAAACAGCTGCTTGCCTGTTTCTCTTGCAACGTTTCTCTGCAATGTTGGGGCATCTATCTTCATCCTATAGGACTAGCATATTTGATAGACTTTCTGTGAAGCAGGATATTCTGAAGGGCTGTCCCTTCTTGTCTTGACAATGTTTGGCAGTTATTTTCTTTCGTGTCCTGCTTATCCAATTAGAACAGCATACTGTCAGCAGTCAAGGCAAAGACAGCCGACTGCTTTGCTTTTCTGACCTTCAGCTTGAACCCCAATATCTATCTCTGGTTTTTTATTAATTGTGCTACATCTGTCTGTCATCTCTCTGTGTTTGCCTCTCTCTGCCTTTCTTTGTGTCTCTGTCTCTTTCTTTATCTCTGTCCCTCCATGTCTTCTCTGTCTCTGTCTGGCTGTCTCTCTCGGTGTCCATCTCTTTCTCTCTGTCTCTCTTCTGTCTGTCTTTATCTGTCTCTGTCTCTGTCCATCTCTCTCTTACTCTGGTCAGGTCTTGGGCTCAGGATCATCTGCCTTTTCTCCAGAGGAGGGCTGGAATGACAGGTGTGCCTTACCACACCTAGCTCATAACTAAATTTCTTCTGTATAAAAAGCTTTTTTTAGTTTTGTATTAGATTCTTTTGACTATCCCCACCCTTTTTCTTTGTGTATGTGCACATATGTGGGATATGTGGCATGTGTGTGTGCATGTGAGTGCACTTGAATGTGTGCACAAGCACATGTGCGTACAGCGTGTGGGTGGAGTCTGGCAATGATCTCAGAACTCATCCTCCATGGTTTCTCTACCTTGGTCATTAAGGGAAGGACTCTCAGTCAAACTTCGAGTTCTCTGATGTGACTAGTCTCCATAGCCACCTTACTCCGGGATCCCTTATCTCCAAGGAAGGAATTACAGTCAGTTCCCACACACAGCCAGCATTCATGTGATTTCTGAAGTTATGAATTCCCATCCTCATGCTTGCCATCTCCTCAACCCTCTTCTGACCTTTTTTTTAAAAAAATTCTTTTATCTTTTAATAAAGAAAACAAACTATCTTTTCTCATTATATATACCAATCCAAGTTCCCACTCCCTCCCCTCCTCCCATTTCCTCCACTTACATCCAGTCCACCCCCCATCCACTCCTTAGAGAGGGTAAGGCACATTGCTTTGGGGAAAGTTCAAGGCCCTTCCTACTATATCTAGGCTGAGCAAGGTATACATCTAAAGGGAATGGGTTCCCAAAAAGCCAGTACAAACAGAAATACCACTCTTGGGCATATTCCCAAAAGACGCTCAATCATACTACAAGGACATTTATTCAACTATGTTCATAGCAGCATTACTTGTAATAGCCAGAACCTGGACACAACCTAGATGCCCCTCAACTGAAGAATGGATAAAGAAAATGTGGCACATCTACACATTAGAGTATTACTCAGTGGTTAAAAAAAATGGCGACTTGAATTTTGCATGCAAATTGATGGAACTAGAAAACACCATCCTGAATGAGGTAACCCAGGCACAAAAAGATGAATATGGTACGTACTCACTCATAAGTGAATACTAGCTATAAACAAAGGATATTGAGCCTATAGTTCATGATCCTAGTGAACCTCTTCTGACCTTTTAATAATTTAATACTAAACTAGGAATTACTTATTCCCTGAAAAGATAAAAGATAGTGGACTCATTAACATCTGGACTTGGCAAAATAAAATCTTGGCAAAGCAATGCCATTTTCTGTAAATTTGTTTCGACTGGTTATTTTGTGAGTTTTATTTGTATTTACACTCTGTGCTGGGGCTAGGGCTGTGGGGGTGGCTCAATAGTTAAGCTCTTCTAGGGCTCTTCTGGAAGACTGAAATTCTGTTCCAAGAACCGACATGCAATGGCTCCAAACAACTCCAAGGGATTCAGTGTCTCCTCTGACCTCTGCCAGCACTGCACACATGTGGTAGTCACTCACCAGATATGCACACATACACATAACTAGAAGGAGTAAAAATGAATCTTTTTTTTTTAAATTTTTGATGGTCAGGAAGTGGCCAGTGCTATTCCTTCTGCTAGCCTACCCCAGGCCTGGGTTCTACCATCAGGTCTGCGAAGAATAGATAAATACCTAAACATGAGGAGATGTTGCTTTAAAAGAAAGATTACTAGGGCTGGAGAGATAGCTTATGCTCAAGAGCATGTGCTGCTCTTCCAGAGGACCCAACATAAGTTCCCAGGGCATGTCGGGGGTTCACAGCTGACTGTAACTCCAGTTCCAGGGGATCCAGCACTCTTCTCTGTCTTCCACAGAACTACACTCACACCACAGACACACAGGGGGAAGACAGAGAGGAGGAAGGGCAAGGAATGGAAAAAGAGAGGGAGAGAGAGAGAGAAAGAGAGAACATATGAATTAAAAATAACAGTAAAATCTAGAAAAAAACTTATTAAAACCAAGAATGCCTCCCTAATCTCTATATCCTTAGCATCCAACACTAAGTTAGCTCTCCATTAAGGTTGGTTAAATTGGTATTTGTTAAAACCCAACACATATTCCACATATTCAGGCTGAATTATTTAAGATCTTTTAATTCTACATTTTGCTTATTTACACAATCACACAAGGCCATTCTGGTAGACGTGAATCTAGCATCTCAGGAACACACAATAGCTGTGGATACTCCAAAGTGCGTACTAACCCAAGCTATCATCTAGAACATACGGAATGGTGTGTGGCCATCTATAGATGTCTCCAATGATGGAATTCTTCCCTTGTGGCTGTCAAAAATAAATGTGAAAAGGATCAGTTAGGTAAACTAGACAAAGCCAATCAATAATCAATCTGGAAATAAGTGGAGTTAACAGTTCTTCCTGGTAGCTCAAATCAATGGGGGCATGAGTCTGGATTTTGAGCATAATTTAACAAAGTTTACAGGAAGAACAATTTCTATAATTAACATGGAGCTAAAGAAGAAATGACACTCAAGAAAGGTTGCTGGAAAGTATGCTATGAATACTGTTAAATGTTTGAATATTAAAAGCACATAAGAACGGACTGTTGACACCTCCTTAGTTAAGACTACCTGCTACCCTTTAAGAGGATCTAAGTTCAGTTCCCAGCACCCACATCTGCAGCTCACAACTGCCTGTAACTCTAGAGGATTCAGTGCCCTCTTCTGCCGGCCATGAGCAACTGCATGCATGTGGTACACAACCTCATGCAGGCTCGCACACACAGGAGCATGCACACACTCACACACACAGAACACGCATGTGGTACACATGAACTCATGCAGGCACACAGGCACAGAGACAACATGCATGTGGTACACAAAAAAACTTATGCAGACTCACACACATACAAATAAATCAGTAAATACACAAAAGAAAACTGACAACCAAACCAAACATTAAAAATATGAATCTCAGGGGGGAAGAAAGCAGACATAAGATGAATGAAAATTTTCAAATTTTTCTGAAGGAGGGCCTGGAGAGATGGCTCAGCTGTTAGGGCACTTGCTGTTCTTGCAGAGGGCCCAATTTATTCCCAGCATTCATATGGTAACTCAAAACCACCCATAAGCCCAGTTCCAGGTGATCCAATGACCTCTTATGACTCCAATGGCCCCAGGAATACACATATTGCACAAAACACATGCCATCAAAATACCCATACATGTAAGATAAAAATAGATAAAAATCTTTGTAAAGCAATTCAAATTTTATAATAGAAAATGAATGATATTTTCTTACTGCATATACTCTGGCAATAAATGTCATTCCAGATAACAGAAATGTCTGGGTAGTAAATGCAGTAAGGTCTGCAAACTTAAAAAGCAGGTGCTTTATCCACGGAGTCATCTCTGCCACAGCCACCCATGTAGAAGATAACTTTACTATGGGAAATGGGCTTCCAGGAGAAAAGATAATGGAGAGGGAAATGCAATATTTGAAACAGGATAAGTTTGAAGGCTATGAGAAACGTACAAGGATCTTCTTATGTTGTCTTATTGCTATTGCTAGAACTTCAAGCACTATGTTGAAGAGATAAGGAGAGAGTGGACATCCTTGTCTTGTTCCTGATTTTAGTCAAATCACTTTGAGCTTCTCTCCATTTAATTTGATGTTAGATGTCGGCTTGCTGTATACTGCTTTTATTATATTTTGGTATGATCCTTGTATCCCTAATCTCTCCAAGACTTTTATCATGAAAGAGTGTTGAATTTTGTCAAATGCTTTTTCAGCATCTAATGAAATGATCATATGGGTTTTTTTTCTTTCATATTATATGATGGATTACATTGATAGATTTTCATATGTTGAACCAGCCCTGCATCTCTGGGATGAAGCCTACTTGATCATGATGGATGATTTTTTAATGTGTTCTTAGATTTGGTTTGCCAGTATTTTATTGAGAATTTTTGTATCAATGTCCATGAGTGAGATTGGTCTGTAATTCTCTTTCTTGATTGAGTCTTTGTGCGGTTTTGGTATTAGGGTAACTGTAGCCTCATAAAAAAAGTTTGGCAATAACCCTTCTGTTTCTATTATGTGGAACACTTTGAGGAGTATAGGTATTACCTCTTCCTGAAAGTTCTGGTAGAATTCTGCACTAAAACCATCCGGCCCTGGATGGTTTTTGATGACAGCTTCTATTTCCCTATGGCTTATAGGTCTATTTAAATTGCTCGCCTGGTCTTGATATAATTTTGGTATATGGTATCTACCTAAAAATTGTCCTTTTCTTTTACATTTTCCAATTTTGTGGAGTACAGGTTTTTGTAGTATGACCTAATGATTCTCTGGATTTCCTCAGTGTCTGTTGTTATGTCCCCCTTTTCATTTCTGATTTTGTTAATTTGGATGTTCTCTCTTTGCCTTTTGAGTAGTTTGGATAAGGGTTTGTCAATCTTGTTGATTTTCTCAAAGAACCTATTAATTTGTCTATTTTTAAAAGTTTTATTTTATTTTTTTATTTTAACAATATAATTTATATGTATAATATATTTTAAAAAATAATAAAATAAATATATATAATGTTATTATTTTTATGATAGAGACTAGAGATATTTATGAATTAAGTTTTATTTTACTTCAACTAGACTAAACCAGTGAAGTTCTGTTTTTAAGTAAAAATTCTCCTTATTTCTGTAATCATTAAAATCAGAGCACAACACACATGTTGAGATGACAGTGACCTTCGGCACAGAAACCTGAGCGACGGAAGATGAAGATACAGACATATGAGTCCTTCCAGAACAGCATCTCAGGGAGGTAGCGCCACCAGTGGCTGCACCTTCAGCAACAGAGTCTCAACAAGCAGCCTGTGCCCATCCATCCTCAGATACTCACAGCTGGCTTCCATGCTTCACCATGCAACCATCATTGCAACTCACCTCGAGTCTAATGTCCCCCTCAAAAAGGTCCAGTCCCAAACCTAAGAGAAGAATTCAGATAATTCATGTTATTACGTTGGTTTCCTGTACCACATAATAGATGATGCTTTAAAAATTCCATGGGAAGAGGGGCTCATCTATAGGATGATGCTTTAAAAATTCCATGGGGAGAGGATGCTTATCTATAGGCAGGTTAATGGTCACGTAGTGTGGGAGAGACTTTTTTCAGCAGTTTAGCCCCTGTTAAGTTGCCCATGCTCTCATAAATGACCCCGCACTCAGGCTTCTGTAAGCAATCCTAAGGACAGTCATCACTTCACAAGAAGAAGAACAAACTTGAGAGAAGAACTGGTATTAACTGGGAGAAGGGTGGAGATTGATGGGAGTCTGGGGAACTGGAGGGAAGTAGACAGGGTAACAGGTTCAATATGAACAAATACTTTATATACATGTATGAAAATGACACAAGGAAAGCTGTCATCATATATAAGTAAACCATGATAATAAAACAAAGAAGGGACATAAAAGACAGCGCAGACAGTAAAAGGCACCTGCCACCACGCCTTGACGACCTGAGTTCGAGCCCTGGCAACCCATGTGGTGGGAAAAGAGGACCGACTCCCACATGTTGTCCTCTGACCTCCACACATGTAATGTGTCACACACACACACACACACAAATAATAAAAATATTTTAAATATGGTAGCAAAAAAGAATGAAGAAAAATCCACAAACCTTCATTGATATCGAATATGTCTCGATCAATTCCCTCATCTATATCTTTGACTGAAATAAGAAGAAAAACCACATTGAATGTTATGTTCATGAGAGGGAAGAGGATCTCATTAATCAAACAATCAGAAGGAAACAAGTTGTTGCCTCAGATTCTAATTTAACTTGCATTGATTAACTGAGGGGGACGCTCATTCCTTGAGACCATCCTGGGAGCCAGACTGGGGACTAGACGGAGGATTTGGATGCATACTCTGTCCTCTCCACATCCCTTGGGTGTCAGGTGACTGTAGGAATAGCATTGGTCACTCCGTACGTCAGTAACCATAGCGTGGAAGGTGGGAATGAGTGACTAACTAGGAAATGAGTGTCTAAAATCGCTCAACCCAAAAGCCATTTTATTGGCCTTTCTTGTACTTCTGTTTTTCAGCTGGGCAGATGGGTCCTGGTGAACGGAGCCAGCCAGAGTTGAGCAAAGTTCAGGTCACTGCTGCAGTCACGCTGTCTTCTGCTGCATTCCACCTGCCGCCTTCCCCTTGGGTCGGCACACCCTGGTGCTTCTGTCCCTGTCACTCACCCCATAGCTGTCTTACCCTGCATGCTAGGGCAAATCTCCAGCAGACTCACCAAGGTTCTCTGGAGCCGGCTGTGAAATAAACACATAAAAAAAATACAATTCTTGTGATACCCATAATACAAACGAATTTGTTACAATTTTAGATTAATTTTATAATCATCCTTAATATTTAAGATTTCATTCATTCCTTTATTTATATGGTGTCCATGTGTGATGGACAGAGCAGAACTGGAGATGACCAGTTCTCTGTGTCCGGTGTGAGTTCCCAGGACTAAACTCACACCATCAAGCCTGCGGCCAGGGCTGTCACCTGCTGAGCCGTCTCACTGGCCCCAATGTTGTATTTATTTTGAACACAGTCTCTCTTTTACTTCAAACTGGAACTCACATTTCAGTCTAAGTCTAACCCTGAACTTGATACAATCCTCCTGCCTCAGCCACCCAAGTACTGGGGTGACAAGCATGAGCCACAGTGGCTCTAACTCACAACCACACAATTCTTTTTACTAATATGATGTATTGTTTTCTTCCATATATGCCAGACAAGCAAGCTGGAGTTTACATGATGTTCTGTCCAGATATTCTTACTTCTTACAGAAACTGAACCTTCCTGTTCAATGAGTTTAAGGTAGAGACAAAAAATCAACTTCAAAGCTGGAAAAGAACACAGCGCACAAGACTCCAGCCCTGGTATACACACTAGCTTTACACATGGTATCATGTAACACTCATGGAACAGTGCTTTCAAAAACTAAAAATTTATTTCCAAACAATAACAGAAAATTTTCCTCATACCTCAGGAAAATCATGTTTACCTTCATGTTTCTCCCAGGACTCTACATTCGAAAAACAATACCAAATATCTAAGCAAAGGGCCAATAGGTAGATTTTGTGAGTTTTTAAAAAATATATACGCTTCTCTTTTTTTCTTTTTGTTTGCTTGTTTTTGAAGCAAAAAAAAATATTGATTAGAAAATTTCTCAGAGGGCCTTCAGGAGACAGCCTTCAGTAAAGCGCTTGCCATTGCAGGCAAGAAGACTTCAGTTTGACTCCCAGAACTTATAAGAAGTCTCTCTGTGTAGCCCTGGCTGTCCTGTAGAGCAGACTGGCCTTGAACTCAGAGATCTAACTGACTCTGCCTCCCAACTGCAAGAATTAAAGGCTTGTGCCACCAGCACCCAGCTAAAATACATATATTTTCAAATGGATAGGAAGCAAATTACAGAGTTACAAACACAATGTGTAAATAAAATTTGAAACCAACATCAGAAATTTATTTTGGGGGTGGGTTATGCACAGAAGCATGTTGAGGGGGGTGCTTATAGTGGACAGAAATCATCCACAGGTGTTATTCCTCAGGAGCCAACTGCCTTACTTCTTCTGACAAAGAGTCTCTCACTGGGCCCATAGCTCATCAATTAGGCTAGGATGTCTCATCAACCGGCCCCCAGAAGCCCCACATCTTGGTCCCCCCAGCATTGGCATTAGAAGCACATGTCATCATAGCTGGCCTTTTATATGTGTTCTGGGAGTCCAACTGAAGTCCTCTTGCCTGCAGTGGCAAGCAATTTACTGAAGGCTGTCTCCCACAAGCCCTCTGAGAAATTTCATAATTGATTATTCCTTTATCTTAACCTAGGAAGAAGTCAGCAGAACTGGTAGACAGTCTGTGTGAATTATGCCTGGGCTCCTTAAGCTAAGTCAATTTAGTTTACCCTCCTAGGTCTCAAATGATATGTGTGAGGTGGTCACCACGTGATTTGGATGAGTGTCGTAAGCTATACTATGCCATACAAAAACATGCTGTAAAAATGTAATGTGTGTCACACAAATGTAAAGATCAGTTGCATCCGAATTCAAACTAACAGCTAAAGTAAAGAATCCTCCAAAATGCTCCACAAGACATGGGGATGAATTGCTCAGATGGCTTCTGTCATGTCGACAGCAAACGCCCTAGTTTTCTCATACAGGATCACATACACACAGTCACAGATCATCCCGGCACACGTGCAGAAAGATTTCCGAGAAGCTACTGAGCCGCAGTCAAACATGGTAAAACAGCACCTCACACCTTAATTCTCCGGTCACATCTGTACACCATCAACTCAGTGTGATGTATTTTAAGTCCAATTAAAGGGTTTCCTCGGCCATTAGAAATTCTGTCTAAGACCTTGAACTAGATTGGGGTACAAACTGCCCATCAGTGAGGGAACATTAGTTTAGACCCACAAAGATGCAGAAGGGAAACTCCATATTAAACTTTGAAGTGTGGACATTGCCTCTGACATTTCTCAGTCTTCTCTTATGTCCTTACTCTAATGGCAATCAGTCTGCCACTCAGCAATAGCAATGGCTTTCAAAAGTCACATTGTCTGTCTTAGCAAAAGAAACCTGTCACACAACAGAGAAACTGAAAGGAAAATACAATTATCTCTCACAATCTCCGGACCTCTCTGCCGGAGTGACTTCTTATATCCAATACTCTGCCATCCCATGTCCACCAGCAAGAAATGCTCATTTAAGATGAAAATTTTGAAATACATAAAACAAAGCCTGAGCAAATGATTATCATTAAATGATTGATATCAATGAGCCCCAATTGTTTTCTTACCAAGCCAGAAACCAGGAGAAATGTGGCACAAACCAGGAACCAAGGCCGATGCCAGGCATCCATACTGTGACTTCCAAATGAATGTTGTAAATTATGACAGTCGCCAGCAGAACTGACTTTTAAAGGGTAAACATAATGACTCCTGGCCTTTGGTCTTTATGTTAATGGCTCATCTCTCAATTAATCTTGCTGCTGTAGTAACTTCCAACTCAGCAAGTAAAGTCCAGAGTCATGAACGCATCTCATTTTTCCTCTCTTTTCTGTGCCAACAATGAATTGCTAAAACCCGTCACTAGAATATATTCTCTAATGTATACAGACTGTTCCCCAACAATGCTGAATACCACTTGAGCAAACAGAAACATATGCAAGCACACACACACACAAGGTCGGAGGTGTGGGTCAGTTGGTAGAGCGCTTGTCTGGCATGCATGTGGCCCAGGGTTCACCCCAACCCCACATATACCAGGCATGGTGGTGCACGCTTGTAATCTCAGCACTCAGTAGGTAAAGGCAGGAGGATCTGAAGTTCAAGATTATCTTGGCTACATAGTGAGTTTGAGGCCAGCCAGGAAAATAGCTAAATACATATACAAAGTTTATACTCTTGTTCAAATAATTAGCATTTATGAAGTATCTTCCATACAGATAGCCTATGTTGCTTTGATGTAGCCAGTTCTGTCCACTGACTCTTATCAGTCATTGAGCTAGTAAACATTTGTTGACAATCTGTAACTTTATAAAGTCTAGGATCTATTGACAACCTAGAAATGAACATACTTGGTATTCAGATATGAAATAGCAAAATAGTGAAGTGTCTCCCTCCTGAAGGTCCTCAAAGACAAACTCAGATGGAAATGGGCTGAGAGGATAGCTATGCTCACTGGTCTTCTAATAAAATGTTCCTAAGCTCTCTCAAGTCTTTGTCATAGTTTCTTTTCTCCCTAGAATAACATCTACTCTCTGGAGACAACATAACTCAGTCCCCACAGTTTCATCTGCCTGATACAGAGTAACAGTTTTGAAATATAATATTCTATATTTTTTCTTCATTGCCTTTTCCTAGTTTGGTCTTTTTGTCCCATTCTGTGTTCATTGAAAGTCTACAAAAAGATATGTGGCCTAGACAAAGTACCCAGGATGCTGCTTCTCTTGTGAGTGTGTGTGATGCACATGTTTGTGTGAGTGTGTGATTATGTGCACGCAGAAGTGCTGTGTATTCTCAGGCCAGCTCTCATACAGCACAGAAGTAGGGAGGCCGGAGGCTGATTCAAGTGTTGATGCCCCTCACTTTACTTTTTTGAGACAGGGTCTCTCACTAAACCTAGAGTTCATCGGTTTGACTAGCCTGACTAGACAGTGAGCTCTCAGAATCTGCCCACATCTGTCCCCTCAGCGCTGTGCTTACAGATGTGCACCATCATGCCTGACTTTACATAGGTGTTGTGCATCCAAGTTCAGGTCCCTGTGTTTGCACAGTAAACTGACTGAGCCATTTCCCCAGCCCAGGAGGATATTTTTGAACCTGGGCAAGCCATCGCTACCCTCTGAGAGTAAGACAAAGTTTAAATGAAAAACTTTAAACAACAAGCGTGGGCTTGGAGCAATGTGCATTCCTATAATTCCAGCCCTCAGGATGCTGAGGCAGGAGGATGATGAGCTCAATGTCAGCCTGACCGACATATAGTGATAAAAATTCATAAGCTGGAGTTTCTCAGTACTTGACCACCATACATGAAGTCCAAGACTCAGTCCCAGGACCATAAAACTCTTAAGGTCCACGAGAAGTTTCACAAAAGACCGCCAGCCATGTACACAATGAACAAGAGCATGGGATTTGAGAACAATAATGCCTGCATACAGTGGTGGCAAACTGAGACCCCAAGAGAAGTTCTCAGGCTTCCTTTAATCCAGAATAGGGGAATTCCAGGGAGGGGAAGTTAGACTGAGGTTTGATTGGTGGGTTTAAACACAAAGTATATGGGTTACTTTAGGATTGGTAGGTGACTTAGTGAGTAGGAACTTTCCAGCAGCAGGGTGGGAGAAGCTATCTTTGGCTATCTTGAGCTTGCATAAGGATGCAGGGCACTTACTGATTGGTTGCCCTGAGTTGTGATCCTTCCAAGAACTGCTTGTTCAGTTCCAGTAAACTGACACTGAGGCCTGGTCCCTGCCAGGGACACTAGGAGTCTGTGATGGCATTTGTTTGGCTCCTTGGCTCTGCCCAAAACAAAACAAAACAAAAACCCATAAGGCAGGTATGAAGCTTGTAATATCTTGGTGTTGGGATGCTTGCCTAGCATGCACAAGGGTTTAATCACAAGCGCGCGCGCGCACACACACACACACACACACACACACACATGACTCAACCTCTCACTTTCTTCCTGATACTCCAGGGATAGTTTATTAAGTCCTGAGTTAAATGGCTTGTTTCCTGGTTAGAGCCATAAGGAGTCACAATACAGAAGGAAGCTGTAAAGACAGAATCCATTTTTTTGTTATCTCATCTATAGAAGTAACCTTATAAAACAAAGCTACTAAGGAGTCTAAGAGAAGTAAGACATCTGTGTGCTATTATACTTCTAAGTGTATAAACATTTTAAACATTCTGTGGTTAGCAGTTGTAAAAGCCAGGTTTTCTCGGACTCAAAACTGTTTCTAAAGAGCCATGAGTCACGTTGTAAGTTCTTTAGCTTGGGCTCAGAGTTACTGCGAATTTCTTAGTATTACCTCTACTGCCTCTTTCCAAGGCCCAGAGACACTAGAGAGTTTTAGTTCTCAAAATGTATTTTTATGTCTTGCATGTAATTTTAGACCATAAAAAAGGAAACTTGTAGCTCTTTCTTGGGGCTATGATGATAATTTTTGCAGCTCTGACTAGTTAGAGAATCATTCCCTGTGGCATATCTTAACAAAAGTCATAAAACTAAGGTTAGGATTTTGTACAGAGAGTCCTAGGTTATCAGCCACACCTGACACAGCAATTAAGTTGCTTCTTACATTTTACCATGGTTCAACAGATCAGGTTGTTACATGCTCTTGTAAATAAGATTGTTTTTCCCACCCCCTTTGCCCCCCGGGAATATCCTGTCTTAGAAACCATCAGCAAGGCACCTGGTCTAATCTAAAGCTATTTTTGAAATTTTCTATCAGCTGATAGTATATAGCTAACTTGGCAGCTGGAGAAATAGAGCTGTTTTTAGGCTGTGTTCCAAGACAGCTCTTAAAGGGAACTTGTATTAATTAAAAAAAAAAAAGGAGTAGCCCTCCTGTATACAGATGATAAATGGGCTGAGAAAGAAATCAGAGAAACATCACCCTTCACAGATATGCCACAGATAGCATAAAATATCTTGAGGTAACTCTAAACAAACAAGTGGAAGACTCGTATGACAAGAACTTTAAATCTTTGAAGAAAGAAATTGAAGAAGACACCAGAAAGTGGAAAGATCTCCCATGCTCTTAGGTAGATATAATTAACATAGTAAAAATGGCAATCTTACCAAAAAGCAATCTACAGATTCAATGCAATGACCAGCAAAATCCTACCAAATTCTTCACAGACCCCGAAAGAACAGTACTTAACTTCATATGGAAAAGCAAAAACCCCAGGATAGCCAAAACAATCCTGTACAATAAAAGAATCCCTAACTTCAAACTCTACTACAGTACTGAAAAGAGCCTGGTATTGGCATAAGAACAGACAGGAGGACCAATGGAACTGAAGACCCAGATATTAATCCACACACCTTCGAATACCTAATTTTTGACAAAGAAGCAAAAAATATCAAATGGAAAAAGAAACATATTTAACAATTTGTGCTGGTATAATGGATATCAACATGTAAAAGAAAGAAAATAGATTCACATCTATCACCATGCACAAAACTCAAGTCCAAATGGATCAAAGACCTTAACATAAAGCCAGCCACACTGAACCTCATAGAAGAGAAAGTGGGAAATACACTTGAATGCATTGGCACAGGAGACCACTTCCTAAATATAACCACAGCAACACAGACACTGGGAGAAACAATTAATAAATGCGACCTCCTGAAACTGAAAAGCTTCTGTATAGCAAAGGACATGGTCAACAAGACAAATTGACAGCCTGCAGAATGGGAAAAGATCCTCACTAACCCCACATCAGACAGAGGTCTGATCTCCAAAATATACAAAGAACTCAAGAAATCGGTCATCAAAAGAACAAATAATCCAGTAAAAAAAAATATGGAGTACAGACCTAAACAGAAGAATCTAAAAGACTGAAAGACACTTAAGGAAACATCCTTAGTCATCAGAGAAATGTAAATCAAAATAACTCTGAGATTCCCTCTTACACCAGTAAGAATGGCCAAGATCAAAAACACTGATGACAACTTATGCTGTAAAGGTTGTGGGGAAAAGAGAACACTTTTGCATTGCTGGTGGGAATGCAGGCTGGTACACCCCCTTTGGATGTCAGTGTGGTGATTTCTCAGAAAATTAGAAAACAATCTTCCTCAAGACCCAGTAATACCACTTTTGGGTATATAACCAAAGTATGCTCAATTGTGCCACAAGGACATGTGCTCAACTATGTTCATAGCAGCTTTGTCTAACATAGCCAGAACCTGGAAACAACCTAAATGCCCCTTGACCAAAGAATGAATAAGGAAAATGTGGTACATTTACACAATGGAGTACTACACAGTAGAAAAAGATAACAACATCTTGAAATTTGCAGGCAAATGGACGGAGCTATAAAACATTATTTTGAGTGAGGTAATCCAGACACAGAAAGACAATTATCACATGTACTCACTCATAGGTGGTTTTTAAACATAAAGCAAAGAAAACCAGCCCACAAATCACAATCCCAGAGAACCTAGACAACAATGAGGACCCTAAGAGAGATATACATAGATCAAATCTACATGGGAAGTAGAAAAAGACAAGATCTCCTGAGTAAACTGGGAGCATAGGGACCTTGGGAAAGGGTTGAGGGGAGGGGAGAGGCAGGGAGGGGAGCAGAGAAAAATGTAGAGCTCAATAAAAATCAATAAAATTTAAAAAAGGAAACTTGTAACCCTTAACTTGAGTACCATCTCTTTGTATTCATTTTATTCATCAAAACTCTGTAGGCTAACATTAGTATCATTTGGACAATACAACTAAGGAAGAGACACCTTCCTGACAACCACATATAGAAATGCTCAGTAAATTGGGATATATTAATGACACACACACACACACACACACACACACACACACATACAATACAGGCACTAGAGAATTTCCCATATCCACGAGAAGATTGCAATAGCACAGGTAAATACAGCCAGAATCAAAGGATACTCATGGATCAGTATTTTCATAGCCTTGCTTAAACAAGAATTTTTTTTTGGTGGGTTGACACCTAAATATTAATTGCCATCTGCTGTATGTTTTTAAAGATTTAATTATGTATATAGTGTTCTGTCTGTATGCATGCCTGCAGGCCAGAAGAGGGCACCAGATCTAATTATGGATGGTTGTGAGCCACCATGTGACTGCTGGGAATTGAACGGATGATGT
This sequence comes from Microtus pennsylvanicus, assembly GCF_037038515.1. Lineage (NCBI taxonomy): Eukaryota > Metazoa > Chordata > Mammalia > Rodentia > Cricetidae > Microtus > Microtus pennsylvanicus. The sequence continues at coordinate 60,220,269 of NC_134582.1, forward strand.
CTGGAAGAGCGGTCAGTGCTCTTAACCCCTGAGCTATCTCTCCACCCATGCATTCTGCTGTACTAAATAATAATGACCTGTGGCAGGATCACAATAGTCTGTAACTACAATTCCAGGGACTCTGGTGCCCTCTTCTGGCCTCTGCAGACACCAGGTAGACATGTGGTGCACGCCCATATATATGCAGGCAAAAAGTCATATACATATAAATCAACTATACTTTTAAGGAAAGAAAGATGAAGTGAGATCCTTTAATGAGTTAAGACCGAATCACGAACATCTGGCTTTCCAAGTCTCCTTGCAGTTCTGACACACCTAACTGCACTCTATGCATCAGGACAGACAGCTGCCCTTGGAAATAGGAAAACAGCAGCTGAAAGAGCAGGAAGCAGGGGCTGGAGATATGGATCAGAGGTTAAGAGCATTGCCTGCTCTTCCAAAGGTCCTGAGTTCAATTCCCAGCAGCCACATGGTGGCTCACAACCGTCAGTAATTAGGACTGGTGCCCTCTTCTGGCTTTCAGGCATATATGCAGACAGAAAATTGTATACATAATAAATAAATATTAAAAAAAAAAGAGCAGGAAGCAGCAGTTCCTGAGAAAGGGGAGTCTCTTTTCCATGCTAATCCTAGGGTATAACCCAACTCTGAGGAGGCATCTCATAGACCGTCAACAAGGCACTGCTGAATCTAACTGCAAAAGCTCTATGCGGCCTACACTGGATGCACGGCTTCTGTATTCTCTTCTGTCCTGGGGTTCAATCAAACTCTATTACAGGAGCATCACTTGTAGGGAAAAGTTTCAAATACCATCTTGTCCATCCTGTCCCCAGAGAGCCTTCACAAGCTTTATCAGACCTGTGAAACCGTGTTTGCCTCTGCTTGCTGTCCAACTGTGCCCTTCCTTTCTCCCAAGATAACATTATCAACTGGAACCCCTGTGTTATGATTACAAAGTTTATAGGTCAGTGGGAAATCCCCTGGAACCGGGAAAATGGTTTTTCTCAGAAATATGACTCACAAAGCAACCATGGAAGAAGATGACATTCTAGACCTGAGTGTTGCACACTGTGAGGGCAGAAAGGATTCTATAGGAGCTAGCACGGAGGTGCAACAAGGGCATCCAAAATATTACACAGTGTCCTCATAATGTGTCTTTCTTTACCTGATTCTCCCACACAGGAAGTGCAAGTTGAGGGCAGGGTCACTAGCTCAGTTGGTAGAATATTTGCTTAGCATATGTGAAGCTATGAGTTCAATCTCTGAAACTTTAAAAAACAGTAGCTATGAAATATCCTGTAATCATTGAACTAATGCAGAAATGGGTGGATCAGAAGTTCAAGAGGCTGGAGTGATGAATCAGCAGTTAAGAGCATTGGCTGCTCTTTCAGAAGTCCAGAGTTCAATTCCCAGCAACCACATGGTGGCTCACAACCATCTATAAAGAGATCTGGTGCCCTCTTCTGGCCTGCACACAGAACAACACAGAAAATAAATTAATCTTAAAAGTAGGAGAAAGAAGTTCAAAGCCATGCTCTACTCAGGAAGGAGCTCAAGATCAACCTGGGCTACATGATTCTGTCTCAATTAAAAACAAGAACAGCTGTTATGACATGAGTTTCCTAAAACCAATTCTTCACAAAATTTTATAAAGACTTCTAAAGATATTGAGAAGCTCTCTCTCTATATATCCTCTCTCTCTCCATATATATCTATTGTACTCATATCTATTGGGAAGCTCCCTCCATCACTCTCTATAAAGTCATTGTACATATGTACATACATATATCTGTGCACTTAAACTACATATATAAGGAGATAAGGGAATGAACACTTATAGGTGGTTATGGAAGTCCTCGCATTGAGACCACAAATGCAGACCAGGTAGACTGCACAGCATGCACAAGGCACAGTCGCAGGCTGTCTGCACTGTTTGCTTCTGATCAACCTGACATGTTTCTCACGAAGGTTTTCCATGACCCTACCTTAGATTACCCTTTTTTTTCACATTTCTCAGAACATAGTTTGTTTCTAATGAGCAAGAGTGTTTCAGATGGAAGGAACACAAGCATGTGTAAATACCCAGAGGGAGACAGATTTACTTTGATTAGTTGGCCTTACAAGTTAACAGAGGCTACCTCATCCAAAATCTGCAGAGAGCAGGACCCAGCTAGCTGGACAAGCCAACCAGGAGCTGGAATTGCAGTCACATAATAAGTTGACAGGAGAAATTCTTCCTTTAAAGATCTCTCTTGATGTGGTATATTTGACTGTATGCCATGAATAGATTTTATTACTATTGGTAAATAAAGAAGCTGATTTGGCCAATAGGCAGGCAGAATAGAACCAGGCAGGAAATCCAAAAAAAAAAAAAATACAGAAAGAAAAAGGGCAGGGTCAGAGAGATGCCAGCAGTCACCATGGAAGTAAGCCATGAGCCCTTGATAAAATAAAGAATATTAGAAATTTGTTGATTGAAATTGTAAGAGATAGTTAATAATAAGCCTAAGCTAAAGAGTCAAACACATTGCAATTAATATTAAGCTCAGAGTGGTTTTCAGGAACTGGCAGGTGGGAGAGAAACCTCCAGTTACACTCCATCTTTGGTTCTCAGAAGCAGCCAAGGATCAGGAGTCGCTCATCAAAGTCAGATGACAGAGGCTGAGAGGGAAAACTCTATCCATACACAGGCCACCCCACTTCTAATACCTGTGCTCTGCTGGCAGCAAGCTCATGGGGAACAAAGCAAAACAAATGATTCATGCTTCCATCAGACCACGTTACAGCCTTCTCCACCCACAACAGGAGTACTGAGTCTAGCCCATTCAGCTGGTGTCTTGTTACTGTGAAGGACTAGAGTCTAGAGTGGGATTGGTGACTCTGGTCAAAAACAGTAACATTGGAGCTTGCTTCTAATTGGTTGTTTGTCTACTTCATGGGGCTGCTCGAGGAATGTGGGGACTGGAAAGATGCTCACTGGTAAAAGCATCCACTGCTTTTGTAGAAGACCAGAATTCGGTTCCCAATTTAACACTGCCTGCAACCTCAGCTCCAGAGGATCTGAGGCCATATTCTGACTTCCATGGACACTTGTATACCTGTGAACAAATACCACACAGAAACATACAAATACACATAGTTTTCTAAGTAGTAGAGTAAATCTTTTTTAGTAATAGAAGTTGACTCCATCAAGTCCAGCTAAATGCCCCTTTAGCTCAAGCTTTCAAATGTCTTGAAGAAACATCACTCTTGATATTATTTTTAGATTTATTTTCTATATTCTACATGTATGAGTATTTTTCCTGCATGCTACTCTCTCAACTATATGTGCCCTTTGCAGAAGCAAAAGGAAGCTACCAGGTCCCCTGGGACTGGAGTTACAGATGGTTATTAGCCACCATGTGGGTGCTGGGATTGAACCAGTGTCTTCTGGAAGAGCAGCCAATGCTTTTAACCACTGAGCATCTCTCCAGCCCCATTACTGAGTTTTGGTAAAATATTTGCTTGTTTGTTTGTATGTCTATGTATGCACATGTGAGATGGTGGCCTGTGTGTCTCTGCTCACACAAGCCCAGAAGGGGACACAGGTGTCCTCCTCTATCACGTTCAGTCTTTTCATTCGAGGCAGGTGTTGTGGGGCATTCACCAGAGAAGACTGTTTGGACATGGATTTAAGCAAAAAAAAAATCTTCATTTGCCATTTGGGCAAATAGTGGGCAAATATGCTAGTTAGCTCCTAAATCTATGTAGTACAGGGGTTGGGTGTTTAAGCATAACCAGCAATTCTGGCTGATTTTGGGCTGGAATGATTATTGCTATCCCCAAAGTCCCTTCCTGTGTGGGATTTCTCAGCCTTTTTTCCCAAAGATCAAAACATTTTAAAGGAATTTTTCAGGAAATTTTAGTTTTAAAACACCAACTTTTTCAATAAAAATATTCCTGTTTCTGACAATTAGGGAACCCGTCCACAAAACATACACAGAATTGTAAACTTTATATTTTATCTCAAAAGATAAGTTTTTAGAGAGATTTTAATTTTCTGTAAAATGAGACACTTAGAGTGGGCACCAGCAAGTAAAGGTTGAGATAGATTACGGGTTGCTGATCTGTAGTCACTCCAGCTAATACCATCCCAGTATGTATGTTTCTCAAATTCCAGTCTATTCCTGAGGGTGGTGGGGTTGGTCCATAACCCTGAATTCATAACCATGGTACAAAACACAAGACTCAGGAGGAGGTAGAGGACCAGAGACTGGAAGGGCCCTGGGTCTAAAGAAACCTCAGCTGAAATGAGCCCATAATCCAGAAGGAGTTCATTTGTCGTGGGTGTCTGTGGCTTGCACTTTCTTGGCCTGCTGTGGTGGATCCATGGTGTGATGTCAGCTGTCTTCACTGCTGTGGGAGTAGAGAGTCACCTTGTAGACTTCTTTCCCTGTTATTTCCAGTACCCTCTGGCTCTTCTCTTGACTCAGATGGCATCGCTGGAATGACAAGGGGAAGCTGGTGGTGGACCCAGAGGTCAGCGGGTCTCTCAGATAGTTTAATGAACAGCTGTATGGAGAACTGGAGGGTCTCTAATGACCTGAGAAAGGAATGGTTAGGGAGTTTTCCCAACTATAGTTCTCTGAGCCAGGGAAGCACCTGGAGAGATCTTTCAAACATAATCTTATAGTGGTGCAAATCCCTCCCTGCATGGGGTGCAGTGGGCCCAAAGCAATGCAAAGGAAGGAGGCCATTTCCTTCTTTGGTAGACACTCCTAAGAGTTTTGTTAAAGTTTTTAATGTCTTAATTATTTTTTAAATCTGGTCAGATCTCTGAGGTCTAAATGCAGATAGAAATTTTTAATTTAAATCTAAAGTTTCAACTATTAATTTATAAATGTGTGGCTTGAATAAAAATGGTCCCCAAAAGGAGTGGCACTTTTAGAAGGTACTTCCTTGTGGAAATAGGCCTGGCCTGGTTGGAGGAAGTGTGTCACTGTGGGGACAGGAAGTGTGTCACTGTGGGGACAGGCTTTGAGGTCTCATATATGCTCAAGCCATTCCCCATGAGACAGACCACTTTTTGTTTCCAATAGGTCTAGATGTAAGAACTCTCAAATAACTCTCTAGCACCGTGTTGACTTGCCTACTGCCCTGCTTCCTGCCACAACAATAATGGGCTAAACTTCTAAACCACTAACAAGCAACCACAGTTAAAGAGTTGATGTGTTACATGTTTGCCTTTTTCAGTGGAGCAGGTCACATCCTGCTTCTTCGGTGATCTGGGAAGGACAGAAACCCCAACTAGCAGGCCCCTCGTGTTACAGGTGTGGTCATGGTGTCTCTTCACAGCAATAGAAACCTTAACTAAAATAAAAAGTGGTACCAGGAGTGGGGTATTGCTGTGATGAAGACCATACTTTTGTTTGAAGGAATGTGGACCTTGAGCCTATGATTAAAACAGCAGTTTCACACCTTAACTGCATCTTAATGGGCCATCCAAAGAGGAACATGGAAGATAGTGAGTGTGATTTGAAAGGTGGGTTGTCTGGATCAAGAGGTTTCAGAGAAGAATGTAAATATGTAGCCTAGAAACTGGTCTTGTGACATTTTGGTGAAAAATGTGGATGCCTTTTGCCCTTGTCCAAAGAGTCTGCTTGAGGACAAAGTGGAAAGTTTTGGGTTAATTCCATTGGCAAAGGAAGTTTCAAAACAGCCTAGTGTAGGCTCTGTCATGTGGTTATTTGTGGTACTCTAATGAAGATTTATAATGAAAGAGAACAAACTAAACAGAGTAAATTGCAAAATGTAAGATTTGAAGAGAAAAGAAGTTCCAGGAAGTGGAATGGAGCTAAGTTCTGTGTTCAGAGAGATGAATTTATTAAGAAATGGAAAAAGGGAGTGTTAACCTCAGAGCAAAATCCTACCGAGCTAAGTTTCCAACTTGTGAAAAGGAATTAAAGAAAATCTTAAAGCTGGGTGTGGTGGGGCACACTCTTAATGGCACTCAGATAGAAGAGAATGGTGGAAATCTAAGACTACCCTGGTCTACAGACCAAGTTCCAGAACAGCCAAGCTTAGGCAGTGGAGAAAATCAACAAAAACAGGAATTTAGTGAAGATGTGATAAAACACGGGGTTATGTTCCAGTCCAGACAAGCAACAGAACTTGGTAGTTTGAACATATGATTCTAGAGTTAAGGACAGATGAAAGGGGCCATAGAATTTGTCTTCACAACTAAAGAAAGCTACTGAGGTCAGGCATGTGTTAGAGGTGTCCCTGAACTGAGGCCTACAAAAGCCATTGTTTGAAGCTGTGGAATTGAAGACTGGATTGTCTTGGAGAACCTAAGATACTGGAGATGCCAGAGTCATGGGATACCTGACAAGGAAAGCTGCCAACAGGGAGTATAGCCAACCCAAGAAAAAGAAGAGTTTGGAGTTTTCCCAGCTGGTTTCTGCCTTGCTTTGGTCCATTATTTCCTCATTATGTTCCCTTCCCTGTTTGTGAAATATTAAGTGTATTTTGTGTCATTATATGTTGGAAGTATGTGATTTACTTTTTCATTTTGATTTTACAGGGGATTACAGCTAAGAGATTGCATGAATCTCAGGAGACTTTGAACTTTAGACTTTTTTTATTTTTTTAAATATTTATTTATTTATTATGTATACAATATTCTGTCTGTATGTATTCCTGCAGGCCAGAAGAGGGCACCAGACCCCATTACAGATGGTTGTGAGCCACCATGTGGTTGCTGGGAATTGAACTCAGGACCTTTGGAAGAACAGGCAATCTCTCCAGCCTTGAACTTTAGACTTTTTAAATGAGTTTGAGACTGTTGTAGACCATGAGGAATTTCGAAGTTGGACTGAACGCATTTTTGCATTATGTTATAGCAACAAGCTTTGGAGTAGAATGTGGGGGTTTAAAAGAAAATGGCTCCCAAAGAAAGTGGCCCTGTTAGGAGGTGTGGCCTTGTTCTAGAAGATGTGGTCTTGATGTGGGAAGTGTGTCACTGTGGAGGCAGGCTTTGAGGTACCATATATGACAAGAGGTTTTGGCTATGAAAGCCAGGCCATTGCTATAATTCATTACTAAGGGGAGGCCAAATAAGGGGACTAGTACCTGAAGGAGTTTTTTTAGCTACTATTTGAGCATTTTTAGTTCAGGTGGGGAACACATTTACCCACCCTGAAAAGGTATCTAGCAAGTACTTTTATTCTCCCCTGATATGGGATTCCCCTTTGTGTGTTATGAATACCATTGGTTAATAAAGAACCTACTTTGGGCCTATTGCAGCACAGAATAGGGCAAGGAGGGAATTCTAAGCAGATAAAGGAGGAGAGAGTAGGTGGAGTCAAAGTGAAGCCATGTGGCCACCCCAGCAGACATATGCCAGATGCAGGACAGAATTTTACTGGCAGGCCACAACCATGTGGCAATACACAGATTAATAGAAATGGGTTAATTTAAGATATAAGAGCTAGCCAATAAGAATCATGAGCTAAAGCCGGGTGTTGGTGGCGCATGCCTTTAATCCCAGCACTCAGGAGGCAGAGGCAGGCGGATCTCTGTGAGTTTGAGGCCAGCCTGGACTACAGAGTGAGTTCCAGAACAGCCAAAGCTACACAGAGAAATCCTGTCTTGAAAAAAAAAACTAAACTAAACAAACAACAACAACAATAAAAATCTAACCTTCATCAGGCCCAGTAAACCTTTTGGCTCACAAAATTTTCTGAGTTGCTCAGTTCAGTCTCATACCAGACTGAATATTCTGGTAGGCGATGTCTCAGCCAGACGCCAGGTTTGCGATCAAGTAAATCTAAAACAGAGAGCCCTTTGCCAGGAAGGGATCCAAAGGAGAGACCAACACCCTGGTGAACTCTGGGAAAACTGACTCCACCAAGATCTGACCTGCTGGGGAAGGATAATAGTGTTTGCCAGTATCTGTTCAGGGTGGGTAAAAAGTGTATCACCTAATCTAAAACTGCTCAAAGAGCAGCTAAAAAACTCCTCCAGGAACCGATTTCCCGATATGACCTCCCCTTAGCAATGAGTTCCAATATGACCTGGCGTTACTAGCCAAAACCTCTTCAGAGCCTGTCTCACAGTGACACACACATCCTAATAGTGCCACTTCCTTCCAAACCACTGCTTTCCACTCTCTGGCCCCCAAAGGCTTGTAGTTATATCATAATGCAAAAATACATTCAGTCCAACTCCAACAGTCCCCATTGACTCATATAACAGTCTCACACTTACTTGGAAGTCTGAATTTCAAAGTCTCTTAAGGGGTTTATACAATCTCTTACCTGTAATCCCCTATAAAATAAAAATAAAAAAGGAAATCACGTACTTCTAACATATAATGGCACAGGATACACTTTAATGATCTAAAACACAGGGGAGGTAGCATAATGAGGAAATACTGAACCAAAACAAAACCCAAAACCTACTGGGCAAACTCCAAACTCTGCATCTCCATGTCTGATGTCAAAACCCTTTTCAGATCTCCAACTCCTTTCAGCTTTGGCGCCTGCAACGGACTTCTTTCTCTTGGGCTGTTTTCACTCCCTGTCAGCAGTTTTCCTTGTCAGGTATTCCATGTCTCTGGCATCTCCAACATCTTGGGATCTCCAAAGCAATCCAGGCTTCAACTTCACAGCTTCACACAATAGCCTCTCTAGGATTCAATTCAGGGATAGTCATTGGCAATGCCTGGCCTCATCAGCTTTCCTTAGTTGTGGATGCAAATTCCATAGTCCCTTTCATCTATCTTCAGTGCTAGAATTATGTGTCCAAAGCTGCCAGGTTCTGCTGCTTGCCTGGACTGGAACATTGCCCACTTGTTCAATTACATCTTTACCAGCTTTCTGATTTTAATATTTTTTCCACTGCCTAAACTTAGCTGTTCTGGAACTTACTCTGTAGACCAAGATGTCCTCAAACTCAGAGATCCATCAGCCTCTGAGTTCTGACTCCTGAGATTAAAGGTGTGTGCTACCATACCTTCCTCTAAGTTTTTCTTTAATTAGTTTTCACAAATGGAAACTTAGCTGGGTAGGATCTTGCCCTGAGGTTACCACTCCCTTTATTCCATTTCTTAAATTGTTTGTCTCCTGAACACAAGACTTGGCTCCACTCCACTTCCTGGTGCTCTTTTTCTTTGCAAATCTTTTATTTTGTAATTTATCCAGCTCAGCTTGTTCCCTTTTATTATAAATCTCCATTAGAATGACCATTAGCCACATGACAAAGTGTTTTGAGATTTTTCTCTGCCAGTGGAATTAACCTAAACCCTTCACCTTAGCCTCAGGCAGACTCTTTGGACATGGGTAAAGGGCAGTCACTTTCTTCACCAAATATCACAAGAAGGATCTCTAGACAACATACTAAAATTTTCTCCTCTGAAACCTCTTGAGGTAGCCCCCCACAGTTCATCAAATCATACTCAGCACCACAGTCTTCCATGCTCCTACTAGTATGGCCCATTAAGCAGTGCTTAGAGCATTCTACTGCTTTCTTAACCCAAAGTATCAGAGTCCAAATTATTCTAAACAAAAACATAGTCAGTGCTACCACAGCAACACCCCACTCCTGGCACCAACTTCTGTCTTGGTTAGAGCTTCTACTGCTGTGATGAGACACCATGACAATGGCAACTCTTATGAAGGAAAACATCTAATTGTGGTTGTTTGTTTACAGTTTAGAGGTTCTAACCATGATGGTCATGGTGGGAAGCAAGACAACACAAAGGCAGACATTCTTCTGGAGAGGTAGCTACGAGTTCTTAAGTCTTGACTTACAGGCAACAGGACGTGATCTGTTCCACTGGACAAGATTTGAGCATATATCAGACCTCAAAGCCTGCATCCACAGTGAAATACTTGCTAAAATAAGGCCACACCTACTAATAGTGCCACTCCCTTTGGGAACTATTTTCTTTCAAAGCACCACACCTCTTCATTAATAGCTAAAGCTTTTAGACTTAGATTAAAACTTTATTGTGCACTTAGAGATCTGGCCAAGTTAAAAATAAATACAACATTTTAAAAAAACTTAAAAAAATTCTTAATAGAGTCTACCAAAGAAGGAAATGGCCTCCTTCCTTTGCATTGCTTTGGGCCCACTGCACCCCATACAGGGAGGAATTTGCACTACTATGAGATTTGTAATGGTCTGCTCTGTCCCTTTAAGAGATAAGCCATGACCCCCCCCCCCCAGTTCACCTAGGCAAGCTGATCTTCAGCTTCCAGCCTGAGTCTTTTTCCATCTCCCTCTGAAAAAAGGCAGCTTCTGTCTCTCCCTTCTCCTTTCCTTCTCCCCTTCACTCCCATAACTCATGAAATAAATATCCAACCTCACTCTGCATGGCATACCTATCTGTCTATCTCACGCCCACCACGTGGCTCCCTGCCTGCTACCTGCACCTTGGGTGTAATGGAAAAATTAAAAATGCTGCAGGATCCCCCATGGCAGCAGGCAGCAGAAATGCTGTAGGTCCCCAAGCTGTGGTAGCAGGCCATGTGGCAGCAGGCAGCTGGTCCTGAGAGCAGCCAGTCCCAGGCAAAGACAGCTGCCCGTCCCTGAGCGGTGGCTGGTCCCAGGCAGGGAGACACATGGCAGGCGGGCGAGAGATAGAGACATGAATAGGCACGACAAGCAGAGTAAGGTTGGATACTTATTCAAGGAGATATAGAGGGGAAGGGAAAAGGGGAGAAGGGCAAAGAGGCAGGGGGAGAGGGAGAGGGAGGAGAGAGAGGAGAGACTGAAGCTGCCTCTCCAAGAGGAAGATGGAGAGAAGAGAGAGACTAAGGCTGCAAGAAGGAAGGAAGACCTGCCTGACTCAGCAGATGGGGGAGGGAGTGGGCATGGCTTGTCTCTTAAAGAGACAGAACAACCATTACATTGGGGACCTGCAGTGGTCTCATGGCCAACTGCTGGCTGCAGCCACTTGGGGATCCACAGCATTTTACTTTTGCCATTACAAAATTATGTTTGAAAGATCTCCCCAGGTGCTTCCCTGGCTCAGAGAACTGTAGTTGGGAAAACTCCCTAACCACTCCTTTCTCAGGTCATTAGAGACCCTCCAGTTCTCCATACAGCTGTTCATTAAACTATCTGAGAGACCCGCTGACCTCTGGGTCCACCACCAGCTTCCCCTTGTCATTCCAGCGATGCCATCTGAGTCAAGAGAAGAGCCAGAGGGTGCTGGAAATAACCGGGAAAGAAGTCTACAAGGTGACTGTCTCTACTCCCACAGCGGTGAAGACAGCTGACATTACACCATGGGTCCACCTCAGCAGGCCAAGAAAGTGCAAGCCACAGACACCCACGACAAATGGACTGCTTCTGGATTATGGGCTCAGAGAGTTGAGGTTTCATTGGGCTCAGGACCTTCCACTCACTGCCCCTCTCCCTCCTCCCGAGTCTCGTGTTTTGTACTATGGATATGAATTCAGGGTGTTGGCCCAACCTCCACCACTCACAGGGAGGGCCTGGAACCTGAGAAAGACCTACACTGGGAAACGTATTCACTAGCGTAGTTACAGATCAGCAACGGACATCCATCTTGATCTTTACTTACTAGTATCAACTTCACATGTCTGGTTGTACAGAGCAAAACTAAAATCTATAAAAACTTATCTTTTGAGATAAGAACATAACGTTTACAATTCTATGCATGCCCTGTGGGTGGTCCTCCTAGTTACCAGGAACAAGGAAGTTTCCACTGCAGTAATTAGGGTTGTGAAACTAAGACTTGCTTAAAAAATTCCTTTAAAGTATTCTGGAAGGGGGGGGGGAATGGAGGAAGCGCCAAAAACTCAAACTCTGGAACAGGAACTGGGAACAGAACTTGAGGATAGCAATAATCGTTTCCAGCCCAAAATCAGCCAGAATTGCTGGTTATGTTGAGACACCCAGGTCCTGTACTACACAGAGATAGGAACTAACTGGCCTATCAGCCCACTATTAGCTCAGTCAGCAAATGAAGTTTTTTTTTTTTTTTTGGTTTAAATCAGTGTCCAAACAGGCTTCTCTGGTGAATGCCCCACAACTCCTGCCTCGAATGAAAAGACTGAACGTGAATGAGGAGGACACCTGTGTCCCCTTCTGGGCTTGTGTGAGCAGAGACACACATGCCACCATCTCACATGTGCATACATAGACATACAAACAAACAAACAAGCAAATATTTTACCAAAACTCAGTAATGGGGCTGGAGAGATGCTCAGTGGTTAAAAGCATTGGCTGCTCTTCCAGAAGACACTGGTTCGATCCCAGCATCCACATGGTGGCTAATAACCATCTGTAACTCCAGTCCCAGGGGACCTGGTACCCTCTTTTTACTTCTGCAAAGGGCACATATAGTTGAGAGAGTAGCATGCAGGAAAAATACTCATACATGTAGAATATAGAAAATAAATCTAAAAATAATATCAAGAGTGATGTTTCTTCAAGACATTTGAAAGCTTGAGCTTAAGGGGCATTTAGCTGGACTTGGCTTTGAGGGAGTCAACTTTCATTCAAAAAAAGATTTATTCTATTATGTGGAAAATTCTGTGAATTTATTTGTTTCTGTGTGGTACTTGTTCACATCAGTGCCCATGGAAGTCAGAATATGGCCTCGGATCCTCTGGAGCTGAGGTTGCAGGCAGCATTAAGTTGGGAACCGAATTCTGGTCTTCTACAAAAGCAGTGGATGCTTTTACCAGTGAGCATCTTTCCAGTCCCCACATCCCTCGAGCAGCCCTATGAAGTAGACAAACAAACAATTAGAAGCAGGCGCCACTGTTACTGTTTTTGACCAGAGTCACCAATCCCACTTTAGACTCTAGTCGTTCACAGTAAGAAGACACCAGCTGAGTGGGCTAGACTCAGTACTCCTGTTGTGGGTGGAGAAAGCTGTAACGTGGTCTGATGGAGGCATGAATCATTTGTTTTGCTTTGTTCCCCATGAGCTTGCTGCCAGCAGAGCACAGGTATTAGAAGTGGGGTGGCCTGTGTAGGGATAGAATTTTCCCTCTCAGCCTCTGTCATCTGACTTTGATGAGCGACTCCTGATCCTTGGCTGCTTCTGAGAACCAAAGATAGGGGTCCTTAAAGGAAGAAGAACTTCTCTAGCCAACCTGTCTGATGACTCTCCTGCCTGGGTTGTCCAGCTAGCTGGGTCCAGCCGTCTGCAGATTTTGGATGAGCTAGCCTCTGTTATCATGTGGAATCAACTAATCAAAGTAAATCTGTCTCCCTCTGGGTGTTAACACACGCTGTGTTCCTTCCATCTGAAACACCCTGCTAATCAGAAACCATAGTCTGAGAAAAGTGGTAAAAGAGGGTAATCTAAGGGATGGTCTTGGAAAACCTTCCTGAGAAACATGTCAGGCTGATCAGCAGCAAACAGTGCAGACAGCCTGCGACTGTGCCTTGTGCATGCTGTGCAGTCTACCTGGTTCTGCATTTGTGGTCTCAATGCGAGGACTTCCATAACCACCCATAAGTGTTCATTCCCTTATCTCCTTATATATGTAGTTTAAGTGCACAGATATATGTATGTACAATGACTTTATAGAGAGTAATGGAGGGAGCTTCCCAATAGACATAAGTGAGTATGTGTATGTATGTATATATATATATATGCACACAAATTCTGACCCACCCACTTCTACATTAGTTCAGTGATTATAGGATATACCATAGCTCCCTGCTTTTGTGTAGTTCTAGGCATTGAACCCAGGGCTTCACACTTGCTAAGCAAACACTCTACCAACTGAGCAAGAGACAATCCCTACAACCTGCACTTTTTATGAAAGATAATCAGGTAAAGAAAGACACATTATGAGGACACTGTAATATTTTGGATGCCCTTATTGCACCTCTGTTATAGCTCCTATAGAATCCTTTCTGCTCTCATAGTGTGTAACACTCAGGTCTAGAATGTCATCCTCTTCCATGATTGCCTTGTGAGTCATATTTCTGAGAAAAACCGTTTTCCTGGTTCCAGGGGATTTCCCACTGACCTATAAAATTTGTAATCATAATACAGAGGTTCCAGTTGATAATGTTATCTTGGGAGAAAGGAAGGGCACAGTTGGACAGCAAGCAGAGGCAAACACAGCTTCACAGGTCTGATAAAGCTTATGAAGGCTCTCTGGGGACAGGATAGACATGATGGTATTTGAAGGGAAGCTGGAGACCCCTTTCCCCTACAAGTAATGCTCCTGCAGTGGAGTTTGATTGAACCCCAGGACAGAAGAGAATACAGAAGCCGTCCATCCAGCGCAGGCTGCATAGAGCTTTTGCAGTTGGATTCAGCAGTGCCTCGTTGATGGTCTATGAGATGCCTCCTCGGACTTGGGTCATACCCTGGGATTAGCGTGGAAAAGAGACTCCCCTGTCCCAGGAACTGCTGCTTCCTGCTCTTTCAGCTGCTGTTTTCCTATTCCCAAGGGCAGCTGTCTGTCCTGATGCATAGTGCAGTTAGGTGTGTCAGGCCTACAAGAAGCCTTGGAAAGCCAGATGTTCGTGATTCGGTCTTACTCATTAAAAGATCTCACTTTATCTTTCCTTTAAAAAAGTTAGCTGGTTGGTATGTATATGACTGTTTGCCTGCATATATATGGGCATGCACCACAAGTCTACCTGATGTCTGCAGAGGCCAGAAGAGGGCAACAGAGTCCATGGAACTAGAATAACAGACTAGTGTGATCCTACCTGGGAGGCATCTGGGTCCTGTGAAGAGGAGCCCGTGCTCCCAAGTTTCCGGTCATCTCTCCAGCTCCCTCACTTTATTTTCCTTTAAAAGGCATTGTTATTCCACAGAGGTCGTAGAGATTTCACTGCAGCCAATGCAGGGCAAACGATTTTTGCATATGTGGTGTTGGGGAATCAAACTCAGGTCCATGGAAGGGCTGGGCAAGGTATCTGCTGCTGAAGCGCACCTCCAACCCCAAATTATTTTGTCCAAGTTTAAAGCCAGAGGTGTTGGCAAGGCCACATGTGATCCCCAATGTCATCTATTCTCAGGCACCCTTGGAAAATTGTTCCTCTGGTTGTAATCCTAGATAGTTTTGCTATGGAAACATCCTCATTTCCATGTATGTGACCCTTCAGAGTGGGTACGTTCTCTGACATGCATGGATCACTTTTGGCCTCACAGGAGTGATTCTTTTCTTTCCTAATATTCGCTTCCTTCTCTATTTGTGGCTCCTTATGGCTCTAACCAGGAAAAAGACCATGTAACTCAGGACTTAATAAACTATCCCTGGAGTATCAGGAAGACAGTGTGAGAGGTTGATTCATACATGTGTGTTTATGCGTGTGTATGTGCGCACATGTGTGGGTGTGAGAGTGAGTGTGTCTGTGTGTGCACTTGGGATCAAACCCTTGTGTGTTCTAGACAAGCACCCCAACACAAACAACATCCATCTTCATAACTTCTGGTTTTGTTTCACAGTCCTGGAACTGAATCTTGTGTTTTGTGTAGGGTTTTCAAGTACTGTGTCGCTGAGAAACTCCAGCTTATGATTTATTGTCACTATATATGTAGGTCAGGCTGACATTGAGCTCATCATCCTCCTGCCTCAGCAGATGCTGAGGGCTGGAATTATAGGAATGCACATTGTTCTCAGCCCACACCTACTGTTTAAAGTTTTCCATTTAAAACTTGTCTTACTCTCAGAGGGTAGCGATGGCTTGCCCAGGTTCAAATGTATCCTCCTGGGCTGGGAAAATGGCTCAGTCAGTTTACTGTGCAAACACAGGGACCTGAACTTGGATGCACAGCACCTATGTAAAAGTCAGGCATGATGGTGCACATCTGTAAGCACAGCGCTGAGGGGACAGATGTGGGCAGATTCTGAGAGCTCACTGTCTAGTCAGGCTAGTTAAACCGATGAACTCTAGGTTCAGTGAGAGACCCTGTCTCAAAAAAGTAAAGTGAGGGGAATTAACACTTGAATCAGCCTCCAGCCTCCCTACTTCTGTGCTGTATGAGACCTGGCCTGAGAATACACAGCACTTCTGCGTGCACATAATCACACACTCACACAAACATGTGCATCACACACACTCACAAGAGAAGAACATCCTGGGCACTTTGTTGAGGTCACACATCTTTTTGTAGACTTTCAATGAACACAGAATGGGACAAAAAGACCAAACTAGGAAAAGGCAATGAAGAAAAAAATATAGAAAATAATATTTCAAAACTGTTACTCTGTATCAGGCAGATGAAACTGTGGGGACTGAGTTATGTTGTCTCCAGAGAGTAGAGGTTATTCCAGGGAGAAAAGAAACTATGACAAAGACTTGAGAGAGCTTAGGAACATTTTATTAGAAGACCAGTGAGCATAGCTATCCTCTCAGCCCATTCCCATCTGAGTTTGTCTTTGAGAACCTTCAGGAGGGAGACACTTCACTATTTTGCTATTTTATATCTGAATACCAAACATGTTCATTTCTAGGTATGTCAATAGATCCTAGACTTTATAAAGTTATAGATTGTCAAAAAAGTTTTATTAGGTCAATGACAGATAAGAGTCAGTGGACAGAACTGGCTACATCAAAGCAACATAGGCTATCTGATGGAAGACACTTTATAAATGTTAATTATTTGAACAAGAGTATAAACTTGGTATACATATTTCATTATTTAAATATATTCCAGGCTGGCCTCAAATTCACTATTTAGCCAAGATAATCTTGAACTTCAGATCCTCCTCCCTTTACCTACTGAATGCTGCTGAGATTACAAGCATGTACCACCATGCCTGGTATATGTGGGGTTGGGGTGAACCCTGGGCCACATGCATGCCAGACAAGCATTCTACCAACTGACCCACACCTCCTACCTTTTGTGCTCGTGTGTGTGTGTGTGTGTATGTGTGTGTGTGTGTGTGTGTGTGTGTGTGTGTGCATATGTTTCTGTTTGCTCAAGTGAACAGTCCGCATATTTTAGAGACTATACTCCAGTGACAGGTGTTAGCAATTCATTGTTGGCACAGTAAAGAGAGGGAAAAATAGAGGTGTGTTAATCACTGTGGACTTTACCTCCTTGATTGGAAGTGACCACAGCAACAAGATGATTTGGGAGATGAGCCATTAACGTGAGGACCAAAGGCCGGAAGTTATGATGACTAGCTTTTAAAAGTTAGCTCTGCAATGACTATGCCAGAGCTTACAACTTTCTGCTGGAAGTCACAGTATGGATACCTGGCATCGGCCTTGGTTCCTGGTTTGTGCCACATTTCTCCTGGTTTCTGGCTTGGTAAGAAAACAATTGGGGGCTCATTGATATGAATCATTTAATGACAATCATTTGCTCAGGTTTTGTTTTATGTAATTCAAAATTTTCATCTTAAATGAGGATTTCTTGCTGGTGGACATGGGATGGCAGAGTATTGGATATAAGAAGTCACTCCGGCAGAGAGGTCCGGAGATTGTGAGAGATAATTGTATTTTCCTTTCAGTTTCTCTGTTGTGTGACAGGTTTCTTTTGCTAAGACAGACAATGTGACTTTTGAAAGCCATTGCTATTGCTGAGTGGCAGACTGATTGCCATTAGAGTAAGGACATAAGAGAAGACTGAGAAATGTCAGAGGCAATGTCCACACTTCAAAGTTTAATATGGAGTTTCCCTTCTGCATCTTTGTGGGTCTAAACTAATCTTCCCTCACTGATGGGCAGTTTGTACCCCAAGCTAGTTCAAGGTCTTAGACAGAATTTCTAATGGCCGAGGAAACCCTTTAATTGGACTTAAAATACATCACACTGAGCTGATGGTGTACAGATATGACCGGAGAATTAAGGTGTGAGGTGCTGTTTTACCATGTTTGACTGCGGCTCAGTAGCTTGTCGGAAATCTTTCTGCACGTGTGCCGGGATGATCTGTGACTGTGTGTGTGTGTGTGTGTGTGTGAGATCCTGTATGAGAAAACTAGGGCGTTTGCTGTCGACATGACAGAAGCCATCTGAGCAGTTCATCCCCGTGTCTTGTCAAGCATTTCGGAGGATTCTTTACTTCAGCTGTTAGTTTGAATTTGGATGCAACTGGACTTTACACTTACGTGGCACACATTACATTTTTACAGCATGTTTTTGCGTGGTACCATATAATTTAATGACACTCATCCAAATCGGGTGGTAACCATGTTACACAAATAATCTGAGACACAGGAGGTAAACTAAATTGACTTAACTTAGGGAACCCAGGCATAACTCACACAGTCTACCAGTTCTGCTGCTTTCTTCTTAGATTAAGATAAAGGAATAATCGATTATGAAATTTCTCAAAGGGCCTATGGGAGACAGCCTTCAGTAAACTGCTTGCCACTGAAGGCAAGAGGACTTCAGTTGGACTCCCAGAACACATATAAAAGGCCAGCTATGATGACATGTGCTTCTCATGTCAATGCTGGGGGGACCAAGATGTGGGGCTTCTGGGGGCCGGTTGATGAGACATCCTAGCCTAATTGATGAGCTATGGGCCCAGTGAGAGACTCTGTGTCAGAAGTAAGGCAGTTGGCTCCTGAGGAATAACACCTGTGGATGATTTCTGGCCACTATAAGCACCCCCCTCAACATGCATCTGTGCATAACCCACCCCCAAAATAAATTTCTGATGTTGGTTTTAATTTTTTTTTTTTTTTTTTTGGTTTTTCGAGACAGGGTTTCTCTGTGATTTTGGAGCCTGTCCTGGAACTAGATCTTGTAGACCAGGCTGGTCTCGAACTCACAGAAATCCGCCTGCCTCTGCCTCCCGAGTGCTGGGATTAAAGGCGTGCGCCACCACCGCCCGGCTGGTTTTAATTTTTATTTACACATTGTGTATGTAACTCTGTAATTTGTTTCCTATCCATTTGAAAATATATGTGCTGGTGGCACAAGCCTTTAATTCTTGCACTTGGGACGCAGAGGCAACTCTGACATCAAGGCCAGCCTGGTGTACAGGAGAGCCAGGTCTACTCAGAGAGAAACTGTTTCAAAAACAAACAAAAACGGAAAAGAGGAATGTATATTTTTAAAAAAAAACTCACAAAATCTACCTATTCGTTCTTTGCTTAGATGTTTGGTATTGTTTTTCGAATGTAGAGTCCTGGGAGAAACATGAAGGTAAACATGATTTTCCTGAGGTATGAGGAAAAGTTTCTGTTATTGTTTGGAAATAAATTTTTAGCTCTCCCAAGCACTGCTCCATGAGTGTTACAAGACATCGTGTGTAAAACTAGTGTGTATACCAGGGCTGGAGTCTTGTGCGCTGTGTTCTTTTTTAGCTTTGAAGTTGATTTTTTGTCTCTACCTTTAAACTCATTGAACAGGAAGGTTCAGTTTCTATAAGAAGTAAGAATATCTGTCTGGACAGAACATCATGTAAACTCCAGCTTGCTTGTCTGGCATATATGGAAGAAAACAATACATCATATTAGTAAAAAGAATTGTGTGGTTGTGAGTTAGAGCCACGGTGGCTCATGCTTGTCACCCCAGTACTTGGGTGGCTGAGGCAGGAGGATTGTATCAAGTTCAGGGTTAGACTTAGTCTGAAATGTGAGTTCCAGTTTGAAGTAAAAGAGAGACTCTGTTCAAAATAAATACAACATTGGGGCCAGTGAGACGGCTCAGCAGGTGATACAGCCCTGGCCGCATGCTTGATGGTGTGAGTTTAGTCCTAGGAACTCACACAGGACACAGAGAACTGGCCATCTCCAGTTCTGCTCTGTCCATCACACATGGACACCATATAAATAAAGGAATAAATGAAATCTTAAATATTAAGGCTAAAATTGTAACAAATTCGTTTGTATTATGGGTATCACAAGAATTGTGTTTTTTTATGTGTTTTTTCACAGCCGGCTCCAGAGAACCTTGGTGAGTCTGCTGGAGATTTGCCCTAGCATGCAGGGTAAGACAGCTATGGGGTGAGTGACAGGGACAGAAGCACCAGGGTGTGCCGACCCAAGGGGAAGGCGGCAGGTGGAATGCAGCAGAAGACAGCGTGACTGCAGCAGTGACCTGAACTTTGCTCAACTCTGGCTGGCTCCGTTCACCAGGACCCATCTGCCCAGCTGAAAAACAGAAGTACAAGAAAGGCCAATAAAATGGCTTTCGGGTTGAGCGATTTTAGACACTCATTTCCTAGTTAGTCACTCATTCCCACCTTCCACGCTATGGTTACTGACGTACGGAGTGACCAATGCTATCCCTACAATCACCTGACACCCAAGGGATGTGGAGAGGACAGAGTATGCATCCAAATCCTCCGTCTAGTCCCCAGTCTGGCGCCCAGGAGGGTCTCAAGGAATGAGCGTCCCCCTCAGTTAATCAATGCAAGTTAAATTAGAATCTGAGGCAACAACTTGTTTCCTTCTGATTGTTTGATTAATGAAATCCTCTTTCCTCTCGTGAACATAACATTCAATGTGGTTTTTTTTCTTATTTCAGTCAAAGATATAGATGAGGGAATTGATCGAGACATATTCAACATCAATGAAGGTTTGTGGATTTTTCTTCATTCTTTTTTTGTTACCATATTTAAAATATTTTTACTATTTGTGTGTGTGTGTGTGTGTGTGTGTGTGTGTGTGTGTGTGTGTGTGTGTGTGTGACACAGTACATGTATAGAGGTCAGAGAACAACATGTAGGAGTCGGTCCTCTTTTCCCACCACATGGGTTGCCAGGGCTCGAACTCAGGTGGTCAAGGCGTAGTGGCAGGTGCCTTTTACTGCCTGAGCTGTCTCGCAGGGCCCCTCTTAGTTCTTTTTATTATCATATTTTACTTATGTACGATGGTGGCTTTCCTTATGACATTTTAATGCATGTATATAACATATTTGTTGCTGTCTATCCCATTGCCCTCTCTATTTCCCTCTAGTTCCCCAGGCTCCAGCACCCTCCACCCACTTCTCAGTTAGTCCCACTCTACTCGCTTGGTTTTTCTCTCCTCTTGGGAACTGATGTGTGTCATTAGGGTTTCTTACAGCAGTCTGGGTGTGAGGGGTCATTTGCAACTTAATATGGCTACACTGATCAAGAAAATACCTTTTCTTTATCATGGGCAACTTAACAGTGGCTATACTGATAAAGAAAATGTCTCTTCCACATGAAGCAACTTTTAACCTGCCTATAGATCGTGGTGGGTGGGATCTTATGAGCCTTCTCTCTTTGGAATTGTTAAAACATCATCTATTATGTGGTATGCAAACTCAATTCAATAACACGAATTATCTGAATTCTTCTCTTAGGTTTGGGACTGGACCTTTTTGAGGGAGACATCAAACTCAAGGTGAGTTGCCGTGATGCTTGCATGGTGAATGATGGGAGCCAGCTGTGAGTATCTGAGGATGGATGGGCACAGGCTGCTTGTTGAGACTCTGTTTCTGAAGGTGCAGCCGCCGGTGGCGCTAACTCCCTGAGATGCTGTCCAGGAAGGACTCATATGTCTGTATCTTCATCTTCCATCGCTCAGGGTTTCTGTGCGGTGAATGTCACTATCTCACATATGTGGTGCTCTGATTTTAATAATTGCAGCAATAAGAATTTTCATTTAAAAACAGAACTGGTTTAACTGATTGAAGCAGAATAAAACTGAATTTCTAAATATCTCCGATCTTTTTATCAAAAGAAATAGTAATAACGCTATTATTGTTATTCTCCCCTTCCCCATCACTACAAATGGTGAGATCAAGGAAGGGCTCTTCCAAAGCAGCTCTTAGAGTGCTGATCCTGACCTAGCTGTCACGACGCCATGCTGAATGCATGTGTAGATGTCTATGCAGAGTAATGGGGTTTAAAACTTCAGTGTCTTACTGGACATGGTGGCCTGCCACACACCTTTAATCCCAGCACTCAGGCAGAAACTTGTTGGCCTCTAAGTTCAAGCAGCCTGGTCTACATGGTAAGCCAGGGCTGCACAGTGAAACCCTGCCCCCCTCCCAAAAAAAAAAAGCAAAACAAACCAACCAACCAAAAAACAAAAGTTCACTGTCTTAGGCACTTTTTAAAAAGAAAATCAAGAGATCATTGTTTGTTTGCCACATTTTTAAAAATTTAAGAACTTAACTATCCCTTTGTAGGTGTTGGCGTCAAACATAGATACTTAATGTGTTTGTAATTCTTATATTGGAATTATGTTGTAAGTTTGTATAAACTTACAAAAACAGACAAATTAACAAGATCATTCATAATTTACAATATATACGGCCTCAGACACAGACATTATCCAATAGAGCTTAGTGATCTGCAAAATCACACCATTTCCCCCAGAACTCTGCAGGAGAGAGGATGACAGGGTAGGAAGAAGAGAAGAAAGGGAAATGGGGAGAGAGTTGCCACTGAAAGCTTTCCCCTGGTCCTGGACCCTCCTTTCTCTCTGCTTCTTCTTCTCACCTGAGCCAGGGCATCACACAAGCCCTCTGTGCCGAGGACAGCCAGTGGGTGACTCTAGCCCTGCCCTGTCCCTGAGCCCCAGGCTCCCTTGGTACACTGCATGTGAACGTCTACAAGACACTGCAAAGCTCAGGTGTCCTCTGACCCTCCCCACGAGAGCCCTCCCCTAGAATCTTCCTCTCCAGCTGGTCAGCATTGCTTCACTTCCTTCACCTCAAGGAAATGCATAAAAGCTTCAAAAATCCCCTTTGCTCCTAAGCTATCCCCACCCCTTCCCAGCCCGTTCGCGCTCCCTGCCATCCTGTCTATAACTCTCCTGAGTCACACACCTTCCCCACCATCATAATCCAAGCCCTGTCCTTTGGTTCCTTGTACGTTTCTCATAGCCTTCAAACTCATCCTCCTGTTTCAAATATTGCATTTCCCTCTCTATAATCTTTTCCACTTGGAAGCCCATTTCCCATAGTAAAGTTATCTTCTACATGGGTGGCTGTGGCAGAGATGACTCAGTAGATAAAGCACCTGCTTTTCAAGTTTGCAGACCTTGCTGCGTTTATTACCCAGACGTATCTGTTGCCTGGGATGACATTTGTTATATTGCCAGAGTAGATAGACTAATAAAACATCATTCATTTTCATTATAATGTTTAAATTACTTTACAAATATTTTTATTCATCTCTTTTTATCCTATGTGTATGAGTGTTTTGCTGGCATGTATCTCTGTACTGTGTGTGTGTCTAGGGCTACTGGAGCCATAAGAGGTCATTGAGACTCCTGGAACTGGGGTTATGGGTGGTTTTGAGTTACCACATGGGTGCTGGGAATAAACTAGCCCCTCTGCTCTTAAGAACAGCAAGTGCTCTAACAGCTGAGCTGTCTCTCCAGGCCCTCCTTCAGAAAAATTTGAAAATTTTCATCCATCTATGTCTGTTTTTTTTTCCTGAGATGCATATTTTTAAAGTGGTTTAGTTATCACTTTCCTTCTGTATGTTTACTTATTTATTTGTACATGTGTGAGCCTGCATTTATTTATGTATATTATATGTACGCTGTGTATGTGTACATCTGTGTGAGCCTGCTTTTGTTTATATATATCATATGCATGCTGTGTGTGTGTGAGCTGGCATGAAATTATGTGTACCATATTTATGCTGTGTGTGCCTGCATGTTTGAGCCTGCATGAGGTTACATGTACCACATGACTGCAGTTGCTCATGACTGCCAGAAGAGGGCACTGGATCCTCTAGAGTTACAGGCAACTACGAGCTGTTGATGTGGGTGCTGGGAACTGAACTTAGATCCTCTTAAAGGGCAGTAGGCAGCCTTAACTATGGAGATATCAATAGCCTGTTCTTATGTGTTTTTAATATTTAAACATCTAACAGTACTTATAGTGGAGTTTCCAGCAATCTTTTTTGAGTATCATTTCTTCTTTAGCTTCATGTTAAATATATAAATTAGTTAGTTATTTCCATAAACTTTATTAAATTATGGCCAAAATTCAGACTCATGCCCCATTGGTTTGAGCTACCAGGAAGAACTGTAAACTCCACTTATTTCAAGATTGATTATTGATTGGCTTTGTCTAGTTTACCTAACTGATCCTTTTCGCATTTATTTTTGACAGCCGCAAGGGAAGAGTTCCATCATTGGAGACATCTTTAGATGGCCACATACCATTCCGTATGTTCTAGATGATAGCTTGGGTTAGTACTCACTTTGGAGTATCCACAGCTACTGTGTGTTCCTGGGATGATAGATTAATGTCTACTAGAATGGCCTTGTGTGGTGCTAAGGCTTTTGTTGTTCCTCTGTGTGGCTATGCACATTCACTTAAAAAAAATAAGCAAAATGTAGAATTAAAAGATCTTAAATAATTCTGCCTGAATATAAGTTGGATTTTGACCAATTTAAGAATAATTCAGTCAACCTTGATGGAGATTACTCACTTTGTGTTGAATGCTTTGGTTGGAAGCATTACCTCACCCCCTAACACCCCTATACCCAAAGAGTCTGGGATATTTGGTGGAAAGTTCCATTCCAAGCCACCGCCCCTGGGTGTTGCCTTAGTTCAAACATAGAGATTAAGGAAACACTCTTGGTTTTAATAAGGCTTGCTCTAGATTTTATTGCTATTTTTAATTCATATTCTCTTTCCTTCACCCTCTCTCACTCCTCTCTCTCTCTTTTCTTCCTTCATCCCCCCTTCTCACTCCCTCCCCTTACACTTCTTCTCCTGCCCCCTCTCTGTGTGTCTGTGGATGTGAGTGTAGTTCTGTGGTAGACAAAGAAGGGTGCTGGAGCCCCTGGAACCGGAGTTACAGTCAGCTGTGAACCCCTGACATGCACTGAGGACTCAGGTTGGGTCCTCTGGAAGAGCAGTGCTTGCTCTTGACCATAAGCTATCTCTGCAGCCCCAATAGTCTTTCTTTTAAGGCAACATTTCCTCATGTTTAGGTATTTATTTATTCCTTGCAGAGCTAATGGTAGAATCCAGGCCTTGGGTATGCTAGCAGATGGAATACCATGGATCACTGCCATATCATAAGTGATCATAAAAACAGATTCATGTTTATTCCTTCTAGTTATGTGTATGTGTATATATGTTGTGAGTGAATACCTCATATTTGCAGTGCTGGCAGAGGGCAGAGGAGACATTGAATCCCCGTGAACTGCTTGGAGTCATTGCATGTCAATTTTAGGAACCGAATTTCAGTCTTCTAGCTGAGCAGTACAAAAGCTTAACTATTGAGCCAGTCCCACAGCCTTAGTCCTAGCACAGGGTGTAAAAATGAGTAAAATTCACAAAATAACCAATCAAACAAATTTATAGAAAATGGCTTTGCTTTGCCAAGATTTTATTTTGCCAAGTCCAGGTGTTAACAAGAGTCCACTATCTTTTATCTTTTCAGAAAATATATAGTTCCTAGCTTAGTAGCCAATTATTAAAAAGTCAGAAGAGGGCTGGGGAGATGACAAGCATGAGGATGGGAATTCAGAAATCATATAGATGCTTGCTGTGTATAGGAACTAACTGTAATTGAGGAACCCCAGAGCAAGGTGGCTATGGAGACTAGCCATATTGGAAAACTCTGAGTTTGATTGAGAGACCCTCCCCTAATAATTAAGGTAGAGGAGCCATGGAGGATGAGTTCTGAAATCATCCTGAGACTCCACATCCCGTGTACACTCCTGAAGATTCTGAAGTAATATTGGTTACATCTGCACCCATATCCATTAACCAATGTTATTTATTTGTACTCTCAGCTTTGGTCTTTGATCATTTATAGAAGTTTGCCAAAATATATGTTTTCTATTTTATACTTGAATTTTTTTAATATTTATTTCTTTATTATGTATACAATAGTCTGTCTGCAGACCAGAAGAGGGCACCAGACCTCATTACAGATGGTTGTGAGCCACCACGTGTTTGCTGGGGAATTGAACTCAAGACCTTTGGAAGAGCATGCAATGCTCTTAATCCACTGAGCCATCTCTCCAGCCCCTTATACTTGAATTTTTAATCCATCATCTATGTTTATTCCTTCATCCAGAGCAGTATGGTTTTTTAAAAAACTTTATTTATTTATTATGTATACAGTGGTCTGTCTGGATGTATGTCTGTAGGCCAGAAGAGAGTGCCAGATCTCATTACAGATGGTTGTAAGCCACCATGTAGTTGCTGGGAATTAAACTCAGGACCTCTGGAAGAATAGCCAGTGCTCTTAACCTCTGAGCCATCTCTCCAGCCCCGGAAGTATGGTTTTTACAACAGGCACAGGATTTTTTAATTTTCCTGGGGAGGCATGTTCTCCACAGTGATTGGGAATGACTGGACCACATCTGATCTGGAGGCCCATGAGAGGGCCCCCCCCAAGGAATTTCATGATGGTAACAGTTGCCTTGTCTGTTTCTTGTTGGTCTACATTCATTGGTCCAATGTCAGCCTTTGCTGTATCTTCCACATAGTCCAGAAGATTGACATCTTCTATTTTGTCATTCCCAGAGGAAACATTATTTCTAGGAATACCTTCTCAGATGTCCTATTCTACCATAATTAAAACATTTAGTATTTTGATGTCTCTTCATATCTTTGGAAACTGTTTCTCCTACCCAAGCCTCAATATTATAGTCAAATGACTCAACATTGACTGTGTGCAGAATCCACTCAGCCATTTGTGCTGATCTGACCTTTAAAGGCACAAGTATCTTTTTGCATTCTACACTGGCATTTTCAAAAGCCAGAGATTCAATAAGTATTTGTCTAGCTTCTAGATCTGTTACCTCTATTTGTACAGCTTCAGTTAATCTTTGTAAAAAGTCACTAAAGAGTTCTCTTGGGCCTTCTATGACCTTAGTATATGATTCAATTCTGCTTCCTAGTTCTTGAATCCTGTTCAAAGCATTTAAGGTTTTTGTGTGGCATAGGGACAAGATGTGATCATTGTAAATAGCTTGGCTCCGTGGATCAGCATAGGGGTCCTTGCCAAGAATTTGACCTTGGGAAGCCTCCAACCCTTTAACTCTACCTTGCTGCTCTAGAGCTTTAGCCTCCTCTCTCCAATAGTTCTTCCACCATAACTGCAGCCCATCTTCTAGCACCACTAAGATTAATTAAAACCAATGTTTGAGAAACCCATATCTTTACCATCTCCCTAACAAATAGTGAATGTATGCCATAAGATACTACTGTTTGCTTAATTTCTTGTAGAAATCTTTTAATCATTCTACACATGTGATTCTAAGGTTTAAAATTTTTACTTTAATGCTATCTTCTCATCTTTAGATATTATCTGGAATTACTAACAAATTTAGTCAATTACTTAAAATCTGCATACAGAGGTTTGTTTTTTTTAATTTTTTTATATTTATTTATTATGTATACAATATTCTGTCTGTGTGTATGCCTGCAGGCCAGAAGAGGGCACCAGACCCCATTACAGATGGCTGTGAGCCACCATGTGGTTGCTGGGAATTGAACTCAGGACCTTTGGAAGAGCAGGCAGTGCTCTTAACCTCTGAGCCATCTCTCCAGCCCGCATACAGAGGTTTGAGTTGAGCAGAATATCAAGGAACCCACAGCTGGCAGGCAGTTGCAAGTAGCAAAACTATTGGTCAAAGCCTGGCATTTGCAGATCCAAACTGGAAATGCAAGCCAGAGCAGCCCCTGCTCCGAGAGTCAAAGCTAGACCTGATCATAGTAGGTCTGGCAGAAGTTGCGGAGGAGTTTTGGCAAAAAGCAGCGGGTGACAGCAATTCAACCACATAGTAGGCGGTACCAAGCCAAATGAGCAAAGGCGGCAGGAAATTGCCAAGTCACCATGCAGCAGGCCAGCCAAACGTGTGCAGCTGTGAGCCAAGAGGGTAGTTCAGCTGCAGCGTGGTAGTTTAGCTGCCTGGGGTGGGAGAAGGCCACAAACAAGGCTCTGGGCAGGGTCCAATAATGGCATGGACTCTGCCATGTTGGTCGCCAATTTGTTGGCATACAAAAGAGTTCCACAATAGCCCGAAATGGAGTATAACAAAGGTTTATTTATCTGGGGATAAACTCACAGAAAGAATAAAGATCTGCAATCCTCTGCATGTGCTGGGAACTGGAACAAAATTCAGTAGCCAAAAGGCCCACACATGCTTTTATATTACATGAGA
This sequence comes from Microtus pennsylvanicus, assembly GCF_037038515.1. Classification (NCBI taxonomy): domain Eukaryota; kingdom Metazoa; phylum Chordata; class Mammalia; order Rodentia; family Cricetidae; genus Microtus; species Microtus pennsylvanicus. The sequence goes on from NC_134582.1 coordinate 60,248,285, forward strand.
CAATGCCCATTGTGGGCTGCTATCTTAAAGGCCATTGGCTGAAGGGGTTCCCACAGCTTCCACCCACATGCACACACACACACATGCCACATGCCCACACATGTGCACAATACACACACACACAAAGGAAAAGGGTGGGGATAGTCAAAAGAATCTAATACAAAACTAAAAAAAGCTTTTCATACAAAAGAAATTCAGTTATGAGCTAGGTGTGGTGGGGCACACCTGTCATTCCAGCCCTCCTCTGGAGGAAAGGCAGATGATCTGAGCCCAAGACCTGACCAGGGTAAGAGAGAGATGGATAGAGACAGAAACAGACAGGGACAGAGAGAGAGAAACAGAGAGGGAAAGAGATAGACACAGAGAGAGACAGCCAGAGAGACAGAGAGAGAGAGAGGCAGACAGAGAGAGCTGACAGAGAGACACAGAGAACACGAGCCAGCCTGGCTCAACTGTAAAGAGCTCAGTTTCTCTGTGAACTGGAGAAGCAGTGCCTCTGATGAATATGAGTCTGAAAAACACCCTTTGGGGGAAATATGAAAAATAATGTCTCTTAAGAACCAATCATTTCTAGAGATGCTGCTGTGCAATTTGACGACCTCAGCGATGACACAGATGGAGCTGTTGTCAGTGACAGAGCTGAAGGTGATAAGACAGCAACATGGACTACCAAATGTGAAAGCAGAGCCGCAGTCACACACAGAGGAAGGTCCACAAGGACAAGGTCAGGACTTTCTCCAAAGATAGTGATTGGTTATCAGTCCCAGGCAGACTCAGCTACTAGGAGCGACTCCACTACTAAAAATAGGTTTGTTGTTTAAGAAGACACCTGAGTGTTCTCACAGGAATGTAACACACAGTCGAGACTGGGAGCCGAAACAAAGCCTCATTCAAGCAAAGTGGACTGCATTGAAGGCTGATTCCACATAAATGTTGCTAAGATATAAGAGAAGTCTCATTCACCTTTGTCTTGTACTTCTGTGTTCATGTCTCCCCCCCCCCTCACTCCCCAATTTTTGCTACTGTGAGCACTATCCCAATCAAAGAATTGCAGTATACGCCACCCCAGAATCTGCCCGTAGATGTGGCCCACCCTGTAACAGCTGGTTATTACCATAATACACACATTTGCCTTGCCACAGTATTCAAAAAAGAACTTGCATTTCTGTTACCTTAGCAGGAAAGGATCTACTTCTGCTCCACTCCGTGCAGGAGTGTGTCTTGCAGTTTTCCAGCAACCTCGTGTCCTTCCACAACATGCTCCTTGCTGGCCTCTTGCTGATGGCTGCTAAGTTTAATTTATTGGCTTTCCTCCTTCATAACATTATTGATTCTGATTTCAGTTTTTCATTTGTTTTGCTTTTGGTTTTTTTTCTTCTTCATGTAACATTAGTAAAGAATCCAGAAATATGACAGAAAGGTGGAATAAACATTAAATTTGCACATTCTTTGGTAATGTTTCTTATAACTACAAAGCTTTGCTACAACTTTATGCATTTCCCTCAAGTAGTAATCGATGTCTGTCTGTGTGATCCCTAAACATCATTGTAGACTATAAAATGTAACACCATAATTACATTCTTAATAGAATTAGTATGTCTGCTTTTGAATGTTTATACTGAACTTTAACACTTTGTATTACTTGGGTTATTTTGCTCTGGTTACAAATGGCTCAAGAAGAAAAACAGTCCCATCCATATTAAGACAGTGCACAAAAGTGTAGGTAAAATGTGTACAGTTACTTGACGTTAGATAACTAGAATTGTCCTTTATTTATCCACCTGTGTAGAAGGAATCTGTACTTTGTATTGCAAGGCAGTCTCTTGTGTCTTCATAGTGTCTTCTCCACGCACAGCTGAAGTTTGGAGCACTAGGTCATTATTTTCTTTGTTATAATTTTTAATAAATTGGATAGGTAGTATCACATATGTGATTAAATTGATGTGGCTGTCTTTTTTTAAAAAAAGTTAAGGCACAGTTTTTCAGTCTTAGGTTAAATAATGTCCTTTGAATATGTTAAAATTCATGAGAATTGGGATTTTGATGTATCACTATTTGGTAGAAACAGTGGCTATAAATTTGTTGACTTTGAAAAGTTTTTACTTAAAGAGCAGAAAACTAGCACAAGGAGAGTATAGGGGAACAGGTGCTAAGAATCTTAGCGTTATTATCTGAATAAAACAGAATAAACAAGTATTAAGAACTATTTATATTGGTCAACTGTTGCACTATGGCTTTCCGTAAACTTGAAATCTTGATCTATTCTTTCCTTGTATCATTTCAAAGCAAACTTGAAGATATTTTGTCTGTAATACACAATTGTATAGTTCAGATCCTATGAAATGAGGTGTGACTATTATAGACCAAATGGTAAGCTGAACTATGGTAGCAGAATGGAAATCACTAGTTGAGAGAAAAATGTCTTTACATGGTTATTATTATGGATTCATCCTTTTCACACTGATTAACTTGTAAAGATCCTTTAAAATAAAAAAAGGAACAAGGCTGAAGCTCACTTGGTAGAGAGCGTGTCTGGTACGCAGTCCTTGTGCATCACACTCATCAGGGCTCTCCACAGACACCTGGCTCTAAGTGAGGGACCAAGAAGAGGGTACTGAGTGCGGGGATGACCAAGGATGCAGCTCAGCCTAGGGAACAACTGTTCAGAAAACATGATAGGTTAAGAAGTCAGCATGGAGTTGGGTACTGGTGGTGCATACCTTTAGTTCCAGAATTTGGGAGGCAGAGGCAGGCAGAGCTCTGTGAGTTCCAGGCCAGATTTGTCTACAGAGTGAGTTCTAGGATAGGCTCCAAGACTACACAGAGAAAACTCTACCTCAAAAAAGAAAAGAACAAAAATAAAAAGAAAAAAAAAAGAATTCAGCATAGATTCTCCAATTCAAATAAACAACTTTTTATATAATTGAAATTATGGTGCTCTAGGTTTTTCTGGTTCTTTAAGTTAATGTATTGCATTTTTCTTTTTGTATTTTTAAATGACATTATTTATCTATTCTGTTTGTGTGGGTGCCACAGTGTACATGTGGACTCAGAGGAACCTTGTCACATGTAGGTCTCAGGAACTACTCCAATGCCGGGCGGTGGTGGCGCACGCCTTTAATCCCAGCACTCGGGAGGCAGAGGCAGGCAGATCTCTGTGAGTTCAAGACCAGCCTGGGCTACAAGAGCTAGTTCCAGGACAGACTCCAAAGCTACAGAGAAACCCTGTCTGAAAAAGCAAAAAAAAAAAAAAATTTCTCCAATGTTTGCTGAGATCCTGAGATTTTCAGGAACTTCCTTCATCCTTGGGATGAGAAGATTTCCCACATGAGCCAGGTCAAGCATTCTTCAAATGACTCACACTTAGCCAAGGCCTGTGGTAGTAAAGACACACGGTAAATGGACAGCTTACCCTGCTCGAGGTCTCTGCAGTTTGTGATGCTTTCACACATGTTCTGCTTGGTTCACAGAAGGATGAAGGTCTCCTCTCAGAGCTTCACTATCGGGCCCCGATTCCATCTGGCTCTAAGACAGTGATGTGGTGACCTTATTTTAAGAATCTCAGTGCACACTTTTGTCTTCCATCAGATATGAACGCTAAAGGAGTTATCCTCAAAGCCTTCGAGCGTTACCGCCTTAAAACGTGCATCGACTTCAAGCCCTGGTCTGGAGAAGCTAACTACATATCAGTGTTCAAGGGCAGTGGGTAAGTTAAAGGGTTACCTGGTAAGGTTCTGAGGTGGCTATTGTTCTCCAAGGAACAATAGACACTGCAGTAATCATTCAAGGTCTGGATTTTAGGTGGGGCAACAACTTCCTTTACTATCTGGGCAGAGCATGACCTTTAGACCTGGTTTCTCTGGCCATAGAATTAAGTTTTTTTACAATATTAGAAGGCCTGCCTGGTATGTGTCCATCCCTGGGTTAGAGTCACAGTACTATGAAAAGGAACGAGTAGGAAGGAACAAGGAGAAAGGGGGAGAAAGAAAAAAAGAAAAGAAAGGAAGGAAAGAGCAGTCAACCTGGTAATAGAGAGATGGCTCAGTTGCTGAAATACTTGCTGCAAAGCAAAAAGACCTCCTGAGTTCGGATCCCCAGCACCATTTGAAAAAAACCATAGATGAGACAGACCACTTTTCATTCAGGGAGATAGGAGCAGATTCACTGATGTCACTGGCCAGCCGGCCTAGTCAAATTGCTGATCTTCAGGTTCTGTGAGAGACCCTGTCTCAAAATGTAAGGTGGAGGGTAACTGAGGACGACACGCTTCTGGCCTCCACACTCATACACACCTGCATAAATATGTGTACACAGATACACATTCAGGAAAAGACATAAGAAAACTGAAAATGGTTTCATTCACACAACCAGACTACCAAAGTCAACAAACAGTAAGTGTGAATGGATGCCATTTATCCTATAGCCCTGTGAGCTTCATATCATTGACAATGGAATATTCTTTATTCTCCCTGCTAGTAAAATGTACTGTACATAGTGTGGGAGTTCATTTTAGCTGAGTAAGTCTTACTACTTGAAAGGTGGCAGTGTCATTGATCTGAACACAGTGATTCTGAGTGATTGTTGTTCCTATAAAACTCCTATCTGTTAATTGATGAGATAACTCAGTGGTTAAGACCCTAGATGCTCTTGTAGGGAACTGCACTCTGTTCCCAGCATCCGTGTTAGCTGGCTCACAAACGTCTGTGATTCCAGTTCCAGGGGCTCAGCTCCCTCTTATGACTTCCGGGGTATCCAACCACATACTTAGGACCTAGACAGACACTCACAGAGATAAACAATGAAATTAGGAAACAAAAGAACTCGTGGTGAAGGGCATAGCAATGCCCGTTTAGAAAGGGTTGTGATTCCCAGGATGAGCACGGCTGACTTCTCACTTTGTTTATGCTGAGAGCACTTCCATGGCCACACCCAGCAAGAGGACATGCGCAGTTAAACAAGTGGGCTAGGCAGTGAGGCCTCTGTCTTGTGACCTCGTGTTCCTTGTGCAAACAGCCTGTCCCTGATCTGCACACTCTCCCTCAGGTGCTGGTCTTCAGTGGGAAACTGGCATGTTGGGAAGCAGGAGCTGTCCATCGGGGAAAACTGTGACAGAATAGCAACGGTTCAACACGAGTTCCTCCATGCCCTGGGATTCTTGCATGAGCAGTCTCGTTCTGACCGAGATGACTATGTCACAATAGTTTGGGACAGGATTCTATCAGGTATGTTTCTCTTATATACTTAGCTATAGGTCAACTTTCTGAGGATGTTTGCATCAGGACCAGCCTGGCGATGGGTGTCTGTGCTTTGATACCAGATGTACTTGACTGTGTCTACAAATTCATCTGATATCAAATTGCAATCAGTTATCCAATAGAAGGATGCTAAGCAGCCTGGTGTCTTCTATATATACACTCAGGGTAATGTTTTAAAATGATTGTCTTTGGATCTCATGATGGCTCAAAAAATAACATTTTGAATTTCCCATTATCTTTATATACATATATGGGCAACAAGGTGATATTCTGCTATGTACATATTAATAAAATAGCACATTTAGAGCCTCATTAAAATAAACTCAGTCACCATGCCTGTCACTTCATGAAGTATTTTTTTGTAAGAACTCATTTGCTGCAAAGACACTTATTTGAAATTTTATAATAATATGTGCTTTATGAACTATAGTCAATGTAATTTAAATGCAAGTGCAAGAATCCCAGTAACCTTTGAGTCCTCAATGATGTCCATCTTTTCTAATGACGCTGCGCCCATGTTATCAACACAGGCTCCCGTTTTAGCATACTCCCTAAAGACCTGCTTTTACCCGGTCTGCTGTGAGCACATTAAACCATGAGCATTGCTAGCCGGTGACTCTGAATGTTTCCACAGTTTCACAGAACCTTCCTCTCCAACAACAGTTGGTAGAAATTAGACTTTTGGCTGGACTGGAAGTGTCAAGTTGTTCGTTTGACTGTTGCTATCACAGTTGTGCATGATAGCGGGTCTAAAGACAGGGGTGTCTGGAACACATGACACTCAGGAGATAATGTGCACAAAGTTTGCTCTATTATATTTGCTATTTCTCGGTTTAGAGAGTTTAGTAAGAGCAGCTTCATTTTATGAACATAAAATAATTGATTAAAATATATCCAGGCAGAGAATACAATTTCGACATATTCAGTGACAGTGAGACAGATTCCCTGAATGTACCCTATGACTACACCTCGGTCATGCACTACGCTAAGACAGCTTTCCAGAACGGAACAGAGCCCACCATTGTCACAAAGATCTCAGATTTTGAAGATGTGATTGGCCAACAAATGGACTTCAGTGACTATGACGTGTTGAAGCTGAACCGGCTGTACAACTGCTGTAAGTGATGGGCACCTTGAAAGGACCTCTCCTTGCTGGATAAGGGATGTTCTGGACACCATTGGGGTCTCTGAGATCAAAAAGTTTGATTTAAAAAAATATCAGAATATCACCCAGGTCCCCTTCTACTAACCATTTTCAGCACTTGTCTTCTTACAAAGATTGGCTTGAGATTTACTAAAGCAGCTGGAGTCCTTGCAGAATGAGCCCCATGCTGACTGTCGAAGGGTTTGCTAAGTCCAGTGCAGACCGTTTCTATATTCAAGAATCTTTTTTTTAAAAAAAATATATATTTATTTATTTATTTATTATGTATACAATATTCTTTCTGCGTGTATGCCTGAAGGCCAGAAGAGGGCACCAGACCTCATTTCAGATGGTTGTGAGCCACCATGTGGTTGCTGGGAATTGAACTCAGGACCTTTGGAAGAGCAGGCAATGCTCTTAACCACTGAGCCATCTCTCCATAATGAAATGTGCAGTTGTCCCGTAAGTGAGACAAAATAACCTTTGCTGTGGCATTAAGGTTTCACTAACAGGAGGAATATTGACTTGGTTTTCCACAAATAGACGAGAAGAAAGGGTTGGTGTGGACTGGGAATTCACACACACAAACTAAGTTCGTTTTGGGCTTCTGCAGGCAGAGAAGTGTTTCAGTCAGAAGGTTTCACAGTCAACCAGATGTTCCCTTTTCAGTGACGTTCCTCATAGTTCTGTGACCAGCTCAGGCTTGACCGCTTATGTCACTATGTTCAACAAATGCTCACATCGGTTTCCTTGTTTGCTTTTGTAGCTTCTTCGCTGAGTTTTATGGACTCCTGTGATTTTGAGTTGGAAAATATCTGTGGCATGATCCAAAACTCAGGGGACAATGCTGACTGGCAAAGGGTTTCACAGGTCCCCGGGGGCCCAAAGAACGATCACTCCAATATGGGCCAGTGCATAGGTAACGGATTTCAGGATCAGTGGCTCCAGGCTTCTTCTTCAGTCTGAAAGATGGGTGATTCATCTCTCATTTCTATCAGAATTATTACTGGCTTTAAGATAATCTGTCTTTATTATTCCAAATATGTGCATGTGGTCACAGGCATGCACATATGATTGTGTGTGTGAGGTCAGGAGTACACACATGTGATTGCAGGTGCCCTTTATGCATGTGTGCTTAGATACCAGAGGTGTTAGAATCCCTGCAGTTACAAGCAGTTGTGAGCTGCCTAACATGGGTACTGGGAATGGAACTCTGGTCCGTTGCAAAAACATTAGGTGCATTTAGCGACTGAGCAATTTCTCCATCTCCTCTACCAGAATTAGTATTGGTAGCCTGTTCAGTTTCTCCGAAGGAATGAGACTTGTGCACGGTGATGAGATGCCGTTTCTCTGCCTTACTCACTCAGAATGGCTTCCGTTCTACATCTCACAGCTTGTTTCTGTGAGGTCTACCTCACTACCTATGCGGAGCAGACCACAATGCACCTCCTGCATCCACTTTTATTCCAGGGGCTGTGTTGTCTCTCTCACACGTCACAGAATGTAGGAGAGGAATGAGCACCGCTGGGCTGTGAGTCACTCCACAGAGAATCCTAGCTGGATGTAATTGTGTGTCCTGGGTACCAAAATACCTACAATGATGACAACAAGCTCCAGTCTAGGTGTTTCCAAATTCTTCCTGTTTTTGCAAGCCGTAGCAAGAGAAAGGGTGTCTAACTATGTCTCATTTGCAAACTCCCTGCTTATAGAACTGCATCATAATGCCCAGCACAATGTCATGTTCTGTTTGCTTCCTCTTGCTATACCTGAGTACCCGAGACTGGGTGCTTTATTTTAAAATATCACTTTCTTATGGTTATGGACACGGGATAGTTTAAGAGCAGGGTACTTGGTGTCATCTTGTCAGCTGTAGAGGGACATTCTGCTGCATCCCAGGGCAAGGGTCACCACATGATCACACAGAACATTCTGCTGGCTCAGGTCTCTTCTGAAAAAGTCACAACTGCTCACACTCATGACTTCGTGTAATTCTGTCACCTCCAAAGATTCCACTTCCAAATGCCCTCAACATAGAAGTCTGAAAGTTATTTCCCATGTGTGAACTCTGGGGCAACCCAGGCTGTAGCATCCATGCTTGGTGGGAGCTCAGCAAACACTAAAGAAAGCAGCCCTAGCCCAGAGCTCTGCTGTCTTCCATTGTGCTTCTGTGCCCGCAACAGATTCCGGCTTCTTCATGCATTTCGACACCAGCTCTGCAAATGCGGGGGACACAGCAATGCTGGAGAGCAGAATGCTGTACCCCAAGAGAGGGTTTCAGTGCTTGGAATTTTACCTGTACAACAGTGGAAGTGAAACCAACCAACTGAAAATCTACACCCGGGAGTACACTGCAAGCCACCCAGACGGGGTTTTAACCCTACAGAGAGAAATACAAGGTACAGTATCCACAGTCTCCCAGTTTGGATGCAGGTGAGACCTCTTCAATTACTGTGGCTACTTGCAGCAGAGCAGGGGGTAAAAATATCGACTTTCAATAGAACTTATCTGCCTTATTTGTAAAGAAGATAAAATAAAGGTCCTTACTTAGAAAACAAAGCTGGTCTCAGGAACTGTGCATAGTAATAAAAATACACTGTGAACTCTGGGTGACATGGGGAGTAAAGAAAAAATTAAGGATTATTATGCGTTAATATGTATGTAATCGCAAACATTAAAGTATTGACATACACACACACTCTCTCTCTCTCTCTCTCTCTCTATATATATATATATATATATATATATATATATATATATATATATATATATATGTCATTGTCCACATTTGGGATGCAGATTTGCGCAATGAACAACCTGTGGGCCTACAAATAAAAGACAATCACACAAGACTTTTCAGAACCTGTTTATAAGTCCTTCTGGGCCTATGGGTAAGAAGGACCATACTGAAGCCAAACCTTCAAATGTAGATGGAAGGTTTTGTTCAGTCTGTAATCTATCCATGGGCAGTAGCACTTTCTGTAATCTGATGTTTACAATTTATTTCCTGACAGTTTCAATTGTCATTCAGTGCTGATATAGTCGAGCTTCCCTCCAGTATGAACCGACAGTTTGCATGACTTTCTGTCCTGTTGTCACGGGGGCTCCTGAAGTGCTTCTGCACGCCGTTTCTCACTGGAGTAGGGGTAGATGGTAGTTTGACTTTCCCTTCCCAGCTTCCCTCTTACCAGAGGTATCCTATGACTGGAAGAGAGACTCACCTCTCATTTCCACCTTAAGTGAGCTAAGAATCTCCCTATCCAGTGAGCTAGATGTGCAAGACAGGAAGGAAGTGGATGGCAGCAAAGGTGGTTGCCACTGTTGGGTAAGCATTTGTAACGCCGAGTCACTGGGAATGAACGGGACGTGGCTTCCTGGGCTTGTAGATTTCTGTTTAACTCTGCTTAAATTCCACTGAAATTTAAGTATTCCAGTTTTGTTAGACATACATAAAGAAATCTTTATGAGAGTACCAGCAAATCACAGATGTTAATATGGCTCGGTTATTAACTAAGACAGAATACCAGGTAACTGGTAAGCAGAATGGAGCTCTCAGAGATTGGTGCTTACCCATCTCTGAGAAAGGGTGAGCTAGTTGAGAGCAGGCATGTAAACATTCAATACCCAGTGGACAGTCCAGCCGCAGCAATGCCCTGGGATAAAGAATTGAGAAGCCATTCACCAAATCCATAAGTATCTTTGGCTCACCAACTATTATTTCCCTTTAAAGTATAGAATTCTAATACTGACCATGTCAGGAAGGAATTCATAATCCTTCATCACCCTTGAAACAGTGACTCTTTCTGCAGATATACCCATTGGGAGCTGGCAACTTTACTACGTAACATTGCAAGTGACTGAGAAATTCCGAGTGGCATTTGAAGGACTCCGAGGCTCTGGATCATCATCGGGTGGTCTGTCTATCGATGACATCAATCTCTCAGAGACCAGCTGTCCTCACCATATCTGGCGTATACCGAATTTCACACAGCTTCTTGACAGCCAGAATACAGATGTGTACAGTCCTCCATATTATTCTCCTAAAGGCTATGCTTATCAGGTTTACCTGGATCTGAATTCCTCGAATAGAGTAGGGATTTATTTCTACCTGATCTCTGGTGCCAATGACGATCAATTACAGTGGCCGTGTCCCTGGCAACAAGCCACAATGACACTCTTGGATCAAAATCCTGACATCCGACGCCGTATGTCAAACGAGCTGAGTATATCTACAGACCCAACGATGAACGATGGTTTGTAGCTTCTTATTTTCCTCATGGCTAGGGACTTGATCATTGTTCAAGGAGGGATGGTCATTTGGGAACGAGAGATTGCATTGTTGGCTAGTTATGGAAGTTCAGCCTCGAGGTAAGGATTTTCAGCTTCAGGGAAAAGATTCAGTTGTGGAAGACCCAGGCCGAGGCTGTTAGGAATGTTAGCAAAGACTGCGACACTGGGATTTTATCGTCCCTGCATTCTAGGTATTGGCCAAGGAGTGTTGGCTTTAGAGGCTGGCATGCTTGGGTCTAAGTCAACATTTTCTTTTCATTAGTCATGTGATCCCGAAGAAAACCCTTCCTGAAGTCCCACTGTTCTTGGCTGTCATACCAAGGCAGGAACAATAGCCTCATAGAATCGTTAGGAGAATTAGGGAGGTCAATATGGAAGGCTGTGGGGAGGGAGAGCTCCTCTGACAGTGAGTTTCATTCACCCATGCTGCCTTGGTCCCACTGCTGGCTCTGTGGGACACAATCAGCTCTTGGGAAGAGGATTTTCAGTCAGAATGGAGCTGCTGGGACACTGGTGGCAACAGCAAGGAAGTGGGTGGTGACATTTTATTAATGCGCCATAGAGCGTTGTCACCGTGGTGGCTACATTCCAAGTCTCAAAAAGAGTCATCACCCAGGGAGCCATGATCACACTTGAAATTTCACCAGTCTTTTGTCCCTTCAAACTGACGAGAGGGAAACATAGAATTATGGGAAACCGAATATCATCAAAGGAATTTTATAAATCGCAAGGATGGATCAAAATGGCATAGGAAAAATAGTGACTGAATCTGAATGAAAAAAAAATACAGAAACTGGAGGGTTTAAACATGCAAGATATTTCATTCTTTCCAACACGTCCCTCCGGATGGCACTGAAATGCCATTAAGTTCAGTTTATGAGATAAATTGTTCTTTGCTCTTATAGGAAACTCTCAGCCACTCACTGCCTTAACTCAGTTTAAAGGACCAATTGCAGCTCAGAAGGCTTCTGAGACTTGATCCCACCAAACAGAAGGGTTTTTGTAACAGACACCATACATAGGGGTTATATCCCCACCTGGTAGCTCTCAACTCATTGTCTAGGAGCAGTAGTTCTCAATCTGTAAGTCCCAACCCCTTGAAGGTAGTCAAACGCCCCTTCACAAGGGTTGCCTAAGACCATCAGAAAACATAGATACTTACATCATAATTCAAACTGTAGCAAAATTACAGTTATGAAGTAACAGTGAAAATAACTTTAGGGTTAACATAAGGAACTGTCTTAAAGGGTCGCAGCCTTAGGGGGCTTGAGAACCACTGGTTTAGAGTTTGGTTCTCACTCATGAGCAATCTCATTTCCTGAGGTGCAATGTGAATGAAAGTTGCACTGATGTGCCTAGGGCTACATCATAGGTCAATGGCATCAATCAATCCTAGTTGTGTCTCACAGCCTGGGCTTTCCTACCACTGAAAATTATGATGATGCTAAACACAGCCTATTAACATAAATTGTTTTTTTAGGTAATGGAAACTATTTTTGGGACAGGCCTTCCAAGCTGGGAAATGTGGCTTCCTTCCCTAATGGAACTCAGTATTACAGAAGCATAGGCTATGGTACCTGGGCCTTTATAACCTACGAGAGGCTGAAGAGCAGGGAGTTCGTCAAGGGAGATGATGTTTACATCCTACTAACTGTTGAAGGTATAGAAGCAGCAGTAGTTTGATGGGAGCTTGTTCCTCATTGTAGCCGTTGGCTGTCCGCTGTGTTCTTCTGGGTTTTGTTTTTAGATTTGTTATAGGATGTGGGAGGAACTGGACACAGATGGGAACTTTTTTGTATGAATGATTAGAAATATGAAAATAGCTTAATTTGAAACATCAAAGGTTATAGAGTTAAACATTTATTTACTATTTTATGGAGTAACAGTTGAAATCTTTAGGCTGGAAATGTATTATCTTATTTCCTCACACAGGAAACACAACACCCTGGGCAGGAGGTTGGCCTTCAGAGCTCCAACTGACAGCCAAGCATGGCAGTTGTCACCCAGCTCCCCAACTTGGGGTGTGTGTGTGTGTGTGTGTATACCAGTGGCTGCTTTAAGCTTTAAACACCACCACCCACCATGTTTTTTGAGACAGTCTCTCACTTCTACCTGGTAGACTGGCTGGCTGGTCTCTAACCCCGTTATTCGCCTGTCTCCCTGGCTCTCTACTGCTGAGATTATAACGATGCATGACCTCATATGGCTTTTTCTTAAACATGGGGTCTGGAGAGTGACCTCAAGTCTGCTACCAAAAGCCACTTTTGACTGCACACAAATGCTGCTGGATCATGCACCAAGATCACATACTTTTGTCACAAGCCTGAACTCTGAGTATTATCTGGGGTCAACAACAAGTACCACAAAAGTTGATTTCCACCATGTTCTCTCCTTCCCTCTGCAGATATATCTCACCTCAACTCTAAGTCGACCATCCCAGACCCCTCCTTGACCATCCACAGTTCCTGCTCAGAGGTTGAGTGTCAGAACGGCGGGATCTGCACTGTCCGTGACGATAGAGCCGAGTGCAGGTGAGGGCTCCCTTGGGAGGTTCACTGTCTCACTCTCTCACTAGATACCTTCTTGTCCTGCTGGAATTGATGCTGATAATGCGCAAGGATGACACTGAGGAAATGTCTTAGTTAGGGATTCCATTGCTGTGATGAAACACCATAAGAAAAGCAGGTTGGGGAGTTAACGATTTATTTGGCTTATACTCTTACACTGTAGTCCCTCATTGAAGGTAGTTAGGGTAGGAACTCAAACAGGACGACCCCAGTTAAGACTCCTAGCAGTAGTAAAGAGGGTGTAAATAATAAAGTCTTAGCTGGGGTCATCCTTGTGGATTTCCCTAGCACCTGGTTTCTCCTTACCCCATAATGACTCTTTCTGTCAAGATATCTCTTTCATTGCTCCCCCTCTCTGTCCCTCCCCCAATGCAGTTATCTCGAGTCTTCATGTTCCCACCCTCCATTCCCTCCTTACTACTCATCTTCCCAGTTTATCTAGGAGATCTTAACTATTTCCCTTTACCAGGGCTGTCTATGTGTGTCCTTCTTAGGGTCCTCTTTTTTTCCTAGCTTCTCTGAGACTGTGTATTGAGCCTGGTTATCCTATGCTTTACTTCTAATACCCACTTATGAATGAGTACAAGCCATATTTGTCTTTCTGGATCAGAGTTACCTCACTCTGGATATTTTTTCTAGTTCCATCATTTTCCTTGCAAGTATCAAGATGTCATTGTTTTGTTTTGTTTTTTTACCACTGATTAATACTCCATTGTATAAATGCACCACATTTTCTTTATCCTCTCTTCAGTTGAGAGGCATTTAGGTTGATTCCAGGTTCCGGCTATTATGAATAATGCTGCTATGAACATAGTTGAACAAATGTCTTTGTGGTATGATTGTGCATCCTTTGGGTATATGCCCAGGAGGGGTATTGTTAGGCCCTAAGGTAGATTAATTCTCACTTTTCTGAGAAACTGCCATACTGATTTCCAAAGTGACTGTAAAAGTTTGCACTCCCACCAGCAGTGGAGGAGTGCTCCCCTTACTCCATATCTTCTCCAGCATAAATTGTCATCAGTGTTTGGTATCTCAGAGTTGTTGTTGTTTGGTTGATTTGGGTTGTTGTTTTTTTTTGTTTTGTTTGTTTTTTTTTTTTTTTGCATTGCCCTAATGGCAATGATGTTGAGCAATTCTTTAAATGTCTTTTGGCCATTTGAGGTTTTTTTCTGTAGAGAATTCTCTGTTTAGGTCTGTACCCCATTTTAATTGGATTATTTGATATTTTGATGTCTATTTTCTTTAGTTCTTTTTGTATTTTGGAAATCAGTCCTCTGTCAGATGTGGGGTTGGTGAAGATCTTTTTCCACTCTGTAGGCTATTGTTTTGTCTTATTTATCATGTCCTTTCCCTTACAGAAGCTTCTCAGTTTCAGGAGGTTCCATTTATTAATTGTTGCTCTCAATGTCTGTGCTACTGATGGTATATTTAGGAAATGGTCTCCTGTACTCATGCATTCAAGGCTACTTCCCACTTTCTCTTCTATCAGGGTCAGTGTAACTGGATTTATGCTGAGGTCAAGTCCAAATGTGGACTTGAGTTTTGTGAATGTCCAGGATAGAGATGGATCTATTTTCATTCTTCTACATGTCAACATTCAGTTACGACAGCACCATTTGTTGAAGATGCTCTCTTTTTTCTATTGTGCAATTGTGGCTTCTTTGTCAAAAATTTGTTCATATGTGTGTGGATTAATAACAAGATCTTCGATTCAATGCCATTGATCCATGCGTCTGTCTTTATGCCAATACTAAGCTATTTTTATTACTATAGCTCTATAGTAGAATTTAAAGTAAGGGATGGTGGTGGTGATGCCTCCGGAAGTTCCTTTATTGTACAGGATTGTTTTGGCTATCCTGGGTTTTGCTATTTTTCCATATGAAGTTGAATATTGTTAATTTCGATGACTGTGATTGTGCTGGGATTTTGATTGGGATTTCTTTGAATCTGTAGGTTGCTTTTGGTAATATTGGCGTTTTTAATTTTTTTTTTTTTTTTAGTTTTTTGAGACAGGGTTTCTCTGTAGCTTTGGAGCCTGCCCTGGTACTAGCTCTTGTAGATCAGGCTACAGAGATCCGCCTGCCTCTGCCTCCCAAGTGCTGGGATTAAAGGCATGCGCCACCACCGCCTGGCTAATATTGGCATTTTTATTGTGTTGATCCTACCTATCCAAGACTATGGGAGACTTTTCTGATATTTCTGAAATATTTTCTGATATTTCTTCAATTTCTTTCATTAAAGACTTTAAGTTCTTGTAATACAGGTCTTTCACTTGTTTGATTAGGGTTATCCCAAGATATTTTATATTATTTGTGGCTATTGTTAAGGGTTATGTTTCTCTGATTTCTTTCTCAACCTGTTTATCATTTGTATATAAGAAGATTACTAATATTTTGAGTTAATCTTGTGTCCTGCCACATTACTTGTAAAAACCTAACACTGTCTCTATCCCAGTGGGGCCTCCAACTGTAAAAACCTGAAAGTTCCGAGAGCTCTTTGCTCTACCATACAGTTCGTGCCTGTACTACAAGTACTAAGGTACTAGGCCTGTACGGAACCAGTTGCGCACGCCCCTTGGGAATGGAGCCTGGACAGTTAGAAACGTACAGACAGACACAGAGTCAGAGAGATGCGGACACAGGTCATCCTTGATACAAGAGGGCCAAGTGCCAAGTTTATTATGCTCAGAGAAAGCTTATATAGAAATCCTTAGCCACGCCCAGTTCTCGGGATTTTTCAGCTGCAGGCCTCGTGTTCAGATCGCATGCTCAGAGCAGCTGCAGGCGAGGTCACGTGCTCAGAGCTCCTGCTCAGTTCGCCTGCAAGCCAGGTCTCATGCAGGCACAGGTGTTTTGCACACTTCAGTAGGCAAAGAATCTGAAGTAGGCAAAGAAAATCAAGGGGGCAGGAATCTGCAGCTTCCAACAATTACTGAAGGTGTTTATCAGCTATAGGAGTTCCCAGGTAGAGTTTCTGGGGTCACATATGTATACTACCATATCATCTGCAAATACTGAGAGTTTGATTTCTTCTTTACCAATTTGTATCCCCTTGATCTCCTTTCGTTGTCTTAATGCTCTAGCTAGAACCTCCAATTCTATACTGAATAGATAAGGGGAGAGCAGCCAGTCTTGTCTGTCCTGATTTCAGTGGAAACACTTTGTGTTTCATTCAATTTAGTTTGATGCTGGCTGTTGGCTTGCTGTATATTGCCTTTATTAAGTTTAGGTATGTTCCTTGTATCCCTGATTTCTCCAAGACCTTTATCAAAAGAGGGCGTTGAATTTTGTTAAGTTTTTTCAGCACCTAATAAGATGACTATGTTTTTTTGTTTCTCTTAGTTTATTTATATGGCGGATTACATTGACTGATTTTTGTATGTTGAATCATCCCTGAATTTCTGGGATTAAGTCTACTTGATCATGGTGGATTTATTTTTAATGTGTTCAGGGATTTGGTTTGCCAGTATTTTATTGAGTATTTTGACTGCAGTTGAATTTTATGGAGGCATTTTCTTAATTGAGGTTCCCTCCTCTCAGATGACATCAAGCTGACATAGAACTGTCCAGAACAGTTACTCTTTTGAACTCCATTTGGGTCTCTGGCTGCCACTATAACAATTATTTGTGAGGACATAGTGCACTAGACTCTAACTGATGGAATTACATATATTATTATAGTACACATTATATTACATATCTTATTGTATTACATGTCTTATTATATTACATATCTTGTTATATTACATGTATTATTATATTACACATCTTATTATATTACATATCTTATTGTATTACATGTCTTATTATATTATGTGTTATTATATTACATATCTTGTTATAGTACATGTCTTATTAGATTACATATCTTATTATATTATATATATTATTGTATTACATGTCTTATTATACTATGTGTCTTATTATATTACATACTTTATTATATTACATGTCTTATTATATTACATCTTATACTACATATCTTATTATTTATATTACATGCCTTATTATATTACACATCTTATTATATTACATGTCTTGTTATATTACATATCTTGTTATATTACATGTCTTATTATATTACAGCTTATATTACATATCTTATTATATGACATATCTTATTATATGACATGTCTTATTATATTACAATCTTATTATATTACATATCTTATTATATGACATGTCTTATTATATGACATGTCTTATTATATTACAATCTTATTATATTACATATCTTATTATATGACATGTCTTATTATATGACATGTCTTATTATATTACATGTCTTCTTTATTAACATATCTTATTATATTACATATCTTATTATAATACTACATGTCTTAATGCTCACAGCAATCCTGTCCCTCCACTCTGCAGGTTCTCAGGTCCCCATTTTCTAGATGAACATGCTGAAGTGCTGAGTCCTTAGCCAAGGTGTGGAGCCCACAATAGTGGACCAGATCCCCTCAGGTGGCTTTCTCCCTTCTTCCCCAGCTCCTAACTCGGTATCAGATTAGTTATAATCCTCTCCTGGTGCTCTCTTCATTGGTTCAGGTAGTCTAGGGTCAAATAGTTACCTGCGTCAGTGACTATCTGTGTTCAAATATGCAAGGGCCCTTTAACTATGAAGACGTTCACAGTTAAATGTCACCCATACGATTCCATAAACGTCACCGTATCTCTTCGTGTAGGTGTCCTGCAGGAGAAGACTGGTGGTACATGGGAAGACTGTGTGAGAGGAGAGGGTCCACCCAAGACACCGTTGTCATTGCTGTTTCTTCCACTGTCGCCGTGTTTGTCGTGATGCTGATCATCACTCTTGTCAGTGTCTACTGCACCCGGAGGAAATACCGCGAGAAGATGAGTTCAAATAGCGCAGCCTTGAACATAAGAAACGTAAGTTGAGTGTAATGGCTATTATTCAAACCCTCTGGAGGGAACCCATGTAGAAGAGCTTGGCATGTTTACAATCTTCTTCATTTTTAACCTTGTGCATCTTACTAAGTTGGCTGATGGGAGACTATTTGCACTCCCATTGTCACCACTGTGAATCAGAGTCTGAACCTGCGGTCTTCAGAGCCTTTTTGGAGGGGCCTCATTATTCTCTAGGAGTTATTTCTGGTTGTTTATGATTTTTCTGGGGTGAACCACACAACTGACCCACACAGATGACTTTCCCTGTACGTCTCTACCTCCCTAACAAGGGGGACATGGCTTATCAGTGTCTTTGTTCTGAGGGTCTTCAGATGGCTGGACTCAGGAAGTGGGTGGATGTGTGTTTGGGGAAGTGTCTCTCTTAATACAGGTTCCAGTGACATCTGCCTTCTTCTGGAGATACTGTCTTCAGGGCAATATTTTTTCTTGTGAAGGGTTTTAAGTTTGCCTCAGATGAAACTTCTAAATGACCCCAGCATGAATCCTCACCATGTTTTCCATCTGAGACACTAAAGCCACAAAGGCATAACATCTTCCCAGGGTCAGAGCAGGCATGTCAGCCGAGAGGGGAGCCAGGAGACTGCCATGGGGGCTTCATTTGAAAACCTGACTCTTGCATTGTGACCCACAAAACAGGCAGCTTTAATATTTAGGAATTGTGTCATTGATTGTATTTTCTCCTTTCAGCAACATGCTTTTTGAATATTAACTCAATCAGACAGCCAGCAAGTGAGATGAAAAGGATTCTTCATCATGGAAGAATTTTTCACAAAAGCCATATGACCTTCACAGCATTCCAAACCAACCATCTCTGTAAATAGCTGAACGAATAATAAATCATTATTTTGGTAAAAATCAAACTGGTGATCTCTCTCCCTCCCTGCCTGTCTCAGCAGTTCAGGCCTCCCTAGGTGCATTACTCTGGCAGTAAAAGGAAGAAAGCAGAGACAGCTTTCCAAATTATTGTTCCTTCTACTCAGGGATGAAATATTGTATCTCACAGCAATCACCAAGGGTCACTAGAGAAGACATACCCTGGGCTAGCATCTCGGCTGTTTCAGTGCTGTCCTGTCCTAAAGCAGGGAAGGACACTGGGAGGCCTTTCTGGGCTTCCCTCATGTGTTCACATGAGTGAATCAGTTTCTCTTAGTCCTTGCCAGCTTTTGTTTGTTTTTGTTGCTATCATCATCAATACTTTGTATTATTTAAGACAGTCTCACTATATAATCAGATGACCTCTAATCTGTAATCCTCCCGCCTTCATCTCCCAAGTGCTGGAATTATAGGCAGGTCCCACCATGCTTTGCTTACAGACTTCAATTTTATAATAGTTTTAGATTCAGAAAATATTAAGTGGATGATGCAGAGAGCTTTCATCTACATTCCCCAGATTCACATGGTCTTTCACGCCATCAATAGACTGAATCAGAGGGGTCTTTCGTGAGCATCAAAGCCAAATTACAATGTTACTAGCATTAGAAGCCCGGTCCTTTCACTGTGTTCACATTTGTTTTTACATAACCTCTGGGCTTTGAGAAATGCATGGTGTGTGTATGTAACATGAGGGTCATGTTTGTTGTTGGGGTTTTTATCCCGCCCAGTACCCCACAGCTGTTTAGGCCCCAAAGAAAATCACACAGAGATCTCTAAAGGTTATAAAGCTGATTGGCCCTTATTGGTTTCTTATTAGCTCTTATGACTTATATTAACCCATTATTCTGATCTATTTTAGCCATGTGGCTCTGTACCTTTTTCAGCTGGCAGGTCACATTCTGCTTCCTTGGTGGTCTGCTCAGAACTGGGAGGAATCAACTTTCTCCTTCCCAGAATTTTCCTGTTTTCATTGTATCATTTCTACTTCCTGTCTGGTTTTTCCACCTATACTTTCTGCCTGGCCAATCAGCGTTTATTTAAAACACGGTCGTCAGAATACAATCTCCCATACCATTTCCCCCTCTTTTTTTTAAAAAAAAAAAGAAAGACAGAAAAAGAAAAATATTCATAGTCCATTTTTTGGGAATGTGGGCATAGTATTCCAGGCTACTTCCAGCTGGTTAGGGGCACTGATGGGGACCTAAAGAAAATTTAGAGTTATGATCAAGTCCTGTGAGTCTTGATCATCTCAGGCAGCAGTCTTGAATCTGTTCTGGATGAAGAACTTAGACATCTGGGCCATCTATTCCTGCTGGAGATTGCTCAGGTTGTCTTCCTTGATCAAAGCTGATTTTTTCTTAACTCTGCATAAATCCAGAGCCTCTCTTTTTCTGTGGAAACAAAAGCAAAATCTCTTCTTCAAAGTAACATTCCTTCCATTTTGAAGTCAAGGTATTTTCAAAATACCTATCTTGGATTAATTCTGCAACATTTATAAGCAAATATCTTTTAGCAGCTGTTGCTCCTTCCTCAGCATTCAAACAATTCAAAGAGAGCATAATAGCATACAGTATCAAGATTCTTTGTGTATTTTCCACCTTTACTTGGCTTTATTTTAACTTCTATTTTTTTATTTTTCTTTTACTTTTTGAGACAGGTTCTCTGTATATCTTCATCCTGGAATAACTCTGTAGACCAGGCTGTCCTTGAACTCACAGAGATCCGTCTGTCTCTGCCTCCCAGGCAATTCCTACCAGCATGTGCCACCACACCCGGCTAAATGCATGGTGTGTATATGCCCATCGCCTGCAGAACAGTTTCAATTCTCTATGCTTGTGAGCCACCTGCTCACCCTTCCAGCCCTTCTAGTCTCAAAACACCTGGGCCACTGTCTTCACCATTTTGTTCTTTTTTTTAATTTCAGCATCACTGATGTATATAAGGTCATGTGCTGTTGCCACTTTGGGGTGTAGTTCCTTGTGCTCATGTTTTTCTTCTATCATCTGCATATGAAATCCTTTAGTGTACTTTGCTGATGTTCAATTGTATTTATTATTGTTGTTCTATTATAGTGATATTTTATTTGTGTTTTAATGAATAAAGCTTGCTGAATATCAGAGCATAAATAAACTAAGACACTTTAATTTCACACCTTTAATCTCAGGATTTGGGAGACAGAGGCAAGTGGATCTCTGTAAATTCTAGGACACTGTGGGCTACACAAGATCAATGCAGAAACAGATCCAGGTGGTGGTAGCAGCTCACACCTTTAATCCCAGTACTAGGGGGTCACACACCTTTAATCCCAGCACTAAAGGAAAATATAAAAGGGGAAGAGACAGAGGCTCAGAGCTCAGTCTGCAGTGCCCAGCCTTGGTAGAGGTAAGACTCTCTAGTGGTTGGCTGGTTTGCTTTTCTGACCCTAAGCTTGAACTTCAGTATCTGTCTCTGGGTACAAATTCATGAGAAAGGCATTGGCACAAGCCAGAGTTGCATGTGGAGCTCCAGCACCACACCACCCATCTAGGCTTTCTTTTTCTTAAGCCTCTGTACAAGTTTGGGATTTTTTTGTTGTAGCCTTCAGGCGGCCCCCCAACACACATAATTTTTGTGAACAATCCCCAATCCCCTGTGTGTTTTTCAGACAACTCTCTCTCTCTCTCTCTCTCTCTCTCTCTCTCTCTCTCTCTCTCTCTTCTCTCCTTCTATCTCTCCACCATAGATTGCTGGTTCTCTCTGAACCCTCTTCTCGGGCTACTGCCAAAGCAGGTAGCTGCCTTAAAATCCAGGCAGGCTTTTACTGTTCTATGCAGCAGCAATAAGCCTCACATCTGTATCAACATCATCAGTAGATGTGGAAAGACAATCAGGAATTCTTATTTTGGGGGGGATTTTTTTGAGACAGGGTTTCTCCATAGCTTTTGGTGCCTGTCCTGGAACTAGCTCTTGTAGACCAGGCGGGCCTTGAACTCACAGAGATTCACCTGCCTCTGCCTCCCGAGTGCTGGGATTAAAGGCATGCGCCATCACTGCCCTGCCAGGAATTCTTAAAGGGAGAAATTATTTAAAAGAGAGTTCTTTCCCCACATTAAAAAAAAATGGGGAAAACCATTACAATGGAGGTATTTGGGTCTCTGTATGATAAGATGTTAGACAGTTTGAAAATGGAACAATTAAATAAAAGAATATCTAATTTAGGTGGGATTTATATAATTTCAATTGTAAATGAACATCAACTTTATCATTTTTGTCTTATCATTAAAAAAGTTAATCTGAGTGCTAAGATACAGGCCTTAGAAAAACCTAATAAGAACAGATCACAGAAATATTCAAATTCAGACAGAGGAATTTAATGAAGAATCAATTACAGTGTTGCATCATAAGAATAGAGAGGAACAGCCTAAGGTTTTCAGACAACCAAACTTAATAAATACAATAACCTTACAAGAATTGCCAAATGGCAGAGGCTCTGTTAAAGCTAACTGGATTCCTGTGGCAATGTTAGATTTAAGGAGATTCAAAGAAGCAATAGTCTCATATGGCATGCATTCACCTTTTGTGAAGCAAATGCTAAACTCACGGTCAGTTTGTAATAGAATTATCCCTAACAACTTGACAGAATTGGTTAAAGGTATTTTAGATCCTGGTCCACAATTACAATGGAGAACCTGGTTCAGATTCCATATTGGGTTTCATAGTCTGAATTGATGAGGATGATTGACCAGCTCTCTTCCTCTTCATGTGGTAGCCTTCAGCCACAAAGCTGGACCTCTTTCCACCCACATACTAAAGTTCCCATGTTTCCAGAGGACCTAGCTTGTCATTTTCAGTCTTGCCAAGGAGGAGGCAGTTACCAGGAGACCAAAAATACTGTGGAAAGGGTGAAAACATAAACATGTTATTAACAGAACCAGGGGAAGTAAAGCAAAGATGGAGACTATACTATAGGTCAAACCCTATACAATGACCCTGTCAGCATATGCTGTCAACATATACTACAATGTGAAACATGTCAGCAGCCACTTGAACACCAGGGACAATAAGAAAATATTAGTGACAGGAGCAAGATAAAGGAAGCTATCAAGAGAGCAAAATTCAGGAAGGCCCCAGGAGTGGATGACATCATGGTTGAGGAGCTGGAGGCAGCTACAATAGGCTCAGGGGCTGAGGCACTTCTAGACTCTTCAGAGAGATATGGGAACATGAAGTGATTCTCATGGAAGCTCTCAGTCATAATTCCCATATACAAGAAGAACAAGCTGGACTTCTCAGATTACAGGGATATTAGTTTGTTATGCCATAGCAGTAAGATCTTCTCCCCTATTATCCTACAGAGGATTGAGGGTAAAACAGGGGAAATCCTAGCAGAGGCCCAGTGCAGATTCAGAGCTAACAAGAGCAAAATTGATCAGATCTTCACTTTAAGGCAACTGACAGAAAAATACAAAGGATTTGGAAAAGACTTATGTATCTGTTACATAAACTCCAGGAAGGCATTCAATAGCATTTGGAGGAAAAGACTTTGGGAAACGATGACATTCTATAGGTACCTAAGAAAAATGTCTATAAAGATAACTTTGCATCAGTCAAAGTCCATGGAGAACTGTGTGATCAGTTTAAGATAATCATAGGAGTGTTGCAGGGATGCATCCTCTCACCACTACTCTTTAATATGTTCCTGGAATTAATAATAGCAACAGCCCTAGGTAATAAGGAGACAGGTATACAGGTAAGTGGTGTGAAAATAAATAACTTGTGTTTCACCGACAATACAGCACTACTTGCTGAAAGTCCAAATTAGCTCCATGCCACAGTAAATTTGGTGGTGGAAGTCAGTGAAAACCTTGGTATGAAAGTAAACATTGAGAAGACTGAGATACAACACATGGGAAGAACACACAAAGATTTTTAACATTGTAATAAAGAATCAGAACCTCAAGCAAACAGTCAACTTTGTCTATCTAGGAGGAAACCTCAGTTCAAATGAGGACATTATTTCAGATATATGGAGGCAAATTGTGATAGCAATGGCAAAGTTCCAGGCACTAGGAAAGGTTTGGTCAGCAAGAGACATAACGACAACAACAAAATTGCAAGTATATGAGATACTTGTCTTGAGCTGACTTCTTTACAACTCCAAAATCTGGACAATGAAACACTCCTCAGAACAGTGGCTGAATGGATTCTAGTGTCACATAAAGAGATAGGCTGCACAATAATGACATTAAGAAACATGTCCATATAGAGAAGGGTAAAAACTATAGGATACAGCAATGGTTCTTGAGATACTTCAGTCATGTTATGAGAATAAATGACCACAGATACCCAATGACAGCACTGCTTGGAGGAGTACATGGCACAAGATGAAGAGGAAGGCCCAAGAAATGCTGGATAAACAGCATAAAGAAAGATTATGGAATCTTGGGTATAACAATAACACAAGTATCTAGGACTGCCCAGGATAGGAAAAGCTAGAAAACTGTTATAAATGGGCTGCCCATGCATGCTTAAGCATTGCTGGGGCATAAATTATGATGGTGATGTCCTGGTTCAGAGAAGAGGCTAAGATTACTGAACAACAGAGTAAAACTAGAGATAGGGAAATCTCCCAAGATCAAATTCTTGGAGACAGAGAATATACTACTATCAAAAAAACAAGCTATATATGATGTCCACACCCTGTATTTATGCTGTGCAGCAGCTTTGAATACTTGGGACAGAATTGGAGAAATAAGAAAGAAAATTGAGTCATTTACTAAAGTTATATATGGCCCAAAAGAAGTCTTTACTGATTTCTTACAAAAATTGATTTGAATAGTAAATAGAATAACACCAAATTCAGAAGCTAGACAAATAATAATTGAAACTTTGGATTTTGAAAATGCCAGTTCTCTATGCAAAAAAAAAGATAATTAGGCCACTAAAGGCAAGTCAGAAGAGGGGCTCCCAGGTGCCCAGGGTGATGTCGCCAGTTAGTTCCTGGGGCAGCTGAGGATAGGGAACCTGAAATGACCCTATCCTATAGCCATACTGATGAATATCTTGCATATCATATAGAACCTTCATGTGGCGATGGATAGAGATAGAGACAGAGACCCACACTGGAGCACCGGACTGAGCTCCCAATGTCCCAATTAGGAGCAGAAGGAGGGAAACATGAGCAAAAAAGTCGGGACCACAAGGGGTGCACCCACCCACTAAGACAATGGGGCTGATCTATTGGGAGCTCACCAAGGCCAGCTGGACTGTGACTGAAAAAGCATGGGATAAAACCGGACTCTCTGAACATGGCGAACAATGAGGGCTGATGAGAAGCCAAGGACAATGGCACAGGGTTTTGATCCTACTTAATGTGCTGGCTTTGTGGGAGCCTAGCCAGTTTGGATGTTCACCTTCCTAGACCAGGATGGAGGGGGGAGGACTTTGGACTTTCCACAGGGCAAGGAACCCTGACTGCTCTTCAGACTGGAGAGGGAGGGGGAGAGGAGTGGGAGGAGGGGGAGAGGAGTGGGAGGAGGGGGAGGGAAATGGGAGGCTGGGAGGAGGCAGAAATTTTTTTCAATAAAAAAAAAGAAAAGAAGAAGAAAAAGATATGAAAAAATAAAACGATGCTGGGTGAAAGAAAGTAAAGACAAAAAAAAGGCAAGTCATAACCATTGGAAAAATGGACCTGAGATATAGTTAATATTGAATCTCATAAACATGATGATACATGAATAGGAGAGATAATTTCCAGAGGTTTTAGGAAAAATTGAAATGTCAAATGATATAATTATGGCAAACAAGGTCACCTTAAAAACGATTATAGACAGGTAATTGCTAGAAACAATGTTTTTTTTTTTTTTAAGAATAATCCATTCAGAATGCCTCTCCTTTCTGAATTATGTGGGAAGTGTGGCAAAGACAAGGGTTGCATTAAGGGAATGTAGATCAACAATAAATATTCATGGTAACCCTTTGTCTTGGGAAACTCCATGTGGAGCCTCTCACAGGCCCCTATACCAAATCTGGTTTGATCATTTCCTGTCATCATAGAGGAAATTCCTTCCTTGAACAACTAAAGAACCTAATGCCTATAATAAGAAACCATACTGCTGTGGATAATAGAACAGCTATAGAAGAAAGAACAAAAAATTCAGGAGAAACCATAAAGTGAGTATTTTGGCAGACTTCTATAAATGAACAAAGACCAAAATTAAAAATATGAATAAATGATGTTGTCATTGAAGGTCTGTAGACACAGGTGAAGATATAAGAATAATTTCATCAGAATATTGAAGAATCAACCAGCCCTTGGAATTCTCCTGCATTTTTAGTTAAAAAGAAATCTGGGAAATGAAGAATGGTAACAGATCTGAGAACTGTTAAAAATAAGATGATTCTGCCAATATGCTCTCTGCAGTCTGGCATTCCTTTGCCTTCCACATTGCCTAAAGAATGGCCTCTTATAGCTACTGATTTAGAAGATTGCTTCTTCACTATACCTTTACAGGAAAAAGATAGAAAAATTTGCCTTCACAGTGTCTACTTACAGTAACTCTCAACCTGCTAAGAGATGGCAGTGGAAGATTCTCTCATAGGGAATGTTAAATAGCCCTACCCTGTGCAAAAACTTTGCTAGTCAGCCATTGGAAATGATACACAAGCAATTTTCTGAATCTATAGTTTACCATTACATGGATGACATTTTGCTATCTGGTTCAATTGTAGATATTTTAGGGGAAAAAAAGGTTTGAAGAAGTAAGGAAAATTTTGCCGCCATGTTGAAGATTACAAATTGCTCCTGAAAAATTACAAAGAGGAGATTCTGTTAAACATTTAGGCTATAAAATAGGTTTACAAAAGATTAGACCCCAAAAAGTGCAAATTGTGAGAGATTGATTGCATATTCTTAATGACTTCCAAAGATTACTAGGAGACATTTCACATCTATAGAATAGGTTCTGATGACCTGATTGATTTAAACAAAACCTTAGATGATGACAAGAACTTAAATAGTTCCAGGGAATATTCAGATGAAGCTGAGAAATAATTGGCTTTGTTTGAAGAGAAGTTACAGAAGACATGTATGAATCATGTGGATACAAATCTTAACTGCATTTTATTCATATTACCCTCCAAACATTCCCCTCTAATGCAGAGGGAAGATATTATCTTAAAATCGATTTTTTTCCCCACAGAAACTGAGCAAAAAAAAAAAAACCCTAAAAATTTATGTGGAAAATGTCTCCAAGTTAATTCTAAAAGGAAAATTGAGACTTCAAAGATTAGCAGGAATAGACCCAGCAGAAATTATAGTACCTTTTAATAATGATGAAATTGACAAATTATGGGCAGAAAGTGAACCCTGGCAAAGAACTTGTAGTAATTTTTTTGGAGAGATTAACAACAAATATCCCAAAAGTAAGAGAGTTCAACTTATAAAGAGAACTAACAGTATCCTTCCTTGTATTGTATAGGACATACCAACAACTGGAGCACCCACATTGGTTTTTTTTATTTATTTTTTATATTTATTTATTTATTAGGTATACAATGTTCTGTCTGTGTGTATGCCTGCAGGCCAGAAGAGGGCACCAGACCCCATTACAGATGGTTGTGAGCCACCATGTGGTTGCTGGGAATTGAACTCAGGACCTTTGGAAGAGCAGGCAATGCTCTTAACCACTGAGCCATCTCTCCAGCCCCTGGAACACCTACATTCTAAACTGATGCAAATAAATCAGTAAAGGCAGGTTACCAATTAGGAAATTTAAGTAAAGTGGATCAAAGTCCTTATGATTCTGTCCAAAAGTTAGAATTTATATGCTATTCTTATGGTATTAAATGCTTTTCATTTGATCAGATATAACTTGCCAAAAGAGAATCTCCCCAAAATTAGGGTTTCTGTCTTTTCAGGAGACTAAGGAATTTGAAGATCACTGGACAAATGAGACATCTGAAGAAAAAAAGACAAATCATCCAGAAAAAAAAGTCCCAAGAGTAAATTGACCTATTGGTATATCAGATTTCCAACAGAATAAAATTTCATAAATCTTCCCAAATGTTTGTTTCTGCTATTTTATATAGGCATATAATACAAATGGTCTTTTTGTAGTCCCGGTCTAATTAAAAACTAAAAATTTGGAGTTGAAGTGTGGCTCTCTTCTTCTCTAAACCAAGACATGCTTATTAAAGTGAAATCCAAAATCTCTGTATCATGTCAGAAGAGCCACCTGATAAGGAACAGAAACAAAAAGCTAATATTTAAGGACTACTTTATTGCCACTATTCTCAAAATCCTTTGGTTTTATATTGAATTTTAAGATATAAGATATATATATATATATTAAACTTTTGTCATGATAATAATGGTCATATAGAGTATTAACTAATTCTAGAAAAATGTTTCATCTACCTTCCTGTACATGATTTGGGGTTTGAGTCTCTATCAGTTTTCTGCAGGGAGCCATGAGCACACGTAACAGTGAACTTTGAAGTCTCCAAAAGGAGGATGAGGCCCCACAATAATGATTCCTCTAGGACTATGATAACACCACTAAGCTGAAAAACACCACCTAACAATCAGCTTTTGGACTAAAACTGTTTGGACTAAAAAAGTTTGGAAATGGATAGCTGAGATTATCTAGCCTTAACAGACTGCTCTAGCCAAAACTTGAAATAAGCCCTGCACTTTCCCATTACACAGATCCTGGGCAACAAATGATACAGCTACCTCTCCCAGGACTTGACAATTAACCCAATTTTTTTTCCATGATCCTGTAAAGATACAGTTGCCTACAGATAGCAGGAAGTACATTTAAGAATACGATGCCCACATTCCCAAGAGGTGGGGTAGGTGGGTTTTTGGTTGTTAGATTGGTTATGAATATTTGTTATTGTTTAGGAGGATTAGTTATAAGTTGTTATTGGTAATGGTCCAAAAAAAAAGGCTTAACAAAGGAAATTAGATTCAAGGTTCTTGTTTTAAAAAGAGAAAAGGGGGATAGAGATACAATAAGATAAAGAGATAGTTTATTGAATCAACTTTTTAAAAAGCAAATACAAATTTTAAATGCTTTACATTGGACTGGACTTCTGCATATTGTGTACAAATTTTGTATATTGATACAGAATGAAAAAGACAATGATTATCAGGTAAGAATTACATTTCCCCCTTTTTGTCTAAATATAAAGGAAAGACTTTAACTTTAACACAGTACATCTATATACAATAAGAATAGTTATAAGAATTACACTCACAATGTCCAGCTCATTAGCATTTGGCAAATTCAAAGAAAATATCATCTATTCTATCTTTGATTAGTCCGAAGTTTTATACCTAAACCACTTTCTATTATAACATATTACCAACCTAAAAGTTTTTTCACACTTTAAAACATTTTCTTAGATAAAAAATTAAGTTTTTATGTTTCTCAACCTTATAAACTTTACATCTCTTATTTAAGTGTCTTTTCTGAATTGGTAACAAGGAAAACTGTGAAATTTTAACTATCTAGTCTTCAACCCCATCAGAGACTTGAGAAGGATATATTGCCTGAGTAAACAGGAAGTATAGAGCAAACACTTGGCAGCCAACTGTGGTGAATGCTCACGGAGAGGCCCAGGTAGCAACTACAGCAGCATTAGCTGGTGTGACTTCTCCCTCTGTGTGTCTGTGTCACTCATTGGAGTGACAAAATGCAGTTGAACTTTCTTTTGGGACAGTTAGCCCCCCCCAATAATGATGTAGAGACTTATTGTTAATTATAAAAGCTTGGCCTTTAATTTAGGCTTGTTGCCAACTAGTTATTATAACTCAATTAACCTGGTCCTATTAATCTACATTCTGTAATGTTACTTTTTACCCCTCTTTCATTCTGTACATCTGCCTTCCTCTGTGTCTTCCTGGTATCTGTCTACCTCTCTTCTTTCCAGAGTTCCTCTCTTTCACTGGAAGTTCCACGTATTTTCTCCTGCCTAGCTATTGGCCATTCAGCTTTTTATTAAACTAATCACAATGACACATTGTCAAGGCCCAAGAATATGAGCCTATTTCCACTTTGTCTAAAGGTCAGAAAGTTTTAGCTTTGTTCAAAGTTGTTGACAACAACTGTGACCTAGGGTGTGGTCACTTGGTGTTTTGGACATTGAGATGGCCCATACAAGTTGATTCACTCCACTATGACCAAAGGTCAGAGAATTCTAGCATATTTCTGCTCCTTCTTTTGAGTTTAAAGGTTTGACCTAGGGAGTAGCTGCCCACAAGATACTTACTCTAGGGTGAATTCACTGCCTAAACAACAGAATGGTTTTCTCAATGATTCATGACTTGATAGTTGTCCTTTGAATCATGTTAAAGCAGTCTTTCGCCTTCTTCCCCCTGTTATATTGGGGTATAAAAGTGTGTAAAAAATTAAACGTGGGTGAATTTCAATATTCACTGGAACTCCCTCCTAGTACTATCCTATGTTTCTGTTTTATTATTTTCACTCACATCTACATTCTCTTTACTAACTTTTCTAATCTCCAAACCCCTATGCTGGTAAGTAGTATACTTGTCAAAGTTGGTCTCTGACAACACATCTTCACACAGTGTAAATAAACACCCTGCAACATATGTCTGACTGCCTGTATGTATGTATTATGATAAACATGAACTCGTGTGGAGATGTATGACACACAGCACAGGCAGGCCTTGCTATCAGGAGAGCTACAGATTGCAGAAAGTTGTCCTTAGAACTCTCAGATGATTGGCAAAGCTGTTTTAGAAAGGTATAACTAACCACTAGCCATTTAACCAGCCATGAGATTTATTCCATGGTAGCCTGGGAGGTGGGAGCAGACGACATGATATGGACAGTGTATTAACTATGAAGATCTAGAGTAAGATCCCTAAGAGCTAATGCTCCATTGACAAGAGGAGGCACTGTGCTCAAGTCTAGGCTCCCGCAAGCAGCAGGGCTGTCAGACAAAGGTACCCAATATTTTAACATTGCGACATGATGTCATGGTCTGTAAACATGCAGGGCTGCATGCATAGCTATCCTGAGATAACAGTTTCCTTCTGCTGCTGGGATAAAATGTCCCAACAAAAAGCACAAAAAGTCAGACACAGAGGGAGTAAGAAATGAACATGCCATGCTAATAAAGATACTGCCACATGGCAGAGCATAACTAAGGAACATGGGTTAACTTAAAATGTAAGAGCTAATTATTAATAAGCCTGAGCTATTAGCCAAGTACTTGTAATTTATATTAAGCCTTTGAGTGACTATTTGAGAGTGGCTTCAGGACAAGAAAACTCCATTTACAGAAAGCATTAGAAGAAAAACATTTAATTAATCTATTAGTATGTGCCCACCAAGTAGTCTCAGAGGCCCAGTAATATTGCTATTGTACAGATGAGTTAACCTGCAAGGCAGAATAGCAGGCATCAGAACAAGACGAAGTACCTAGGCTAAAGGTGTGGGATATTAGAAAAGCTTCTGCACCTTGTAAATCCTTTAATGTTGATTTGGACTACCCCCCCCCCCGCCCCAGTCCCAGTGAGTTTTGTCAGTCATTGACTAACAGTCTGGTTAGTTCCTATCCCTACATAGTTTGGAGATTAGAGCTCTAAGAATAACAAGAAATGCTGGCCGATTTCTTGCTGGGAATAATTAGCTAAGCAGTGAACCTTGTCAAGAATGGAAAATAGAGATAGGGATCCCTCAGCTTCCTAGACAGTGAGGTGGGGCTCTGGCCCTGGGTGTTGGAAGTCCTTCGGAGACAAAACTAGGTCAGGGACTAAGCACAGGTAGGAGATCTTTGTTAGGACCCAAAGGTCTGGGGACCTCGAGGACAGGTTTGAATCTATCCCTAGGGTTCCTTCCTGTGGCATAGATTCCAATTCTCCTGTTTCCCAAAGGCCAGAATATTTCTTAAGAAATTTTCCAGGAAGCCTCGGTTTCACAACCCCATCTCCCAGGCTGTCACAAGTATAACATACCTTGGTCTGAGCAGCTCAGGCCGCGTTGTAGGCTGCAGATGACCAGCCTGGTGAAAGACAGTTACCAGAGTCCTGTTGATTGTTTCCGGGAGAGTGACATGTCCCTCTGGTGTCCTCCACCAACCTTTTTACATTCTGCTTCTTCTTGGTTGTACCATGGAATCTCAGGCAATACTGGGTCAGGGTACATCCTCAGAATACCAATAGGCCCCACTGCTCTTATGGCTATTTGGAGGCATCCAGGTCAGTGTCCCAGTGACCTCTTCTCTCAGGGGAATCACCGTTCTATGTCTCCAACTAGAGAGGTAGAAGACAGCAATTCATAGGTGAGGCCAGACAGCCTCTAGGAGGGCCACGATTTTCTCTTTGTTTTTAATGACTGTTCCCCAAGTGGTGAACAGACCTTTCTCTATCGCTCATACTGTGGGCATGTGCCTTAGTAAAAGCATAGTAACTGTCCATGTAAATGGTGTTGGACTTTTCTTTCCCCTTCTGAAAGCCTGTGTCACATTGGTCAGTTCTGTTCTCTAGGCTGGGACACCTGGCTTGGTCCCAGATTGCTTCAGTTAAAGTAACTGCTATAGATCTCACATATCCGGTTTCCTCTTTGATCTCAAGACCAAATGAGCATCTGTGGGTGCTCGATAGACAAGAGGGTGACTGTTGCGGTAATTGTTGTGGGATATGTGATCACACTGTGAAGCCTGAGTTTGCATTTGTGTTAATTAAATAAAATCAACCTTGGGTCTGGAGGTAGAACCAGCAACTAGTTGACAGGAAGTAATCACAGAGAGTCAGGGAGAGTCCAGAAAACAGAGAGACACACACAGGAAGTAGTAGGGAGGGACTTTGAGTGTGGTGGTCCTTTCAGAAGTTCTGCAAACTTTTTCTCTCTTTTTTTCTTTTAGTGGTACAGAGGCATATAGAGATAGAGACTTACTCCATAACTTAGACTCTCCTAGAACTAACTCACTATGTAGCCCAAAATGGCCCTAAACTTCCTTCTGGCCTCAGCCTCCCAGAGGCAGGAATCACACAGGTGTGAGCCACCACACTGGGCTTCTGGAAACTTTCTAAAAAGAGACTGGGCATGGTGACACACACCTATAATCCCAACACGAGAGAGGCAGAGGCAGGCAGATCTCTGTGGATTTAAGGCCAACCAGGGCTATGTAGAGAGACCCTGATCCACTGACTGCTCTCCAAGGCTCAGAACCAGCCAGCGCTGGTGGCACACACCTTTAATCCCAGAACTCAGGAAGCAGAGACCGGAGATCCCTGTGAGTTCAAGGTCAAGCTGGCCTACAAACCTAGTTCCAGGTCAGTCAGGGCTACACAGTGAGACTCTGTCCAATGTCAAAGACTCATAATCATCTGTTCAACTTACTGCCTACAGCTTCTTTATGTTGGGGCTATTCTCAGGGCTGGACAGAGAGCAGTGACGTAAACAAGATAAGAGTCCCTGCTCGTAGGCGGAAGGGTGATAGATAATAAGTAACCACGGACACACGTCAGAATAAGTCTCACGCAGAAATAAAACTCTAGGTGAGGAGCCCAAGATACTTAAGGGGGTGTGACTGGGTGGCTAAAACGGCTTAAATGGTAAAGACATCTACCACCAAGCCTGATGACCTGAGTTCGGTACCCAGACCCATATGGAAAACTGACTCTTCCAAGCTGTCCATATAACAATAAAGAAATCAGCACAATTTAGAGCATGTACTTTACAAGGATGGCCGAGGAAGGAATCTGTAGTTAGCTGGCTTTTCCTTGCACTCACAGGAAGCCAGTGAGGGGTCGGTGATGCAGATCTTGAAGAGCTCAGCATTGGAGACAGTTATCACATGTTCTCACTCATTTGGTGGTTTTTAAACATAAAGCAAAGAAAGCCAGCCTACAAACCACAACCCAGAGAACCTAGACAACAATGAGGACACCAAGAGACACTTACATAGATCTAATCTATATGGGAAGTAGAAAAAGACAAGATCTCCTGAGCAAATTGGGAGCATGGGGACCTTGGGGGAGGGCTGAAGGGGGAGGGGAGAGTCAGGGAGGGGAGCAGAGAAAAATGTAAAGCTCAATAAAAATCAATTTTAAAAAAAGATACAATGTGACCAGTCAAGCTCCTGCTGTTCGCTGTGGCACCAACTCCATAGACTACAACTTCAATAGGAGAGTGATAACTTCTTTTAAACAATGTCTACCAGGACCTTTGTCCATCCTTAGGCTATTTTCTTGCTACTGCGTTGTTCGAGATTTTTATATATCTTTATATCAACCCTTTTCGTGTAAATGATACGCAAATATTTGTGCAGGGACAGAAGGTATCAATAGCAGTCCTGCCTGCTACATTTCCAACAGAAGAATGACTGTTGCCGGGTGTGGTGGTACACACCCGTAACCCCAGCGAGGGGAGGCTGGGGCAGAAAGATGGGGAGATTAAAGGCAGCCTGAGCTACATAGAGGGACCTGTCTCAAAGGGGGGGGGGGCACTGTAATGAAAACAGATACATCACATTGCCTGGCTCCAAAACAACATGACCAATAGCCAACATGCTTTGGCAGTGTAGCATCCAGCAATTGTGCACGGGGTGGGGGGAACCCTTCTATAATTGAACTCTCCAGGAAAGAGGACTCTTCAACCCTTTTGTACACCGGCATTGTGCTGCTGGCTTTGGGGCAAACTGTGGAATGTTGCCCCAGTCTTGAAAATCTTTGTTACCCCTGGTTTTCCTGACAGTGACTTTCCTCTTCTCTTGCTGCATTCTGCCAGATTAACAAAGACGCCTTGTGCTTTTCTTGTACCTTAGCAGCTAACAAAATATTTAGCCTATGGTAGGTACCCTACAAGTACCTGTTCAACACAGCCAGGTGACTGGCCAGCGACACGTGTGCTCTGTTTACACTGCTTCATTCATTATGTGGTCAGCTCTCCAGCGCCAGGACTAAAACAGGCAAGCACCCTCGCCGCGAAAGGGTGACGTTCTAAGGGCAGGAGATGGGTAACTAAACTCCATAGTACATTTAAAGAAAGCGCACGAGGGAGGTCTAGCGAGATAACTCAGATGTTAAGAGCACTGACTGCTCTTCTGGAGGTCCTGGGTCCTGAGTTCAATTCCACAACCACATGGGAGCTCACAGCCATCTATAACGAGATCTGATGCCCTCTTCTGGCATGCAGGCAAACTTGCAGTCAGAACACTGTATACATAATAAATAAAGAAATCTTTAAAACAAATAAACAAAAACCCAGGTGTGGTGACACAGGACACAGTGCCTTTAATCCCAGCACTAGACAGGCAGACATCTGAGTTCAAGGCCAGCCTGGCTGATCTACAGAACAAGTTCCAGAACCGCTAGGGCTACACAGAGAAACCCTGTCTCAAAAAGCAAACAAACCAAAGGGAAAAGACAAGCTCATTGGTCAGCGTTCACAGTGCTGTGCTGGACTCAGTTTATAGCGGTTGGGGCTCATTTAACATTTCTCTTGTTGGACTAGAAGTCCAAGCATCAGGGAAGAGTTGCTCCAGACACCATTCACATAACCACAAATTGATGCAAAAGCAAGAGGATTTTTATTCTGTCACGACAGGGTCCTTCGGGTTCGGGATATGAAGGACATCGATAGCTGTTACAGTCCATCTTTTAAAGCAAAAAGCCACAGACACAAGGGGGGTGACCTAGGTTGTTTTCCAACTTATTGGATTGGCTTATTCAAAGGCTTACTAGCAATGATTGGTCTATTCCAGGGCAGGAGAATAGTTACGTGGTCAGGTGATAAGGGAGAGCATCTCTGTGGTCTTCCTGACCTTTGGTTCAGTGACTAAATCAATACATCAGGAACTGAGTCAACATCTGTGGGTTGTATTTGCCTCAATTCCCAAAATGGAGTTACGTTTGAAGATTATTCTCAAGGACACAGGGGGATGAGCAGTCCAGCGTGTGGTTATTCACAAGGACACAGTGGGATGAGCAGTCCAGTATGTGTGGGGGGGGGGGGCAACTGTCCCTTTTCCAAGATAGAATGAGTGTAAGGTTTTAGAAAAATGTCTTAGGGTTGAGGGAGCTTACAAATGCATTTCACTCTCTTCTCTCCTCTCCCTCCTCAGTGATGTCATAGAAATGGGCCAAATTTGACTGTGGTGAGAACATCTGTACCAGAAAGCTAGCAATGATTATCAGTCAGGACTCCTTCCCATCCAAAAGCTGCTTTTTCTTTTTTCTTTCTTTCTTTCTTTCTTTTTTCTTTTCTTTTTTTTTTTTTTTTTTTTTTTTGGTGTTTTCTCTGTAGCTTTGATGCCTGTCCTGAAACTAGCTCTTGTAGACCAGGCTGCCCTCGAACTTACAAAGATCCACCTGCCACTGCCTCCAGAGTGCTGGGATTAAAGGCATGCACCGCCCAGCTTTCAAAAGCTGCATTTTACACACATATATTCTCTCTCTCTCTCTCTCTCTCTCTCTCTCTCTCTCTCTCTCTCTCTCTCTCTTTCTCTCTCTCTTCCTCCCTCCCCACCCCCATCCTTGTACATTGTCCCCTCCCCACCTTCCTGCTCTCTATCCAGGAATTTATTCGGTTCTAGAGACTAGACAAGCTGTGTGCAGGAGGCTGTTTCTTTGGGGGGTATTGCTGGTGCCTGAATTAAGCAAGGCGGATAATCAGGCCGAGATTAAGGGGACCAGGGTGGAACTGTTGGGGCAAACGTGTAGCTGTCACCTCAGAGAGGATAAGAGAGAATTTATTCTGGAACCAAATAAGAAGGACCACGGCCCAGGAACACAGGTTCCACCATGGTAACAGTGTCATGAAGTTCTTAAAGTAACAGAACGAAGAGTCATAAATCAAGGTACCTTGTAAATACGCTGGCAGAAACACCAGGCAGGTAGGTTACAAAAGCAGGTGGTGGAAGCTAGTTTTTATTTTTTTACATTCTAAAATGATTTATCAAAAAGTCAGGTAGGTGTTAGCGCAAACACAGAAGAGGACCACGAGGGGCTATTTACGGGTGAGCACAGCCCAAGACGAGTCAGCTCTTGACCTGCAGTGCTCTGGCTCAGTTATCACCAAACTTCCCAACAGTCCCCTCTGCGGACCCTGTGTGCCCTGCCCCCAACTTCACATCCCGGAAACCCTCAGCTGAGCTGAAGACCAGGAGGGCTGGCCGAGACACTGATGGCACAATCTTCTAGCCTCCATGCTGAGGACCAGTAGAGAGCCCCAAGCGAGAAGCCCCTGAATCACATAGCTGAGCACACCCTGGCCAGGGACACCGGCACACTGAGAGGGGTCAGCTACAAGGAGTTGTGGGTCCAGTGACTGCTGGACGCCGAGCAGGTGACCCAAGAAGTGAGACGTGAACCCACGGGTAAGTAAGTACACACGTAGGCACCCCACCACGTTCTGCCCTGTTTGAGTCTTCCTTGTGAAAAAAGTGCCCCCTCGTGTCTGCTTTCCATGCCTAAGCAGTATGCTCTGGGCCTGTGCAACCTTGGAACTCTGGGAGGAGAATCTGCAAATGTAACTCTAGCTGAGCTCAGCTGACACATTATATATCCTCCATGGTTAAAGAAGGGAATAAGGAATATCTGGGGAGTGCAATTAATTTTCAATGGGATGGTCAAGAAAACATTTACTATTAGTACGGCATTTTAGCCAGGCATGGTAACCTGCACCAGGAATCCCAGACTTGGTGAGAACAGCAGGATAATCAAAAAATTCAAGGTCATCCTCAGCCACACTAAGAGCTCAAAGCTGGACTTCATGAAATGTATCCCTGTCTTAATTGAAGGGTGGCTGTCCCTGCCAGTGCCAACCAAGCAGCCCCAATTTACCTCAGTGGTGGCTGCATCCAGTTTGCAGTTTCTCTGGGGTCTGCCGATGCTCCTACAGAGACAACAGCATCAACCAGATCCCCTTGAAATGGTACTTAAGCTTTAAGAGTCCTAGCCTCTCCTCTCTGCTTCCCCAGGCCCAGGGATGGTCACTGCTCTTTTGTTGCTTCCTCTGTGAGAGCTTCCAGTTGACAACCCGATGATTCGTAGGGAAATTGCTTTTATTAAACTCTGTCCTTGGAAGCATCAACAACAAAGATGATGTTTGAATATTGAGAGGAAAGTTGAGGTGCAGGCACAGGGGACTGTGTAGGAAGAGAGCTCTGAATACAGGAAGGAGTACAGGACCACCCTGCAGAAAGCATAACTCAAAGAATGACAAAGATGATGGGTAATTGTGGAACCTAAGATAACAGCAGGAGGGGCCGAGTAGGGGTGAAGAGAGGACATTGTTGTGACTTCGGCTTCTTCTCAATGGGATAAAGATCCACGGGATGATCCTGAACAGCGAGTAACAAGCACGTTTCGTCAGGATTGTTAAGGATGCTGTATTGGGAACTATACTGAAAGATTTGTGAATGGGGATAACACAGTTATTGTAAAAATCTGCAGGGGATCTAGTTCCCACCAAGGAAGTAGCCATGGGGAGAGTGCAAAGAGGATCCTGGAAATATTTTATAAGTAGAGTCAGTGGGGCTTGGACAGGACATGAGCTATGAGGGGAAAAAAAAGAGAAATCAGGGTGGAGACTGATTTTGGAGCATTGAATTGTTTTTGGCTAAAATTTGAAAAACTAAAAAAAGCATGGTTTGGGTGGGGTGGGAGGAAATAGAGGGCTCAGTGCAGACAGAGTGATGCTAAGTTATAGGTGCTGTGATGGTTCATCTTTACTGTGACTTTCACTTGATTTGAAATCACCTCGGAGACACACTTTGGGCATGCCTGTGGGATTGTTTCCACAGAGGGCTGAGTAGGGAGACTCAGCCTGAATGTAGATGGTATTTCACTGACTGGGATCCCAAGTTGAATAAAAAATGGAAATAAAGACGAAACAAGCTGAGCATTCAAGTCTCTGCTCCATGATTGTAGACACAACGGATGGTAGCTGGGTTGGTCCACCCTTCAGCTCTTCCTCATCGGCACTACCCGAGCAAGCTCTGTAGCACTACCTCAACTAGCTCACCCAAGACAGCCTACGGCAAGAAGCAGGGTCAGTTCTCCTGCTCTCAGGTCCTCAGATCCGGGTCCCCCACACTCACATCACCAGGGACAGCTCTGCTGTTTCACACAGGCGTCGTGCCCAACCAGGTTGATTAACCTTCCAACCCAGACCAAAAAGTCTGGGACGCCGCTATCTGTGTCCTCCACCGATTCAGGCCTCCATCTTCTTAATACCTCTATGCTACCTGTTAAGTTTGGAGTGTAGCCTCCAGCCCCTGGCGTCCATCCCAGCCCCCTGGTCTGGGAGTTGCATTGCTCTGGACTCCAAATCCCAGCATGCCAGGTCCTGACCCTTCCCTGGGGGCAGGGGTGAGGACCACTCCCACAAGGTATTTAAGTGGATTCCCAGAGGAGAAACACGTGGTTCCGGGTTTGCCTATGCTCCCCGCTGTCCTGTCTCCCCGCCATGCGCTTGGCCACCCGAGAGCATTGTACTTAATAAAACAATGGGCATTTTGACTTGGTTTGATTTGACCTAATTGGACTTCTTGCGCTGGTGCCCCTTTTATTATTTTAATGTAAAACTTCCAATAGTCTTCACTTCTTGGCTTAAGTACCAACTTCTCCAAGGAGCACTCCTGACTTCCAGTGTGAGCCAAGTGCCTTCACCCAGGGCTACCAACATATCTTTAGTACTTGACCTGTGAAAGTGCTTAACTGTTTGGTTAACATTAGTTAGATGAACTATATATGATTAAACTACATTTGATGATATCTTGAAGTTGTTTCTAGTACTGTGATATCCATGGCAAGTGAGGTTTTATTTCTGATAATTTTGTTATTAAGAACCAACTTATATACCATATAATTCACTAGAAGTGTGCAATGTACAATGACAGCATATTGATGATTTTATAACCATAGCCCAAATACATTTTAGAATTTTCATTACCCACTGAAAGTTTTCTGTATCCCGAAATTAAGCCTCTCTGCTGACACAGTAATCCAAATCGAGCCAAATTAAAAATTAAAAGCCTAGGTTTAATGAGTAAAAGGCTCCTGGAAGATCTCCCCACACTCCAGAGAGGAGAGGGGGCAGTTTAAATACCCTGTAGGTGTGGTCTTGAACTTCTCCCAGGTATAGGACCCAGCCTTGACAAGCTCAATTGCAGCCTGAGTCTCAGTAGTTTACCCTGAAGCAATACCTGCCTCTGAAAAAGACCGCAAACTAACCACCCAGGCACCACCCAGGAACAGACCATCCAAAAGGAATCCCTAACTTTCCATACAGATTAGATCTATGTAAATCTCTCTTAGTGTCCTCATTGTTGTCTGGGATTGTGGTTTGTAGGCTGGTTTTCCTTGCTTTATGTTTAAAAACCACCTATGAGTGAGCACATGTGATAATTGTCTTTCTGTGTCTGGGCTACCTCACTCAAAATAATGTTTTTTAGCTCCATCCATTAGCCTGCAAAATTCAAGATGTTCTTTTTTTTCTGCTGTATATAGTACTCCATTTTGTAAATGTACCACATTTTCCTCATCCATTTGTCAGTTGAGGGGCATTTAGGTTGTTCCAGGTTCTGGCTATGACAAACAATGCTGCTATGAACATAGTTGAGCACATGTCCTTGTGGCACAATTGAGCATCCTTTGGATATATACCCAAAAGTGGTATTACTGGTCTTGAGGAAGGTTGTTTCCTAATTTTCTGAGAAATTGCCACACTGACATCCAAATGGGGTTGTACCAGTTTACATTCCCACCAGCAATGCAGAAGTGTTCCCTTTTCCCCACAACCTCTCCAGGATAAGTTGTCATCAGTGTTTTTGATCTTGGCCATTTTACACAGGTGTAAGATGGAATCTCAGAGTTGTTTTGATTTGCATTTCTCTGATGACTAAGGATGTTGAACACTTCCTTAAGTGTCTTTCAGCCATTTTAGATTCCTCTGTTGAGAGTTCTCTGTTTATGTCTGTACTCCATTTTTTTTTTTTTTGTTTTTGGTTTTTGGTTTTTCGAGACAGGGTTTCTC
Source organism: Microtus pennsylvanicus (assembly GCF_037038515.1). NCBI lineage: Eukaryota > Metazoa > Chordata > Mammalia > Rodentia > Cricetidae > Microtus > Microtus pennsylvanicus. The sequence goes on from NC_134582.1 coordinate 60,289,343, forward strand.
TGTGGTTTTGGAGCCTGTCCTGGAACTAGCTCTTGTAGACCAGGCTGGTCTTGAACTCACAGAAATCCGCCTGCCTCTGCCTCCCAAGTGCTGAGATTAAAGGCACGCGCCACCACCGCCCGGCTGTACTCCATTTTTTAAAATTGGATTATGTGTTCTTTTGATGACCAATTTCTTGAGTTCTTTGTATATTTTAGAGATCAGACCTCTGTCTGATGTGGGGTTAGTGAAGATCTTTTTCCATTCTGTAGGCTGTTGTTTTGTCCTGTTGACCGTGTGCTTTGCTTTACAGAAGCTTTTCAGTTTCACGGGGTCCCATTTATTAATTGTTTCTCTCAGTGTCTGTGCTGCTGGGGTTATATTTGGGAAGTGGTTCCCTGTGCCAATGTGTTCAAGTGTACTTCCCACTTTCTCTTCTATAAGGTTCAGTGTGGCTGGCTTTATGTTGAGGTCTTTGATCCATTTGGACTTGAGTTTTGTGCATGGTGATAGATGTGGGTCTATTTTTATTCTTCTACATGTTGATATCCAGTTATGCCAGCATCACTTGTTAAATATGCTTTCTTTTTTCCATTTGATATTGACAATGGTTGAGGAAAAATTACAGGAGGCACGCGTGGATAGGGTGAATCCAAATCTTAGTTGTATCCTAGTCATATTGCCTTCCAGAATTTCCCCTATGGGAATTTTAATGCAGAGGGAAGACATTAATTTAGAAGGGATATTTATACCACATAAACAAAAAAAATTAAAAACTTATGTGGAAAAAAATCTCTGAATTAATTCTAAAAGGTAAACTGAGACTTCGACGCCTAGCAGGTACAGACCCAGCAAAAATTATAGTGCCTTTTACTACTGATGAAATAAAAAAAGTTATGGGAAGACAATGAATCATGGCAAAGAGCTTGTGCTACTTTTTTGGGAGAAATTAATAGCAACTATCCCAAAAGTGATAGACTTAACCTCTTAAAGAGAACTTCTTGGATTCTTCCTCAAACTGTACATGATGCACCAATAACTGGAGCCTGTACATTTTATACTGATGCAAATAAATCAGGGAAAGCAGGTTACAAATCAGAAGAATTGAGTAAGGTGGAACAAAGCCCTTACAATTCTGTCCAGGAGAATTATATGGCATTCTTATGGTACTAAGGAATTTTAAAGAACCTCTTAATATAATTATGGATTCACAATATGCAGAAAGAGTTATCTTGCATATTGAAACCGCTGAATTATACCAGATGATACAGAATTGACTTCATTGTTTATCCAGGTGCAAGACATAATTAGGAATAGGCTTTATCCTATGTACATAGCACACATCCGATCCCATATGGGTCTGCCTGGTCCTCTAGCACAAGGTAATGCAGAAATTGATCAATTATTGATTGGAAGCATGTTGCAGGCCTCAGGATTTCATAAAAAATATCACATCAATAGGTTTCTATTACATGGCAACAAACTAAGGAGAATATAAAGAGATGCTCTACTTGCTCTTTCTATAATCAAACACCATTGCCTGCAGGAATGGAATCTGGTAGATGGATGTGTTCCACTTTATGGAATTTGGTAAATTAAAATATGTACACCACACCGTAGACACGAATTCGGGTTTTCAATGGGCAACTGCCCTGAGCTCAGAAAAGGCTGATTCAGTAATCACACATTTATTGGAAGTTATGGCCATCATGAGTATACCTGCACAAATAAACACAGACAGTGGTCCAGCATATGTATCTAAGAAAATGAATTTTTTTTGCTTATTATAATATAACGCACATTACGGGTATACCAAATAATCCTACAGATCAGGCAGTCATAGAAAGGTCAAATCGTACTATAAAGGATATGCTGAACAAAGAGAAAGGGATGGAAAATAACCCCCAGAAATAGATTGAATAATGCTTTATTAACCTTGAATTTTCTTAATGCTAATGAGAAAGGAACAACAGCAGCAAAGAGGTATTGGATAATGGAAAAAACTTCTGAATTGAAGCAACCAGTATATTTCAAGGATGTGTTGATCTCACAATGGAAACCAGGAGATGTACTATGTTGGGGAAGGTTTTCGCTCTTGTTTCCACAGAAGAAGAAAAATTATAGATACCATCAAAATTAATAAAGATTCATGTTGAAAAGGAGAAACCTCTTGAAAAAGAGAAATGATACCACATCCACAACAGTGACAATCATACAGGTGGTAAGCAAAGCTCATAAGGGTTAGGGCAGGGTTCTGCTTTATCTTTGCAGGAAAATACACATCATCAAAAATTCAAGAGACCCTGGATGTTTGAATGTTGACAGAAGAAAAGATAACTATCCACTAAGGAGCATCTAGAAAACAGAATATGGTTTATGAATCCAGGTATGGGTTACACTTACATTTACACACACACATGCATACGAGCAAACACACAATGTATATTAATATATTCAGCTGGTTTTGTAGTTGGACAATGGCTCTGTACTTCTCTAAATCCAAGCGTGTTGTTAAAAGGAACATTCAGAGTTTCTGTCTCATATTGGGAGCCATCTGGTATGGGACAGAAGAAAGACTTTAGGAAAAATTTTTACTTTCTCCATGCCTTTTTTGTCTATATCACATTCTTCATTGAATGTATGTATATATGAAGTTTTCCATGATGAACAATAGATTTTTCTACAGATTCTTTTCCTGCAGTAATCTTTGAAGATTCCACGAAGAAGATGGGGCCCCACAGCAACAACTCTACCTAGTTGAGATGACATCGTGATGCAGACAGCACTTCTATAAGACTGCTTCTTTATTTGGGTACCAGCTGCTGAAATGGTGTACCTTATCATGACGTTCTGGCCAGGACTCCAAATAAGAACTTTGAAAAAAATCCTATTTATTGACTGCTTGGAAATTGTTTGCAACTATACTAGACAATAATTTTGAAACTTAACCATCACTTTAATTTTGCAGGATTCCATTAAGAGAACATCGCCCCCATGACAGTGGGAAGCAATTCTAGAAGACGACACCCCCATTTCCAAAAAGTTTGTCCATAGGGTTGGGAACACTGTTTAGGGGTTATTGACTATTACTTGTATTAGATAGAGGGTTGGGGTGAAAACTATGTTTGTTTTAAAAAAAGGGGGGAATAGTGGGTAATAGAGTGAATACTTGTGAGCTATTATTCGTGGATAATTTACATTGGTATAGTTTTCGTATATTGATACAAGTTCAAATTATATCTGTTACTTTTGTTTATTTGTACACCTATACAAAGTTATTTTTTCAGATTATATATATATATATATATATATATATATATATATATATATATGTGTGTGTGTGTGTGTGATTATCTCTGTTTAGGACATTTTGTATATTGATACAACTTTTAGGATATATTTTCATATTGCATTATATATTACTCCTACTTAGATACTTATATATTGTTTACATTTTGAGGTCATTGTCCTCATTTGTTGCACATTTGTTTATAGGTTATTTAATATTCTGACATGATGTTTTAGTCTTTAAGTTATACAGGTATTAATTATTATAGGTCAATAGTTGTTCATGATTGCTGTACATAGTTAGATCAATTAGGTTCTTTAGATACATAGAGATTATATTCTGTCTAGATAAGTAATCTTCAACCACTTCAAGGTTCTATGGAACATTGCATTTAAATAACTTAGGGTTCTATTGACATAAGACATGACTGCTTCTGACAGCATCAATCTATTCCCAAGAGAATGTTGAGCACCAAAGATACTCCACTTGGAACTTATTTTCTTCTTGGCAAAACTGGCCTTTGGGCAAGGAACTGACAATGCCTCAATCACTGACAAGTTACATGATATCCGGAAATGGATAAGCAGGACTGTCAAATCTTGCCAAGACAGGATAAGACAGTTTTGAAATTTTTTTCTGTCTCTGAAAATGGTCCGTCAATTACACTAGGCCATAGCCAAAGTTGGTTGCTTCAACGTTGCAAAATGAGACTTTGGGTGATTGCTCAGGTAGCTAATTGTATCTGTCATATATTGCTCGCTTTGGAAGCTACTTGATTGTACTTCCTGGCTACTCAAGTAATATTATCTCCCTTCTCAGGCCTTCGATAGGGTTGAAGATTAGATAGTCATAGTTACCATCCTCTTATGATCTAGTCAAGCAATCTCCAACACAAGACTTAGACTCCATAGGATAGGATGTTTATTAAAATATTTAGCATATGTTTCTTGCTTAATATTGTTTATGCTGATTTCAATTCTAATCTTACACTTAATATCTGTTTCTAGTGTATATAGTTTTGTATTGGGTTTAGAACTCTCTTACTTAAACAAAAGGGGGAGGTGCTGTGGGAGCTCCTTCCGCTCCTTTAGCCAATAGCCTTTAAGATACCAACCCACTTGGGCATGGTCTCTTTTGCTTTAGAAAGAAGCAGTAGCCATGCACTCTCTCTCTTGCTTCTGGCTCCACTTCCGGCTACTATACTCCTTTCCTGGTTGTGCAGAGGGCTGTTGTCTAGGACGGTGATCTGTAAGTTTTTTCCCTTTAAATAAATAACCCTTTTATTAATCAGAATTCCAAACTGGTGTGGGATTGTTTTGAGACTCACGCCTTCACCCTTCTATGAAGGCTTCCTCCCTCTGAGAGTCCATAGCATTTATTTTTGCCATTCAAGTTGGATGTGTAGTTGTCTATCTACTTACTAACATAAAAGCCTGGGAGTATATGCCTGTAAACCCCAGCATGGGTAAGTAGAAGTGGGAGGATCCAATTGAGAGGTCTAGGTCGTTTTTGACTACATAGAGAATTTGTGACCAGCCCTTATGAGACCATGTCTCATACAAATAAATGAAGATTAATAAGAAGCTGGTGAAAGGCCCCTGGATTTCATGAACGTAGCAGGTGTGCTCTGAGAAGAGCACGAGGTGCAGGCATGTTTTTTCCCCTTCTCTTGCCCCTCTGTGACCCTGCACATTGTGTTGCATCTTCATTCTGCCACCAGTTCCTCACCTCCCACTTCCAGATACCTTTTCTCCATTTCCCTTCCATTCAGGAAGCCAATATCTACTGAGCACCTGTTGTGTGTGAATCACGAAAGAAAATACTAGTTTCCCTTCTTACCAATGGAGGGTATACATTGTCATGAATTACAGATAAAGCTCCAAAACTATACACTTTTATAAAGAGCTCTGAAGTTTGAAGGCAACTACCTTAGGTAGAAACTGAAAGGTTAACTAGCCTGTAAAAGCGTATTAGATAGGTGTGTAATTCACTGAACCTTATAAATCCCTCACCCCAACCTCTGCTGTTATAAAAAACCCCACCCCAACTGAGCTCGGAGCTCTCTGATCATGTTGGACACATGGAGAGTCCGAGTTCAAACTTAAATAAGAATAAAGGCTCTTTGCTATTACATGCATAGGACTTGGTTTCCTAGTTGGTTTTTGGGGGACTCCATGATCTGGGCATAACAGTGTGCAATGCATGAGGCTGTGTGTGTGTGTGTGTGTGTGTGTGTGTGTGTGTGTGTGTGTGTTTAGGTGTGGATGTGTGTTATACTGTTCCACAGAGAAACCAAGATGAGAGATGCTACAAGTACAGACATAAACTGTACTCTTTCCTTCCTTGTCCACTGACTCCAAAACTACTGGATTTGGAACGCCCTGTCATGTTATAGTTCTAAGCTGCCATCTAGTGGCTCCTACATGCATGTTAAAATCAGTCTGCAGTGGAAAGCCTGGCTTCAGTCTGATGTCAAATTCCTTTTGCCTTCTACATTCTGGTCCTTCCACACCCCCTGAAATCTGGGAACAGTGCATCTCACATATGACAGGAGAGCTGAAACACACGCTTCCTTCTGCAGCAGCACCAGTATTCCTCTAAGAATCATGAAAATGGGTTACAATACTCCATGTTTCTCAAAAAAACAAGCATCCCAAGACCTCCAAAACAGCAGGGGTGCACAACTTCCCATTCACCTTGAAATTCGCATTTTAAAGACTCATTGTTCCCCAGGCAATTCAGATTCCTTTCACGTGCACTTATTGGGCAGTCGTGAGGCAACCTGATGTAAGACCATGTGACAATTATAATCATAAAGGAAACCTGGGACAAAATGCTCACACCTCTCTTTTAGGGTGAGTGGTGCCTTCTAGAAACATCCCTCAAACAAGAAAGTCAACAGGTCAACAGTGGAAATAGAGCAGATCTTCAGGAAGAGGGAAAAAGTGAGCTGTTTGGGAGGGAAAGCACACATGCACACACACAGCACAGCACATTGTATCACGACTAATAAAAACCCAGAGGCAGATATTTGGGCTCAACCTGAAGATCAGAAAAGCAAAGCAGCCAAGCCACTAGAGAGCTCTTACCTCTATGAAATCTTCAGATTGAGAGTTCTTCATCCTGTTTTATATTCCTCTCTAGTGCTGTGATTAAAGCCATGTACCACCACTATCAGGCTGCTGTGGCTGACTAGTGTGGCTGCTGGGATTAAAGTTGTGTGCCACCACTGCCTGACCTGTATGGCTGACTAGTATTGAAATTACCTAGTGCAAGTGAGAAGGAAACACGGGACATGCAACAAACCCACTTAGGAGTTTATTAGAGGAGGCGTGTATAGGCCTGGGGAAGTCAGTGTGCAGATAGAAAAAGATGGCGCATCCAGCTTTTAAAAGCTGCCTAGCGCATGCACAGGGGGTTGATGTGGCATAGGCAAATGACAGGGCTCACACATGCATGCAAGGGCTTAACTGAGTCATAGGTGGGTTATGTAATCCATGCCTCATGTGGGTCATGGGGGGGGGGGCTTTAACATCCCCAGGGGCCATTAGGCTCTTCTGCCTGAGGCCTTGTCTGCACCTGCATGACCCCTAGAACCTGGAAGGATCAGCCTTATGTAGCTGAAGTCATTACAAGTAAGACTGCTTTGCACTGACCTTCAGGCAAGTTTTATTAAAACACAAATATTATACCACTAACACACACACACACACACACACACACACACACACACAAATTCTAGCACTCTGTTGCAAGTTCCACAAATCCAAGTAGCCAAGCTTTCAAGAATACATTTAAATATTCTTAGGGAAAACATCTTCTTTATTTTCTTCCAAACAAAATCTGGTACTGGGACTGGGGAGATGGTTCTGAAAGACCCCCAAAGTAGGGAGACTCTCACTCAAGTCTTGGGATAACACGACCCCCCAGGAACTTGAGAGACGTCCTTGCTGAAATCACACGAGGTTTATTGACAGGACAGAAACCAATGCACTGGGGCTGAAACTCATTTCCCACACAGGGGTAGAGTTCGACCCTGAGTAGCTGGGAGAAGGGGTATTTAAGGGAAGAAACCATAACCCAATAACCCAAAGGGGGTAGGGAGGGCATCATTGGAAAATTCCAAAAATACCAGTGATAATCTCAAGGGGGTAACTCCCTGTTTCTCAAGATTATAATCTAACTTTATGGTCAGCTAGTTCCTGGAACACAGTCACTGAACCGGCTAACCTAGATTTTTGATTCTTTTCTCCCTGCTTAAATTTTTGGCTTTATTTTTTCTGCTTGAGGGGTTTGGATTTATCCGGGCCTTTCAGTTCAGTGGTTAAGGGCACTTGCTGCTCTTTCAGAGGATCCAAGTTTGGTTCCTAGCACCCACATCATGTGGCTTATAATCACCTGTAATTCCAACTCTAGTGACATCTAATTCCTTCTGGCTTCTTCAGTCACCTGCACTCAAGTGGATATTACCACCCTTCCCACATACACACAATCTGACCCACATACACACAAACTGACCCACATATACACAATCTGACCCACATACACACAATCTGACCCACATACAAACAATCTGACCCACATATACACAATCTAACCCACATACACACAATCTAAATGCCTTTGGCCTCCTCCAGCATCTGTCCTTGTGTCCATACCGATATACAGATACACAAAACCCTACATACAAAAAAAAACCTTATAAAAAAAATCTTATATTGACCCATAAAAAATTTTTGACATAAATTTTGCCCAGCATTAGCTCTCTTTAATACAGTTAATACAGTTCTTTCATTTCAAAATCACTAATTCTTTTTGTTTTAGGTTTGAAAAAGGAATGTAGCCTAGGCCAGTCTCAAACTTTCTGTAGCCAAGGATAACCTTGACTCTCTCCCTGATCCTCACATGCCCACCTCACTCAGCTTTATCCGGCTAGATGTCAACCCAGGGACTCTGGCATGCTAGGCAAGCAGTCCATCAACTGAAGTGCATCCCTACCCTCAAAATCAGTAATTCTAAAGCAACACTTGGCATTTTTGTAGTTCACCTATCCTTGTTACTGGACTGTTACAGTGACATCTCCTAGGAACTATTGAAAATGTTTAGTGTCTCACAGGAAAGGCAAAAAGGAAAGGAAGGGGGTCCTGTTTCCCCCCATTCTGTTTACATGCCCACAACTTAGCTCAGAGGATTGTTCCTGGAGAACTTCAGAAGGCTCGGAGAACACCATGTTGGCCATGTTGTAATTAAAAAATGACATCCCAAGCTGGAGAGATGGCTAGTGGGTTAAGAGCACTGGCAGTTCTTCCAGAGGACCTGGGTTCATTTCCCAGCACCCACATAGCAGTTAACAACTGTCTGTAACTCCAGCTCCAGGGGACATGATACCTTCATACCAATGCACATAAAATAAAGTTAAATAAATTATTTTAAAAAAATGACAAAGAATGGTTTTATTTTTTACGTACATTGGTGTTATGCCTATATGTCTGTCTGTGTGAGGATGTTAAAACCTGGAGTTAAGGACAGCTGTGAGCTGAGCTGCCACATGATTGCTGAGAATCAAACCCAGGTCCTCTGGAAGAGCAATCAGTGTTCTAAACTGCTAAGCCAACTCTTTAGACCTGTAAGAATGTTTCAAATGCATCTAAACTGTAGATTTGGAGACATTACAAATCAATTCAGTCTTGCCAGTAGATTTATGAATCTTACATTTGTCAATTCTTAAAGATGATCTGCACAGGCATGTGAATGTAGTTTCATAGTAGAGCTGCTCAAAACACAGGCCCAGTGAAAAATCTAAGGTCCTGGCTCAGAAAGACAAGCATAGCATGTTACATTTCATACATGAACTTTGCTTCAAGTTTATGTATATTTATGTGGAAGTGACTGTAAATACCAGAGAACCAAAAAGGGATCTAGAGGGGAAAAAGGTTTTAAGAGTAGGGTAAGGAGGGCAATAAAAATACAACATGAAATGGGGAATACTTTTGCTGGAAGAGTTTAAGTGTGGAAATGGGGTGGAGGAGGGGAGAGGTTCCCCCAAAACGTATGTTTGAAAATGCCAAATGGTTGAAAGAACTTTTGCTCCCATCAAGGCTGGATGACATGAATAATTTGTTCTGCAACTATTTTTTAGTCTTAATACTTATATATCTTTATTAAATATGTAAAACAAGGAAGCAAGAGGGTTCTGTAGAAGACAGACAACCCATACCTATAAAATACCTGGAAGCCTTCAGGCTTATTAGCAACATGTCTCAGATGGTGAAAGCACTTGTCTGCATACCTGATGACCTGAATTTGATCCCTGGAACCCACAGTGGAAGAAAAGACTCTTCAAAGTTGTCCTCTAGTTTCCGTATGCACAGCACTCACACGCCCAGTCTTTCTCCCCTCCCTCCCTCCCCTCTGCCTCTCTCTTACACACACATTTGTTGAAAAGACATGTAAACATAGCCATGGAGAGCATGGATAGGTGTTAGGCTATCTGCACCTTCCTTCAGTCAGTTACAGTGAGATCAGCCAGTTTTTGGTTTATTATATACAGCACTGCTAAGGTCAAGAGACTGCCTAGTTTCAAGCCAATGTTCACAAACACCAAAACTTTGGTTAGGTATTGTGGCACGTGCCTGCAATCCCAACGTTCTAGAGGCTGAGACAGGATTCAAGTTCTAAGTAGCTCAGGCTACAGAGGAAGATCTTGCCAAGAAACTTAATTTTTTATTTAAAAAAAAAAAAGACCTTCTTTTTGGAGACAAGAATTTTCTGTGTAGCCTTGGCTGGTCTCTGCTTCTTGAGTGCTGGGATTAAAGGTGTGTACCACCGTCGGCTACTTAGATATGGGGAAGATAGGTTGATGTGAGCAGTCACTTACGCTTGTTCTCTTTGTGCATGTTCAGTGTCATGTCCATCACTGCCAAGGATAGACCAGCAATTTCCTTCCCCATATCCCGTGTGTCTGCTCCATGTCCTCCATTGAATAGGTTATTAATTCATCTAATATGTTCTATATCCACACTTATACTCTTGCACCTTACTCATCTCCAATTGTATGACTAGTATCTTTTGTCTCATGTGGTTCTCCGGCCTCCATCTCTCAAGTGCTACCATGACCAGTATTTTTAAGATTTTCACTTTATGTGCATGGAGACTGTACAACCATGCGTGATACCTGTTGAGGTCAGAGGTATCAGAGTCTCTACAACAGGAGTTACAGGTATTGTTAGCTTCCATATGGGTGGAGGAAATTGAACCCTGAACCTCTGGAAAAGCAACCAGTGCTTTAATCCCCTAAACCATGTCTAGACAGATACACACACACACAAGCAGTTTTTTAAAACCAGACTGGCCTCAAACTCCTAATACTCCTGCCTCTGCCTTCCAAGTGCCGTCACCTTTTTAAAGCAAGGATCTTGAGAACAGGCCGGTCCCCACCTCCCCAATGCTGGGATTAGACATGTACCACTAGGTCCAGAAATCTAATATGTTTAGAGAGGGTTGGAACAGATCTAATTACATAGCTCAGGCTGTTCTTGACCTTTCAGTGATCCCCTTTGCCTCCGCTTTCCCAGAACTTATAAGGATCTCTTACGCAGGGGCTGGAAGTGTACCTTATGAATACATACACAGGGGCTGGAAGTATACCTTATGAGTACATACTTCAGTTCCAAGAAAAAAGATACAGAGATATACAGCAACCTTGCATTGCAGTTTGGTTCCTTAGCAGAAATGAAAGGCACCCACATCTTGTACTAAAGAGTACAGTGTGATGGTTGGCCTCTCTAAAGCCTATGACAGACAGATAAAGTGCAGTTGGTGTGGAGGGCTGTTAATCCCCCTTTACACAAGGCCCTTGTTTTTTGTCAGGAGCCATTTTCCCAAAGATTATAGCAGGGACCATTGTCCTGAGGATGTTTGCGGAGCCCACCCCACACCCAACTATCTTGAGAGCTATCTGTTAGCGGAACCAGCCCCACATTCCAACTATCTAGAGAATTGTTTGTGGTTGGAATCACAAAAGGAACGATTCCGCTTGCATAGAGAACACTAGGTGTGTCTACTCGTGACCAAGTGTCCACTGGTGACCATTGCTGCAAGATCCCTTCCTGCCATTGCCATGTCCCTGCCCCCATCCCAAACCAAATTCCTCATTCAAGGGCTATATAAGCCACAACCATTTCAATAATAAATGGAGGCCTTGACAACACATCTTGCTAGGCCTCGTTCCTCTTTCCCGCTATCTTTTCAGATAGCGCCTCTTTGGGACCCTGGAATAACTGACCTGCCAGGCAGGTTACAACCCTAGACTAACCGACCCACTGGGGGGTTACAGTTTTTAACATACAGTGTCACAAGGGGACAACTTTGTGGAAGTCTATGCTCTCTTTCCACTGTATAGTTTCAGGGATCAAGCCCAAATTGCCAAACTTTGTAAGTGCTTTGAATTCCCACTGAGCCATCTCGCTGAACGTCTATCCTTTTTACTCTATGACCAACCTCTTAAAAAGATTTGTGTATATGAGTGTTTTGCCTGCAACATGTCTACCATGTGCAGATACCCTGTAACTGGAGTTATGGATGGTTGTAAATGCAGGTCCCCTACAAGAGCAAGTGATGAGCCATCTCTCTAGCTCTCAACATTTGACCTCGCTTATGCTTGGTCTCTATTCTTTCCCCAACCCTGTAGGTGGGTATCATGTAAAAATTCCACCTCCACTACCAACTGCACATGGATCTATTTGGGTGTATTCTAGGACACATCTTTTCTACATAAGCTACAACAGCATTCCTCTGATGGGAGTATATTTGAATACATGATCTGCAATTCCTATAGAGGGCATGGTTCACTGAAGACAGTGATATTTACCAAGCAACCCAAAACAAAGATGACACTAAATGTGCAAAATATTCTTAGAGCCCTATTTTGCCTGCAGCTGATTTTTCCACATTAAAGTTGTCAACTAGCTGGCTTTCTGCTTGATTAGCAGGACTTGAAATATTTTGCTGTATGAATACTTTATGAAATAGTTATATGCAGATGTTTAACATTGGAAATACGTAAAGACAAAATATTATACAGTTCAACCCAAAAGTACAGTAGTATCAGCACTAACAGCAAGTCAACTTTTTCAAGTGCAAAATAATAGAAGTTTCATGCATATTTTGCAGGGTCTTATGAGACCTAAAATGTTTATCTAAGGACAAATTTTAATTAAGACACACAAGTAGGAGAAAACCATTTTTAATTGGAAAAAAATAAAGTAATACATCTCAAATAACACCATATTTAACAACATAAACTAAATTGTAAGGAGAAATAGCTTTTCTAACTGGTTCTGTGAAACTGATGCCTCAGCATATTGCTACTTCTTTGCTTTATCCAAGAGCTACAGACTAAATAAAGTAGGGGATTTCCCCCTATGAATTAAATTATAAAGCCTATCTATACTTGTTCTTAATTCACTAACAAAGAGAAGTTAAGTTTTTTCCATAGTTAGGAGTTTCCCAAAGTGTGAGTGTGTGTAGAGGGGGTAATTTTTATGAAAAAGTTATTAATGTTTAACTCATCCACAAGACTTCAAAACAGGATTTCAAAATGGCCTCTAGTACAAGTTTCCATTTAAAGAAGTTTTAAAGAAGGATGGTTTATGGACACAATGGCTAAAATAAACTTTATAAAAGTATCAAAGTTATTATTGCTTTAAGCTGTAAGAAATGTGGACAAAAGTCTCCTTTTAAAGAGTTCATTATATAGATGCTCCTAAAATTCCTGTATGCCAACTGAAAGTGCTAGAAAAACACAGCAAACATCACATTCAAGAAATGACAGAAAAAAAGGCATTAAGATGTATGGCTTTTGTGTGTATGACTGTATTATTAAATATAAATAAAGTTATTACTGTTTAACTGAAAAAGGTTTTTACAAAATGCATGTTCAAAATTAACATTTTTATTAAATCAAGTTAAAAAACGTTTATTGTAGAAAAGTCAACGAGGGTATTAAGAAAATCAAAATATACCTTTTTTTTAAACAATATATGTATATATTAGCAGCAAACTACTTCAGAGATTTTCTTTTGAGTTTATTTTAAAGAAAGCATAATAGTGTATGTTAGCAATGGAATGTCAGGAATTCACTCTTCACCCTATACTCTGTGACCTGGCCTCCTCTACAAAACTTTACACCAAAGACTATGAACAAACTTAGTTTTGACTAAAGTGTAGTCAAACAGTAGCTGGTAAAGTCTCACTACATCACTTATGCATTCATTATTTTCAAATATAACTAATGAGCACCATATAACAAATTTTCAGGTGTAACAACAGCCAACTGCACAACTTAGTATTTGGCTTACTGTTTAAAAAATTTGGTAACATACAAAATTTTAATCAAATGAGATAAATACTTCAATCCTATATTGCTTGCCCATTATTAAAACTCTTAATAGAAATTCTATACATAACCTGACAAACTCTAGGCAAAGATATATATGTGTATAGATACATGCTAAAGTGTATGTACATATCCACATACATCTTCAACTTTGGATTTTTAAAAAACTAATTTAAGTGTGATATCATCACTGACTGAAGTCAGCTAGTGAGAAATACTAACTACAAAGAACTGCCATACAACTCATTTATGCTTACAAATTACTCAAGCTAGAGCGAAATAACAAACTAACCACAGAAAACTCTTTTCTCTTCTCTTGCTATGTTCATCTAATAGCAAAAGAAGAAACATTTGTACAATACGCTTTCAAAGTCAAAATTATTATAGAAATTTCACTAGTCTTCAAAAATACAAAACATTACATAAATACAATTTTCTTATTGTTGAATTCCTCAGCTAGAATCTATACTTTAAAAAATCCCTTTGGATTATCCCACTTAGCACTTCAAGTTTCCATTCTGCAACTCTGACAAATGGCTCAGGTTTATTATTTTTATAGGAATCACATCTTTCAGAATTTGCTAGTTACCTTTGTAATAAAGTACTGTTACCTTTGTACTAAAGTCAATAGAAGAAACTGTATCAAATATCAAAAACAACTTAATGAAACATTCAGAATATGTAATACAAGGAAGAAAAGGACAACAGGAACTCCCTTTCACCACACAAATAAAATACAACCTTTTCCATGCTGTTAAAGTAACTGTCTAGAGAATGGAGTTAGGGTAGCCCACCTTTATTTTCAATTAAAAACCTAATACAGTAGAGTGAATTATTTTTATTAATATGCACAGCAAATTACTGAAATGGTGACTTCATGTCTTTCCCTTAAAGATGGCACTTGTAGGTACAAGGATGAAGAGATGTGTACACACATCAGATGTTTACTTGAAAAGACTCTTCTACAGCAGTTTGATACTGGGCTTCCTCATCTAGCTGAAGATTCTAAAACAAGAAAAAACGTGTCAACAGGAAAATAACTATTCAATTTTATCTAATGTATTATACATCTTAGCATACATTTGCATACAAGGCAGTTTTAGGTTTTAAAATGCAAGATTAAGCTGAGCACCATGGTGTGTGTCATATTCTCAGACACTCAGGAACATGAGGCAGGAGGATACCTTGAGCCCAGGGGTTTGAAACATGCATGGACATAATGGGACCCTATCTCAAAAATAGCAAAATATAAGGTTTTAACACACAAAATTTAAAAATTAAATTGTTATAATTATTAAGCAATAACTAATAACTGCTCAGCTCAGCAGAGGATAAAATTTATACTGACTAAAGTTATAACTAATTACAATAGGGGCTGGAGAGATGGCTCAGAGGTTAAAAGCACTGACTGTTCTTCCAGGGGTTCCCAGGAACCACATGGTGGGCTCACTACCATCTGTAATAAGATCTGGTGCCCTCTTCTGGCCTGCAGGGACACATGCAAGCAGAATGCTGTATACATAATTAATAAATAAACCTTTTTAAAAAAACTGATAACACAATAAAGTTGTATCATTTCTAGAAAAGATTTGTTTTGAAGAGAAACTAATTTTAAGAAAGATAAGCATTTACTGAATTATTAGCTGAATAACAGCTTCTTAACCATAGCATGAAACTAAGTAACTACAGCTCAGTCATCTTTAAATTATAGACTAACTCTATGAATAGGGCTTAGTAAGTACCTCGGTGTGGAACAGTTACTTAGAATGCACTGAGTTCCCTCTCCCTGACTCATCAGTCAAACAACAGCAACAACAAAAACCATACTCTATCAATGCAATTTGCTGTCAATTTATGCCCCATGGATTAGCTTTAAAAAGACATCAAGTTGTCTATTTGACAAGCGAAATACAGTTTTCTATGCCATGGTATAACAAAGAATTAAGAGTAAAAATAGCTGACAAAACCCATTTTGCTCTTCCAAATATAGCCCTGCAGGCACAGTAATCTGTTCTTAAAATGGAAATTTAATAATATACAATTGCTTCCTAAAGTCACTAAAGAAGCACATGTGAATTTTACATACATTTACACTCCAGACTAAAACTGCAAAGTCCATATAAATGAAAATTATGCATGCCTGTGTTTACCTGAACAGGAAAACGAATATCAGCTATTCTTTACCGAGAATCATGTATTAAATAAGATTTTAACCACACACAAGCTAAGTACAGTTTTATAATTAATAAAGTAAAATTATCACATCATTTTTTTAAATTACCATGAATATGAAAAGTAGAAAACGACCCATTTGGTTTGAGGGCCTTTGTTGCCTTTCCTAAGTAGACAACCTGGTTTTTGATGGGTTTCTTTGGTTTTGTTTGTTAATGTGCCTCATATAGCAACTAACTCTAGATTTGTAACACATTCTCCCCCACATGTTGTACCAATTTTATTTTATTTTATTTTATTTTTTTGAGACAGGGTTTCTCTGTAGCTATGGTACCTGTCCTGGAACTAGCTCTTGTAGACCAGGCTGGCTTCGAGCTCAGAGATCCACCTGCCTCTGCCTCCCGAGTGCTGGGATTAAAGGCGTGCACCACCAACGCCCGGCCAATTTTACTTTTCAAGCAGGTATAATTTTCTCTTAATTCTAGATAATTTTTACTTAAACTTTCATTTTGCTATTAAGGGGCTTATTTTTCCAATAATTATCCCTCTAATATAAACAATAAATTCTCAGAACTTCATGAAGCTTAACAATTTTACTACTAAATACAGCACCTTGCCCTTTATCCAGTGGTCTGATTCCATAACTTGCCTGAAAACTCAAATTTAGATTGAAAAGTTAATTTAACTTTCTTAATCTTGAAGAACTCACTTACCACAAATTCTCCATAATCAAACTGATGTCTTTGATTTAGATGACTAACGAAATTTCTAGTAATCTGGCTAGGATCTCCCCAAGGAAGAGACACACAAATAGGACATGTCTATGAGAAACAGATTGTTTTAAATAAAAAAATTACAAAATAATGAAACATTATATACTTATTGAGAGCATTAAAATACAAGCTCACGTTACTAAAAATGTCAGGTATACTTCATTGTTGCATTTTGCAGATATTACATTTCTTTAGAAATTGAAAGTCTGTGCCGACCAGTGTCAAGCAAGCCTATTTGGCAAACAGCTCAAATGTTTAGCAATGAAGCATTTAACTCAGATGTTATACTTTAGACAAAGTTCTATTGCATACTAAACAGAAACAGTATAGATAGTCAAGTGTAACTTTTATATGCACTGAAAAAAATCAGAAAAGGTGTAGCTCAATTCACACTAATTTTTAATATATATATACATATACATACATACATATATATATGTTTTGGTTTTTTTCCCTGGAGATAGGGTCTCTCTAATGTAGTCCTAGCTGTCCTGGAACTTGCTATGTAGACTAGGCTGGCCTGAAACTCACTGCCTCCCAAATGCTGGCATAAAGGTGTGCACCAGCACACCGAGCCTTCACATCACAATTTGCTTTACTACTGTGTCTGCACTCAAACCTACAGTGTCTCTTAAGGTTTGCCTGAACACACAAAAAAAAAAAACACTGGATAGTATAACACATTGAGACAGAGTCTCACAAGGTAGCCCAGGCTGCTTTGAACTTGTGATCCTTCTAAGCCTCCCAAGTCCTGGAACTGCAGACATGCAGCTCTTTCTAAGAGTCAAATCCCATAACTAGGTCATTTCCCAAGCAAATTACCTAAGATAAATAACACTACTATAGTAAGAAAGATCATGGATATTCTATAATTTAAATCTCTAGTTATATAACTATTTAAACAAGAAACAACACATGCAGCCTATACTAACATCAATGTAGTAAGTTTTCATTACCTATAACATGTGCAATATATAATCTTATTTAATCTAATTAAAAACTATTATAAAATTATTAGCTTGATTTCACTTACATGTAAAATAAAAATGGAATAAATTATAAAGTTTAAACTATATCCTCAAAGTTTTAATGAAGTACATTTATATATCACAAAAAGAAATAGCTGGATTCTAGCCAAAGCTGACAATGTACAAGTATTATGCAAAAAAGAATACAAATCAAATTAATTCAATATAAAACCAAGCATAATGTCTTAAGTATGAAGATTCCCCACATACCTCTTTGGTACTGTATTTGCTTATTTAACCCCTTCCCTTCTAATGAATGGTTGCAGAAATTGAAAGAATCCTCAGTAGTTACTAGGGCATTTTTCTGAAACATGTTCTACTAGCTAAAATTATCTAACGAGTGGCTGTGAATGTTACTAATACATTATACTCACTCTTCAAGAAGCTGGTTGTGGTAGCTCAAACCTGTAATCCCTAATCCTACTGTAAACTGTCTACATTATTCTCCTTTACATAAGGTAGTAAAATTTTATGTCACATTTTGCATCATGGTCAATCATTAGCAAAAATATATTGTATTAATAACTTAAATCCAAATTGCAATCAACAACTTTCTCCTATTTATGTATAGAAATATACAGAATCGCCGGGCAGTGGTGGCACACGCCTTTAATCCCAGCACTTGGGAGGCAGAGGCAGGCGGATTTCTGTGAGTTCGAGACCAGCCTGGTCTATAAGAGCTAGTTTCAGGACAGGCTCCAAAACCACAGAGAAACCCTGTCTCGAAAAAGAAAAAAAAAAAAAGAAAGAAAGAAAGAAATATACAGAATCATCATCTACTGATGCTGAGGCAGAAAGAATATAAATGCAAGGTCTGCCTGGGCAACTAAGTAAGACCCCATCATAAAATTTTATTAGAAAAAATTAAAAGGCTAGAGATATATTTTAATGGCAGGATGCTTGTGGGGCAAGTGCCCCAGTTCAAACCCCAGTACATGGTAGGGATAAAATAAAAGAGATGAAAGATTATCTTTCAGCTTAATATGTCCTCTTCCATTGTCTAAGAGTTAAAATTCTATGAAATATATGCTCAAAATGAGTTCTTCTGGGATCATTAACAAAATGCTGGAACCCTGTATTCTATATTAATTTACACTAAAATGACAAAGAAGACAAGTATGCATCAAAATAAAAATATAGCATGATTCTTTCTTGCTTTACACATTCTTTACATATTCTCTAAAGATATAATTAAAAATATCTACTGGTTTTACTCTTTGCTTTTTGAAACAAGGTCTCACAGTATAGCTCTAGCTGGGAACTGTTCGCCAGAGCTAGGATTAAAGGCATTCACCACCATGCCTAGTCCATTTTTATTCTTATATATAGGTATTATCTTCTGCAAGAGTTCCCATGACTAGATCCAGTTCTCTGCATCCAGCAGAATAAACTGAAAGGACCCAATGGAATTAGGCTCTGCCACTACACAGAAATGACTCCCTAGTTCACCTTTCATTCTTTCTTAGACTAGTCTACATTAACTCACAGTAACTAACTTTCTTTACATGAGGTAATCAAATTTTAAATCTCATTTTTTTTGCATCACAATCATTTATTAAAACTTTTAAACCCAAATTTAAATAAAGAACCCTCCCCTTTATATACAGGAAGACAGATTCATGGAACCACATGCTTTAAACGAAAGATTCTTTTGGATATATGTACTCACCACAGGAACTATCTGAAATAGATGGTTACTATTACAGTGATCCAATAAACGCTGTCTGGTGAAATTTGACTCTTGACATAAGGGACACTTAAAGGTGGGATGCCCAGAAGAACTATAAGGCAATTCAAATGAGATAGACTGAAATTCAAAACCATCAACATAAAAAATGAGATGTTTCTGTTTTCTGATACATTGTTATGAATTTATTGCTGTGTTTTAAGTCATAGTTCAGTCTCATTTTATACAGTGCTAATGTTTATCATTTCAGACCGTTTTTCCCCTCGCTGCATAGGGGCTAAAGCTAAGTACGATAGTCCATGCCTTTAATTCTTAGTACTCAGAAGGCTAAAGCAATAAGATCCTGAGTTCAAAATCAGCCACATTTACCTAATGAAACCCATTTCCAAACAATTACCAACAAAACATGAGATCATACCTAAGAAGTCCAAATTTAATTTGTAATCCCTCATATGATGCCAGAAGTCACTGTGTGTCCAGTCAAGTTTCTAACTGTTATATGCTGTGGCACAATAGTCTTATACTCTGTAAAGATTTGTCTCTTATACTTGTTTAATAAAATGCTGGCTGGCCAGTAGCCAGGCAGGAAGTATAGTCAGGGCAACCAGAAAGGCTCAGTCTGCGATTGTAACCCAGATGCAGAGAAAGCAAGATGAAAATGCCTCACTGATAAAAGGTACCAAGCCACGTGGTTAACACAGACAAGAATTATGAGTTAATGTAGGATGTAAGAGTTAGTCAGTAGCCTGAGCTAATAGGCCAACATGTTTATAACTAATGTAGGCCTCTGTGTTTCTTTGGGACTGAATGGCTGTGGGACCGGGTGGGACAGAAATCTCTGTCAACAGTTCTACAGTTTACCACACTTTAGAATATACAGACAGACTCCATGGACCAGTGAAAGAGCTCAACAAGTGAAAGCACAAGTAGTTATCTGAACTGCACAAGTATACAACAGCATGTGCTTTACTACCCTCCCCAAAGCACATAAAATACAGTTAAAAAAGGATTTTCATCAAATTCTAACTTTAATATACCCCAGATTAAGAATCTAAGAAAAAATTCAAAGAAAAAGCAAAAAGTAAAGACTGAAATGTGTAGTGGCTCAAATAACAATGACCCCCAAAGGATCATGTTTGAATACTTGGTTCCCATTTGTTAGAACTGTTTGAGAAGGACAGGCAAGTATGGCCTTGTTGGAAGTGTGTCACTGGGCAGACTTTGAAGTTTCAAACAACTGATACCATTTCTAGTGTGCTTTCTGCTTCCTCCTTATGTATCAAGATAGTAACTGTTCCAGCTGCCAATCACCAAGCCTCATACCACCATCACGGACTCTAATCTAGAAATATAAGCCCCCAATAAATTCTATCTTCTGTAAGTTGCACTGGTCATGCATGGTGTTTTACCACAGCAACAGAAATCCTAAGACAAAGTAGTTCAAAGCAATCTAAGAATCAAGCATCACTGGGTTTTAACATTTCTGAATGTTATAGCAAGTGACAGTTCAATATTGACATCTTTGCATGAATCATGCATGGAAGAAATCTGACCAGGAAAATAGATAAGCTCTTACATGGTCCTGAGAGCAAAAAAACGATTTAAGCACTGCTCTTATTTCTGAAAAGCATTAGAAATAAATGGTAGAGAGAAAGAACTTCTGCAAGCTATCCTCTATATATGGAATGTGGTATGCACACAAAAACACAGCACACATAAAAAAATCACATAATAAATACAATAGTAAAAAAATCGGCTAACTAATCTATTTTTATAACCTATAAGCCTGTAACCCCAAGTACTCTGAAGGCATAGGCAAGAGGATCATGATTTTAGGGCCAGCCTAAGCTATATAGCAAAATCATGTCTTAGAGGAAAAGAAAAACTATTATGAGGATTCAGGGTTATAGCTCAATGGTACAGTGAATGTCTAGCATGCTCAATCTCTGGCTTAAATTCTTATCACCACAAATAATAATCACCTCCTATATTATTCAACAATATTATTTACTAAAGTAGAATTTTTAAAAACTTACCTTGTATTCTCTTGGTAAGTTTCTGTGTTATCAGATGAAGGTGTTTCATTCCTATTACTTAAGCACAGGGAAGAAAAGAGTTAATACCCCAAATAATAAAAGATACCAGGACTTCATTAATGTGAACTGTTTAATGAAGATAACAGGACTGAACTTCAGGGGCTGGAGAGATGGTTCAGCAGTTAATACTTCTGATCTTTTAGGCACCAGGCACACATCTGTTACACGTGCAGGAAAAACTCATCCACATTTTTTAAAAAAAAAAAAAAGTGTAAACTTCAAAATACAAAATATTCATGATATTCATGGCATTACTTTCCAAATCAAGTAAGACTGTTCAAATATTCATTCCTTTTAAAATAGATTTTTACAGCAGGGCATAGTCACCACCACTCAGGATGCTGAGGCAGGAGGGATCATACAATTGAGGCCAGCTCTAGACTTACCTTTAATCCCAGTATTTGGGAGGCACAGGCAAAAACGGATGTATCTCTGAGTCTTAGCCATCCTGGGCTACAAAGAGAATTCCAAGCCACTAGTGAAAAACACACACACACACACACACAAAACCTTTTATAATATTCAAGTCCAAGTGTAAATTAGAGAACAAAGAATTGTAATTACATAAAATCTTTTCCCTCAACCAGTGATATTCTTTTGGGGTGATATGGTGAAGTAGGGGCTTGGACAAGGTCTAGAAGTTATTTCAGGATGTCTTCAAACTCCTCATGTTCCTGCTTCATTCATCCTTCTGGCATTATAGGCATGAGCTATCACACTTGACCCTTGCTATTTTCTTTTTAAACATGCAGGGTGTTTTGCTTGCAGGCGCCAGGAAAGGGTACAGGATTCCCTGTATTTGAAGTCACAGATGGTTGTGAGACCCCATGTAGATGCTGAGATTCAAACCCAGGTCCTATGGAAGAACACCTAATGCTCTACTAACCATTAAGCCATCTCTCTAGTGCTCCTTGTTAAATTTTTAAACCGTTGGATAAACTAAAATATTTGTGAACCTTTGTGATGTAGCTAGGATATGGTAGAAGATTGTGGCCTCCAAAGTGTAGGAGTAGGTGTCACAAAATATTTGAACTTGCCGGGCGGTGGTGCGCATGCCTTTAATCCCAGCATTTGGGAAACAGAGGCAGGCGGATCTTTGTGAGTTTGTAGACCAGCCTGGTCTACAAGAGCTAGTTCCAGGACAGGCTCCAAAACCACAGAGAAACCCTGTCTTAAAAAACAACAACAACAACAAAAAATTGAACTTTTGTAAAGATTATAATTTATTTCTAAAAGAGAAACTAGGCATCATTAGCACACTTCTCTAGTACACCGACCATCCTGACCTATTTGCTTATACCCTATGTTAGAAAAGTTAGTGTCATATGGAATACTAGAAAGGGTTTTTCATGTAGGTACTGTAACTAACATACCACAGAACTTCCTCAATGTTGTCAATGTTATAAAAACAAGAACTTGCTGGCTTTGGAGCTTTTTTCCAGCTCACTAGTCTACCATGGGGAAACACCTTTTTTTTTTTCTGAGATTTGTATTATTTTTTATTCTATGAGTGTGTCTGTATACCTGAGAATACAGGTAACCTCAGAGGCCAGAGACATCAGCTCCCCCTAGATTTGGAATTAGATGATTGTAAGTCACCTGATGTGGGTGCTAGGAATCAAAATACATCTGGAAGTGCAAGAAGTGCCCCCCCCCCAAGGGAAAACATTTCTTTTGCCAGGTATCATAACACCTATAATCCTACAATTCAGAAGCCAGCTCATCAGTTCAAAGCCTATTCAAAACTACCTAGTAGTCACACAGCAAGATTCTATCTCAGAAAAACTAAGATCTAATGATACAGCTTGTGGTATAGTGCTTATCTACAATATGTAAAGCACTAAATCCCTGTGTCTGATTCCTACGCACCACAAAACAAACAAACCCAACAACAAAAAGCCACAACTCTGCCCATGTCCATACTGAAAATTCATGATGCCTTCTACGGCAATTACCACACTGCATAGGATATAAAAACAATACTAAGCCAGGCGATGATGGTGCAGGCCTTTAATTCCAGCACTTGGGAGGCAGAGGCAGGCGGATGGATCTCTGTGAGTTCAAGGCCAGCCTGGTCTAGAAGAGCTAGTTCCTGAACAGGCTCCAAAGCTGAAGAGAAACCCTGTCTCGAAAAACCAAGAAAAAACAAAAGATTTAGTAGTAAATAAATAAAGTTTTAAAAATTTAGTTGGAATATAAACTACAGTTTTACTAACAAGAAATTATAAAGGTTAGGAAAGATTTCACAGGGGAGCTAACAGTTTAAATTAAAAAAAAAAAAGCCAATAAAATGACTCAAGAGTTATAGGAGCTTTCTACACAGGCCTGAAAACAGTTTGATCTTCAGATCCCACAAGATGGCAACAGAGAACCATATTCTGAGAGCTGTCCTCTTATCTCCAACACACACACACACACACACACACACACACACACACACACACACACACAAAGTAAACATAAAAAGAATAAAAAGTCTACCAGCTGAAGTGGTTAAGAGCACTGCCTCCTCTTCTAGAGGACCTGGATTCAATTCCCAGCACCCACATAGCAGCTCACACCTGCCTATAACTCCAGGTCCAAGGGATCTGACACCTCACACAGACATACATGCAGACAAACCACCAATCACATAAAATACAAATTAAATCATTAAAATTTTGCCAGTCATACTGATGTACTCCTTTAGTCCCAGCACGCGGGAAGCAGAGGCAGGTGGATCTGTGAGTTGGAGGCCAGCCTGGTCATTAAGTTTCAGGACAGCCAGGACTACACAGAGAAACCCCGTTTCAAAAAACATAAACAAATGCCAGGTGAGCTGATAAAGTGTAGATTACAGTGCTAAGGAAAAACAATACACTTGTAAAGGATGGAGGTGCAAGACATACAACTTAGTCTCACCTATACTACATTAACCTTCAACCCCACTTCTAAAGAGGTGAGAAAACCAAGGCAGTTTCTTGACAATGTCAAACAATTACGAAAGAACAGAGCTGGGCGGGAGGCAGAGGCAGGCGGATCTCTGTGAGTTCGAGACCAGCCTGGTCTACAAGAGCTAGTTCCAGGACAGGCTCCAAAACCACAGAGAAACCCTGTCTCGAAAAAACAAAAACAAAAAAAAAAAAGAACAGAGCTGGAATCTGAGTCAGGGCACTCTCAAATCTAGTGTACACACATGCATGTGCATGTTCATTTATTCATTCATCCATTTGCTCATCTGCAGTACAGGATAGTATCTCTAATCTAGACATTAAACGATAGCCCAGCCCTACCTCACAGCACCTCCCTTGCTTTCTTGGATCAAAGGTCCTGCTAAAGCTGTCTCTTCTGGCTATGAAAGCCCAGGTAGGCCTTGAATTTGTACTTCTCCTGAGTAACTAGGATTACAGCCCTGTGCCACCAGGCTATCTATAGTTTTCATTTTATTGTACTCATCCTTTTATTTTTCGTTAAAAGCAAGATTTCACTACATATTCCAGATTGGCCTTGGACTCATCATGTAGCTTTGACGAACTTTGAAATCATGATAATTCTTTTGCTTTAGTCTTTTGAATGCTGGATCACAGGTGAATGCCATCATATCCAGTTAAGGCTTCACTGGATTTTTTTTTTTTGTTTATTTGGTTGGTTGGTTGGTTTTTTGAGACAGGGTTTCTCTGCAGCTTTGGAGCCTGTCCTGGAACTAGCTCTTGTAGACCAGCCTGGCCTCAAACTCAGAGATTCGCCTGCCTCTGCCTCCTGAGTGCTAGGATTAAAGGTGTGTGCACCACCACTGCCCGGCTTTCACTGTTAACTGAATTAAATGTCTTCCAAAATAGTAAGTATCCATCTGGGGAGATGTCCCAGTGGTTAAAGTGCTTATTGCACAAGCATGGTATTTGAGCTTACCTCTGAACCTATTTGATGGCAGGAACACAGCAGCCATGAAAAAAGACAAGCACAATAAAGCACTCCCGTAAGCCAGTGCTGGGGAGGCAGAGAGAAACAGATCCCTAGCCTATCAGTGATCTCCAGGTTCAGTGAAAAGACTATCTCAAACACAAAGGTGGAGAGCAACTGAAGATATGACACTGTCTTTTGTCCCCCACTACATGAACACATATGCACATACATTAACATGTATACATAATACACACAAGGTAGCACGGATATGTTAAACATGGTTTAAAGTATATACAATGATATGTAGAATTACACAGCAAAGACAAAGGTTAAAAAAAAAGGTCAAATAAAAAAGGAGTCTGGAATAAGACTTTGTGCTATCAGCCAGTTATCAGAGTTTGGAGATGATATCCTTTTTCCTAAACACCAAAGAAAATATATTGCCAGGGTTGTAGAGATGTTGCTAAAAAAACCAAAACAAAAAAACCAAAACATATACTTGCAGAGGACCTGACAACATGCTGACAACTGGCTACAACCATCTGTAACTCCAATTCTGGGGGATACAACACCCTCCCCTCTTCTGGCCTCTGCAGGCACCTGCACTCACATGTACAAACACAGGTCTACACATAATTGAACAGATTGGAATGCCCAATCAGGCAGATTAGAGAACTATCAACTGAACACTAATACTATTCAGAAAATTAAGAGGGATTGAATTACAGAAGTAACAACAGGAAAGAAACAAAACAGATAAGGAATATTGTTACTAAGACTAGACATTGTCTGACCAAATGAACCTAAGGAACCCAAATGAGCAAGGTCTGTTTCCTAGGAATACGGCAGGGAACTGTCATTTAACAAGCAATGCAGAGTACAGTGGTGTATACCTGTGTCAGGCAACAGAGGCATCAAAGTTTAAGGTCAGGATAGTCTATATATATCAAGGTCTACAACCAGCAGGGCTACATAGTGAAACCAAATCTCAAAAAAAAAAAAAAAGAACAAAACAAAAACAAAGCAGCCCAATAAGCAGTGACTGTATAAGTAGGACACTAGGAACTTTACTGACAATTCAGAATAGTGTTGAAAAAAAAGATAACATTACCCCATATTTAGAAGAATTAACAGCAAGTGCACACACCTTCAGTCCCAGCACTTGGGAGACAGAGGCAGGCAGATCTCCGAGTCTGAGGTCAGCCTGGTCTACAAAGCAAGGTCCAAGACAGCCAGGGTTACACAGAAACTCTGTCTCAAAAAACCAATAATAACAAAAATAAGACAAAAACAAATAAATGTGTGCTTATAATACAGCAGAAGTACAGTAAACAAAACACAGGGATGAAAGAATCCACAGGAATTTGGTTTTAAAAAGTCACTAAATGAAAAATGACAATTTTCTCTACTGACAGTAAACCAAGCAAGTTGAGAACCTGGGTTAAGTTCTGCAGAGCAGTGAAAGCAGTCTAAAGAACTTACCAGAAGTTTCAACTAAGTACTCAGAAAAACATTCA
Organism: Microtus pennsylvanicus; assembly: GCF_037038515.1. NCBI lineage: Eukaryota > Metazoa > Chordata > Mammalia > Rodentia > Cricetidae > Microtus > Microtus pennsylvanicus. The sequence continues at coordinate 60,316,162 of NC_134582.1, forward strand.
AAAGCAGTGGGATAACTATATAGATAACCAGAGAGCTTAAAGATGGCTAAAATATGAATAGTAGCAACATGGATCAAGCACTAAAATTAAAATTTTATTTATTTGACTAAGCACACTGATTTCCACAAACTATTATAAGACTAAAGAAACTGCATTTCTTCACACTTTGAACACAAGCTTGTCATTAATTTTCTAAATGAAACAAAACATTTAGGGATACATGTGGAAATGATGAAATATGAAGAAAAACGAGGTTAACCATCCAAATGGAAGAACTGTAGTTATAGGAATATGGAGTTTAAATGGATACAGCTCACAGGAAACTGTTCTGACAATCGCTCTATTTATTGACCTGGTTAGTGGCTAACTAGGTATACAAATTATTACTATTATTTACTTTAACAGTATTGAGCCTCTGTTACTTATTCAATATCATACCTGGGTGTACATATGGAGAATAACAAAAAAAATTATCAAAAATACCTTTATTAAAAATTAGTTAAAGAATACTCATAAGACATATGCTTAGCAGGTACTTGCTATTAAGCCTGATGACCACTAGAAGTGGGGGTGCAAGCCTTTAATCCCAACAGAAGCAGGTTAATCTCTGAGTCACTGATGCTAGCTAAGGTCAGCCTGGTCTACAAGTTCCAAAGCAGCCATTTATTTATATATCTACATATATGTGTATATATGTGTGTATATGAATATATTACAATAGTAAAAATTGTGTTATAAAAAAATATTGTAACATTAAAAATTATTCTACATTATACATTAATGGAGAGAATTTATACAGAAAAAAACTAGAATGGTGAAAGAACTTTGAAAAAAGTGGAGAAATACACATAAGTAACAACAAACTTAGACAATATGTTCCTTTTACTGAAAATTTCAGGACTATTTATTGTATTCTAGAAGCTTCTGATAGCTCTAAATCAATCTCTAGTAAATAAAACACTACCTAAATATTTACCAAATATCAAAAAGTATTTATTATATTAAGATCAGCTGGTTGAGGGAGAATGGCTTAGTCAAAGTTTAACATCTAGTTAGTTAAACATCAGCTTAGAATCTGCTTAGACATTTGTTTACACCCAGCCCACTACTCCATATACTCTCATCCCACTTAAAAATAAATAAATTAAGGCAGGCAGGTAGGCCTGGACCCAAATTCAATCACCAGGACCCAGGAGAAAAAACTGAGTCCTCCAAGTTGTCCTCTGACTTCCAAATATACACAGCACACACACACACACACACAAACACACACACACAAATGTAATAAATGTTTATGTAATGTTTATAAATGATGCAACAACAAAACAATAAAAAATAAATCCCTATTTTTTTTTTTTTAAAAAAAAAACTGTATGTGGTACCAGGTTTGGGACTGTGCATTTGTAAGACCAGTGCCCAAGAGAATCAGAAGGAGTTCAAAGCCATCAAAGGCAAAGTACTAAAACCAGCTGTGGATACATTATATAGTCTCAAAATAATAGTTTAAAAAAAAAAGTAGAAGCACTATCAGAATAAAAACTTCAAATGCTGCCGGGCGGTGGTGGCGCACGCCTTTAATCCCAGCACTCGGGAGGCAGAGGCAGGCGGATCTCTGGGAGTTCGAGGCCAGCCTGGTCTACAAGAGCTAGTTCCAGGACAGGAACCAAAAGCTACAGAGAAACCCTGTCTCGAAAAATCAAAAAAAAAAAAAAAAAAAAAAAAAACTTCAAATGCTAAACCTATTCCTTAGAGGGCAATGAAGGAAGAAAAAAAATCAAAACAAAACCACACTACTATTTAAATACATTATTGAAAGTGATTTTGCCAAATTTTCAAATTGTTTCACATGAAAATCAGTTGAGTCTCCAACTCCCAGATACAGTTTTTATTCAAACAAAGACTGCCAGAATGATTTTAAGTAACATAAACTTAGGTATAAGTTTAGGTATCATAAAGTTGGTATCAGCGATACAACTATCAAAAAAATTTTGAAGGTAAATTCTAGTTAGGACACCTAGTGTAATTTGTTAAACATATACAAACCAAAATTCCCATAGCAATTTCCACTTCAATTATTAAAATTTTGCTTTTAAAATAAATGCTGCTTACCTGCTCCTTACTGGATCTTGAGAAATCTTAAAGTTTGGAATGACAGAAGAAACACCATACTCATCCTGATACTTCTTACAAGATTTGTAATGATGTCTCATGCGATAGAATTTAATCTGTAAATTATTGGTTAAAATATATCTTTTAATTTAAAACAGTATACACAAAGTTTGAGACACTGTCAATAGAAGGAAAAAAAGATGAAAATAGGTAACTAAATATTTCATTTAAGATCAAGTTTAGTGTAAGGCAGGATGGCACACAGCTTTAACCCCATTCAGCACTAGGTAAAGAGATCTCTTAGAGGTCAAGGCTAATCAGGTCTACACAGTGAGTTTCGGGTCAGCTAGGGCTACACAGAGAGACTCTGCCGCAAAAAAAAAAAAAAAAAAAAGATAACACATTTTTGTTCATGCACACAAGTTCAGCTTCAACTATACCATTGGGGGAAATTAACAAATAATTTTACACTTGAAATGATAGAAAAAGCCAGGCCAAAAAAAAAAAGAAGAAGAAGAAGAAGAAGAAGAAGAGGAAAGAAAGAAAGAAAAAGCCAGGCTCAGTGGTGCAACCTTATCTCAGCATTTGGGCAGACGAAAAAAAAAAACTCAGCTGTTCAAGCTCATCCTCAATTATGAGCTCAGCCCACTTGGGCTACCTGACAGAATAGCTCAGAAAACAAAATGCAAAAGAAAGAATACTAAGAGGTTGCCTCATGCTTCTAGGTGTTTGACTATTACAGCCTGTAAGAATTAGAAAGCTGGTTAAAGAATGATGGTCCCATGTTCATATTGGGAAAATTTTTTGGTTTCTTACTGAGAAGTGAGGCAAGAATCCTGCAAGTGTGTTTTCATTTCTCTTCCTTTCCAGTTCAACATCTTCTTCAGAGATAGAAAACAGATCTGACTTTTTGTAAATGCTCTAAACGTAAGGACGTATCAAAGCCTAACTACGCTTCACTAGTACAGCCTTCTTCAAGTAGATTAGAGAATGCTAATTGTTTATCAATCTGATTATCCCGTGTCTTAAAACTTAAACCAGTCTTCTGCGAAATATTTCATGATTTCTTAAATACCTAAGTAAGCAGCTACAGAGGTTTGAGTTCTATTAGGCTAAATAAATTAACATTTGAAAGACTGTGAGCTTATTGAGAAAATAAAATTTTAATCTTAAAGATAAAAAAACTCAAGGTTTTTGATACACAAGTTTCTGGTCTTTTCTACATAACTCAATCTAAATAACATCCTGTTTATTTTGTTTTTGAGACTATCTCAATTTGTAGCCCAAACTGGCTGTGAATTTGCAACGCTCCTAGTTCAGCCTTCTTGAGAGCAGGGATTATAGGTGTACACCACACTGCCTGGAAATGTCTTTCTTTTTAAAACCATGTTCACCAGGAAAATTAAAACACTGTCATAATATAACTCTACCTTTTTTGAACAGCATCTGCAGCTACCAGAAAACTTCCTCATGATATTTTCAAGATCTAAGGCCCGTTCTGGACATGCTCTTTCTCTTCTCGTCACACTTCCACGACACAGGGGACAATGAATTCCACTTTCTCTCATTGCAGTCAGGAAACATTTTCTACAGAAACTAAACCAAACATTTGTGACATGTTAATTACAGAAAAAAATTACTTTTATTTCCATAACTAAACATAAATGATATGGATATGTACATATACAAGGTAGTAAGGTTATTCAAATGTATGTACAGTCCAAATTTAAAATTATCTCTCAAACAGTAAGACTAATAATTGGATTAGATGGTAACAAAATGAAACTAAATTCAAGTCCATTTTACAACTTTCTTTTTGAGAAGGGTCTCACTCTGAAGCTGAAGTTTAGACCCTAAGGAAGCAATCCTTCTTTAACTTCCTAAAGCTTGAGAAAGCTTGGGAAAGAATAGAGTAAAGCATGTTTTCTTGGTAGCAGCAATTTCTCAGGTCTGCTCTGCTTGCTAGAGGCAAGCAAGCACTCTCATCTAAGAGAGGCTTCCTGACTCAGCTTTAGCTGCAAAACCCTGCAGCTCTTTTAAGAGGTCCTGCCACAAAACTCTTAAATGGTGTTGATGAAAAGCTGAACGCTTGCTTTTTGGTTTTCATCTGTAGCAGAAAAAAAGCTGAGTTGTTTTTGTTTTGTTTTGTTTTGTTTGCTTTTTCGAGACAGGGTTTCTCTGTGGTTTTGGAGTTTGTCCTGGAACTAGCTCTTGTAGACCAGGCTGGTCTCGAACTCACAGAGGTCCGCCTGCCTCTGCCTCCCAAGTGCTGGGATTAAAGGCGTGCGCCACCTGAGTTGTTTTAAAATGCCGGCTTTCTGGGCTGTCCTGCCAGGGCAAACTCTAACTCCTTCAGGCAGGTGGTCCGACTACCAGAGCATTTGGGTGCAGTTTCTGAGTGCACTGACGCACCTTACTTGCTGGCAGGGACCTTGAAAGGCCACAGAGTTGTGGCAATAAACGTGACTACAGCTCGTACCTCTGTCATGATTCTGGAAAGCTAAGGAATGGGCTGGATCCAGCTGCCAAAGCCATGGCTTCAATCCTACCCATATTGCTTGGTAAATTAAAGACTCGTGTGGTCAGAAAGATATACAGTAAAGAGAGATTCAAAAAATAAAAAAAAAAAACTCTAAATGGTTTACAGTGTGTTTAAAAATATATGCAGGCTTGAAAAAAAAGTTAAAGTTCTTAAAGTAAAGAAAGAGTAGTTGGGTGTGGTGGTACACACCTTTAATCCCAACACTTGGAGGCAGAGGTAGATTGGCGTCTGTGACTTCAAGGTGTGGCAGGCCACACCTTTAATCCCGATGCTTGGGAGACAGAGTCCTCGAACCTCTGAGAGTTCAAGGACAGCCTGGTCTACAGAGTTAGTTATTCTGGAACAAAGATTTGTTGGAAAGAAGTTCAGAGGAAGTCAGAGGGAGGTAACTGAAAATAAAAATGAGCAAAATAGCCGGGCGGTGGTGGCGCATGCCTTTAATCCCAGCACTCAGGCAGAGGCAGGCAGATCTCTGGGAGTTCGAGACCAGCCTGGTCTACAAGAGCTAGTAGGAGGACAGACTCCTCCAAAACCAGAGAAACCCTGTCTTGAAAAACCAAAAAAAAAAAAAAAAAAAAAAGCAAAATACATTTTATGTATGAGACTGTCAACAAATAATTTTAAAAAATTATAGTGAAGCCGGGCGGTGGTGGTGCACGCCTTTAATCCCAGCACTTGGGAGGCAGAGGCAGGCGGATCTCTGTGAGTTCGAGGCCAGCCTGGTCTACAAGAGCTAGTTCCAGGACAGGGACCAAAGCTACAGAGAAACCCTGTCTCGAAAAACAAAAACAAAAAAAAAAATTATAGTGAGCTCCCAATTAGAGCTGTATTGGTAAACTTCATCTCAAAACTCAAAAAAAAAAAAAAAAGGCCAGATATCTTGGCCCACACCAATCATCCCAGCACTTGAGAAGTAGAGACAAGAAAATCAGAGTACAAAGCCTGTCTCAACTATCTAAGGAGTTCAAGGTCAGCCTGGGCTATATAAGAGAAGTCTCAAAGAAAGAAAACTAACGTTTCCCAGATATGTTATTATATGTAAATTTTCATTTGGATTAGAGTTTCTAACAGTGTACAAATATTCCTTGACATTTTAAAAAAAGTGATAGAAACTATGATGATTGGTTTTAAGCGTCAACTAGGCACAACCCAGAACCTCCTGGGAAGAGAAAGTCAGTTGAGGTATTGTCTAGATTAGGTTGGCTGATCTTTGGGTGTATTTTAGGGTTGTTTTGATAGTTACTGATGCAGGAAGACCCAGACCATTCAGACAGCAGCCTTCCCTGGTTTGGGGCCCTGAACTGTATAAAAGAAAGCCGGCTAAGTAGCCAACAAGGTTCTGTGCATTTACTATATACCTGCTCTTGACTAGATGTGACACTTTAAATTCCTGCCTTGATGTCTCCAAAGAAACAGACTGCAATTGTAAATCAAATAAACCCTTCCTGGGGGCTGGAGAGATGGCTCAGTGGTTAAGAGCACTGACTGCTCTTCCAGAGGTCCTGAGTTCAATTCCCAGCAACCACATGGTGGCTCACAGCCATCTATGAGACATGGCTTCCCCTTCTGGCTCGCGGGCACACATGAAAGGAATGCTGTACACATAATAAATAAATAAATACAGCCGGGTGGTGGTGGCACACGCCTTTAATCCCAGCACTTGGGAGGCAGAGGCAGATCTCTGTGAGTTCGAGACCAGCCTGGTCTACAAGAGCTAGGTCCAGGACAGGCTCCAAAACCACAGAGAAACCCTGTCTCAAAAAACCAAAAAAATAAATAAATAAATAGATAAAATAAACCCTTCCTTTCCTAAGCTGCTTTGTGACAAAGTATTAAAAAAACAAAAATGAAAATAAACTAAGAGATTTTTAAGATTACAAAGTAAAATAAGAGAAATAACCTTATCAACAGCCACTCTATTTTCTTCTGAAATGTCTTTTGGATACTTGCCTCAAACACACTTTATTTTTGACCTTTTGAAGAACAGTATTGCTATGTGGCCCATGCTGGTATCAAATCCGTGGCAATCCTCCTACCTTACCTCACCTCCCAAGTGCTGTTTTCATGCCTGGTTGGGGGCGGGGAGAAAGGCATAGGAACCTTGCATATGCTAACACTGGGCTAAGTCCCCCAGTTTATTTTGGTGTTTTGAGACAGAGTCTCACTTAGTTGCATAGTCTAGCCTTGAAATTGCAATTGTCCTTTCTTTCTCGGTCTTCCCAGATGCTTTTGCAGGCCTGTACTACCCAAGCCAAATTTGTTTTGTTTTTCCGTGCTGGGGATTGAACCCAGACCCTTGTGCATGCTAAGCAAGCATTTTTACACTAACCCCCTCAGTCCTTTGTTTTTACTTATTCTTTAAAACGTTATATCTGAGTATTATAAGGTATCTAACAGTGCTGTGGTTAAGTCTTTTTGTTATTGCTTTGCTTTTTGTTTTAATTCTTTCAGTTTATGTCTTGCCTGTTTTCTTCTTATCCTGTATTTCAGGATACAGCTCTCTCTACTCAAGTTATGTGAGTATTCTCCAAAACTTGGGTCTGTCTAGGACCTTTTCCCTTCTTGCTTTCAGTTACATACATTCCTCAGTGAATATACCCACAAAGGCACTCCATTTATTCCAGATCAATGTACAATATATACATTGAAAAAATGGACATGCTGTCATTAAATCTTATACAATAAATATCCTTAAACGGTCAGGGGTCTCTTCTCGGCATAACCACTGTCACCTTAGTTTAAGGTTCTAATCATTCTCTTTCCTGACATATCAATGTGTCAATCATATTAGTCTCAACTGTCAACCTGAAATTTGACACTAATAAAAACTTTCTAAAAGTGAAACCACACTATCTATGCTGCTTTCCTGCCAAAATAGGTCTCTGATTTCTAGGAAAACATACAAATGGCTCACCCTGTAAATTCCTGCCAATATCCAAAGTTTGTATGAGGATAGCCATCTTCTGTACTCCTCTTTATCACAGTACACAAAGTAAACCTATACAAGGTACACCCCACTGTGCCCCAAATACAAACTGTCATCAGTAACTTCATAAAGAAAATCAGCCATTTATATTTATATTCCTAAACTGATTTAGACACTTGCTTCTTGTTGCTAACATAAAAATTACTACCTAAAATCTTGTAAATATCAGTAACACTCATTTATAGTTTTCTCCACTAGACCATCAACAGTTACCAGAAAAAGTACTTCTTGTTCCAAATAGAAAGCATTAGACAATTGCTATTTGGAGAAATAAATGAAGATTGAAGAGACATTTATATACTGATAAAGTTATTATAACGAGGGGCTGGAGAGATGGCTCAGTGGTTAAGAGCACTGACTGCTCTTCCAGAGGTCCTGAGTTCAATTCCCAGCAACCACATGGTGGCTTACAGCCATCTATAATGAGACCTTGCGCCCCCTTCTGGCTCGCGGGCACACATGGAAGGAATGCTATATACATAATAAATAATTTTAAAAAAGTTATTATAATGATTCTGCTCCTTTCCTGTCGCTAAAATGGTCATGAAAACTTATTTTTAACATCTTCAAGGTCCTCAATAATCCAAATCATTAACCCCATCCCTCTCTATAAATCATAAAGTAATATGGTACTCTTTCCTTCTGTTTGGTATTCTGGAGTGTTTTTATACATTAAGATTAAGACACTGAGCTCAGCCAGGCTCCCAGCACTGGGAGGCAGAGGCAGGCCGATCTCTGTGAGTTCAAGGCCAGCCTGTTCTACAAGAGCCAGTTTAAGGACAAGCTCTAAAAAACTACAGCAAAACCCTGTCTCAGAAAAAAAAAAAACCACTGAGCTCAATCCTAAACCCTACCTCAAAACACAATCTGATTTTACAGCAAAATATAAACTAGCTTATAGTCACAATTTGTCTTTTGTGAAAAAGAGATGGGCTGGAGAGATGGCTCAGCAGTTAAGAGCATTGCCTGCTCTTCCAAAGATCCTGAGTTCAATTCCCAGCAACCACATGGTGGCTCACAACCATCTGTAATGAGATCTGGTGCCCTCTTCTGGCATACACAGACAGAATATTGTATACATAATAAATAAATTTTTTTTTTTTTGGTTTTTCAAGGCAGGGTTTCTCTGTGGCTTTGGAGCCTGTCCTGGAACTAGCTCTGTAGACCAGGCTGGTCTCGAACTCACAGAGATCCGCCTGCCTCTGCCTCCCAAGTGCTGGGATTAAAGGCGTGCGCCACCATAAATAAATGTTTTTTTTTTTTAAAAAAAAAGAGATAATGATGTAAGAAACCAATACAGTAGTTTCAAATAATTCTAGTTATAAAGAAAATCAATTTCTTCACCCCATTCGGTCCAGTCAATCTAGACCCTGTTCCATCATTACTCGCCTTCCCGTCTATATAAAACTTTTCCTCCCTCTTCCTTCTTTAAATACACTGTTCAGCAACTGGAGGAAAAGTGGGGTAGAAAGCTATTCTGCTCATGTCAATGTCCAATAAGTTAATCTGAAGAAAGTCAGAACTAAGTTAAAAAAAAATCATCACTTGAGGTGAAGCCAAATTACAGTCCTTCATTTTAAATATAACATAGGAAATACAGTGGAATTTTGTGCAGTTGTGAGGGGACTAAAAATTACAATGATCTACCAAACCCACACACACAGCAACTACTTACTATAGTTTCTTCTCACCTCATCTGCACCAAACGGATAGTCAGGCTGTCATTCATCTTTTTCTGTATAAAACTTAACTTTATTGTTTTAAATTATGTTTTTGTGTGTGTGCATGCATGTGGAAATGTGCATGTGAGTGCAAGTGTCCGGAGAAGCAAAAGATATTGGAACCCTTAGAATCAGTTAACAGTCAGTTGTCTATCAGCTGTAGGTGGTAGGGACTGAGCTCAGGTCCTGTGGAAGAACAGTAATTGTTCTTAACCTCAGAGCCATCTCTCCAGTTCCCATCTTTCTCTCTTTCAGTGTTCCGCTGTGTACCCCTGGCTGTCCTAAAATTTGCTCTGTAGTAGACAAGTGCTGGCCTCGAACTCACTGAGATGCACTTGCCTCTGCTTCCAAGTACTGGGATTAAAGGCGTGCACCACCATCAATAAGCTCCTTAATCTTTCTTGATGAGCAAAAATAACTTAGACATTTCATCCCTAAAAGCTAATTCATCCGACTACCACAGAATAGTGTAAGTGGAGATGGAGAACTGTGGAGAGCTAGCCCTTGCCCAGGAGAAGACGGCCAACACAAAAGGAGCTCCGTGGTTTTTCTGCAGATTTTTAAAATCATATTGCTTTGTGTGGGCATTTTTTGTCTGTTTCATTATATATTATAGTCCCATTTTGCAGTTTTATGGGTCTTATTTGTTTCTTGTCTTTTCATTTTTTTTTTAGGCCTCGTTTGTTTCAGCTTTTTCTTTGTTTGCTAAAGACTGAGGTAAAGAAAGGGCAGGTAGGTGGGAGGATCTGGGAGAGGTGAAACAGTGATCAGACTATAATGTGCAAAATTTTTTAATTAAAAAAGATTAACAAGCCGGGCGGCGGTGGCGCACGCCTTTAATCCCAGCACTCGGGAGGCAGAGGCAGGCGGATCTCTGTGAGTTCGAGACCAGCCTGGTCTACAAGAGCTAGTTCCAGGACAGGCTCCAAAACCACAGAGAAATCCCGTCTCGAAAATCCACACACACAAAAAAAAGATTAACAATGTCAAAAAATTAACAACGAAAAGTCATCTGTAGTTAAACCTGTGACTAAGAAACCAAAGTTCTATCCACCACCCTTATTCTTTTTTTTAGAGGGGACTGTTGGTACTATTGGGTGGTTGTGTTCTGTGACCAGTCTTGCAGGGTGGCCTGGAAGTCACTACATGGCAAGGCTAGCCTCAAACTCAAAATCTTTCTGTTGTTTGAGTCTCCCAAGCACCACCTCACCTGGCTTGTAATTATGCCTTGAAAATTCTAAGTCCCACCATTAAAAACAAAAGATTGGAAAGAAAAACTTAACCAGAGACTTGTTCAATTCTTTGCAGCTGCTTGGAAGCAGAGGACCTTTTTAGGCCGCACCTGCCAGAAATCCATCTAAGTTGGGAATGGGGCCTAGGAGTTGGTTATCTTTGCTTTAAAAAGTCCCTCAGGGGAGCCTGCGTGCTAGTGCACACCTTTCACCCCCGAGGCAAGTAGATCTCTGTGAGTTCCAGACCAGCCAGAGCTACAGGAGACTCTGGCTCAAAACAAACCAAGTTCCCCGGGGGTTGTGCTCACCACCCAGGTCTGTCATTCGCTCACAGACTTGACTGAGGCCTGTTTCCCACCCTCACGAAACTGGCTGTCGGGAAAGCGATTGAAGCTGTTCCTGCACCTACCTCCGGCCACCCTGCCTGCCATCTTTGTGCTCCACCTCCTCCCCGGAGTAGGTACCTCCTCCAGCGATAGTAAACAGAAGGAAGGCACAAAGGGGCGACCTCAAGCCCAGGAAATCCTGCCAGATCCAACCCACCGTGGGAGGAAGAGGCTAACTCGGCTTACACCGCTTTATCCCTGAGTTGTAAATTCGCTCAAAGATGGTGTGAAAAAAGGGGGGTCAAAGGTCGGGGGAGGAGGGGGCGGTTCTCGCACAGCCAGGGGCCTGGGTCTCGAAAACCAAGACAAGCCTAAAAAAACGCGGCAGGCGGGTCGCCCAGCGCGTCCACAAGCCCGACACCTCCGCGGGGCCCAGCACTCAACGCCCGGGCCGCCACAGGGGTTGCTAGGAAACAAAAAGGCTCCACGTTCTCTACCACTGCCCTCCGGCCTGGCACGGAGGCCGCCGGGAGGGCCCGAGCGCCGGCCTCGGGCGCGCAGAGAGCGGGCGGCGGGGGCCAGGCCGGCGGCGGGGAAGGCCGGGGCGCGCGGGGCGCGGGCGAGGGGCATCCACTCACACGTGCTGACAGGCCGCGGTCCGCACCGGCGTCTTGAACACCTCCTGACAGACGGGGCAGTAGAAATCGTCTTCCGTGTAGGACGTGGCCGCCGAGAGCTCCTCGGACATGGCGGGGGCTGGGCGGGAAAGGCGACGGCGCCGGCGGGGGCCCGGGTGGTAGTGGCGGCCCTCGGCCCTCGGCCCCGACAGAGCCCTGAAGGGGGAGGGAGCGGTGTCAGGAAGCGGCTCGCTCAGGAAGCCGCCAGCGCCAGGAAGGGGGCGGGGCTCGGGGGCGGGGCGGAACACCGAGACAAGGCAGCAGCACGAGCAGACCCCGCCCATTCTCGGCGGGCGCGCGCGGCGCGAAGGCGGGGCTCAGCGGGCGGGGCGGCAGAAGACGCACTCATTGGTTGCGCCGCGGCTTCTATCGCCGGCGCGCGCCGAAGCCCCACCCCTCCCGGCCGCCATGGTGCCGAGGCCCCGCCCCCAGCGGCCGCGCGCCGACGCTACCCGGTTCCACGCTCCGCGGCTCGCCCGCTCCGCACGGCCCGCCCTCCGCACTCTGAGCGCTGTCGCGCGGCCCGCCCGCCCCTCCGGCGCGCTCGCCCTACCTCACCTCACGTCCCCGAGGGGCGCTGGGCCTTAAGCGCCCTCTCCGTCACGGGCCGGCCCAGCGCGGTCGTCGGACTCCAGCCCCTCGGCGCACAGGCCTCAGGGCACTGGGCCCGACCGAGGCTCGTGGAGCACTGTCGAGCCCCCACCCCCGGAGCCGCAGTCCCGCTGCATTGCGAGGCCCGCTGCTCTCCCGCAGGTCACCGCCCACCGCCCGGCGGGGAAGTGGTAGCCTCCCCGGCCCCCATGGCAACCGGGAGCGGCGTGGCGGCGGATTGTGACGAAGGCAATAGGCGGCCTGCTTCACCCGGTAGCCTAGGCCGCCGGCAGGGGATGGATTCCGTTTCTTGTCCTTTTACTGCGTTTGTGTGCATTTTAATTTGGTTCTCTCTCTCTCTCTCTCTCTCTCTCTCTCTCTCTCTCTCTCTCTCTCTCTCTCTCTCTCTCTCTCCCTCCCTCCCTCCCTCCCTCCCTCCCTCCCTCCCCCCCCCCCCCCGTCTCTCGTTTTCCAAATATTACCAATATAAAGGATCTGATTTTCCATTATTTGTACTGGCCACGTTTGGATTCACAATCTGGTTAGTCTTCTGTAATTGGGGAGACTGAGACAGCCTGAGCTGATGTGGAATTTGAACCTTGGGTTAAGCAAAAAGACAGATTTGCACGTTTCAGACTAGTCACATTGACATTCCACCCTAATACCTTTTTGATTAAAGAGGGTGAGAATGATAGATTGGAAGAAGGAGCTAGAAGCATGTACCTACACATTCCATCTAAGTCACTAATTCGTTATTTTTTGCCTCACTTCAGAAACAAGTATGTGTTGGGCTGGAGTGATGGCTCAGTGGTTAAGAGCATTGCCTGCCCTTCCAAAGGTCCTGAGTTCAATTCCCAGCAACCACACCATCTGTAAAGAGGTCTAGTGCCCTCTTCTGGCCTTCAGGCTTACATACAGACAGAATATTGTATACATAATAAATAAATAAATATTTAAAAAAAAACAGAAACAAGTGTGTAGTCTTGAATGAGCCCTTAATTCCTAGGTAAAACCACATGAAATAGGAACACCAGTAGGGGGAAAGACAAGGAAAATCCACAATATACGAGGAAACCTTCAGTAAACTTTAAAGTTCCCATGTCATCCCATGCCAAAAAGGGTTTTGCTTAAACTCTTAAAACACAGTCTAAATTAATTATAATAGATGTCATCTAAGACACTAGGTAGGGGGACAGGGAGATGGCTCAGTGGTTATGAGCACTGGCTGCTCTTACAGAGGACACATTCAATTCTCAGCACTCATATGACAACTCAGGGCCATCTGCAACTCCAGTTCATGGGCACTAAACATGAAGGTGCACTGGCGTCCATGCAGACGAAACATTCAGAAAAGAAAAGAAATTCAAAGAAAAGTAGTTGGGTTTTTTTTTATAACAAAAGACTTGCTGGATGGTGGAGGCGCACGCCTTTCTTTAATCCCAGCACTTGGGAGGCAGAGGCAGGCAGATCTCTTGAGTTTGGGCCAGTCTAGTCTATAGTGTGAGTTCCTGGACATCCAGGGCTACACAGAAAAACCTGTTTCGGGGGGAAAAAAAAAAGGAAGAAGACCCTAGTCAGGTCCCTACTGTAGTTCATCATCACCGTCGTTGTTCTTCCTATTGTAAAGTAGAAACTGGTAGGATACTGGTCTGGACAGAGCTCATGTCACACCAGGCTATCCTAATGTGGAGTCAGCCAAAGTCAAATTTGAAACTAAATTATCTGTCCTTGGTTTAAAAAAACATTTAGGAGGGAAAGTGAGAAATAACCAGATTCCCATATAAGCCAGTTTTAGCCAGTCTAGGGAAGTCTCCTGTGCTTTATCCTTCACGGGGGAAAATACCTTAGCTGACTGGAATCCTTGTTCTAATCTTGCTCTCCTAACCTACTTCTGTCTATGCGGCCAGACTCCTACTCACAACACTGCTTTACTTGATGGAATGGGGTGTGGTGGATTCACAAATTGCAAATAAAATTGAGATTTCAAAATTTATAATTTTCTAAAAGCACTTTTAGGGATTTTGCAGATGTCATGAGTTTTAGTGTCAACTAATTTCACTCTGCTATCAAAATGATGATTCAAAGAGAAACTGGAGAAACAAAACATGCTATTTCATGAAGTATTAAATTTTACATTAATAGTGATTATGAGGGTAGAAAATGGAAGGGTTAGAATCCGGATTTCTAGAAAACCTTGAGTCTCAATGTGCTTGATAAGGTGAGGAGGAGGAGGTCCTAATCAGCACGTGAGAGGCTGAAAGTGTGGGAGGATGGAGAGTTCAAGATCAACCTGGACTGTATAGCAAGACTGTATATCAGGGCTAGGCGATGGTGGCACACACCTTTAATCCCAGCACTCGGGAGGCAGAGGCAGGCGGATCTCTGTGAGTTCGAGACCAGCCTGGTCTACAGAGCTAGTTCCAGGACAGGCTCCAAAGCCACAGAGAAACCCTGTCTCGAAAAAAAAAAAAAAAAAAAAAAAGACTGTGTATCAGGAAAGAGAAAAAAACTTGTGGGGAGATGGGTTTCTAGAATAGCTAACTCCTTCTACCAGGATATAACTGCTTGTATTCTTGTTCTTTTTGCTCCATAACATCAAGTACAGTGGAAGTGGAAACAGAGCAGGAAAGCTAATATTAGCTTGAAATTTCCTGGGAGGGGAAAGAGCATGTGATAGGCGGGACATGCTCCATAGATGTTTTCCAGATGCCAGTGTCACTGTTTGAAAGTGTATATTAAACTCATTCCACTCATCTGACCACCTTAGGAAATATAATACAGTATCAATCTGATATTCTGCTTTTTATTTACAATTTATAAAATATATTCTAATCATGTTCCCCCTTCCCCTGTCACCTTCCAGATCCTCCCCCAACTCCTTGCCTATTCAACTCTATGCCTCTTTTTCTCTCTTTACAAAACAAGCAGCCAGACAGTGGTGGCACACATCTTTAATCCCAGCACTCAGGAGGCAGAGGCAGGCACAGAGTTGGAGACCAGCCTGGTCTACAAGAGCTAGTTCTAGGACAGGCTCCAAAGCTACAGAGAAACCTTGTCTCAAAAAACAACAACAACAACAAAAGAGGCAGGAAAGAAACAATAAAAGTAAATAAATTAGGGGCTGGAGATATGGTTCAATGGTTGAGAGCGCTTGCTACTCGTGTGTGTGTGTGTGTGTGTGTGTGTGTGTGTGTGTGTGTGTGTGTGTTAAAGATTTCTTTATTTATGTATACACACACCAGAAGAGGGCACCAGCTCTCATTTTTGGTTTTGAGCCACTATGTGGGTGATGGGAACTGAACTCAGGACCTTTGGAAGAGCAGCCAGTGCTTTTATAGAGGACTCAGCTTTAATACCCAGCACCCACATGGTAGCTCATAAACATCTGTAACTCCAATCCCAGGGGATCCAATGACATCTGCTGGCTTCTGAGAGCACAGCCACACAGGCAGTACACAGATACACATGCAGGCAAGACACATAAATAAAATAGCAAAGTTATTTTTTAAGTAAATACAGTGGGAAAAAAATCCACAAACGCACACAATATGATAGTCTTTAAAGTCATTTCTTTTTTCTTTCTTTTTTTTTTTTGGCATGTGCCCTTCTTTATTGTGCAAGGGTGAGTAGTTAACTGAATGGCAGTGATATATCTCTTTGTACACTCATCTTCGGTGAGGGAAGGCTGAGACAGGAACTCACTGTGTAGTATAAGCTAGCCTAAAACTATGGTGATCTCCCAGCTTCTGCTTCCTCATTGGTGAGATTACAGGTGTGTTCCAGCACACTCTAGTTCATATATTTATTTCCTTTCATGAGAGGCAGTGAGTTCCTGCTTCAGCGTCCTAATGTGAAAGCTCAGAATTTTCTTCTGTTAAACTAGTCTTAGCTTTTTTTTCTTTCTTTTTTTTGGGGGGGTGTGGTGTGGTGGCACACGCCTTTATTTTTTTTTTAATTGATATATATTGAACTCTACATTTTTCTCTGCTCCCCTCCCTGCCTCTCCCCTCTGTCCTTCAACCCTCCCCCAAGGTCCCCATGCTCCCAATTTACTCAGGAGATCTTGTCTTTTTCTACTTTCTACTTCCATGTAGATTAGATCTATGTAAGTCTCTCTTAGTGCCCTCATTGTTGTCTAAGTTCTCTGGGATTGTGGTTTGTAGGCTGGTTTTCTTTGCTTTATGTTTAAAAACCACCTATGAGTGAGTACATGTGATAATTGTCTTTCTGTGTCTGGGTTACCTCACTCAAAATAATGTTTTCTAGCTCCATCCATTTTCCTGCAAAATTCAAGATGTCGTTATTTTTTTCTGCTGTTTAATACTCCATTGTGTAAATGTACCACATTTTCCTCATCCATTTGTCAGTCGAGGGGCATTTAGGTTGTTTCCAGATTCTGGCTATGAGAAATAAAGCTGTTATGAACATAGTTGAGCACATGTCCTTGTGGCATGATTGAGCATCCTTTGGATATAAACCCAAAAGTGGTATTACTGGGTCTTGAGGAAGGTTGTTTCCTAGTTTTCTGAGAAATCGCCATACTTATATCCAAAGGGGTTGTACCAGCTTGCATTCCCACCAGCAATGCAAAAGTGTTCCCTTTTCCCCACAACCTTTCCAACATAAGTTGTCATCAGTGTTTTTGATCTTAGCCATTCTTGGAATCTCAGAGTTGTTTTGATTTGCATTTCTCTGATGACTAAGGATGTTAAACATTTCCTTAAGTGTTCTTTAAAGTCATTTCTAAGAATACATAACAATGAAGTTAATCTTATGATTTTAATTTTGTTTCATTCTTTGTAATCCTGACTTTCCATGTGTCTATTTCAAATATATTCATACTACTCCCTATATTCTAAATTGTTTGGTGTAGCTGTAAGCTGTAGTTGGTAGCATACACAAATCCATCAACAAATTTGTTTTAAGAACTAGGCATGGGGGGCTGGAGAGATGGCTCAGAGGTTAAGAGCATTGCCTGCTCTTCCAAAGGTCCTGAGTTCAATTCCCAGCAACCACATGGTGGCTCACAGCCATCTGCAATGAGGTCTGGTGCCCTCTTCTGGCCTGCAGGCATACACACAGACAGAATATTGTATACATAATAAATAAATAAACATTAAAAAAAAAAGAACTAGGCATGGTGAGACAAACCTGAAATCAACACTCTCAAAGCTAGCCTTAGGCACAAAATGGGCTTTTCATGAGACCTTGTCTCAAAAATTAAATAAACAAGAAAATAATTTTCTTTCTTGACAAAGCCTGACTTTGTCTCAATGTAAAACTTCAAAAGCCCACTTTGTTGGTTAAATGATTGCTTTAGAAGAAGCAACTGGAAAACAACAGAATGAGAGAAAGGCTCAGGTTTCACCTTCTGTTTGCTCCATGACCTTAAGCTACAAATGCTTGAAAATGTGTCCGCTGTCTTCTGAGATTATGATCTTGAGCTGAGTTTGCACGGCAATGACTCCTTCATTAAGCATGCTTAGGATGGACATGACTATATAGAGGCCCCAAAGACAAATCCCCATGATTCCTTAGTTCAAGGAAGGAATAGATGAGGAAATCACACAGACACACACAGACACACACACACACACACAGACACACTGCTCTAGGCTCAACCATCCTGCAGCAGTTAAGACAACTCACTCCCCTGTTAGAGTTGTGGCTGTGCTTATTTTGCCTTTACACTCCCCTGAGATGAATTCACTGCTAGATTTGCTTCAGGGGAACTTTTAAAATGCAAACATCAAAAACTTGGTCAGGCCAGCAAGTCTGCTGAATTGAAGAGCCAAGCCTGGGACTGGGAAGATTGCTCCGTGGTAGAGCACTTGGCCAGCATGGGTGTGCTCCTGAGAAACTAGGGCTTAGACTCCCAGGTAGGCAGACAGATAGGGAGCTGGACCATGACTGGGTAATAAAGATGACCAACTGTAAAGCCTGTGCCTGAGTTACTCTAGGTGCAGTTCACTCGCCACGGTACCGTATGCGCGCGAGGCAGGCGAGGGCCTGGGGATTGAAAGAACACACAAGAGACCTGGGTCATTGGAAAGGAGAACAGCCGAATGCCATTTATTCAAATTTAGGAAAAACCTTAAATACCTGGCTGCTGCACAATGGAATACCCTCCAGGCAGGTGGGAAATTACCACGTCCAAGGTGGAGTCAACAATGCCCTATAGCTAATGGGGGGAGGGGGGGAAGCACAGGAACAAACAAAATGCTGGCTGGCCAGAAACTGTCCTCAAAATGAACCCCGGGAGCAGGGGTAGACCCATGGGCCCTACAACGAACTTGCAAGGTAGCTGGCTTCTTCCTCGCCTTTTGGATCTGAGATGAAAGCCTGGCAGCTTAAGACAAAGGCTTTGTAGGCCCCTGTCTCCCAAAGACTGGGTCAGGGCTTGTTTACACAACAGCCCTCTGTCTTCAAAATGACCAACTCTAAATTAGGGAAGGATCTCTTCGGAGATTTTAAAACTTCCAGCCCTCCAGAAAACCATGGATTTCTCACCTTCCCAAGTGGCCCTTCTTTGCAGAGGGCCTTTTCACCATGTAAAAGCAACGAGCCTTTATTCTTTTTTAAAAAATTATTTTTATTTTTTTTACTATTCAATATTTCCACTTCCTCCTCTTCTCCCACTTCCCTCCCTCCCACTCCCCCACTCACCCTCCCCTCCTTCAGTCCTAAGACAGGGCTGAGTACCCTGCCCTGTGGGAAGTCTAAGGCCCCCCCCTCCATTCAGGTTTAGGAAGGTGAGCATCCAAATAGACCAGGATTGCAGGGCGATGGTGGTGCACGCCTTTAATCCCAGCACTCGGGAGGCAGAGGCAGGTGGATCTCTGTGAGTTCGAGACCAGCCTGGTCTACAGAGCTAGTTCCAGGACAGGCTCCAAAGCCACAGAGAAACCCTGTCTCGAAAAACCAAAAAAAAAAAAAAGAAAAAAGAAAAAAAAAAAGAGAACAAATAGACTAGGATCCCAAAAAGCCAGTACATGCAGTAGAAACAAATCCCAGTGCCATTATCATTGGCCCCTCAGCCTGCCCCAATTGTCAACCGCATTCAGAGGATTTAGTTTGATCACATGCTCATTCTTTCCCAGTCCAGCTGGATTTGGTGCTCCCATTAACTTAGGCACACTGTCTCAGTGGGTGGACCAACCCCTCGTAGTCCTGACTTCCTTGCTCATCTTCTCCCTCCTTCTGCTCTTCAACTGAAACTTGGGAGCTCAGTCCAGTGCTCTGATGTGGGTCTCTGTCTCTATCTCCATCTGTTGCTGGACAAAGGTTCTATGGTGATATTCAAGATATTCATCAATGTGGCTATGGGACAAGACCAGTTCAGGCACCCTCTCCTCCACTGCCCAGGGTCCTAGCTGGGGACATCCCCGTGGACACCTGGGAACCCCTCTAGAGCCAAGCCACTTGCCTACACAAAATGGCTCCCTTAATTAAGATATCTTCTTCCCTGCTCCCATATCCATCCTTCCTCCATCTCAACCATTCCACTCCCCCAAGCTCTTCCCAACCCTCCCCTTCTCCTCTCTCTCTCTCCCCCTCCCCTTCCCCCAATCCCACCCCCACCCACATGCTCCCAACTTTTGTCTGGCAATCTTGTCTGCTTCCAAAATATGAATATGGTATGTACTCACTCATTAGTGGATTCTAGCCGTAAACAAAGGACATTGAGCCTATAGTTTGTGATCCTAGAGAAGTTAAATAATAAGGCGAACCCAAAGAAAAACATATATAGATCCTCCTGGAAAGAGCCTTTATTCTCACACAAGTTTGCAATCTCGGACTCTCCATGTGTCTAATGTACTAGAAGGGTCAGAGAGCCCCAAGCTTAGTTAGGGTTGGGTTTTTATGGTAGCAAAGGTGGGGGTGAGGGCTTTCTAAGGTTCAGGACCCCTGATTGGCTGATGTTTGTCTGGGGGTATCCTGGTGATAAGCAATGGGTGTGTGCTGGCAGGTGATCCTATCTACAATGGTTGGAACGTTAGGAATTTCCTTTAGATAATCTGTTCCTTGGTGGCTCCTGGGTAGTCTCAGTTTGTGGTCTTTCTCAGAACCAGGTAATGCCTTAGGATAAACTACTGAGACTTGGGCCTCTATTGAGATTGTCATGGCTGGGTCCTACACTACGTAGTGAGATCTTGTCGAGAAAAAAACTCAAAGGGCATGGGATGTGGTTCAGTTGGTATTGTGGTGAGGCCCAGGGTTCAGACTCCACTACCATGAAAACTAGGTGTAGAGACATACCCTTGCATTCTATACTGGGAAAGCAGGGGAATCAAAAGCTCAGGTGAAGGGCTCTACCAGACTCGAGCGCGGCTAACATGGCTCTGGGGGACCCGAGCACGGCTAACATGGCTTACCAGACCCGAGCACAGCTAACATGGCTCTGGGGGACCCGAGCACAGCTAACATGGCTCTGGGGGACCCGAGCACAGCTAACATGGCTCTGGGGGACCCGAGCACAGCTAACATGGCTCTACCAGACCCGAGCACGGCTAACATGGCTCTACCAGATCCGAGCACGGCTAACATGTCTCTACCAGACCCGAGCACGGCTAACATGTCTCTACCAGACCCGAGCACAGCTAACATGGCTCTACCAGACCCGAGCACGGCTAACATGGCTTACCAGACCCGAGCACAGCTAACATGACTCTACCAGACCCGAGCACAGCTAACATGGCTCTGGCAGGCCCAGCGTGGCTAACATGGCTCTGGCAGGCCCAGCGTGGCTAACATGGCTCTGGCAGGCCCGGCGTGGCTAACATGGCTCTGGCAGGCCCGGCGTGGTGAACATGGCTCTGGCAGGCCCGGCGTGGTGAACATGGCTCTGGCAGGCCCAGCAGGGTGAACATGGCTCTGGCAGGCTCAGCGTGGCTAACATGGCTCTGGCAGGCCCAGCGTGGTGAACATGGCTCTGGCAGGCCCAGCAAGGTGAACATGGCTCTGGCAGGCCCAGCGTGGCTAACATGGCTCTGGCAGGCCCAGCGTGGTGAACATGGCTCTGCTAGGCTTTGCCCTTCCCCTATTTCCTCTGCCTTGCTAAAATAGATTACATTTCTAAAGTGGCCACCCAGGTCTATTCCCTTATTTTGCCACTTCCTCCTGAGGCTGACTACCAAGGTCCAGCTTTCAAAATATCAAAGTCCAGCAAGCAAAAGCCCCCTTTGGCAGTCCTAATTAACCTGTCCAAACAAAATTAAACACCTCGTCCTAACATGCATTTTCCCCTATCTCTTCATGGCCTGTGGGCCGTGGTGTCTGCCTCCTCTCTCTGCAGAGGCAGTCCATTGTCCCTTCAGGGCAAATATGCCTTCCTCTTCCCCCTTGTTCCCTTCTCCCTCACCCTTCCTTTTCTGTATTTGTCTCATATTCCCTGTCTTTTGTCCCTCTGAGGCAAATAAATCTCCTTTGTTCTGAGAATTTGGTCTTGGGATCTGGGGCAGTTCAATGTAATTGGCCCCATAATCTCATAGGGAGTGGCACTATTAAGAAGTGTGACTTTGTTGGAGTGGGTACAGCCTTGTTACAGGAAATGCATACGGTGGGGTAGGCTTTGAGGTTTCCTATGCTCATAATACCACCCAGTGTCTCAGATGACTTTCTGTTGCTTGCATGATATTCCAGCTACTATTCCAGCATCATGGCTGCCTACACACTGTCATGCTCCCCCCCCCCACCATGCTCCCCACTGTGATGATAATAGAATGAACCTCTGAAACTGTAAGGAAGCCTCAGATCGTTCTTTCTTTCTTTCTCTCTCTCTTTCTTTCTTTCTTTGGTTTTTCAAGACAGGGTTTCTCTGTAGCTTTGGAGCCTGTCCTGGAACTGGCTCTTGTAGACTAGGCTGGCCTCGAACTCACAGAGATCTGCCCGCCTCTGCCTCCCTAGTGCTGGGATTAAAGGCATGCGCCACCACTGCCTGATGTTTTCATTTCTAAGAGTTGCTGTGGTCATAGTGTTTCTTCACAATAGAAACCCTAACAAAGGGGGCTGGAGAGATGGCTCAGTGGTTAAGAGCATTGCCTGCTCTTCCAAAGGTCCTGAGTTCAATTCCCAGCACCTACATGGTGGCTCACAACCATCTGTAGTGAGGTCTGGTGCCCTCTTCTGGCCTACAGGCATACACACAGACAGAATATTGTATATGTAATAAATAAATATTTAAAAAAAAAAAAAAAGAAACCCTAACAAAGACGGCCCCTTCACAGGGTTATATAAACTTCCTTCGCCATATTGCACACTGGACATCCACATGTCTGCATTACATGAAACTCCATATGAGAATTTTAGCCCTGTCCAGCGTCATATGCCATAGTCCAGGCTATTTGAGAGACTGAGGCCGAAGGCTCACTAGGTCCCAGGAGGTCAAGGCCACCTGTGTAACCCCCACCAAAAGAAACCAACCCATTCCTAAGTATGCCACTCAGTGGTGGAGCACTTGAGATAACTAAGCTGAGATGGGGTGGGGAGGCTAGGGATGGAGCCGAGTGGTAGGATGCTTGCCTAGCATGTGCAAGGTCCTGGGCTCCATCCCCATCATTGCAAAACAAAATGTTAAAATGGGGTAATCATGGTGGTACACAGCTTAACCCAGGCAGAGGTAAGAAGTCCTTTGTGAATTCCAGGTCAGTCTGGTCTACACAGTGAGTTCCAGGCCAGCCTGGTCTACACAGTGAGTTCCAGGCCAGCCGGTTCTACATAATGAGACCTTGTGTCAAAACAAAACACAAATGAACAAAAAAGTTAAAATGAGGGTGATCGTCCTCTGGCTAGCACTCAGTGAGAGAACACCACAGCAGCACATGAAAGGTGAAAAGGTCAGACAAGGCCGAGTGCTTTGAGCTCTATCAGAAATCTGATCAGAAACCATGGGTGAAAACCAGCACAAGGGGTTTCTCAGTCTATGTTTACATGCTTTAATTTTGAAAGTTTAGGAACACTCCAGGGAGATGACTTTAATTTGGTTCCAAATTTCATTGACAACTAGAATTTACTAGACTTGCTTTAAAAAAACGCTCGTGTGTGTGTGTGTGTGTGTGTGTGTGTGTGTGTGTGTGAGAGAGAGAGAGAGAGAGAGAGAGAGAGAGAGAGAGAGAGAGAGAGAGAGAGAGAGAGAAAGAGAGAGAGAGAACTGGAGTGAGAAAAACAACACTAATGTAGCCTCTCTTATGCACCGAAGAGACAGCTCGGTATAACAAGCAAGAAGACCTGACCTTGATTCCCCAGAATTTGTGGTGTTTGTTTGTTTTTTAAAATCCAGGAATAAACCAGGTGTTGGTGGTGCAGACTTTTAATGCCAGTACTAGGGAGGCAGAGGCAGGCAGATCTCTGTGAGTTCAAGACCAGCCTGGTCTACAAGAATTAGTTCCAGGACAGGCTCCAAACCACTGAGAAACTCTGTCTCAAACCTCCCCCCCCCAAAGTCAGGAAGGGCAGTTTGCATCTGTAATCCCAGTGTAGGTAAGGCAGCAACAGGAGGATTCTTAGGATTGACTGGCCAGCCGGTCTCCAAAATTAAGGCAGAGCTAGGAATAGTGTGCACATCTTTTTTTTTTTAATTTTATATTTTTTATATTTATTTATTATGTATACAATATTCTGTCTGTATGTCTGCCGACCAGAAGAGGGCACCAGACGTCACTATAGATGGTTGTGAGCCACCATGTGGTTGCTGGGAATTGAACTCAGGACCTTTGGAAGAGTAGGCAATGCTCTTAACCACTAAGCCATCTCTCCAGCCCCCAGTGTGTACATCTTTTGAGGCAGTGGCAGGTGAATCTCTGTGAGGTTGAGGCCATAGCAAGTTCCAGGCTAGCCAGAGCTTCATAATGAGATCTTTGCCTCAAGAATAAAAAGTCCAGTGGAGAGTGACTGATGAAGACACCAGTCTCTGGCCTCCATGCAGTCCTCACATGCACACAAGCACTCACACAAAAGAAAGCCCATCTAGATAATTAGATAATTTTTTAAAGATTATTTATTGTGGGGGGGGTGTGGTGGTAGAGAGATGGCTCAGCACCTGTAACTCCAACTCCGGGGTATCTGATGCCCTCTTCTGACCTCCATGCGCAACAAGCCATACATACATGCAGGCAAAAACACTTATAAAATGAATACATCTAACAGAGATTTTATTACTTTTGGGTTTCAGTGTTTTGCCAGTTTGTATGTCTGTGCACCATGTGCACACAATGCTGGCACAAGCCAGAAGAGGGCCCTGTGGGTGTTTGGGAATTGAACCTCGAACCGCCCTTTTTGATCACTTTTAAATGTACAGTGTCATAGTATCAGCTATATACCTCGTTTGTACATCAGGTTTTAGAACTTTGCCTCCTACTGAACTGAAACTCTATGCCCATTAAACAATAACTCCAACTTTCCTTTCAACTGCTGGAAACCATTCCGTTTTTTGTTTCTATGAATTGTATTACTTTACTACATGTTTTTAACTGGGAAGGCTGGGGGTGTTGTTATGTGGTAGAGAATTTGGGCAGCATGTGTAAGGTCCTCGGTTCAGTGCCCAACACTGGGGGGAAATGTTATTCCCCATCTGTACCAGGTTTTCCTTTTAGCCACCAACTAGCTCCCAAATCATGACATTGAGACTTATTATTAGTTTTGAGTGCTGGGTCTCACTCAGGATCATTTCTGGCTAGTTCTTTTAACTTAAAAGTTTCTCTTTATCTACCTTTCGCCTCAGGGTTTATTGCCTTTCTTACTTCTGTAGATCTTTCTTTGCTTCTTTATGTCTGGCTGGCGTCTCCCTGGCTTCTTGCCCCGGGCATGTTCCTGGTCTGGCTGGCTGGTGTCTGCCTGGCTTCTTGCCGCAGCAGCAGCATAATTCCTCATTCTCTCCTCCTCCTTCTTGTTCTTCTCTTCTCTCAAGCCTAGATTTCTCCTCTGCCTGCCAGCCCCATCTATCCTTTCTCTGCCTAGCTATTGACTGTTCAGTTCTTTTCAAACAAGCAGACCACAACCTTGAAATCAAAGGATGATATAAAGTTTAATGTTGTATTTTAGGCCCTCTGGGGAGAGACAGAGAGAGAGAAAAAGAGAGAGAGAGAGAGAGAGAGAGAGAGAGAGAGAGAGAGAGAGAGAGAGAATGGAATGTCTGTGAGTTTGAGTTCCAGCCAGGGCTACAGAGTGAGCGCCTGTCTCAAAAACAAAACAAGAGCTACATGAGATGGCAGGTGCTAGTAATCCTAGCATCCCGGTGACAGAGTTCCACATTAGTAATCCTAGCATTCAGTGACAGAGCCCGAGGTTAGTGATCCTAGCATCCCGGTGACAGAGTTCCACGTTAGTAATCCTAGCATTCAGTGACAGAGCCCGAGGTTAGTGATCCTAGCATCCCGGTGACAGAGTTCCAGGTTAGTAATCCTAGCATCCCGGTGACAGAGTTCCAGGTTAGTAATCCTAGCATCCCGGTGACAGAGTTCCAGGTTAGTAATCCTAGCATTCAGTGACAGAGCCCGAGGTTAGTGATCCTAGCATCCCGGTGACAGAGTTCCACGTTAGTAATCCTAGCATCCCGGTGACAGAGTTCCAGGTTAGTGATCCTAGCATCCCGGTGACAGAGTTCCAGGTTAGTAATCCTAGCATTCGGTGACAGAGCCCGAGGTTAGTAATCCTAGCATTCCAGTGACAGACTTCCAGGTTAGTAATCCGAGCATTCTGGTGAGAGAGTTCCAGGTTGTTCTTAGCTATCTGTTGAGTTTGAGGTCAGTCTGGGCTGAGATCCTGTCTCAAAAACAAAAAAGATTCTCACTAAGGTTTGAAGTCTAGTCTTGACCTACTTACACAGTTCGTTAGGCCTAAACTCTCTTCCTGTTTCAGCCTCCAAAATCCCAGGATTAGAGGGATGTGCCTGGCTCTGGTAGACAGCTTTGCCATGGTAACTTTTAGTTAATTTTACTCAAACCTGGGAAACATTAACAAATGAAAGATGTGTTCATTTTTTTTTGTTTTGTTTTGCTTTGATTTAGGTAAGGTGGCACACATGTCTAATCTGTGTTCCCAGGAGGCAAATTTCTGACTTCTAGGGCCAGTAGGAGCTGTAGGTTAAGATTCTGCCTAAAAAACAAAAAAAAAAAAACAAGATTTTTTAGATGGAGAGATGATTCCGTGGTTAAAAGTATTGGCTGTTTCTTTTCTTTTTTTAAAAAGATTTTTGTTTATTATATATACACAGTGTTCTGTCTACATATATGCTTGCATGCCATAAGAGATTTCATTACAGATGGTTATGAGCCACCCACGTGGTTGCTGGGAATTGAACTCAGAACCTCTAGAAGGGCAGTCAGTGCTTCTTTTTTAAAAAAATATTTATTTATTTATTATGTATACAATATTCTGTCTGAACGTATGTCTGCAGGCCAGAAGAGGGCACCAGACCGCATTACAGATGGTTGTGAGCCACCATGTGGTTGCTGGGAATTGAACTCATGACCTTTGGAAGAGCAGGCAATACTCTTAACCTCTGAGCCGTCTCTCCAGCCCCTTTTTTGGTTTTTCAAGACAGGGTTTCTCTGTGGTTTTGGAGCCTGTCCCGGAACTAGCTCTGAAGACCAGGCTGGTCTCGAACTCACAGAGATCTGCCTGCCTCTACCTCCCGAGTGCTGGGATTAAAGGCGTGAGCCACCATCGCCCAGCTTTTTTTTCCGATTAATTATGCATGCAGACGTCACTCACACAGCACACAGCACAGACACAGAGACATTCATACACAGAGGCACAGACACATACACACAGTACAGACTTACCTGGGACTCGAACCGCAGTCAGTGCTCTTAACTGCTGAGCCAGCTCTACAGCCCTCTTTGTTGTTGTTGCTGTTTTGTTTGTTTTTGTTTTCAAGTCAGGGTGTCTCTCTGTGGCTTTAGAGCCTGTCCTGGCACTTGCTCTGTAGACCAGACTGGCCACAAACTCACAGAGATCTTCCTGCCTCCCGAGTGCTGGAATTAAAGGCATGTGCCACCACCACCTGGCCCATAAACAAATCTTCACTTAGTTCAGTAGTTCTCAACTAAAGACCCTATGTCCCAGCAGACACTGTCATTGTCTAGAGACATGCCTGGTTGTCCTAACAGGGAAGAGCATGCTTGTGGCTTGGGATCTAGGCAGAAACTAAGAATATTCAGTATTCTACAGTAAGAAGGTAGACCCTCCTTGCTAACACTCAAAATACCCATAACAACAGGGGCATTCTGAGCACCATGGTGTTACTGCTGGCTGTGAGCAAGGGGCTCCACTGGAACTGAAAAGGTAAGCTGGTATGCACATGTCCTGGGTCCTGCCCTAGCACTGCAAAGGAGAGGGGAGGGGCTTCTCCAAACTACCTGGCCAGGAATAGTAGTGCAGGGCCATAGTCCCAGGACTTGCAGGGGAGCACATAGAGAGAATGATCACAAGTTCAAGACCAGCCTGGGCTATGTAAGCAGGGCAACATGGTGAAACCCTGTTTCAAAACCACAAAAACTTTATGGTGACTCAGGCTTGTAATCCCAGACACTTGAGAGGCTAAGACAGAGGGTCGCAAGTTCGAGGGCAGCCTAGGCAACTAATTTAGATTCTGTCTTAAAAAGGAAGAGGATCAGGGATGTAGCTTGGCACACAAATGCTTTACCAGCATGTGTGAGGTCCCAGATTCAATGCTCAGTACCACAAAAATAAAAAACCAAGCCGGGCAGTGGTGGCGCACGCCTTTAATCCCAGCACTCGGGAGGCAGAGGCAGGCGGATCTCTGTGAGTTCGAGACCAGCCTGGTCTACAAGAGCTAGTTCCAGGACAGGCTCCAAAACCACAGAGAAACCCTGTCTCGAAAAACCAATAAATAAATAAATAAATAAAAAATAAAAAAACCAAATACACACATTGAATATTTTAATGAAAGCAATGGTCCTGCCATTTTTATTTTTCATAATAGTTTTCAAAAGAAAAAGAATTATACATTTTAAATTCTGATCAAAGTTCTTTCTACATTTGAACAAGAATGAATTCCTTAGTACTTAAAAAATACCTTCAATGTGTGAGCATACAAATCATCATATGATAAGCATTCAAAAAGTAGAGTAAGCTCACTTTGAAACGAAACACACGTAATACCCAGTAACAGTATGGAACCAACATTAGCACAGTCAGGGGATCTTAGGAGTGCGACCTCTTTACCACTGGTCCCCAGCCATTTCATTTTCCGCCCACAGTTTAGGAGAACTTAGCTTTAGCACGCCACTGGAATATTTTTCCCTTCGATACAGTTGTATCATAAGGCAGTATTTACAAGAAAGCACATGAAAGATTTGTATTGGCAATCGACACAGCTTTGAATACCAATTTTGACTTTTTAAAGCAACGAATCACAAACGCCGTTTTATAAAAAGGTATGCGCACAGTGGAAGGATATCTACCTGCATGCCGCTCTCAAACTGCAGCGATCCAGAACCCAAAAGCATTCAGGTGGCCAGCACTACCTTATCCTATAGGTGACAAAATTAAAAAACAAACCTCAGATACTATTCTGAGTCTGTCCACGCATTGTTAGCAATGCATGTACTTAAAACGCAGTGCTTTGGTTTTAGAGACAGAGTCACATGCGAACCCAGGCTGGCCTAAACTTGTTGTGTAGCTGAGGCTGGCCCCAAGCTTCTGATCTTTCTGCATTTACCTCCCAAGTGCTGGGACTACAGACTTTAGTCACCATGTCCAACTTAGAATTCGGCTGTTGGGTTTCTTACTTCATTATTTTTAAATGTTTTTTGTGTGTGCAGATGCTCATACACCTGTGCTCGCTCACTCGCTCTCAAGTACTAGTAGAGGTCAGAGGAGCTGCTGCAGTGAGCTGTCCTGCATGGGTGCCGGACCTCGGACACCCTTCAGCCAGGCCCCTCCCCCCGGCTGTTACTTTTAGGTGTGCTGACTGAGTTCCAACACGAGCATGCATGATGCACGTGCGGAGGTGAAGACAACTTTCCGGAGTCAGTTCTTCCACCACGAGCTGTCGGGGATCAGACAAACTTGGATGCCAGACTGGCGCAGAAAGCCTTTACCTGCTGGGCCATCTTGGTTATCCAGAATAGGTTGGTGTTTTTTCCTTAATTTTTTCAATGTTTATTCTTATTTTATGTGCATTGGTATTTTGCCTAAATTTATGTCTGTGTGAGGCTGTCAGGTGCCCTAGAGCAGGAATTTCAGCTGTGAGCTGCCATGTGGGTGCTGGAATTGAACTGGGGTCCTCTGGAAGAGCAGCCAGTGCTCTTAATCACTGAGCCATCTCTCCAGCCCTCTGAATGGGTTTTTAAACTTACAGATATAATGACTTTATGATTCTAAATTAACATAGAATGACTGTTACACTGGCCAGACACACACCAGCTCTTGGATGTAATCCAAGACCAAAAATAGAGAAATGAACGAACAAAAGGGATGTCCTGAAGTCTTTTTCCTCCCTGCCTTTATATCTCCCAAGTGACCGTGTCCTGGGTGGGAAAACAGTAGCAATATCAAAGTAGTCATGGAGAATTCATTAAAGAAATTTTAGAAACCAGTGGCCCACATCTAAATCCCAGCACTAGGAGGCAGAAGCAGGAAGATCACCTAATGTTCAAGGCCAGTCTGCCCTACACAGTGAGTTCCAGACCAGCCAGGTATACATATGGAGAAGCTGTCTCACAAAGGAGGGGAAGAAATCACGGCACCTGATTGTGACAATGTTGATGTGCATGAATGATGCTTATAAATCGTTACAACTTTAGCTGTATTGTGTTTGTGTGTGTGTGTGTGGTACCCCTTATGTCAGTACTTTGTGGGAGTTAGTTCTCTTTTATGTGGGTCACAGGGATCAAAACTCGGATTGCTAGACTTGGCAGCAAGTGCCTTTGCTTATCCAGCCATCTCACCAGCCCTTTAAAGAAGCTACTTTTAAGTCAAATAGCATTTCACCCTCAGGAGTTGATGGTCAGTCTTTGTTACCTTTTTTTCTTCATTTCAAAATGGAAATTCTCATCAGTGTCCTGAATGTGTCATTAAAGAATCAGATGTGAAAACTGCAGTAATAATAAATACACATTATTTGCAGAACTGGGGGATAAAAGGGAGAGAGTGCAGCATAACACAAGAATGTTGGCACAATAAACTATTTTTGAAAATGGGGAATAACTGCCAGGCATGGTAACACACACCAGTATCCTCATACACAGGAAGCTGAAGCAAGAGGGTCTCAAGTTAGCAGCCATCCTGGACTACCATGACCACCATGCCTAGCTATGAAGTGTTCTCTCTTTAGACAGACACACAGTTGTTGACCAGCTCTCGCCTTCAAACAACGGCCACCTCAACAGCAGTAAATATCCGTAGAGACTTTTTCTGGAATGAGAAAGGGGGTGGGTTGAGATAGCTTAGGCTGTCCTTGACCCTGCCATGTAGCTGAGGAAGGTCTTCAACAAATCCTCCTTACAGGCATGGGCTACTATCCCCAGCTTCAGACTGTGGTTTGAAATACCATTCTGCACAGAAAGCAACCAGGCTTCTAAGAGAGTTGATGATTTCAGGTCCATAGTAGCAAACATGGGTTCAGCAGGGAAGATCTTGCCGTAGGAGACAGCAAGGAAAGTAATAAAGTGTTCAAAGGATTCAGCCAACCTTCGAGGAGCAGCCAAAGAAAAGAGAGGTTGGACCTCAGTGAAGTGACACTGGTAATGGAAGGAAGTCCACTGATAGATGTCTAGATACATGAGTTCATAATGCTTTGTTTTTTTGGTTTTGAGACAGGGTCTCACACGATAGCCCAAGCAGGCCTGCAACTTGTAGCCCAGATTGGCTTTGAACTTGAAACAATCCTGCTGTGTCTCTCAGTAATATGCATGTCACCATCCACGAGCAATAATGCTTCTTACAACAACACATTAAGCTATACATTTCGTATCTGGTTTTCAGTATGTGTGCTTTATTTTACACCTTTTAAGATGTTAAAATTAAAAACAAAGCCTTGGAATTCCATGCAAAATTACCAATGTGAAAACTTCAACCACAGATATCAACAGATAGGTCTTAAGAAATCACCTACATTATAAAATACTTCTAAATAATAAGCTACAAATATTTGAAAAATATTCTATCAAATTTTTATATGTGCATATATAGTATTTCAATAGTTAAGTTCACATAGATTTTTTCTTTTTTCAATTTTTTAATTTTTTTTTATGGTCTCATTAGCCAAGACTGGCCTTGCACTTCTGATTCTTCCTCCTCCCAAATACTTGGACTGCAGGCATGCATCACCATACATTCCTGTTATAGTATTATGTACTGTAATTTGGTTAAAATGGATTTTGTTGACTTCAAATTCTTTCCCTTCCTCCTTTCACATAAGATTGTCCACATTCCTTTATTGGAGATTAGAGCATAAGGATTTCAATAAATTTCAGGTTTCCTTTAATGTCCACATTTTGTTCCTTTCTCCATCTTCTTGTGTCGAACAAAGGTTGGTCATCTTGCCTAACCATGATGACAGTCATGAACACGTAGCATTCTGCCCAGCATCACCAATGTGCACACGGAGCTCCTGCACACATACTCAGCCTGTGTCTCTTCCATTTGCCGACAGCTTGTGGAGCCGATTGCCTGTGGTTAAATGTCTAAGAAACTCAAGAATGTAAAGGCAGATCTAGACCAGAATGAAAGCAACATAACAAAGACAAGTGTGTAACACTGTAGTTCATTTTTCTCCATGAAACATTGACAGTTTCCCCCAGTCCTTCAAGCAGCATCTTAAATGGTACAAGGGAATGGTCCTTCGCTATTTATAAACTTATGTGGTGTTTGAGTGATTCACATATTCAAGAAGTGAGCGGTCTAACACTCTTCGGATAAGGGCTTCCTCGATTATATCAAAATCCTACAATAGAGAAGAATGGTTAGAAACAGCCAGTAGTATTTCAGAAATGGGATGGGGTAGAACAAGGGTCAATGCAACGCTCATTTTTCAGGAATAAATTCCCTGAGTTACATGGCTTGTCCATCATTCCAGGAAGCCTGTCAGACCCAGAACTTACTCTGAGGTTACTGGTTCCTGTTCGACTTCACTGGCCTTTCAGGAATTGCCATCAAGTCTTAATTAATAGAGAATATTAATTAATAGAGAATATAGAGAATGTGTGCTGGAGAAATGGCTCAGTGTTAAGAACAAAAACTGCTTTTCCAGAGGGCCTGAGCTCATTTCCTAGCACCCACTGTGATGGCTAAAGAAACTCCATTTTGTGCTAGTCATCCACCTTGGTACCTAAGCCACCTCTGACTCAAGCTCCTGGAAGATAAGTTCCCAGCAACCCTGACTCGTTGACCCCCACTCAGGAATGCCCAGCTGTGACCATCTGCTCATTATGACTAACTGCTGATTTTGGCTTCTGTAACTTGCTTGTGCAGACATTCAAGGACTATTTTGAGGTGGCCTCGACCACCTCAAATCTTGGCATGGCAGAACAGTTCTTGTGGATAAAAGGCTTTAAGAGCCCTTCCTTCGCCTGCTTCTGTAAGGCATGTCTCTGATGTCCCTGCTAGCAGCCTTAATAAATTTGTTTAATTATACTCTGAATGGACTCCGGGGTCTTTTCCGGGTGATCTCAAACTCTACAACACCACCTCAGGTGGCTCACAACTACTAGGGAATCTGAGGTCCACTTCTGACCTCAATGGACAAACACCCCCTCTTCCGCAACAATACACATAGACATATAAGTAAAAAGTCAACTAAAACCTGAAGATTTAGAAATGTAATAGAAAGAAAGCCTTGTCAGGTCAGGATGTTCTCTACATTTCACACATACTTGGAATAAAGTTTACACATTCCTGATAGCCTGGGGGGCGGGGGGCGGTCATGGTTGAATGACTGTATTTTCCTAGAATGGGGAAGACCCCAGGGTCAATCTCTAACACTGGGGGGAAAACAAAGCGACTCCTAGGACTCAGAATGCTAACAGTTCTATTAATTATTGATTTATGGACAGAAAAATGTAGCAAAATGCTCTTCTTGCTTCTTTATTTGTCACGGTGAAATTTAAGCTTCATATTAGCACTTCTATGAGTAAAAACAAAAGCTGTAAGATCTCCATCCCTTTCTAGTCCCTCTTGCTTCTTCAACCAAAGGTGAAACTGCTACTTTAAGTCCGTTTTATCATTTTAGTTTGTTCGTTCAGACAGTGTCTTACTATGTGTTCCTGGCTGGCCTGGAACTTACTGTGTAGAACAGAGCTCCACCTGCCTCTGCCTCTCCAGTGCTGGGGTCAAAGGTGCACGCTTTCACAGATGGTTAGAGCAGACTACGTCAACATTAGTAGTGAGCGCTATAAAGCACTCTACTGTTCCGGCGGTCTCCTTGCTAATGCGAATACTATACACTTTACCAACATGCTCAACTTTTCTTGTATAATTTTATTCACTGGGATTTTAAAAAGTAAGATTAACACAGACAGCACAAAAACATAATGTAAAAGGTAGAATTATACTTACTATGAAATCATCATAAAACAAAGTGTGGCTGACTTGCAGATGTCTGATTAAACTGCTGTTGAAGGTACTTGGGCTCTCATTAGGTAGCAAATGGCAAAGTGGGCAGAACTAGAGAGAAAGATCAATCAACAGTTCAAGAAAGAATTTTAAATAACTATTAATACCAGAATTTTAATTTATTTTTTATTTTATTTTATTTTTTTTTTAAAGAATTATTTATTTATTATGTATACAACATTCTGCCTCCATGTATGCCCACACACCAGAGGAGGGCGCTAGATCTCACTACAGATGGTTGTGAACCACCATGTGGTTGCTGGGAATTGAACTCAGGACCTCTGGAAGAGCAGACAGTGCTCTTAACCACTGAGCCATCTCTCCAGCCCTATTTTTTATTTTTTTTATTTTTTATTTTTTTGGTTTTTCGAGACAGGGTTTCTCTGTGGCTTTGGAGCCTGTCCTGGAACTAGCTCTGTAGACCAGGCTGGTCTCGAACTCACAGAGATCCGCCTGCCTCTGCCTCCCAAGTGCTGGGATTAAAGGCGTGTGCCACCATTGCCCGGCAATACCAGAATTTTTAAAAAGAAGTCACCATTGAATGTGAATTTTAACTAGAAATACATAGAACATACCTCGACATTGTGCTTTGTTTAGTTTCATGTGTGTGTGATGTATCTATGTGTTCTTGTGTTTGTCTGTATATGTACTTGGTCATGTTTGTGCGTGTTCATGTGAAGGTCATAGGTCAATGTCAGGTGTTTTCCTCAATTGTTCTCAACCCTGTGTTCTTATTTTTATTTTTAATTTCCATTTTATGTATTTAAGTTGCCATACAGTTTTTAAGGTTTTAAAAAAATGATTTATTGACTTTACATGTATGAGTGTTTGCTAGCATATGATATGTGTATCACATCCATGCCTGGTGCCCATAGAATCCAGAAGAGAGCATCAGATATCCTGGAACTGAAGTTATAGATTGCTGTAGGTCACCACATAGGTGCTGAGACCTGAACCCAGGTCCTCTGGAAGAGAAGCAAGTATTCTTAAACACTGAGCAATCTCGTCAGCCCCCTCCAACTTTCTTTTTTGAGAGAGAGCTTCTCATTGAGCCTGGGGGTACGCAATTAAGCTCATCTAGCTGGCTGGCCAGCAGGCTCCAGGACTCCTCCTCCAGGTGGGCACCGCAGCATCACACGTGGGCTTTAGGGGAGTGCTGGGGATCAGAACTTGGGTCTTCCTGCTTGGGTGAGGCACTTTACTGACCAAGTCACCTCTCTAGAGCTGCTTTGTTTTGTTTCTCATGTAGTTCAGGCTAGCTTTGAATCCACTGTGGCCAAGGCTGGCCTGAAACAACCTGTCTACTACTACACTTGGCTTCATATCTCAATATTAAAAGAATTACATGTATAGCCAGGAAGATCTCTGTGAGTTCAAGGCCAGTCAGGTTCACAAAGAAATTTCCAAGTCAGGTCAGATGGGGCTGCATAGTGAGATCCTATGCATTTATTTTTCAACTGAATATCTTTTTTTTTTAAAGAATTAAAAAAATGACAGTGTTTCACTGCTGTAGACCTGCCTAGCCTAGAACTTACTGTGTAGGCCAGGTTTGTCTTGAATTCATGAAGATCTGCCTGCTTCTGCCTTCCAAACGTGTGTGCCAGCATGCCAGCAACACAGTATTAAACAGTTTCTCAGGGCTGGTGAAGTGCTCTGTGGTAAAGGCACTTGACACCAGTTGTGCCAAAAGTTCTCTGCCAAAGACTTTCCAAGTTCTCTCATCTCCACATGTGTGAACACACAGGTAAATAAATGTAGTAACTTTAAAAAGTACGTAAGTGCTGACATGGAACTCACTGTGTAGTCCAGGTTGGTCTCAAACCTCCAGCATCCGTCCTTCCTTACCTCCCCAGTGCTGAGATTACAAACATGAGCCACGATACCCAGATTCTAACACATCTTAAATTTAGACAGTACATACAGACAGAAAGGCAGACAGACAGGTAGTAGGCAAGAGTCATTACCACAGGCCTCCTCTCTGATCTGTGATAGGTAATACAATGATCCAGCAAGCAGTCTTCTTCCAATTCCTTCTGACAAAATGGACAGACACATCTGAAATAGCACAGAATTGCAATCATTAAAACAGTGGCCGGCTAGAGAGTAGTCACCTAGTTAGAAATGTAAAAAAACAGACTAAACTGACTATAGCTAGGTTAGTATCTTTTCTTTGTTTTGTTTTGTTTTGTGTGAGGAAGCAGGGTCTCATTATGTATCCCAGGCTTACCTTGGTCCTTCTACTTCTAGCCCCTAAGTGCTGGGATTATGAGTATGCACCATCACACCTGGTTTGCTTTTCTGGTTTGTTTGTTTTGAGACAAGTGTTTTGCTAAGTAGCTCAGGCTTTTCTCAAGCTTATAGCAATCCCTCTGCCTCAGCTTCCTAGAATCCTGTAGTTATAGACATTTGTCACCATACTGGACTGGGTTTTTGTTTGTTTTGTTGCATGGTTCAAGCTGCCCTCAAAGTTGCTATGTAGCATAGGCTAGCCCTGCAGTGGTGATCCTCCTGCCTTGGTCTCCTGAGTACTGGAATTATAGTTGGCGCCTCCAAGTTTAGCTGCAGGAGTCTTTGCTATAACTTTAACCAGCAAAAGAAATAAGAGGTTAAGTTAGTTTCTATATATTTTAAATTTTCCATAAACTCCATCAATTTGTAGTCAAAGCCATATTTTCTCAAGCTATATTTTAGTCTTTTTTTTTCCCCTCTCTTCTGGTCAATTTAGCAGAATCTGTACTCTGCTTACATTAAAAATATTCATTTAAAATTTATGGCATCATTTATAAAAAGGCCAGAGTAAGTCTTAGACTTCCAGGTTGAGATGCGTAAGTCCGAGGCTGGAGATGGCTCGGTGGTGCAAAGCACTCGCTGCACTTGCAGAGGACACAGGCCCAGTCTCAGCATCTGCGTAGGGGCGGTTCACAACTGCATAACTCCCGTGGGGATCCAACACAATTTCCCACCTCCACAGGGCCCTGCATCCACTTGGAGCAGACATACACTCAAGCACCATACATACACACAAATACTAAGAAAATAGAGATGGGATTTGGGTACTGAAATCACTCACTATTAAAAACAAAGGGCTGTTGGGGCTGGAGAGATAGCTCAGCAGGGAAGAGCACTGGCTATTCTTACAGAGGACCTGGCTTGGAATTCTAATACCTGCATGGTGGTTTTCTGACACCTTCTTCTGACCTCTGTGGCCATTGCATACACATGGTGCACAGACAATGCAAGACACATAAAATAAAAATTTTTAAAAGTCTTTTTTAAAAGAGATATTCAAATTGAATTTCTAGTGCAATTTCGTATGTAGCCCAGGATGGCCTCAGACTCATAAGAATCCTCCTGTCTCCGCTTCCCAAGTGTTAAGCTTAAATTCTTCAGAGACATACTGAATTTAGCATGACACTACACCGTATTCAAGCAAACCTTGTTGTTGTCTCGCCAAGTTCTTGCAGTGGTCCATATCTGTCAATGTACTTCTCACAAGTCCTTATGTGCGTCCTCATGTCACTGAGGCAAACCTACAAAAAGGCACATTCAAGATCAGACTCCTGTGGGAGAGGGCCTTTATGTGACCTAGCTCCATAACTTTCAAATCGGGGCAGTAATTAATTGGATTTATTCATGAATAGTCACAAAGTACAGGCATTATCAAGAATAATACTGAGTCCGATGAGAACGCCTTTTAATCCCAGCACTCAAGAGGCAGAGGCAGGCAGATCTCTGTGTTCACGGCCTGTGGATAGCCAGGGATACACAGAGAAACCCTGTTTCTAAAAACCAAAAAGTAATAGTAGTAGTAGTAGTAATAATAATAATAATAAATATATTGTGTTAAAATCTCCTAACACAATGTTAAGCTTTTAAATTTGTTCCTTCTAAAAAAGCATGCTGTTTTTTCTTTCTTTCTTTCTTTTTTTGTTTTTTGGGTTTTTTTTTTGAGATAGTATTTCTCTGTAGGTTTGGAGCATGTCCTGGAACTAGCTCTTGTAGACCAGGCTAGCCTTGAACTCACAGAGATCCACCTGCCTCTGCTTCCCAAGTGCTAAGATTAAAGGTGTGCGCCACCGCCGCCTGGTGCATGCTGTTTTTTTTTTTTTTAAAGCAAAATGATGTATAGTAACAAAGAATTTTTTGCATGCTGTTTTGTAAGTAGGTTTTGGATAAAAAGAAGACTAGATGAAGAGAAAGAGTGAGAATAAGAGAAGAAGAAAAACATTAACAAGAGATGAAAAGAAATGGAGATGGAGATCATCGAATGCACACGCTTTACAAGTGTCCATCACGAAGTAAAGGAAACCTCTCACACCTTAAGTGAAGTCATAAATGCCATCAATTCACCATATGGCCAAGAGTGTTGTGTGAATTCAGAATGCACAGTATGCTTAATGGTGCCATCAGGGCTAAGGACCACAGTTCTTGTAGCCCACCTTGATCAGTGCAGACAAACACTCAGGGGCTAGACAGATAAACAGTAACCCTGCACTCAGTTTCAGCAGAAACACTGATAAGATCTCCCGGTGGAGGAAGCTTCTTACAGCTGTAGCTAGGTGGCAGCCCACAGCCAGCCTCATTCTGCCCAAACTTCCTTTGAAAGTTCAGCTTCAAAGACTCTACCACGTGATGGAAATAGCCACAGTCACTTAACAAAAGACAGAAGTAAAGCAAGCTAGCGAGAACATGAAAACAGTGACAAAGAACCCATCAAAAACATAAAAAGGAGACTGATGAAGGTACTGATCTTAAAAAGATATTAAGATATAAAGGATTAAAGGTGTAAGCCCAGCAGTGGCGCACGCCTCTAATCGCAGTACTTGGAAGGCAAAGGTGAGTAGATCTTTCCGAGTTCCAGACCAGCCAGGGCTATACAATGAGACCCTATGTGAGAGGGGGGTGGGGAAGGGGAGGAGGAGGAGGAACAGAAGGAGGAAGGACGTGTTTATAACCTGTAGCATCTTCTTTGGGTGTGGCTGAGATAGTTCACTGAGTAAAGGTACCTGCTACTAAGCCTGACAACTGATTCTAGGCCCCCACAAGGGAGGAGAGAACCAGTTCCTACAAACTGTATTCTGGTTTCCACATGCACGCTGTGGCCCATGTATGCCTGTTGGTGCGCACACATGCTCTCGCTCTCCTCTTAACCAAGATAAAATTTAAGAATTCTATTTACATAGCTTCTCTTTATTTAGTTTAATCGTGTATAAGTATGTCTATACTTCTAAGCCAGGCATTCTGGCACACATTTTTAGTCCCAACACTTGAGAGGGAGAAGCAGGTAATCTCTGCCAACCTGATCCACACTGTGAGTCCCAGGCCATACAGGCATGCTGAGTGAGACTGGTCTCCAAAGAAACATAAAAACAGGAGAAGGAAGAAAGAAAGGAAGAAAGAGAAAGAATGGGAAGGAGGGATGGAAGGAAGGAGGAAGGAGGGAGGGAGGGAGTGAGGAAAAGGAAAAGGAAAGAAAAATCAGTGTGACAGTGGGTGTGGTGGTACACACATAATTCTCAAGGTTTGAAAGGAGGAGGATTTGAAGCAGGAGGATCACAAGTTTCAGGCTAGACCAGACTAAGACTCTGTTTCACAAAAAAATTCAGATTCT
The DNA here is from genome assembly GCF_037038515.1 of Microtus pennsylvanicus. Taxonomy (NCBI): domain Eukaryota; kingdom Metazoa; phylum Chordata; class Mammalia; order Rodentia; family Cricetidae; genus Microtus; species Microtus pennsylvanicus. The sequence goes on from NC_134582.1 coordinate 60,355,533, forward strand.
TTGTTCAAGAAAGACAAGCTTTCCTTAGAAAAATCATCAACCTGGGGATTGCACACTGACAAATAAACAGATTGTTAAATTTATAATCCAGAGATACAAACAACATTATGTAAGATGCCATCGAAGAGACGGTAGACAACGAGCCTCTTGCGTGTTCTAATGCTGCAGATAACCAAACAGAGGAAAATATGTGCAGACGACTATCTCAGAAGTTGTTTTGAGAGGAACTAAAAATACCAAGGCCAGGCTGCATGGAGAGGAGAGCAGGCCTCACAGTGAAGCATGCAAAGCTGAAACCTGTAACAGAAACAGGCAGCACTCCTGGACAGAACAGTCTAGAAAGCAAGAGAGGGCACAGAGTTCCTCATACATTAACCAAAATCCTGTGACCGATGGCTACCAGAGATGAGAATCAGGTGAGGGGTCCACCCAGGATAGACAACCAAAGTAAGGTTGTCTATGTGTGTCCCCTAACCCCCACACACATAAAATAAATAGATTAATAAGAACAGACAAATCATTTGTGTAAAACCAGAAACAGAGAATTAGTGTTGGATCTCAGGATGCTTGTCTCCAAAGGATATGTATAAATTCTGGCTAGGTGGTCATGATAGATTATTGAGCCTTATACTTAAAAATGTCTTTATTTTTTCCTTTTACTTTTGTTTTTTGTTTCTCAAGACAGGGTTTCTCTGTGTAACTGCTGTGGCTGTCCTGGAACTTGCTCTGTAGACCAGGCTGGCCTCGAACTCATGGAGATCCACCTGCCTCTGCTTCCGAAGAGCTACGCTTAAAGGTGTGTACCAACACGCCAATCTTATAAATGTCTTTTAATGCACCAAGGCCTTAGAGGGTAGGTGCTGGATGCTATGTTAGAGGAGGTGCCAAGCTCCCCTGTGTTCTTGCCTCAAGGGCCCTGGCAGTGGCTGACACGGGGAGTGTGACCATACAGCTCTCCAGGTATCAGGAAAGATGGTAACAGGAAGGGAGCCTAACAGGAGACAAGGGCCCTGAGAAAGGGGTGCAGGGAACCAAATCAAATCAATCACTCTCAGGAGCTAGGAAAATGAAAGGCCATTTAGCATCTTCCTGCTCCCTCAGTCAGAAGTAATTTCTTAAGGGGCAGATGAAGGAGGATGAAGTTCAGTTGGTTTCCAGGATCTCAGGCAAGGGGTGAGAATAACTGCTGAGGACTGGATTTTTTTTTTTTAATTTACTTATTATGTATAGTGTTCTGCCTGCATACATGCCTACTTGCCAAAAGAGGGCACCAGATTTCATCACAGGTGGTTGTGAGTCACCATGTGGGTGTTGGAGTTGAACTCAGGACGTCTGGACAAGCAGTCAGTGCTCTTAACCGCTGAGCCATCTCTCCAGCCTCTTTTCCCTTTTTTTCCCAGACAGGGTTTCTTCATGTAGCCTTGGCTGTCCTGAAACTTGCTCTGTAGCCCAGGCTGGCTTCTGCCTCCTGAGTGTGTCAGCACATCCTGGCGAGGACTGACTTTGTTTTGGGTATTTGTCCTTGTTCAGGTATGTGCATTGTTACAGTGTCCTGGCTGGACTAGAACTACTGCCGTGAACATGCAGCAGATCCTCCAGTTTCGGCCTCTGGTGTGCTGAGATTAAAGGCATGAATTTTTCGTATGTTTCTTTAAATTCCATCCAGGTTAAAAATATTTTATTTTTCAGCTCTGGATGGTGGTAAGAAAACAGACGAACGAAGTAAAAGTTCCAACTTTGAAAAAAAAATGTTTGCCAGGTGGTGGTGGTGCATGCTTTTAGTCTCAGCACTCGGGAGGCAGAGGCAGGCAGATCTCTGTGGGCTTGGGACCAACCTGGTCTACAGAGCTAGTTCCAAGACAGCCAAGACTACACTGAGAAACCCTGTCTTGAAACCCCCCTCCTCCTTACCAAGTATTTACAAGGCTGGTGGGGCAAGCCTGTAATACAAGCTACTACAGGGCTACAGAGTAAGTTCACAGCTGCACAGTTCACTTAATGACTCTGTCTCTATATCAAAGGTAAAAATGAGGGCTGGGGTAAACAGTCACCTAGCATGCAGGAAGCCTTGGGTTCCATCTCTCTGTGCTATATATACACCAAAATTAAAGGAGCTGATGTGGTGGGTATGCATGTAATCCTGACACTTCCACAGCAGAGGCAGGAGGATGGCAAGTTTAAGTTCGCCGTGGGTTACAGAATGAGATCCTGTTCCCAAAGTGGAGGAGCTGGAGAGACAGAGCAGGTGGAATGAAAACATCCCTGGAAAACTTTTCTTGTAATCATGAACGAGGGTTGTGTTACTCACCAGAGTCCCGCACTCAGCACAGTTCTGGTATTCTGACTTCATTCTCTTGGCTATGTCAGTTGCTGGCACTCCCTCCGAAGGAAGGTATGCTCGGCAGTATGGACATGTCCATTTATGATTTTTAATACTGGTCGCAATACAGGATCGGCAGAACCTACTCAAAACAGACAGAGGATGCATCAGGAGACACTGCTTAGCACTTGAGTTCACACTGCTCGTCCAGAGGACCTGATTCCATTCCCAGCACCCAAGTCTTCTGGCCTCCCAGGACACCTACACTCATGTGGGCACACACCCATTACAGACACAGACACACGACTGAAAATAAAATAGCTAGGCTTGGTAGTCCATGATTTTAATGCTAGCACTCAGGAGGCAGAGACAAACACTTCTGCGAGTTCAAGGCCAGCCTGGTCTACACAGCACGTTCCAGGTCAGCCAGAGTCATACAGTGAGACCCTGTCTCAAAAAAAGAAGGTGGGAGTACCTGGGCTTGTAAAGGCCACTCAGCTGCTCCCAGGGGAAAAGACCAGGAATCCAAGGTCTGCCTATGGCTCTGCACGGACACCCAAAACAGTCAATCCAGCTGGGCCTATCAATCACCTCGCACTGGCTGACTTTCTCAAGCCTTGATAAAAAGATGGGAGGAGTAACTATCTCCTTAATGGGAAACATTCTTTTCCTTCTCAGAAACCCCACCCTGGAAGTAGTCTCTTACGGGAGTCTCAACTTTTCTGATTACCCAGAAAAACGTTAACTTTTTTCCTTCCTTTTTTCCTTCCTTCCTTCCTTCCTTCCTTCCTTCCTTCCTTCCTTCCTTCCTCCCTCCCTCCCTCCCTCCCTTCCTTCCTTCCTTCCCTCCTCTCTCCCTAACTCTGGGCATACCCTCATTGATTGATACTCTGGTTTTCTCAGTCTCTGCTCCCGCCATGTGGCTGCTTGCTGAACATGCTGGACCCTAACTCAAAAGGCATGACTTTCTCCCCACATCTAAATCCTTTTATGAATGAGACGAAGAATCTGAAGAGGGAACCTCAGTTTTCTCACTAACATCTCTACCTCCTATAATCTACCTGGGGTTACAGGAATACATCACTAGGCCTGACTGAATGTAATTCTTGTTTTGTTTGTCCGTTTTTGAGAAAGGGTCTAACTGTGTAGTCTTGGTTGTTCTGGAACACACTATGTAGATGAGGCTGGCTCACAGATTCTGCTTCCTAAGTGCTAAGAGTATGGGCCACCATGCACAGCCTTCAAAGTATATTCTTTTAAGAGTATTCATTACAAATGGTTCAAACGTATTTGTTTATTTGTTTGTTTTTGAGACAGGGTTTCACTGTGAAGCCCTGGTTGTCCTGAAACTCACTTTGTAGACCAGACTGGCCTCAAACCACAGAGATCCACCTGCCTCTGCCTCTTGAGTGCTGGGATTAAAGGCGTGCACCACCAGTATCCTGTTATAAATGGTTCAAATGTCCAACTAAAAAAATTAACATGCCAACTACACTATAATTGGCTCCAACCTGAATTAATCTGCTTATGTGACTTGTGTACCAGAAGATAACCCTTACTCTACAGAAGTTGGAAATGAGACTCAGAAGTACTCAGTTTAATAAGACCTGAGGTTTTAAGTTGGGCATGGCGCCCAGCACTTGGGAGGCAGAGGCAGGCGGATCTCTGTGAGTTCGAGACCAGCCTGGTCTACAGAGCTAGTTCCAGGACAGGCTCCAAAGCTACAGAGAAACCCTGTATCGAAAAACCAAAAAAAAAAAAAAAAAAAGTTGGGCATGGTGGCACACATCTACAATCTTAGCACTTGGGAGTGGGAGGCAGGAATATTGGAAGTTCAAGGTCATCCCCAGCTTAATATCTAATGAGTCTAGTCTAGCCTCCAAATACAAAAAACAAACAAACTAAACTAAAAGGGGATAGAAAGAAGAGGAATGAAATAAAAACAGGGTACATCCTTTGTCATATTAGAAGGGCACAATTTAAATGAGCATCGTAACGCATCACTATAATCCCAGTACTGGGAGATCTAGGCAGAGGATTTCAGTCAACCTGGGCTACACATGAGAGTTCTAGGATAGCCCAAGCTACAATATAAGACCCTTTCCAGAAACCAAACAGAAAAACAGTGGTGCATGTCCAAAGAAACCTGGAGAACTGGGAATACTTTCCTAATGGAAACAAAACCAAAAACTACACCAGCTTGGGACCATTTTACCATTTTGCTGAATGAAGTTAGGGAAGGCAGCTAGGAATCCTAGGACATAATCTGAGCTAGGGAGGGAAGGAGGGAGAGAGAAAGGGAGGGAGGGAGAGGGGGCAGAAGTAAATGGGGACCAGCCTAAACTCAAGAGGAAGATCACACAAGTTCAAGGCCAGCCAGTTGCAGATCCGGAGGACCATTAAAAAATATGTTATTTTTAGTTGAACGTTTGAATCTCTTGCAATATGTACTTCAAGAATACACTTTCAGCTTTGGGGACCTCTCACAAAACATAAAACCAGGGCTAAAGCTGAGAGTCATAGAAAGGTATTTAGAATTAAGCAGGAGGTTTAACATTTCATAGGCTATTCTAGGCCCTAAAAAAGAAGCAACCACCTCATATGCTTTTAAGTTTATAATAAATTTATTCAAGACACTTTGGTGCCTTAGGCTGGGTGTGGAAAAACAAACTTGCAAACCTTATACTTGAAAAGTATAAGGAGGATCAGAAGACCAATGTGACCCTAAACAAGTTCAAGACCAGCTTCACCCACCTGAGATCTTGTCTCTAAAAACCAGGACCAGGTTAGGAATATGGCTCAGTGGGTAGAGTGCTTGCCTAGCACGTATACAGCCCCAGGACCCATACCCACCACAACGAGACATGGTTGAACATACCAGTAATCTCAGAAATCAGGAGGTGGAGGGAGGAGTTGTTCAGAGTCATCTTAGCTACATTAGTGAGTTTGATATAGGAGACCCTCACTCAAAAGCCAAGACATACTTGTGCCTTACAGCAGCATATGGCAGTTGACAGTGGCGAAGGGACAAGACAGGCAAAATAAAAGCCATGCCCCTGTGCAAGTGATCCCAAAGTTGATGGCAGAGGCAGATGGGGCTGATGGGGCTAGCCACAGGAGAGAATGACCACAAAGGACAGGAAGGGATTTCTCAGCTTAAGGAACTAATTGTTCAGATCTCCGTGTGGTGTTGTTACAGGCCATGAACAATTGCTGCAATTCATCAACCACACACACTGCATGAGTCACACTCTATCACCTCAGTAAAGCTGAGGAGCAAAACAAAAACGTCTCTGTGATGCCAGGGCAGTTACAGTAACACTGTGAGAAAGATCACAGGACCACTTCCAACACAGCCTCCCTTTTACACCACGGAGGACACAACTGCTCAGAACACGGTCAGAAAGTTGACATAACAATCAGGAGGAATTGCCCAATAGAGTCTTTTCTGGGAATTCCCAAAGTTCCCGGGAGTAAGCCCCAGGTGCCGCTGTGCAGGTCTATAATCCCAGCATTGGGAAGGTGAGGGTAGGAGGCCCACAGTTCAAGATCAACCCCAATGACAAAGAGTTGACCAGCCAGAACTCTACGTGAGAACTTGTCTCAAAGGGGGTGATTCTTTCTGCCCTGAAGAGTCCAAGGGGAGGAATGGACACTAAGGAAAGGAGATTTGCTCATCTGGCCTCTCCCATCAGGAGGCTATGCAATGAGCAATCGCAAAGGGAGGACCATCACAAAGACAATAGGCAGTTGGAAGATGAAAGTTGGACATGGATGGAAATCTCGCTCCACTCTAGCATGGTGGAACACTCCTTTAATCCTAGTACCCAGGAGGCAGAGGCTGGAGGATCCCTGTGAATTCAGGACCAGCCTTGTCTATGCCAACCATGACTACTACGTTGTGAGACCCCATGTCTCAAATAGCAACAGAAAAAAACAATTTGGCTCCTCTTTTTCAAAAACTGTGAATGTGGTCGGTGAAATACCCAGTCTATCACCAGTGGTTCTCCCACTGCCACGTGCAGACTCGGCACATGCACCCTTCCACATACACCCCACATAAGATAGACAAATGTAATTTTTAAATGAAAAAACAACAAAAGGAAATCTGAATGAATTACCAGGGCTTAGAAATGAGATTTAACAGGAGTCCAGTCTCGTGGCTCAGCGGTGTGGCTTGCCTTACTAGTCCCTGCCCCTACAGTGCCATCTCCCAGAAGGGCTGTGACTGAAGCCCTCCCTGAGGAGATGGCACTCCCCTTGCCTCCCCGTAGCACAGCAGGAGCAAACCAATAAGGAAACTCCATAACAACTCAACCAACTCTGAAACCAGCTGGAAACTGAATTACATCACTTCTATTTGTTACTTTACAAACCCCATTCTATTTCTCTAAATTAGCCAAATTCCCTGTGATAAACAGGCCAGCAGAGTGCTGGAAGGAACCAGGAAAACACAGCTAAGGACAATGGAGAGACGTATGTCCCAATCTCAGGGCAAAACTAAACTCTAAATGAATTGAAACAGGAAAGAGAAGCCCTGGGGACTCTCTTGGGGACAGGGCAGGGTTCTGGAAGAGGCTGCTGGCAGCATGTGGCAGGCCTAACCTTTTAAGTGAGACCTAACACAGAGCTTCACCACATTACAAAGTTGAGTTCAAACCTTGAGATGGCTAGTTTAATGGCTCACACCTGGAATCCCACCAGTTGGAGGCTGAAGCAGGAGGATTGCTTTAAGTTAAAGACTGGTCGAGGCTATGTAGTGTGTTCTAGGTCAGCCTGGGTTACAGTAAGAACCTGTCTAAACAGTGTTTAAAAACAAAAGACAAGCTGGCAAAGTAAGCATGAAAATGGAAATAGAATAACAGAATTAGAGCCATTATCCAAAGACAAGAGTCTACTATAGGGTAACACATACACACACACACACACACACACACACACACACACACACACTTTCCCTTCAACATACCATACAGCTCAGACTCAAGTACAGCTCCAGAGTACATTGTGTATATAGTGCTTGCCTAGTAGGAGCGAGAAACAGAGTTCAGTTCCCAGCACAGCAAAACAAAACAAAACAAAAACCAACAGCAATCCTATCCTGTCTAATATCACACACACACACACACACACACACACACACACATGGTTGGGTGACTTATGATATGGAAGGACATCAAATGGTACAAACTATGTTTTATTTTGGAGTCACTTATACTCGTTAACCCAACCAATATCCAACATTTAATTGCCAAACCTTCATGGAGGGGTGACTGTTGTAGGAGGACCACTCACTTGTTCCCCGCTGCTCAGCCCCGAAATAATCACACAGAAACTGTATTATTTAAATTATTGCTTGGCCCAAGGATCACCATGAGGCTGTGGGTTACTGGCAAAGTTTCAGCGACTGTCTCCTGCAGGGCTACATGGCTTCTCCTGACTCCGCCTCCTTTCTCTCAGCATTCTGTTTAGTTTTCCCCATCTACCTGCTCAGGCCCAAGACGGTTCCTTTATTCACCAATGGTGTTCACAACACACAGAGGGGAACCCCACATCAGGGGACATTGTGATTTTAAGAGGAGTGTTCATTTACTAGAACAATGGTTCTTAAGAACTTCCAGATTGCTGTGACACAAAGGACTTCACACATCACATCCTAACACACTCACCAGGTACACTGGCGTGTTCTTCTGGGGTATGGAGGTTTGTGTCTAATCAGGTTTATCTTAAAATCATTATAGACAAATCATAGATCATTGGAGCCGGGGTGTGGCTCAGTTGGTAGAGTCCTGGGTTCAATCCCCAATAACACCTCACAAACCCAAGTACATATGTCCCCGTCTGAGTCTCATGACCTAAACTTGTTTTGTTCAGATGAAGTCTGAAAGTCTGTGTGAGGCAGGTGAGGATTTCCAGGAAATTAGAGACTTTCTACCATACACTAATGTTAAAAATGGCAATGGTTTGGTCAAGAAAATAAAAATCAATCTAAGAAAAAAGCTTACCTGGACCCTCATTCACTTAGCTGTAACCAAAATAACTTCCTTACCCTTCTTTCCCCCAGGAATAAAGAGTTGTTCATTAATGTTCATGTTAAGTCTATAGAAGGAGCTGAGCACGGTGGCCCACTCCAGCAATCCCAGCATGCCCTCCTAGAGGGAGAGGAGAGCTCACAAAACTCAGGACACAAACAAAGTTAGAAGGGTCCATGAAGGCTCATCTTCATCGTCAGTTCAACTGTATTTGGAAGCATGCAGCACACACATTTCTGGAGAGGTTTCTGAAGAAGATCCAGTCAGAATCTGGGTGGCACTATCGCCACCAGACTGAATAAAAGGAGGGAAAGTATAAAGCTAGCGACTTCATAATTCATCTCCCTCAGCTTCCTAACTGTAGACAAAATATCATCAGGTGCCTTGTACTCTGCCCACCATGCCTTCCATATGCCCAAATAAATTCATTCTTTTATAAAATTCTTGGTCATGGTCACCATAGCAGCTAATGTGTATCCCCGGCCCCTGGGCAGGCACGTTACTCATCAGTGTTAGAATGCTCACAACAGTTGATTTCGCTGACACTGGGCACTGAACCTGGGCCTTGAACGCCAGACAAGAACTTTACCAAGGAACAACTGCCCCACATCTTTGATTTTTCTCTCTAACTGTAAATCAGGTTCCATTTTAGTTCAGTTCACAGTTTCTATTCAGTAATTCCCCCTTTCCCTAGTTCTCTGACAATATTAAAGCAAATATAAGAAATCCTCTCCTACTTTAAAAGCTTTTTGTGATATAACTGAACAATTTAAAATATAAAAACCAAAAAAAACCAAAAAACCCTTCCTTAAGTTGCTTCTCAGGCATTTTGTTACAGAAACAAGAAAGCTATCTAGGGGCTGGAGAGATAACACAGTGGTTAAGAGCACATCCTGCTCCCCTCATCCATGTCAGGGGTACACAAACACTGCAATCCCAGCCAGCCCTAGGAAATCAAGCTCCCTCTCTGGTCTCTGAAGGTACCTACACTAGCGTGCACCTACCCACAAATACACACCACACCACACACACATGCACACCACACACACATGCACACCACACTACACACACACACACCACACACACATGCACACCACACACACACACCTAAAAATAAACCTTTAATAATTGCTAGTGGAGAGAGGTGACTCTTGAGTGGAGGTACTTACAGATTGTCCAAGGAGCTGCAGGCTGAATGTAACAAGCACACAGAAACACACGTCCTCTAGATAGTTTCTCTAGGGACTCTCACTAACTGCTAATACATAAGCAGATAACGAAGACTATGTTACACAATAGGGTAAGATGGGGTCACTTTAAGTTAAGAAAGAAGTCTTTGAGTTGTTCATCTCCAAGAATGAAAGCTCTGTATTTGGGGGTGTAACTCAGCACTTGCCTCTTGACTCAAGGGCCCGAGTTTGATTCTTAGTCACGGGGAAGTGAAACCTCATCTGAGTCTGGTGTCATAGAGTATGCCCACAATCATAGCATTTAGGAGTCTGGGGCCAGAGAATCTCAAGTTCTAGGCTAGGTAGGGCGACATACAAGAACCATCCCAAAACCAAGCAACCAACCAAACAAAAACCAGCCAGGATGTGCTTACTCGAGAGAGCTGCCACCTTGGAGAAGCTTTGCTGCTACTTCATCACAAATGAACACTTTCATCCACTTTCCTCAGCAGCTTTTCCTTCCAGGAAAAGTGTGCACATCTATAGCTTTAAGCCATTGTCTCCACTGAGTTCGAGGGAGATACATCTCTTCCCATCCTATCCCACACCCCAGTCTTGGCTCTCTTAGGCCCATTCTCAACCTCTAGAGCAGTGGTTCTCAACCTTCCTAATTCTGCAACCCTTGGTGACTCCCCAGCAGTAAAATTATTTTTGTTGCTACTTCATAGCTGTGATTTTGCTACTGTTATAAATCATAATGTAAATATCTGTGTTTTCTGGTGGTCTTAGGCAAATGCTGTGAAATGAACATGACAACACCCAAAGGGGCCGTGACCCATAGGTTGAGAAACACTGTTCTAGATCTTGTAAGTTACCCTTTTAGCTTTCATCTACTTCCCCAAAATTACTCCCGATCTTTGAGAAAATTGTGTTTGCTTATTTGTTTGTGGTATTTGTTATTTTGGAGACAGTGTCTCCTTATGCAGTCCTAGCTGGCTAACACTTGATATTCAGGCTGGATTTAAACTTGTGACAGTCTTCAGCTTCTACATTTCAAATTCTGAGATTACAAGCATGCCCCACCAGAACCAGCTATAAGCAATTGCATTTTAAATTCTCTTCTTACCAGATTGTTAAATGCTCAGTAGGCCTGTGGTGGCTATTCTAGGTTGTCAAATTGACTACATCTGGAATTAACCAAAACCCCAAAATGGAGGGCACACCTATGAGGGATTTCATTTTTCTTAATTTGAAATAGGTAGATACACTTCTAATCTAGATCTTTAAGGTAGGACCTCTGATCCAGATCTTGTGGCAGGAAAATACATCTGATTTTGATCTGGGCCACACCTGCTGAGGACGTGGGAGACCAAAGCTTTTGCTCTTTGCCTGCTTGCCCTTGCCTTGCTAGCACATCCATTCCCTCACTGGCATTATAGCTGACTTCTTCAGGATTTTAGGGTAGACTGGAGACCATTTGAGACTTTCAGCCTTGTGGACTGAGCAACTACTGGATTCTTGGACCTTCCATTCACAGTCAGCCATTGTTGGATTAGCTGAATGGCAGCCTATAAGCCATTCTAATAAATCCCCTTTCTATATATAGAGAGAGTTCATTCTATAAGTTCTGTGACTCTAGAGAACCCCAAACAATACAAGGCTCTTTAATGAGTCCATTAAATCCTAGGAATTGTCGCTAACATCTTTCTCCTTTGTCTTCCATACCCAACTGGAAAACTAATTTTTCGGCTGTTTCTATTTGAGTGTGTGAAACTAAGGGATTGAATCCCAAACCTTGCGCATACCAGGCAAGAACCCTGCCACTGCAATATACCCTGTGCTGGTCTGAAGATGTCCCTTCTAGTTCTGGGCATGTAGACATTTGGTCCCTCGCTGGTGGTGATGTTTGGGAAGGTTGGGGGTTGCAGCTTTGATGGAGGAAGGATCCACCTGAGGCAGGCTTTGAGAATTTAAAGACTGAGCTCATTCTCCCTACTTCCTGTTTGTGTTCCAAGAGGTAAGCTCTCAGTTTCTAGCTGTCATGCCTCCACTCTGCCATCATGGAACTATAAGAAATTCCTTCTTTTATAGGTTGCCTTGGTCACAGTGTCTTAGCATAGTAACAACAAAGAGCTAATGTGTATGCCCAGCTCCTGGGCAGGCATGTCACTCATCAGTGTTAGAGCGCTCACAACAGTTGATTTTGCTGGCGCTGGTCACTGAGCCTGGGCCTTGCATGCCAGACAAGCGCTTTACCAAGGAACAACTGCCCCACATCTTTGATTTTTCTCTCTAACTGTAAATCAGGTTCCTTTTTAGTTCAGTTCACAGTTTCTATTCAGTAATTCCCTCTTTCCCTAGTTCTCTGACAATATTAAAGCAAAAGTAAAAAATCATTTTCTCCTACTCCATTTTAAAAACTATTATTATTATTTTTTTTTTCTTGAGACAAGGTTTCTTTGTAGCTTTGCTGCCTGTCCTGGAATAGTTCTTGTAGACCAGGCTGACCTCGAACTCACAGAGATCTGCCTACCTCTGCCTCCCAAGTACTGGGATTGAAGGTGTGCGCCACCACCACCCGGCTTTAAAACTATTTTTGTGATATGGATAATTAATATAAAATATAAAATACTGGATGTCACTACACAGTGAGTTCCAGGCCAGTCTGGGATATAGAATGAGATCTTGTTTCAGAAAGAGAGAGAGACTGAGTCCTACAGTTGTAGAAATTGTCCAAAGTATAAAACATTGGGCCATTAAGATGGCTCTGAAAAGAAAGGCATTTGTTAGTTTAATCCCCAGAGCCCACAAAGTAGAAGGGGAGAGAGAGGCATGAAGATCAGAAGTTCAAGGTCATCCTTGCTTCTAAAGTGAGTTTAATGCCAGCCTGAAAGAAAGAAGAAAAAAAACGAGAGAAATTTAATGACTAAAAATGGACAGTCATCCTTGACTACATGGTGAGTTCAGGAATACCTGGGACTCTGTCAAAATAAAGATGATGATGATCATACCTATGTATGGATGCGTTGCTTATAAAATGACTGAAACAAGTAGAAACCGCGTTTTGAGCCTTTTGCGTGTGGGACACTGGGATCCAGTACAGGGCTTGGCTTGTGCTATGCAAGTGCTCTACCGCTGCATCCACACTTCCAGCTCTCAGCCCTTCTTGCAGGCTTCTCTGAGTTTCACATGCCCACAAAATCACATTTCTCACCATTTTAAAAGGAAGAGACTGAGATTCTGAGATCCAGCCACTTGGTCAAAAGATGGCTCGCGGCTGTGCTGATTTCAGCCCCACTTTCAATCACGCTCAGCTGTGGCACAATTGTGTTCGTAAAGCATCATCTACACATCCATGCAGAGAACTGCTGTCACTATGCGTATTTGACTTGTCATACATTTATGAACTAAAATCAACAAAGCCAGTCCTGTTAGGAATCTAACCTCAATACGGGATATTGAAAACAAAGGGCTTCACTTGCGATTTTCTCATTTTCCAACCGACGTTGGACAGAAAAGAGGAATTCATTTAGAATGTGCAATTGGTGCTAACAACAGTCTCCAGTGTAGAAGGCCTTGCGTTAACATTTATAAAATGGAAGGGGCCCAAGTTGGCCAAAAGGAAGGACATGGAAATTCTGCCCCAGCCAGAACAATGGACATAGATTTGTCCAAACAAAGAACAGCAAAGGGAGGGAAGACAATTCATCCAGCCCTTGTTATGCTACTTTATGACTATTTTTCCAGGGGCCAGTTTCCTATTCACTTTAACAAAGAAAAAAAAGATGAAACAAAAATAAATGTAACATTTTGTAAGTTTATACTACCCTTTGGTAGAAACAAATAAATTATTGTGTTTAAAGTCCAACCCTTAAAAACAGTCTGGAGTCATCCGATTACAGCATCCGCTCTGCCCCTTCAGTGCTGTAGAAGGGATTTTCAACACTATTACACATCTTTGGTTCAACTGCAAAGCTTTAATAAAGTTTAAGTTAAAACTGTGGGGATCTAGCTCAGGGACAGAACACTCACTTAGTGATCTACAGGTCCCTGAATTCCACACACACACACAGTGGAAAAGGAGGAGCTGGCAGGCAGGGAGCTTTCTTGCCATGCAAGGATCCCCAGCCTGATACAAACTGGGCATGTGGTGTATGCAGGTCAGTGGTCCCAGCAGTTGGCCAGTGGACACAGGAGGTTCAAGGCCAAGGCTGGGCGAGTGTGGCAGCACCCAAGAGGCAGAGGTCATCAGATCTCTGAGTTAGAGGTCGGCCTGTCTACAAAAGCGATATCAAGGCCAGCCAAGGCTAAATAGATTCTCAAAACAAAACAAAAACCAAAAAAGTTCAAGGTTATCCTCACATCCTCAGCTACTTAGTAAGTCTGAAGCTAGACTATTCTACATGAGACCCAAACTCACCTCTGAGCCTCCCAAAGGAAAACAAATAGGTCTTTAAAAATGTAGTTCTCTTTAGGCTATTGTTCTGACCTAATAACACCTTTCATGACATTACACAACAGAACCTTGGCTCTTAAACCGTCCACTTGGCCTTTGGATGGTATGTCAAAGAGCTATGTTAAGAAAGCTAGGAAACATCACTAATTGGAAAAGACGTTTAAAATGTAAGCCTTTAGTTTAAAGTACAAAGCTGGAAAAAAAAAATAGGTCCTGAGAATAAACCACAAAGTAGAGCCCAGAGCACTCTTGATTTAAACACTGTGTGACTGGCACACACTTCTCCCTGGCTCACGGTGGGCACCTGGGCTTCCTGGCTCTCCGTAGTTGTCAAGCCTCACTCAAGTGCTATTAAGAAGCACAGTCGTGCACATGCATTTTTAATATACAGGATTTGGTTTGTTTTTGTGGGTCAGCTGAATGTCCACACCAACAAACAGTGTTTTTGTTCTGTTGCTTTATCTCAGTGTAGTTAGTTTCGTAGAGTTGACGGTGCTGTGGGCTTTAATTTCGACCTATGACACACACACAACTCAGACCCACATTACCACGAAAAAAAAACTGCCTAAAAAATGGCTAACACACATGCACACATCGAAGGCCTCTGGTTTATTCGAACATCCCCTAAGAGCATACCCATTAGGGTTGAGGCTTCATTTTTAAAGCCTTAGGAACTACCACTGCTTTGCAACATAGTGAGTTTTCACGACATGACACAAGATTTTGAAAAACACGCTCTATACTTTCAGTTCGGTCTATACTTTCAGTTCTGGGAGGAGCCGGTGCCTCTGGCAGGTAGCACACAGCATCCAGTCACTTTGCAGTTGAATTTTAAATGAGTGAATATACTGGCGGGGAGCAAACGTCTGAGAGACCTTTGGCAATATGAAGGTCATATTAACGACCTACGACCTTCCACCTTCGAGGGGGTCGGCGTCTGTGTGTGTTGGGAAAAGGACGCGGGGTGGGAATTGAAAGAGTTCGTACTGATCCTCTACAGCACAAGAGATAAGCTTCTGAAGGTTCTGGAACATGTACAAAGCTCCAGCAAAACAAAACCCACCCAGGTTCTCAGGAGAGTAGGAAGCACACCCGAATTCACTCAAAATCAGGGGGACCTGTTCATGGTGGAAGCCCCCTACCATACAGCCCCATGAGACTTAGCTCTTGCAATCCTTGTGTAAGTGCGCCCCTAACCAGCCCTGTGTCAGTTTCCCCAATAGTCGCTGCTTCTACTCCCACCCACTTTCTGCCCCTCCGTTCCCCCACCTCGCCCCCCTCCGCCTCCCGCATCCTTCCCCGCTGGGTGGGCGCGCCACTCAAGCTCCCAAACACTCACACGTGGCCACAGCGGGTCCGGACAGGCTGATGTAGCACCTCCAGGCACACTGAACAGTCGAAGGAGGTGATGGGCAACTCGGGGTCCCGGCTGCGCTCCAGGGACCTCGGGGCGGCGGAGGCGGGCGCGGACTTGGAGCTGTCGCTGCTCAGCAGGGAGCCCATCGCTGCGCGCCAGCACCGCAGGCTGCCAGGAGCTGGGTGCGGGCTGCGGGCTGGGCGGCGGCGGGGGGGGGGGGGGGGGTTAGTTGTCCCTCCCGGGAGGAAGGAAGTCCCGGCCCAGCCGGGATCGCCGCCTCCTGGCTCGGCCAGCAGCGTCGCGGGGCCTCTCGGTGGAGCGCAAGCGGAGCGCGCGGCTGCCGCTTGCAAACGCTCTTCCGCGAGCGACCAGGCGCTGCAGAGGCTCGAGGTCCCTGGAGAGTGAAACCTGAACCTTCCACCCGGCGACCGCACTAAGAGTTCTGCAAAGTACAGTTTGAGAACACCCACTGGAGACGGGATGACTCTATCTGGCCTCCAAGTTGGTATCTTAATAAGCCTCAGAGCCGACCTATGACCATTTCGGTGATTGACTCAATACTTCAATCAGGGTGAGATGATAGCCCGGGGCAGTGGAAAGTTTCCTGCTCCAGAGTGCCACTTGGTGACTTAACAAATACAAAGCCAACAGTCTGTTGTTAGCTGTGAGTTCGAGGCCAGCCTGGGCTGCATTTGAACACGGCTGTGTTTCAAAAACACAAAAAAGCCAGACAGACATCGTGGTTTATGCCTTAAATTTCAGCACGCAGGACACTCAGGAAAGAGGATTATCCAAAGTTTCAGGGCAGCACTGGGCTATACAGTGAATTCCAGAACATTCAGGGCTATGGAATGAGTCCATCTCAAGAAAACACCATCGTTTTAGATGTAGTTTAGTGGTGGTGTGCTTGTCCACGCTGGATGAGGTCTGGGTTTGGTCCCCAGTACTGATGTAAATGAAAAAGTGAAGGATACACTAAAGCTTGTACCTGCCTGTGGTGGTCACGCCTGTAGTAACAGTGCCTGGGAGGCCGAGAAGGGAGGGAAACATAAGTTGGAGAGTTATATATTAAATGCAATTGCATGGACAAATATACAGTATGCTATGGACTATAGAAAATATTACAAAATATGTAATGTATTAAAATTTCTGGTCTTCATCCAGTTTCTTCCAGTCTTTATGTTTTCCATTTGTTTTTGAGACTTTTAATTTTATTTTTTCTTTCTTCTCAAGACAGGGTCTCTTTGGATAGTCTGGCTGTCCTGAAACTTGCTTTGTAGACCATGCTGGCCTCAAACTCAAGGAGCTGCCTGCATCTGCTGGAATCAAAGGCATATACCACCATGCCCAGCTGACACTTTTAATTTTATTTGATGTTGCTTAATTGATGCTGGGCCTTCTCTCTCAGGCAGACATTAAGCTGGGACTTTCTTTTTAGTTAGTTTTTGGTAAGTTTTTTTTTTTGGCTTAGTTTTTGATTTTGGTTGTTGCTGTTTTGAAAATGGGTCTTACAATGTAGCAATAGCTGGCCTAGAGCTCAGACTGGCCCTGAGTTCCCAGAGATCTACCTGCCTCTTCCTCCCGAATACTGGAATTAAAGGAAAGCACCAATGTAGGCAGCCACTCTCAAATAAACACAGAGACTTATATTATTCATAAATGCTTGGCCAATAGCTTAGGCTTATTACTAACTAGCTTTTCATTTAAGTTAGCCCATATTTCTTATTTACACTCTGCCACGTGGCAGTACCTTTATTATTATATCCTGTTCCTTTTGTGTCTGGCTGGCAACTCCATACTTTGCCCTTCTTCCTCCCCACATTCTCCTAGTCTGGCTCTCCTGCCTAACATTATTCTGTTCATCTATTGGCCAGTCAGTGTCTTTATTAAACCAATCACAGCAACATATATTCAAACACTGTAAAGGAATATTCCACAGCATAACCAACATGCCTGGCCTAGCCATAAGCTAATGAATAGGTTTACACTATCAAGTGAAGGAGCAGAATAAACTTTATTTTAAGAAAGAACTCCATTTTAGACAGGACCTACTAAGGAGGTGAATGCAGCCCAGCAAAGTCATAAATATTCCCAAGAAACTGTGCCAGCCCTGGTCAAAGTGACCCACCAGGTAGGTATCTGATTAACCACTGTTTTGAAATTCCCCTAGACCCCAACCAACGAATTTGTAAACTTTTACCCAATCCTGAAACGTCAAGGCTTGTGCCACCCTAACTGTGGTTTTCCCCTCTAAAATCCCCTTACCTTGAAGCCTTGAGGCCCGTTCTCCCCCATCTGCTGTGGCGGTGTGTTGGATTACAGTCTGAGGTAGCTAACTTGTAATCAATAAATCCCAGTGTATTTGCATCCAATACCAGTTCTGTTGTGGTCTTGTTTGGGGATTCCGTGACATGGGCATAACACAAGTTATGTATTCTCTCCTTTAGACCAGGCCTGAAATCCAATCAAAAATCAGTTGGTTAATCCCAGAACAGCCATGCCACTATTACAACAGTGATAGGCAATCTTCGCAGGTAGAATTTTGGTTAGAAGTCAATGGATGCCATGATCAGTAGAACCAACCAGGTAGAGTTAAGCTATGCTCTGTCTCTGGCTTTACCCATTCTGCAGGTATTTAATGAGGGAGCCTGCTTTGTGTCAAATATATCACTAGTCTCTGGGGCAGGATAAGGAGTGTTCTGTTAGTTAGTTAGCATTAGCTGCCAACATGACCCCGTCTAGAAAGTAACTGAGAGATTGTCTTTATCAGTTTGGTATCTGGGCTTGTGTGTGACAATGAGAAGTTGTCTTGGTTGTTTATTGATGTAGGAGAGCACAGCCCATGGCAGGCAGCACCTCTCTCCAAGCAGGTGGTCCTGGGCTATATCAGGAAGTGACCTAAGCATGAGCTTGGAAGAGAGCCAGAAAACAGTGGTCCCTGACTTCCCTCAACAATGGACTGTGACCTGGAGGTGAAGCCTAGTAAATTTCCCCTCCATAGGTTGCTTTAGTTAGAATGTTTTCTCCCAGCGACAAGAAGGAAACTAGGATAACTAAGGAGTGGGCAGCTGCTGGTTCTGGCCACCGAGCCTCTTCCCCTTCACTGTCCTCCTCTTTGGGTGGATTCTTCGCCTCACCTCTGAATTTAAGAGACACTTTTGGCTGGTTACTGTGGACTGCGGTGGTAAAGGCAATGCAGTGTGTGTCTATGTACGGGACTTTGGAGTGTTGTCCCCTTCCACGGAGTCCCCAGCTTTCCAGCACCTCCCTCATAGCCGATGCACTTCCTCTCTATCTCCTGCCTTTGCAGCCCACATTTTACCAACGCTTCCTTTTTCTCTTGCATAATCTATTCAGTTAATCCTGTGGTTCACACCAAAGTTGACAGCTTTTTCCTGTCCTCAAGGCTTTCATTTCTGATACATAAGCTGCCTAAGAGAATAACATCTTAGCTGGGCGGTGCATGCACACCTTTAGTTCCAGCACTCAGGAGGCAGATCTCTGTAAGCGTGGCCAGTCTGGTCTACAGCAGGGGATACAGAGAAACCCTGTCTTGAAACAGCCCCCTCCCCCAAAATTAAAGAAAACCTTCATAATACAGTATATCATCAGTGACCAGAATCTATGAAATGAATGAGGATGCTGACATCACCCAGAGTGTAAAAGGAAGGTGAGCACAAGAAAGAACACTCTGGAAATGTGTTCTTTTTAGGGATGTGGCTCAGTTGGTAGAGCCACAAGGAACTCTGAGTTCCATCTCCGGCACGACAGAAACTGAGTGTGGCAGTGCACACCTGTAACCCCAGCTTGGGGAGGTGGAGGCAGGAGGATCAAAAATTCAAGGTCTTTCTCAGCTATGTAGCAAATTTGAGGCCTGCCTGCGTGACACACCTCTAGGCCTATCTTAAAAAATTACAAATGCCAGCATGGTATTGAAGGCCTTTAACCCCAGCATTTTGTAGACAGAGGCAGGTGGATTTCTGTAAGTTTGAGGATAGCCTTGTCTATATACCAAGTTCCAGAACAAACAGGGTTACATAGACAAACCCTGTCTCAAAAAGAAAAATAGAAAATAAAAAAGGAAGAAAAGATCAAAATAGAAAACAGCATTTCATGGTTAGTCATGATGGAGCACACTTAATCTCAGCACTCAGGGGACAGAGGTAGGAAGTTCTCTCGGAATAGAGGCCTGTCTACATAGGGAGTTTCAGGACAACCAGGGCTATACAGTGAGTCTTCTAGGAAGAGGAGGAGGAGGAAGATATTCTCAATTCAAATGAAGGAAAATCAAAGCACTCCAGACAGACGGGGATGACTATAATGTGGTAGGCAGAGACAAGGGGGCAGGAAGCCCCAAGCTCTGGTTCAGAAAGCTGCATTCAGATCCCTGCTGCTAGAATTTTCAGCACACAGCACCCATCACAGAGGAAACTAGAGACCAGGAGGTGTGAACATGAAAATGGCCCTGGTTAGGTATTTTCAGTTGGCTTTATAGAATCAATTGAGCAAGTCAGTGGCATGGCCACACAGACAGTTTTGTCAAGTCATTCTGTCCTCAGAGTGTCTTGCATCAGACTCACCTGAAAGCCTGTTGAAACCGTTCAATGCCAAGATATCAAATTTCAGTGTCTGGGTGAGTTATGAAAGCTGCACTTTAGCTGGGTGTGGGGTGCCCTCAGGAAGCAAGCACAGGAATATCACTGAGTATATGATGAGGCCAGCTTGGGGTACACAGAAAGACCTCAGAAAGGTAAAGGAAACACTAGCAAATCAAAACTAAAACCAAACCAAACCAGACAACCAACCAGACAAAATCCTTAAAGTCCCCAGCTGGCTAGCATGCAGGGCTCAGTAGACCATTCCTTGAGAAACAGTTCAGTGGCTTCCCCCGCAGCAGCCTCTGTAAGTCACTGCAGCAATAGCAGACCTGTCAGGTGGTGGAGAGGTGCCTGCTTTTATTCTGACACCACTGGGTGACTTCATGCTGGCTAGTCACTCAGGCCCTGAAACAAGGGCATCTACAGGCTATGGTGATTACTTAGTAAATTCTCACCTGTAAGTCCTACTGGGTGGGCATAATAATAATTGAAGCATCTGAGATGTGATCTTGAGCAGTATATAGCACCTTCACAATGATAAAATGAAAAATCATTTTCTTCTTTAGGCAATACTCGGGGATGGAAACGAGGGCCACACATGCTAGCCATATGCTCTGTACTAAGTTGTCTTCAGAGTTCCATTTATTATTATTAGTTACTTTTACAGTTGTTTATTTTTTAAATGTCTACTTGTCAGCGGCGAGGTGCTCACGTGCCATGGTGTGCATGTGGAGGTCAGAGAACAACTCGTGGGAGTCAGTTCTCTCTTTCCACTTAGACTGGCAGCAAGCTCCTTTCCCACTTAACTATCTCGCTGGCTCCATTGCGTTCTTCTCAAAGCAAAAAGGACATCATCCTAAATGCCATTCTACCAAAGGACTTGTGTGTGCATCCAGGTAAATCAACCAAGGACCTGGATTTTCTGCCTTAATTTGGATCACTGGTTTTTCAGACTTAAGTGTTGCCCTTCGTCTTTCTGCTAGCCAATCTTACCATCTTTAATTCCTAAGTATCAGATGGTGCATGCATGGTAGGCAGGTATCTCCATGCCATTCCGACCAATGAATTCTTCATCTGCTGTAGGTAGTCCCAGTACAACATAGCCCCAAAATCAGCTGTTTTACTTTAGTGATGACTCACAGAAGACTATGTAGGTGTCAGTGGGAAATTCTTCCTGGGTAACTCCCAGGCCTGCATTTCTTTCACATTTGGGGTGTTCTACTTCAATTAGCATGAAATCACAACAGGTACAGAATGGAAAAGGTCCAAAGGAGCACCTGATCCAACCCTCCCATTTCCCAGGAAGTAAACTAATTCCCAGTTGGGCAAAAGCATTCACTCTGCCTCTTTCAATGTTTCAGATAGTCACATCTGAAATACAAAAGAAGTCTTTGGGCCAGGAGTGCAGTTCAGAGGTAAAACTTGCTCAGCATGAGCAAGCCCTGGGTTCTACCTCCAGCACCACAAACATGAACACTTAGCTAGTAACACAGTTTTGAGGGGTAGAGGAACCTTTAAGACGTGAGACTTGGATACCAGGGTGGGTGTTTAAGGGGTTTATCCTGGCCCTGCTTGCTGTCTTGTTTTCTGTTGCCTGGTCTGTCACCATGTGAGGAAATTCCGTACACGTTCCTAGTGCCATGCAGCCACCATGCCTTCTCTCACGAGGGACTGAAGTTCTGAGCCTACCTGAGTCTTTGCTTCTCATGACGTGGTTTCTGTCATATATTTTGTATCAGGGTTGAGAAAAGCAGCAGATCCAGAACTGCTCAGAGCCAATGTTATCCCTCCCTTGTAAATGGGCCAATACTTGGAAATAATAAGGCATAGCTGGGTGTGGTGGTGCACTCCTTAATCCCAGCACCTGAGAGGCAGAGGCAAGATTATCTCCATGAGTTCAAATCCAAACTGGTCTACATATGGAGCTTCAGGACAGTTAGGGCTACATAAGAGAGACCCTGTCTTAAAAACAAAAATAGCAACACCATAGAAACCTAAAAGCAACACTATCTATTAGTCCATGACTCACCACATGCAAGAGCTTTTATGATTTTGCCAGACGGCCTCACACGACATAAACAATTTCCTACTTGATATTTGCCTACCATGTACACTTGTCCTATATCACCAAAGGATGTCAGTGCTTCAGGTGTCCACTTCAAAACAGAGTAAATGTTGGTGGGCAAGGTGGCTCAGCAGGTAAAGGGGCTTGCTGCCACACCTAACAATCTGGGTTCATCTTCAGGACCCGCATGGTGGAAGGAGAGAACACTTCAGAAAGTGTCCAGTGACCTCTACCAGTGTGTCAGGGTGTGTCTGTGTGTCTGTGTATGAGCTGTGGTTGTATCTTGTACTAGCAATATATGAATGTAACTTAGGTAAATCTTATCTTTCACCTGGGTAAGTGAAGCTATCTTTTTTTGTAGGTATGTCCTACACGTGTATATAAATCTGCCTCAAGTTAGAAGGCTTCTTTCAGTTAACTGGCAAGACTGGGATCCCTTTGGCCATTGCCTACTCTCATACCTTATTACTCTGTTAAATGCTGTCTATATTCTACACCTATATTCTATGTCTATATTCTACATTTCTCAATTAAGAAATGGTAGGCAACAATGAAAATACAAACCAGTGCTGAACATAGTGGCAAACATCTATAATCTTAGCAAGGCAAAAGGAGCAAGAATTTGAGGTTAGCCTGGACTCCATAGTGAGTTCAAGGCTAGCTATAAGTGGAAACTCTGTCTCAAATATCAACAACAAACGAGTACACTAATACTAGTTTAGATGACTACATAGGCCATGTAAATATTATTATAATTAATATATAAGCGTGTGTATGTCTGTATTATAAAAATTAAGCTGTACATGATGTCTGATAACTGCCGTGAGTGTGACTGGCTGTAGGCTAACCACAGAAACACATGTCTGGGTGAAGGATACTTCCAGAAAGGGCTAACGGAATAGGGAAGACAGCCTGAATGTGAGTGGACTGCCGAAGAAAGAGAAAGTGAGACGAGCACCACATTGGTCTCTCTCTGCTTCCTGACTGTGGATGCAATGTGATGAGCTGCTGCTCATCCCTGCCGCCGAGCTTTCCCCACAGGGACAGGCTGTGCTCTCAAAATTGCGAGCCAAATAAACCAAACCCTTCCTTCCTTAAGTTGTGTTTGTCATGTGTAAGTACAAGCACATTTAACACACACACACATGCAATGTTTATAGCGTGCATCTTTTTCATTCCCACTTTCCACATAGTCAGGCTCAGAGAGTTTACACAACCTAGCAACCCCTACATGACAGGATAGTGTTCGGCAGTGCTGAGATGGAACTCAGGGCTTCTTCTGACAAACAAGCCTTCAGCCACCGATTGCTATGCCTGGACTAGAGCAAAGGTCCTATGTGTGATGCTTAGTCAGTGATTCTGCCTCTCATCATGTCATGAAAATATAGACAGGACTGGGCGTGTTCTATTTCTGTGCTGTGTTTCCTTTAATGTATTGGTACTGGCTGGTTTTGTGTGTCAACTTGACACAAGCTAGAGTCATCAGAGAGGATGGAGCCTCAGTTGAAGAAATGCCTCCATGAGATCCACTTGCAGGCATTTCTCAATTAGTGATCAGCGAGGGAGGGCTTAGCCCACAGTGGGTGGTGCTATCCCTGAGCTGGTGGTCCTGGGTTCTATAAAGCAGCAGGCTGAGAGAGCCCAGAGAAAGAGGCCAGTGAGCAGCTCCCCTCCATGGCCTCTGCATCAGCTCCTGCCTCCAAGATCCTGCTCTATTTGAGTTTCTGCCCAGACTTCCTTCAGTGATGAACAGCAATGCTAAAATGTAAGCCAAAAATCCCTTTCCTTCCCAACTTGCTTTTTGGTCACGGTGTTTCATTACAGCAATAGAAATCTTAATTAAGATAGTATCAAGATTTAAAGTCTGAATTCATAAATCCCTGAAATAATACGAAGTACAGTGAAAATGGGAAAACTTTATGTCTTTAAGGCACAGCCTTAAGATCTCAGAGCAGAGCCTCAGGATAAGGCATCATCCACATAGTGTTGTTCCCACACCACAAAAAGTCAGAGTAATTCAAGTATCTCCAGAAAAAAGCATGTATGAACTTTATTATCCCATTTCACAAATGGAAAACTGAAGGGTATAAATAGATGTGGGGCACTTTATTTATAGTCTGTGCCCCCATAATTAGAAACACAGGGCAGCTGAGAAACAGATGCATGGGAAGCATGGCAGCAGTTAAATGTTAATGACCTAAAGCTGGCAAGAGCAAATGATATATGCATTTTAGGAACCTCTGGGAAAGACAGAGCTAAGAGCTGTTTTTAAAATACAGCATTTCCCTAGCTCTCTCCTTGAGACAATGACTGACTCAGTAGCAAGGATGGGGCAGGCAGAGGCATTGAGAGCAGATTTCTTGTAGTTGAGGATGGTCTTGAACTTCTGCTCCTCTTGCTTCTGAGTGCTGGACTGATGATATGTGCCACATTGTCACTTTTAAAATCACCTCAAATTTCAAATTGCTTGTACCGTATGAAACACGGGTTGTATTAAGCTCAGGTGTGGAAAGAAACCAGAAAATAAGGTACTTTCTTAAAAAGAAAAAGAAAAAAAAAAGGCAAAACACTATTTGGTTTTGGCTTTTTTCTGTCCTATTATCCTTCGGCCATCAGAGGAGAGTGGGACAGCATGGAGACAGTGGGGAGCCATGCTCCACCTAGTGATTATAGACCATGAACTCCTGGACTAGGCTACATCTCTAGATACCATGATGGGCTCACACCCATCGTGTGTGAACTTGCTAGTGTAAGCATCTTGGAAGCTGAGAAAAGTCATCCCCTACCCCTTTACAGTAGGCAGCAGATGCTGCTGCAAGAGAATTCATAGATCAGTGGGCAGCAGAACTATATTCTTAATTTGAGGACATTAAAAGAAAAACATTAAACCAAGTATGGCAGTACTCAGAAGACAAAGGAAGGAAGACTAGAAACTAAAGGTCATCTTTGGCTACATAGTGATCTCCAGGGCAGACTTGGCTATATGAAATGCCCCCCTCAAAAAATATGCATTTTCTCCCTTCAGTACAAAATATCAAGATAACACATCATCACTAGTAATAAAAAACTCATTAAAACAATAATATGAGTATATAAAAGGTCATATGACAAGAACTAGCTTATATTTATCCATAAATTCTTCAAGGCATTAGGTAATTAGACCCAGCAGGATCAAAATATGCCATAATTGCTTTTTAGTCTGTCTAGCTTGAATGCATTGCATTAGCCTGTTTTCTTCTTCTGTTGACCCTGATGTAAAACTGGCTGCCCTTCTGTCATATGAGCCAGCAGCTATGGAAATGCCAGTGCTGCCGCAGTGAACAGACTGGTGAAGAGAAACAGCAGCGCGACCTGTCAAACGGGGTACTATTACATGTTTATATCTGAGCCTCATCTAAGACCATTCTACGGAATTCAAGCAGCACTACACAAAGAAATGGCAAAGGTCTGAAGAGGGCGCATGTCAATACACCCAAAGCTTTAGAGGCTGAGGCAGGGGAATCAGAAGTTTGGGTTTGGTCCAGGACACTTAAATCTGAGGCAAACCTGAGATATGCATTGAGACCTTTTACCTCAAAAAAACAGAAATAAATGGGATAGAGTGGCACACACCTTAATTTCAGCATTCACACTTGAGGGGCAGGAAAAGGGAGATCTTTATGAGTTTGGGGCTAGCTTGGTCTATATAACAAGTTCCCTACCTAGTGACACCCTGTCTCAAAAGACCAATAACAAAACCCCAAACCCAACAACAACAAGCCAAATGAAACAAGACAAAATAGAAACTAAATACCAGCCCTTGTCACCAAGCCTGATGACCTCAGTTGAATCCCCGGGTCTCACATGTTAGAAGAACTGACTTTTGCAAGTCGTCCTTCCTCCCCCGCTTTCATAAATGTAATTTTTAAGACCTCCACAACTAAAACCCAACTAGCCAACTCCAAACCATGCAATCAAAGTGAAAACAAGCCCCCAAAATACCAGAACCTTACACATATCTAGCAAGCATTCTACCAGAGCTACATGCCTAGCAAAACAGAACCACTAGGCTACTAACACATATACAATCTGAGGAATAATGTCTTTTCCCCTAATATGTAGACAGGACTAAGTTGCTCATGCTGGGCTCAGATAGGGCTCAGACACTTGGTGATCTTCCCTTGGCCTCCTGAGTGCCAGGACTTACAGGCCAGCCACTGTAATATATAATGGCTTTTTATATGGCATGGCAGTGGCCATTTCCTGCTTATCTCTGTGTTGTCACAATGAATATGGAAAAAGCAGGTGCTTCTCGGTCAGCTGTGGCAGAGAGGAGAGACTCAGCATTTCCTTTACTCAAGGCTCTTAGCCCCTCCCTCAGGAAGGACAGAGGGAAATCAATGCCAGAAGGCTCTGGAGGGGATGTTGCTAATGGTTCTGCTGTAGTCAGATCTGCGAGCAGATTCCTCTGCAGGGAATCAATACAAACATCTTGCAGCAAAGCAGACTGCAGATAAGAAACCATATACATCCATCAAAGAAAATAGCTGATGTCCTCAGAGCCCTAGCCAGACTGCTTCTCCTGGGTACTTGTGACTGATAACTTGGTTCAGACAAAACAGAAAAAATGTCCAGCCCTCTCCATTTTCAGCCTGCTGTTAAAGTTGTATTTGGTAGAATGCCTGCCTACCATGAGGCCCTGGGTTCATCCCCAGAGTACAGGCAGAAACAGGCAGGCAGTCCTTGTCTGCTGTCCCAGCACTATGAAGGTGACTGCAGGAAAACAAAGATCATCTCCAACTATAGGAGGCCAAACTGGGTTGCGTGAGACATGTTTCCCCCCAAAACAAGTCAACTGTATTTGAATTTTATCGTGGTGCTGGGGACTGAAGCTATTTACTTCTGTGTTTGAGGCAAGGTCTCATGCATACTCCAGTCTAACTGGAAACTTACTATGTAGCTCCATTGTGACAATGAGCCTGCCTAAGCTTACAGAGTCCTGGAATTGCAAGCGTGCACTACCACGTCCCTCTCAGTTTTTCTGCTTGTTTGTTTGTTTTGATTGTGTGTGTGTGTGTGTGGGGGTGTCTCACGTAGCAGTGGTTGGCTTCTCAAATTCACTGAAGCTGGGATTAATTTTCTGATCATTATGCTTTGACTGCTACCACCCCTGGCTTACAGGTAAGAGCCACCGTACCCTAATTTATGCAGTGCTGGGGATTAAATCCAGGGCCTTGTGCATCCTACCTAAGCCTCATCCCCAGCCTGTCTATAATTCTTTTAAATATTTCATCCATTTAAAGAAGATTCACAAATAATATCAGCTACCTTTTACTTTACTTTCCCCTTCCTTCCTTTATTTATTTTTATATTTATTTATTTATTTATTTATTTATTTATTTATTTTTGAGACAAGGTTTCTCTATGTATCCTTGACTGTCTGGAACTAGCTCTGTAGACAAGGCTGGCCTTGTACTCACAGAGATCCACCTGCCTCTGCCTCCTGAATGTTAGAATTAAAGCCTTGTGCCACCACTGCCCAGCAATATTAGCTACTTTTAATTTACATTAATTTTCTTAGTTATTGCGTGTGTAGGGGAGCACACTTGTGGAGGTCAGGGGACAGTGTGCAGGAGTTGGTTCTCTCCCTCCACCATGCTCGTCCTGGTCATCAGACTTAGTATCAGGTCATTTAGGTCTCTGTATGCCACCCCTCAGGATTATTTATAGGGTGTTTGCTATGCTGAGCATATTGTATAGGTAACTGGTCTTGCCTCTCGCTGTCAGACAGTGCAGCCAGCCCCATTTGAACTCAGATAACCAGCACAAGGAATGAAGCTGATAAGCTCACATCCCAGATGTAAACTTAGGTTTCTGTGATTACAGTTTCAATTTGTTAGCTTCTGCACTCTAGTTTCTGTTTGAAAACACAAAGTTTAAGGGGAATAACTTCCTAAGTACTCACATGACTGTGAAATGCTTTCGGTTTCTCAGATTCCCTTCATTATTGTTTGCTTGTATGAATGCTGCTGGAAACTTCTTTTCCTTGTATTGTTCTCCCCACCCACTCTGTCCTTTCAGCACAGGAGCTGCCACTTCTCTAGAAGTGGCCTTGAACTGGACCTCCCCTGACCCTATGAGCTACTGTTTACTAGCTCAAGGTAGCTGCCTGACCCCATCCAGGCTGAGTTTATTCTACGGGAATTTCAAAATTCAGGTAGAAAGATTTCGAAATACAGAGGTGGGAGAAAAAGGAGAGCAGGAGGATAAATGTTTCTCTTGCATTGGTTGTGACATGCAAAATTGAAGAGCTTTATGGAATTCACGTTCTTCATTGTAAATTGAAGAGCAGACAAAGCCGTTTGACAGTGAGGGAAAGACAGAAGACCTAGAGGAAGGCAGAGGATGAATTAAAACAGGCATGCTGGTGAACTCTGTAATTCCTGCCCTCAAGAAGCTGAGGTAGGAAAATTAGAAGTGCCCATCTCAAAAACTAACCAAACAGTCGGGTGTGGCAGTGCACACCTTTAATCTCAGGCCTCAGGAGGCAGGACAGATGCATCTCTGAGTTGGAGACCTACCTGGTCCACACACCCAGCTCCAGGCTGGTCATGGCTATGAAATGGGAAAAAAAATAAAACAGGGCAAGCAGCGTCCAAAAGTTTTGAAAGGCAGCTACATCAAAGAGCATAGAAAGTCTTCAAATACATTTCTTAGGCTTGGGTCCCCACTGTGACACTTAGCATGTGTGTGAACCAGGGCATCGTGTTTAGTTCTCCAGTGCCTGATTGTCTTGTCCATGAAACAAGGCTAGTCATGGCACTTACCATGCATGGGGTGGGGTGCTGAGTGAGGCAGGCTTCAGCACTTGGGGAAATGGAGTAGGAATGACTGCCATGAGTTTAAGACCAGCCTGGACTATACAGTAAGTTGCAGGTTAACCTGAGCTACAATGTGAGACCTTATATCTGAAAAATTGTATATATAGAGTCTGTGATGTTTCTTGACTGGTAGAGTGCTTGTATACAATGCACAAGGCCCTGTGTTCAATCCCCAGCACCACATAAGCTGGGAGTGGTGGAAAAATACTTGCCACCCCAGCTCTCAGGCAGAGTTTCAAGGATCAGAAGCTCAAGGATGAACTAAAGACAGTAGTTAAGAGCACTGGCTGCTCTTCCAGAGGTCCAGGATTCAATTTCCAGCTACATGGTGGCTCACAACCATCTTTAACTTCAGTTTCAGGGGAACCAAGTCTCTCTTCTGACTTCTGAAGGCATGAGGTACAAACATGCTACACAGACATACATGTAATTCATATACATAAATTAAAAAAACAGTAGTTAAAAATTATGTTTAGCTATACTATGACTGGGCTATATGAGATCTGTCACCCATCCATCCCCTTTCTCTCATCTATCTATCTGTCTGTCTGTCTGTCTATCACTATCTTTTGTATATCTATCAATCACCTATCATCTATCTATCTATCTATCTCTTATCTTCTATATATCTATCTATCACCTGTCTGTCTGTCTGTCTGTCTGTCTGTCTGTCTGTCTATCTATCTATCTATCTATCTATCTATCTATGCATCTATCTATCATCTATCTTTTATATATCTATCAATCACCTGTCATCTATCTATCTATCTATCTATCTATCTATCTATCTACCTATCTATCATCTATCTATCTCTTATCTTCTATATATCTATCAATCACCTATAATCTATCTATCTATCTGTCTATCACTATCTTTTGTTGTTTTTGTTTTTGTTTTTGCTTTTGCTTTTTCGAGACAGGGTTTCTCTGTAGCTATGGTACCTGTCCTGGAACTAGCTCTGTAGACCAGGCTGGTCTCGAACTCACAGAGATCCACCTGCCTCTGCCTCCCGAGTGCTGGGATTAAAGGCGTGTGCCACCATCGCCCGGCTTATCACTATCTTTTGTATATCTATCAATCACCTATCATCTATCTATCTCTTATCTTCTATATATCTATCTATCTATCACCTATCTACCTATCTATCTACCATCTATCTATCTCTTATCTTCTATATATCTATCAATCACCTATAATCTATCTATCTGTCTATCACTATCTTTTGTATATCTATCAATCACCTATCATTTATTTCTCTTATCTTCTATCTATCTATCTATCTATCTATCTATCTATCTATCTATCTATCTATCTATGCATCTATCTATCTATCACCTATCATCTATCTACATCTACCTACCTACCTACCTACCTACCTACCTATCTACCTATCTATCTATCTATCTATCTATCTATCTATCTATCTATCTATCTATCTATCTATCTATCTATCTATCATCTATCATAACACTTATTTTCCAGGTCCCAGGGCGCAGACTCTGAGATAGGAATTTGGATGCAGGCAATATTGGCCTGTACTGTTGAGGTCTACCCCATGATTAAGAGAAGGAAGCCTGCTTCCTGGGCAGAGGGAGAGGTTGAGCCTTATGACACAGTTGTCTCAGAGGCGTCACACAGTTCAGTGGGGAGGGGAGAAACAGGACTGACTCATGAGGCCTTTGTACCTACCCTTGCCTCACATTTCTGTCTCCCATGAGGAACTGGTGAGAGTTCCCCTGAGAATTCAGACAGGACAACCCATGAAGTGATTCTGGCTATGAGCTGTCAGCAGTCATCACTCATGGCAGTGGGCAGGGCTAGATGACTTGGGAGTTGGACATGGCTCACTCCTGTCATCTCAGAGCTCAGGAAGATAAGGCAGAATTGTGCATTTGAGAGCAGCCTGGTAATAATGCCCTGTCTGAATAGAGAGAGAGACAGAGAGAGAGAGAGACAGAGAAAGAGAGAGAGAGAGACAGAGACAGAGAGAGAGAGAGAGAGAGAGAGAGAGAGAGAGAGAGAGAGAGAGAGAGAGAACAGCGGTTGTAGGCAGATCTGGGTGGTGCATGGCATCCAGTAGACAGGTCTTCATAAATGACCCTGGCATATTCATTCACCCACAGATTCATTCAGCTGAGATGGTGGCCGCAAGCTCATTGATCTGCACTTTGCATCACTGTCTTTCCCAGTTCCAGCTGCAGATCCTTCGAGCTAAGTGTGAAAAACAAGCCTCCTCCAAACATGCCAGTACTCAAATGTATGAGTCAGCATTCTCTAGAGTAACAGAACTTACAGACTGAATTTCTATGTATATAGAAAAAAGATGTATTAGAAAATAAATATCCCTCACAGATATGCCTTCCATTTTGGGGTGTTAGTTCCAGATGTAGTCAAGGTGACAACCAAGAACAGCTATCATGTCATAGGAAAAGATACCTGATCAACATTGGAAAATGGGAGTCAACTTTGGTAAACATTTGTCATCCCAGCACTCAGTAAGCTGAAGAGAGATCACCCTGGTTTATTCTGGAATGTATTTTATAAGTGAAGGCTCAGTGGCATTATGCCACCAAGAGGAAAAGAGCTAAGAGCAAATGGATTTTTTTCCTCTGTATTTGTATCTTTTTTTTTTTCGAGACAGGGTTTCCCTGTAGCTTTGGTGCCTGTCCCGGAACTAGCTCTTGTAGACCAGGCTGGCCTTGAACTCCCAGAGATCTGCCTGTCTCTGCCTCCTGAGTGCTGGGATTAAAGGCGTGTGCCACCACTGCCCGGCATTTGTATCTTTTTTACACTGGTGACCCACAGTTAATTTTACATTAGGCATTATGATCTTGTTAATATCTAAGGTTCAATAGAAATTAAGAAAGAATAAAAATGCATGATGCCAAGAAGTAAGTAAAATCAGGGAGCCTTTGGGCTGGAAAGGTGGCTCAGTAGTTGAGAGCTCACACTGCTCTTAGAAAGGACCAGTTTGGTTCCCAGCACCTGTGATGGTCTGTGCACAATCCTGTGTAATACTAGCTCCAAAGGATATGATGGCCCCACGGGCTCCCCACACACATGCACATATCCATACACAGACACAGAAGTAAAATGAAAGTATTTTAACAATGAGCCTTGTCTGTCTCCTGAATTAGGTATTGGATGTGAGGGTGCAGTGAAGTCACCAAACTTGACCACTCCGTGGGGAGAAAGAAATGTTTATTAGGGGAACGAACTACCAGGCTGCCTCTAAGTAGCACACAGCATCCTGGTATGAAAGCCATCAAATTTTACAGGATAGTCAGCAGGGTGGGGGTCTTTCAGACTGATGGGAATTGGATGCCCTTGCTTGAGGTTGGTGACTGTTGGGGAGATAAAGGTTTTCCTGAGGAACGCTGAGTATAGGCTTCCATTTACCCAGTCACAGTCCTTCTCACCAGGTTCATCTGTTTAGGATGTTGCTACCAGCACTGCCATTTGGGGGGCTTATTCTGGACCTAAGAGTTACCTATGTCAGTCAACTTTATACACCTAACTTCTAGTACAAGTTGGTCTGTTTGTTTTTGATCTTAAGATAAGTTCTCTTTTTGCACTCCTGGCTGTCCTGGAACTTGCTGCATAGACCAGGCAGGCCTCTGACCCCTAGTGCTGGGATTAAAGACATGCACCATCATGACCAGCCCTTTTTATTTTATTTTTCTATTTTCTGTCCAAGGTCTTAAATGTGGAAGAAATAAGATAAAAACTTGTTGAAAGAAAGTAGGAATACCCTCTGACTATTTACTTAACAATTACTCCACATTTGCATATTGTTAACCCCTTCAAAGGGATGGTTGAAACAGTGTAGCCCAGATTGGCCTCACATTTTGCTATATGGATGAAGACAACCTTGAACTAATCTTCCTGCCTCCACCTCTCCATGCTGGGACATAGATAGATGCCATCATGCACAATTTCTTTCTTTTTCTACTTTTCTCCATGTTTTGCTCCCCCTCTTCCCTCATTCTCTTTTCTTCCCTCCCTTCAACCCTCCCTCCCTTAACCTTTTTTCCTCTTCACTATATAATCTTCCTCATTCAGCACTAAGTGCTGGTTTGTTTTCTTATAGGAGACAAGAACTCAGGCTAGAGACAGCTCACTTTGGAGCAGACCTGTGGTCTTGCAACAAAGCAAATAAGCACTTCGGTTAAGGATCAGAAGGCTGAGGTGTGACTGTCAAAGGTGACTTGGTCTCCAGAGGCCAATATTCTACAAATCTGCCCCAATCTTGTAAAACTTTTATGCAAATTTTATATTTCCCCCCTGGTCAACTTTTGTTTATAAACAGGTCCTGCTGCACCCCAGAACCCGGTGACTCAGGGAGGTTGATGTCCTCTCCCTTCCCTTTATTTTCTCCATGCCAATTATTTATTAACCAGTTGTCTCAGACTGTGAGGTCAAGCTCTCACCAAGAGGGTGAGACACTGTCTCCACCTGCATTAGTATAAAAGCTTCCCGTCCCAGTGTGCTTGCTAGCCTGGTATTAGGTTGTGGCACGCCCTTTCTGCAAGAAGAAATTGCCTTGTTGGGTCACTTGTGCTTTGTTTCTCTGTGAAATGACCTTTCTAATAAAGGAAAGCCTTGGCTGCGTACTGAGTTTGAGATTGCTTTGGACTACACTAGATCTTGTTCCTCCTGTTCCCCAGAGCAAATTCAAATCTTGTTGTAGTGCCCTCATAGTGCAGCATCTATTCTGTCCCTTGTCACTCTAACTGTGGTGGTTTTTGAAAGTTGTTATAAGGCAGGAGCTCATTCCCATCAGTCCCATCATTTTCTAGTGACCTCACACTGCTGGGTGCTGTCGTGACCCTTTGGAGGCTACCCCAGTTCTCTAGCCAGAACTATCTTTGTGAGGCTCACAGCTCTGATGCGTATTGCTGTCTCTGTTGCCTATGGCTATGTACGGAGTATTTTCCCTTTACATAGAACTATCTAAACTGTCTTTGAGTTGGCTTTTTGTAGTTGTTTTGAGACAGGGCTTCCTACAGGAAGACACAAGTTCACTATGTACCCAAGGCCAGTTGTGAAACTCTTGATCTTCCCGCCTCCCCCTCTCAACTTCTGGGATCACAGGTATGTGCCACTATGCCCATCTATGGACCTAGGGTCTTGGGCACAAAGTAAGCTGAACTATACTTCTGATAGAAAATCAGAAATCTTTATAAGCTCATATTATGTATCTGGGCATATCAAATTAATAGAATTTTACCACACATCTCAGTGGTATCGTCTGCTGTATCAAAATGGATCCAAGTGATCCTCTGTTGTAGAATAGTTTGTTATTTCCTTCTTTGCTGTTTTGATGGTGCCACTAGGGACATCTCTGGAGTGATGTCCTACACCCCCCACCCCCTATTTTCTTTAGGGTCATAATTGCTAACTTAATCTGTTTTACATTCTCTTAATAATAAGGAAGTGATATCATAAGTAGTCAAGGACAGAGTAGTTTTCAGGACTTAAAAGTGCAACTTGGTAAAAATAGAAATCTTAACAACCCTACCATGAAGACAAGCTTAATTACCAACTCCAACAATTCAAGGAAGCTTTGTCCCAGGGGCCCAGCACAGCCATCTTCCTGGCTACCTCAATTTTGTTTAGACTCTCGCTGTCAAGTGAACAATGTAGTTTGGAAAGAGTTTTCAGTTATTATGTTTTGCTTTGCTTTAAATATATAGTTATCTTTTACCTTTAAAGAAGTAGAACTGGAAAAGAACTAAACAAACAGTTTTTACTGTTTCTTACCTGCTTAAATCATAGTGTTTAACTAAAAGATGTATGTATATAAGTGTATATATATATATTCCAAGTTGGGTATGGCACCTGTAATCCCAGCACTTGGGAGGCAGAGGCAGGCAGATCTCTGTGAGTTCTAGGCCAGCCTGGTCTTCAGAGTGAGTTCTAGGACAGTTAGGACTGCATTGTGAGACTTTGTCTCAAAAAATCAGTAAATAAAGTAGTTAAAGAATAATAATAAAAGTGCAATATATTCCAAAGATGTTGATGATACAAGGAAGCTTCTAAGGCAAAGCGTGCTGTTTCACTTAGCAGGACCACAGGAAAAGAGAATGAGACCACAGTTCAACATCTATGTCACTTTAAAGATAAGTATGTGCCGGGCAATGGTGGCGCACGCCTTTAATCCCAGCACTCGGGAGGCAGAGGCAGGCAGATCTCTGTGAGTTCGAGACCAGCCTGGTCTACAGAGCTAGTTTCAGAACAGGCTCCAAAGCCACAGAGAAACCCTGTCTCGAAAAATAAAATAACATAAAGATAAGTATGCTTAATAGCTATATTTTATCACCCTCATCATCATCATTAGTGTGTGTGCACAAACATGTGTGCTGCATGAGCCACAGTTCAAAAGTGGTCACAGGATATCTTTTTTCTCCATTTATTGAAAATATTTTTTCTCATATAATATATCCTGATTACAGTTTTCCTTTCCCCTGTTCCTTCCAGTTTCTCCCCACTTCCCCTGCCATCTGGATCCACACCATTTCTGTCTCTTGTTAGAAAACAAACAGGCTTCAAAGGAATAATCATAAAATAAATATATAACAATTTAATCAAAAATAAAGTAAAATAAGATAAAACAAAAACTAACATATTGACATTAGACAAAATAAGCAGAAGGAAAAGAGCTCAAGAAAGGCACCAGCTGATCTTTCTCCTTCCATCATGTGGGTGCTGGGGACTGGGCTCAATCAGTCAGGTTTGGTGAGCTGCTGAGCTATAATATCCAGCCCTATCACTTCTGATCTCCTCTCTGTCAACTAGAATATAAATTTTAAGAGGGGTAAGGGATAAAGGGTGAAGGAAGGAAGGAAAGAGAGAAGGAAAGAAGAAAGATGGGTTGGTGTGTGTATGTGTGCACATGAATACTAGGTTTTCTGCCACCTGATAATAAGTTTCTCTGCTGGTGCAGTAAGTCAGATCAAATTAAACTGAAAAAGTATAACAGCAGGATTATTGAGCAAAGCACCTTCTGGGTGGGTTCACTGACCCGGAGATAGAGGCCAGAGAAGTCACCTGCCTGAACTAAGGCAGGGAAATTTTGTAGATTGTAGGCAAGGGATGATGACATGTCTGCTACAACCTGGGTTTGTGGCCAAGTATGATAAAAAGCAGAGTACCTAGGGGGGCTTGAGTGGCAGCATTAGGGGAGGAAGCTGCAATACCCGCTAAGAGCTTGTTTTGGTGCCTTTCCTTTGCTCAGAGACTCTCTGAGGAGGAGTTAGGAGACAGAGACAGGAATGGTGCTTCTCAGACTATGGGGGTGAGGGGAGCTGGAGATGCCAACTGAACCATGAGTGCAGTACTTGCTGAGGTCAGAAGATGGCAGCGGGTCACCCAGAGCTGGAGTTAAGGGTAGGTTGCCAGTTGCCTCATGTGGGTGCTAGGAAACAAATTTGGGTCCTCTACAAGAGCTGTATGCATGCTCTTCACCACCAAACAACTCCATCCCGTACTTTCTTCTTGTAAGGGCATTGATTCCATTATGAGGGCCCCAGCCTCATGACCTATGTAACACCTAATCAAATCCAAACTACTCCATATGAGACCTTCTATAGAGATATATCTAGTCCCCATCTCTGGTACAACAAATGTGTTTCTTCTACATGCCCATCTTCTTGTTTTACCAGTACTTCCCATGTTAGTTCATGTTTACGGAGATAACTGATGCACTGAGAAGACAGCGAGGTAGAATGGCGGTCATTCTACTTCCAAGCCTTTTCTTCTTACACAACACACATTCTTTCCCTTTCCAACCTCAAAGCTACACAGGTATCCCTATAAGTTCAGTTCTTCTGGTACTTTTCAAAATTCTGAGGATTGCAATGTTGCCATACCCTCCAAATGCAGCCCTCTGCCCATGCCAATCATCAGCCAGAGTGGAGGGCAGATGAATGAGCTTTACACTAGCCAGGGCTGACACGTCTGGAGATAAGTGCCCACAAGCCAAAGACATCTTGCACCACAGACTCCCACTTGTGGCCCACTGGAGACTTTCCGTGGTTGTCCTAATGTGTTCCTCCCACCAGCATATCAAAGGTGCCAGGAAATGGGAGCAGGTGTGGCCTTCAAGGACAGGACCAGCGAGACAGTTCCTAGCAGCTTTGCACGAGATCCATGGGCTTTACCCAGGTACCTTTGTAATGTATTAGTTGTGTGTGAACATAGTTCAATCCATACCATCCCTCCTCATATTGTATTTGCCTTCCCTGAACCAGTTATCAGCAAAGAGAACAGGATTTTCTGGATTAGCTTAGTTTGATAAGCTGAGAAGAGGGTTTGGGAAGAGTCAGTCACAAAGTTCAACCACAGAGGAAGCATATTTCACCTAGGGATCCTGGATCTGAGAGAGCAGGCCAAGGCCAAGCAGAAGAAGCAGCACAGTCAGGAGTTAAACTCAACCAAGATTCGAAGCCTCTGCCTTTGCTCGCCTCCTGTTTGCCTTTTGACTTTGCAGTTCATCTGGGCCTTCTTGTTTTAGTTCCTTCTCCTTTTGATTTTATGAAGTTTTTAAAAACTATTATACAGCCAGGCGGTGGTGGTGCACACCTTTAATCCCAGCACTCAGGAGGCAGAGGCAGGCAGATCTCTGTGAGTTCAAAGCCAGCCTGGTCTACAAGAGCTAGTTCCAGGACAGGCTCCAAAGTTACAGAGAAACCTTGTCTCAAAAAAAACAAAAAACTGGGGGCTGGAGAGATGGCTCAGTGGTTAAGAGCATTGCCTGCTCTTCCAAAGGTCCTGAGTTCAATTCCCGGCAACCACATGGTGGCTCACAACCATCTGTAATGAGGTCTGGTGCCCTCTTCTGGCCTGCAGACATATACACAGACAGAATATTGTATACATAATAAATAAATATTTAAAAAAAAACAAAAAAACAAAAAAAAACTGTTATACATGTGTGTATTTTGCCTACATGCATGTCTGTGCATCACATCCATACCTCATACCTACAGAGACCAAAGGGAAGAATGGGATCCCTAGGGTCATGGATGGTTGTGAACTGCTATATGGGTTCTGGCGGTTGAACCTGGGTTAAGAATCAGGGCTCTTCTTAACCTCTTAGCTGTCACTCCAAGTTCCCCTTTTATAGAGATAGTCTCACTATGTAGCCCAGGCTGGCCTGGGACTTGCTGTGCTAGACCTACCAGGCTGGCCTGAAACTCAGGGATCCTCCTGCCTGTGCCTCCCAAGTGCTGTGATTAAAGGTGTGCACCCCCCCACACACTTCCCAGTCCACTTGTAATGGCACCTGGGACTGAATGGAGCATTGCCTTGTCAGTGAACACAATGCAGACCCTGGAGCATCACTCTCCATTCTGGACTCTAGGCATGATGGGTCAAGCCACACAATAAGACTTGGCCACAGCTGCTGGCAAGTATCACTTGAGCCACAACACCATTTTCGGCAGACCTTCACTCCTGTTAAATAGGGCAGCTGTGTAACTCCAAACTCAACTTCCATAGCTAAATCTCTTCTTAACTTGTTCGATCTATCAGGGGTTTCGATTCTGTTTGTGCTATCCCTTCCTCTTATTTGGAAAAAAAAAAACTTTGACATAAGACAGACACAGTCTGCGTCCACCAGCTCCACCATCACTGTCTGAGTGCCATAGCCCTCACATCCATTTTGTATATGCCATGGATATGAGAACTGATCTCACAAACTCTTTCAGAGCCTGACAACTAAGAAACACAATAAACAAGAAGTCCTATGGCCAGGCGCCATCACACACCTGTGATCCCAGGGGTCTGGAGGCAGCGTTGGGATGATCAGGATATGTTGTCATCATCCACGGTAAGTCCGCACTCAGCTCTGCCAGGGCTGCGTGAGACCCCCCCTCTAAAAACACCACCTCCCCAGAGAAGTTCTTCAAATCTGACACCCCATCTTTTGCCTAAGTTTCTTTTGATTTTTCTCAGCCTGAAGTGATCAATGCTTTCTTTTCAGATTCTCGTAAAAATTATAATAAACACAACTGGTTTGCCATTAAGTAGGCATTGGGTTTTTAAGTTATTACATCCTGACATGTATTTATTTACGTATTTAGAGACAAGATCTTGTAAGTAGCCCAAGCCAGCCTTGAACTCAAGGTTTCCCTGCCCCAGTGTTTTGAGAGGCAGGATTACACCTCTATCAGCACACCTGGCTCCCAGGAAGACACTTATTTCTGTTATTTGAGTGAGACCTGTCCAGGCTGATCTTAAATACAATAGGTAGCCAAGGACGACCTTGAACTGTTATTCAAGGCGTAGCGCGGTTCAGATTGTTTTCTAGGCTCCCAGTACTGCAAGAACAGCATACCTGAGGTCCTTTGTTTCCCACCTGGATTCCTCTTGGCTTAGTTTATAAAACTGGTCTTCGCTTTGGTCTCTATTGCAAAACGCTCTTTATCTGGTAGGTACCCTTCTAAGTACTTCATGCCAATAATGATAGGAAATTTATTGTCCTAAGCGAGACCTCGTTGAAAATGAGGAAGATGATTCTTGGGATTTGGGGGCAAGAAGGGGTAAAGGCAAGGTTCCTGTGGCAAACAGTGACCTTCAATCCTGATTCTTCTGCCTCTATCTCCTGAGCGCTTGTATCATAGGCATGCTACCATGCCAGGAAAGAGACTGTTAGTTACATTAAGACAGCAGGTGCTACACAGCTGTCCTGGCCTAAGATCCATATTAGCTAAAAGACTGGGAGCAAGGAAGGATATAGGGTGCACTTTTGCTCATCTCCTTGGCAACTGAGACCTTGTACCTGCAACCCAGCCTTTTTGGTGAGTGGAGATCATCATCAAGCAAGACAGATCTCCCCAACACTGGCTGTTTTACCCAAGCACACTGTACTCTACCCTCCTGGCTAGACGTTCATTAGCTGAGTCACATTCTCTAACCCCTCCTTGGATAGCATGCCCAGGGCCATGTCCCAAGACTGGTGCCTGTTTCTCTCTCAGAAAACATCCATGGTCCCAGTGACAGTACATCTTGTGCTGCTAATGAGCATATGGTTAAAGTGTAAACCTTTCTTAAACAAGGGCAAGTAGACACAAGGTCTTTTGCATCCACAGGACTCCAGCCAATGCACTTTGCTGGGAGCTACACAGTCCCAACTTGGCATGAATTAGGTCATTGGGTCAGATGATCCTGGGAAGTCACAGCACACCAGTTACTTGACAGACAGCTTTCCCTCCCTCCCAGGCTTTCTCTTTGGGGTCTTTGCATGTGACTGTCTCAGACTCCTAGTTTTAGATACTTGCCACAGAAACGCTTTCCAAAGTATCTCTTCCTATATGATAATTTCTCCTTTATTAAAACAAACAAACAAACAAGCAACAATAACAATAAACCTTGCTGAGCTTCAGGTGTCTCCAGTTGGTGGAGCGCCGGCTTAGCTCTCAAAGCACTCTATCTGCTCATTAGTATTGCACAAACCAGCAGGTGTGGTGCGGTACAAGCTCTAAGTCTGTCTTAGTGCTTGGGAGGTAGATGACAGAGAACCAGAAGTTCAAGGTCATTCTTAGCTACACTGGGAATTTGGGGGGAAAATCTGCTTTAGTGAGCTTGTCACGGAACCCTGACAATGGTAGTTTCATTCCTGCATCCTACATGGTGGAAGGAGAGAGCTATCCAAAAGTTGGCTTCGGATCCCCACACATGCACTGTGGTCTGTGTGCCCCCAATAAGTACACACATACAAAGGCAAAATGAGTAAGTGTAATGCTTCTTTTTTAAAAAGAAAATTAACAAATTGAAAACACCTTTGCTAGAAGGCTGTGACACGAAGGGAGAGAATGCCAGTGACACACAGGATGTAGCTGCTTAGGTTATTACACCTGTGGTGACTCAAGGCAAAGATGGGCGAGTATGACGGCTCAGAAGGTAAAGGGACTGCTGTGCATGCCTGTGCTGAGTTTCAGCTCATACCCCATGGTGGAAGGAAAGAATTGACTCTGAAAAGTTATGGCTTCCACATGGACACCATGTAAGTGAGTATCCCCCACTA
Organism: Microtus pennsylvanicus; assembly: GCF_037038515.1. NCBI lineage: Eukaryota > Metazoa > Chordata > Mammalia > Rodentia > Cricetidae > Microtus > Microtus pennsylvanicus. Next base: position 60,396,419 of record NC_134582.1, read on the forward strand.
ACAATAAATAGAATTAAAATTAAAAACAAATTAAAAGGCAAAGCTGTAGGTTGGGGTCCGAAGGCTTCTGAGCTATGTCATCTCCTGAGGACACTTTGGGGAGTACAAGGACAGGTTTAGAAGAGCTGTGTTGCAAGTCTTCCTTTAAGTAAATCAAATCCTTCTTCCCCATCAGTACATTTCTTTACCAATTCTGGAACTCAAGTCAACTCAACCAAACAAATATGTATTTGGGTCTACTTGGAACATGGCACAAAGAAGTACTAGGGTTCTGACACCACAAATACAAGTCAAAGTCATGGTCCTGACTTTGTTTTAAGACAGGGTCTTACTGTGTAACTCAAGTTACTATCAAACCCAAACTCATGGCAATCCTCCTGCATCAGTCTTCCAAGTGCTGGGATTACTGTGTTGTTCCACCATGCCTAACTGAGCATGAGATATCTTGAAACATGTTAAGTTCATTTTCGATTTTTGCCATAGAAAACGGAACTGTGCTTCTTCTACAGTATAAGCACTATACCACTGAGCCGCACTTTAATCCCCCATAACCTTATTTATTTATGTTTGATTTTTTATTTTGTTTATACACATGTTTTGCTTGCACGTCTGTGCACTACATGCGTGCCTGGTGCCTGAAGAGGCCAGAAGAGTGTGTCGGATCCTTTGAAACTGGAGTTAAGATCACTGTGAGACAGACACTGTGTGAGTGCTGGGAATTGAACCCAGATCGTCTGGAAGAACAGCCAGTTCTCTTAACTGCTGAGCCATCTTTACAAGCCCCATTTTAACTTTAAATATGGCAAAAGCTAGATACCTTACCTTTCATTTTGTTTTGTGTATAGCCGGGTTTCATGTAGCCCAGGCTAGATTTAAATTTACTGTGTATCAGAAAATGACCTTGAATTTCTGCCCTGCCTGCCTGTTATTCTTGAGTGCTGGGATTAAGGCTCCACCATGTCTGGTGCCTTTGTATTTGAGCTAGGGATTGAAGCCAGAGGGCTCTGTACACACTGGATAAACACCCCACCAGCTGATCTATATCCCCAGATGTGACCTCAATGCTTTTCTGTAATTGGGATTTTACCTACGGCCTCATACATCCTAGGCAATGCTCTACCAATGAGCTAGATCCTCAGCCCTGGATAACTTCTTGGGAGGAGTTCATGTATATCACCAAGATCTCTGGTCTGTCTTCAAAGGATGGAGGGACCCCTGAATGAGCCGAGTGGCTCAGAATGTCCTCAAGCATCTGTGGTCCTCTTTGTTGGACTCTCACATCCCCAGAGCGGAATAGCTGTTACTGGAACAGAGGGAATGTGATACAACAAGATGCTGTCCACGAAGGCCCCCAGGCCTAGAAGTCCTTAATGAGACTTTAGTAGTAGATGTGGGCTGAGTCTTCAGTCCCTGCCATCACAGAAAGCCCCAGCTGTCGAGTGACAGTCTCAATTCAGGCTAAAAGGCCGTGGCTTGAAAAATGAAACAGAATCTGGCCATTACTCAAGCATTTAGAACAAAGTTTAAACCTAAACTGGGACCAGTGCCTGAGTATTCATCAACTACGCAAGTGAAAGGCGATAACACAGCGTTCCTCTGGGACAGTGGGGAAAGGGGCACACTGATAATCATTTTTAGACAGCAGTTTGAAGCAAAGTGAATATTTCTTTTTAAGTTTTTATTTTAGGGGTGGGTTAGAAAGATGGTATGGTGCTTAACAGCAAACATTGCTCCTCCTAAAACCTGAGTTCCATTCCCAGCACCCATGTCAGGTGGTTCACAACTGCCTGTAACTCCAGCTCCAGAAGATTCGATGCCTCTAGCCTCCGCAGACACTGCATGTCACATACCCATTCCCACAGAAGTTCACAAGTTAAAATTTATTTTTTTTAAAAAAGGAAATGTCTTTTAGAAACATTTTAATGTATAAGTTTGGTTTTTCGAGACCAGATTTCTCTGTGTAGCCTTGGATGTCCCAGGTCGCTTTCTGTAGACCAGGCTGGCCTTGACCTCAGAGATCCAGCTGCGTGAGTGCTGGGATTAAAGATACCACCACTGCCTGGCAAACTATTTTTTAAGGTAGGATCTCACTCTGTAACCCTGACTGCCCTGGATCTCACCATATTGCTCACACCAGCCCGTCTATTGTCCTGAAGCTCACAGTACTTGCTGTCACCAACTTCTCCCCTGTTGAAACAATAGGTGTGTGTGTGTGTTTGTGTGTTAAATACCAGAGAATGCACCAAGCACTCTGAACTCTTTTACTTTTTATTTTTGAGACAGGATCTCACTAAATTGTCAAAACTGGCCTGAAACTTACTACAGCCCAAAGTGGGCCTTGAACCTTGGTGTCTCAGAGCTGGGATTACAGGCGTGCGCCATCCAGTTCTGGGATTATAGGCATGAGCCACCATCCCCCACTCCTCCTTCCTTTTTGGATAGTATTCTTTTTCAATTTGATGGCATTGTTGGAAAGTGCAAACTAGGAGGCAGGCCCAGCTGGAGGAAGGAGGTAACTAGGGGTCCCTGGGCACTCCTCCTTGCTCTGCCTGCTTCCCAGCTGCCTTGAGGTGAGCAACTCTGCTCTGCCACACCCTTCCCACCACACTGTTCTGCCTCACCTCAGACCTAAAACAATGCAGGCAACTGACCATGAACAAATCTCCTTAAACTGTTTTCTCAGGCATTTGTCATTGAGATGAAAGTATCTAATAGAATAAGAATACAACATAATCATGAGTCCTGCTTTTTGCCCTTTTAAGGGGGCCAGGGGGCTCTCCAGTAGCTTATTATATATCTGAGGATGACCTTGGACATCTGATCCACCTGTCTTTGTGTCCCAGGAACGGGAATCGCAGGTGGACACCATATGGTGTTTTCTTCTTTTGGTTCATCTCTTTCTGAGATTCTTCTATGCTCAGTATGACTTGAATGAAATGTCAGTGATGGTTCTCACTTTCCCCAGTCTGTTACCCAGCCAGTGTAACCGATCACTTTAGCAGGTAATACTGCACAGCTCCCAGGTAAAAGAAACAGTAAAGGGGAAGAGAGGAGAAACTTCTGAGTCACATAGCAGTATCTGTCAAAACACTGTTTTCAACCGCAGTTCATGACCCTCTACAGTTGTGAAATCAATTCACGAGTTTTAAAATCCAGGATATAATAGGAAAGGAGGAGCACGTAAGAGAATAGTGTAATACATACAGAACAAAAGCAAGGCCTTAGCAAACATTTGTTTCTCTTGTACACCCATAAGTATGTGTGTCTTGGTGAAATATATTCTAAACAGAAGTCACGGGGAAAGGAAGGGAAAAAGGAGGCCACTCATATTAGTTTGTTTGTGCGATTGCAATGCAATGCTGTGGTTGGGTAACTTTATGGAGAAGAGGTTTATTTGCTCTTGTGGAAATGATCCAAAGTCCAAGGACTGCCTCTGGTAATGGACTTTGCCTTTGTGATGGTGGCAAACAGTATCACATGGCAAGAGGCAGAGACTATGCATGTGTCCGTTCAATCTCTTATAAAGCCACTGAGAGTCAACCATGTTGGGTCCACTACCCTGACCTTCTCAAATCGAATTAAACTTTTTTTTTTAAAGACCGGGTCTCTCTGCACAGTTGGGGTGGATTGGGTAGGGAGGCAAACTAGGAACTTGAAGCAATTTTCCTGCCTCAGCCTTCTGAGTGCTGGATTATAGATAGAAAGCACCACACCTTGTCCCCTTCTTCATATTTTACATAGGGTTTCATATATCCTGACTGGCACCCAATTTATTTTGTAGCCAATGAGGATATTGAACTTCTGATCATCTTGCTTCTGAGTGCTAGGATTACAGCAAGAGCCTTACCTGCTGAGCCATCTCGTCTCCCCAGTCCCCACAGTGGATTCGGAAAGCACATCCTCCAGTAGGCCATGTACCATTGGTTATCTTTTGACCTGTTACCCATTTGGCATGGATGACCAACCAGGTAGGCCTCACACACCTGCATAGCACCAGAGGGAAGGCTGGATAGGGTTCAGCCAAATAAACCTCTGTAGTTATAAAATACTCAGTTTTAGGCATGTCTTATAGCAAAACAAAATGAGCTACTGTAGCCAAAGACCCAAAAGAAACTCTGAGACAATTTCTCAGAAATTGTCCTGGCAATTTCTCACACCAGACGATGGGAAGGGAGTCTGGAATCAGATTAGTGGATGGCCAGCAGCCGACTTTCTGGGATAGCACAGTAACAGGCCTGCAACCAGAGGGTCCTTCACCCCTGGTAGAGGGGGCTCACTCTCATGACCAGCTTTTTCCTTTACCTATTGTGGATTTGAAGGCAGCCTACTTTTCATGATCCCTAGCATAATGGCCTTCTTCCTTCTCTCACTCCCTCCAGTTTGACCATGATAAAGTAACTAATCCAGAGCTAGAATGCTCAGTTCTAGGGTCTACCTGTGATGACACCCAGAAAGTCAGCTACTGCACATCCCCAGGTTGTAAAGTGGGCAGGACAGTAGAGTCTTATAATCCCAGTGCCCAGTGCCAGTTGAGGTAGCAGGATCTGGAGTTCAAGGGAACTCTGGGCTGCATAAGGAAATCACAATAACAAATGGCAAAGTCATGATGACTCTGGATCTTGGCTGAGGTATTGTAACCTGGAGAGTTGCTTACCTTTCTTACATATGGAATGAAGAGGCCAGACACTCATTTTGAACTTCTCTACCCATATTTGGTCTTTATGTGGCATTCTAAAACTTCTTCCCTCACTCCCCTTGATCCTTCTCCCTTTCTTCCCTTCTTTATTTTGTATACTTTTGTAGTCTCCTTTGTGAGTACTTGTTGAGAGGTCCTCATGGAGGAGCACAGCTATGTGGATACCCTCCACCAAAGAACAGTCTCTTCCACCATTCACGCAGCTTTGGGAGGAAGACACAGAGGGGAGAGGAAGGGACACCTGCACAGCCAGCCAGATCAGCTGGAGTAACCTTGCTGATCAATGGAGTGATACATGTCACAGTCAGATATCTGGTCCCCCATTCTATTTGTTTTGTTTTGTTTTTGAGACAAGAGCCTATGTAGCCAAGACTGGCTTTGAACTTGCTAGGGAGAATCTGTTTCTGTTTTCTGTTCTCTCTGTGTGTGTTTCTGTTTATTGTTCTCATCCTCTCTCTCTCTCCCTCTGTCTCCCCTTCCCTCCCCCCCCCCCCTTGTGTGTGTGTGTGTGTGTTTGCAGATGGACCCATGTGCCTGTGTGTGGACTAAGAACTCTATCTGAACTTCCACTGAACTGGGAGCTAATCTGGTGTGCGCATGATCACATTTGGCTTTTTATGTGAGTATTGGGGACTTGAATTCAGGTTTTAAAGCTTATGCAGCAAGCATTCTTACCTACTGAGCTACTTATCTTGCTACTCGGAATCATGGTATCAACTGCTAGAGATATGATAATAAACATAGTTCCTAAGACATTTTTTACATTTTTATTTATATTCTGTGTATGGGTGTTTTGCTTGCATATCTGTCAGTGTATGACTTGTGTGCCTCATGCCCAAGGTAAGGAGAAAAGGGCATGGGTGCCCTGGAACTGCAGTTACAGAGGGTTATGAGCAACCATGTGAATGCTGGAAACTAAATTCAGGTCTTCTGAAAGAACAGCCAGTGCTCTTAACTGCTGAGCCATCTTTCCAGCCTCAGTCTTTATGTCTTATTCTCAGTGAACACCAGCTTGAATCTTATGTAGTTCAGGCAGACCTCAAGCTTGCTATGTAACTACAGATGACCTGAAGCTTCTGATTCTCCTGCTTCCACTTCCCCAGTTCTGGGATCACAGTCTTTGTCTGTGTCCCACCATGTCATCCAAAATAACGGATTCTCACTCTCCATTTAGACAAGGCATTCTTTCACACGTTTACTATAGAAAAGATACCTTTATAGGAAAACCTCTTCTCAAGTAAATAGCTCACATTTGGGGCTCAAAAGATGGCTTGGTGGTGAAGAGCAATGACTGCTCTTTCAGAAGACCCAAGTTCAATTCCCAGCACTCACATAGTAACTCACAACCAATTGTAACTTTAGTTCCTGAAAATCTGAAACCCTCTTCAGGTCTACAAGGGCACTGCATGCCCACAGTGCACAGATGTACATGCCTTCAAAACACTCCTACACATAATACATGAAAATAAACAATCTAAAATCAAACCTCACATTTGCAGTAGAAAACAGACCATTCCAGCTTCCTGTTTATTAAAGTCGTTCCTCACAGGGACTAATGCGTGTTTTCCTTAAGTGCTACTGTCATGCAGCAACAGCTGGCCAAGATTCATGTTCTGCCCAGGCTCTGTGTCCTATTAACAAATGGAAGTGTACTCAGATTGGACTCACCTACCAGTAATACTGTGCTTTAAAGAGGAGCTAAATAATAGTGGCTGTTGATATTGATCAACACTCAAAAAGGGTCCAATGTTCATGTTAGCCCTAGAGAGCAAATACACTGAGATGGTTTGTACCAAAGTAAACGTTTAGCTTTATTTTGCAAGTTTATTTTTTGTCATCTCCCTCCCTTGTAAGTTTTAAAAACAAAACCAATCAGCATACAATCAAAGCACCTATTCTTTCTTTTATCTCTCTCTCTATTCAAGAAAGGGATTGTTCATTTATTTTGAAACAGGGTCTCAAGAAGCCCAGGCTATGACAGTAGATGGCCTTGAATGTGATCCTTCTAGCTCTGCCTTCTAAGCATTGGGACTATAGGGTATGCAATACCATGCCTGGTGTATGAAGTGCTGGTGAACAAGTTTAGGGCCTCCTGCATGCTAGACAAGTAATTTATCAACTGAGATATATCTCCAGACTTTATATTTTTTCTTTTTAAAGGCATGGTCTCATTTTTTTTTTTTTTTGGTTTTTCGAGACAGGGTTTCTCTGTGGCTTTGGAGCCTGTCCTGGAACTAGCTCTGTAGACCAGGCTGGTCTCGAACTCACAGAGATCCGCCTGCCTCTGCCTCCCGAGTGCTGGGATTAAAGGCGTGCGCCACCATCGCCCGGCGGCACGGTCTCATTTTGTAGGCCAGACTGGCCCTGTAACTGGAAGGAATCTTCCTGCCTTATCCTGTCCAGAGCTAGGATTGCAGGTGTGAATCACCATGCCAACTTTTGCTTTCTATTTAACGGCATTCAGAAATAATTTTGTATGCACACTTTATTTATTAATTCATTCATTTATTTTGTTTTTCTAGACAGGGTTTCTCTGTAGCTTTGGGACCTGTCCTGGACCTAGCTCTTGTAATCAAGGCTGGCCTCGAACTCACAGATCTGCCTGCTTCTGCCAGAGTGCTGGAATTAAAGGCCTGTATCACCGCCCGACCACTGCACACTTTAAAAACTTCCCTTTTTGTTAAAAGCCACTAAAAAGCCTACTAACCAGTGGGGGCCAATCAACAAAGTGCTTGCTACTACTCAAGGATGAAGACCTGCAGTCAGATTCTCAGCACCCAAATAAAAAGTTAGGCCTGTGGCACATGCATGTCATCCTAGTGCGGAGTATGTGGAAATATGAGAATATTTGGAGCTTGCTGGACAGCTGTCAGCATAGGCAAGTCAGTGAACACCAAGTTCAGTAAAAAAAAAAAAACCCTGCCTCAAAAGTTAAGGTGTAGAGCTAAAGGAAAGGACAACTGACATTGACCTCTGACCTCCAAGTAAAGGGGGGTAGCACTCCCCAGTAATTAGAAGGTAAAGGTGGCCTTGAATTCTAGAGTGATCACATCCACACGAGGAATACAGTATAAACATTGTTTTTTTTTTTATGGAAACACAATCAAATGAAAGTATTCATAGAGAAATAAGAGAGAAATGGATCTAAAACTTAACATCAAACCCCAGCACTCCGAAGCTGAGGCAGGATGATCACACATTGCAGGCGAGCCCAGACTACACAGTGAGAGTGCCTGTCAAAAAAAGTTACCTAACCTTAGCCAGGTATGGGCTAGTGGTGCATTCATCTTCCTAGGGCTCACAGGAGGATCAAGGGGATCACAAATGTACAGGCAGCCTGGCTACACAGTGAGTTCAAGGCCAGCCTAGCTTGTGGGAGTCCATACTAACCAAGCCCAACATGGTGGCACTGGCCCTTAATCCCAGTACTGGAGAGGCAGAGGCAGGTGAATGTCTGTGAGTTTGAGATCAGTCTAGTGTACAGATTGAGCTCCAGGCCACCCAGTGCTACACAGTGAGGCCCTGTCTCAAAATAAATAAGTAGTTAGAAGAAAAATTAATAAATGAAGGGTCACAGTGGTTAACTTGCTCTCTTCAAATATCTCTAAGGAGGCAGCACTCTTATCCTGTATTGCTCTGGAAAGCAAAATCTAGACGAAGGGCAGAAACCATGAGCAAGCATGTTCTAGCTCAACCTAGGGTGCTGACTAAGTCTTTGCTCTCCTCAGTGACCTCTGGATAATCAAGGATCATTTTAGTGGCTTGAGTGAGAAATGTCCCTCATAGGCTCAGGTGTTTGACTATCTGGTTACCAGTAAGAGGGGATATTTGGGGAGGCTAAGGTGGTGTAGTCTTGCTGGAAGAAGGAGCCACTGGGGCAGGCTTTGAGAGCATGTAGGCTTTTCCTGCTTCTGTTTGCTCTCTGCTTCATGCTTGCATTTAAAGACATGATCTCAGATGCCTGCTCCTGCTGCCTTGCCTGCACCTTACTGCTGCGTTTTTCCTTCATGGTGGATCTTGTCCTTCTGCAGCTGTCAGCACCGGTAAACCCTCCCTTCCATAAGCTGCCTTGGTAGAGTGTTTTATCAAGCAACAGAAAAGTGGCTATCACAGTCATCAAGGTTAGGTTAGAGATCACTTGGCTGGAATACTGTAGCCTATTATGCTACTTTGAATATCAGACTTTCCTGTTCTTTGTTGTCCTTCATTTTATCCAGAACCTCAGGAAGAAATAAGATCATGTTTTTGCATTTCTATGACAGATTTCAAAACGTTCCAGGCTTGTCTACCCCATGATCCAGGATGGTTATGAATTCAGACAGATACATTTGGGAATGCCAAAGTCATGCTGCAAGGTCAACAGGGCAACACCCAGTCTAACTGATACCATTGGATGCAGAGCCCAGGTCTTTGTTGGAACCCTGTTATGCTCTACAATAACTGCCAAGTTCTGGCTGATCCCATTCATAGTTCTGATGGATATTTCTGAGAACAAACAGTACAAAATATCCCATGGTCTCAAGGACATAATTTGAAGATATGTCTTAATCTCAGAACCATAAATGCCATGTTTCTGCTTCTTGGAAATTGAGACTGAGAGTATATTCTTAAAATGGACTGGGTTCAACTTGCACTACAACTCTCTAGAAGAAAACATGTTATTGTTTTAAGACATTCATTCTGGGATGAAAATATAAAAAATGTAAGATCATAGTTCATGTATCTCGTGGTGGGCAGAGCATACTACGAAGGAGTACACATGCTCTGAGTTAGGAATAAAGAAGGAAGGTGGTGAGGATAACAGAACAGAATCCATGGAATGGGCAGAAAAGAGGGAAATTGTGGGGTAAAGCTTAACAGATGGAGAGAGCAAAGATTGGTGGGCACAAGAGTGAGCACAGAGACCATGTCCATTTCAGAGGACTCTTAGGGAAATGAGAGATGCTCTCACATTCCAATCCATTTGTGTTGGAAAACAGACAAACCTATAGATCTGAGTGATGGCAATATTACTTTATATTTGAATGACACCTTCTATTTTTCAAAATGCCATCTCAGTGAGAGACACTGTCTTGAAAAACAAGGTGGTGGCTCCTGAGAAATAGCATCTGAAGTTGACTTCTGGTTTCCATGTGCATATACTTTCATACAACACACACACACACACACACACACACACACACACACACAGAGAGAGAGAGAGAGAGAGAGAGAGAGAGAGAGAGAGAGAGAGAGAGAAGAGAGAGAGAATTCAGAAAGTCAAACATAGTGGTGCATGTATATGGACCCAGCACTGGGAGACCGAGACAGGAGAACCCCAAGTTTGAGGCCAATCTGGACTGCATAGCAAAAGTTTATCTCAAGAAACTCACAAAAGGGAGGGGGCTGGAGTGCAGCTGGGTTGGTAGAGCACTTGCCTAGTGCTGTGTTCTCTATGGCTCCAGGAACTGATCTCACTGGGGTGGCAGGGAAATGAAGAACAGATTACACATAGACATACTTAGACAGAAAAGCTGGGATTGGTGATCTGGATTCTCAGATAGAGAAGCCATGGCATCCTGTAAGCTCAGTGAGTTTAATGTATACAGTCAAACAAGGAGATAGGATACTGCAGACAGATGAACAAAGGGTATAATATACAGCTGAACAATGAGACAGGGTTAGCTAATCTTGTAGCAGTTCTTAGGAGAGCAGTCTTCAGGCTATAAACAATCAGTGGCAGAAAGCTAACACAGACATTTTCCGAACACACTGTCAACATTCACACTCAGATTAGAGGAAGGATTTACCACTCACTCAAGGCACTGGGTCCTTGACATGGCTGTGCTCATGTCAAACATACACTTTCACTCGGGATGCTACTAGCATACAGGAAGCACTGAGTTCAGTCCTCGACAACAATACCAGGCAAGGTGACACATGCCTGAAATCCAGCACTTGGAGGGCAGCAGAAGGCTCAAAAGTTTAAAGCATCTTTGGGCTATATAGCAATTTTAAGATTAACCTGGGTTACATGGAACTTGTCTCCAAAAATTAAATAATAAAGTTCTATTGAAATGGTAGAGCTCTTGGCTGAATTCTCTAGTACACCTTCCTGATTCTATCCAAATCAATTTTCAAGTATTTATGAAGGATACTATCAGAAAAATACAATTTATGGTGAGCGGAGAAGCTCAGTGGTGGAGTACTTGGTTGTATCTCAAAATAATAGATACTAGGAAACAAAAACAAAGCAAAAAATCATCTGGGCCAGAGAGAGAGACATCATCCATTTAGTAAAGTGCATGCCGCACAAGCATGAGGACCTGCCTTCAGATCCCTACCACCCACACAGAAAGCCGGCTGCAGCGGTATTCATCTATAGTTCTAGCCCTGGGAGCTAGAGACGGGAGGATCCAGGGAGCCTGCTAACCAGCTAGTCTAATTGAATCAGTAAATGTCAGCTTCAGTGAGACCATGTCTCTAACAGTTAAATATAGAATGACAAAGGAAAACAGTGGCAACAACCTCTGGACCCTATACATATACATGCAAACATGTACACACACACACAGACACACACACACACCCGAAATGATATATAGAAGGAATATAATAAGACCCATTAGGACTAAAGCCTGGCTCTAAAAAGTCCCAAAGGATAAGGCTCTGGCATCCAGAAATTCAGTTAAAGAGAGGAAGGATAGTAAAGGCAAGAAAGGTGCTTCATTGGGATGAGCAGAGGTCTAATGGTGTAAACTCTGTTTTCCAAATGCTTATAGCAATCTTATTATAACACAAGAATAAGAAATGTAGGCAAGAGTGAGTGTTCCTATGGCAGCAGCTCAGATCCTGTTGACCTGATTATCACTTGGGTCATGATTTCAGTCATGTGAGGTATATCTGGGACTATCTCGGTGCTTAGGAAATTGTTTTTATTCTTTATCTTAAGGTGATATCTGTGGGAAAGAAAGGCTTGGGAGAGCTCAGAAGGATAGGTGGCACAAGATGGAGCTAAAAAACACTAGGCAGTGGTTATGCCTCACTTCGTATCTCAGATGTCAAACCATATTTGCATTTTCTATGGTAAAACTGTGTTTGTTTCATTTTATGTGAGACAGGATCTTACTTGACAGTTCAAGTTGGCCTCAAACTCACAGTAATTCTCCTGCGTCAGTTTGAGGCCTAGGATTATTACAGATGTGAGTCATCATGTATAACAATATCCTTCTACTTTTGTAGAAAGACTACTTCTTGTTCTTAGATTTTTAAATCAATAACACCTTGATATATATTTAGATGTGTTATCATCTTATCTATTTACTTATTACTTATTTATTTTGAGACATGCTACCCATGAACTAGCTCTGTAGCAGAGGTTGACCTTGAACTTCTCATCTTTCTGCAGCCACCTCCCGAGTGGAACCTCCACACCTAGCTTTATTTGGTACTGGGTTTCAAACCTATATTTCACTCTCAATTTTTTTTGTATTGTATTTTTATTGTATTGAACCCTGCATCTTGTGTACCTTAAGCAAATATCCAATCACTAAGCTGTATTGCCTGTGCCAGTATCACCTCTGAAATTAGGAGGTTTAAGCCTGGTATAGTGGCACAACCTTTGATCCCACAGGCAGAGGCAGGTTGGTTGACCTCTGTGATTCAAGGCCAGCCTTGTCTACCTGGAGAGTTTCAGGCTGTCCAGGTCTTCAAACCCTGTCTCAAACAAACAAACAAACAAACAAACGAAATTAGACAGCTTAGTGCTCTGGTTCTAGACCTCTTAGTACAGCATTGTAAAAAAACAAACAAAAGAACACCTAGATAATTTAGACACTTGGATTAGGACATTTGTTCTAGCAAAGAATGAAGAGTCCTGGATCAGCTTCTGCTCCAGTCTTTTGATAAAGTCCAGAGCACTGCTTGAATATGCAAATCATAATCTCCAAGGTAAATAAAAGCCCAGAGCCAGTTTTGGATTATAGATATTGCTACTGCTTATCTAATCTTTGTGGTTTTTATAAACAAGGCTATAGACGCACAAAGGGTAAGTAAGGTCAAGTCCAAAGTGAGTGAGCTGTCACTTGGCTTCACAAGCTAGCCTATGATCACATCTTTCAAACAGGATATAGACAAAGGGAAAGTCCAATGACTGCAGTGGGGAAAACAAAACCATGGAATTCCAACTGCATGACCCTGTTTGCCTGAATTATCCAAACTACATCACTTGCTTTTTGTTTTATTTGTTCTATTTTGGAAACTGAGGGATCATCAGTTAAAAGGTGCCAGGCTATAGAGATCAGTTAATAGCAAGCACTGCTCTTCCAGAGGTCCTGAGTTTGCTTCCTAGCACCCATGTTAGGTGACTCATAGCCACTTGTAACTGTAACAACAGGGGATCCAACACCCTTTTCTAGTCTCGGAAGTCACCTGGTCTCAAGTGGCAGATACACAATGACACTGACACATACCCGTAAGTAAAAGTAAAAATATTTCTTAAAACAAAATAAAACCACAAGAAGCCAGTAATTGCAGAGGTGGGAGGATCAGAAAGACAAGATAATCCTCACTACCTAATGAGTTCAAGGTCAGCCCATGATACCCAAAAATGTCTTAAAGGAAGGATTAAATCATACAAACAACTTATTTCATTTTCTACCCAACGACAGCTTATGTCAATTTTAAAATAGATAATAGGAAGTGGTGTTTTGTTCTAAAATAAGAACTTCATCTCTTGTTGTTTAATATTGTGTTTAATATGTTCAATATTATAAATTCTATCTGAAATTTACATTTCATGGCTGAAGAAATGGCTCTGAGGCTAAAAGCACTTCCTGCTCTTGCAGACTACCAGAGCTTAATTTCAGCATTCACATCTTCAGTTCACACAACCTGTTAATCTAGCTCCAGGGATTCTGACACCCTCTTCTGTCTGCCACAGGCACTGCACTCACCTGTACTTAACCACACACACACTATACCACAACACACACACACACACCTTAACACAATACCACTCATAAATACATCACACACATACACACACACCCACAGTCTTAATTGGGATTTCTATTGCTGTAATAAAACACCATTGCTGTGGGATAATGCCCTTATACACTGTAAAGTTCTATCATGCTTATTGTTGTAATAAAATGTTGATTGGCCAGTAGCCAGACAGAAAGTATGGGTGAAGCAACCTGACTAGAAGAATTCTGGGAAGAGGAAAGGCAGAGATGCAGTCACCAGCCAGACGTAGAGGAAGCAAGATGAGAATGCCTTAGTGAGAAAAGGTACCAAGCCATGTGGCTAAACATAGACAAGAATTATGGGTTAGTTTAAATTGTAAGAGCTAGTTAGTAATAAGACTGAGGAATAGGCCAAATAGTTTATAATTAATATAAGCCTCTGTGTGTTTATTTGGGATTAATGGATGTGGGACCAGGCAGGACAGAAACTTCCATCTATACACTACAACCCAAAATGCATGCCACAGAGGAAAGGATTTAATCACCTTAAACTTCTACATCACAGTTCATAATCAAAGGAAGTCAGGACAGGAACTCAAGCAAGGCAGGAACCTGGAGCCAGGAGGTGATGCAGAGGTCATGGAGGAGTGCTGCTTATAGGTGGGCTCAACACAACTCGTTCAGCTTTCTTTCTTATAGAACCCAGGACCACCAGTCCAGGGATAGCACCACCCATATTGGTCTACCACCCCCTACATCAATAACTGTCTTATTCAATGTTCTACTGCTGAAGAGATACCATGACCATAGCAAATCTTGAAAAGTAAATTATTTAATTGGGGTTTGCTTACAGTTTCAGAGGTTTAGTCCATTATCAGCACAGGGGGAAGCATGGTAGCACACAGGCAGACATGGTCCTGGAGGAGCTGAGAGTTCTACATCCAGATCTGCAGGCAGCAGAAAGGAAAGAGACATTCTTGAGCATTTGGAGCCCCAAAGCTCATTCCCAGTAACACATTTCCAACACGACTATACCTCCTAATCCCTGTCAAGTAGTGTCACTCCTTATTGACCAAGCATTCAAATATATGAGGCCATGGGGACCATTTCTATCCAAACCACCGCAATAACTAATAAAGAAAACGCCCTACAGGTGGATATTATAGAGGAATTTTCTTAACTGAGGTTTCTTTCTCTCAAATGACTTTAGCTTGTGTCAAGTTGACATAAAACTATTAGGCACACACACAACGTATACCACACATACCTCATACCGAGTCATACATACATGCACCACACAGATCCCCTCCACCACACAGATACACACACATCACACATACCCCCCACATACACACGCCACACAAATATAAATAAGATCTAATGCATAAAATGGTTTTTTACAAGTTGATGTATTCTTTATTCAAAGTTGAAAAGTGTACCATATTGCACATTATTGCAAAAATTCACTGTTACAAACACTTTGCAGCTGGTAAGAAGCCAACAAAAGGTTGATTTTTAAACCTCATCACTATAAATTACTGTTAGAGTACTTTGCAAATTCAGAATTCAAACTGCATTTTCTTTTTCTAAATTGCCTACAGTACTCAAGGTTCCTGAAGTTTAGGTAGCTGTTTCAGGAGGAAGAGAAGAGGTACTGATGTCCAGGGATTTCTATTCTCTTTCGATGCTCACATACTTCAGGGCGTCAGCCTGGCTATAACTGTAACCCAAAACCGGCTCTTTACCAGCCTGATGGCTCTCAGCAAAGATGCATATTCTGTGACCAGCATTAACCATGGTAACTTTTTCATAGCAGTTTGGATTTACTGAATGGTTAGCAAGATGAATTTTGTTGTCCTTGTGGGTTATGTCATTGTTTAAAATGAGCAGGAAGCTGCACATGTATTTGTCATATACTCTCCCTCTTCTGTCTGCTTCATCCTGAGAAATAATTTCTCCACAGTATTCTGAGGTGGACTCATTTTTTTTCTGCACAGGATCTTTGATAAAGATACCCCAGTCTGCCACATTAGATGGTGACAGCAATACGTGCTTTATAGAGTCCCACCAAATACTGCAGTCCTTGCAGGACATGTTTTTACTGTCCCAATGGTCTGCAGCTCCACATGTAAGACAGAGGTCAGGGTCACACTCCCAGATAGCCAGGGTTATACTGTGCTTTGCAGCAATGTCCAGGAAGGCGGCTTTGATCTTTTTCTAGTTGTATCTTTCTGCAGTGTGCAACCCATAATCAGTATTTTCTTTTCTTCATGTTTGGAGGAGTGTCCACATCCCCAGTGGGGACACATGCCGACACTGGAGTGTCCATGTCCTCAGTGGGGACACATGCCGACACTGGAGTGTCCATGTCCTCAGTGGGGACACATGCTACATGCTGACACTGGAGTGTCCATGTCCTCAGTGGGGACACATGCTACATGCTGACACTGGAGTGTCCATGTCCTCAGTGGGGACACATGCCGACACTGGAGTGTCCATGTCCTCAGTGGGGACACATGCCGACACTGGAGTGTCCATGTCCTCAGTGGGGACACATGCCGACACTGGAGTGTCCATGTCCTCAGTGGAGACACATGCTCATGCTGACACTGGAGTGTCCATGTCCTCAGTGGGGACACATGCCGACACTGGAGTGTCCATGTCCTCAGTGGGGACACATGCCGACACTGGAGTGTCCATGTCCTCAGTGGGGACACATGCTACATGCTGACACTGGAGTGTCCATGTCCTCAGTGGGGACACATGCTACATGCTGACACTGGAGTGTCCATGTCCTCAGTGGAGACACATGCTGACACTGGACTCTTTGACTCTGAACTCATACACTTGGCACAGACGTTACTCTCAGAAGAACCAATGAGCACTCTAAACACAGAGGCTCCAGCACTACTCCACATCATATTCTCGGGAGCTTCAGTGTTTGGCTTCATCTTTATTGGTGTTTGACATTGGGAATTTGCTTCCGAGGAGCTGCAAGTTCCATCTTTTCTTTCTTCTTCATTGTTCTCTCCCCCTTCAATCTTTACTTCTCTGACTCTAGCACACTGATGGTGGAGGTGTGGGATGTGCTGCTACTGTTATTAGGAAGTCTTCCTCTTCTGTGGCCCCTGGGCATTGGGGTGATGGCTTTATTCACTCAGTAGTGAGGGTAGCAGCAACCTCCTTAGCTCCCTTCAGATGCTGGTAACACTGTTCCATGAGGCTTGTTATTCAGAGCTGTTTCTGTGTTCTGCTCTTATGTGTTGGGTGTTGCATGGAAGGGATGTAGGTAGCAGTCATGCTTAAAACATCGCCTACAGAAAAGTGTATGAAGTCAACATAAGCTTTGCTCCCTCTGAACACATTTAGCATTTGGTCCATCTATGCTTGGGGTGCATTCAGGAGGCAGAGCACCTGGTAACTGCTGCCTGATGAGCAATGGATATATATATTTCTTCTGCTGTACCCTCATCTGGAAACACTGAGGAAATAGCTCCAAAAATTTAATCAGCAGAAGATGTCTGAGGTGGGCAATTTTCTCATCTTGACTATCCTCTAGATATTTCTGGGTTTTCTTTCATCAGGATCATCTCCATCATCATCATTGTCATTATTATTAAGCAAGAACATTTACCGACTCCACAAAAATTCACCATTTATAAACCTACATTCTCTATCTCCATGCACTTTTCCATCCCAGTTTTCACTAGTTCTTTGGTGAAAGTGCCATCCCGATCTAGAACTTCATTCCCCATACAAAGAATGGTATGTAAAACAGTTCCATCTTCCACTATAAAATTCTGCTGTCAGGGAGACAAGAATACATCATGGGCCTGATGCGACTGCATTCAGGGTGTTTAGCCAGATGACTTGTGCTGGAAAATCCAGTCCCTGGGTCACTGACAAGAAATCATGATGTGTGCTGGCTGTATCCTTCATTGCTTCCGTTCTTGCTTTAGGGCTTCCATTCTTTCCAAAATTTTCTGACAATGGAAGTAAACAGTCTTTACTTCATTGGCTCTTCTAAACCTCTTGAACTGTCTAGGCTCATATAGTCTGATTTCACACGCTTCCACCAGCAAACTGGTTTCTTCTCAGATTTCTTCCCAGCCTGGCCCATGATGACTCTGTCCCACACAGCAGCCCACACTGTCCCCACTGCCAGGACTCCACTGCCTTCAATGTCCCACTGGGTATTGGACGTAACTCAACCGAATGCCAAACACAGCGACCTGCATAAAATAATTCTTAAAAATAGTTTCCTCATTGCTAACCCAGCCCATTGCTGTAAGAGAGAGAAAAATCAGATCCCCAATAACACATACCCAGCTAACAGACAGTGTAGACATTTTCAGATTGACTGGAAAGACTGACTATTGAGGCTGGACATTATTCACCTCTGTAATGCTAGCACCTCCATGGAATCAAGCACAGGGGACATACACACATGCAGCAAATTCATAGGCATAAAATTAAATAATTAACTTTCAAAAATTAAAAAAAATTCTCCAGTAGTTTTTTTAATGGGTGTGAATATGGCATATGGGAGTTAGTTTGTTGTAACTTTGACATTAGCTAGAACTCCCTCCCCTCGCAAGGCCTCAAATAGCCAAGTCTGGCCTCAAACCTTTTGAAGCTTGTGGCAATGATGTATTCTGAGAATATCTCTTATATTTTAAAAGAATGGAACTTTTGCTGAACCTCACAGCCAGAGCTATTAATACACCTAGGATTTTAGACTACTAGCCTACTGTGTACTCAAACTGCTTGTTTAACCTGAGGTTAACAGAACAATATAACAAGCAACATTACTTGCTTTGGATTTCCCATGTAATCAACTTTTACAACCTTGCCTAATTACAGCTAATGCATAGCTGTAATGTTATGTACTCTTCCATACCTGGCCCAGATACTGCACGTGTGTCATTTGCTGAAAGCAGTAAGTACAGAAGTTGAAAGCAACCTAAAATCTAGCATAAACGGATACTGGTTGATCCTCAATGATGTTTATTTCTGAGTCAGTTGGAAATAGTGACTTAATTCCTAGAATAATTATTATATATTTCTGTAAGTTTCCCATTCCATCCCCATGTGATGCTTTTTATGTTGTTCAATAAAGAAAGAGGAAACCCTTTGTTAGGAACAGACGCACAGAGGCAGAACAGACAGACACACAGGGACACACACAGAGGCAGGCACAGATTCAGACTCATGCAACAGACAGACAGTAGGTAAAAGACACAGGGAACACAAAGCAGAGAATTCAAATGTGGATGCACTCTTGGTTCAATGACTCCAAGGGGGAAGTGCTTTTATTTCTTTCCTTAATTTAACACTTGTTCATTATTGGTAACTCAGAGTTAATTAGTAATCCTTGAAGCAGCTTAAGATGAGCTTGAACTTTTGATTCACCTCTTGAGCATTAAATTACAGGTGTGTCACCACAATTAGATAATTAAAACTTTTTGTTGTTGTTTTTTAATTAATTAGTTAATTAATTTGAGACAATATTTTATCAAGTAATTCTATGTGGCCTGGAAGTTCATATGTTGACTAGGTTGGCCTTGAACTCACAGAGATCCAACTACCTCTGCCTCCTGGGACTAAAGAAGTGCACCACTGGGCCAGGCTGGATAGTATTTCAAAGTATTTGAAAATCTCAAAGTGAATTTCCTGTTTTTTATACCCGAATTTGTAAGTAATTATCCACTGTACTTATCTTCCTTCTTCTGTTTTCTCTGTTTTTCTTTTATTGACATTTTTGTCTTTACTTTGCCTGCCAGCACAGAAGAAGGATTTATGCAGGAACATTATTAGAGAAGTAGGCTTGAGTCTTCATGAGTAAGCCCCGTTCAGAACCTCGGAGAGCAGTCAAAGCCACCCAATTTGAGAATCACAATTTGCAAATATCATGGTTGGCTTTGTTCTATGCCGCACACTGTAGCCCCGTCTGTGCTCTATGCATTAGACCCCAGTTCGCCAGCTTCGGGCAAAGGGCTGGAGGTTGAAAATACCGACGCAGAGAAAGACTGACACACAGACCTTTAAACACTGATACCAAAGCCCCTCTTTATTAGCACCATGCAGGCTTAAATACACTGCAGTCAATGGCCAACAGGTGAAAATCCCATCCTCTGATCCTCTAAGCTAGGCACAGCTTCTAGTAACTTTAATTAGAAGGTTCTAGGAGGGAAGAGCAGATGAAGGCCAGGACTCATTAATCCCAACATCCAGCTGAAGGCCAGGATTCATTAATCCCAACAGTTCTAAAGTTTTTAAATTGAATTTGTGTGTGAGTGTGTGGGTGTGGTGTGGTGTGGTGTGGTGTGGTGTGGTGTGGTGTGGTGTGTGCCACATTACCACATCTGTTCCCATCCTCATGGAGACCAGATAAGGGTACTAGATTCCCTGGAGCTAGAATTATAGGTGAGCTACCAAATGTGAGTACTGGAAACTGAACTGTAGACCCCTTGCAAGAGCAGCAAGCATTCCTAACCACTGACCCAGCCCTGGCCTTGTTACGAATTAGGGTTTGGAGCAGTATCTGATGTGTGCGAAGTTTCTGGAAATATCTGTGCCTCACTCTCTGGCTTTTGTTTGAATGGGAATGCCTTTCATTACTGTACCATCTCACTAGCTTAAATAACTTCAAAATCTCTGTGTCTCTGTCTCGTGTGTGTGTGTGTGTGTGTAAGTTGTGCCATGCATGTGCAGATGCCTTCGTTTTGGAACACAGTCCAAGAATGGAGTTCTGTGAGGAGAATTCTGAGTACTTGTGAAAAAACTCCAAGAAAACAAGCTAAGAGTCTTGTACCTCAATTTGTTCAAAATACAGACCTGTTCTTGGAATATGTTTTTACGCTCTGCCCTGGTAGAGCTCTTGTTGTTTGTTTATATGCCTTGACGGAAAAGCATGGTTTCTGTATTGTATGGCTTGTATACAGATTAAACTCTTGAGAACTTTACTCATATGACCTTTCTTAACCCTCAGAGTATAAACTGTTTGATGCTCTGAATAAAGTTGGCTATTGCATGAGACTTTAGTCTGCCTCGCATATTGGCTCCACTCTCTCAAGTCCCACTACCTCTAGAACAGTAAGCCCAGCATAGGCCAGAAGAGTGCTTTGGACCCCATAGAGCTGCCGTCTGAGCCAGGTTCTGGGAATCAAACTCTGCGTCTTCTGGAAGAGTAGCAAGCACTCTTAACTTAGCTGCCAAGCTGTGTCTTAAGCTCCTCTATAAAATGTTAACACTTGGGAAGTGGAGGCAGGAGGATCATGACTTCAAGGACAGCCTTGGCCATGTGAAGATCTGACTAAAATAAAACAAAAGATATGAGCCAGAGTTAATGTTAGCACAGGAGGAAAGGACTTGGTCTAGTAATGATAAAGTTGTCTGATCTCCAAAGCTGCTAAAGAATATGAACCAACACATAGAATACAGGTTTATTGTATGTGAGCATATAACATATGCATGTATCGTGTGTGTATATGTATGTGTTGGGTACTGGATTGAACCCAGAGTCATTGCAGACACAAACATTGAGCTACACATGCCTCTCCTGACATATCTCTCAAGCTTCATAGGCCTTCCCTGATTTCTCTCTCTCTCTCTCTCTCTCTCTCTCTCTCTCTCTCTTTCTCTCTCTCTGTGGTGTTAGGGATTAAACCCAGGGCCTTTGTATCTTAGGCAAATGATTTACTACTGAGCTACATTCACACCCCGTAAATTATATATTTAAACCTTCCTTTTATTTAAGTTAGCATATCACAAAATATTTGAGTGTAATTAACTTAAAAGTTTCCCCCTTATTTTATGTGTACAGGTGACTTCCCTGTAAGTGTCTGTGCATCATGTGTGGTGGTGTGCAGTGCCCACAGAAGGCACTGGATCCCATGGGCCTGGAATTACAAATGAGTGTGTGTTACTATGTGTGTGCTAAGAACTGAACCTAGGTCTGTATGCTATAACTATATATTTGAGATTACAAATTTTTATAATTACAAATTACTATGTTCAACAGCACCATCTACTGTTGGAAGAAGTGAAAGCAGTTACAGTTTTGTTGTACACTTCATTTGATTTAGAATGATTCGAAGTAATTACAGAGCGTTGAACAGTAGACTTAGGTCTTCAACTTTAAATGAACCCAAAAATTCTAGCATCAACATGAAATATTTACTATGAGTATATGGTGTGTGAGTGTAAGTGCAGGCATGTGCCTGTCGCAGTGCACATGCAGAGATCAGAGGGCAGCTGTGTGGAGTACTTCCTTTCTTCCACTATGTGGGTCTTGGGGACAAACATCCTGGCCATCTTACTGGTCTCTATTCCCAACTTTGTTATTTATTTATTTATTAATTATGTTTACAATATTCTGTCTGTGTGTATGCCTGCAGGCCAGAAGAGGGCATCAGACCTCATTACAAATAGCTGTGAGCCACCATGTGTTTGCTGGGAATTGAACTCAGGACCTTTGGAAGAGCAGGCAATGAATGCCCTTAACCTCTGAGCCATCTCTCCAGCCCCCCCCCAACTTTTTTTTTAAAAAAAATAGTTTTTAGGAGCTGGAGACATGGTTCAGGAGCTAAGAGGACATGCTCTTGCAGAGGACTAGAGACATTCAAACACATATAACAAAATTTAAAAATATTTTTAGGGTTTATTTTTAATGTTACCCCACAGAGGCCGGAAGAGGGTGATGGATCCATTGGAGCTGGAGTTATATATGGGTTATGAGATCTCAGACATGGATGTTGGGAACCAAACTTAGCTCTTCTGGAAGAGTGGTAGTGCTCTCTTCAAACAAAATTATGTATATAGACACTTTGCCAGCATGTATGTTTATGTCTGCCTGGTGCCAGAAGAGGGTGAAGAAGCTGAAGAAGGTGTCAGGTCCTGGAGACAGTCACTGGTTGTGAACTGCCATTTAGGTACTAGGAATCAAACTGGGTCCTCTGGAAAAGCAATCAGTGCTCTTAATTACTGAGCCATCTCTCTAGCTTTACAGCAGTGTTCTTAACTATTAAGCCATCTCTCTAGTCCCTAACACCAACTTTCTAAGCATAAAAAACCTAACGTGAGACTTCAGAAAGATAAATATCTTGTAAAGTGACAAGCATCTTGCTATAACACTGTCTTAGTTAGGGTTACTATTGCTATGATGAAACACCATGACCAAAAGCAACTTGCAGGAGGAAAGGGTTTATTTTCCTCACAGTTCTATAACACATCATCAAAAGCAGCGATGGCAGAAACTCAAGCAGGGCAGGATCCTGAAGGCAGGAGCTGATGCAGAGACCATGGAGGGGTGCTGCTTACTGGCTTGCTCCCTATGGCTTGCTCATCTTGCTTTCTTATAGAACCCAGGACCACCAGCCTAAAGATGGCACCAACCACAATATTCCCCACTGATCACTAATTAAGAAAACGCTTTACATCCAGTTTTCTCAATTGAGGCTCCCTCCTTGCAGACAATTCTAGCTTGTGTCAAGTTGACATCAGATTAGCCAGCACAAACACCATATATGAGTGTAAGCCAAAATGTCTGTAGGTGTGTTCAAAGCAAGAAAGGTTGGTGGGAAAGCAACTTCCTCACAGTGAAGCCCCTGGGATGAAGGGAAGCTAATTCTGTTTCTAACTTCATGTTGATTGTCCAGGAAAGTTAATTGCCCCATCATTCACTTTCTACATCTGAACATGGTGACTGAAGGCGGAATAAGGAGTTTCAAGGCTGCAGGTTTCCTGCGTCATCACTCACACTGCTGACTAGCAGTGATCTGTGCATCTGTAAGTATCCTGGTTCACTAAGCCTGGTAGAATGGTTCCTTTGGTCAGTGTGGTGGTTTGACTGACAATGGCCCCCAGAAGTTCATAGGGAGTAGCATTAGGAGGTATGGCCTTGTTGGAGGAAGTGTGTCATTGTCAACAGGCTTTGAAGTTTCAGATGCTCAAACAAGACCAAGTTTCACTCTCTTCATGCTGTCTTCAGATCCAAATGTAGAACTCTCAGTTACTTCCCCATCACCATGTCTGCCAGCAAGCTGCTATGCTTCCTGCCATGATGACAATGGACTTAAACCTCTGAACTGTAAGCAAGCTCCCAGTTAAATGTTTTCCTTTGTAAGAGTTGCCATGGTCATAGTGTCTCTTCACAGCAATAGAAATGCCAACTAAGACAGTTATCAGCAATGAGTGGATATTTATTCCTATCTCAGCAGGAAGATATCGTCTGGATTTGTCTGAGTACACTCTGATGTACAATGATGACAGACTTGCCTAATGACTCAGTTTTGAGGTGTTCCACCATTGCGCTTTGTTCAACAAGTGTTTACTCATCTGTGGCCAACTTTGTCCCTTTGGCTTTGAGGGTAGGATATGACCAAGCTATGGACACAGTGAGCTATTCAAAATACATGTTATATAAGCACAGCCAGTGTCCAGAGGCGGCATAGAAACAGGAGAGCATCAGCTAGACCTGCAAACACATCCTGCATAGTGCCTCATTCCTGGCACAGTGTGGAGACACCTAGCTATTGACTTGTACTTATTCTCTTCATTCATTGGTTCTTCTGACTTAGCAACAGAACCCTGGACCTTAATATTTCCAGCCCCCTTGGGAGATAGGGGTAGTCTAGAACTTACTGGGTCCAGTGGGTTGTGAAATTATTGAATGACAATTTTATTTTTTGATTTTGTTTCTAACAAAGAAAACAGATCTCTTTATTGTACTGCAAAAAAGTAGTGGGCATGGCACTAACCGAAGAACCAATAGCTTGATTTGATACCCTCCCTCTTCTTTCTCATTGTACTAGAGACTAAACCAATAGCCTTGCACATGCTAAGCGAGCACTCTACCTCTGAGCTATACCCACACCTATGTCTTCACTTTAAACAGCTAGAGGCCAGGCATAGTCATATACCTGTAAACCCAGTAGGAAGACAGGAGGGTCAGGAATTCAAGGTCTACCTCTACTCCTGGTGAATCTGAAGACTACATTAAATTCACCCACTTTCTATATGTACGTATGTATACTTAGGAAGATGCTAGCTGCCAAGCCTGATATCCTGAGTTCTATTCCCAGGACCCACATGGTAGAGGAGACAAAGGTTGTCCCCTGACCCCCACATATGTATAATGTGTATGGGCACATAAACAAATACAAATAAATTCCCATAATAAAATTTGAAAAACTATTTGGGTCTCTATGTAACAGCTCTGGCTGCCCTGAAATTGGATGTAGTTCAGTTGGTAGAATTGCTGCCTAGTACGAATGAAAGCCCGCTTTAAATCTCTAGAACCACACAAAATGGAGAAATCCTAGCACTGGGGAAGTGGAGGCAGGAAGATCAGAAGTTCAAGGTCATCCTTGACTATACAGTGAGTTGGTGGCCAGTCTCGTAAATAAATAAACAGAATGCTATTGGTCACAGACTATGAAGAACTACATCCAGAGATCCCTGTATTGGGATTAGCTATGATGGTTTCTGTATGGCTGCCTCCAGGTAGAAGATGAGTCTGTTTTCAGTAGTAAAGGGGATAATTATTGGGTAGAGGCATTCTTAAAATCGTAGCTATGGAAGAAGGCAATATGTGGTTATACAGAAGCCAATGATTAGCTTGTGGTGGGATATATGATTTTTGTATTTGGCTGGTAAACATTTCCATCTCTAGTCTGATAGTCGTAAATCCTATCTTCCTTCCTAGAAGAGCAGAGCTATTTATGACCATGATTGGCCATAGCTAACAATAACCTCCCTGGAGCTTGATTGACTTCAGGGCAAGGCAGATGGTCAAGTGGAATAAATCACAAGCATTCCCTGCTACTGACAGACTGATTCTGGGAATGAGAAGTTCCATTTCTGTTTAATTTGTTAAAATGGGAGTGTGGGATCTGGGCATGTGGGCAGGTCCTACACTGCAGAGAAAGGTCCCCTAGGAATGAAGATGGAAGCAGAGATGTGAGGGGAAGTCTGGGGTTATACTTGTCGCATGCCCCCTTTCCTGTGACCTATATTTTTCCTTTACCTACACTTTAAGCTAGTAAAACCTTAACTTCTGGTTTATTTTTTTGTTTTTTTTGAACAGGTTTTCTCTGTGTATAACAGCTCTGGCTGTCCTGAAACTTGATTTGTACACCAAACTGGGCTCTAACTCACAGAGATCTGCCTGTCTCTGCCTCTGGAGCACTGGGATTACAAATATGCACCATCACCTCCTGGCTAATATTTTTTTTAATAACTGGGGATCAAACGCAAAACTTCAGGAGAGAGAAGTGACCTACCAGCATGTTTTATATTTATTTTTTAAGACAGGGTCTTATGTAGCCCAGATCTTTCAGAAATTATCCTGCCTCAGCATCTCAAAAGATGGGATTACAGATGCGAGTTAACTCTCTCTGTTACACTCACAGACCACACCCCTTTCACTCTGTAGCTCGGGCTGGCCTTGAACTTGTGCTGGTGATCCTGCTTCTGTCTTCCGGATGTTGAGATTATAGATGTAGTTACCACTGCCTAGATATACTTTTTGATGTTGTTAAATACAGAGTCTCATGCATTTACAAATAACTTGTTGAAAATATTATTTTAAGCTGTGTTACATTTGCTTATGCCCTGGAACATTTGTTTAATGATGTAAAGATGTGTTGCTTTTGTTTAACTCTGTGAAGCTGTGATTCTCTGCCTGTCTAAAAATACCTGATGAGCGAATAAAGAGCTGAACGGCCAACAGCACGGCAGGAGAAAGGATAGGCAGGGCTGGCAGGCACAGTGTAAATAGAAGGAAAGATCTGGAGAAAGCAAAGGAACAAGAGGACAAGGAGAGGAGGATGTCAGGGGTCAGCCACCCACAGAGTAAAGTAAAAGTAAGATATGTAGAAGTAAGAAAAGGAAAAGGTCCAGAGACAAAAGGTAGACAGGATCATTTAAAGTTAAGAAAAGTTGCCTAGAAACAAGTCAAGCTAAGGCCGGGCATTCATAAGAAAGTATAAGTCTCTCTGTGTGTGATTTGGGACCTGGGTTGTGGGTCCCTCCAAAAGCCAAAAGGAGCCAAAGAGTAATAAAAAACAAACAACAACATGCTGGCGTCCCAACGTGTGGCTAGAGTAAAAAAAAAAATCCAACTAGACTAATCTGGAACTTGCTACGTGGCTGAAGATGGCATGGAACACCCGTCTATCTGCCTCCACTTTCCCAGTGCCAGGATGGCAGGCATGTTACACTATGCTCAGCTTACATTTTCCTCAGGTAAGGTCTTGTTTTGTATTTCAGGCCGACAATCTTGTTTTAGACGATTTTGGGGTGGGCGGGGGAGGTGTTCGAGACAAGGTTTCTCAGCATAACCCTGGCAGTCCCAGAACTCACTTTGTAGACCAGGCTGGCCTTGAACTCATACAGATCCATCTGCTTCTGCCTCCTGAGTGCTAGAACTAAAGGCGTGCACCACAACTGGCAGTTTCAGCCTGGAATTACTTGGTTGGAATTACTGATATGTGTTACCACATCCGATTTTGTTTTTCTTTCCAGATTTATTTATAGTATGCATGCTCATGTCTATGTGCACATAAGTACAGGTGTCTTTAAAGGTCAGAAGAGACTGTCAAGTACCCTGGAACTGGCAGTTGTGAGCCACCTAATGTGGGTGCTGGGAATTGAACTTAGGTCCTCTGCAAAAGCAGTAATTGCTCTTAGCCACTGGGCCACCTCTGTCCCCACTAACTTCTGTTTTGATGTTGCAAAAGTCTTGATTAAAAAGTCTGATGCCACTGGGCATGGTAGCACATATATTTAATCCCAGCACTGAGGAGGCAGGCAGATCTCTGAGTATAAGGGCAGCTGGGTCTACATAGCAAGTTCCAAGCCAGGTGAGGATACATAGTGAGTGAAACTCTGTACTTAAAAAAATCTGGTAAAGCTGGGTGGTGGAGGCGCACACCTTTAATACCAGTACTTGGGAGGCAGAGGCAGGCTGATCTCTGTGAGTTCCAGGACAGCCAGAGTGGTAACACAGAAAAACCCTGTCTCGAAAAAACAAACAAACAAACAAAAGCACCCCCCCAATGTGTTAAGGTGCCCACTGTAATTCATCTCTTTTAAGGATTTCTACAGTTCAAATAATACTTTGCCAAGAGATGACCAGGGTAGGAAGGAAATACCCCCACTTCCCTTGAGACAGGGTCTTATTGCACACAGCCTTGACTAGCTTGTACATAGACCAGGGTGATTTCATACTCAAAGAGATCTACATGCCTCTGCTAATAGTCACCGCTAGGCCCAGTCTCTGGTCTGGTAAACTCTGTCTTGTTTTCCCTCTGTCTTGTGACAAGCTTCTGGTAATTACCTTTTAGCTATTCCCTTTTAGGCTTGGGTTATATCATTATGGGGACTGACAAGTCTGAAGTATGCAAGGATGGCCAGCCACACAGTATATAAGTACTGGTTTCTCCACTGCCATAAAGTAAATACTCTAAAAAGGAAAAGGAGAGGCGGAGCCGGACGTAGTCGTGAAAGCCGGTAACCCCAGTACTACGGAGACTGAAGCAGGAGTTCCAAGACATCCAAACAGCCGGAAAGCGATGTATGAGAAACAAGTGCAAGGCACCCTAGCCTGCGTCTTAAAAAAAAGAAAGAAAAAAAAAAGACTGAAGATATTTAAAGGCATCCCTCCCCAGAGATCCAGTAAAACGTTCCCCTTACATTCCATGCTAACTAAAGCGCCCTCAACAGCACATTTTTCTGCTCGGTGATTGAACGCGTCTGTGGCAGTCCGCTTCTAAAAGCGTGGCGCTGCTCAGAGGATACACAGTCGTCCCAGGCGCCGCAGCGTGAACCCCTAGGTACCTGCCCTAGGCCCTTCTCGGGCAAGCGGTCGCCGCCCACCTCGGGGAAGGCGGGGCGACCAGTCAGAAAGTAGCGCGAAGTTATCACATCAGTAGCTTACTGCAGCCAGATGAGATCTTTGGGGACGCCAAGAAGGCCAGGCCTACGCGATCAGCCATCACCTTGACAGACGTGCCAGGCACCTGCCGGAGAACTGGCCAAAAGCCGCTCGCCAGGCCACGCCCACCCGTCTCACAACCCCGCCCCTGGCCGGTAGGGAAACCCACTCGTCACAGTATTTCCGGTTCCAATCTTCCAACCGGCTTCCGTAGCTCCCGTTTGCCAGTCCTCCGCCCCGGCCCCGCCCCTACCGCGTCTTTGACACCGTCACGTGAGGGACGCGCGCGCGGGGCTTGCCGGGAGTGGTGCTGCCGGCGGGTCAGGGTTCGGCCCAACATGGCGGTTCCTGTCGGACAGTGACCAAGGCTTTGCCGTCGGGAGGACCGAGCGGAGGTGGTCGGCGTCCCCACCTGCTGGGTGGGATGCAAAGCTCCGGGGAGCGCTGAGAGGAGGCAGCGACGAGCCCGGGCGCCAAAAGCCGGAGCAGCGGCGGCTCCGCGCAGTCGGCTGCAGGCTTCGGAGTGGGGCCGCACCCGGCCGGGCAGGCAGCTGCGGCACGCTCGGCTCCGAGGCGGGGCGGAGGCCGGGCGCCCGGCTGCGGCCATGGCCCAGTGCGTGCAGTCGGTGCAGGAGCTCATCCCCGACTCCTTCGTTCCCTGTGTCGCCGCGCTGTGCAGCGACGAAGCCGAGCGGCTCACCCGCCTCAACCACCTCAGTTTCGCCGAGCTACTCAAGCCCTTCTCTCGGCTCACTTCCGAAGGTACGTGCTGTTCTTCCTCGTCCATTGGGCTGAAGCCGGGCCGTGGCCGGGAGAAGGAAGTGGGGAGCAAGTGCAGGACGGAGGGGCGGCCGCCCGGGGCTGCGGCTGGCGAGGGGCGGCGTGCGGCTGTCAAGACTGCGCGCTCGCGGCCGCCTGGCTATGGACGCTTTTTTCCTCGGGACGAGCCAGGTCTTTAAGTCGTAGAGATAAACTTGAGCCCGACAGAAGGGAGTCGAGACTGTTGTTAGCAGTCACCCTACAGGATTTGGAACCTACTGGACAGTTAAGGTAGCAAGATGCAACCTCCAGAACGGAGTTTTTAAGAGTGAAGATCTGTCACGTCCCCTCGTCGAGTGTTAAAGTTCTCTTGTTCATGACATTGGTCTAGCCTTGGAGTTCATCCTGGCTGAACTTCAGTTTGACTGTTTATTTTTCCCTTTTCCACCATTCCAACACGTTCTTAGCTATATAGCAGTTTGCCCAGTGTCAGGAGGGCAAGCACAAAGTATGGCATGAGTAATAAAGGATGGGGCTGCTGTGGGCAGAGCGCCGGCCTAGCATGCCGGCGGGAAGCTCTGTCACCTGGGTCCTTGGTACCACCTAGCTGGCGCTCTCCTGGGATCAGCACTCGGAGGCAGAGGCAGGAAGAGAAGTCTAAGTCTTTCCTGGGCTGTGCAGCGTGTTTGAGGCCAGCAGGGATACCTAAAGAGAAAAAAAGTAAAAATAAAAAAGTTTTAAAAAAGACAAAGGATAAATTGTAGTAACAATGAAGATGTTTCAAGTTATCT
This sequence comes from Microtus pennsylvanicus, assembly GCF_037038515.1. Classification (NCBI taxonomy): domain Eukaryota; kingdom Metazoa; phylum Chordata; class Mammalia; order Rodentia; family Cricetidae; genus Microtus; species Microtus pennsylvanicus. The sequence continues at coordinate 60,426,548 of NC_134582.1, forward strand.
AAATTTATGGGGTTAGAACAGTTCACGCATTTTGTCCTTTTCATATTGATGGTTAATCATGAAAAATACATTCATATTTAATAATACTTTTCTTTCTCCATCATTGTTTTTCATTTTTGTTAATTTTTAAAATGGGTTTTACTCTAAGCCAAGTTGGTCTGGAACTCACTCTATGTATGTAATTTGTAGGTCTCAAACTCCAGACAGTCACCCATCTCAACCTCTTGAGTGTTAAGATTACGGGCTTGAGCCACCATAAATGGCTCTTTCTCTAGCTTTTGCTGTTTTTAATTAATGATTAAAGCTCATACTTAGAATTTTACTCAAAGGGCCTAGAGAGATGGCTTAGTGGTTAAGAGCACATATAGCTCTCACAGAGGACCAAAGTTTGATTCCCAGTGGTGGTTCAGAACTTCCTGTATCTCTAGCTCTCTGGGGGAATCCAACACACACACACACACACACACACACACACACACACACACACACACACACACACACACAGAGAGAGAGAGAGAGAGAGAGAGAGAGAGAGAGATTGATTCTTTTAAAAGTTAAATATTTTTTAAGTATACCCCCAAGTGTAGTTTAACCGATATATATATATTTTCTGAGACAGGGTTTCTCTGTGTAGCCCTCGCTGTCCTGGAACTTTCTCTGTAAATCAGGCTGGCCTCAAATTCACAGAAATCCGCCTGCCTCTGCCTTTTGAGTACTGGAATTAAAGGTGTGTATCACCACCACCTGGCTTAACCGATCTTTCAAATAGAACATAGCAAAAAAGCAGGTACAGTTCCTTGGAAATTTAACAGTTGTTTACCATGAAGGGATCACTTATAAATTTTTGTTTATCAAATAACTGATGTTATTTAGTTACGATGTTTATCCAAAAAAAAAAATAGTTGGTTAGTGTATCTACATGCCTCAGGCAGTCTTTAGGAGACTTGATGGTAAACATGCTAAAATACATAAAGAAAAAAGTAGCAAATGATGTTTTCTTTTGGTGCTGAAGATTGAACTTGTTTGTACCTCTTGCACTAACCTTTTTTCTCTCCCACATAGGTATATTCCCAGCCTTGGTGGAACTAGTAGTATAACTTAATTGACCCATGTATTTCCAAAGTTTTGGCAGATTTATTTCAATAAGTATCCAATATAAAAGATGTAAATGGGAGGTTTTGCATTCTTTTTTTGTTGCAGTTTTTTAAATTCTGTGTTCTTTATGTGAAAATATCCACCTTTGTGAGTAGGTGCATTTTTCAGGATTCCGTAGGCCTTCTATGATGGTGTTGCCTTCATTGGACAGTGCAGTGATAGAGTTGAACGTCTATCCTCTTGTGTTCTGTTCTCTTGCTGCGTGTGCAGTGAGGCCGTTGACAGAGAGGTGGTAGAAAGACTAAAGCAATCACTGCTTGTAGGGATAAGTCCCGCCCCTTGGGGGGCGTGTTCGCCTTGGGCTAATGTTTGCCTATAAATTTGGCGAGCGTGCTCCCAGCCATCCCTTCTGCTTTCCTGGTCTCTGCGGGAACGGTGGTTCTGTAAGTCTATTTCGCCATTAAAGCTGTATATATATTTTTACAATCTGTCTGCATTCATTTACGCCGTTACAAGAGTTGGGGAAGGAATGAGGTAGAATGGTATCTTAGTTCCTCTTGTTCCTGTGATAAAATACTCTGACAGGAGCACCTGTAAAGAGGGAAGGGTTTACTTTGTCTCTCAGCCGAAGATACTGTCCATCATGGCGGAGAATTGAAGGAAGCAGGAGCCTGAAGCATCTGGTCACACTGCATCCGCAGTCAGGAGCCAGGAGTGATTGCAGACTAGAGCTAGCTCTCGGTTCCCATTTTATACAGTCCAGGATCCCTTTTAAGGAGATAGTTTCCTCTGCAGTCAAGATGGATAACCCTCCAGTGGCATGCCCAGTCTTCCAAGTGATTGTAGAGCCTATCAGGTTTGCAGTTAAGACTACCATCAAATGGTTAGGTCAGAAGGTATAAATTGTAGTCAGTGGTTAGGGGAGAGTTGTGGGAAAGCTGTCTTCTGGGGTACAAAATGCGGAGGAGATGCCCGGAGAGGAGAAGCTGGAGTTTCAGGAAGGGACCTCTAGATTACATTTCTAGTGGTACTTATGAGGCAGTCTTGAGTTCTTGAGCTAGGCCTGTTTGACAGATCATTGAGTTTGTAGTCTATAAGTCTATGAGTTGGTATGAATTTTTAAAAAGTTTAAGTTGGCATGGTACTTGTCTATAATCCTAGTGCTTTGGAGGCTGAGGAGAATTGCTTGCTTGGTGTCAGCTTCAATTACATAAGGAAACACTCAGAAAAGAAGAAAAAGTTCAAAGATGATTAAAATACAGACTGTAGTGGCAGCATAAAAAAATTGGTAGAACATCAAGTTGGGAGGGGACTGGGGGTACATATGGGAGGGGTTATGGAGAGGTGGTGGGTGTGAATAAAATATATTCATAAAAATATATACATGTATGTAATTCTCAAAGAGTTAATGGAAAATAGAATATTCAAAAATTTGCCCTGACTTCTGAGATCAACCTTGGCTTAGAATAGTCAAGTATTTTCAGGAGACTTATCTTTAAGTTTCAGTAGAAAAACACACAGTTTAAAGATACACTGAAAAAATGGTTGCTAGAAGAAATTTTGAGTACTCTTTTTGTGAAGGACCTTAAAAGTAGCTATTAGGCCTCATGTACATATAAGTTAGATGATAGAGAGCCATTTAGGGTTCCTCACCACGTTTTAAGAATTAAATGCAATGACTATGCCAATTAAGCACAGTTGAAAGGCTTTGTGTATATTCTTTTTTTAAATTGATATTTGTTGAACTCTACATTTTTTTTCTGCTCCCTTCCCTGCCTCTCCCCTCTCCCCTTCAATCCTCCCCCAAGGTCCCCATGCTCCCAATTTACTCAGGAGATCTTGTCTTTTTCTACTTTCTACTTCCCATGTAGATTAGATCTATGTAAGTCTCTCTTAGTGTCCTCATTGTTGTCTAAGTTCTCTGGGATTGTGGTTTGTAGGCTGGTTTTCTTTGCTTTATGTTTAAAAACCACCTATGAGTGAGTACGTGTGATAATTGTCTTTCTGTGTCTGGGTTGCCTCACTCAAAATAATGTTTTCTAGCTACATCCATTTTCCTGCAAAATTCAAGATGTCATTTTTTTCTGCTGTGTAATACTCCATTGTGTAAATGTACCACATTTTCCTTAGCCATTCTTTAGTCGAGGGGCATTTAGGTTGTTTCCAGGTTCTGGCTATGACAAACAAAGCTGTTATGAACATAGTTGAGCACATGTCCTTGTGGCACGATTGAGCATCCTTTAGATATATACCTAAAAGTGGTATTACTGGGTCTTGAGGAAGGTTGTTTCTTAATTTTCTGAGAAATTGCCATATTGACGTCCAAAGGGGTTATACCAGCTTGCATTCACACCAGCAATGCAGAAGTGTTCTCTTTTCCCCACAACCTCTCCAGCATAAGTTGTCATTAGTGTTTTTGATCTTGGCCATTCTTACAGGTGTAAGATGGAATCTCAGAGTTGTTTTGATTTGCATTTCTCCAATGACTAAGGATGTTGAACATTTCAAGTGTCTTTCAGCCATTTTAGATTCCTCTGTTGAGAGTTCTCTGTTTAGGTCTGTGTTGGGATTAATGAGTCCTGGCCTTCAGCTGTTTTTCCCTCCTAGAACCTTCTAATATAAGTTACTAGAAGCTGTGCCTAGTTAGAGGATCAGAGGATAGGATTATATCACCTGTTGACCATTGACTGCAGTGTGTTTAAGTCTACATGGTGTTAATAAAGAGGGGCTTTTTGATACCAGTGATTGAAGGTCTGCGTGTGTCAGTCTCTGCGTCTGTGTTCTCAGCCTCCAGCTCCTTTCCCGAAGCTCGCGAACTGGGGTGTAGCGCATAGAGCGCAGACGGGGCCAGGGTGCGCGGCAGGTCTGTAGTCCATTTTTTTATTAAATTGGATCATGTGATCTATTGGTGTCCAATTTCTTGAGTTCTTTGTATATTTTGGAGATCAGACCTCTGTCTGATGTGGGGTTAATGAAGATCTTTTCCCATTCTGTAGGCTGTTGTTTTGTCTTGTTGACCGTGTCCTTTGCTTTACAGAAGCTTTTCAGTTTCAGGAGGTTCCATTTATTAATTGTTTCTCTCAGTGTCTGTGCTGCTGGGGTTCTGTTTAGGAAGTGGTTCCCTGTGCCAATGAGTTCAAGTGTACTTCCCACTTTCTCTTCTTTAAGGTTCAGCGTGGCTGGCTTTATGTTGAGGTCTTTTATCCATTTGAACTTGAGTTTTGTGCACGGTGATAGATATGGGTCTATTTTCATTCTTCTACATGTTGATATCCAGTTATGCCAGCACCACTTGTTAAATACCCTTTCTTTTTTCCATTTGAAAATTTTTGCTTCTTTGTCAAAGATCAGATGTTCAAAGATTTGTGGATTGATATCTGGGTCTTCTATTCGGTTCCATTGGTCCTCCTGCTTATGCCAATACCAGGCTGTTTTCAGTACTGTAGCTCTGTAGTAGAGTTTGAAGTCAGGGATTGTGATGCCTCCAGAAGTTCTTTTATTGTACAGTTGTGTATATTCTTGATGTTTGTTGTTGATTATCTTTTGTTCTTTTGGGGGACCTGGCCACCCAGCTCCCAAATAAATCAGAGGCTAATTTTTATAATCCCCCGGCCTTAGTTTGATTGACTTGTTTCTTGCCAGCTTTTCTTAATTTAAATTATCCTGACTACCCTTTAACTCTAGGCTTGCTTTTTTCCTCTTCTTCTGTATATCTTACTTTCACTCTTACTCCTTGGCTGGCTGGGTGGCTGGCCCCTGAAGTCCTCCTTTTCCTCAGTTCTCCTTCTATTTATACAACCTGCCTGTTAGCTCTCTTCTGACTTGCTATTGGCCATTTAGCTCTTTATTAGGACCATCAGGTGTTTTAGACAGGCAAAGAATCACAGCTTCAAGAGTTAAACATGTGTAGCATAAACAAAAGTACCACACCTTAAAATAATATTCCCCAAGAGATTTGTGCTCCAGACTTAACTTGTATTCACTATTCACACAGTTTGTGATCCTAGTACTTTTTTTCTGTGGTACTGGAGATTAAGCTGGGACCTTATGACACTTGTAAAGAATACTGTAGTTAGCTGTGAGCTAAACAAACTCAACAGCATCTTTGGAGGTTCTGTGTCTTATACTGATGTTAGGGTTTTTTGTTTTTTAATCTTTTAACCCTTAGAAGTCCTGTGTGTGTGTGTGTGTGTGTGTATACATTATACATATATATAATGGCTTTCAGTATTTTTTTTAAATGGGATTCCTGTATATGAGAAGGTGTATATCTGTGTCTATCTACATTTTTATGCTTCTTCTTTGGCTCTTTTTCTTGTTTGGTTGTCTTGTCATTTTCAGATTTGTTTATTTTTATTTTTTTTTGTATTTTAATATTCCTTAGCTGCCTATTTGTTTTCTAACTAGAGACAGAAAGGGTATAGATCTGGATGGGAAAGGAAGTGGAGAGGAACTGGGAGGAGTATGGGGAGGGGAAACTATAATCAGAATATACTATATGAAAAATGTGTTTTCTTTTTTGGGGGTGATAAGGTGTTGGTTTTTTTCAAGGCAGGATTTCTCTTTAGCTTTGGAGCCCATCCTGGAACTCACTTTGTAGACCAGGCTGGCCTTGAACTCACAGAGATCTGCAGCCTCTGTTTCCTGAGTACTGGGGTTAAAGGCGTGTGCCATCATCACATGCCGAAAAAAATGTATTTTCAATGCAAAAAAAAGGTATAAAGCAAACAAAACAAAACAAGAGGTTCAGTTACAGAGTGTTTATCTAGTATGCATAAAGCCCCATGTTTATCTTCACCACCATAAAAGAAAAACACAGAATTTCTGTACTGCTGAGCAATATCCTCAGTCCCTTAATATTTTTCAGAGATTTGTATTAACCGTTAGTCATGCCTTACTGTTTGTTTAATGGTAGTTCTCTAATAATTCTAAGTATTTCAATGTATCATTTTAGACGTGTTTTAAGAAAATTTCACATTAATCTATAAATTACAGTTTTGGAAGTATGTGTACTAGTGTGTTGAAGTGGGTTAAATTTATTTAAGTGATTAAAAATAGTAGAATGTAATTCTTCTATAAACCTTGAGTAGTTTTCTGCTTGGACTAGGAAAGTTTGGCAGATCAGTTTAGGAAATGTCTTTGAAAGGTAGCTTCTCTAATTTTTAGTTTTCTTTCCATTTCCCATCTTTTTATCTTCCTCTTCTTCCTCATCATCTCCCTGCTTCTTTCTAGATGTGGTCTGTTTAGGTCTGGCTGGCTTTGAACTTCTGATCCTCTTGCCTCCACTTCCCAAGTGGAATTATAGGTGCACCACTACATTTTCTTTTGTTGTTAGAACCATTATATTTTTAAAATTAAATTTCTTTTGCTTGTAAGCTTTTCCTTTTTCTTCTTTTGATATTTAGGGGCCAGAACCTTTATGAGTGACCTGTACCTCAACCTGAAGTATTTCATCCTAGCAATGTTTTCATTACTTTCCTGTTATTGTGACAAAATACCTGACACAAACAGCTAGGCATTCTGACTTTAGGATGTAGGAGTACACTGAGCTGCTCATACTACATCTGTGCTGAGAAAGCAGAGGTACATGTTAGGAGCTCAGCTCCCTTCCTTTTTTCATTCATTTCTGGGGCGCTAGTCCATGGGATGGTGCCACCCATATTCAGAGTGGGTTTTCCTCCTTAGTTAATCCAGTCTGTAAACTCCCTCATAGTCAGGCCCAGATGTTTGTCTCCTAGATGATTCTGGATTCTGTCAAGTTGACTATCAATATTGACTACCACACATCTTTCCCTTTTCAACTTGAGACCCAAAGATACCACTTTAAGCATTTTAATCTTTATCTTATGTTTATGACTGCTGGCCTTTAAGTGTGTCTATGCACACATAGGTACATACAGTATCCTCAGAGGTCAGAAGAGGCTGTCTGATCATATGGGACTGAAGTTACAAATGGTTGTGGGTCTCCACATAGATGCTGGCAATCGAACTCGGGTTATCTAGAAGAACAGTTAATGCTCTTAACCATTGAGCCATTTCTCCAGCACCCCCCCCATGCCACTTTTAAGCCATAATCTATCCTTTGTCACTGTAGGCATGTAAAAATACTTCATGATGTAAAATGCAAATTTCAGTCTGAATTCAAAAGTCCTTATAGTTTTTAACAGTACAATACTATTCTGAAGTTAAGTGCAAATTTCTTCTGATGATCACTCTGGTGTTGTCTTCACAGTGAACCCCTATAAAATAAATTAAAAAAAACAGCAACCAGATAACATACTTCAATCTAGGATGACACAAATACTCCCATTTCTAAAGGGAGGAATGAGGGTATAGCACGGACAGTTTGTACCAAGGCAAGACTGAAACCCAGTGGGGCAGACATCAATCCTTCAGCTCTTTGTTGGGTATCTGGAACTGTGCTCCAGATGGCTTGGGTATCTCCACCCTTCCTGGTTTGCCAACTGCAACACATACAGTCTCTCAAACCGGTTTCACTCCATTCCTGTAGCTTTCCTAAGCAGATATCCCATTGCCCTGGCCTTTTTGTGGCATCCTAGGGTCTCCAAGTGTTGCTGAGGCTTCACCTTCCCAGCTTCACATTGTGGTTTCTTAGGCTCTCTTAGCAGGGAATCAAACCCTGCCACACATTGCTGTGCCTCAGTGGTGCTTTAGAACCGTGGCCTGTGCCCTTCACTCTTGCAACTCCCATGCCTGTAAAACTAGTACCATGTGTATGATGCTAAGTGTTACCAGCTTGAGATGGAGTTTAGGCCTCTTGGACTACAGTTGTTTTTGAGCAGGGCACCCATTTAGTAGCATTCTGTTTAGATACCTTTAAGGGAATTTGAATTTTCACAAGATGTTGTACTAAAGTGGAGTCTTGCTCTCCGGGCACTTTTCCTATTGTTTCAATTTAAAACAGGTTTTTCTGGAATTGTGCCAATCTCTTTAATAATTACATCTCTTTTCTCACTAACAAAGCTTGTCTATAACTTATTTTTTATACTTATGTATTTTATTGTTTGTGTATTATATATTATACTCATATATTTTATTGTATGTATTGTATATGTTGTTTCCTGGCTGCCCAGACCTAAATAAATTATTTGCATAATTATTAATTATTTGTGTAATTAATACACAAACTGTATTAATTACAACACTGTTTGGCCAATGGCTCAAGCATATTTCCAGCTAGCTCTCATATCTTAAATTAACCCATTTCTATTCAGCATATTACCACAAGGCTGTGGCTTATTGGGTAAAGTTTTGGGTCTTTCATATATATATATATATATATATATATATATATATATATATATATATATATCTTTTCAGATTTCCCACTTGGCTGTACTCTGCTAAGCCAATTGCCAAAACAGCTTTATTCATCAACCAATAAAGGCAACACATATACAGAAGGACATTCCATATAATCTCCCCTTTTCTGTCTAATTAAAAAGGAAGGTTTTAACTTTAACATAGTAAAATTACATATACAAAACAGTTATCAAACAAGAATTATAGTATTTATTTTGAGTCTAAAGTTTCGTATCTAATTTATCCTTTATCGTAACTAAGGAAAAACTATAACTCAGTTTTCAAAGACCCTAGAAGGATATATTACCTGAGTAAATAGAAAGTGCATTGTAAGCAACTTCCAAAACTCTAGAATTGACAGAGGCATCTTGCTGCCTGAGCAGTTACCCCAAGTTCTTCTGTAATGTTGGGGCATCCATCTTCAATCTACTGGCCCATAATATCCAGCAGACTTTTCCATGAAGCAGGAAATTTGAAAGACTGTTTTGCCTATATTGGCAGTTTGTTAGTCATTTTCTTCTATGTCCTGCAGAATGTCTGGCAGTTTCTTCTGTGAAGCAGGAACCCTGAAGGATCATGATGTCTTTTGAAAAGTTCAGCAGTGACTTTTCTATGAGTCCTGCATGTCCAGTTCATACAGCATACTCTCAAATAGTCCAGGCATGAGCAGTTTCTTGCCCAAATAGCTAGCCTTGTCACATTGAAGACAAATTCCTTAATGAGTTTCTTCAGTGCCCATCAACCTCTTGAAGTAGATTGGTGCCAGCCGAAGCAGACATGTCTCATTATCAAGAAAAGTCTAAGTTCTTAAAACCTGCTAAATGCCATATTCTGTAGGTCTTTGAAGTGTTGAAGATTATCTATCTAACTGAAATATATCTCTATATATCTAGAAAACTTAACTAACATAACTAAAAAGTTGGATTATTATAGATGACTATTAACCTGTATTTCTTAATTATACATTGCATTTTTAAATGAGCTAGCTGCACAAATAATACCTTAAACAAGAGTAACACAGTGTAACAAAATTGACCTTAAATTTCTATCACTAGATCAAGATCCATACCAGTGCAAAGTATTCATCACTATATCATATTCCCCCCTTTTTAAATGTTTTTTTTTTTTTTTTTTTTTTTTTTTTTAGAAATTGACTGTGACCATTAATCACTTATAACCAGCCCTTTTAAAATGAAAACAAGCATTTATAAACAATCGTTTTGGGAATTTGGGCATTGTTTTCTCCAAACTGCTTTCTGCTGTTTGTTGGGCAAAGTATTTTTAGGGTTCATGGAGACCAACCACATTAACCTGGAAGGAATTCACAGGTTCTCATCTTCTGTGGAAACAAGCAGAACCTCTTTTCCAAAGTAACATATCCTTAGACTCAAATTTTGAAGTGAGGATACCTTTAAAATATAAATGTTGGTTTAGCGTGGCAGCCCATATAATGAAATGTCTCTTTGTACTTAGCTCATTCACAGTGAAAAAATTTAAAGAAAACACAATAATATACATAATCTAGTCTCTCTGTGTATACCCCATCTTTATCTGGCTTATCTTTATTACATTCTAATATTATCTTTACTCCTTTAATCTATGATTGTGCTCTTCTCTCTCTCTTAAGTCTGTATATATTTATCCAACACTGTGACCCATTCAGAGGCCTTTTTTTCTGAATCTGTCTTATTGTGTACCTGTAACATTTTCTGACAAGGAGTGCTTTTTTTAAAAAAAATACTAAGCAGGCATGGCTAGGACCAACTCCGCTGCCCTGCCTATTGTTGATCCTGACCCATCAAACTAGCCCTCTGCTAGCCATGTTCACTACCCCAGCTCCAGTGATGCAGCAGGTCTATGTGTTTCCATTAAGCAAATTGTAACATGCTGCACATAGATCCCATTTAAGTGCTCCATAACAGTACCAGCAAGAACCAGGAAGCTGACTCTTAAAGGAGCCGTATAGTTTTTGCTGCTAATGTTGAGTCAGGGAGCCTTCTATTAAAGGAATTGTGCCTTTGCTTGCCTCTAGCAAACAGAGCCCACCCGAGAAGATGTTGCTACTAAGAACCATGCATAACTCTGTTCTTTTGTGTCTAGAATTCCTTCCCAAAGCTCACCAACACCATCTGGACTGGGAAGGGACAAGCATAGGACCGAACTAGTCCCTCTGAATATGGTTGACAGTTGCATGGCTGGGGCTGACAGAGGGGTCACTGGCAATGGCACCAGGATTTATTCCTACTGCTTGTACTGGCTTTTTTGGGAACCTATTCTCTATGGATACCTTGCTCATCCTAGATATAGTAAGGAGGGCCTTGGGTCTTCCCCAAAGCAAGTGCCTTACCCTCTCAGAGGAGTGGATGGAGGTTGGGGTGAGGGTAGTAAGTGGACGGAATGGGAACTTGGATTAGTATGTATAATGGAAAAAGATAGTTTGTTTTCTTTTTTAAAATAATAAAAAAAGTATTCCTTCCCAAGTTCTCTCAGGTTTTATGTGAATGTAGTTGCCCTACATTGGGTGCCAATTTGTAAACAGAGACTGCTTGTTTGTTTCCCAAATAATCACACACAACTATATTAATTACAAATTGGCCAATGGCTCAAGCATATTACTAACTAGCTCTCATAAATTAACCCATTTCTGTTCATCTGTGTATTGCCACAAGGCTGTGGACTACTGGGTAAAGTCCTGGGTGTCTTTCTCCTTTGGCAGCTACATGGTGTCTCTTTGACTCCCCCTACTCTCACTCTATGTATCTCTGTTTGAATTTTCCACTTGGTTGTACTCTGCTAAGCCATTGGCTGAAACAGCTTTATTCATCAACCAATAAAAGCAACACATATACAGAAGGACATCCCACATCAGTGTGTATGTGTGTAAGTGCTCATGTAGAGGTAAGAGGAACTTGTGGAAGAAGTTGGTTCTCTCCTTCCAATATGAAGAATCCAGTGATCAAACTCCAGTCTGTGGCTTAGCAGCAAATGCCTTTACCTGCCCAATCATCTTGTTGACCCCTTGTCTTCAGCTTTAAATTCCCTTCTCCCACAAATGGCATGTTTCCTTTCTGTTTTGCACCACTTGTTCTCTCTCACTATAGACCTGGGTAAAAGCAGCAATCAAGACACAACCTGGATGCTATCCAGCTTGGTATTTTCCTAGCCAACCAAATTAGTTCATTACCTTTGAATTCAGCCCCACCGAAGTTCTCAGAACATAGGTAGAGGCAGCCAGACTATTTGTCAGAATATAACATGAATGAATGGCTTTTATCCTGTTCCCCTTTGAAGACCCATAAGCAAGGCCTCCACTGCTACTCTTTTTCTTGGCAGTCTGATTTTACAAATGCCTACCAGAATGGCCTGTTAAACTCTTCTTACAACATTCTTGGGCTTTTTTTGTTTTGTTTTGGTTTGGTTTGGTTTTTCGAGACAGGGTTTTTCTGTGTAACAGTCCTAGCTGTCCTGGAACTAGCTCTGTAGACTAGGCTGGTCTTGAACTCACAGAAATTCGTCTGTCTGCTTCTGAGTGCTGGGATTAAAGGCGTGCACCACCGCCCCCTCAGAGTTCTAAGCCATTTGCCATTCTTATCAATCCATCTCAGAGGCCTGAGGATCACATGGTCAGGTGTTTCACTACAGCAGCTCCACTTCTGCCATCAATTCTGTATTAGTTACTCTTTTCAATGCAATGACAAAATACCTGAGAAAAATATAATAAAGGAGGGAAAGTTTGTTTTTGGCTGACTTTAGAGGGATTAGTTCATATTGGAAGACATGACAGCAGGAACAGGAAGGAGGCTGTCTGGTCACTTCATATCCATAGTCACCAGAGAGATAAATGAGTGGAGGTGGTCAGCTCACTTCCTCACTTTCTCTTTTTTTATTCAGCTTAGGTTCTGAGCCCATGGTGTGATGCAGTCCATATTCAGGGTGGGTCTTCTCACATTCCTTAATCCAGACTCTCTAATCGAGAATCAGGCATACTCAGGTTTGTCTTCTAGTGACTCTGGATCCTGTCAAGTTGACAGTATTAACCATCACAACTACTCCTATATTGATGTAACTAGGTCATTAATCTCTAAGGTGTTTCTAGTTTGAAGCCGGGACCTGGAGTATGCTAGGAAAGCATACTATCGCACTGTTCCCAGCCCTACACTTTTTGCTGCTTATAGTATTTGTCAATTATGGAATAACCTTAAGGAAAACACTTGCAAAATATGTTTCTAAAGGTTTCAGAGGTATATCATAGTACTTGCAGTTCTCTTTTCCTTTGTTTTTCTCTTTCCCTTCTTTTTTTTGTGTCATAATTATACAGTTTGAAAGTTTTAATTACTGAGGGAGGTCTGTGTATATTTAAATGAGAAAACAATCACAGATGAATATATAGAATACAACAACTATTCATCTCCTATTCAGCTACAAAATCCCAACCTTATTTTTTTTAAATATTTTGTGTGTACGTGTGCATATGTGATGTGGGAGTGTCATATATCAATCTGTTGATTTCATTGGTTAAGTAATAAAGAAACTGCTTGGCCCTCATAGGTTAAAACATAGGTGGGTGGCGTAAACAGAACAGAATGCTGGGAGGAAGAGGAAGTGAGCTCAGAGAGGCCATGCTCCACTCTCCCGGGCAGACATGCTGAATCTTTCCCGGTAAGACCGGAGCTACACAGTTTATTAGAGATGGGTTGATCAGGATATCAGAATTAGCCAGTAAGGGCTAGAGCTAATGGGCCAAGCAGAATGGGCCAAACAGTGTTTAAAGAATACAGTGTCTGTGTAACTATTTCGGGGTATAAGCTAGCCAGGCGGCCGGGGTGCTGGGGACGCAGCCCCGCCGCTCCTATTACTACACATATGTGTGTCCACAGTGTGTGTGAGTGTATGTGTGTGTGTGTGTGTGTATGTATGTGTGTGTGTGTGTGTGTGTGTGTGCGTGTGCACACAGGACAGAATAAAACCTTCAGTGTCTGTCCTTGCCTTCCACTTTGTTTGAACAAGGGTCTCCTTGTTTGCCCCTGCATGTGCTATGCTAGCTGACCTGTGAGTATCCCAGGATCCTCTTGTTTCCACCACCCATGTCTTTGTGGGAGTTCTGGGATTATAGACACATGGACTTGTGTGTCTGGTTTTATGTGGGTTCTGGAGATCCAAACTGCATTCCTCAGCCCTGTGCTTGATTTTTTTTCTTTCTCTTAAAATTATTATAAGTTAGATTGGAATATTCTTCTTTCTCTTGGTTTTGTTTAATCTTTACACAGTCAGATCAGCTACTGTGTATACGTTTTGCACATATACTTTAAATTATTTTTTCATCATTGTGTATGTGTATATGATGTGTGTGAGTGTGAGTATGAGCATGCCATGGTGTATGCCAGGACAACTTCAGTACTTGGGTCTCTCTTCCCGTCTGGGACTTTGGAGATTCAGTTCAGGTCATCAGATCTTTACTAACTGAGTTGCCTACTATCCCACATAGGTTTATTCGGAATACACATGCTAATATTCATTACACATGTTATTTTAATATTTTATTACTGTTATCTATTTTTGTTGAGGCAATGCCGCTGCCCCATTTTGTAATCTATACTGGCTTTAAGCTTATAGCAAGGCATTCCTTTGGCCTGAGTTGCATGAGTAATTGAATTACAGTTATGAGCCATAATCCCTGAAAAATACTTTAATATCTTATAGTTCTTTTTTTTTTTCTACTTCTGAAATGTGTACCTCACTGTGTGACCTTGGCTTGCTTGGAACATGGTTTGAAGGCCAAGCTGCCTTGGAACTCAAAATAATCCTTGTGCTTATATCCCCCAAATTACTGGGGTTGTGGATATATTTTCTGCATATGGATGAGCTTTATGTTTTTAATTTAAAATTTTAGAAGTGTCGGAGGAAGCCCAGGAAATTTAGGAAATGTAGTTTGTAACTGATTAAATTATAAATAAGCCAAGACATACAAATGCTTGTTGGGAGCCAAGCATGATGGCACATACCTGTAATCCCAGCATGCTGAGACAGGGGGAATCACTGTATGTTCAAGGCCACCCATGCATCATACAAAGCTCCTGCCTCCAAAAGCCAGAAAGTGACTGGGCACTTTATGGGTGGTGGTTTTGGACAACTCTAAATGTAGGGGAAACAGGACCTATAAGGAAATTGTGAACTGTAGCATTGTGTGAGAGGAAAGAATATTTTTCCCCCTTTGAGACAGAGTCTCATTTAGCCCAGGCTGGCCTTGAACTACTTTACAGGTGATGGAATTATGTGCCACTATGACTGGCTAAGAGGAAGAGAGTTTATGATTAATAGGTTAGGTATTTCTTTTGGTTTGTAAGGAAAAATGTAAACCAGTTGTATTCTGGGAGAATATTCTTTTAATTCTTAGCTTCTGATTTGAGATTCTTTCATGTTTGAAAACCATTAACCCAATTTTGATTTATTATACATTATACCAAGTTAATTTAAATTTTTTTTCTTTTTTTTTTAAAAGTTCACATGAGAGATCCTAATAATCAACTGCATATAATTAAAAATTTGAAGATAGCAGTAAGCAACATAGTCACACAGCCACCTCAGCCGGGAGCCATTGGGAAACTTTTGAATGATGTCGTTTCTGGAAGTCAACCTGCAGAAGGATCAGTCGCTAATGTGATTACAGCAGGGGATTATGATCTTAACATCAGTGGTATGTAACAAGTGTTGTTATTATTTTTTTTAACTAAAATTTTTTGTTAGAAAAGTAATTCTCAAGTGTTGGACACCTTTCATTCAGTTCTTTAGGGCTACAGGGTGCTAGAGCTGGGCCTACAGAATGCTGAAAGACAAGCCCAGGAACTTACTTGATTCTAACACCCGTAGTAAATAACGTAGGGTAATCAGTGTTTCATGCTGAAACTAATACTAGATGACAGGGTTTTTATTTATGATTTGATAGTTATTAAATGAAAGGCATGTTATTAATCTTGCTTGATGTTAAGTGGAAATGTTTATAAAATAGATGTCTTATAAGTGCTTATACTGGTTTAGGTAGTAAATGTTTTCGTGATAAGACTGATAAGGAAAATAATACATTAATATGCACAGTGACTGAAACTTTGATGTGATTCTTTTTCAGTATCTGAAAGTCTTTACTTATTAAAAATACATCAGGTGAACTCTTAAAAGGAAAACATTAAAAGTATGTTCATCTAATTACAATCTCTCATCTGCTTAAAAACAGCAGCTTCTTTGTTTTGGGTTTGTTTAATTTACTCTGTCACTTGTATGCTTCCTGTTTGTATAGCTAAAGATCTTCCTGTGCCAGTGAGATGGCTCAGCTGGTGTAGTGTTTGCCATGCAAGCCTGGTGACTGGAGTTTGAGGCCTAGAACTCATGGGAATGTGGACTCAACTTGACAGGATTGTTCTCTGACATAGGTGCCGTGGCACTTTCGCACACCATACATTAATGGCAATAGTACAGTAGTGGAAGTAAACCAGATCTTGTTGCCATATACAGAGAACTTAATGACAGGTTCTAAGTTCACCATTATTAATTATTAATAATTATATAATCTATTAATCTATTAATAATAACTTATTAATCTATAAGTATGTATGCTTAGAAGTATGTGTAGAATTACTGTCTTTTAGTCTGCCATATCTTTCTTTACCATTAATTTTAATTTCAGCAACATAGATCACTCTGATAATTTCATTTTATCTTTTTTATTTTATAGTATTAGGATTTGACCGAGGCCTTAAACATGTTAGTCAATCACTAGTAAGCTATACCAGCCAAAAGATTTTGAATTTTTAGATACAGTATTAATCAGTTTCTGGAATAATATATTTTAATGTGAGGAAAAATTTTGCATATTTTCCTGAGAAATGGTAGAATTTAAGGTTTTCCTGTCATCACTGTTGAAGTATGAAAGGCAATAAGTCAGATACTAGTATCTTACTCTTTATAGGACAAGCCCTGAGTTAATGGAGTCGGCTGCTGAGTATGAAACTCTCTGAAAACGTAAAATTGACTAGACTTCTTCCTGGTTCTTGTTCTTCCATCCTTCGATGGTCTCCTCCACCCCCCTCCTGTTTGTCCTTTGTTGTTGTTGGTTTCTCACTGTGTAGCCCTAGATGGCCTGGAACAGAGATTCACTTGCTTTAGCCTTCAGAATGCTGGGATTAAAGGCATGTGCCACCATGCATGATACTGTTTGGACTCCTTAATGGTAGGGTTTGTTGTTGTTTTTTTTAATTTTTAATTATTAATCAGTAATTATACTCCATTCTGATTTATAATGTGTTATAGAAATAATAATTGTAGTAACATGGCCTATCTGCCATGCTAAAGTGCTAAGAGGATATAGAGAGGAATTGCCTATCATGTATGAAAAATAGTTTTGTGGGGTTGTTTTTGTTTTGTTTTCCTTTTTTTGTTTTAAGACAGGGTCTTGCTAAGTGTGTTAGTTGCTTCTCTATTGCTGTGACAAACAGCATGACCAAGGCAACTTATAAAAGAAGAAAGCATTTATTTGGGGGCTTGCTTATAGTTTTAGGGTTGAGTTCCTGACCATCTTGTTGGGGAGCATGCAGGCATGACACTGGAGCAGAGAGCTGTATCTTGATGCAACAGCCGAAAGGTAGAGAGATAACTAACTGAACTGATGTGGGCTTTTGAATCCTCAAATTCCCCTCCCCAAACTTCCTTCCCAAACAATTCTACTAGCTAGGGACTCAGCATTCAAACATGTGAACCTGTGGGGACCATTCTCATTCAAACCACCACATTAGTTTTCCTAGGCTGATAGGCCAACAGGTTGACTGGCAATTCACTATATAGCTCAAGCCGGCCTCCAGCTGTTGTCCTTCCTTCCTCCTCTGTCTCTCCCTGGTTTTCTGGGATTATAGGCATTGCTTTAATTAGGGTTTCTATTGCTGTGAAGAGACACCATGACCATGGAAATTTTAGAAAGGAAAACATTTAATTGGGGCTGGCTTATAGTTGAGAGGTTTAGACCATTTTCATGGTGGGAAACATTGTGGGATGCAGGCAGACACGGTGCGGGAGAGGTTCTACATCTGCATTAGTAGGCAGCAGGAAGAGACTGAGACATTAGGCCTGGCTTGAGCTTCTGAAACCTCAAAGCTGCTCCCAGTGATACATTTCCTCCAACAACGCCACACCTACTCCAAAAAGGCCACCTCTCAATAGTGCCAGTCCCTTCGAGCCTATGGGGCCATTTTCCTTAAAACTACCACATGCATGTACTACTATGTCCAGCAAAGCATCTATTTTTGTACTGAAAGTATTTTTCTGACCTCCAAGGTCCCTCTTCCTTTTTTTTTTTTTTAAAAAAAAAGTAACAGTGATATTTGCACATAGATAGATTGCTTAGAAAACATGGAAAGGATAGCAATTCTGTTCTTTGTCCTGCCAGCTTCTTTATTGTTTTTTATGGTGTGTATTTTCTCAGAATGTTTTAGACTTATGTGTGTGTGTTGCTCGCATGTTTATGTGTATCATGTGCATGTTTGGTGCCTGAGGAGGTAAAAGAAGGGCATCCATCTTCTGGAACTGGGGTTACTGACAGTTGTGAAATATCATGTGGGTGCTGGAAACTAAACCCAAGTCCTCTGCAAGAACAAGTGCTCTTAATTGCTGAGTCATCTATCCAGCTCTACTAAATTTCTTTTATTACATTTATATGTATCTGTATAGAACACATGTGTGGAGGTCAGAGAGGATAACTTGTGGAAGATGCTTCTCTCTTACTACCATGTGGGTCCTAGAAATAGAACTCAGATTGTCAGGTGTGACAGCTATCACACTAGTCTGATGTTATATTTTCTAAGTCATTTTTTTCTTGTCTGTTTTTGTCCGTTCTTCCTTTCTTTCACGAATGACAGTGTCTCACTCTGTAGTCCTGCTTGGCCTGGAACTTGCTTATGTAGACCAGGCTGACTTTGAACTGACAGAGATCCACCTATCAGTTTGATTCTGAGTGCTGGAATTAAAGGTGTGAGATATCGCACCTAGCATCTTTATATTGGCATCCATGTCTTAATCAGTTTTAAATAGAACATTCATTGGCCAAGGATAACAAAACAGAAGTTGAAAAATGTGCATCTACTCCATCCTGAACTCCTTACTCCAGGGCACTTTCCACAGTTGTCATCCTAGAGATTTCCTTCTTTTTCTCTCTTTATTTTGCGTTATTAATATCATCCTTATTTTTGAATGTATGTGTATATGACGTGTGTACCATGGTGCATGTGTGATCAGAGGACATTGTGAGGTTCTTTGTAGGTTCTGTGGATCATACTCATTTTCAGGCTTACGTCAGGTAGCAAGGGCATTTATCTACTGAAGCAGCTAGTCAGTGTTTCTTTTTCTTTTTTTAAAAAGATTTATTTATTTATTACATATACAATGTTCTGCTTGCAAGTATACTTGCAGGCCAGAAGAGGGCACCAGATCTCATTACAGATGGTTGTGAGCCACCATGTGGTTGCTGGGAATTGAACTCAAGACTTCTGGAAGAGCAGCCAGTGCTCTTAACCTCTGAGCCATCTCTCCAGCCCCAGTTTTTCTTTCTTTATAGTCTTTCATTCAAATCTCTCCCCTCCCTCCCTCCCTTTCTCCCCACCCCTCTCTTTTTGTATGTGTGTGCGCACACGCACAAGTAGACAGATTCTTACTCTGTTATATAGTTTGCACTAGCACTCACTGGCCCTGGCTCATTTCCCACTCAGGGCTAGATTCTCTTGTTTCAGCTCCTGAGTGTTAGGATTATAGCAAGTAATTGGTCATGATTCATCGTTACCTGTTTTGATGTATTTCTTTGATTTGCAGAGGAGCCTTCCCTAGTAGCTTTCTGAGAAGGGTGTATAGAAGATAATACTTTTAAAATATATTTTTTAAGTACTTAATTCTTAGAATGCTTTTATTTTTTGTATGGGTGTTTTGTGTGTATGTATGTCTGTGCACTACATGTGTACAGTGCCTGTGGAGGCAGAAGAGGTCATTGAATCCTCTGGGGCTAGAGTTACAGATAGTTGTGAGCTACCATGCGGATGCTGAGAACAGAAAAACCTGGGTCCTCTGGAAAAGAAGCTAATTCTCTTAACCATGGCGTTATCTTTCCAGCCCCTTAAGATAAAATTTTTGAGAAGTTAATAAAAATGTATTTTATGGTTGACTTATAGTAGTTTACCTGTACCAGTTAGAAGTGTTTTCCTTCAGATTTGATACTTCTAGCTTTTTAGTGTTGTTCTTAAGAACCATGCTTATTCTCAGTTTTGATTAGAAGAGGCTCTTTGCTGTGCTCTTTGTGATGTACATTGGGCCATTTAGGGGAGTGAGGAACTATAACCATCTGGTCATGCACGGTCTTTAGTCCTGAGAATATTCTTTAATTATTTATTTCTCCATTTGTTTTTTCCCTGGAGCCATTCTTAGTTGGCTGTAGAATTTGAATTGATATTCAGTATTCTGATCATTCTTAAGAATATTGTAGATTTTATTTTTACTTTATATTGGCTCTTTTATTGACATTTTAATGTTTGCTATCTTTTTTTAAAAAGGCATTTCTTTGAGACCAGGTGTGGTGGCCCATGCTCTTAATCGCAGCAGATGATTAAGGATCTCTGAGTTTGAGTTTGAAGGACACCCTGGTTTACACAGTGAGTTCCAGAACAGCCAGGGCTACATAGTGAGACCCAGTCTCCATCTCCACCTCTCTCTCTCTCTCTCTCTCTCTCTCTCTCTCTCTCTCTCTCTCTCTCTCTCATTTTAACTCAGGATATTGATAGATTAATTTTAATTAATTATTAATGGCTTTTTAGTATACAATTTTCTTTTATTCTGCACCTTTTCTCTCATTCATATTCTTTTTCTGTTTGGTCCTTTTCATGTTGAAAAGTTCCTCACATCTGTTCAAAGCTTGCTTCCTCTTTCACATTGAGGTGTTAAGATGTTTACTGGATACAGTGAAAACTCATTAGTCAGTTCTTCAATTTGTGGTGAGACTTTGTAGACTTAGAATTATTGGTTGTCAGTTTTTATTATTTGTAAATGTTTTCTTTGGGGACATTTAGTTTCTTTAGAGATGAAATTTTTAAATTGCTACTTGTTTACTGTAGAGCAGATTTAATTTTAAGTATGTTGTTAAAGTGGCTTTCTCTAGATTATTTATAGGAATAGTGTAGTTATTTGACTGTGAAACTTATCTAATTACATTAGTTGTGTTCTCAGAGACCTTTCTGCATTTCTCTTTAGAGGGTATGTGTCCTTTGCTTATAAAAGCAGGCAGAGATACTACTGTAGCTGAACTGTTCAGACAAATTTTAGAAAAACCCAACTATTAGTATATATAAACCAAAAGAAAATGATTTCTTCCGCTTCTTCCCTATTACTTCAAAATTTACTCCTTGCAGTTTATTTATCTGGCTGCTGGGACTGAACCACAGGCCTTGCTAAGTATAAGCACTCTACCACTGAGCCTCATTTTATCTCAGAAACCTTGGAATGAGATACAGTGAAGTATGGAATTAATTAGAATGAGATTTCATCATGACAGATTGATGCCCTGGGGATTATTTTAAAAGTAAATTTATCCATTCCAATCATTGTTAGTTATATGCCCAGAACTTAGGTTTTCTGTTAGAGTGAGTTGGCATACTTTTCACTCATTCTGTTTAAGCTATAACTGTTATGTGTTTTCCTCATAAGCCTGGCTTAACAGTGCCATATTTTCTTCATCAGATCGGTCAATTAAAGCTAGTGTTCCTTGGTACAGTAATTGGAAAGACACTTTCATGGAATTGAAAGAATCCTCGTTATATACAGGTATTTCTTGTGATGGGTCTCTTTTTCCAGATTGTTCTCGTGGTACTCCTTATCTGACCTATTTTCCACCACTTTTTCGTATTTGTGCCAGTTAATGCATCTCTAATTTTCCTGTGATGTGAAGGTGGTCTTAGGATTCTCTTAAACTTTTACTTGTTCATCATCTATTATCTATTTCTTAAATCCATACATTGCTCTGGAATAGTCTAGTTTGAACTGCATGTTATTTCGATAAAAATGAAAAACATACTGGCAAAGTGCATTGTATAGAGAGATGCTAGTTTCAACCCTCCTTTGAAGCTAAGGATGGCTGTGAGCTCCTCATCTCTTGCATCCACCCAAGTGTTTGCTTGGCTTTATGAAGGAAACATTCACAGGGTATCATGACTGCTGTTTCACTTGTCAATAAAAACAAGGAATAGGGGCAAAATAGTTTTCATCCCAAGCTATGTAGAAACATTTTTAAGGTGAAAGAATTGTCATTAAGTGTTAGTCTTGTGTTAAACACGAAAATTAAAAAGTACCATTTCTCTCCATTTCCTACAAAAAGCATAATTTGAAAAATATAGCAAAAATAGTTTATTGGAAGTTAACAAAGTTAAAGACAGACAAAGGAATCACATTTCACAGCCCCTCAGAAAAACATGTAGCTGAGAGGAGAATTTACTTGTTCACCTGAATGTGACCTGTCTGAAGGATGGAAACCCATTTATGTTTTGCTTCATGCATCTGTGCTTAAGGTCTAATGTCTATTTCCAGTGTGTGTAAGTATATATCTTGCCCTTTTCTTTTTATTTAATTTAATTAAAAATTATGTATAATTTTAACATAGTAATAACTATGTTTATTAAGTTCTGAGGTCAAATTATGAAACACAATTGGGAGTGTAGCTCACTGATAGAGTGCTTATCTATCATGTGTGACAGTCTAAGTTGAATTCTTACCGCATACACCTGCAGGTCCAGCACTCGGGAGGTTGAAACAAAGACCAGAAGTGTCAATTAGTTTCATTTCTGTTGCTCTGGTTAAGAGAAAGGATTTATTCTGAGGGAAGAAATGGCCTCAAAGCCAGCCAGTCACATTATTTTGGCAGTACCGAAGTAGAA
The DNA here is from genome assembly GCF_037038515.1 of Microtus pennsylvanicus. NCBI lineage: Eukaryota > Metazoa > Chordata > Mammalia > Rodentia > Cricetidae > Microtus > Microtus pennsylvanicus. The sequence goes on from NC_134582.1 coordinate 60,448,912, forward strand.
TGAGAATAAGAAATAGGGCCAGCCTAGAACACCTGAAAGCCCACCTCTAGTGAACTATTTCCTCCAGAAAGGTTACACCATCTAAAGGTTCTATAACTTTCCCAAACAGTGCCTCCAGCTGGGACCAAATATTCAAATACATGAGCCTATGAAGGCATTTTATATTCAAATCACAAGGACTTTAAGGTCACCCTTAGCTGCACAGAGAGTTCAAGCTAGCCTGGGCTATATGAGACCCCTGTCTCAGACACAGAATCAAAACTTGTAGTTGAGAAGTTGAGTTAGCCTCCCTGCATATCTCTCTCTCTCTCTCTCTCTCTCTCTCTCTCTCTCCCTCCCTCCCTCCCTCTCTCCCTCCCTCCCTCCTCCCTTCCCCCTCCTTTATCCCTTTCTCCCATTCTCTTTTCTTCATTCCTAGAGATAATTAGTTGTATTAGGCTTTTTTTCTTGTGATTGTGCTTGGTATTCAGCCGAGGACCTCATGCATGCTAACAAGTGTCCTATCACAGAGCTATATCTACAGCCCACATGTGTTAGGTTTATCTTTTTGTTATTTGTCTTTGAAAAAATAAACATGTGTGTAACTTTTCATGTATTTTTCCCTTTCCCAAAAATCATAAAAATGCAGACTTTTGATTGCTACTTTGTTTTGTCTGTTTGTTTGTTTGTTTATTTTGAGACACAATCTTGTGCTATAGTCTTGGTTGGCATTGAACTCATAGCTCTTGCTACCTCAGACTTACAAGTATGAGCCTCTCTGTTTAGCTTTGGCTGTTAGAGATTTTACTTCACAGCCATATGGAGTTTCCTCTTTTAGTTACATATATACCATTTAATGGATGAATCACATATAGCTTATGTAGCATATCATTTAATGAATGGATCATAGTTTAGTCCTGATGATATAAGGGTCTTCTAGCCTTTTTTTCTTAATTTTTTTCCCCTTTGTTATAGAGTCATAGCCCAGGATGGCCTCAAACTCCTGATCTTCCTGCTTTTACCTTGTAGCTGCCAGGAGTGCAGGTATTTGACATCACATTCAGGTTAATACAGATAATATAGTATGGCCTGGCTCATAGAAGATCTACTACCAAACAGAAACTTGCTCATGAATACAGTTTTTTCTTTTGTTGCTGTTTATTTTGTTAATTTTTTAACATTAGTAAGGCAATAAAAGTAAAATAATCAAAATTGGTGTATATATATATTCATTTTTGTGAAATGAGCCATTTTCAGTGAGATATTTTACGTAATTGTTGTAGTAGGAGCGGCGACGCTGTGTCCCCGGCACCCGGCCGCCCGCGTGGCTAGCTTATGCCCCGAAATAATTACACGGAAACTGTATTCATTTAAACACTGCCTGGCCCATTAGTTCCAGCCTCTTATTGGCTAGCTCTTACATATTGACCTAACCCATTTCTAATAATATGTGTAGCCCACGAGGTGGCTTACCAGGGAAGATCTTAACCTGCGTCTGTCTGGAGTGGGAGAACCATGGTGACTCCTCAATCTGCTTCTTTCTCCCAGCATTCTGTTCTGTTTACTACGCCTACCTAATTTTATGTCCTATTAAAGTGCCAAGGCAGTCTCTTTATTTAACCAATGAAATTAACACAAAACAGAAGACTCTCCCCCATCACTTAATGACAATTTTTTGTATCTCTTTTCTTGCTATTGATAATAAATCAACAAATTTTTTAGCTGGAGATTATTTTTTAAATGATTTGGAGGGAAGAATATGTTCTAGTTGGTGAGAAAATTAGTTTCCTATTGTGACAAATACATATAGTTGTGTCATTCATTCTCCATTTCCATGAAGATTATAATATTGTTGGTTGTCCTCCTAACCATATTGCAAATGTGAACTGTTTTTTTTTCTTTTCTTTTTTTAAATTCTACGACAGAGTTTCTCTTTGTAGCTCTGGCTGTTCAGAAACTCTCTTGTGTTGACCAGGCTGGTCTCAAACTCAGAAATCTGCCTGCTTCTGCCTCTACCTCTGCCTCTGCTTCCTGAGTACTGGGATTAAAGGTGTGCACTACCACTGCCTGCTATACAGGAGGATTTCTTGTAGGACATTTGTTGTATTTTTTGTTTTGTTTTGTTTGTTTTTGAGACAGGTCTCCCTTTGTAAGTCTTGGTTGTCCTGGATTCTGGTAATCAAAGGCCAGGTAGGGTGACATAGTTAGAACATATCTCAAAACAAAACCAAACCAACCAACCAAACAAACAAATAACAAAAAGCTTATTTGGCGCCAGATGAGATATGGTATTTGATCAGCACATTTTTTTTTCCTTTTCTAGTCATTTATGCCTGGTCCTCCAGCTTCTACCTTGCAGGTGCTAGGATTACAGGCATATGCCATTATGCCTGTCTAACCAGCTCTATCTAGCATTCTTCTCTCTCTCTCTCTTTCATGCAACTGTCAGACTGGTGTCAGATTTGTAATTCTCCTGCCTCAGTCTCTTGAGTGCTGTGATTAGAGGCTTAAACTACATTGACCAATTAAGCTTAGTATGTTCAAATTTTTTTAAAAGATGTAATGTGAATTGCTAAAGAGTTGACTTGATCATAAAATAATTATCCTTTGAAATTCTCTTTAGAAAGGCTTTGTTGGGTCAGTGAGATGACTCAGTGAGTAAAGGTGCTTGTTGCTGGAAGTGTGACAACCTGAGTTCAGTCCCAGAACTTATGGTGTAAACAGAACCAAACTGAAAGTTGTCCTCTGACCTCCACATACATACAAACACATGCACACAGTAATAAAATATGTAAAATTTTAAAAGGCTTTGTTATAGTCATACTCAAGTCGTCAAGCTATAGAATTTGACAGTTTGAGCCAGGTGATTCTCTTGTGTCGGGAGCTGTTTTGCTCTGTGCACTGTAAGATGTCTTTGGTTTTCTGACCTCTTTCCGTAAGCACCACTAGTCATGTCTCCTTCTCTGTTGTGACAACCACAACTACCTTCCCATACTGTCCAGTTTCTCCTGAGGGGTAAGATCATCTTGGTGGAGAGCAAATGATGTACAACAGGATCGCTTAGAGTAGGGTCTGCTTATGACTGTGAGCTAACTGTTTGGGACCTAGAACTTAGTTCTAGTCACTGTGAGCTGGGAGTGACACCTTCATTCTGTTGACCTGAGTACCATATATAAATGGATTTGCATGAATAGCTTAAAATATACATGCTGCATATGTTATTTATTTCTTTTTATGTGAATGACTTGATGTATTTTTATAAAATGCTGCATCCACAAATAAATTGTGGTGTTTGCTTTTATATCATATATCTTAGAGAACAGGTAAAAGTACTTGTTTATTACTAGAAATTATTTTCTTTATTTTATAAACTGATTCTACTGAATTCTAACCATTTTGCATCTTGTTAATTTTAGCTACTACCCCATGGTTTGAGTCTTACAGAGAGACATTTCTGCAGTCCATGCCAGCATCAGATCATGAGTTTCTGAACCACTATTTAGCATGTATCCTTTAAGTCATCTGTAAGCCAGGAATTTGTTAATTGTAAAAACAAAGACAAAATACTTGATAAGTTATAGAGTATGGAGAAATTATTTTTTATTGGTAATGATACCACATTCAAAATTATTTTCTGATCTGGGTAGTTGAGATACATGTATGAATGTAGCGTGCATGGTGCATTGGTGTATGCTTATCTGAGTGTGCAAGTGTGTATGCTTGTATACATGGAAGCCAGAGGAAGAGTCTCCCTTAGATGCTCAGGCTGGCCTTGGACTCACAGTTCTAACTTGGAACTCTAGCCTCAACCCTCCTGAGTAGCTGCTATTACAGTCTGTGATATGAGGCCTGGCCAGATAATTTCTCCTAAAATTTATATTAATAAGGCAGTGTTTATCAGTGAGCGATGTGATAATTTCCCTGACAGTATGATTACAAGGTATGTTGGTGGCGTCATCTGGTGAAGCTGAACCTATGGAGCAGTTTTCAAAGTTGTCACAAGAACAGCATCGAATTCAGCACAACAGTGATTATTCCTACCCTAAGTGGTTTATCCCAAATACACTTAAATATTATGTGCTTTTGCATGATGTAACTTCAGGAGATGAACAGAGGTAAGCATTGCTTTTTAAATTTTAATTATTTTATCTTTTAAGTTGAATCACTTTTTTTGGTTTGTGTGCTGTGTACATGTCTGCATACGCACATGTGTTACGGCATCCATGTGGAGGTCAGATGTCATCTTTTAGGGGTTGGTTTTCTTCTTCCACCACAGGGACCTGGGCATTGAATTTAGGTTGTAGGTGGCAAGTGCTTTTTTTTTTTTAAAGATTAATTTGTCATGTATAGTCTTCTGCCTGCATGTGTGCTTACATGCTAGAAGAGGGTACCAGATCTCATAATAGATGGTTGTGCAGCACCAGTTGATTGCTGGGAATTGAACTCAGGACTCGGGAAGAACAACTAATACTCTTAACCTCTGAGGCATCTCTCCAGCCCTAGCAAGTTGCTGAATTATCTTGCTGGTCTTTAATGAAGTCTTGGAATATAAGCATAAAAATAATTTTATGTTTATGACTTTGGAGTTTACTTTGCCTTTTGTTTCGAGGTATGGATCAAATTAATCTTGTATGCTATGTTTGGTATCTCATTGCCATTTGGGACCTATAATTTACAACCTTGTTTTGAACATAAGTGATCACTGATTATAATTGGATAGGTGAGATTGAGCGTAAAGTCTAGTTCACCATTTTCTTCTTAAGTTGTCACATTCCATTTTCTCTACCAACAGCTCACATGTTTAGTAATTTTCTTTGTTTTCCTTCCTCCTTTCCTTTTTCTTTTCTTTTCTTAAAGTATATTTCATGTAGCTTAAGCTGGCCTCAAACTTGGTATGTAGCTAAAGATGACATACATGTTTTTCAAAATTTAAATTTTTATTTATTTTCTTATTTTTTAGTCTGAGAAGTAGCTCAAAGGCTCGGCTTCTTTAAGTTCTGTAAGCACGAAGGGTGGTCTGTAGAGTGAGGGCTTCATCTGCTTTGCTATAGTTCTTTCCTTTTCTTCCCTGTCCTATAAACATTTCTTTGCTCTTAAAATTTTCATTTATTAATAGATGTTTTTAAAAGATACTCTCAAATTATACTTTCTGAGGATGAGTTTCCATAGTTGACAGAAAGTTGTTAACTGTATGTTTGAAGTGGCTCGGGAAATGGGCAGTCTCTGCTGTAACTAATGTGGAAGGCTCCGAGATGGGCTGTGCTGTAAAGAAGCTAGTTTTGCTTTTTGTAGTTTCCCCAAATGAGTTTGGTCCTTAGAATTGCCCATACAACAGATACTACTGTTTTCATTAGAATCATGAGTTTTTGTTTAAATTTTTATAACCGCTAATTTTCTGTTTTGCCTTTTTGGGGGGCATTCTTGGATTATTTGAAATGTTTGTTGTTGGCTGGAGTGATACTCATGGTTGAGAGCACTTGCCACTCTTGCAGATGACTCAGGTCCAGGTCCCTGCACCCGCATGGCAGCTTGAGACTGCCTGTAGTTTGGCCTCAGGGGATCTGATACCCTCTTCTAGCCTACTTGAGCTCTTGCATGCAGGGCTCATCAAATCCATGCAGACTTAAATACATTTTTTAAAAATCTAAATAAAATAAGCTCTGTTGTCAGTATTACCAGATGTCCCAGTAGATAAAGGTGCTTCATTCTAAGACTGATGACCTGAGTTCAATCCATAGAACCCATGTAGTAGAGAGAGCCAGCCTCTGCGAGTTGTCCTCTGATGTCCACATATGCGATGCTGTATGTGTCATTTCCCTCCCTACAGAAATAAGCATAAAATAATATAAAGAGAAATAAATAAAAAATTGAGATCTATTGTCTAAGGTCTACTAAATTCTGTCTGAAGTCTAAGGTTATTACCAAGTTTTTTCTCCTTTCTTTAGAGCTGAGTCAATTTATGAAGAAATGAAACAGAAATATGGAACTCAGGGTTGCTATTTACTTAAAATTAATTCTCGAGCACCGAATCGAGCATCAGATGAACAGATACCAGATCCTTGGAGTCAGTATCTCCAGAAAAGTAGTATTCAACACCAGGTACATTTGAAAAACTGATCGAAACCACAAAAGTTGTATTTTTGTAGATTTTTCTTTTATTTTTGGGAGGTGGGTGGAAACAGAGTCTTAATATGTATAACTGACTGGCCTGGAACCTGTTGTATAGATCGGGCTGGCCTTAAAATTCCCAGAGACCCACCTTAATCTCGGCCCATAGAGTGCTAAGATTAAAGGTATGAATCACTAGGATTGGCTTGCTTGCTTGCTTTCTCTCTCTTTCTTTTTTTGACGTATTGTACAGACAGGCTGTGAACTTGTTATGTAGCCCAGCTGTCTGTCTTGATTTTAATCATCCTGCCTCAGTAAGTGCGCTTAAGTAGTGAGCCATTTCTCAAGCCCATTTTACTCATTTTGATATATGGAGTAATACTGACACTCTTTCAGATTATGTTGTGGGGAAATCTTTAGATATAAAAGAACCCACACCACCTGACTGAATGTAAAACAGTTTTATTTTTTGTTTTTTTATGCTCTTTTTTTCTGTTTCAGGACCGTGCTCAAAATAAAGGTAGTACTGAAAAGTTCAGTTCATAGTGGGCTGTCTAAGGTTCTGTAAGGAAATGCCAGTCTGATTCTTTTTTTTTTTTAAGATTTTATTTATTTTTATGTACATAGTGTTTGCTTGCATGTTTGCCCACAGGGCAGAAGAGGGCAGCAGATCTCAGTACAGATGGTTGTGAGCCACCATGTGGTTGCTGGGAATTGAACTCAGGACCTCTGGATGAGCAGCCAGTGCTCTTAACCTCTGAGCCATCTCTCCAGCCCAGTCTGATTCTTTAGTTTGAGAACTTTTAGTGGAAGACAGAGGTGTTGGGAGAGAATATAATTCAGAATCTTAGGAAGCCAGAGTTTGAGAATCATTAAAGGTTACCACTTTTGTTTTCACTTTTTGAAAGCATGTCTCCTTAAGTAAGGAGCAACTTGAGGACCAACTGTAGTTGCTCTTTATATTGCTGTCCACATAGCCTGTTTAGGGGAGCCCTGTCAGTGATGAATTTAGACAATTCTTAATACTCGAAGTATAGCTATGCTCTGTTATATTATTCCAGGCTAGAATACCAACTTTCTGGAGGGAAGGTTCACAGAGAGTTTCCTACCTGGCTTTATCTATTGCTATCAAGTTCTGGCACTCAGAATAATAGTAGCCTATTTTCATTGGTCTTATGAAGTAGACTAGGGTTCGAGGATGGCCTGAGTATTCAGTGCCTTTCTAGAATGGAATACTGTGTTGGGTATTTTTCACAGCCCTTCAGAATATTCTGAATCCACTCTAGCATTTTTTTTCTATGACCTGGCAGATTTTGAAGTTGTCCTTTTTTTTCTTGCCTTATTTTTTAGGATTCATGTACATATTTATATGTCTATATAAATATCTGTGTGCATGAATATTGAGATACATTTCGCTGTTATTTTTTAGGATTCATGAACATATTTATGTGCCTATATAAATATCTGTGTGCATGAATATTGAGATACATTTGAGATACAGATTGCCGGGTGGTGGTGGTACACGCCTTTAATCCCAGCATTCGGGACGCAGAGGCAGGCGGATCTCTGTGAGTTCGAGACCAGCCTGGTCTACAAGAGCTAGTTCCAGGACAGGCTCCAAAACCACAGAGAAACCCTGTCTCCAAAAAAAACAAAAAAACAAAAAAAAAGAGAGATACAGATCATTTGAATGCAGAAGAATTAGCATAGTTAATTGAATATGATAAGGAATTAAGCTGCAACATTATGGATCATTATGACAATATGATATGCTGAAATTAGAAGGCCAGAAGAGTATTCCTTCAGCAAGTACATGAAGCCATATTCAGCATAAGAGTCATAGGCAATAGTGTAATATTTAAACATGATTAATTATATTGCTAATGCTTTTGTATTTTATTTTTCTAGGAATCATATGAAGATGGCCCTTGTACTATGACCTCCAATAAGAATTCTGATAGTAACTTGCTCTCATTGGATGGACTAGAGAACGAAATCAAAGGTCTTGTTATATTTTCTCTAAGCTCCCTTTTGACTGAAACTATTTTTCATTATTAAAGCATTCTAACCTTCACAGATAAAGGATGGGCACTTTCAGCACCAACCCCTTTCAGTACTGGTGATTGGGTTTAAGACTTTGCAGATGCTAGTTAAATACTTTATCTCTGACATATCCTCAAACCCCTTTTCTTTGAAACAAATTTAAAAGATTTATTTTAAATTATGTGTATGTGTGTTTATGTGTGGGGATGTATCTGAATGCTGGTGCTAAAGGAGGTCTGAGATCCACTCAGAGTTGAGTTACATACAGGTGGTTGTGAGTTGCCTGATGTGGGTGCTGGGAAGTTAACTCAGGTCCTCTGCAAGAGAAGTAAATACTGCTAACTACTGAACCATCTCTAAGCTACCCCTCCTTTTTCAAATTTTATGACAAGGTTTTGACTAAGTTATTGACTATTCTTTAAATTGGGATTTTCTTGTCCCGTCTTCCAAAGTAGTGAGAAATTAAGGTATCTTTCTGTATAAGCTGTCCTTGAACTTAGAATTTTCTCTATCTTCTAGGTACTAGGAGATAGACATGTGCCAGTACACCTGGCTCAGAAGTTAATGTTTCTTCTTATTTTATGCAGTCCTTTGGATTCTGTTTTTTATACTTTACATTTGAATTTGTGTTATAAGAATAGTGGCTCATGAGGGCTAGAGAGATGATGGTTCGGTGGTTATTGATCTTTCAGAGGACCCTGAATTAGATCTCAGTACCCAAGCCAGACCATTCACAGCTGCCTGTACCTCCAGCTCTCGGGGAACCTAACGCCCTCTGCTGGCCTCCATGAGCTTCATGTACACACAAATAAAAATTTAAAAAATGATCATGGCTGGTCAATCAGAATATTAATATCACATTAAAAAGGGAATAATGCTATTAGCTTTCTCTTTTAAAAAGCCAGGGAAATGTAATATATAGCATAATTTCACAAATTCATATGATTTTTAGAACTATATTCCTGTATTTTAAATTGTGGTTTTGGTAATAATGGTTCTAAATTTTTTGTTTGTTTTATTGGTCTTACCGTTGGTCCAGGCTGGCCTGAAATTCACTGCCTGCCTCTGAACTTGAGATCCATTTCTCTCAAATTTCCAATTGCTGGGCTTATAGACATGTGCACCATGTGCAGCTGCTGTAATACAACGCAGCTCTTGAAAGCAGGACCCTCCCTGCTTTGGGAGCTATTGCTCTGTTTCTCAATAAAACCTTGCTTGCTCTCCAAAAATAAGGTAATTCACTGTAGTATTTTAAAACCGAGTTGCCTAGGTTCTTAAACTTAATATGCAGGCAACAGTTATTAACTCAAGTGCCTTAATTAAAATTTTTTTATTGCACACATTTACATATGTGGGCATGCATGTATGTTTCTGCATGTGGGCGCAACGTCCTGTGTGTGGAGTTCAGTACCTGTAGGAAGTCAGTTTGTCCTTTTCATGTGTGGGTTCTAGGAATCAAACCGTTGTCAAGCAGCCTTCTCTGAACTACTCTCCAGTTCAAGTGTTTAATATAAAATGGGAAAATGTTAATGATATTTCATCTCAGATACACACAGAGGGAAATTTTGTCATTTTTTTACTTTAATAGTATGGTAGTTTTGTTACATTTTGTGTTGCGTTCTGAGAGTAAAAGAGAGATTTGTTTTTCAGTAGATGGTTTACCAAATAGCTTCAGAGTTCATCCACTTCAATTAGACCAATGCGGTGACCCTCCTAATACCGATGGCTCAGATAATACAAAGTCTGCTTCAGTGCGTGAAACCAAGAAAGCAAGTACTGGAGTGATTCGTGGTGCTTGTTTAACACTTACTGATCATGATAGAATTCGACAGTTTATACAAGAGTTTACATTCCGTGGCCTTTTGCCACATATAGAGAAAACAATTCGGCAGTTAAATGATCAGGTAAGACTTAAGTTTTTTTAGGTTATTAATCTTCAGATTAAGTCAGTGAGTTTAAGACTTTATTAAGTTTTGTTTTGTGTTTAAAGTTTTGTTTTGATTTTTGTTTTACAATAAGCTGTAAGAGCTACCTGAAGTCAGTATCAGTGATGAAGTTCTTTTTAACACTAGAGAAGCCTTATTTGTTTTCAGTTGGAATTTTTTCAGTTTTTTGGACAAATTATTTTTTAAGACTTAGCAGTTTTAATTTTATGTACATGAATGTTTTGCCTGCATGTATGTATATGTACCATTTCATATTTTCTGACCACAGAGGACATAAGAGGGATTGGATATCCTGGAACTGGTATAACAGGTAGTCCTTAGCCACCATATAGTTGCAGGAAACTGAGCTTGTGTTCTATGCAAGAGCAGCAAAGTGCTCTTAACTACCAAGCCAGTTTTACAGCCTGTACATTAGACATTAAAAAACAAAACAACTGTTTTTAGTTTTATTTTATGGATATGAGTGCTTTGCCTGCACATATGTATATGCATCATGTATGTACCTGGTCCCTGAAGAGATCAGAGGTGGGGTGTTGGATTTCCCAGAACTGGAGTTACAGTTGGTTGTCAGCCACTGTGTTGGTGCTGAGAGCTGAAGTCGGGTCCTCTTCAAGAAAAACAATTGCTTATATCTGCTGAGCCATTTTTGCAAACTCTAGTCGGTTTTTCAATTAGTGTTATTAAAATAATTGTTTACTTATTAGTAAAACAATTTTTTGTTTGTAGAAAATACTTTAAGCCTTTATATTTGTCAACATGTTTAAATATTTTTTTCTAGCTAATATCAAGGAAAGGTTTGAGTCGATCTCTGTTTTCTGCCACTAAGAAATGGTTTAGTGGCAGTAAAGTTCCAGAAAAGAGCATTAATGAGCTGAAAAATACATCTGGGTTGTTGTGAGTAAGATATCACTATATTTCATTCTACTGCATTTAACTTTGTCTTATGTTTAACTACAAAACAGTGGTTGTCTCTTTAGTTTCTTAATATTCATATTGGTCAAAACTTAATGATATCTAAGAAAGACACTAATTAAATTCTAATTTAAAAAATAACTAATTGTACATTTTTAGAAAAATATTTATTTTTATATGCATTAGTGTTTTGCCTGTATGTGTGTCTGTGTGAGAGTATCAGGTTCCCTAGAACTGGAGGTACAGACAGTTGTGAACTGCCATGTGGGTGCTGGGAATTGAATCCAGGTCCCCTGGAAGAGCAATCAGTGCTTAACTACTGAGCCATCTTTTCAGACCCTCTAATGGCACTTTTAAATCAAGTTATTTTTTTGAGATGAAGTCTGACTCTAAGCTCAGGATGGCTTGGGACTTGTAATAATCCTATTTCAGTTTCCTAGGTACTGGAATTACAGGTGTGAACTACTACCATGGCTGATTTATTGGACATTGGAAAATAAACTCTTCAGCCGAAAATACTACAGGCTCCCCCCATTGCTTTTAGTTGCTCACCAGAACTAAGACCTCATTGCTGTGATTACAGAACAATGAGAAAGTAAACTGGAACTGACCAGAACAGTTTCTTCCTAGTGGTTGGTTAGCTTTCATAATGCTAGAAGGTGATATATAGATTACTGGGGAAAAATTCATCAGTGAACTTCCTCAACAGAGAACTCTGGACATCACCTTAACCACCTGGTAGGCTGCATATGCCCACTGGTCCAATAGTGGCGTGTATATTACGGTGGTAACCAATTATTTTTAGATTGGATTTGACCTGCACCAGGAATGAATTTGTGGCTGCTGTACTATAATTCTGTCAACAAACCATGGCTAACGTGGTGGATAAGCAAAAAGAAACCTTAAAATAACTCAGAATGTCATTTTATTTCGGATCTGTTCTCTATTTGTAAGAAGATTCACTTAGATTTGGTATTCAGTACTAGCTCGTTTTTTTTGTCTGAAGTGCTTTGGTATATATGTATATATATACATGTGTATATATATGTGTGTGTATATATATGTGTGTATGTATGTATATATATATATAATATATATATATATATATATAAAGGCAATGCATTGCTGATTTGCCCCATTTGGCCTTCAGCTTGGAGCTTTTCTGCTTCAGGCTCCTATGTATGTGTCTGTGAACTACCATGCTGGGCTTCTCTGCCTACTGTTTTGAGACAAGGAATATATTTAGCAAGTTTTGTTTCTTATAAAATCTTGCTTTAATGGAAAGTGACACGAGTTTATTTTGATTTTTTTCTGAGTTGTATATAAATAAGTCACCTGATATTATTTATTTCATAACTTGTCCCTGGGGCAAATACTTGTCTGCAGTTGAGAAGCTTCCAGGGCTATAAATTAAACATTAATTAACATTTGGACTCCAAATAGTTTTGAGAATCATCCTTGAAGATAGGATTTTTGCAAAACAGATCAAATTATTTCATGTTCTGGGTAGTTGAACAGTTTACTAGACATTTTCTGTGTGGCCATTCTTTATAATATATTATTTCCTTATGTTCTAGGTATCCACCAGAAGCACCTGAGCTTCAAATAAGAAAAATGGCTGACTTGTGCTTTTTGGTGCAGCATTATGATTTGGCTTACAGTTGCTATCACACTGCAAAGAAGGATTTTCTTAATGATCAAGCGATGCTTTATGCAGCTGGAGCCTTGGTTGGTACTGTTTGTTTATTTTGTGGTGTTGTGTTGGGGACCAGCCTTGACACAAACACCTCTCACCAGGGTAGAGGCGTGGGGATTTAGAAAATAGTAAAGACTATGAAGACGCGAATGAAAGTAATAAAACGAGAAACATAGGATAGTATCAGGAGGGAACTCCATGAATACTGAAAATTTGCCTGTATTTAATTTCCAGCTGCTTAAAATACCCCTGACTCCAAAAAGTAGGAGTAAAATAAAAGACTGCAGTAACACGATACAAGGAAATGAACAGACCATGAAAGTCACGGGCTACCCTCATAGTTAAACATTCTGTTGCTAGAACAAAACAAATCACCCTAGTCTCACTCATGCCCTAGACCAAAATTCTGTAGGCCAACCATTTCCTGGGTGGAATTCAAAGTTCTCTCCATAAAGGGAACTGGAACTTAGTTGGGTTCTTAGACTTTTGTTTGAGGTAGAAGCACAATAACCTTGAAGGAACTAGAGGAAAGTTCCAACTCTGACTTCCATAGTTGAGTATCAAGCCCGGGACCTTGCATGGCTTAGAGAGTGGTCTGTGACTTGCTGAGCTGTATTCCCAAGTCTTTGATGCATTTCAGAAAATGAAAGTTGTCAACATTTTGTGCGTATGGACTTCCTCTCCACAGTAGTGTCTTCCCCGCTCCTTTCCTTCTTCCCCTTTGTACAGTTCTGGGACAGGTTTTACTTCCTCTTTCACCCTCCTGTTAGGAGCTCCTCTTCCTCTCAATCCCACCAGGAAGAAGTGTTTGGTATTCAGATTGTGTCCTCCAGCTGTGCTAAATTGTCCAACAAGCTATCTAGGTCACCTTCCAAGTTACCAGGTCCTGGTTTTGTTTGTGCTTGATTACACAGCTGAATAGGCTTCAGGACAATTGTTCCAAATCTGTTCCTTTCAGGTTTATTGCTTCTACAATAGCTTTTATAAACTACCGGTATTTTCAGCTATTAATGTATAATTTTATAATAAATATACCTTATTTTCCAGCACTAAACTCGCTTCTCATATAGATGATACCTTTGCTTAAATGTAATAGGTTTGAAATGTAGATTAAAGTAGGAAAATTGTACAGCCACATAGTGAGTGCAGTTTTATGTATGCGTGTAACAACATACCAAATATATGGTGATGTTTTTATAAAATTATTGCTTAAAACATTCTCACCTTCTAATGGCGTAGTCATTTTGGTTTATATAAGTACATTCTAATATCTTGGCAACAAAATTACTTCAGAACAAATTTATCAGGATTCACCTTTGTTACAGATATGTCAAGATACACCTTTAAATTATACATAACTCTGGGGTTTTTTTGTTTTCTGTTTTTGTTTTTTAAACAGGGCTCTGTTTAGCCTGCCTAGCCTAGAACTTACTGTATAGACCAGGCTAGCCTCAAACTTAGAGAGATCAGCCTGCCTCTGCCTCCTAAGGGCTGAGATTAAAGATGTGGAACATCACATCCTGCAAAGACCAGAATTTTAAGTCAAAACAAATATTCATTTGTTTTGAGTCAGCATTAAACTATGAAATTTATACATTTATGCTCTGAGATGTTTTAAGTTTACTGAGTGTTAAATATGCGACTGTTTTTCCTCCCTTAGGAAATGGCAGCAGTGTCGGCCTTTCTTCAGCCAGGAGCTCCTAGGCCATACCCTGCCCATTACATGGACACAGCAATTCAGACCTACAGGGATATCTGCAAGTAGGTGACCATAGTATTTACATTTTGCCTATTTTTGGGACAGAGTTGGTATTTATAAGTAGTTCTTTGTTTTTCATGCTTTAGATTCTCAAATGAAGTTAATTTAGTCAGAGACAAGTTGAAGGAAAGTAGTGCTTATCACCTTCTGGTTTCAGCTTCTAGCTGCCTTGCATTTGTGGGTGACAAGTTGATATATGTACCGTTGAGGCTCTGTGCTACATTGAGGGTAATTTTTATTGTGGGACATTTTTGATTTTACCTACTATTAAGGCAGAAATTAGCCATTTGAACTTTCCTTGTTAATTAGGCAAAAACATGAAGAGTCAAGTAATATAGACGTAGGGAAAAATGAGAAGTAGTGAGTACTATTAGAATTCTTAAAAGGCAACTGGACTGGCCAGAGTCCTCAGAAGGAAGTTCTTAGGTTATTTGGTAGGTAGGCTTTCATGCAGGGTGGCTAGGTTTTGTAGCCATGGGGACATTTCTAGAATTGAGTTATAGGAGTAAGTTTTCTCTATAGTTTTGCTGATAAAGGTCAGTTTGTGTATATGGAAAGCATTGGAGGATAGATAGGTTGGAGATAAATTGATATTAGAAACCTTAACTGTCATTTATTCTTCATTAAATAGAATTAAGGTTTATGTAGTACTAAATGAAAATTACTACATATTTGAGTAGACATTCATCATTATAAAAGCAAATTTTTAGTACATTAATCAAACTTGCTTTGTTTTGTTTTTTGAGACAAGGTTTCTTTGTGTAGCTTTGGAGCTTGTCCTGGAACTTGCTCTATAGACCAGGCTGGCCTCAAACTCACAGAGATCCACCAGTCTCTCTCTCCTGAATGCTGGGATTCAAGGAGTGCACCACCACCGCCTGACCAGACCTTTTTTTTTTTTTAAATAATGCTAGATTGAACCCATAACTTTACCCACTGAATTACATGCCTGATGTTTCTTTTGTAGAATAGATGCATTGGAAGACAGAGATAGAGAAATCACTTTGAGTCTCTATCATTCATGTAGAGGTAATAGTAATAGCAGAGCTTACTGTGGACCAGCATTCACAGGGCTGGCAAGATACCAGTGAGTAAAGATGGCTGCTGTCAAGCTTGACAACTTGAGTTGATCCCCTGGACCCACATAGTAGAGTAGAATTAACTCCTGAAACATGTCCTGACTTCCACATGAGTACTGTAATGACAAGTGCACTTGTGCCCCACATGTGCGTCCACACAAATAAATATAAAAAAAACACAAATAAAAATGTAATAATTTCTTTAAAAATTTAGCAATTTATAGAATTTAAAAACTGAGCCTTATGTGAGTTGTGAACATTGGAATCTTATCTTTTGTGTTCATTAAGGCAGACTTAACGTATTTAGGAATACCTACTTAAAAATGTAATTTGTGGAAAGTATGATAAATCAGCAAAGCATTTGTTTGTTTTGTGGGGTTTGGGTCTTATATATTCCAGGCTGGTTTGAACTTGCTATGTAGCTGAGGGTGATCTTAAATTTGTGATCCTCTGTCTCCACTTCTGGGGTGGCTAGGATCACATGTGTAAACTTTGGGACCTGCTCTTACTTTTTCTTTTTAAAAGACAGGGTCTCACTATGTAGCCCAGCATAGCTTGGAACTCAGCATGCTGGTCTTCCCCTCACAGAGATCCACCTACCTCTGCCTTTCACATTCTGGGATTAAAGACATGTGATATCATGTCTAGACTACAATACGTTTTGAGAGTAATAGTGCTCTCACCCAACATTTTTATTTATTTTATGTTTCTCTCAGTGGGTATGGGCATGCTATGACAAGGACAACTTGATGGGAGTCTGTTCTCTCCTCCACTTGTGAGCCACTGAAATCAAACTTAGGTCATTAGACTTTGTTGCAAGCAACTTTACCCACTGAGTTATCTTACTGCACCCCCTTTCTTGTGTACAAAAATTACTTTATTACAGTTGTTTTTAAAAAAACATTTCCTTTGCTACAATACAAAGGATACTGACAAACAAAATACTACATATAATTTGTTTTCACTGTCATGTTCTGAGAACTTGGTAATAGCTTTGCATGTATAATCTATACGATTGGTACAGATTATATATGAACTGTACGGTATGCAGGATCAGAAGAATACTGATACTACTGTACAATAGCCTTACCAGTTAGTGCTGTGGATCATTTCCACCAAAAGGAAAATGCACATCTGTAGTTACAGTTATCCTCTTTTTGGAGACAAAATCTTATAATGTAGCACAGATAGTCTTGAATTCATCATCATTCTCCTGTCTCAGCCTCCTAAGTGCTAGGATTGTAGGTGTGCACTGCTGTGTTCAGGCTTGCATGTGTTCTTACTTTAGAATTGTGTGATGAGAAAATGTTGTCTGGAGCTCTAGCATGTCATTTGCCAGGGAATAGAGATCATGAGGACAGACTTTTTTTTTAAAATCTTGATCATTTTATTAGAATTTGATAACAGTAACAGCAGGGGAGACAGACTGGAAACTATTGGAAGGAGACGAGGAAGAAATAATAGCCTTGCCTTTTGAGTTACGGTCCAAGAAAGCAGGCAAATTCACTTGTGGAGATTGACAAGCAGCTGTGTGGGTGTGGGGCTGGGTGGGCATAAGATGGGTTCTTAGAAAAAGTGAGAATGTAACATGCTAGGACTTTGACATGTATCCAAAGGGGCTAGAAAAAGGAGACGGGGACAGGCTTAGCTATGAAGCTCTGCAAGCAAGTCCGGGACAGACTTCTTGCTCAAAATCAGCTAGTGGACTCCTTGAATGCATGGTAATTTGGATGTGCTGAAGAATTACTGTGATGCTGATTATTCTCCTTGTCTGTTTTTGTTTAGGAATATGGTGTTGGCTGAAAGATGTGTGTTGCTTAGTGCCGAAATTTTAAAAAGTCAAAGCAAATACTCAGAGGCTGCAGCCCTTCTAATACGGTTGACAAGCGAGGTACTGGACTTGTAGTGTTTGACTTTCTTAGTGTGTAAAGAGGTAAAATTCCTAGCAGTTGCCCTGCCTCAGCCTTCTGAGTACTGGGATTCCAGTTATGAATACCATACTCAGCTAGTCTATCTTTTATAATTTGAACTTATTTATTGAAAATTATGTTTTTATATTTACTTTATGTTTATGAATATTTTGTATACATGTATGTATGTTCTTCATATGTGTGCCTGGTGCTCGCAGAATCAGAAGAACGTGTCAGATCCCCTGGAACTGGAGTTAACTAATGGTTATGAGTCTATGTGGGTACTGGAAACTGAACATTGGTTCTTTGCAAGAGCAACCAGTGCTCTTAATTACTGAATCATTTTGTAGCCCTAATTGAATTAATTTTGTTTCTGTAGTCTGTCTACCTTTCATTATTAACTAACCACAGCCATGCATATGACATCTTGTTTGATGTAAGTTCTGTGCTGTGTACCACTAAGACATGCATATGATTCAATCTTACATAAAACTGGTACTAACAAAATCACTACGTAATGTTTAATCTGTTTTTACTGATATGACCATTTAAAGAAAACCATTAAGCTTTAAAAATGCATCCAAAATAGATAAATCTAAAAGATGACTGGCCATACTAACCCACTCTTTGGATACATCCAAAGCATCTTAAATAATATATCAATTTAAATGATAAAAATAAATTTAAAACCTTTTACCCAGTACTTTTGTGACATGCTGTCGGCATCAATCTCTCCTTGCTCAGGAAGAGGGGCTTGCAGTATTTGAGGTGATTGTCTTCATCCATCTGTCACAGGATGACTGGCCATTGTTAGTGGGCTTCATGGAATTCTTATTCTCTGAAACATTCTTTTATTCATATCACAAAGGTCCCTCAATATGCCTACTAGTTTCATTTTAATTTCTGATTACTGCTACTGTGTATGTATGTGTGGTGGCACAGAGGCGGAGCTCAGAGTTGTTTGTGGAGTCAGGTCTCTCCTCTCCTTTATGTCAGTTTGATGGGTCCAGCTTAGGTGGCCAGGCTGTGACACTTGCCTGTGCCTGCTGAGCCGCTTCACTTGACCTCTACTGCCTTTTACATCACTGCTCTTCCTGCTTTGTCTCTGCCTGTGCTTCACATAGTTTGCTGATCATGTCCTTCAGGTGGGCCTTTCTTGTTCTCCACCTTGCTCTAAATGCTTCCTTTCTATTCTCTCATACACTACTGTAAAACTTGGCATCATATAGAAGTTGTGTTTATTCTTGAGGTTAGCCTTCTACTTTTTTTTCTTCTTTTTTTGAGCCATTTAGGGTTTGTATTACAGGCTGATCTGAACTGTGTCATTCCACAGTCCATGCTATCTTGGAACTCATTCCTCTTGCCTCTACCTTCTGAGTGTCAAGATTACAAAGAGGCATGAAACCACATCCTCTTAGATTTTACTTTTTTTTAAAGATTTAATTTTCTTTTTAAGTGTGTGTTTGTGTGTGTGTGTGTTTGTGTGTGTGTGTTCATGAAAGTGTAGTGCCTTCAGAGGCCAGAAGGTTTCAGATCCTCTGGAACTGGTACAGGCAGCTCAGCTGCCTAATATGGGTGCTGAGAATCAAACTCTGCAAAAGCAGTCCTCTTCTATGCCTTTAACTACTGATCTTGCCAGCCCATCTTTTGCATTTTTATCCTTAGTATTTAATACTGAGGTTTGCACATGACAATCTAGATATGTTTGTTAAGCTGAATGAATGCCTTTAAAAATATTTTTCTAAGATATTAGTGTCACATGTGAATTTAAAGTCTTTAGAAATTGGTATATGTGATGCAAAATATGCTTGTCAAGCTGAATAAATGCCTTTAAAGAGATTTCTCTGAGACATCTTACTGTCGTGTGTGATCTTTTTAGTGTTTATTAATTGATATATGTGATACATTGACCAATAAGCATGAACTGGTATGTCTTAAGTTATTGATGTATTGCTGTAAAGAGACACTGACCAAAGCCACACTTATAAAGGAAAGCATTTAACTGGGGGCTTGCTTAGAGTTTTTATAGGTTTAGTTGGTCCAGTATCATGACAGGGAGCATGGCAGCATTCAGGCAAGGTCTGAATCAATAGCTGAGAGCTACATCTTTATCCTTAGGTAGAGAGAGAGAGAAATTCTGGTCCTCAGGTGAGCTTTTTGAAGCTCCTAGCCCACCCCTAGCCCAAACTTCCAACAGTATTGAACCTCCCAACCTCTCGAATCCTTCTCGAATAGTGCCACTCCCTGGTGACTTAAGCATTCAAATATATGCGCCTATGGTGGCTTTTCTTATTTAAACCACCACATTATGTCAGGGCATAAGCTGTTTTTAGTGTTGAATCTAGCCTCTGTGTTCAGACTCTTATTTTAATAACTAATCTGATTTTGATTTTGAATACTATGCTGTTTTTCAACCTAGAGTGTACAAAGTGATACATCCTAGAGTGTATCAAAGAGTGTACAAAGAATTTATGATCCAGGAGTTACTATAGAATTTTGTTGTTTTTGTTTTTTTAACCTTGTTTAAATATGTTTGCCTTTCTATCCATATATATGAAAAATTTCTTTAGAGCACATTCTTCTGATTATATTTAACCTTGTTATTTGTTTTTAGCGTTGCTTTCTCAAATTTAGTTGATTTGTCATTTATTGCTTTAGGGCATGGGTAGGAGCAGGTTCTAGTAATGTTTTCCCAGAATTATGAATTTGCAGTGATCTGTTGGGCTTTTCTTCTCGCTCTTCCCCCCCCCCCCCCCCCGCCCCCGCGCCTTTTTTTTTTTTTTTTTTTTTTTGCTGGCTACCTTTACTAAGAGAATCATTTCGTCCTGGAATGCTGGCACATAAGTCCTGAAAGAAATTCCTAGAAATGTGCAGGGATTCTTTGACGTTTCCAAGCACTGGTTGGGATGTTCAAGGTCACCCAGTAGGCCGGCAGGAGGCAGCTAGGAACTCCTAGGAACTCCGCATAGGCATAGTGTTCTCCCGCCCACCCATCCTAGGTGTGGTCCTGGGTGCCAGCAGCCTCCACAGAAAAAGCTGCTCTCCACCAACCCAGTCCCCAAACCCCCAGCCCTTCTGCTGCACCGACATGGCCTAGCCCAGCAACCACCTTCTCATGGTTCCCCCACACAGGCCCTCTGCCAGCTAGGCTCCACCGCTGGGAAGGTCCAACAACAGTCGACCCACCCCTCCACCGAGGGACCCAGCTGTCTGGCCTCCTTGCCTCCCAGCCACCTTTCCTCCTGTCTATGGCATTGAACTCAGTCTCATAAATGATGTCCCACTGAACTATATTTCCAGTCCCTCCCAAATATATTTGTTAAAAATAACTTGATTTTTAATTGCATTTTTTATTCTGCTGTTTTTGCGTGTGTGTATGTGTTTAGTACACATATCATGACATTCATAAGGAGGTCAGAGGACAAGTTAGTAGAGTTATTCTTTCCACCTTTAAATGTATTCTGGGGAATAAACTCTGGTTGTCAGTGGTTGGCGGCTTTTCTTTTCTTATAAACTGATAAACCAATCTCATCGAGCCCTTCTTTGTAATAACTTGATAATAAAGATTTGAAAATCTTAGTATGTTTGAAGCCAGTAGTCTAATTTTATTTTAGCTTAATTAACTCGTGATATGGACTTAAGATCTGATCTTTCTTGAATTTCTCAGTCCTGTGGTGTTAAATTTGAGAATGCTGAGTTTAATTATGTGGGTCCTTAACTGGACTGTACATTGAGTCATCAAAAACTATTACAGATTTCTAGAGAGCATCCTTTATGTAAGATATCTAGGATTGGTACCTATACAAGTTTTGCAGGTGAATGAGAGAGAAAAAGGGAGGGGGGGAGAGAGAGAGAGAGAGAATGTATGAATGTATGTGTGTGTACATCACAGTCCAGAATTGCTGGATTTCCCTGGAGCTTGAGTTACAGTTAGAGTTGGTTGTGAACTTCCTGACATGGGTACTAGGAATTGTACTGAGGGTTCTCTGTAAGAGCAGTACACACTCTTAACTGTTGAGCCATCTCTCTGGCTCCATAAACCTGAATTCTTAACCTCCATTGATAAGAACATTTATTTGTAATATGTTTTTGGCAGCAATTTGTCTGCAGTGATTAGAATTTGAAATACCTGCATAATTTTCATTAATGTCTTATTTCTACTTCCAGAAATTTGTGTAATAAAAGTATTTAAATAATTATTGATTATTTAGTAATTTAATAATTATTTTTATGACTGAGTGTGGTAGCACTCAAGAGACAAGATGCAGGATGACTGTGGGTTTAAGACCAGCTGGGACTGTCCAGAGTCCTAGATCAGCCATAAGTTACTTAGTCACTTCTTGTCTCAAGAAGAGCAGGAACTTAGCTCAATGGTAGAACACTTGACCTGGTTCAGTTCCCAGCAGTACATGCACCTATACATGTACACGTGCACACATGGAAATTATTCTTACTGAGTATCTTTTTTGGTAGTAGCAAAGAAAAAACAATGTATGATTAATTGGTGACTATAAGTTAATGATGTTTTTACATATTGGAATGTAGTGCTTATTTAAAAGAAATAAAAGAACTACCACATGTTTATAAAAATGTATGTTTTTTATACATGTATGTTAGGCACATAAGCCCTCATATATGGAAAGAGAAACTGAGCAAACAGCACGATGTTTGCTTTTTTGTTTTTTTGTACAGTTAGTTAAAATAAAGAAATACATTTATATGGGAGAATGGAAGTATGGCTCTGGGGTTAAAAGCAACCTGAGTTTGGTTTCCAGCTCCAATGTTGGGCAAATGATGCCTCTGCCTCCATTGCTGGCACTTTTGCACATAGCCACACACACATACCCATATTTGTATTTTAATAATTTTTTTTACAAAAGCTTGTCCTGAAAACCTAAAAATGTAATCTCCTAAGATTATATAATTAATTGACTTGCATTCTCCCTAGAACCATTTGTTAATTATATACTCCTGTTATTTCTTTCCACCAGCTTTTGAATATGAATTCTTAGAGCAGATATTTGAACATTTAGTTTTACCTTAAAGTAATGATAGCTGCTGTCTGCTGTGTGTTGTGCATGGTCTACTCAGATCTGCTGCTTCTCTGAAAAGACTGCTGCAAAGACAGTTTATAATAGTGGTCTGTTTGATGTAACTAATTTGTTGAAACAATTGTATTTAAAAGTCAATGTTTTCTGTTTTCAACTTTCCCTGGGGAAAATAATGGCAGCAGAACACATGGAAGGGCCTGGTAAGTTCAGCTTGAGGCTGAGGACCTAGAGAAAGTGTTGAAGGAAAAGTTGATTCTTAATCAGCAACCTTCATTTTCTCCCTAAACCCTGAAGTGTTGTTTACCAAGAGGGGATGCAGTGAGCATGAGTTGTTCCAGCTACTGGGCAGTCAGGGTCAGGCAAATGGGAGCTACTTGCATTTTCCTGATTTACAAAGAGCCTGTGAAAAACTCCTTGCTGCAGGGCTAGCCTTCTGAACTTTTTAATGAAAAGCAGGCATTGGTTCTTTAGTATTACAGTAAAAATTGAGAATCCTTTAAATAAATGTTCTTTAAAGAGTATAAAGTCATAAATTAGCTTACATAATAATCTACACATAATCTAATCTATATTCTTTGGGAAGGGGTGCACATTAAATATGCTATTAGTCACCAGGTAATAGCTAGGGCAAACTAGGTTTATAGAACTATTTTTCTGTGTTTTATGTTTTTTAGTTGATCTTTAATTAGAATACCTGTATTCAGGTCTCAGTTTTACTGCTCAGAAGGAATTGAAGTTATTTAGAAATTTATTATACACTATACATCCTAATTGGCCATTTGGATTTATTGAAAGGAACAACCTTATTAGAAGTCTTTTTAAACAAAATATGTGCTATTTAGAGAAAGAATTGAGATTGGCTGACGCTTTTATCTCTGCCCTCTTCTTCTCCAGGCTACGCTGACTGTGTTGTATACCAGGAGACAGAAGCTTTCTGAGCAGCTCCTTTGTGACACTAACTATCCTTCCGTTTGCACATTCACAGGATTCTGATCTCCGAAGTGCACTTCTTTTGGAGCAGGCTGCACATTGCTTCATAAACATGAAGAGCCCCATGGTTAGAAAATATGCTTTTCACATGATCCTGGCAGGCCATCGGTTTAGTAAAGCAGGGCAGGTGAGCATATTTCCTTTTAAGAGGTTGTTGCAGCTGGAAAGATGCAGCTTTTGCTGTTTCTTCAGATGACCTGAGTTGGGATCCCAGCACCCATGCTGAATAATTCACAGCTGCCTGTAACTCCAGCTGCAGAGGATCTGATACTTTTTTGTGGAATACCAGGGTGCCTGCCCTCATGTGTGACCACAAACCCGTATGTGCATACATAATTAAAAGTAAAAACCAATCTTTTTTAAAAGGTTATTTTTTCATTCTTTTTCATTTCTTTATAAAGTGTATTCTGGTCAGTTTTGTTGTTTTTGAGACAGGCTCATACAGTGTAGCCCTGGCTGACCTCATACTCAAGAGTTCTGCCTGTCTCGGCGTCCTAAGTACTGAGATTCTTGTCATATTTTTGTATGTTTATTTCTTTATTTTTTTTGTGTGTGTACCCATGTGTGGGCCTCATTCTCAGAGTTCTCCCCGTCTCTGCCTCCTAAGTGCTGAGATTCTTGTCATATTTTTGTATGTTTATTTCTTTCTTTCTTTATTTTTTTTTGTGTATACCCATGTGTGGAGTCATACAACTGGGTAGGCTTAGTTCTCATCCTTCTACAGTGTGAGCCCTCTGGGTTCAAATTCTAATTTTCAGGCTTGGTGGCAAATCTTTACCTTCTGATGACTCTTGTCTTCCCCCACTTGCCAGCCTTTTATATTCAATCCTAAAATTAAAATAAAGTCTGCTTTTAAATATTTTTTTTTTTTTTTTTGGTAAAGATGTGAGATTTGGATTTAGACAGATGCAGGCTTAAATCTTGATGTTTTAAACAGCCTGATTTTGGTTATTTTTCTGTGCCTCAGTTTTGGTTTTTAATTTTTCATTTATTAGTGTGTGTTTGTGTGTGTGTGTGTGTGTGTGTGTGTGTGTGTGTGTGCGCGCGCGCGTGTGTGTGTGTGCGCTCACATGGTATTATATGCCTTTGGAGGTCATAGTACACTTCTTTGGAGTCAGTCTTCTCCTGTCACTTTGTGGAGTTTGGGGATTGAACTCAGACCATTAGGCTGGCATGCAAGTGTCTCTATTCCTTGACCAGTCAATCTCACTGGCCCTCTGTCTTTTTTTTATTCAGTATAGGACCCAAACCTTATGGGATGGTACCCTTATATTCGGGGTGGGTCTTCCCTCCCCAGTTAAAGCTTCCTGGAAACAACCTCACAGATATTACCAAAGGTGTGTTTCCATGGTGATTTTAGATCCAATCAGATTGACACTGATGACTATTATATATTACTTGTTTACAGAAAGAATTTGAAATAAATAAAGCAAAATTGAGCAGTGAACATTTTCCTCAAAAGTTAATCTCAGAGAAATAAGGGGTGGGTGTAAGAATATACAAAAACATATGCACACTCACACTGTGGATGGCTGAGGAAACCTGTGTTTCCACATAGAATTGTGTAATTGTGAGATCATCTTAATTGTTAGCTTCATTTTCTTTATCATATTCTCTGTAGTGGGTAAAAGGCAGCTACCTGTTTATACTTGTCTATGTCTGTTTATGTCTATTTTCTCCAATTCAAGATAAGTTTAAAATATAATACGTTTCATTTATTTTCTTACAGAAAAAGCACGCTTTGCGCTGCTATTGTCAAGCCATGCAAGTTTACAAAGGAAAAGGCTGGTCTCTGGCAGAGGATCACATCAACTTTACCATTGGGCGCCAGTCCTATACTCTGAGGCAGCTGGACAATGCTGTGTCTGCTTTCAGGCACATTTTAATCAATGAGAGCAAACAGTCTGCTGCTCAGCAAGGGGCCTTTCTCAGAGAATATCTTTATGTTTACAAGGTAAGTGCTTCTTTTAGGAATAAACATTAAAACTTCTTAAATTATTATTTTCAGGAAAAAGCCTGTTTACCACTAGTCCCTAGAGTATAATTAAATGGTTTTATTGCAGAGTATGTAATTAGCTGTCATAAAAAATCATGAAAGGTTTCTTGGTTATAGCTCTGTACTGCATGGCCCTTACATAGTTTTTAAAAAAAGAATTTTAATATTCCAGTAAATATGGTTTTGTGGCTTTTCTTTTAAAAAAAATGTTTGTAATTAAGATAGTCCCCCTTTCCTTCTCCTTGAAGCCTCTTTTTTTTAATTTTTTTAATTTAACTTTTATCTATCTATCTACCTACCTACCTACCTACCTACCTACCTACCTACCTACCTACCTACATGATGTGTTTGGTTGTTTTGCCTGCATGTCTGTCCTTTATATCTGTTCCTGATGCCTACAGAGGCCATAAGAAGTGTTGAATCCCCTGGGACAGGAGACTTAGATAGTTGTGAGTCACCATGTTGGTGCTGGGAATCAAACTCCGGTCCTCTGGAAGAGGAGTCAGTGCTCTTTGCTGCTGAGCTATCTATCTCTTCAGCACCCTCCCACCCCCTTCTTTTGAGATAGGTCTCACTCTTTAGCCAGGCTGGCCTCAGACTCTTCACCCTCCTACCTTAGCCTTACGAGCACTGTATTACAGGTGCACACCATCCACACATGGCTTTAATTTATAACTGTTTTTGAAATCTTTACAAGAAATGCTTTAAGATTTCTGGATCACCTTTTTGGTTTTGTTTTGTTTTGTTTTGTTTTGTTTTGTTTTGTTTTGTTTTGTTTTGTTTTGAGCCAGGGTATCATAGCCCAGGCTGGTCTAGAATTCTCTGGGTATCTGAACATGGATTTGAACTCTTGATCCTCCAGCTTCTTTACTTCCCCAGTGCTGGATTGTGGCCATGTGCTAGGCCTATTTTATCATGTTTTTAAAGGATTGCAACAAAATAAACAAATTAATGGATTTAACAAAATAATGGATCCTCCTACTATCCTTAGATGCATGTGCTCCTGATAAAAGTTGAGGTGTGGATTTGTAGCAAGTGTTGTACTGTAATCTAGGTGGATAGAAACCACAGATCACTGTTGGATGGGAAATTTAGGATTTTTTTTTATCTTCCTCACAGAAAGCAACTGCTTTTTTAGAGTCATTAATTTGACCAGTTAAAAATTGGGCAGATGGGATGCTATAATGACTCAACAAGAAGCAAAGGTTACACTAAAGTGCCATTTGAAAGTTTAACATGCAACTAAACAAAAAGCTTAACTAGTTGAGTACTCTTCAGGAAGATTCTATTTTAAAACTTAATACTGCGAATTAAAACCAGGGCCCTATGCCTGCTGGGTGAGCACTCTACCACTCAGCTATCTTCACGGCCTTTTAGTTTTTGATCTGAGTTGCTCAGGCTAGCTTTATATTTGTTCTGAGGCCGAGGCTTCCGATTACCTGGAGTTAGTTATAGGTCTGTGCCATTGGTTCTGGCTAGGAAGGTTCTCTAGAAGTAGAGTAAATAATGTCTGAAGTTCTCAATTGTAATCTTTTATGACTCTGATGTAGCATATAAACTAGTATTCGTATGTCTAAATTTTCTTGCATAACATTTTCATACCTGTGCATTAAAAATTAGGAAACATGAAAAAATGTAGTTTCCTTAAAAACTATTTTTTTCCTTGTGTTGTGTTTCTCCCAGAATGTAAATCAGCTGTCACCAGATGGCCCTTTACCACAGCTTCCCTTACCATACATTAACAGTTCAGCAACACGGGTTTTCTTTGGCCATGACAGACGACCAGCAGATGGTTAGTAAACTCTCACTTGCCTAGTTACCTAATGATTATTTCTTTGAAATGTTCTGTCGCCAGTTAGAAATTGTTACGCAGTTGGATATTTGAAAATAGCTTTATGCTGCTTCATCTATTGTCCAGTCGTTAAATTATAATCACTACATTATTGCTTTTCTTTCCAGTCCAAAAACTAAAAATAATAAAGACCAAACAGTCTGGATTCCTTACAGAAGCTTTTCTCACTCAAGAAGTGCTCATCACTGTACCACCTTGGCAAGCATTTTAATACTATAAATACTCAATTTGGTGCATATAAAGCACCTTTAATTACAGCATTTATTCCCTTGCTGTAGCTACTGATTTTAGTTTTTTGCTTATATAAAACCATATTGTGATAAATATGTGTATATAACTTAGTTTTTAATTGATTCTTTTTTTTTTTCTGTCCTGATAAAAGGTTCCCAAGCTAGCTGGAACCAGTCTGGTCTTGAACTTGGAGTAAGCCTTCTGCCTCTGTTTCTTAAGTGTAGGTTATAGCTGTGCACCACCACAGTTTAGGTTCTTTAACTTTGTTATTATGAAAACATACATAGAAGCAGAGAACATGGTTTGCTTCTCTGCTTGTTTTTTTGTTTTGTTTTGTTTTTTGTTTTAATGTTTTTGAGACAGGGTTCCTGGAGTCCAGGCTAGCCTCAGACTTACTTTGTACCTTAAGATGTCCTTGAGCCTATCCTTTGCCTCCTCCCAAGTACTGGGATTACAGTGTCACCATGCTTAATTTTATATTGTTCTGGGGACCAAATTTAGGGCTTTGAATGTGCCAGGCAAATACCCTCTAACTAAGCTACACCACCACCCCTTTTAAATATACATAGGATCTTTTCCTCGGGTTTGAAGCCTGAAACAGCATTCACTATTTGTATTTCTCCTTCAAATCTAATTTGGTGGGTTTTTTTAAAATCAACTTTTGTAGCAAAAGTATTTTGATATATTTACATAAGAATATATACTGCAGGGTCTGAATGAACTACTTCTACATGTTTAACTTTAGATAATGGAACATAATGTTGAGTGGGAAAAAAATCATTTGTAGCTTGAATTTGAAATACAGAAACCAATTCCATACATTGTTTATGTGTATACTTCTGAAAGTTTATAAGAAAAATATGCAAACATGTCTGAAAGTGATACTAGCAGAGGTAATGGGGATGTTAGGATTGGAAGGAGTGCAGAAAGGGCATTGACTTTGGTTGTGATGTTCTTTTTGTAAACAATAAAATAAAGTCAACTCATGAGATGAAAGTTGACTTAAAATTTGTTGTAGGAGCTGCGGGCCTCTTCCCACAGTCCGGCTCCCAGCCGCTTGGCTAGCTTATGCCCCAAAATAACAACACACAAATTGTATTCATTTAAACACTGCCTGGCCCATTAGCTCTAGCTTCTTACTGGCTAATTCTTACATCTTGATTACCCATTTCTATTGATGTGTGTGCACCAGTCTTACCGGGAAAGATTCAGCATGTCTGACCTGGCAGCTTGCTTCATTGCGTCTGCCCTGGCTATGAGCGGCATGGCGTCTTACCTCACTTCCTCCCAGCATTCTGTTCTGTTTACTCCACCCACCTATGTTCTAACCTATGAGGCCAAGCAGTTTCCTTATTAATTAACCAATGACCTTTCTCCATCAAAAATTTTTTAAGGTATGACTTTGACTTGATGGCTCAAGTGGTAATGGTACTTGCTTCAGTGCCTGCCGCCCTGAGTTCAGTCCCGGAGAGCCATGTGGTGGGAGGGGAAAACTGGTGCCTAAAAGTTGTCCTCTGACCTCCACATTTGTGCCAAGTATACATTCCCCATGTGAGTAAGTAAATAAATGTAATAAAAATTGTTAAGATACAAGCAATGGGACTGCAAAAATAGCTCAGTAGTTAAGAGCACTGGTTTCTCTTCCAGAGGACCCGAGTTCAAGTCCCAGAACCCACCTGGCAGTTTACAACCTTATGTAATTCCAGTTCTTGGGGTTCTAAAACCTTCTTACCTCCACGTGCCAGGCACATAAGTGGTACACAGACGAACAAGCAGGCAAAGCACCCATAGACATAAAATAAAAATATTCAGATTAAAAAACAAAAAGTTATGCAGTGGTAGCACATGCTAATTCTAGCTCTCTGGAGGCAGAGGTAGTTTACTGATTGAGCTCCAGGACCACCAGTGCTACACAGAGAAACCTTATCTTGAAAAAGTCCATACCTTTAATCTCAGCACTTGGGAAGTGGAGGCAGGAAGATGTTTCACTTCATCTTTAAGTTACATAGCTTGTTCAAGGCTTGCCTGAGTTAGATGAGCCACTAATCAAAAACAAAATTTTCATCTATAACCAATGTTTGATTTATTTTTCTGTATGTTGAAATATTTTATGTAAAAATTGTGGAGTTTAGGGAAAATAATATTTCAAAACCAGGAAGAAAAAGATATCGGTATTAGATCAAAGTTATTGTTAGGTCAGGACTACTGAGTAGATATTTGTATATCAGAGAATTAGAAATTGGGCAAGAGTACATGTATATGTTGTGTGTATAATTATTTGGATACCTCTAGTTCTTATTTAAAGTGTTTTATATGAGGCACATGTTCATCATGTATCTAAATGTGAAATTTGCTTTCTTATTCTTTTTTTCTTTTTAAAGGTGAAAAACAAGCAGCTACTCATATCAGTCTTGATCAAGAATATGACGCTGAATCATCCCAACAGTGGCGAGAACTTGAGGAGCATGTTGTGGCTGTGGCTAATAAAGGGATAATTCCATCCAGTTTCTACCCCACACAGTATTGTTTGAACAGTTACTCTGATAACTCCAGATTTCCACTTGCAGTTGTAGAAGGTGGTGTAATTGAACTTAAAAATGTTTTATGTGTATGAATGTTTTGCATGCATGTGTGTATACACACCTTATGTGTGCCTACTGTTCCTGGGAGGTAGAAGAGGAGGATGAATCTGCTGGAATTGGAGTTAGAGATGAGCTGCCTTGTAGGTTTTATGCAAGACCAGCAAGTGATCTTAACCATTCTCCAGCCCAATATTTAAATGTATATTCATGACTTTTTGTTCTGTTTGGAGCAAGTTCCCGATAGTTTATGATCTGCCACATTACTGGACTCCATGGGCACAAAGATCACTTAGTATGTACTAAGCATTTGTAAGCAAGTGGTGAAGCTCTATTGTCCATGTATGTGGTGCTGGAGTACCAAGAGAGTGACATTAGGGACATCCAAGTCATTTCCGAACTGATTGAATATGGTGACAAAGACAGTCTAGGCAAAAAACACTGAAGATCTGTCGAGAGACAGTGTCAGGTTTACAAAGTAAATGTATACTTTTCTTTTGTAGAGCCAATTACAGTGGAAGTGGCTTTTAGAAACCCTTTAAAAGTTCCACTTTTGCTATCTGATTTGTCGTTGCTGTGGAAGTTTCAGCCTAAAGATGTCAATGGGAAAGACATTGAAAGAGTCAGAGAACGAGTAAGTTACTAACAGGCGTCTGTGATGTGCATGTCTCAGCTACAGCCCAACATTCTGCTGCTGTCTTACTCTTTTCTCCACTTGCGTATAAAAACCACATGTAGTTGGGCGGTGGTGGCTCACGACTTTAATCCCAGCACTCAGGAAGCAGAGGCAGACAGATCTGCGTGAGTTCGAGGCTAGCCTGGTCTGCAAGAGCTAGGTCCAGGACAGGCTCCAAAGCTACAGAGAAACCCTGTCTGAAAATACCAAAAAAAAAAGGTGGGGGGGAGGAAAAAACAAAAACAAAAAACCATTTGCTTACTCTTGAAATGCAAGAATAGAGAAAAATAGGATCTTAAAACTATCTTCCTTTTATTTAGAAGTAACTACATTAACATCTTGTTGTTTATCTTTACATTGATTTTTAATTTTTATGGTTTTTTTCATGTTTTACATTTCCTTCTACTTTTCATGTTGCTTTGCTTATTTATGTTGCTTGGTATGTGTTTTCTAGTGTTAATATGTTGAATACCTCCTCTTTATGTTAACTGTTATGAATGAACCATAGACTGTGGTCATTTACTAGTTGGTTCGAAGGTCTCCATGTTCACTATCACAGTAATTCTATGGTGAATTTTTAAATTTAAACTGTGGTAGAATTTTGGGTAAAACCTATGACCATTTGTGTGTTAAGTAAGCCACACCCACGTAGCCTATGGTATTTTTATGCAAAGCTTTTAAGTAATTATTTTGGCCTTTGTTAACTGTGAGCAGCTGAACTTCTCTTGGGGTCTTGTCCTCTTGCTGCCTTCATCTTTGCATAGATCACTTTAGTTGAGTCAGGCTGAACAAAAAGTGGGGGTGAAAAACACATTTCACAGAGCTTAACCCAGAGACACTAGCTTCAGTTAATGTTACTCTTTGTAAATTTGGCCAGTGAGATGTTAATGATTTGTTATTTTGTTCATTTGTATGTATATTTTTTTAAAAAACTATAATTTGTTCTTTAGGTTGCAGGTGAACCTGAAATGATTGGAACTGAAGTTATTTCAGAATTCTTAATTAACAGTGAAGAATCTAAAGTGGTAATTGTTTTAATTGTTTTTCTGTCTTTTGCCTTTCTAAGCTTGTAAACTGAAAACAGAATGTAAAAGATCAGCCCAGTTCTTTAAATGTTACATATTTTAGCTTTTTTAAGTCTAAATTTTGAAATATTAGAGAACTGGAATTGCTCCAAAGAAATCAGTAGAAAAGTTTGTCTTTAAGTTTCCAGAGAAGCCAGGTACAACGTTTTACTGCTTCTTAGGATTAGTATGGCAAATGTACAGGCACTTAGGTGTGCATATTTATTTGGTTATTTATTGAGACAGGGTCTCACTGTGTAGCCTTGGCTGTCCTGGAGCTCAGAGTGTAGCCCTGACTGGCCTGGAACTCACTCCCTTGAACTCACAGAAATTGCCTGCCTCTTTCTCTCCCTCAAGTGTAGGGATTAAAGTGTATGCCACCACACCCAGCCCAGAGTCGGTTTGTGGTTTTTGTTTTAAATTAAAAGTGTTTTTTAGGGCTGGGATGTTTTTAATGTGTGCAAAGCCAATATTATAAAAGAAATTGTATTTTGAGAATCAGGACATAATTTTTGATTTGTTTTTTTTGTCTGACATGGTGGTGTATGACTTTATTCCCATCACTCAGAAAGCAGAGACAGGTAGATCTCTTTGAGTTTAAGGTCATCGTGGTCTACATAGCAAGACTAGCCAGAGCTACATAGTGAGACCCTATCTCAATAACAAAACCAAACAAAAGCCCAAAACAATTACTGAATTTACAGATCTTCTTTAAGGATGATGTTTTTCATACTTAAACAGCAGGGGAGATCACCACAACAAAGAAAATGATTTCCAAGGGGCAAGCTCTTTCATTGCACTTGGGATTTCCCCAATTGGGGGAAACTCCACTCCATACTTTGTGACAGGTGGTGGACTGTATACATGCTTTTCCCTGAAGTAAAAATTAAAATTAAAAAAAAGAAAATTACTTTTCCTTAAGAAACATTGTCATTTTAAAAGTTTAGATCATGAGTTAATTCTGCAACATTCCAAAATTGAGGTACTGTGCTATTTAAGATCCTATGAAAACATAATAAGAATGACTTCAATATTTCCATAGGCAAGACTGAAGCTCTTTCCCCATCACATAGGGGAGCTGCACATTCTGGGAGTTGTGTATAATCTTGGCACTATTCAGGGCTCCGTGACAGTAGATGGCATTGGTGCTCTTCCTGGATGTCACACAGGTAAAGCTATAGCATCTATAATCAGTTAGAAAAGTAACTCTTAAACCATCCCATAGAATACAGTGAATGAGTAGAGTTTTTTTCTAAATAGGTCTAATGTGCCTTTCAAGCATATCTAGCCTTTTGACATTGCCCATGTTACATTGTCATCTAAAAAGTTCCTATTTGAGAACTGCAGTCAAATTACAAAAGAATGTTGCCAAGAAAAATCTCATAATATTTTAATGTGTTGGACTGCAAGTTGGACACGCTTGCCATATAATGACATCTAGATATGAATAAGCATATGTAATTTAGATTATTCTAACTTCTGGCATAGATTCAAAGGTAAGGGATTTTATTCCCTTGATTAAAATTTTTGTTATTGATCTCAATTTAGTAAATTGTGACTAAATATGTTACACTTGTTGAAATATCTGCTGCCAATACAAAACAACCTTCATATATTTTGTTTTTAATATTTTCTTTCTATAAAACAACATACTAAAGCCAGTTTTCCTCAGTCTTTGGATATTAAATATTCAAAGCCACCTGTGGCAGTACATGTCAGTAATCCCAGCTACTTGGGAAGCTAAGACAGGAGAATTATAAAAATAGCCTAAGCAGTTTAGCCAGACAATGTTTCAGAATAAAATTTGGGCTATTGGTGTAGCTCCCTAGTAGTACATCTGCCTAGCATGAGGTCCCAGGTTCAGTCTTCAGTACTACTGACAAAGAACAAAACAACTGGGGGAAAAAATCACTTGAAATATTGTTTCTATACCAAAAGTAGCAGAGTTAGTTTTAAGCTGAGATTCTTGGTGCCCTAAATAGTATTCTCTGCAGACTTTGATGAAAGCTAAAGATACATACTTGTACTTTACATGGTTTGGTGGGTTTTGTTTGTTTGGTTTTTAAATAATTTGGAGAACTCTACAAGATCCCAATATTGCTTTATAATTAATGTATAGCTGGTTGTGTTTAGGTTGAAAAGATGCTAAGAAGGGAGTTGTAATAAACTGCTGTAGTTCCAGAACTTTATTTTTAGTAATGTGTCTTCCTAACAAATTAAAATTGACTGCTATTCATGTGATGGTGTGAATTTAGCATTCATAAAAACTGATTATTAACAGTGAGAGTCTCCTGGAACACTTGCTCTTCCTTGCCCTTGTAGTTAAGATTTTCACTTGGACATAAGAGAAACTCAGACAGGATGAATCAGTGGAAACACAAAGATACAAATACTAATACACAAAAATTGCATTTTAGTGCTGTATTTCTGCTTACTGTTTGATAAGTGTGAGGCATGGAATTTGTAAGTAGTCTTGCAAATTGATTATATTTTTAAAGCAGTGTGAGTATTAAGGATTTTGTTTTAACTTTGCTTTCTCACTGGTACTTAACTCTTAATCTAGTACCATGGAATTATGATAGCATATAAAATATATCTTACAGGGTGCTAAAACAAGGTACATTAAAGATCATAATTTATGTGTGACATTGACTCTGAATTAACATTAAAATAAAACCCATCTTATAAACAGAATTTTCATGCCATTTTAGTATAGATACTTTTCATTCAGAATATTCCTAGAAATCTAGGTACAATAATTTGTGGGAATACTACATTATATGTCTAATCTGGACCCATCACAGTGACCAAAGGCACTTAGTAGCCTTCAGGAAAGATGGAGTTATATGTCCATTCTAGCTCTTTTACACATGTGAGTACATGTTTTATTTGGTATTGAAGAGAGTGAAGAAGTTAAAACTATCTGTATTATAATTTTCATTGTTTAGCCTTTTGAGACCATGCAGTTAAGTATACATCTTCAAAATAGGGCTATTTTTGTGTAAGTAAAAGTAAATAACCTATTTATGATTTTCTTTAATATTTTCTCATAGCCCACATCAACACTGGGCCCAAGACAGTTGTTCTTGGATCTTTTTGGTGAATAAATACTGTTTTTAAAAGACTTCTATTCAATGATATGTAGCCTTTATACAATGTAAGTAAATACAGAACAAAAATAAATATTGGATAGCATAGTATAGAAGAAACATGAAATTAAGTTGAAGTATACTTACTGTTGTAATTACATGTGTTACTCAGCAATTACCTGGAATTTTTCTAGCATTTATGGAAATTTATAGTATTCATAGAATTCAAGTTAAATAATCAAACTTATCATTTTAGAGTATTGATTTTTTTAATTTCAGGGAAACATTCTTTGAGTATGTCAGTCCGAGGGAGACAGGATTTAGAAATTCAAGGCCCACGACTTAACAACACAAAGGAAGAGAAGACATCTGTCAAGTACGGCCCTGACCGACGTTTAGACCCTATAGTCACAGAGGAGATGCCGCTGCTGGAGGTATCGCACTTCTTCCCATGTCATGGCCATGACGATTTACAGAGCCAGATGATATTTCAAAGAAGTTAATTTTAGGTTGAGGTTATTGATAGTACATTGAATTGTACTTTTTGTTTTTGTTTTGTTTGTTTTAAAGCAGGGTCTCTCTATGTAGTCCTGACTGGCCTTGAACTCCTTAAACTCACAGAGATCTGCCTCCTGAGTACTGGAATTTAAACGGCACTTTTAAACCATTGTTAGCTAAATAGTTCTCATTGACAAAGGTCAGCTATGAGCAAATTGACCTTGCCACCACAGCCACGCTATAAGATACAATCAACATACTAGTAGACACTGGGGGATATTTGTAACTCAGCACCTTGGTTATTGAACTCGATGACCCTTTTGCAACTTACAAAAGTAATATGTGACTGAATGCTCTTAGATAGTCTAAGCAGTATACAACTATGTGGGGATGAATGCACCTGGAAAGTAACCCGGACTCAGACAACATGACCTATAATGTCTGTATGTATATATGTGAGTGGAGCTATATGTTATGCCACTAGTAAGGAGACCATGAGAAGAGCAGTAGGATGTGACATGTAAACAGAAAGGCTATGTCGGGGCATGGAGGAGTACATGCTTATAAGTACCTTAATGAAATTTAAAGCTGTGTTAGTTTCTAGTTTCCCTGGTAGTTATGACCACCTTTCTCCAAAAGATGCTTGCAATGTGATCCCAAATGGTATTTATGTTTCTAGACCTTGTGATCCTTATAAATAACATCATGTCACATGGTTGGGTGGCAGTAGTGTTGTGTATTAAGATGAAACCATTGTAGAGTTGCATGTATTCTGCTCAGATCTAATACATTTAAATGTAAAGGGGCAAGTCTAATGGTGGGGGGAGGATACGGGCCCAAGTACTGCTTTCTTGATAAATATTTTATGCATGTTTTAACTTTATTTGGTATCTTTGTCTATGTTGAGGATTTTTACTTATCTAAAATCATATTTAACTTTTTTATTTGTTGGTTTCTGTATTCTATACGGACTCTTTTAATCAAAACTTTTCAATTAAGTTAAATTTTATTGGTTAATTGTGGTGCTGAGGTTAAATCCAGGGCCTCAGATGTGCTAGACACACATTCTGCCATTGAACCAGCTGTCTTATTTACTAATGTTTGTATGCTCTAAAATTTTTATTCTTTCTGTTTATTTTTGGTTTTTCCTCACATTATTTATTTTCCATGAGTGTCCTAGAGTACGCTTGTGAGGTCAGAAGGCAGTTGTTTTTCTCCTGCTGTTTGAGTTTGAGGGTAGAATTTCAGCCAATACCTTCACCTATTGAATGTCTCGCCAGTTGTTTGTGGAGTCTGTGTAGCCCAGGTTGTCCTGGGACTGCTAGTCTTCCCACCTTTGTCTATCCAGTGCCTGGGCACCCTGCCTGTCATATTTGTGTTTTAAATTGAAGTAGTGTGTTCTCCTGAATGTCAGAGGAGTAAGAACAAAGTTTGTTTCTAGTGCTAGTGCTTTTAGTATGGTACAGGGTACTCATTGTGTCATCTGTTTACTGATATTCTGAAAATATCCACACTTTTTCCCCCTCAAAGTTTTTATTATTTGTTTGTTGAGATATAGGTCTTACTATATTAGCCATGGCTAGCCTGGAACTTGATATTTAGACCAGACTGGCCTGAGATCAGCCTACTTCTGCCATTTGAGTGTTGGGACTAAAGACATGGGCCACCACATGTGGTTGTTTATTTGCCATTGTGTGCTACCTCTTTGATTCTGTGGTATTTCCTTATTTTGGTGTTTGTCATATCTTTAACATGGCAATCCCAGTCTCCTAATTTCCTACTTACCTATCAGCTTTAAGTTTGTACAACGATAATTCATTGCCATTGCATAGTTGTAGTTAAAATTAGCTAGGAATGAATTAAGACAGATTGAGTTTAAATGCCATGCTAAATATGCTCTCTTTTATAGCTTAAAGTCATAGACGTTTATCTGGAATTCTATAGGTAACAGTTTATGAGGGCTTACTTTCAGAAGCAGATATTCTAATTACTATAGTAAATTTTAAAAATAAATTAGTAAAGGTCACCAAAACACACTTAATTCTATTAGTTTGCAAGGTTTTTTTTATAAAACCAAATAATTGATATGTTCCTTAGTTATTAAAGCTTTTAATAGTATAACTAGCTGGGGGATAGTGGTGGCGCATGCCTTTAATCCTAGCACTCAGAATGCAGAGGCAGGTGGTTCTCTGTATGAGGTCAGCCAGGTCTGCAGAGTGAGTTGTAGGACAGCCAGGTCTGCACAGAGAAACCCTGTCTGGAAAAACTAAAGGGGGAAAAAGTATAACTTTTTTGTATCTCTTTAACTTAATAATTTTACCTTTTTTTGTTGAGAACTTTATACACAAACCCTGTCACTCTCATTGCCCCTAACTACTCTAACTCCTCCTATGTTCTCCCTCCCAAATCTGTGATCTCCTTTTTATTGTTGTGTGAGTGTGTGTAAACCTTCTGAGTTTATTCAGTTTTGCACGTGTGTGCATGTGTCTAGGGCTAACTACTTGGACTTGGATGACCTATTTGGGAGCTCATTCCTTCTGTCTGCTTTATTGTCAGCCATTGACATCTGCAGCTCTTCATCTGGGGTGTGACCATGTGGGATTTCCTGTCAGTGTTTTCATATTAACTGGTGCTGTCATTATGCTGGTCTTGTTCAGGCAACCATATTGTTTGCGGGCATGGGTGCAACTTCTGTTATATATAGAAAACACCAATAGTAAATACCCTTGTCTTTGGCTCTTACAGTCTTCCTACCCCTTCTTCCTTGGTGTTTCCTAAGCTTTATATGTAGGCGTTGCAAGTCGTGTTCTCAGATGACACACAGTTAAAGATAGAGCTTTATTCTGAGTCCCAGTTCTAAGTGTCTAACCTTAGAAAACCTCCTAACTCACTACGTTAACCAGGTACTGTCATTGGCTTAAACTTTGTGGAACTTAGTGGCTTTTAAATTCGCACCCATCCTGTATTTGGAACTGCTCATGTTTGTTCTCGTGTGGCAGTTAGAACGTCATGCATCTGAGCAGGGTGTTTGGAAGGAGGCGGCTTCTTACTCTATGTAGAAGCAACTAGCTTTTTGGCTGACCAAACTAAAAGTCTTGTAAAGAATGAACATTTGTACGTATTTGGTATTGAGATTAGGACCAGAGATCTTGTATGTGAATGCTGGGGTGAGTTCCATTTTTGTTAATCTCTGGGGAGTCATTAAGTTTCTAGTTTTGGTTTCTTAGCATTTGAGTAGTCTGATTTATGCCTAGCTTTTATCCATAGTTTGAAAAATCCTCCATTTCTCAGTTTGGGTTTTGCCCCTTTGAGTTACTAGAAGCCTAGGGTTATATGGAGCTTTTGGATTTTAAAGTTGTGAATATGGAATCATGGGCCTCTGTGTTCTCCCATGAGAGCCATGGGTAGTTACTGATACAGTTAGCTACTTTTAAACTTGACAGTAATAACAGTTATAGGACTAATTTTTGTCTAATTTTTACAGCCATTTAAAATAACATTTAACTTGTCCATAATCTACATAGTCATGCAAGTTTGACAAATTAGTCATATTGTTCTTGTATTTTAAATTCAGAATTTAAAATCTGTGTGGCAAAATAACCTTAGATGCTTGATTTAAAGGTAGAGCTATAAAATAACTTGTTCTTTTAGAAAACAGTCTCAGCGTTGCTTATTAGAGGCTCAGAATTTTAACAGTATAATAATATTTTTTCCCTCCAATGCAGGTGTTCTTTATACATTTTCCTACAGGGCTCCTCTGTGGAGAAATCCGAAAAGCATATGTAGAATTTGTCAATGTCAGCAAATGTCCTCTGACTGGACTGAAGGTTGTGTCTAAACGGCCAGAGTTCTTCACTTTTGGTGTCAATACTGCTGCTCTAACACCACTGAGCCCCTCGACATCGGAAAACTGCAGTGCTTACAAGACGGTGGTTACAGGCGCTCCCTCTGCGGGCACGGCACTTGTGTCATCAGCGTCTTCCGTAGACTTTGGGACCAGCACAGGACAGCAGCTGGAGGCCATTCCTGTCCCCCTTCCCGACTCCGTGCTGCTCCCCGGAGCTTCTGTCCAGCTGCCAATGTGGCTTCGTGGGCCAGACGAAGAGGGTGTCCATGAGATTAACTTTTTATTTTACTATGAAAGTGTTAAAAAGCAGCCTAAAAGACGGTGGGTGATTTAAAACTTTTAAACTGTAAAATCTGTACTTAGTATGGTTACGTATTTGAATAAATAGTTGGTACTTGTTAATATATTGTACATCATTGTTTACTAAAGGTCACCATTTTCCTGGCAGGGTGGTGCATGCGTTTAATTGCAGTGCTGGGAGGAAGAGGCAGGTGGATCTCTTGAGTTCAAGGCTAGCTTGGTCTACAGAGCAAATTCCTGGGTGATCAGGGCTACACAGAGAAACTCTGTCTTGAAAAAAAAAATCATCTTTCAAATTGTACACGATGTTTATATTTAAACTTGTTATAACTATAACTTAATTCTAGTTAGCTAAGAATGGAAAGAAATTTAACTACATAAAGTTCTGTTTTTTTAAGTAGAAAATGGAAAAAAACTTCAACATTTTTAGTTGTTTTAAGTCTATAAACTTTCTCATTCTTTGATAGATTTAAATACTGTATCATTTGTATATCAAGCCCCTCCCCATACAGCTTCCTTTTGTAAGAATATAATTTTGGTATGTATGAGAAATGTGTGTGCAGTGGTGTTTTGCAGTGGATAATCACTTAAGATCTCCAGCCTCCCTGTTCTGTACAATCTCAAGCCTACCTACATGTTGCACAGCAGAATTCGAATACTACTATCACCTTTATAAAATTAACATTTGTTTTATTCTGTAGAATATCTAAATGTCATGGGAAACAGTATAAGGGCAAAAATCAGAAAAGTGTTCGTACAATTTGGACTCTTAGTAATGTAGATACTCCTTAAGATGATGGACACAGTGCACTCTGGCCAGGGAAGCATTAGTGATGAGGTAGTGATGTGGGCTTCAGAGGACAGGAGAGATTTCAGGACATGGATTCAAGTGGATAGAAGTCAGCCACTCCAGCGAGTAGCTTTATCTACAAATATCGGTTTACCAGTTAGAGAAGAATAAGAACTGGATGTTTTGCCACGGTACAAGCTGTAGGAAAATAGTCGAGTAGGGTTTGGTGTGGTAGCACATGCCTATAATCAGGGAGGTGAAGGCAAGATCAGGAATATAAGGCTACCCTGAAGCAACACAGACTTTGACTTAAAAAATTAAACATTACGTTTGAAGTATCAAGTTAAAAGTTTTGATTTCGGACCTGGAAGTACATGCCTCAGAGGTTAAGAGTTCCTGGTGTTCTTCCAGAGGATCCATGTTTGGTACCCAGCATTCATATTGGGTGTCTCACAACTGCTTGCAATCCAGTTCTAGGTGATCTGGTGCCTTCTTCTGGTCTCTTTGGATACCCAGCATATGTGGCATGCACACACATTAAGAAAAAACTGAATTGTGGTTTTGTTGGTAGTTTTAATTTTGAGAACTAATTATTTGAGACAGGATCTCATTATATAGCCTTGGCTAGCCTGGAACTCACTATAGACCAAGTTGGCCTCAAACTCACAGAGATTTTTCTACCTCTGCATCCTGAGTGCTGGGATTAAAGGCTTGCACACCCATACTTTTGGGAGCATCTTTGGGACTACTTTTAAGAGAGAAGATGTATTTGTTGCTATGTGAAGGTTATTTTCACTATGACGTAGCTTGATGAGCAGGAGAAAAGCCTAGATAGAGCCAGGATTACTGTTAGTTTGCTTCAAATTGAGAAGAAACAACTGAACTAAACGTAGTCTAACTATAATTTTACCTTATTGTATTCTTTGTTTTCTGGTTATAGGCAATCCTGGAAGTTACTATGTTTCTGGTTTTTATTTAGAATTAGAGATTTGTAATGTAGGGAGAGACCCTTAGATTCAGTTTGCATGTGTTTTTAATTTTCAGGCACAGAATTTTAAGACACACTGCAGTTATTTGTACTAGCCGGTCTTTGAACGTGCGAGCAACTGTCTGTAGAAGTAATTCACTTGAAGATGAAGAAGGCAGGGGAGGCAATATGCTAGTCTTTGTGGATGTGGAAAATACCAATACTGTAAGTGATTTAAACCTGAATTTTATTTTAAAGTCTGTTGAGAAATGTTTGTTCTTGGTAAATATTTTTTTCTCTACAATTTAGCATAAGTAAAAATTTAAAACTATTCACATGAGCTAGTATGAAAACATCTTAATATTCTCCACTGGCTTTGATTTTTGTGAAAGGATCTGATAATCATAATACATTGATGTCAGGTGTAGCATTTGTGATGCAGTCTGAGAAGTAATGAAGTGTGTGTAGTGCTGTGAGGATTTCACTTTCTGTATTAACAACCCTGTTCTCGTGTGTTCTGACAGCACCGTTTCCTTTATAAAGGACATTTCTGTCTGTATACTCTAAATGTGAAGAAGGTGTAATTGTAAAGCTTATAGAATCTCAAGTTGATCAGTTCAGATACTTATCAAATGTTATTAGTTTTGTAATACTTTTAGTTTCATAAATCTGTGAAACCACTTTCTAGGAAACAGTGGGGTTTATTGTGCTAAAATGTTGGTAATTTTCACAAGACTCTGTTCATTATTTGAGTAGAAAATGTTGGTAATTTCTAGGTAATTTCTAATGTCAGATTAGCTCTCATTTAGGAAAAAAAATTATATACAATTTAAGTCACACACTAGTTTGAGATTTTTTGTTGTTTCTTGTCTTTTTCCCTTCCTCCCTTTCTCCTTCCTTCCCTCTCTTTCTCCTTTCATCCTTCCATAGTGACTCACTGTATGTTAGTGTAGGTAACTTCGAATTTGTCAGCCTCCTGGTTGCCTGGATTATAGGCATGTGGCAGGTGTTACTGTGTCCAGCTAATTGTTTGTTTTTTACTTTTTACCTTATTGAGAATGAGATATTTCTGGAGAAAACTCATCAGAAGAAGTAAAAGTGTCTTTTTTTTTTTTTTTTTTTGAGCCCGAGAGAGATCTGGTCTTACTTTGAATTTCTAAGCCCATGCTTCTACCTCCTGAGCACTGAGATTATAGCCCTGAGATGTGGCTTATAGAATGCTAGGGCTTGGACACAGGGCTTCATGAATGCTAGGCCAACTGAACTGTCACCCTAGCTCAGAAAGTGTCATAATTTTAGTTCAAACT
Organism: Microtus pennsylvanicus; assembly: GCF_037038515.1. Classification (NCBI taxonomy): domain Eukaryota; kingdom Metazoa; phylum Chordata; class Mammalia; order Rodentia; family Cricetidae; genus Microtus; species Microtus pennsylvanicus. The sequence continues at coordinate 60,491,581 of NC_134582.1, forward strand.
CCACAACTGACTTATACTTTCTCTCTTGGGTCAGAGTCTCATTCTGTAACCTCTGGAAGTCTGAAACTTAAAATGTTGCCCATAAACAGTGGTCCTTTTGCTCCAGCCTCCCAAGAGCTGGTATTGAAAGTGAACTGCCATACCTGGCTTATGAATAATTTTGATTATTAAATTCCACCAGAAATAGTAGATCCTAATTACCTTATGTATGGATAACTATGAATATATAATATACAAATATATTTCATTGTTGCTTTCTCTAAAGTGTTGGAGAGGATTTAAATAACTTTCTGGGATACGTATTGTTGAATTATTTCAAATACATATTACATTTAATGTTTTTATTTCTGAAGATTTGTTTTTATTTTATACACATGAATGTTTTGCCTGCTTACATGTAACTGTATGTGTGTCTGGTGCCCATGGAGGCCAGAAGTAAGGGCTGAATTCTCTGGAAATGAAGTTATAGATTATTGTAAGCTGCCTTTTGGGTGCTGAGAGTTGAACCTAGGTCCTCTAGAAACTCAGCAAGTGCTCTTAACTATTGAGCCATCTCTCTAGCCCTCCTCCTTATTTTATTTATTTTCCTCTACTGGGAATTAAATGGGGCCTTGTACCTGAGGCAAGTGCTCTACCATTGAGCTTCATTCCTATCCTCTAATTACATTTGCTTGATTTGAGTAGCATCTGATTTTGTCGTCAAGTTTATTAATTCAGTGCTTTTAGCCTCAAGTGACTTTTTTGTGTCTTTGACAGAGTGAAGCAGGGGTTAAAGAGTTCCACATGGTGCAGGTGTCAAGCAGTAGCAAACACTGGCAGCTGCACAAATCTGTGAACATCTCTGAAAACAAAGGTCTGTACCCTTAGTCTCACACTGATTATTATTTGGAGGCTTGTGTTAGTCACTTGTGGTGGTGGTGGTAACCAAATATATAAAGATGCAAGCAACTTAATGGAGGAAGGGTTTGTTTTGGCTACAGTGTGAAGGCATACAGTCCATCCTTCAGGGAATCCATTGGGGTAGGAGCATGACATGCCTGGTCACACTGCATCTTTGTCAGGAAGCAGAGAGAGTAGGTAGGAGATGGGGCTAGGAATAAGACCTGAGTGGCCTTCCACCAGCAAGGCACCACTAGCTGTGGACCACTTATTTAAATACACTAGCAATAGGGACATTTTGCATTTGAAGAATAGGAATTAGCTAAACATATGGAAAAGTCTGTATGTTCAGAGTGCATGGCATATTCATGTTTACTGGAGAAAAAAATGGTTGTGACTTTAGTGTAGATTATGCTGCTAACTCATGTAGACTTTAGTAGCCAGTAAAATAAATCAGCATTTATTTATTTTTTTTACTTATTTTTGTGTTTGTATCTGTGTGACATGTGGAGGTCAAAGGACAACTTGGAGGAGTCAGTTCTCTCCTTCCATGTAGATCCCAGTATTAAACTCAGGTCATCAGACTTGGTAGTAACCACCTTTACCTGTTAAACCATCTTTCTGGCCCTATAAGAACATTTTAAAGCCAGATAAAGTGGTAGGAAATACACTATATCAGAAATTTTTATAAGTCATAAATGTGGAGAAGCACTAAAAAGAAATAATTGAAAAATACTGAAGGGGCATGATCAAGTGTAAGACCGTGGGGTGCCTAATATCCTGAAGTTCTAACCTTCCCAACTTAGTGTTTAAGATGTCGGATGTCAATTACACACACACACAATAATAGAGTCACATATGCTTGTGTATCTCAAGAGTCTGAATTTTAAGCTTTTCAGGTGGTTAATAAATATTCATTTTGTTGAAAAGAGAACAGTTTTTTTGTTTTTTAGAGACAAGGCTGTCCTAGAATTTATTGTGTAGGCCAGGCTGGCCTCAAACTCAAGAGATTTGTGTGCATTGCCACACTCAACCAAATGAAATCTTTTTTATAATTATAAGTTGCTTTCTGTTTTGATGAAGGAACTTTGAATAATGAATTGGGCTTTGCACATGTTATAACTTGAGAAACATTTTTATTTCTAGACGCCAAACTTGCCAGTAGGGAGAAGGGAAAGTTTTGCTTCAAGGCAGTAAGATGTAAACAAAAAGAAGGTAAATTTGTTTTACTTTGATAGTTTATTAATTGTCCATTTTATATCTTATAGCAGTAACATGATTAGTTTGTTTTGGTTTTTTTTTAGCTGCTGTACAGTCCTCTGAAAAATACACTTTTGCGGATATCATCTTTGGAAATGAACAGGTATGCAGTGATGCACAGTAGTATTTGATGTAATTGTCTATTCTGACAAAAACTGTAGCATCACTAATAATCATCTTTGAATAGTGAGCATCTGAACTTTATATACTTTTACAGCCCACCTTTAATCCAAGTGTGCTGTATGGACTATACCACTTTAATTATATAAAATTAACTTTTGGAAATACCCAGTCATGGAAACACAGTGCTTAGGATTTTAGAAAAGCCAGAATTACTTGAGGAAACGTTTCTGTTTAGAAAAAGTAACCATAGTACAGCCATTTTTTTAATAAGTGGCCCCTCTGTTTTCTAAGTCTACTTAAAAGTCTTTTCTCATGTTGTCATCTTCAAATCTGGGCATATCACATAGTTCTGAGACCTGGAAACATTGGGTAGGTACTTAGGCTGTCTTAGAATTGGAAAGGTTTTTGTAAACACTTGATCATAATATGCATGAGTCATCTAGAGCAAGTTTTCAAATGTTAAGAAGTGTGCATTGGGGATCTTATTAAGATGCCAGTTCTGGGGGCTGGAGAGGTGGCTCAGAGGTTAAGAGCACTGACTGCTCTTCCAGAGGTCCTGAGTTCTATTCCCAGCAACCACATTGTGGCTCACAACCATCTGTAATGAAATCTGGTACCCTCTTCTGGCCTGCAGGCAGAACACTGTATACATAATAATTTAAAGATAAAAAGATGCAGTTCTGAAGTGTCAGGACTGTGGTGGAAACCTAGGTTTTGCGTGGTTGTCAGTTTCTAGGTAGTCCTGCAGACCTTAGTAGCTCAATCTTTAGACCTTGGCTTTGAGGTCCAGGTATAGAGAATTTTCTTAGAATAAAGGCTTTTCTTCCCCACTTCTGAAGCCTCATTGTGATCTGCAATAGAGTTTGGGAATATGATTTTTAAAAATTGTTTTGAAGATAGGGTATTATGTAGTCCATCCTGGCCTCAAACTCCATATATAGCCAAGAATAACCTTGAACTACTCCTCTTCCTGTCTCCATATCCTGAGTCCTGGGATTACAGGCTTATGTCATCATACCTGGTGATCTTAAAGGTTTATGGCACTGTGCCTGGTGGGATTGCAGCCCTATGGGAGCATATCTGCTAGACCATTTCTGGTGGGATTGCAGTTACAGCACCATGTCACCATGTCTGGCTTTCCTTGTGAAGCTGGAGGTTGAACCCAGAGCTTTGTGTATGCTAGACTCTCACTCTGCCACTGAACTATGTCCCTAGCCTGGACCATGCTTTAACATGTTGTTTTAATTAGTTTTGTATGTGCTCACATACATGTGCTTGTGTGCATGTGTGTGCCATGGTGGATGTGAAGGTCAGAGAAGACCACTTTCTGGAGTGAGTTCTCTTTCCTGCTTGAGTCAGGGGTCTCCCCATGTCTCTGCTGCTGTACTCTTTATGTTCCAGGCTAGCTGGCCTACAAAGTTTGGACTGCTTCTGGTATGCACCTTCACTTTACTATAAGGATGCTGGAATTAAGATGTGGGTTCTAGACATCCTCTTGAGGTTATCAGACTTGTGTGACAAGCACTTTTACCTTTTTATCTCCCTGCCTTATGCATTTCTAAGCAGCTCTACTGTAATCTAAGGAGCCACCCACTCACTTCTTCATGTTCTTTCCTAAGTCCAGACACCCTAAGTACTGCATTTCTCTCTTCAGGAGTTTGCATGCTGCTCGTTTTCTATGACAATATTTGAGGAAGCAGCTATTTAAGGAACATCTCACAACTACAGAGGTCCAATGATTGCAAAGCATGTATGATTTTAAATGTTAGAATTAGCAGTATTTCAGGTCTTCACTTGCTTTTATCATTTCTTTTTCTATGTTGTCTTTTTGCTTATTTGTTTATTGTGATATTGGTGATCCTAGGACTTAAACCTAGGATTTAAACCATATGCTACACAAGCACTCTATCACTAATTTATACCCTAGCCCTCTTTTTTACTTTGTACTTTTAGAAGGGTCTCACTGAGTTGTCTCTATTGGGATTACAGGTTTATGCCATCAGACCTGGTGGATGACTTTTTAATTTTATTTTAAAATAATTTAAATTCCTACAAGCATCAATTGGACCCTTAAATTATATTAAATCTGTAATTTTTGTTGTATTTTTTGTTAAATAATATCTTATTTGAGCACTGAAGAAGGCAAAAACAAAGACACCCCCCCCCTTTTTTGAAGTATCTGATTGAATGACACCACGTACTACAGATTAAGGAGAAAACTGTGGGGATGATATTTTACCAGAAAAAGTTCACCAGAAGAGGAAAAAACTGCACTTTTTTTGTTTTTTTTAAGTGGTTAGGATGGGTTAACTTACCTCTTATATTTTTGGTTGTGGGCCTACCCTTTAACAGCTGAGCCAGCTTTACATATGAATGATACACGCTTAGTAATCCATAAAATTTCAAATGTAGAGATTTTACCATGAGAGAGTGTTCTATGTTAGAGGGAATCCTATAGATTGGATCTTTTCTCACATTGTTTTTTTCAAGTGAATACAAAGGGCAGTTTAATACTGTGATTATCTATGTTACTTCATTAGATGCTGCCTGGATAGTGTCCTCATAAGTTTTTAATTAATTCAGCCAGATGCCTCAAAAAGTACTCATGCACAAAACTATTTAACAACTACAATGAAAATGAGTTTTAGTTCTAGGATCTGACTGATTTTTTAGGGAATTAAATGAATGCGTAGAACTTTTGTTTTGTAGAATTGTAGTTTTTATTCATCCTTTCGGACACTTAGGAAAATCATGGCAGTATAGAGTGTTTTGGTGTAGCACCTTTTAAGGTTATGAGTAATTTGCACTAAATCTTTTAGACATTCAAATGACCTTCACATTCAGCTGCACAGACAAGAAATTAATGAGCGAACTTTTCGGTTTATATATGTTATAGAACTGTACATTTTGGCAGAAAATATTTAAATGAGTAAGTTTTGACAGGGTGTTTAATTAAAACACTTTTGTAGACAAGTGATATTTCTTTCTACAGATAATAAGTTCAGCAAGTCCATGTGCAGATTTCTTTTACCGAAGTTTATCTTCAGAGTTGAAGAAACCACAAGATTCGCTTTCTGCGCATCCAGAGAAACATGCAGCAGCGGAAGCTGTGCGGTTGATTCAGAAGTGCAGTGAGGTGGACCTGAACCTTGTCATATTGTGGAAGGTAGTGTACTACATGCTGCCAGCAAGCCTCACTGAGAGACGTTTAGGTTTTACTTTTCATTTTGAGACAGGGTCTTTCTGTGTAGGACAGGCAGACCTCAGACTTTGTGTGCTCCTGCTTTAGCTTCAGGAGTGCTGGAAGCAGCGCTGTGTCACATCCAGTCTGAATATCCGCCTTTCCGCCTTCTGTCCTTCCTTTCTTTCCTTTGTTGTCTGGTTGGTTGGTTTGTTTTTTAAGACATAGTCTCACTATATAGCCCTGCTAGCCTAGAACTTGCTATATAGACCAGTCTGGCCCTGAACTTAGAGGGAGATCCATCTTTACTTGAATCAAAGCTTTGTGCTTCTCTATTTAGATCTAGATATTTTATTTTCAAACTGGAGAACAATTGTGTTTTCTGATTAAAATTTTCACTTTCAATATTGAAATTAGTTTATAACTTTTAATAGTTCCATAGTGACTTTTTGAATGTTTCTGTCTAAAGAAAGAAATTTAGTAAAAGCAGATCACTTTCTTCTGTGAGATAATTTTGTTTCTATGAATCACCAAGAATATTATGGACATGCAGGTCAGTGAGAGCAGGTTCCATTAACCTATCATGAGCATCTCCAGACACTATCAAGAAGGAAACTGTGAGTCTGTGGGTACTCAATTCCCTGCTCCAGCAGCCATGGACTTGTTGCTGTTTGTGTTCATCTTTTTGTGCCTTTCCTCCCTTTTTTTATTTTTACCTTTATTTATTGTTGCTGGAAGTAGTTTATATTTTTCAAACAATGCTGGCTTTGCACCTACTTATGAAATCCTACTTAAATAAATTGCATATGTTAATTATAGAATAAGATTTATGTTAAAATGACTAGTTGTATGTTGTTATATATTAGCTTGAAATCATAGGCTCTTGAATGCCCTTTGATGCATTTAAGGTAAGATTTTGAGTAATATGTGTTGTTGTAATATGTACTCAGCTGTCAAGTCCACAATCACCTTGACTGGAAAGAAAATTTTACTTTTTAAAAAACAGCCTGCTGATCATATGTAAAAGAGAACCTGAGGTGTATTAAAGAATATGATACAAAGCTTGGTAGTGGTTAGTACCTGGAACTGCATTTTTATTGAGTTGAGAAAAATGTCTGTAAATTAAAGAGAATTGAAAAATACTTTTTTCCCTTTTTTGGTTTTTATTTTTCTGACAGGATTCCATATAATCAAGGTTGGCTTTGAACTTCTTATCCTTCCAGTACCTCCCAAGTGCTGGGATTACAGGTGTGTGTTATCACACCTAGCTAGCTACTGAACACTTGTGAAGTCATCTTAATTGTGGGAGATCATGCACAGGAAGGGGGGATTTGTGAATTAACACTATTCAGGACCAGACTCATAGCTTGGGCATCAAATGGTTTTATTTGAGGCAGGGTCTCATATGTAGCTCAGGTTGGCCTGGAATTCTATATTTAAAAAATTTCTGACATTGACTCAAGACTTTATCAGTGATTTCCTGTAAAGGTTAAACCAACACCAGCTGCTGTTCAGCTACTTACTTCTCGGTTCTGGATTGAGTGGACTCTGGGCTGTCCTGTGCCTTAGGACAGCAGTACTCAGTATGACCCCAAATGACAAGCTGTCACCAGTCAGTAAGTACAGAAAGTGAAAGTACTCAAGCTTTGAGACTCTTGCAGCATTCTGATGGAGTCTCTGGAATCAAATGAAAACTTGGCTTATTTTTAAAAAAGCAAGTCTCTGGGCTTGGTAGCGCATGACTTTAATCCCAGCACTTGGGAGTCAGAGATAGGTAGTTCGAGGCCAGCCTAGTCTACAGAGTGAGTTCCAGGACAGCCAGGGCTACACAGAGAAACCCTGTCTCGAAAAACAAAAAAGCCCAACCAGCCAAACAAACAAAAACACAACTAAATCAGAGTTGGACAATGGGTCAGCAGTTAAGAGCATTGGACTGCTCTTCCAGAGGACCCAGGTTTGATTCCTAGCACTGACAGGGTGGCTCACAACCCTAGTCCAAGGGCATTCAACATTTTCTGGCTTCCACGGGTACCAGGCGCGCACGCACACACACACAGTGCATAAATATATATGCCAACAAAATATTAATGTGCATGAATAAATAAAAACAAAAACTCCAAATAAGTCATTAATAAATATAGAACAGAGTCAAATTCCAAAGAGAGAAAATATATATATAAATTGGGACAAATATTTTAAAATAGATTAATTCAATTTGCTAGTAGAAAAAGAAAGCCTTTTTAAAAAGCATATGTAGCCAGATGTGGTCCCATGTACTTGTAGTTCTTATATTCAAAACGCTTAAGTTTGATTCCAGCCTGAGCTACAGATCAGATTCTACTGCAGCCCGTGATATACAGTGGGACCCTATCTTCGAAGAAAATGACCAAAACCAAAAGAAGTTGTGTGGATTAAAGTGAATATGCTGTACCTGTAATACTAGCTCTCATGGTGCACAGACAGAATCACAGGGTTGAGGCCATCCTGAACTTCACAGGCTGACAAGGCATGGCATCTTCACTCACAGGGTTCACTTTAGTCACCTGCATGTCGGCAGTAAAGAAACTTGTATGTCACTTCTTAGTCTTTTAACTGAGATCTCCGTGAAACAGTCTTTCTTGGGCCTATGGAGATGACTCGGCAGGAATAGTGCTTGAGGTGCAAGCATGAGGACCTGAGTCAGATCCCCAGCACTCAGGTAAAAGTAACCTCAGTGCTGAGCGAAGAGAGGATCCCTGGGAGCAAGCCTGTCAGGGAACTCTGGGTTCACTGAGAGTGGTGACTGAGGAATCAGGATACGCTGAGTTCTGGCTTTCATATGCATCTGCCTACACGTACACTCTCTCTCTCTCTCTCTCTCTCTCTCTCTCTCTCTCTCTCTCTCTCTCTCTCTCTCACACACACACACACACACACACACGGCCTGTGTTGTGACACACTTCTTTGAAGTTTGAAAGTCTATAGAAAACAAGAGGAAAAATTCAAGATTTATCTTTTTGAAATACTTGGATCAGTCAAGTTTTATTTTAAAAAAAAAAACCCAGCAGATTCAGAGGGATGGGTAGATGGTCTTTTGATTGAATGTGAATGGATAAAGGTTGAAATGCTGACACAGGATTATTGATAATTGATGGATACTAGGTGTCATATTTTTTTTCCCACCAGTAGTTAAGATGGTTACTTTTGGAGTTTCTGCCAGGAGTGAAAAGTGACATTTCTTTTGGTTACATTTTCAGGCGTACGTTGTAGAAGATAACAAGCAGCTTATTTTAGAAGGCCAGCATCACGTTGTTCTTCGCACTATTGGGAAAGAAGCCTTTTCACAGTCTCAGAAACAGGTAATGACAGTTGCTGGGAGGCCGTTCTGACCCTCCCATGTATGCATATGGTTGTATGGTTGTGCTTCCGTTGTACTTGTGATCTTTCTGTGCTATGTCCTCTCACTCCCTCTACCTCTGTCTTCTCTATTCTGAGACAGGGTCTGTTTGCTCTGCCTGGCCTCAAAAGTGCAGCCTCTACATTACCCTCTGGTGGTGGAGTTAGAGGCATGTGTTGCATGCCTAGTTTGTCTAAATATCCTTCTTTGGCTACCATTTATGTCTTTTATCCTAATATGTAAAAATTTCTTTCAGTGTTATTTATTTTATGGTGAGGATTGAACCCTGAGCCTCACACATTATAGCCCACACTCTACCACTAAACTATACCTTTAACCCTTATTCAGTACAATTTAGAAGTCATGTTGTTTAGATGGCTTGAATGTATTAATAATAGATTTAAAACTTTTAATTATATGTGATCTTTTTTATAAGTGAACATTTTGCCTGCATATATATGTCTGTGCACCATGCACATGCAGTGCCCAAGAACTGTATATGTGACGATATGCATGCTTGGTGCCCATGGACTATGTCTATGCATGCAGTGCCCACAGACTTGGGAAGAGGGCATTGGATCCTGGAAGTGGGGTTATGGATGATTCTGAACTGGGTCCTCTAGAAGAGTATTCGGTGCTCTTAAACACTGAGCCATCTCTCCAGCCCCAATAGTGCATTTTTTTAAACTTTAAAAATTAAAGATAGTCTTAAATAGAGAGTCTTTGCAAATCAAAACACATTCTAATCCAAGATTGGAGTCAAGAAAAAGACCCCAGCAGCTGTCCAGAGGCCCGCCTGTCTTTCCTCAGCTCTGTGTTTTCTGAAGTAAACCAGACTGTTTGTATGTCTTAGAAGTCAAAAAGCAGAGCTGCTGTTTTGAATCTGTGCAGATGTCCTATAGGTTTATTATAGGTTTATTGTCACCCTGTCCGTGTTATAACTCTTCAATGGACATTTCAGTGCTGAAACAACTACTTTCTAATCAAAAGAGCAGACTGATTCCCAGGCTGACGGGGGAGAACTGCAGGGTGAGCTCTAAGACCTTATGAAGCCAGAGTGTGAAATGTCCACTGCTTAGGAGAGCATGTAGGCTGAATTGATTTATGTTACAGTTTTGCTGTTTTTATCCTCATAAATACTCTGTTCACCTTACACAGTAGAATCAGCTGGATTTTTCAAGAGACTCTTGCAAAAAGTAGAGATGTGTAGAAGGAGCAGCGGGCTGCGTTCCTGCCACCCGGATCCCAGCCGCCTGGCTAGCTTATGACCCGAAATAGCAACACACAAACTGTATTCTTTTAAACACTGCTTGGCCCATTAGCTCTAGTCTCTTACTGGCTAACTCTCATATCTTGCTTTAACCCATATCTAATAATCTGTGTAGCACCACAAGGTGGTGGCTTACCGGGAAGATTCTAGTGTACGTCCATCTTGGGCTGGAGCTTCATCACATCTGCCTCAGAGAGGAGAGGCATGGCGATTGCCTCACTTCCTCCCAGCATTCTGTTCTGTTTACTCCGCCTACCTAATTTTCTGTCCTATCAAGGGCCAAGGCAGTTTCTTTATTAACCAATGAAATCAACTCAAAACAGAAGACCCTCCCACATCAGAGATGTCTTTATGATTAGTGTTTGATAATTTTTATGCTTCACTTTTTTATAATTTTAAAATAAATTTATATTTTTTAATAAATTTTTAAATGATTTTTATAAATTTTAAATGTTTTTTATAATTTTAAAGTAATTTTTGTTTTCACTTTCCTCCTTTAAGAAAAAACAATTTAGGGGACCTTATGCAGTAGCTCAGGCTGGCCTCAGTTTTGTGTATAGCTGAGGTTGACCCTGAATTCTTGATTATTTTGCTTCTACCACTTCAAGTGCTGGGGAAACAAAATATGGGATTATAATGGCACCACTGTGCCTGGTTTATAGGGTGCTGGGGCTTGAACCCATTCATGCCAGGCAAGCACTGTACCAGCTGAGCTATCTCCAGTACATATTAGCCTTTGAGTAATATATTTGAAATACTAAATCTATGAGATAAATGAATATGTTTTCAAGATGGAAATTTTTTGTTAATTCTTGATTCTCAGCTGTTAAAACAGCTGTGGATAATTGAATATCCACAGCCTAAGTACTGAACAGTTTTATTGAATGAAAATCACATCAGTCATGAAAATGGTTGGTTATGGGAGCCAGTGTTACATGTAGGAAAGGTATTAAAGTAATTATGTAAGATCATAGAGCTAATGTGTGGAGTGGTTAGGTAAACTAGTGTTTATCTCAGGTTATACTACAGATGACAATAGCTGCCAGTTTAAATAATAGCAAAGAAGAAAAGGTACTTCATGATTTAGGTTCTCTTCACTGTTTTTTTAAGAGTTTGAACATACTGTGATTTATATAAAGCATTATTTCATTATTAGTCTTTATTGTTTATCCTCAGGAGCCGCCAGAAATGGAACTATTAAAGTTTTTCAGGCCAGAAAACACTGCAGTTTCCACAAGACCATCAGTAGAACAGCTTTCTAATCTCATTAAAACAAGTCTTCACTACCCAGAGTCATTTCATCATCCATTTCATCAAAAAAGGTATGGGGCTTATTTTTGTTAAATTTCTTATATACATGTACAGATACCCATTCTTTAAAAGTTAACATTATTTCAGTAACAGCATTGACCCACTTACCAAAAGAAATTTAAAATAATATTGAGTCTTCCATGATTTAACCTTTACTATGATTAGTTTTTGTGTCTGGTGTGTTTGCGCATGCATGTGCAGGCTCGCATAGACACACAGCTTCAGTGTTACTGAGGATGAATGTTGTGTCTGGTGTGTTTGCGCATGCATGTGCAGGCTCGCATAGACACACAGCTTCAGTGTTACTGAGGATGAATGTTGGCCCACCCAATTCTCAGATGTCAAAAACTTTCTATTTGAAGTGTTAAGTTTTTTTCATAAAGTCAAGAACTAGAGGAAAAGATTGTATCATTTTGTTTTAGATACAAATCAAACCTATAGCATGACTAACAGTGGAACTCAGTTTTAGACTATGTCCTTCCCTTAAGATGTTTTTACATCTGTTGTGTGCGTGTGTGCATTATGTGTGTTGTGTGCGTTATGTGGCATTCACATGGAGGTCAAAGGACATCTTTTGGAAGTTAGTTCTCTCCTTCTACCACGTAGAGCTCAGGTATGAAACTCAGGTTGTCAGACTTGGCAGTAATCTGAGCCATCTTGCAAACTAACTCCTCCTGGAGAATCTTCAAGTACTAAATATCATAGGGAATGATTTATAATTTTGATAAACAACTTTAATGTGTAAACAATGTTTTTAAAGTAGAAAGTTCTAAGCCAGTCAGTGGTGGCCCACGCCTTTAATCCCAGCACTCGGGAGGCAGAGGCAGGCGGATCTCTGTGAGTTCAGAGAGAGTTTTAAATCTGATGACACTTCAAAAGGTTGCCCATTTGCAGGCATAAAGGCATAGAGTTTTCTTAGAACCAGTGTGTCTATAACAATTGATGTTTAAAGTTTTGGGGAAGTCACCCTTGGTAGAGATGGGAGAGGGATGTATGTGATAGGACAGAAAAGAAATGGTGAAGAGTGAGCCGAGGAGAAAAGCATATCTTCAGAAGGCTGGAAAAGAGCAGCTAAAGCAGGAAGACCAAGATGGCGGTGATGTCTCAGCAGCTGGAGGGAAAAAGGGACTGACAGTTCAGTGCTCCAGAAAGGTCTGGTCGTAGTCAGTGGGCCGTGATGTGAATTGCTCTGAGGACTGATGGGCAGCAGGGTGCATCTCTTCTTTCTAGTAGCATTTTAGTAAGGTGTGAGTAACTTAGCATTTGAGGAATAGATGGGGCCTGAATAGTCTAAGTTCCTGGGGCTTGTTACATACACATTTGTAATTTAAATGAAGGAGAGGCTGCAAACTAGAAACCTGCTCTCTGGGGCATAGCGCCAGCACAACCTAAGCCACATATGTATGCAGGAAAACACTTTAAAGTGTACATTCTGATATTTAGTATGGAGAGATTGTATTAATGTATTTTATTTACAAAGTAAGTTACCCTAGAATGATTTTGTGACTCATTTTGTTTTTTTTCTTACTTGAATTTGATTTTAAACTTGTGTTTTGTTAAGTATTTTTGTGTTATTTTTAAGAAACTAGTTTCTAAGAAGAAAGTGTATGACTAATGGTTTGTTTATCTTTGTTCCACAGCCTTTGCTTAGTACCAGTCACCCTTTTACTTTCTAATTGTTCTAAGGCTGATGTGGATGTAATAGTTGATTTGCGGCATAAAACAACAAGGTGAGAATTTATTTTATGAGAGGCTGTTTAGTAGCCCAAAGTTTGGTATTATTTAAAGCAGTTCAGTGTTTTGAAATTATGCAAATCACTACCTAACATGGATAAAGTTAATTCAAGCAGTGTTAGATTTGTTTATATAGTGTCAGAGAATTGTTACAGAGCTATTAAATATCGGAGGTTTTTTCCCCAACGTGAAAATAATACTTAATAAGAGTCTAGATTATATTGCTATACCCAATACTCCTAGAACCAGCAGGTTTGTCTCGGGCGTTTTTGTATTAGGAAATAAATCTCAGGCTGAAGAAATGTTTCAGTGGTCAATTACACTTGCTGCTCTTGTGGAGGATCTGTGTTTGGTTCTCAGCATCTCTGTGGTATCTTACAACCATCTGTAACTCCAGTTCCAAGGGATCTGATATTTTCTTCTGGCTCTTCAGGTACCAGGTACACACATGATTCAGTTACACACATGCAGGCAGTGTATCCATACACATAAAGATAAGTAAATTAATCTTCAAAAACACAAAGGAAAAGTCTTATTAAACATATGCTTAATGTTTTCATATTACACCCTAGATGGTGTCTTAAAATCTGAGCGCATAGGAGCCTGCATGTCTGCATATCACAGACTCATTGAGTTGTGCTATGGTGCTGAGCACTAGATTGTTCCTACTTCCTAGTTTTACAACGTTTACGATTATGGGCATTCTTTTACACAGTTATTTTTTTGTATGTGGATAACAGGTTAAGAGCTCAATTTCAAATCAGGTTCCATTGTTTACTAGATGCCATTATGGGCATTAAATGAAATAATCTACTTTTAGCATTGTTCCTAGAAAATAGTAATAACTGTTAACATATGGTTGATTGTTACGGCAATAATGTTATTAATAATAGTTCGTTTCATAAACAATTCCTAGAAATAAAAGGATTTGATGAGAGATGTTAGTAAGATTTTAGAGGGGGAAAAAACATTAAAAAAAATTGACAACTTACCGTTTCCTTCCTCCTCTAGTCCAGAGGCATTGGACACTCATGGATCATTCACATGGCTTGGACAGACACAGTATAAACTCCAACTGAGAAGTGAAGAGTCGCGCAGTTTGCAACTGAAAGCATGCTTTGTTCATACGGGTGTTTATAACCTTGGGACTCCAAGGGTATTCGCCAAGTTATCGGACCAGGTTACAGAATTTGAAACAAGTCAGCAGAACTCCATGCCTGCTCTGATTATCATTAATAACGCATGACAACTGAGAGTCACAGAAAGAGTCCGACTCTGTGGGATTAGTCTTACAGCAGCGTTTGAATTACCCTCTTGTTAAGGAAGTTCTCTGATCACTGCAAAAATACTGGGACTTGGCACTTAGCTGACACACAGTACACTGGACTGAGAATAGAATTCCGATTCTTTCTTTTAAAACTGGTAATGATGTCCATGTTCATAATACAGAATTTCAACATATCCATACACTTTAACAAGCCGTGTCTTAAAAAAAAAAAGGTCGAAGTCTGCTGTTGCAGCTTGTAGAGTGGGTGTGACTCTGAGGAGATGGTTTTGAGGAAGGGAAGGCCTTGTTGGCAATACTGCCATTAAGCCATTCATGTGCAGTTCCCAGCTGTACTGTGAAGTTCTCTAGAGTGTTAAATACAGGTTTTCCTGCCTTGCCTCATGCAGTTCTGTAAGATCGGTTTTGGACTTTGGTTATGGCATTTGTATTTCAGTCTGGTATCCCAATGGCTTATATATAACTGTAAAAAGAAAAGCTTTTCTGATGCTTTGAACATAGTTTTGGAAAGAATTTGACTTTATTCCCTTACTCATCTCTTGACTGTCACACTATTTCCCGATAAGATTTTTGTCACTAAATCATATTCTTTATTATATAACTTTAACAATTAAGTTGATCTGTTTAAAATATAAATCTACTCAAGTTAAAAATAAGCTTTTCAAAAATGTATTATATTTATAACAAATTTACTGTAAATAGAATAAAGACATACTATTCACTGTATAAATTTATTAGATGCTTTTTTTAAAACCTGGTTTTGTGAGGACTTAATATATTCTCTATTTAAAATAAATGCCACCTGTGTACAGTAGGCACCAGCCTAGTTTCCTGTGAAAGCTTCATCGCCATTGTTCACAAATGAAGCATGGCCTTTGCTCTTGAAGAGCAAATGAAGTTTTTCTTTGCACGTGTCCTGTCCTGTCTGGTTCTGTATTCAGGTCTGTGTGGGCTGGCCTCATGCCAGTGGGGAGGTCATCATTGCTTCCTACACCTACTGTTCACAGCTGCATAGGCGCTGGTTACAGACTTCCTGTAGGAAGAAGTACAGCTTCTGAACTGAACAGAAAATAGCTCCCTAAAACAGTACCCAATTAGTTCTTACTGGTGATCAAAATCCAGAGCAAAATGCAGAGCTGGGAGATTGGCATTATGGGGACTACTGTGCCCAGAATGTGTTCCCTTCTGGAGTAGCAGATTTAATGTGCTTAGAAGGTAAGATGTGTAAGTCAGGAGAAATTATGTAAATTGAAGCAAACAGAGAACAAGGTGAAGTAGGGGAAAGGTAGCAGAACTGCAGACATGGTTGAGTCTGGAAAAAGAGGAAGAACATAGACAGTGTTAAGAGGACCTCACAGCTTTCCAGATGATTGTCAGATCATGGTACTTCTGTCTGAACAGCAGTCTCCACCAGAGGCAGATGTATTTCCTCCCTCCCCCACAGCCTGCAGTACTGGAACTGTCATTCGGGACCTCATGCGCTTAGACAAGTCAGCCCAGTTCCAGAAGAGTAGCAGTACTTAACCAACAGTGACTTCAGAACAATGAAAGAAACCAGTGGAATATCCGAAAGGGTTGAGTAGTGTGTTGTGTTTTATTTTTTGAGGCTGGTCTTATGTATCCCAGATTGGCCCTGAACTTAGTATATTGCCAAAAATGGCTTTTTTTTAAAAAATTTGTTTTGGTTTTCAAGGCAGGGTTTCTCTTTGTAGCCCAGACTGTCCTGGAACTTGCTGTAGACCAGGCTGGCCTTGAACTCACAGAGATCTGCCTGCCTCTGCCTCTGGAGTGCTGGGGTTAAGGGTGTGCACCATCACTGGCCGATAACCTTTAAGTTTTGACACTCTGTCTCTACCTTCCAGGTGCTGGTATTATAGGCACGTATCGCTGCACCCTGTTTCTGCAGTGCTATGGCTGGTACCAGGGGTACAGGAGTTGCCATAAATAAGAGGCTAAAAGCAAAACTGGTTTACCTGGCAGGAGTTTTAAATCCCCTGAACTATCCCAATCTTGTATAGGGAAAGGGTTACACTAAATAGAGCATGTGTTGAGAAAGTCATGCAAAGCCAAAACTGAGCCACACCACAACCCTAAGCTACAATTTTAAACCCAGCAAAAATATACCCTTGCAGAAAGGGAATTGAAGCATATTTTCAGACTAACCCAGAGCATTCAATTCAGGTGGCTGTAAGCTATTGGCAGCTACCCAAATTTCTCCATTCATTCTCCATATATGTATATGATCCCCACAGTAAAAGCGGTGGAGCCAAACCTAGTCCTCGATTCCAGTGTATCCAGGAAGAGGGTACCACCAACTCTAAATTTTCCAGTAGTGAGAATTCAGTACATAACTCCTGTGAACTTCTACTTGGAGCCTTTATGGAATCTGTAGGTGGAGACAGCAGGAATGTAGATAAACTAAAAAGGAGAGAGGTGAAGGCTGA
The DNA here is from genome assembly GCF_037038515.1 of Microtus pennsylvanicus. Lineage (NCBI taxonomy): Eukaryota > Metazoa > Chordata > Mammalia > Rodentia > Cricetidae > Microtus > Microtus pennsylvanicus. The sequence goes on from NC_134582.1 coordinate 60,508,444, forward strand.
CCTGTTATCAATTCAGAGAAATGACCCTGGTGTATTTGGGGGACTCAAGCAAGATGAGACTACTTGGGAGAAAAGCAGACAGTGCAGGGCGAGAGGATTTCTTTCTTTGCAAGGTTTTACCATAGCCAAGGGATTCTTGAAACGAACCACGTCCACAGGAGGGCGCTAGAGTGCAGTTGTGTGTCAGTGCTGTCATTAACTTGCCTTAAAACTGAAATTAGTGTCGTAAGAGTTGATACTTGAGGGGAAAGGTGGGCAACTTTTGCTTTCTGAAGATTTTTGTTCAACACATTTTTTATTTTTGTGTTTGTATATGTTGCGTGTGTGCAGGTGTCCTCAGAGGCCAGAACAACCAGGGTCTTGCACCAATTTATTCATTCGTTCATTTTTGAGACAGGGTCTCATGGAGCTGACTAAGGACGACCTTACACTTCTGAAGCTTCTAGGTGTCACGATAGGTAGGTAGGTAGGTAGGTAGGTAGGTAGGTAGGTAGGTAGGTAGATAGATAGATAGATCGGGCATCAAGGTTTTCCACATCACCCATTTTTAAGACAGTACTCAAGCTGAGCATTGCAGTCACTTGACAGTTACCCTTTGATTTGCCAGAGGTCATCTTTTAAAACTTTTAAATTACATTTTAATTAATTGTGTGAGTTTGTGTATGCACATGCACACCCATGTACCATGGTGTGCTTGTGGAAGTTAGGACAACACGTGAGAGCTGGTTTTCTACCTCCACCATGTGGGTTATGGAATCAAACTTAACTTGATCGCAGGTATGGCAGCCATCGCCTTTATCAGCTGAACCTTCTCTCCAGCCTCGCATCTTTTCCTTTTTAATATATAATCTTTAGCCAACCTCCCTTTCCATTGTCCAAGGACACTCACCTCGCCCTATGGCTCTATTCTCGCTGTCTGTATGACAGTTTCTAGCTTCCACTGCTACCTCTGCCCCCTGGGCAGGCAGCAGGCTTATCTTCTGTATCTTTCCCCATGATACTTTGTACCAGCCATAAGCCAACCCCGTGCACTTTAAAAGTTCCCAGAGAGAGCCAATAATAGAAGTTTGGCAGTGAACCAGAATTAAAATGAAGACTTGGTAAGAAAATCTAGGTGTGAGTCTGTTTCAAAGGAAATGAAATATCTCCAATAGCACAGTTTTCAAGATTAAATAAGCCATTTCTGTCAACCCATTTATCCCAAAAGGCTTTCACCAGCTTATTGGAGTGAAGCAATTTGAACTGTATGTTATAAAATATTTGTAGCATATCATAATATGCTACAAGCAACCCTCTGGCCTCCACACAGAACAAGTTGCCAGCTTTGTAACATTGGACAGGAGGTATCTAACTCTTTCTTCCTTGAGGTGCATCTGTGTTCCTGAAGGCAATCAGAAAGCAAAGGTTGGGTGATGCTCTTAATTGTCTCCCCAGGGAGTCAGGTGTGTTCCCTGAGGCTACCCTTGGGCATTTAGGAAACTGTCTCGAGGAATATTGAGAGTGGCAAAAACACCTTGAGAACATACTTGTGGAGACTTGTGGCCAAGGGCCAGGGAGGATGGGCAGGGTTGGAAAGCTCTGGTGTGGTGTTGCGAGCAGGTCCAGGTGGTATTTGTTGGTATTCCACACCTGACAGTCATCAGGTAGAGGAGCTTGTTCTGCAGTCTGCATGTCTTTAAATGAACGACAAAGCAATTCCAGACTTCCCAACCCATCTGTAACTTCAGTTCTAGGGGCATCCGAAGCCTTCTCTATCCTGGCCTCCACAGGCACTGCATGCAAATGGTGCATACAAATTCATGCAGGCACACACACAAACACATAAATTTAAACCTTTAAACGTTATTTTTATGGGTCACTGAATAAATTTGTAGATATAAAAGATGTCTATCTCATATTTACATACACATGTACATGGCATTTTCTAAGTCACAAATGAAACTTTTAATTCCCAATGTCATTCCCTAGTTGATATAAAATTCAGAATTTAATCTTTTTAGTTAAGGTAAGCTTTTTCTTTTAAAATTTGTATCCTTATATTATTCCAACCTAGATTTTACTTGTTTTTTTTTCTCAAGGAAGAGTTGAAAATACTACAAAATGGGCTGGAGAGAGGGCTCAGTGGTTAAGAATACTGGCTGCTATTCCAGAGGACCTGGGTTCAATTCCCAGCATCCACACAGCTTACAGCCATCTATAACAGAATCCTTTTCTGACCTGCATGTGGTGCATGCACAGACTTGCAGGCAAAACACATGCACATAAAATAAAAACGAATGAACTAGAAAATAGACTGGGAGTGTGTGCCGAGCAGGTGCAGGGCTCTAGGTCTGATCCCCAACACCCATGCCACCCCCAGCTACAGAAGGAAAAAGCTGGGCTATTTCTCTCATAAATAAGAGGCAAAAGGCAATGCTAGTTGGCAAAAGTTTCCAATTCTCGTAATGCCATCCAATCTCTCACAGGGAAGGAACTACGCTAAATATAGAACGTTTTGAAAAAGCATATAAAGCCACATGGTGAATAAGAAAGAAACAACAAGCTGTGAACCAGGTGTCAGCTCCCCAAATAGAAAGCTCCTGTGAGTATATGGGTGCTGGGACCCAAACCAGGTTGTCTTCAGGAGCTGTGAGTGCTCTAAAATCATGGAGCCAGCTCTCCAGCCCCAGCAGTAATTTTTTTGTTGTTGTTGTTGTTGTTTTGTTTTTCGAGACAGGGTTTTTCTGTGTTTTGGAGCCTGTCCTGGAACTAGGTCTTGTAGACCAGGCTGGTCTCAAACTCACAGAGATCCGCCTGCCTCTGCCTCCCAAGTGCTGGGATTAAAGGCGTGCGCCACCACCGCCCGGCTCCAGCAGTAATTTTTTAAATTAAAATTTTAGCTAATGTACAAAAAAATGGGTTTCGTTGGAAATAGATGTTTTGAAATTAAAACTGCAGTCTTTAAAACCTTGTCTTAATTTACTTGCTTGGAACTGGTTATGAGGTTTATGCAAATGAAGGTCTCCAACTTCATTTGAATTAAATTCAAATTTTCACCTGTTAAACTCTAAATGCACAGAATGGTTGCTGTGGTCATTTTGTTGATCCCAACTGGTGCAGACGGGCTGCGGTCAGAACAAGATGGGCTGCTCCCCTCAAGAGCTTTCAGAATATGTAGGTTACCTCCCCAGAGCTTGTAGTGCACAATTCCACAGCCTCGACTTCCCAGAGATGTGTTTCTTTAAGCAAAGAGCAAAGAGGAAATGAGTTTGTTGTCTAAATTAATTTATAATGTATGTATAAGGGGTGGATTGGAGCCTAGAGGGTATCTGCTGAGGTGTCCAGGTTCTTGTATTCTAGAACCAAGAATTGGACCAGGGCCATGAGGATAGTTCCAGAAATAGAGACAGTTTATTGAGCCAAGAATGGAAGCAGGCTGAAGAACCAAGACAGGTAGGAGCTGTAATGACCTCCAGCATGGAGGAAGGTGAGCCCATGCGGGCCATCTGCATAGCATCCAAGTTTTCCTGTTTGGAAATCTAAGGGTTTTTCTGCACATGTTCTGTTTCATTACATGTAGCCCAAAGTGAGGGTGTTGGTCTGTTGGTCTTCCTCTGCTATTGGTTTCTGTGCCAATCTCTGATGCCCTGTTCCCTGTCCAGGTCTCATGCCACATAAAGGACTCTTCTGATGAGGACTTTTTGGTTTATCCTTTTGTTATCTTTTTTTTATTTTTAATATAGGGTCTCACTTTAAAGCCTTGGCTAGCCTGGAACTCACAGCAATCCTCCTGCTTCGGCCTCCCAAGAGCTGGCTCCACAGGCTTGTGTCACATGGCTAGCTTCTGGTGAGTTTCTTTTCTTAAAAAAGGATTTTTATATGTATGAATATTTTGCCTGCATGTATATGTGTACCATCTGTGTGTCTAGGCCTGTGGATGCCGGAAGAGAGTCAGATTCCCTAGAACTGAGGTTATGGATGGTTGTGAGCTACCATGTGAGTACTTGGAACCAAACCCAGGTCCTCTACAAGAGCAGCAAATGCTTTAGACCACTGAACCATCTCTCCAGCCTGTCTAGTGAGCTATGTAAACTATAGAATCGGTGTTGAAGAGACAGCTTAGGGGTTAAAAACATGTGATGCTCTTGTAGAACTCCTGAATTCAGCTCCTAGCAGCCACAGCGGCTCGCTTTCCAGCCTCCGGTAACTCCAGTCTGAGGAGATTCAAGGCCTTCTAGACCTCACAGACCCCTGCACTAAATGTGCACACACAGAAAGAGGGGGTAGGACAAGCTTATAACTCACTAGTGATTAACTCTGAGTCACCAATAACGAACCAGTGTGCATTAAGGAAAGAAATCAAAGCATTTCCTTTGGAATCGTTTAAGCAAGAGCAAGTCCAAATTTGAATTCTCTCCTTCGTGCCCCCTGTGTCTTCCGTCCTCAGTTGTATGAGTCTGAACCTGTCCATCCTTATGCGATTCTGTTGTGTGAGTTGTCTGTCTCTAACAAAGGGTTTGTCGAGCAGCACAGAAACATCACATGGGGAAGGAATGAGACACAGAAATCTTCAGCAGAGTTTTATACGGTTTTAAGTCACTGGCTCCAACTGACCAGATAACAGACATAATTATAGCCAGTAACTATAAATTATTGCTTTCAACCTTTATGGTAGATTTTAGGAAATCACTTTCAACGTCTCTGTTTTCTGCTTTCAGCAAATGACACACATGCATTATCTGGGTCAGGGACATGGAAGAGTACATAACAAGACCACAGCTGTGCATTAGCTTAGGTTGTAAAAGTTGACTGCATGGGAAATCCAAGGCAGATACGGTTGGTAGTTGCCGTGTTCTCTTAGAGGCTGGATAAACAAATAGTTTGAGTACACAGTAGACTAGCAGTCTTAAGTCTTAAGTGACCACAGGGTGTATTATTAACTCTGGCTGTGAAGTCCAGCAAAAATTCCAGTCTCCGGATATAAGAGATATTTTTAGGGTATTGCATCGCTTGAGGGGGGTATCTTAATTAAAATTAAACTGTAGAATCATGACTTTTTGTGGAATTTGATCCATTAGGTCTGGACTGGTTCCCCTAGGATTTGTTTATAAGAAATTTCCAGGTTATTCTGAAATCCTGCTTTCGATGGCTGTGTCGGTGCCAGGCAGGTGTGCAGTTTGGTTCCGAACCTGAGGAATTTGTCAGCTGCTCTGGGAAGAGGGTGGCGCCCAAATGGCTTTATGTCCCCAAACACCATGTCAAAAACAGGTGGTGTATTTGATGACCAGAGTAAAGCGAGCTGAGTGTCAAGAGTTGACTCATAGAGCATCAGAGTTTGCCTTCCTTGTGGTTTTGACACTTTAGTAAGTGAGCTACATTCTTCACTCTCTGTCATTTTCTGTTGAGTAGCCTACTTCTGGGCCACTGTTGAATCCACAGCTAACTCCGCCGTATGCTCACAGGGATCAAGCCTATGTAACATACAGGGCAAGCAGAAGGAGTCATGTCATTTAAAAATCGTACATGTAGAACTGGGCATACATGCTGTCACATGCTGAAATCCCAGCACTTGGAAAGTTGAGGCTAGAGGATCAGCATGGGGTCATCCTTGGTTCCGTAGCCAGTTTGAGGCCAGCCTGGACTACGTGAAACTTCTCAAAAAACAAAAAAAAAAAAAAATCAACTTGATCCTTTAGGTATTTACCACCAGATTCATTGAGATTCCCTTGGGAGGTAGAAGAGATAATTCATTTCCAAGGTGACTTTTTAATTTTTTTTTCCTCTTTGACTTGGTGATTCCTGTAGACTATTAAGAGAAGGAGAATGATGTATTTGTTACTGTGGTGTGGAAGACCTGTTTGCAAGGTGCTGACGAAACAGACCCTGTAGTGTAGGTCGCCAGCTGCTGCTCCTGTGTGCCAGGCGGTAAGCTGGTGTGCTCTGCGTGGTGTCTGATGCCTGATGGACTCCTAAAGGAAATCATGAGCTGGGTGGATTTGGGTTTGTTTGTCTGTTTATTTTTGAGACAAGTTCTTACAGTGTAGCTCTGGCTGTCCTAGAACTTACTATATAGACCAGGCTGGCCTCAAATCCATAGAGATCTACATGCCTCTGCCTCCCAAGTGCTGGGATCAAAGGCGTGTGCTGCTACATCTGACATAGGTGTTTTTTTAAGTTACATTTATTTATTTATTTATTTATTTATTATCTATATATTTATTTGTGGGTGCACACACATACACACATGCATACATCCCCCTTGCAATTATGAGGTTCAGAGGACAGTTTACCAGAGTCAATTCTCTTCTTCCACCATATGGGAACTGAACTCAGAGTGTCAGGCTTGGCAACATGTGCCTTTACCCATGGAACCATCTTGTCAGACCTTGTTTTGGTTTTGGAAAGAGCGTCTCACTGCATATCCCTGGATGAGCCTTAGCCTCACAACTGATGAGATTGCATATGTGAGCTACTTACCAGACCTGACTTTTGTTTTTAATTTATGCATGTACATGTGTGTGTCAGGAAGCTAAATCTCACTACCTATCTCAGGCCCCAGACCTCTAGGCTCCAGCAAGTCCCTGCCTGAGTCTACTGTGAGGCGGTAGTATGGTCAGGTACCATGGCACCCTCTGGGATTTGGCGTTGAGTGAGGAATTCATTCTTAGCCTTCTGCTTGCAAGTAAGAAACCTTAATCAAGTCGAAGCAGAGGTTACTGGACACCTGGCTCTTCCAGACCTCTTTTTTCCCCCCATCAAAACTACATCTATTTAAAATTTTTTATACATTCCTTTTCCATGTGAGTATTTCTATATGACTTACTTAGATGGCTCTAGATAATAGTCTATGTTAGTCCTTAACTCTACAGGAGTCTATATACAGGGTCTAGATAGTTGATGTGTTTCTCACTATATCTACAAACCCCAGGAATGGACCTGAACACAAGCTGAATGTCCCTCATAAGAGAAGTCATTGCCTTGGCTGTTCAGCTAAAGTTTCTGGGCTCTTTTAATGAATAGCAGTCAAGCCAAAATAGGTGGCTTGTGCCAAACCATCGTACCCCTCTCTTCTCTCCTGTGGGTCCAGTATGAACCTAGGCACTTAATGCTCCTACATTGCACAATGGCTTTCCCTTAGCAGCTTTTGCTCGAATTGTTTCACAGTATTTGTACTGCACCCATTGGATTTTTCACTTTCTGACAAATCTAAATCCCCAATCCCACTAGTGACCTAGAAAATTTACCACTCAGACAAGGTGGCATACACTACCTTCATGGGGTAATTCTCTAATAAAAAGAAGAGCAAGAAATGACTGGCAGATGAATGTTTATAAACCAGGAACTGCTAGACAATGTGCGTGTTTTCATTTACACATTAAATAAAATATATGGCACAGTAAACATTCAAAAGCTCAAAGAAGACTAATGCATCTAGTTTTGTTCTTAGAGCATTTTTGTTTTACAAGAACAAATAACGTACATTTAGATCCATTTCACCTATGAAAGTGCTTGGAGAAACTTAAAATCTTTCAGTCCTTCATTTTAGACGATAAAAATGCAAAACATGATAATGGTATTTTACTGGAAACTTCTCAGAATAGCAATGATTTCCTCCCATAAACCAGTGACTCACTTCATATCACAGATGAATTCCCGTTAAGCAGTCTGAGGGCAGCTCCTGAAGGGCACGACAGGGCTGGCCCTGTGACAAACTGTAGTTGAGATGGATTGGGGGGAGTGGAGAGCATGAAAACTCAGAAGCATCTGCAGTGGAGCGAGCTCAAGTCTGTCTCTAAAAGTAAGCGTAGCCTTGACACAGAGCACCCCGGTGTCCCACTGTGCACAGCAACACGTATAACACCTAAGGAAACAGGGCCTCCGGGGTGGCTCCCCACTGTGAAGGAGACCCTTTCAGCTTTGTCTTTCAGCTTTTTTCATTGACCCTTAGCACAAATGCCTGTGATGGTCCATCCACCTAGATTAAAAACTCTTCGAGAACAGCAGTTGAATCCAATCCTGCTGTATATGCCTGGCCCAGCATCTTGCACACAGCAATGATACATAAAACAGAATTTAATTGTTGGGCATTTTTTCATTTAGCAAATATTTATTGAGTTGCTACTGTATGCCAAGCATCGTTCTAGATTGTGGGGAGCAGGCATCATGTAAAGCAGATGAGGAATTGGATTTCATGTGGTCCAGGTCAGCATGAATGACTTGTCACCTTATATAAAGAAACCTAATTCAGAAGACAGTGTTAAGGACTTGAGACATAGACTATAGACCAACTGCTCTGATAAGCCATTCTTGTTTGTTTCTTTGTTTCAAGAGATGAGGTCATAATGTAGCTAAGTCTAGCCCCAAACTCACTGTGTTTCTAAGGATGATCTTGAATTCCTGATCCTCTGGGAAGACAGGCATGAGTCACCACACCCAATTTATTCAGTACTGGGGATCGAATCCAGAGCCTTGAGTGAGTGAGGCATGCACTTTACCCACTGAAATATATTCCTGGACTTGTGGGTGGTGACCTGAGTGAAGAGAGGAGCATAGTGTGAACATATGTGAACATGTATGAACACCTGTCTGTGTGCATGAAGCTGTTTGCTTAGGATATCTCACTATGTCTTTTCCTCCAATATTTTACTAAGAAAAATTATTGAATATTTAGAAAACATGAAAAAATACAATAAAGCTACTGCTTAAGTTCTACTACAAACATTTTTTATCCTTCCATCCTCTATAGTCCTGTCGCCATCTTTCTTTTCAATTCATTACAAAATAAAGCCACTAGTGTACTTTACTTTAATACTTGGGACTATATCTCAATTCCCCCCATCCCCGTTTCACTTTCCTTTTAATAAAATGAAGTGGACTCATGGTATTTTATGTTTATTTATGTATGGGTGCATGCATCCCACAGTGGTCAGAAGATAACTTCTGGGAGTTGGTTCTGCTATTCTATGATGTGAGTTTCAGGGACTGAACTCAGGTCATCAGGCTTGGCACCACATAGCCCAAGTTTCTACTGCCTTATGGGCAGTTATCATCATCCCTGGAAGTTTCCCCATGTCCTGACTCATCAACCCCTGGCCTCTCTGTCCTAAGGACAAGCAAGCACTGTCAGATTGGTTTCTACCCTACATTCATTGCGGTTACATTCTAGGACTGAATATAAACAGAATCATACATGGTGCTTTATGTGGTTAAGATTCGTACAGTTCATTGCCTGCACACACACTTGAAAGCCCAGTGACTTTCAACCAAGGGACATTTAACAATGTCGAGAAGCATTTGGGGTTGTCACAACTGAGAGGTTGCTGTTGGCACCTGCTCTTTAGAGGCAGGAGTCTCTGGGTGTGGGAATGCACCCATAGTTCTAATACTTGAGTAGAAGCAGGGGACAGGAACCAACGGGGACATCTCTGACTACATAGTGAGCTCGAAGTTAGCCTGAGCTACACAAGACTGTCTCACACCTCCCTCCACCGAGGCCAGAGATTTCACCCCAAATCGTCACCACCATCATCCCTGTCATGGCCATCACTACAAAGAATTATCCAGTTCTATCCATAGTACGGAGGCTAAAAAGCACAGGTGTGAACGTTATCAGTATCTTTGCACCCAACAGCTGTTACTGCCATCCATAATTTATTAAATATGGATCTTTGACTAATTTTAGACTTAGGATGTTTTTTTCAATTTTTAAAAAAGGACAGCATTTTTAACCCTGCCCCACTTTTTTTTGTGGCCCTTGATCCAGAGAAGATTCTGGTTGTCACCTAATTTTATCTGTCCCCTTCAGGAACAATATTCCAAGAACAGAAATAAGATGAAAGAGGCAGGCACTCAGAAATAGTCTGTTGCACTTTTCAAACAAAAAAAGTATTGGCTATGATAAAGAGAAAATGAGATTTGTCGAGATGCCCTGGAGAAAACTTACATTAAGTGCCTCATAAATGTAATGACTGCTGTTTTGAGCTGCCTGGTAGATTTCCCTGTCGAGATTGCCTCCAGGCTAAGTTACTTGTTTCAGTGAGAGCTGTGGTTAGCATCCAGATAGCTGCCAGTCACCTTAGAAAGGACAGAGCAGGCAACTGCTCTCCTAGCTTAACTGTGAGCCTGCCAGATGACCCAGTGGGTAAAGATGCCTGAGTTCAACCCTCAGGACCCGCACGGGAGGAGAGAACCGATTCTCTGACAGAGTTGCATGACCCTCTGCACAATATATCAATATTCATTTTAATCTAGATATTGGAAGACTAAATCATCATTGGCGACATTTTCCAAACTTCTGGAGAATTTTCTCAGTCCCCAGTACGTGTTTCACACTAAATAAGATAGTCTGCCTGAAACCCGAGGATCATGTGAGCACGTGAGAGAAGGGATGTTTGGGATAGAAGTGAGAAGGGCCACTGTGGAAATCTGCAAACTCTAGGTGCTCAGAAGAAGAAATGCTCCTGCACTGGAGTGGGGAATGTGGCATTACAGAGAGGGGAAAGGAGAGAAAGGGGGAGGGAGGAGGGGGAAGATAGTGGTGTTATATCAGACAGGTTCTTTCAACTGCCCTACTTGACAAGAATAACACAGGCCAGCTGCGCGGTGGTAATCCTAGGACTTGTGGTGCAGAGGCAGGCAAATCTCTGTGAGTTCAAGGCCAGCCTGGTCTACAAGGCGAGTTCTAGGACAGTCAGGGCTGTGCAAAAACCCTGTCTCGAAAAATGTGGAATCCCAAAAATGTGGGCCTATTTTGTCTGAAGGTCAGAGAGTTTGAGGCTGTTCAAAGTTATTGACAACAACTGTGGCTACCCACCCTGACCTATGGCGTGGTTACTTGGTTTTTGGACTTTAAGGTGGTCCATAGAGGTGTATCCTCTCCACCCCGACCAAGATCAGAGAATTCAGGCTTACTTTTGCTCCTTCTTTTAAATTAGGAAGTTTGACCTGCGGAGTGACTGACTTCAGGATAGTTGGCCTAAACAGAATGTTTTCTCATGAAGCAAGTAACTTTTCTAGTTGTCCTTTGTATCATGTTAAAGCAGTCTTTGTTCCCCTCTTTTTATCTTGGGTATGGAAAATTAAACATGGGAGGACTCAGAACTCAGCATGCAGGAGGCTGCGTGACCCTCCCCATATTATCATCTTACATCTCTATGACTCTTATCTCTGTTCCTCCTACCTAACAGTTCTAATCCCCATGCCCCTCCCCTGGAATGTATGAACCAAACCAAACCGAACTGTGGCTAGGACCACGGTAAAAATCACCCCCAAAAGGTAGCTTCCTACAGAAAAACAAAAACAAGTAAACAATACAAACACAGGCTATTAATTGTCCTTAGTTCATACATGTTACCCATCCAAGTATCACTGACAATCAGGAACTAAGCATTCCCTATCAATAATTACTACTCTAGTGACGTTATGTGTCTTCAAGGGACTAAGCTGAAGAGGTTAATGGTTAAATTAAACAGGTCATGAGGCACAGGACTCCATGGAGGCATGACCGCTGTCCACCATGCTTGATGGGAGTTTAAGGCCTTGTTCATTTGTTTATCCTTTTAACATACATATAGATCACAGTGTCTCATGAATATGTAAAAACTTATTTTAAATAATTTAGCGCCCAGTTGGCATTTTACAAAGATTTCTGTGTTTGTGAGGACACACGTCTATGTGGATGCATGCACCCGTGCTTGTGTGCAGAGGTCAGAAGAGGGGATCAGGGTACCTCTTCTGCTCCTCCTTGCCAGTCCCTTTGAAGCAGGGTCTCTCACTCAACCTGGGTTCATGTTCCCAGTGATCTCCCTGCCTCTGTCTCAGAAAGCAAGAATAGCAGCCGTATACAAGATGCCCGACTGGTCGTGTTGGTGCTTGGATCTGAACTCTGGCCTCCATGGTTATGTAACAAGCTCTCTTAATCACTGAGCTATCTCCCCAGCCCCATGATCGGCATTTTCACAAAAGAACCTTTATCATTTCCAGTTAACAGCGTATAACAGGAGGCAAAAGGGCAAGGAACAAAGACCAGAGTCACCCCACACAAGCAGCTCGACTGGACCTGTTCAAGCCGCGCCTGTGCACACACAGCCTCCTAGGTGTGTGGTATGCTTTCCCAAACACTAACCAAACCCCCACACTCTGTGGTATTCTGGTAACCCATAACATACCACATCCACTCAATCTGTTAGGAAAATTATAAGCCTGCCTTCCTTGGGGACAGAATTTTCACAAAAATGACAACAGGCCTCTAGCTGGAATTATTGACAGAGTTACAGTTGAAATTGCATTTCCTTAATGTCAATTCAAAACAAAATACAAAGCAACAGACTACACTAGATGTGACTGGCATTTCTTGAAGATTGTGATCAGGGCTAGACCGCTAGGGTATTGGCAGGAAGCTGTGGGTATCACTGTGGACGAAGATGCATGTGTGTGAATGCCATTCTCACAATGCAGGCCTGAGCACACCGGACACTCTCGTCGTTGTCCCTTCTCCCCGCTGAGCTCAGTCCAATCAGAAGGTCCTGACTGGCTAGAGCTGTCAGCACCACTCTGTGCCCCAGAGGCATCTGGGGATCATCACACGTTTACAAGTTGACTAACTCACCAGCTATACTTTTTCGTTTCTGAAGTCTTTGTTCGTGAACCAATGGGTTTAATTGGGGTTATTTACATGAAGATGAGTGAGGTGTCATTTACAGGAGCAGGGACAATGTATTAGTGCCCACAGCACTGAAGAAACACGTTTCCATTGCCCAGAAACTTGACTGACTCCTCAGGGTGAGCCACCTCCTGAGCCCCTCAGCTCTAGCAATGGTTGTAAGTCCCCAAGGGGGTGGGGGAGACAGTGTTCCCTATAGGCTTCCTATGGATCTCAGAGAGGGGAGGGGCTGCCGCAGATACTGTGGCCTGAACAGCCGTCTGGATCCTCACATGAATAAGGAAGATTAATATCAGCCTCCGCGTGCACATGTGACCACACCCGCATAGCCACACGAACACTTCTCACACACACAGAGCAAAAAGGGAAAATTATAAACGGGGCAGCAGCTATCATCCGAAGTCTGTAGTAAATACACTGTTTGACCCTGAAAAGATAGTTTCCCTTCTCTTCTCTGCCTTCAAACTAGTGCCCAGGTCAAAATATGCAATGCTGAAACATGGTTGAACCAAAGGTCAATACGGCTTTATGACCGAGGACAAGCTTTTCCATGAGTTTCCACACCGAGAGCGTGAAGTGTGCTGGTGTGACTACTTTGCCATAGGCAACGGGGAGAAGCTGAAGATTTTGTATTTGTCCGGTACATACACTGTATGCAGAACAGAGCAAAAGGCACAGAACATGCAGAGAAACATGGGCAAAGGTCCAAGTGTAAGCACACACTAACATGTACTAACATGTACTTTTGTGATTTCCCATGCCCCCTAGGCACTGGATAGAGACAGAGAAACTGCACACAGAGGTAGTATCACAGTTCCTTCCCCAAAGAATAGACTTCATGTCAGTTTTAGTGAAATGATGTCTATAAAACGATGTTCACTACCTCGGTATTGAACATGTGTTGGGGCCTTCTAAGTATATCAATAGAGTGGATGTTTCCAAAAGGAAACTCGGTTTGCCTACTGTGTACACAACAGCCTTTAGTCCACTGAATACTTGTAACAACAGTACTGAGAGTGTCTCCAGGGGCTGCTGGAGAGGAGGTTTAGTGGCTAAGAGTTCTTGTGGCACCCAGCGCTCATGTCAGGGGGCTCACAACTGCCCCTAACTTCAGCTCCCGGCATCGGATGTCTGAGCTCCCTCCCCACCTCATCTGCTCTCTCTCATACATAAAAATTTAAAAAGATTCTTTGAGACAGGGTCTTACTATATAGCCTTCATTGGTCCAGAAATCATAATGTAGACCAGGTTGGCCTCGAACTCACAGAGATTTATTTACCTTCCTTTGTCTCCTAAGTACTGAGATAGCAGGTGTGTGCCTTCATGTCTGGCCTATGTCTTGTCTCTGGCTGCCTATAGGTCTTACCACCTACTTTGCAAGTAGGCTAGGGGTTTGTTCATGGCTTCCTTCAGGGCACAGGAATGGGTGTAGTAGACACAAGTCAGTGGGCTTACTTCTGCTCTTTCTTTAGAAGCTACAGTGCCATGTTTGGGGATAGCGTATTTGAAGGGCTGTGGGAATCAAAAGATTTCCCAAGTCTGTCTCAAATTTTCAAATGATCTCATTTTCAGCAGTGAGCCGGTGAGAAGTTGGGTTACTGGAACACCAATGACTCAAATCAAGGTGTTTGCAGAACCCTTAACCCCACAGAACTGTCCACTGTGGGCTTTCTACCCCACATCTGTCCCATTCATTCATAACTGATGTTTGGCCTTCCAGAGCTTCAGCTAGTAAATCTGTGTCAGTCTCTCCCGCCCGCCCCCCTCTACCAAAGAGCACAGCGGCCACTGTCACTCTGGGCACCTCCTCCCACTTGTATGGCACCTGGCAATGTCAATCACAGGCCAAGCAGATGCTTGCAAATCACTGTTTCTTTCTCCTTCTATTTTGGCAGCAATATAAAACTCTTAGCCAGGTTTGGGAGAAGCTGTGCCGAGCTGAGGCAGGCATGAGTCATCCTGGGTTGGGGGCGGGGCAGATGCAGGGAGGGAACTTGGCTTCCATCTTCCCTTTACAAAGCAATTCTAAATAAATGCAGCTGCTTCTGAAAGTGATGTCCAGCCTGCTGTGGTCAAGAAAAAGGTCGGTGTCTCTGTCTGGCTGGGGACCTGTTTGGTCTCCACTAGTGTGCAGTATTTCCTCTTCTGTACATCTTCATTTCTTCTTTTACCTATGTTAATCTCCTCTTTACTCCCGCAGTACACAACCACTAACCAGCATTCCGAAGGTCAGACACGGTGAGGATGAAAACCCCACACTGACAAAGTCACCCTGCCCTGGCTATTTTGAGGCTGTACTGCGCCTGCTCTGGCAGGAGGCTCTGCAGGTGCAGTCATGGTCACATGTGTGATAGATCAGATCACACACCACCCCAGAGCTCTGAATGCAATGAAGGGCATCTGTTACAGACTGTTCATCTGAGTCTGGCCACCTTCAGACACAGTGTGTATTTACTCTAGGGACAGAATCTTGATGTCAGTTTAATGGGGCAGCCTTTCCTCCTCTTTTGCCTTTCTCATAATTCTGAGGTTCGGCAGTTAGCACATGGGGAGCGGCGACCCATGGGCACACTTCTTTTGCTTGAGGACTCTGCCTGCTTCAAAGTCTAACCTTCGAAGTCTAACAATGTCTTCCCTTGGCATCTGAAGTGGGACTAGACCATCCCCTTACCCAGGACCTTAACCTGTCCCTATAAAACCATTAAACAATCTCCTAGGAGTGGGAACTGTAGCAAAATTAATAAAAACCCAGAGACAGATAGTGGGGTCCAACTTGAAGATCAGAAAAACAAAACTGCCAGCCACTGGTTCTTACCTCTACCTCAGTCTAAAATGGTGATTCTGCCTCCAGGAATCCTCAGAATGAGACTGGCTGAGAGCTGTCTCCTCCCGTCTTATATTCCTCTCTAGTGTGGGAATCAAAGGCATGCACCAAACCACCCAGTTTCTATGGCAAAGTAGTGTGGCTACTGGGATTAGAGGCGTGTGCTACTCCTGCCTGGTCTTTAAGGCTGGCCAGTGTGGCTGTTTTACTCTCTTCACTTCAGGTAAGCTTTACTTATTAAAATACAAATGAAATTTCAGTACAGGGAGTGCTGAAGCATTCATATTTGCCATTTACAGTGTCAGTCTCCCAAATGAGAAGTCTGAAAAACTATGAAAAGTATAAAAATCGGGACTGTTGAGATGCTATGGTGAGTCAAGCCCTTGCCATGAAGTTCTCCCCACCAGATTAGGTCACGGCACTTACAGATGGAAGGAGAGATCAGGTTGCACACAGCTGTCCTCTGGTCTCCACGTGTGTACCATGAAACACATTCCTGCCTCCTAGCATGCACACAGCACACAATAGAGTAGTCATGGACCGCATAATGGTATTCTGGCCAATGGTGGGTGAAGATATTGTAGCCACCTGGGTATGTGTTCGATGCTGAGCTGCTCACAGGATATTGGGAGCGTCTAAAGGTTGATCTCAGAGTGTGGCTTAAGTAGCACATTGGCGACCCTGAGGGAATAGGACTCGGGAATCTGATTTGTGCTTCAAACAAACCATTATATCCCTGGTGCTTTTGATTAGCTTTAGCATTAATCTGTTAAGAAGATATTTTTACTGAAACAGATGCCAAGCAGAAGCCTGACAGGATAATGCTGCTTGTCCTATTTTTACACCAGCTCAGCTGCTGTGATTACACAAATTGCCCATTTTCGGCCGAATAGGATATTGTTTTCTATAATTAAAATGTCGTACAAGGACTGGTGAGATGGCTCAGCAGGTAGGGGCACCTGCTGCAAGCTTTATGACTGGAGTTCGGGGACATACATGATAGAAGGAGAGAACCCAAACCAGAAAGTCCTGCTCTGACAGCCGCTTGTGCGCCCCTCCCTCAACACATAAAAAAATACAATAAAAATTTAAACATTACATACTATCAAAAAAATCACATAATGTATAAAAATGCTGCAAATTTTCTGTTTTGAAAAAGCTTCAGAAAGGGTTCTTGGTGCCCATATATATTCGGCCGGTAGAGCGAAGGGTCTTATTTGACAAGAGTTGCCTACAGCTCTGTCACAAAGATGGAGAAACACAATTCTGGTAAAAAAAAAATTAATATCTGAGCAGGTGACATGGCTTAGTGGGTATGGACCCTTGCCACTACGCAGGGCAACCTGAATTTGATCCTAGGACCCGCCCTTGAGTTCTTCCCTTGGCTTCTCTTGATGTTGTAAGTGGGAAGACAAACTCTTTCCTCCTTAAGTTCCTTTTGGGCTGAATGTTTTATCACCACAATGGGAGGCAAACAATGGGAGGGAGAGAGGGAAGGGAAGGTGGGGGCAGGAGAAAGGGGGGGCACTAGGGGGATAAGCTGTCAAATATGTGATATACTTCAAAGAAAACCGTCCTTATGGAACTCAGCGCTGTGCACGATCATGTACACAAAGACGTTTACTAGGCCTAGAAATGTAGCTCGGGTGGTAGAGAGGGCTTGCCTAGCACAGTTTTGACCCCCACCGCTCCATAAGAGCAGGTGTAGTCATGAAGCGCTCGGGAAACAGAGACAGCAAAAATCCTAAATTAAAGCTGGCTACAGGTGTGAGACCAGGTTGGGCTAAATAAGATATTTTCTTAAAGTTGTTTTTAAATAAAACCCAATAAGTTTAATAACTAAAATTGGAGTATATAAAGAGTGTGTTAGACACAAATACCTGATCCTGTAGAAGTATAAACCTTTGCCCATTAGTTTGGATCCAAAGAAAGTAGAATCTTGAAAACTCAGAATCAAACTGCTTTGCTTATGTTTACAGTGCACTTTTTCACTAGGAGTCCATGAAGAACTAGAAAGATTTTAAAGCAATCTAGTCCCTGCCTGGCCACTAATGCTGTGACTCATCAATTCCCATCAGAGTTTTAAGAGAGGCTTATTGCAAAACATTCCCATCCTGGGCATGGTAGCACACACCTTTATACCAGGACTCAGAAGGCACAGGCAAGTTGATCTTTGTAAACTTGAGACCCGTCTGGTTGATATAGTGAGTTCTCTGCTAGCCAAAGCTATATACTGAGTCCCTGTCTGATGAAACAAAACAAAACAAACAGCCATACTTCACTCACCTCTTGAGGACTGGAACAATGGCTCATCTGTGGGAGCCCACAAGACTACACAGTAAATGAACAGCTGACAGACCAATAGGCAGATCCACGGGAAGTGTATACCTACACGTCCACATGGAATAACCCGTCTTGCAGAGCTGCGGGAACACTTGTCTTTTGGGAAAGTCACTGTCATATCTGTGGAAACCTTGTTGAAGTCATAATTCTTCCCTTCGAGATGGGGTGACTTCTACACAGGCAATGGAGTGGCCTTCCTCCATTCTCCCATACCTTGAGGCTTTGGAGCAAGGGCATTCACTCTTTGTTCTAACAGTCAAATTTATACAGAGTCAATCCCAGAAAATTAGCTGCTAACAGACCACATAGAAATTACTATAGAAGACAGGCATTGGCAGGAAGGCAGCATGCCCCACCTTTGCTAACAAACCAACTTGGGTTTCCCCAAAGCTGGTTATCACCAAAGAGATTAGATGAGGAGAATGGGGGAAATCCAGGACTCAGGGATGTTTAGTAACTTTAGCTAATGGTTTGGAATGCTGGCCCTTTCCTGGGTCGGGTTCCTGTTCCAGAGTACTGCTTCATCAGCTCTACCTGCTCCCTTTTGTGATTTTGATATGCATATTATCATTGTCTTTGCCTATGGAATTTTCCAACTATGCCTGTGAAAACTAGAAACCTCGTGGCTTACTCTTGCTCTTCTCTTCACTACTTCTACGTCCCCCCTACTCTCCTTTCTTCTCCTTATTCTTTCCCTTACTCTTATTCTTCCTCTCCTCCATGCCCCCTTCGCTTCATTTTTTCCCCTTGCATGAAAAATAAAGAAGATGCACAGGTGATGTACTTGAGTTAATTTTTACCCTCAGATCCTCGCCTAGCATAGACATCCAATTCTGAGCCCTGAGGGGATACTGAGGCTGGTACTCAAGGCCCCCCGATACTCATCACCTAAGAACATATACTGTTCTTGTAGAGACTCTGAGGTTAGCATCCAGGACCCATCATGTGAAGCTCAGCGACTTGTCACTCTTGCTCCATCTCTTCTCAACTCTATCGGCTTCTGCACCCATGTGGACACACCCACATAAGCATGTAATTAAATCTTTAAAAAGCATCACATGAAGGCTTGTAAACTTTTTTCTAGACCTGAAAATTCTAAAGCAATGTGGAAAGTCTACCCAGATCTTCTCTTCATGTGATTATGATGTTGATGGCTTTCTCTACTTGTCATACAGTTTAAATTCATTTAGCGTATGCTCAGAACTTTCTTTGTTGCTACTAATACTTTATTTTTTGAAGTCTTATTGTAATGATCTATTCTGTCCCTTTAAGAGACAAGCCACACCCACTCCCTCCCCCATCTCCTGAGGCAGGCAGATCTTCCTTCCTACTTACTGCCTGAGTCCCTTTCTTTTCCATCCCTCTCCCAAGAGGCAGCTTCTGCCTCTCCCCAATTCTCCTCTTTCCCTTCTTGCTCTCTTTCTCTCTCTCTGCCTCTCTGCCCTTCTCCCCTTCTCCCTTCCCCCTTCATAACCTACTAAATAAATATCCAACCTCACTCTGCATGGCATGCCCATCTGTCTGTCTCTCCTTGTGGCCTGATGCAGCCACTCAGGGAACTGCGCCATCCCTGCCTGGAACTGGCTGCTCTCAGGACCCACTGCTTGCTGCTGCTCAGGGACCTACAGTGTTTCTGCCTCTGCTGGGGATCTGGGGATCCTGCAGCATTTTATTTTTACCATTACACTTATCAAAAATACAATGCTCTAAATTTTTACATTTACTTATTTAGTGTGTGCATGTGTGTGCATGCATGCATGCATGTGTGCATACACTCATGAATACTATGGCAAGCACGTGAAAGTCAGAGGACAATTTGAAGAAGTCAGTTCTGAAATTACCTGGGCGTGAGTGAGAAGGAAACATGGAACATACAACAAACCCACTTAGGAGTTTATTAGAGGGGATACATACATGCCTGGGAATGGGTGTGCAGAGAGAGAGAGAGAGAGAGAGAGAGAGAGAGAGAGAGAGAGAGAGAGGAAGATGGCGTGTCCAGCTTTTTAAAAGCTGCCTAGCACATGCGCACAGGTGGTTGACATGACTATGTCATATGTTGATGATGCAGAGCATGCAAGGGTTCAGCTGAGTCATATGTGGTATAACCGTGCATGTGTGCCATTTAACAGTCAGGCAATTGTCTGAGGGCCCTTCTGAACTTGCATGGTTCTAGAACCTGAAAGTACAGCCTTCCATCATGTGGTTCCTGAGGATGAAACTCAGGTTATCAGTCTTGATGGCAGACACACCTTTAACTGTTGGACCACCTCAAATATTTAGACTTTATTTTTATGGTACAGTTTTAGATTTACAGAGAAAATGGAAAAGTTCCCATAAGCTGTGTCCTCATCCCCACTCCCATTTCAACCCCTGTTATTGCATTGGTATGATATATTTGTTACAACTGATGGGTCAAAATTGACACATTTACCAGCTGAAATCCATAATTCACATCAGAGTTCACTCTCCTTGTCTTTCACTCAGTGGCTTGTGTGCATGTGTCTGTGTGCCTATGTGTTCATGTGTGTTTACATATGTGGAGACCAGAAGTTGACACCAGGTGTCTTCTTCAACCCTCTCCACCTTATGTTTTAGAAAAATGTCTCTTATTGATCTGGGGCTCACAAATTTGGTTACACTAGCTGGTCAGGGATCCACATGCTTCCACCTCCCTGTGCTGGGACTGCAGGGGTATGTCTCTGTATCTGCTTTAACATGGGTGCTGGGAAGCAAACTAAGGCCCTCACACTTGTTCAGCAAGCATTTTTAATGACTTTCTCCAACTCTCTTATCCTATCTACCATTCTATTCAGGACAGTTTCACTGCCCCAGACTTCTCTGCTTTACCCAGTCAACCCTCCCATTAAACCCCAGTGGTTATAAACATCTCTGTTGTCTCCTTTATAGTTATGTCCGATAGTTAGAATCACAGTGTGTGTGTGCATCAATTTCAGACTCAATGAAAAATTAAATGTATGCCCTGGAAATGCTGAAGCATGCATGAGCAACCCCTATATGTCAGGTTCTGTTGAACTTGTCTATATTGGGTTTCATGGTCTAAGTTGATGAGGGCTACTGACCTTCCTCAAGAGGACACCAGATCTCATTATAGATGGTTGTGAACCACCATGTGGTTGCTGGGAATTGAACTCAGCACCTCTTAACCCCCGAACCATCTCTCCAGCCCAGTTTCTTTTTTTTCTTTCTTTCTTTTTTTCTTTACTAAGATTTATTACGTACACAGCGTTCTGCCTGCATGTATACCTGAAGGCCAGAAGAGGACTCCAGATCTCATTACAGATGGTTGTGAGCCACCATGTGATGTGGGAGTCCCCTTTGTGCGTTATGATTACCATTAATGAATAAGGAAACTGCTTTGGACCTTTATCAGGGCAGAACTTAGGTAGGCGGGAAAGACAGAACTGAATGCTGGGAAAAAGAAAGGGGGAGTCAGAGAGAAGCCTTGGAGCCCCCAGAGACAGACACTGGGAACTTTAGCCGGTAAGTCACAGCTACTTGGCGATATAAAGATTAATAGAAATGGGTTAAATTAATATAAGAGTTAGCCAATAAGAAGCTAGAACTAATGGGCCAAGCAATGATTTAAATAATATGGTTTCTGTGTGATTATTTCTGGTCGAAGCTAGCCGAGCAGCCAGGAACCAACAAGCAGCCCCCTACTCCAACAACCATGTGGTTACTGGGAATTGAACTCAGGACCTCTGGAAGAGCAGTCAGTGCTTTTAACCACTGAGCCATCTTCCAGCCTTCAGTTCAGTTTCTTAATAAAGCTTTCTGCAAAGCAAAGGTGTGTGATTTCATGGAAGCCCAGTAGGCAATGTCTTTTAGTAAATCATGTTTTGGGTACAGCTTCTAGGAAGGCATTGCAGATCCAAGCTGGCCCAGATTTATGTTTTCTCCTAGTTTTGTGGTTTGCAAAGGGCATAAGGTCTCTACCTCCATTTCTGTTTTTTTCTGTGGGTGTAGAACTGTTGGAAAGCTGACCCCTTCTCTGTAGGATTGTTTTGTTCCTTTCTCCCAAGTCAGTTGACTGTATTTGTAAGAATGGATCTCTAGGGATGCTCTCTCTTCTGGTTCTCTTCCCCACCCCATTTGACCATTTTTCTGCCAACATTATGCTGTTTTAAGAACATTTTGTGACAGGAGATTGGCTGGGAAAGAATTGACAGGTCATATCACCATGAGAAAAGGCTTGTGATTTGGCACAGGGGACCCCTGCAGGAGAGAAGGGGCTGCTGTTCTGTAAGAGAGTTCCCACTCTGCAACTTCTGCTTCCCTAATGAGGGCAATCCTGACTCGTTTGCCTGGGCCTGTGCTGGATCTTGTACGGCACTGGGTGGAGGCGGTGTTCAGCGGCACAGGCTGTTCTTGCCTTGGATCTGTGATGCTCAGTTGTGTCCTGCTGCCACTGGATTGGAAAGAAGCCACTATTTCCACTCTTAAAATTGCATTTATTCATTTTTGTAGGGGTGTGTGTGTGTGTGTGTGTGTGTGTGTGTGTGTGTGTGTGAGAGAGAGAGAGAGAGAGAGAGAGAGAGAGAGAGAGAGAGAGAGAGAGACATAAGTGAAGGCCAGCGGTCAGGTCTCTTTCCACTATATGGCTCCTGGGGTCAGGTAAAGGCACTTGCTGTCTAACCTGCAAATCAGAAAGGAATGCTTCCTCTTCTCTTCACAATTCATTCACTCAAAGAAATTTCATCTACGTGTTTCTAAACGTTCTTCCTTTCCGATTTCCAAGGATTTCTTCCTTACCCAGAAATACCAATAAAGCCCATAAGCTTGAGTGCCCCTCCCAGCCATTCTGCTCTCGGCATTGGTCCAAGCATTGGAGCATCATTGGTCACACTGCACGAATAGGTTTGGATGCAGTTAATGCAGAAAGGTACTAGGATGCACATCACTTGAGCTCATAGCTGTGTTTACCAGGCTCAGCTATTTAGTGAATGTCCCTGAAGAGAGGACTCATCACGGAGGGAGGAGCAGAAGGGGACACCTCTTGATTCATTGATGACCTTATTCATAATGCATATTCCAGAACCTGGCTATAGGTGATTAGTAACAGAGAATGAGGAAAGAGAGGGAGGGAGGACAGGAGAGAGGGAAGAGAAAAAGAAAAGGAGAAAAGAAGCAGGCATAAATAGGATTTCTTTACTATGGGCATTTGCCATTTGCATCTCGTCTTTTGAGAACTCTCTGCTCACTTCATCTTATTTATTGATTGGGTTGTTTGAGTCCTTTTTAGTTTTTTAATTATTTGCATATTCTAGGTATTAATCCTTTGTCACATATATAGCTAGCAAAAACGATCCAACTGCACCACTCCTGGTATTCACCCACTGGGCTACAAGTTAAACGTCACGTTAAGGTTTACTGCAGAACCACTCGAAATAGTTAAATTAAAGAACTAACCAAAGTGTCCAACAACAGAGATGTGGACAAATTTTTTTTAGAGGAACAAAGACATGCCTTTAAAAGGTGGATGGATGTAACAGGATAATCCCATTAAACAAATCTATCTGGGAAAGGCAAACATTGTATATTTATCTCTTTTGTGGTTCCTAGATTTATACATAATATCATGGATGTCTATATGATATGAGAGCAGTATGAAACCGTTTAGGAGGACAGAGGGGACTAACAAGAGGCTGGGGGAGGGGTAATAGGGAGCTTGGGGGACTATGCTTAACAAATGATATATACTTGCATGAAAATGTTCCATTATTTGAAAAAGAAAAACTTTATAAACTCAGTATAACTCTTTTCCTTTGGAAGGAGAGTGTGTCCAGGGTGCACTGCTCTCACAAGGCTACACAGGAAAGTGATTTTCAGGGTTCAGCTATTCAGACAGTGAGAGACCTGGCGACTGTTTGAGATGGAAGCTGCTTTTACAGGGATGCAGAAATGTACCCCAGATGCTGGATGTGAAGCTACAGGGTTAATACTGGTTTGGTTCTAGTCTTGCTTTTGACCCCTACTTTCTGGGCTCTCCTTTTCCAAGTGGGAGTGTTTACTGTGTGTATATATTTCCGTATCACTTTGACTAATATGGCTGCCATGGACAGCTAAACAAATGCCTTGCATCTCAGTAGAGACTTCAGACTTAAGACTTTTGGATAATGTTAAGATGCTTAAAACTTTGGGGACTTGAGGTTGCCATGGTGGCAATTTGCTTGTAATCTAACACTTGAGAGGAAGAGTCAAAAGGGATAGGAATTCAAGGTCAGCCTTGTTTGCCTGGTGAGTTTGAGGCCAGTCCAAGTGACGTGACACAGACCCTGTCTCAATAAACAAATGAGAGCCATGGGTACTGTCAAAGTAGGACTGAATGTATTTTGCATTTTGAGATGCCCTGGCCTTTTGTGGCTGTAACAGGAAGCTGTGGCCCCAACCGGGAATGTTTACTATGTGCTTTTGTCTTGAATGTTCCTGGTGGAGGCTATTTTGGAAAATTCTGGAAACTCTGGAAGGTGGAGTCTCTCTAAAGGAAGTAGGCCTCTGGGGTGAGTCTTTGAGGGCATATTATCTCTGTCTACTTTTTGTTGTTCTTTCTGTTTCCTGATTTGCCATGATGAGCTGTTCTGTTCAGCTTTGCTACTTCCTCCACGCCAGGATGGCTGAAGCAATGTTTGATTCCACTGAACGCTCTGTGAAGGGCCCAGTAACTGAGACCCACGTTAAAGTCACACCCTCCTCATTGAGTTCCTCTTCAGGGGAGTTCTGGAAAGGGGAACAGTGAGGGATTGTCATCCCGTGCCTCATTGTGAAACTGGCTATGTTGAAGGCACGCCTGATCGGTTCCTTTACCGTCCTCTGTTGGTGTGCCGGCTGCAGTCTGACATGTCGGACCAGCCTGAGAGAAGGCAAAGACAGCACAGATAAGGATGTCTGTAGCTCATTGCTCTTAATTATTTCTTGAGTTTTTTATGTCTGGGCATTTTGCCTGTGTGCATGTCTGTGCACCACTTGTGTTCTTGGTGCCCATAAGCCAGAAGAGGGGGCCAGATCCTTCAGAACTGGATTTAGAGATGTTTTTGAGCCGCCAAGTGGGTTCTGGGAATTGAGCCCTAGTCCTCTGGAAGAGCACTCAGTGCTTTTTAACCACTGAGCCAGGTGCCTAGCTCCATATCTGGCCTTTTATTTTTATTTTATTTTTCCTTTGAGGCAGTCTCCTGTGACCCAGGTTGGTCTGAAATCCAGTACGTAGTTGAGGATGACCTTGAACTCCTGATTCTCCTGCCTCCACCTCTCCTGTGCTGACGCTGGAGCATGTGCCACCATGTCTAGTAGGGATTTTTAATTGGCACATAAAAGTTACATATATTTGTGCCATGTAACACGGCGTTTTGATATGTTTACAAGTTGCCAAAGGATTAATTTAAGCACATTTATATATTCAAAGTTTCATCTTTTTTTGGCAGGTTGCATTGCTAAGAAAAGGGTAAAATTTATTTATTTTTCCCTTTTGGAGTGGGCAAGAGTGGGAAGAGAGGGCACGGTGAGGGGGAGAGAGGACTGAGAAGGGTGGACGAGCATGCTAGCCTCTGGCGTGTATGAGAATAGCATGCTGAAGCTGGGAGAGACAGCCAGGAGAACAGCTTTGAGGGCTACTTAGAATTATAAGCAGGCCTGGACTGTGAACACAGCTCGCCTGTGCTTACTCAACAGCTGAGGAAAGAGTCAACTTTGGCTCTTGAAGAATTGATTTTTCAGGAATAGGGGGGCTAAGCTGCCGCCATAGGGAGAGGGAAATGACTAGGAAGAGTTAGCACGAGGCTTAAAACATGATCCCCAGCCGGGCAGTGGTGGCGCATGCCTTTAATCCCAGCACTCGGGAGGCAGAGGCAGGCGGATCTTTGTGAGTTTGAGGCCAGCCTGGTCTACAAGAGCTAGTTCCAGGACAGGAACCAAAAAGCTACAGAGAAACCCTGTCTCGAAAATCAAAAACAACAACAACAACAACAACAAAAAAAAAAAACATGATCCCCAAAGTAACTACTGAGGGACTCCTGCGTACCAGGCAGCAGCCATGAAAATGTTTCACCCCGTCCCCGAGTTCAGAGTTGGGACCACTGTTAGGAATCATTATATTTTTCAGGTAACCTCCAGTCTGTTTTCAGCTGTATATTGATGTGTTACGGTGGGAAGTTATGGCAGCGTTCATGAAATTTACAACAAACATTCTAGTTCCATATTATTATGCTCAGTGCGGCGGGCAGCTTGACACAACCTGGAATTAGCTGGAAAGAGAGTCTCAATGAAGAACTGTTAATTTTGGTTGGCTTGTGTGCGCGACTGTGGGAGACTGTCTTCACTTGTTGTTACAGGAAGATCC
The DNA here is from genome assembly GCF_037038515.1 of Microtus pennsylvanicus. Lineage (NCBI taxonomy): Eukaryota > Metazoa > Chordata > Mammalia > Rodentia > Cricetidae > Microtus > Microtus pennsylvanicus. The sequence continues at coordinate 60,534,604 of NC_134582.1, forward strand.
AGGGCCCTGTGGGCACGACCACACCCTAGTTAAGGGGCTCTGAGGTGTAAGAGGAGAGAAATCACCAAGCAAGCAAGTAGCATGTATGAATTCATTTCTCTTTGCTTTGGCTGCGGACGTGATTGGTGAGCAGCGTCAGGGCCTGCCATTGTGACTTCTCGGTTCTGTTGTGGGAACCAGGAACAACAAAACAAACAAACAAACAAACAAAAAACACCTTGAACAAAGGCAACGTGTAGAAGAAAGAATTTGTTTGGGCTGGCCATCCCAGAAGAAGAGGAGTCCATCCTGACAAGGAGGGATGGCATAAAATGGCAGGCGCGGTGTCAGGAGCAGTAAGCCGAGAGCTCCCGTCGTGGGCTGAAAGCACAAATCCAAGACAGAGAACTGGAAGTGGGTAAGGCTATGCAACCTCGAAACCTGCCCTCACTGAGACACTTCCTCCATCAAGACTTCCCCTCCAAATCCTCCCCAAACACAGGAACCCAGTGTTCACACGCCTGAGCCTGTGGGTGGGTGACATTCGCATTCAAACCAGCACGCCTGCTAAGCTACAGTGTATCATAGAACCGCAAGCCAAATAAATGCTTTTGCCACTAAGTTTTTTGTTTGTTTGTTTGTTTGTTTTTGGTCAGGGTTTTTTTTTTTTTTATCACAGCAACAAAAGTGAAGCCAGAAAGCCCACAGGACTTAGTTACAGCATACCATGGAGCAGTGCTTGTAGGAGTCAGGGGTGGACTTCACTTATAATGGAGAAATTTCTTAAAAATACATTTATTTCTATTTTATGTATGTGGGTATCTTGCCTGCTTGTATGTCTGGGCACCACCAGAAGAGGGCATCAGGTCCTCTGGGACTAGAATTATAAAAAAATGAAACGGGGGGGGGGGTCCTCTGCAAAAGTGATTTATGCTCTTAGCCACTGAGCCATCTCCCCAGCCCCATGGAGAAACTTCCTAGTGACTGATGTACTGCAGTCGAATCTGCTGATGATTTTGGAGGTTTACAACCCTTGAAAATGGCTTAGGAAATAGCATTGACTCACTGCGGATAAAAATATGCCCCTCTTCCTGCCTCTGCTCACAGAATTTATGCTGCATTGGCAAAATTGAGCTGTATGAAATGCCCCACAGTGTGTTTTAATTCCCAGCAAAAGGCTGCTCTCTCTTCTCAATCGCTGGCTGGCAGGATGAGCGATGGCTGGCAGATGGTTTCCTCCTATTGTGCTGGACTCACAACATGCACTGCGGTCCCTCCAGTCTGGGTCACTATGAGAGAGCCTGCTAGATAGTGCTCATTTCCTTCTCCACGGCGTGACGTAGAGAAGGTACCTAGGGAGAGTGCCTCTCAGGAAAGAGCTTTGGGAAGACTAAGTGATGCTTTGTGGAAGGCCATCCAGAGAGCAGGCACTGAAGGGGTAAGGAAGGCAGAGGACCGCCATCTATTGGAAAAGTCATGGGAATGGGTTCTGACATGGTTGATAGTACAGGGAACGGCAGCTGGAGGAAAGGCAGCACAGTCATTTGTCTCAGGCTTGAAACCTGTAACTGAATGAATAAAAAGCAGAGGGGACTGACCACAAGGAAGCAGCTTATGTGGTACAGAGGCCTGGGGAGCAAAGGACACCAGCAGCAGAGCCAGGCTGCTGTCGTGGCTGCAGCTGGGCCATAGGCAACCATGGGGTTGGAGGTGATGCAGCTGCCATCCTGGGGTCCCCTAGAAACTGTTCTTCCTGGGCAGGAGGGTGAGGCCCAAGGAACACAGGGGTCTTTCCAGTGAACAGACTTGAGCAAGTCCTGTGCAAAGGGTTGAGCCAAGCCATTCCACAGCCCTCTGGGGCGTGTGGACATGGGCCAGAGCATCTAGGTTCTCAGCCTTTTCTTTTCCTGCTCCCCCAGCTTCTCGTTTTCATTTGTTGTGTTGTTTCCAGAGAGACTCTCATGTAGCTTAGGACGGCTTCACACTTACTGTTTAACCAAAGCTGGCCTTGAGCTACAGCTGATGGATTACACGTGTGTGCCATCACATCTGACACCTACATCTTCTGCTTCTTTTTCTGCTCCTGCGACCAAGTATACCTCAGAGGCTCAGTTTAACCTTCAGAAAAAGCAGCAGATGCGGCCCTGGTCCAAGCACAGTTGAATGTGTTAGCGTCTGAAACCTGGTGGACAGGAGTTAGATTCTGCTGTGATCTGGGGGGCGGGGGGGGGCATCACTTGTAAATTATCAGTCCTCACCAGACCTCTGAGCCTTGAGTTGTTGATTTGCATTCCTAGTAGGGACCTGGGGTGAGGTGAGGGATAAAATGGCCTGTTAAAACTGGATAAGGCAGCAGTGAATCTGAGAGGGAAATGAGGGCCAGAGTGGAGATAAAACTCATCCTACCTTAGTTTGTTTTCCATGCCTGTATTCGGAAACCTGAGACTGGATACTTTATCAAGGGAAGATGCTTTCTTTGATTCATGTTTCCAGAAATCTAAGAGAAGAACTGCACTGGTAAGAGCCTTCTGCTGGGAAAAATGGATGGAGCAAGTGGATGTATGAGAAAAGACGAGCGTGACCGTGAGGATGTGAGGAGTGGGAACGTGAGGACGTGAGGAGTGGGAACGTGAGGACGTGAGGAGTGGGAACGTGAGGATGTGAGGCGTGGGAACGTGAGGACGTGAGGAGTGGGAACGTGAGGACGTGAGGAGTGGGAACGTGAGGATGTGAGGCGTGGGAACGTGAGGACGTGAGGAGTGGGAACGTGAGGACGTGAGGAGTGGGAACGTGAGGACGTGAGGAGTGGGAACGTGAGGACGTGGGGACGTGAGGACGTGGGGACGTGAGGACGTGGGGACGTGAGGACGTGGGGAACACGAGTGACCGTGAGGACATGAGGGCCGTGAGGACTTGAGGAGCACAAGCATGAGAACGTGGGGAACGCGGGCGAGCGTGAGGACAGTAAGGAGCCCGGCTGAGAACGTGAGGACGTGAGGAGCACAAGCGTGAGGAGGGATTCATGCATGGACTATAAACCTGGTAAGAAACCACATCTGGGGAAGTCATAGGGCCCAGAGGAGAACCCAGCACTGCTGTTTTGATAAATGGACATGCTGTCAAACCACTTTCTAAATAGGTACGTTTATACCCATAGATTAGCTCTCAACCTTGATCAGGTTAACTTCTTATTACAGTGTGTGGCATTTAATCCAGAGACTCGGGACTGGTCAAAATACTTAGAATAAGTGACTGTTGAGTACTCAGCTCTAAGTGGACATCTGTATTACCCATAAATCTCATAGAACATCACAGAAGAGGGGTAGGGAGAAAGAAAGAGTAAGAGCCAGTAGACAGAAAAAGGTACTGTGAAATGCTGTCCACTGGACATGACATGGCCATTGCACTTACAAACTCTACAGTTGTAGTGACCCTCACAAGACCCACATAAAATAAAGCCAGTCAACATTTCAGCAGGGGTCGGGGAGGAGCCTAATTTTCAGGTCCCACCCCTTGTTAAGTAGCTGACAGTTGATGGCTTCTGGGAGGAAGGAAGTCTTTTCTCGGAGGAACGGCTGCTGGTGAGTTGCCCAGTCTCAAGGGGATGGCTTCATATTTGCGTGCATGTGAGCAGCGCTAATTAGACATAGTGGGTTATTTCTTAAGAAGAAGAGAAAGTAGGTGTAGTGGTGCACACCTTTATTCCAAGTGCTTGAAAGGCAAAGGCAGGCAGATCTGAGTTCGAAGTCAGCCTGGTCTACAGAGTGAGTTCCAGGACAGCCAGGACTACACAGAGAACCCCTATCATGAGAAACAAACTAATTAATTAATTAATGAGAGGACATATGGGAAGGAGGTGTGTTGGAGGGTGGAGTGAGGTGTGGTTATGATCAAAATTGTATACATGAATGAAACCGTCAAAGAGTTGCGGTGTTCAGGCAGCCTTTATTTTCAGTAATACATTTTGTCTCCGTGTCTGAGCGATTATTTCCCATTCAATTCTACTTGTCACAGAAATAATCTGTAATGAAATAATTCGGGTCTTAAATTTTCATGCTTAGGCACAGGCCATTTTGCTAATTCTATAATCATATCAACAAACAAACAAACTAGTGTTTATTCAATTTGTTAGGAAATTTGGGAGCTCTCTTGAGCAGCTGGCTGTCTTTCCTGCCAAATTAATCATAATGAATGATCTAATTTCTTATAGAAATGCATTGGAAACATTCATGGATTAAACAGGTCTGTGACTAAGAGGCAGAATTACTAGCTTTCCCTGTGTCCTCTTGGACACTGTAGGCATTTCATTTTGGAGCTTAAAGCTAGACTAGCAAATGTCACTTGGAAATGCAACTTTGTTTTGATCATCTGTCTACGGGCAAAACTAGCTAGATGGAGCAGTTAGGGTGTAACATAGCTGTGGGGATGTCAGGACCAATGCTGCAGGTGGTGAGAGAACATGACGGATTTTCCTTCCCGTTGTTAAGGGATTGGAAAGCTAGAGATGCCTAGGTCTAGGGAAATCAGACCCTGAACACCTGAACCTGACCTGTTGGCTAGAGTGATGGCTCAGCTATTAAGAGCAAGTACCGCTCTTGAAGAGGACCCGAGTTCAGTTCTCAGCATCCAGGTCAGGTGCTCACATTCTCCTGTCACTCCAGCTCCAGAGAGAAACCAGAGTCTTTTTCTGGCCTCGAAGGGCATCGCCCTCATGGGCATATTCCCACACCCACGCCCATATATACGTAATTAAAAATAGCAGAGGCAAATCCTTAGAGTTGGACTATAAAGTAATGAATTTATTTAAAAATTGGATTACATTTTTTCAGTTATTTAGTGTTAGTGACTGTGGGTGTCACAGTGCACAGGTGGAGGTTGGGGACAACTTGCAGGAGTCGGTCCTCTCTCTTTCTGCCATCTGGGTTCCAGGATTCAACTTACAGGAGTCGGTCCTCTCTCTGCCGTCTGGGTTCCAGGATTCAACTTGGGTCGCAGGGTTTGTCCCAAGTTCCTTTACCACGGAACCATCTTACCATCCCTGGTGATGAGTTTCCCTACGGCATTTTCCTACAAACATGTCACTATACTGTGTTCTAATTTGTCTCCCTCCCTACCGCCCTCCTGCCCCCCCTGCCTGCCCCCATCGCTCTCTCTGCTTTCCTGTACCCTCCCTCTTCCCCCTTCTTAAGAGCTCCTTGTCCCCTTTCACAATCTTCTTTTCCTCTCTCCAGCCTGAAACTATTATAATTGTGGTTTTATTATCTTGAGCTTCTTAAGACATTAAAGCATATCTCTTTAGTGTTAGGACTATTTTCTTTTTTTTTTAATATTTATTTATTTATTATGCATACAATGTTCTGTCTCTGTGTATGCCTGAAGGCCAGAAGAGGGCACCAGACCTCACTACAGATGGCTGTGAGCCACCATGTGGTTGCTGGGAATTGAACTTAGGACCTTTGGAAGAGCAGGCAATGCTCTTAACCACTGAGCCGTCTCTCCAGCCCCTCGGACTATTTTCAAACCCCCTGGATCGAATCCTCTATTTGGTTGCATTGAACATCCCTTGATTTTATTCACTACTTGAAAAAATATTTTCTACCTGAATTCTCAAGGAAAAGTGATGCCTTAGTTGTACTTTATATAGCTTTTCCTTTTTATTTATCCTTCTCTTATATTATAAGCAGGTAGTTGACAGATAAAAATTAGATTAATATATAGATATTTTAATATACAGGCATTACCATATTATTAAATCAAGCTAATTGACATATCCAACAACCACCTTGCCTCGCCTACTTATTGTTTTGTGGTGAAATACTTGCCATCTATTTACTCCCTCAGTAATTCTCAGGAGATAACACATTGCTATTCTAACGATGAGAAGTGGAACTCCAGAATTCCTCCCGGCTGAAGCTGTCCCTATTTGGCAGTGCTGGTGACAGTGTCTTAAATAGAAGACTTGTGCAGACAGCTAAATCCAGCATTGCTCTGGATCTTATAAGACCTATGTTTACCAGGAAAGCCACTATTTCCCTCACCTGCCCCAACAACAGTGCTCAACTACCTAGTTCCCGAACAGCCCGCTACAGATCAAAGCCCCCATGCTAAATCCCAGGCTGTTCTGGCCCAAATCTCTCCTCTGCTACTACCTGTCTTCCTAAAACTGACAAGCCTCTGCAGCTGTTCCCTGGCTCCTGAGAGACAGCCCGCAGTTTCTCTTAAACTTTTGGTCTGGGTTGGTGGATCCACTGGCCCCTTCTTTACAATCCATTTCAAGCTTTCATCACCACACGCTCCGTTCAGTTTTCCTAGAGTCCACGTGAAGTGAGAGCATGCAGTCTTTGCCGTCCAGTACCTGCTCTGTGTCTTTGTGTCATGACCTCTGTGTTCTCTCTGTGCTCTCAGAATGACAGAATGTCTGTTCTCTTCAGGCCTGACTAGTATTCCACTTGTATAGATACCACATTTTCTCTATCCATTTTGCACTGATAGACAGTCAGTTTGGGTCTTTGTTATTTGGAATAATGCTACAGTGAACACGGAAGTAAAGATTGCTCTTTGATCCACTGGTTTCACACCCTTTGATCTACTGATTACTCTCCGAGGTATACTTGCTAAATGATATTGCAGGTGCACTTTCTACATTGGCTGGACTAAGCTGTATTCTCACCAAGAAGTCTCTTTTCTTGATATCCTTGTTAGAATTTGTCTTAAAAATTACTTTATGTGGAGCTGGAGGGATGGCTCAGTGCTTAAGAGCACTTGCTGCTCTTCCAGAGGACCCAAATTTGATTTCCAGCCCCCATGTTGGATGCCTCACAACCTCTTGTAACTCCTGCCCCATGAAATCCCACACCCTCTTCAGGTGTTCACTGGCACGGCACACACATGGCATACACACGAACACATACACACTAAATGAGAATTTTTAAAAATTATTTTATGTGGTTAGGTGAGGTGTTTTGCCTGTATGTATTTGCACCATGTAAGTGTCTGGTGCCTAAAGAGGCTACAAGAGGGTAACAGATCCTCTGGAACTGGAGTCACAGACAATTACGAGCTGCCATGTAGGTGCTGGGAATTGAACCCAGATCCTTTGGAAGAGGGCCTGGGGCTCTTAACCACTGGACCATCTCTCCAGCCCTTATATTTGTCTTTACAATAACAGTTCTAAAAGTGGGGATGGGGTTTTAGTATGCAGTTCTCTGATAAACTACTTTTATTGAGTTCAATCTAATACCTTGTTCAACAGTGAAATCTTAATAAATGGACCCTTTTTTTCTGTTCTTTAGAACTAATCACGTGATGCTGTTCTGGTCTTACTGGGGGAAGCACTTGTCAACATTAAAATGGTCAATAAATGGAAAGTAATGCGCTTTGGGAGTTCTCGTTAGGTTTTTGAGAGAAAGTATCACATAACCTAGGCTTGTCTTGAGCTTGTGCAGCCAAGGCTGGACTTAAACTTCTTACCCTTCTGTCTCCATCTCCTAAATGCTGGGATTACAGGAGTGCTCCACCACATTGGGCTGTAATGTGATATTTAAACAAAAATATCAGCCAGAGGAAGATGAAGCTGGAAAGTTATAGCAATGACTTGCAACAAACTAGCTATAGAATCTTGGAAATAACAACCCAATTCACCAGAAAGTGTCTTTCAGAGATAAGTAGGAAATCATTAACTAGGAAGTGATGCATGTGAATGTGAGTGCACACACAATAGAGCTGATGAAGCCACGATTTTAGTAAAAGCAAAGGAGACATGCTAGCCACTTAGTATGCTGTACCTCATCCGATAGTCATCGCGCTGAATAGCAAAAGAATGGCCTTTTTTTTCTATAGAATAATGTGGGGGGGGGCGTGGACAGTTCAACAGGTGAGAAAGATAATCTGCCCGAGGTTGTAAACTGGTAAGGCTTGGGGCCAGAATTCCAGCCAGGACCAGGAATCTGCCTCCCTAACCGTTGTACTGGCCTTTGCACTGTGCTTTGGAGAGATCAACCAACCTGATCGAGAGACGAGAGGAGATACTGGCTACAAATAAGTTAATTCCTTCATTATGTATGAGGTATTTTAAAGAAAAAAATGAAGCATAGCAAAGAGAGTTTTGTGGAGGTTGTCAGGGTGGCAGTTTGAAGTTGGGCTCAGCTATATTTTGTTTTGTATGATGAGAACACGCCAGTCATTTGAGGAGCCAAGCAAAGCTCCTGGAAGTGTACTGCAGGCAGTTAGAATCCACAGTGTGGACAGGACCTTGATGTTTTCTTTCCTTTTTTAAAAAAATGTTCTGAGTTTTTAAAAATTATTTTATGTGTCAGAATGTTTTGTCTGCGTGTATATCCGAGCACCACATGGATGCCTGGTGCCCGAGGAGGTGGTGAGCTTCTGTGTGGATGCTGGGAATTGAACCTGGGTCCTTTGAAACAACAACACATTTTCTCAACCACCAAGACCACTTGATAGCCCTAACATTGGTGTTTTCTAGAATTGTCAGAACATCCAATATGGCTGCAGGACTCTGCCCTTAAAGGGCCAAGAGATAAAAACAAACAAACAAGCACACATTAGAAAGTGACTTTGTATAGGTTTCTTTATTTTTATTACTGCAGAAGTATTTTGAGGGCCACAAAGATTTAATTGCATACAGCAGCTTCTGCAGAGGACATGAGTTTGGTTCCAAGTTTCCTTGTCATGTGGCTCAGAAACACTTGTAACTCCAGCTCCATGGGATCTAACACCCTCTTCTGGGCTTCTATGGGCAACTCACTCCTGTGCACATGCCCACACATAGGTGCACACATATACACATAGCTAAGTAATGAAACAAATCTTAAAACAGTATTTTAAGTTCTGTTTCAGTGGTCTTACAGGACTACAATAACCCACTAAAACAAGTTGTTTTCATTGGTTTTGGGTCCTCAAGGAAGACAGATGAGAATGTATGAAATAGTGAAAATGGATGGACAGTTCATGGACAATGTACCCAGTGGACACTGTTAGAAATCCCAGTTAAACATTATCTGATTCCAAGGGTGATCTATTGAGACTCAAATATCGTTTATCTGATTACCCTCTAATGTTCCCACAGGTTTCGAGCTTCTGTAGTAGTTTAATTTCTCAGAATGACCCCCAGAGTCCAATTTAGCACCCTCCAAACATCATTATTCTATTAACAAGAATACAGAACATATCCAGAGTGATTGCAGTGTTTCTGCAAAGAAATGAATCCAGGTGAGGCTGTCTCCCATCCTCCTGAACTCCAGTCCTACCCCACCCACTCAGATTCTGTTTGATGTGGCAGCAGCAGCAATGAGATCTCTAGAGTTCGTGGGATCTTAAGGGGAACCCTAAACAGTTAAACCCAAGTGGCCAGAGAGACTCATGCAAAAGTCCTTTAAGTGTCAGGAGGGGGCAGATTCCAGTGGTCCCGGATGGTAAGAGGAAATGGAAAAGGAATAGGATGGTTGGGGCGATTCCAGGTCCATTCGACCAGTATTTCCCTGTTACCAACTGCAAGGGACACTGTTCCCCTTATGGAGGGGCTGCTCCCACAGAATTGAGTATGTTAAGAGTTACAAATGTGAAACCTTATTTTCCATAGGATGTTGGAAGAGCAGAATTCCTGATCAGACGCCCATATTAACCCACATTTATGTGTCAGGCATCTGTCAGTCTGAGATAATCTAATCATATGTGTATAGATTACAAACCCATCCATGTATGTAAATACATGTATGTATATGCACACACACAGACATATGCAGACACACACACAAACTTCAAGGCATTTGAAGCTACCATAGGGTTATTCAGCCTTCATGCTTTTTCATAGCTCAAGTGACACTGTCTAAATTGCTAGTTTCTTTCTTGAGTTGAGCGCTCAATCCATCATCTTGGTTGCACTGTGGATGAAGGTAGAGGGGGGAGATATTGGGAACAGGCAGAGTAACTAAGTGGTGGTTGGAACAGCCTGAGAAAGAGCTACCTAGATCCTGGTCTAAAGCAGGAGACTCTGACACTGCTTAGGTAGCAGAAAGAGAGAATAGCCCAGGATGTTTCTTGCTTCCTGGTGGACTAAGCCAGTGATAATAAACCCTGGCAAAAGAACAGTTTTAGGGGAACAATGGTGACTTTGCTCTTAGATACACCAAGTTTGATACACCCAGGGAACAGCCCCCATGGAAAAATTCAGCAAGCCTGGAGCTGGGCAGTTAGAGATTGAGATCTGGACACCTGCTTGAGATGGATGTACTGCTAGGCAAAGACTGCGCTGTGAGCCCATAGAGACAGAGCACCTGAGAGGAAGCAGCCTGGAAGGCACGCATCCAGAGGTTATATTCAAGAAAATCAGAGATGCTTTTAACTTGATTATTAATAAAGCGTCAGAGTCAATCTATCTGCACCTAGCTAGCCAATACTCCTCAGTAATGAACATTAAAACTACCTACAATAAACACAAAATAGGTGGCTTCTTCCTCTTTTGGCCTATTACTAAAATACAGTATTATGTAATAGTCTGCTAGGAGTTTAGTGTCAAAACAATATTAAATCAACTTATAGAAGACTTGTAAGTTATGTTTGCATTGACTTAAAAGTTTTTATTGCAAAACAATAAAATCATTTAGTCGATTTTCTACTATTTTTGCCAGTCCTGCCATTCTGCCAACATTACTAAAATTTTCATAGTTTTAAAATTCTCACTAATAGGTCATAATTGCTTAAGCAGGAGAACCTAAACATATTATTTTTCCTTCTAAAAAAGGCGGTTAGCCTTGACTTATTTTCACAATTAAATTTGTTCTCTGAAAATTTCACACATATATATAGTGCATTCTGATTTAATTTTTTTTTTAAAAAAGAAATTAGTTGGAAGTAAGCTTGAAAAATACTAACAATGGTTGTGTGACGGTGGAAATGTCATCTTCATGTCGTTAAGTTCTAATATTGACTTACATTTCAAGAAATTGTATAGTTAACATTTTTCCCGTTTCACAACTCACCTGTGGTTTGCATGCAGAACCGGAGGGTAAAGTCCTCCGCAGTCCGTGCATCAGGGTTTACAGTCCATTGTCGCTATCACTAAGTAATTCAAACAGGTGGGCCAAGGGCTAGCTCATAAAATGCACTGACTCAATCGTTCTCCAACTTTGTATTTTTGACCACAGTTGAGTAACAAAGAAATGTGGACGTTTCGTTCATGCCTGAAGAGCGTCTGGGTTCTATGTTAGCAGGTCCTAAAAGTCCTACTGTGGGCTGGGGCAGGGTGATGGGCAGGTGCTTGCCTAAGGGCTGGAGATTGACAAGGGGCCATGGACAATAGTTGAGGGCCACGTTACCTCGTGTGCTTCTCCAGGCAGCCTCTAGAGGGCAGAGCCGCCGCCGGGCTCAGCCTGGAAGGGGGCATCTTTCAGGATGACTGCTATGTTTCAAACGCCAGGCACCAGTGCTTTGTAATATTCTCTGCATATTGACTTTTCCCCCATGAGATATGATGCCACATTCTACAGATAGTTTTATTCTCCAGAACCAATCAGTGTTGCTTGATTTGACCAATTCTTCTTTTTTTTAAAGATTTATTTATTATGTATACAGTATTCTGCCTGCAGGTGTACCTACACCGCAGAAGAGGGCACCAGATCTCATTATAGATGGTTGTGAGCCACCATGTGGTTGCTGGGAATTGAACTCAGGACCTTTGGAAGAGTCAGTGCTCTTAACCACTGAGCCATCTCTTCAGCCCTTGGCCAATTCTGTACATATTCTTTCAAAACCTGTGTTCATGTGTTACGTGTAATTGTATAAAGTAAATCATGAAACATATATGCCATCAACCCCATCCGCTTACTTGTGACTAAAGCCACAGCATTCCTCCTGATGCTGCTCAGATAGGAACACAGACTTCTCCCCCTGCCTTGGTTCCTGTATAGGAAATTCATCTAGAAACCAAGCGCAGCTTCTGTAGATATCCCATGATTGACCCAAGCAGGGGAACACACACACACACACACACACACACACACACACACACACACGTTCTTAACAGTTCACACAATCTTATTCAGGTAACTGGTCCAACTTCAAATATCTTCCCTCTGTCTCTCAGATTGATTTGATATTGGGGAAGGTTTTCAAAGAGCCCCGCAGAACCAAGGTATTATAATTATAGTTCACGTGGGTGAGTACTATCATCTTGGGTCCTGTTCTGGAACCTGTGTCTTCCACAGTATGATTGACAGGCTAAACCATGTATGCTGGACTTTGTCATGACACTCACAATAAGAAGCTGCCATTTGTCCTTGCCCACTCTCCAGCTCAAGCCCCAATTACTCACTGCTACCTTGGCACCTCTGCTCCTTCCAGGGGCACACACCAAGGTCTGCACACGGGCATTCTGCTCAGATGTGAGGAGTCAGGGTGTTTCAGGTTCATCTGCTTAGTTTTCCTTCTGTTGGTTCCTATGACCCCACAAGGAGCAGTTTAAGGGAATAAAGGTTTGTTGGAATTGCAGATTGAGAGACCAGAGTCCACCATGGTGGGGAAGGCATGATGGGAGAGTGGTACCCAGCTGCAGCAGCCGAAGTGTAAGGTGGCTGGGTACACGACCTCAGCACGCAGGAGCAAAGCTCTGGTGTAGAAATAGGGCTGGGCTACACACCTCAAGGCCCTGGCCTCTGTGACTCACTTCCTGCAGCTAGAACCCTACCTCCTGGAGGTTCCACAGCCTCCACAAACTGTGCCACCACCCAAGGACCAAATGTAGAAGTACGGGAGCCTGTGAGGGACACTCCATATTTAAAGCGTGAAAGGTGAAGCGAATAACTAGCTCCATGCTGCCCTCATGTTTGTGGAGATATGTCTGGAAACTGGAACTGGTGCAGCTTGCCAAAGGCAAACTCCCTTTCTTACCTTCTCTTTTCTCCTTCCTACCCCTGTTGAGTGAGAAATGCCGTCTCTACCTTTTCTGCATGCTGAGGGTCCCTGACAACATTGCCTTGGCTTCTCCCCTCCCCACAGGCACAGCAGGAGCCTCCTCTAGTAAGGTTGCTCGCCCCTCCCCCCAAACCTCCCTGAAGAGGTCCAAATAGGAGAACGGAGAGGGGAGAGAAGCCGCCAACCAAGAAGGCAATCTGGGCCAATATAGTAAAGGGTTAAAATATCTGAGCCTATGGGAGATATTCTCCATCTTTAATTGGAGTGTTAAAGAAGAATGCAGGAGGTAGTTCATTGGTCAAACATGGTTCTGCTTAGCAGGTGCACCACACACAAGTGGGAAACAATTTTTCTCCAACAATGCAAAATAAAACCAACAGAACAAAATATCGCTTGGTCACATGCTGTGCTCAGCCTTCACATGGAGCCCCTTTGGTCATACTGTGTGCTGTCTTCACATGGGGCCCCTTTGGTCATACTGTGTGCTGTCTTCACATGGGGCCCCTTTGGTCATACTGTGCGCTGTCTTCACATGGGGCCCCTTTGGTCATACTGTGCGCTGTCTTCACATAGAGCACCTTTGGTTATACTGTGCTGTCTTCACATGGAGCCCCTTTGGTCATACTGTGTGCTGTCTTCACATGGAGCCCTTTGGTTATACTGTGCTGTCTTCACATGGAGCCCCTTGTGTTATCAAAACCCAGTGTCTGTGTTTTTCTTCAGGGATCCAGGAGGAGGGTGACAAGATGAACCCTTTCCCCAGAAATCAGATCCTTCCTGGTAGTGGCTGCTCCTTAGGACTGGAGAGGGGAAGAGGGTGTGGTATCATAGCCACTGTTAGGTCCAGGGGGGTCACACAAAGATGGCGACAGACCACCAAAGTCTAATAAACCAGAAGCAAACTTTATTCCAGAATTCAGGAAAAAAAATAATAATAAAAAATCTCCATGGGGTACAAAAAGCTTATCAACTAGCTGAGGCCACAGCCAGAGATGGATTTTGTAAGCATGTGGCAAAGGCTGGTTTCTGAACCCACCTTTTTATAGTAGAGGTACCAAGCATTTTAGGTCTGAACAAAGGAATTTACAATCTCGAGGTAAAACTCAGATACAGATTGCCTTACTTTCCAATCTCCACTAACAGAGTTTTTCAGTTAAACTAGTGTTTGTACATAATCTATTGTCTTTCTTGGTACTTCCAGGTGGTGTTTACTGAGCCCTGTGCTCTTCCCTTTGATGCTGCCAGGTTCATGTAGCAGGGATAATGCGTAACCCAGAGGTCATATATCTGTCTCCTAAAAGTTAACTCATATCTGTTTTTAATCAGGGATGGCCGGGGTGTTAGGCTCTCAGTTTGCAGATAGATGCTTCGGCCTTGTAAACAGAGCTATGGGTTTTGTAAAGCAAAGTAACCCACTATTAATAGTTAATCTTCAAGCTGCTGAGGAAGCTGCTGATAGTCTGCTCTCATTCTTCTAGGCTTACAATTTTTTATTTCTTTATTTTTACATTTTTATTTTTGGAATCTACATTTCTATATTCTTATTCTTGGACCCTTTAGCCACCACTGTCTCAAGAGGCTTCTGCCTTTTTAGGGATCCCCTCACCATGGGGTCGTGGTTGGCCCCTGGGGGGCCTGAAGAGCTGGCTCAGGCACTATCTTTCCAGACATATGCAGATGGTTCTATGAGGCACAAGAGGAGGCTGACTGTCGCTGGGATTTACGGCAGTTCTCAACATCTGGCAACTTCTGAGCTGTGAGTCAGTATTTTCTTTAAAAGATGAAAGGATAGCCACCACTTATAAGTGCTTACATTGCACTGGGTGTTAGAACTGACCTAGACAGGACTTAAAGGTTCCCCTGGCACACACACAGGACAGGTGCGAATGCTGTGCTGTGCCGAACAGTTTGTGTCAACTTGACACAAGCTAAATCATAGAGGAGGGAACTTCAATCAAGAAAATGCCCCCATAAGATGGGGTTGTCGAGGCCGGGTGGTGGTGGTGCAAGCCCTTAATTCCAGAACTCAGGAGGCAGAGGCAGGTGAATCCCTTTGAGTTCGAGGCCAGCCTGGTCTACAAGAGCTAGATCCAGGACAGCTAGGCCTGTTACACAGGGAAACCCTGTTTTGTTTTTTTTATTTATTTATTTATTTATTTATTTATTTATTTATTTTTTGGTTTTTCGAGACAGGGTTTCTCTATAGCTTTGGTGCCTGTCCCGGAACTAGCTCTTGTAGACCAGGTTGGCCTCGAACTCCCAGAGATCCGCCTGCCTCTGCCTCCCGAGTGCTGGGATTAAAGGCGTGTGCCACCACCTCCCGGCGGAAACCCTGTTTTGAAAAACCAAAACAAAACAAAATCAGATTGTAGGTAGGCTTGTAAGGCATTTTCTTAACTAGTGATTGGTATGGGAGGGCCCAGCCTGTTGTAGGTGGTTTTCTTAACTAGTGATTGGTATGGGAGGGCCCAGCCTGTTGTAGGTGGTGCCACCCCTGGGCTGTTGGTGGTGGTGCCACCCCTGGGCTGTTGGTGGTGGTGGTGGGGTTCTTTAAGAGAGCAGGATGAGCAAACCGTGGGAGGCAAGTCAGCAAGCAGCGTTTTTCTATGGCCTCTGCATCAGCTCCTGCCAGTTAGCTCTCAAAACTGGGACAAAGGGTTGAGGTGCCTATTTAACATATTAAAATGGACCTGGCCACCAGGCTTTCCCAGCATCCCTCTGGGATCCCTACCTGTTATAGGATTTTGTAGGTATATCCACCCTCTACCTTAAACTTCTCCAGCCCAAGGGCTGGGGCTACCTCTCCCTATATAATCCAGACATCTAGCTGTCTAGTTTTTTGGGCTACCTCTACCCTTCTACTCTCTTGGGCCAGACCACCTGTCTTGGTTGGCGGCTTCTCTCCCCTCCCCCTCTCACATCATTGTCACTCTGGGCTCTCCCATAGTCTTTTGGCCCAGACCACTCCCTTTGGTTGGTGGCTCCTCTCCTCTGCCACCTCTCCTCACATGGTCCAGCTCAATCTGGCCGTGTCCACTCTGGACTCTCCCAGATGCCCCTGCCTCTGGCTATGCGCTCCCTTTTATCCACAAGAATCTTTCTCCTCCACCACACCTAGGAGTACTCATGTCCTTCCCTTTCTAGTTCTTTCTTCCTGTCTTTTTCTTTTTTCATTCACCTGCCTCCAGGTTCCTGCTCTGTTTGAGTTCCTGCCCAGATTTCCTTTGATGATTGAACAGTGATATGAAAGTGTCAGCCAAATAAACTCTTTCCTCCCCAACTTGCTTTTTGGTCATAGTGTTTCATAACAGCAATAGCAGCCCAAACTATGCCATGTGCTAATTTATATAAGGGACTGAGTGTAGACTTTGGAGTCTGTAGGAATCCTGGAGACAGTTCTGGAAGGTACAGAGGGTGATTTTGGTTCCCTCAAAGATGTTTCATCCTCTCCACTGACTATACAGCATCCTTTGGACCACACTTGTAATGGAAAAATTAAAAATTGCGGTGGATCCCCGAGTAGCTTGCTGCAGGATCCCCGGCAGGCAGGGGGAAGGGGGTCCTGAGAGCAGCCAGTCCTAGGCAGGGACTGCACATGAGACCATGCTGCAGGTCTCTGAAGGTGGCTGGACGCCCCCTCCTGCTGTGTCTCCTGTGAGGAGCCATGTGGCAGCGGCGGGTGAGAGATAGACAGATAGGCACGCCATGCAGAGTGAGGTTGGATATTTATTTAGTGGTTATGGAAGGGAAGGGGAAGAGGAACAGAGAGGCAGGAGAGGGGAGACAGAAACGGGGAAAGGGAGAAGTGGGGGGAGGCAGGCAGAAGCTGCCTCTGAGAGAGAGAGAGAGAGAGAGAGAGAGAGAGAGAGAGAGAGAGAGAGAGGACCAAGGCTCTAAGCAGGAAGGAAGACCTGCCTCAGAGGATGGAAGAGGGAGTGGGCGTGGCTTGTCTCTTAAAGAGACAGAACAGATAATTACAACACTTGCTTGGGAAGACTCCTGCTGCTTCACGCCCCCCTCCCTCCTCTGCATCCATTCCTTGTACTTGTTGCTAACAAGGGCTATAGTTTTAGATGCAATAAGGGGTCCTCATGCTTGAGGAATGTGTTCTCACTGCACATGCTAGTGTCCTGTTTCTCTTCTCCAGTCTAGGTTCCCGGTCAGGCTTGGCTGAGAGGACACTGTCTCAGAGTCCACATTGTACATCTGTCTTCTAGTTTTTCTAAAAATAGTTTGTGGACTTTAATTCATTTTCCTTCCTAATTGTCTTTGATTTCCATAAAGTAGCCAGGGGATGTCCCAACTTAGTCATGTTGGTTCTGGAAGTCCTAACTATCAATTTCTAACATTTTAGCTACTGGCATCGAAACAAATAACCTGCTACTCAGCCTAACTGCTGTTTGTTCTTAGAGTTGGAGGAGCCATAGGACTTTGGACACAGGTTAGTGCTTGTCTCGCAAGCTTACGGACCTGGTTTGACTACCGGAGCCTATGGAGAAAAGCTGAGTATGGTGGCTCCTTCTTGTGACCCCAGTCCTGGGGAAGTGGAGACAGGCAGATCCCTGCAGCCTACTGGGTAATTAGCCTGGCCAGATTGGCAAAGTCCAGGTCAATGAGAGGTTCTGTCAAAAAAAAAAAAAAAACAACCCTTGCTTCTACACCCATATGAACAACAGCCCCCCCACCCCCCGCCAATAGGTGTACACCCCACTCACACACATCAAGACTTCTGAGGTGACAGTGTGTTAGTCACTTTTCTGCTGCTGGGCTAGGACACCATGGCCAAGGCAGCCTATAGAAGGAGGGTTTGTTTATTTGGGCTTGTGTGGAGGCCGAAAATGCAGGCCATTTCCACCTTGTCTGATGG
Source organism: Microtus pennsylvanicus (assembly GCF_037038515.1). Lineage (NCBI taxonomy): Eukaryota > Metazoa > Chordata > Mammalia > Rodentia > Cricetidae > Microtus > Microtus pennsylvanicus. The sequence goes on from NC_134582.1 coordinate 60,552,377, forward strand.
TCAGAAAGTTTGGAGACTGACAGGCATAGTAGCTCACCCCAACTCAGGACTTGATTGCTTGGTTCTTTTGAGATTAAGACAGCTCCACGCATCCTGACAGGTGTACTTCTGCTCCTTCTTTGGTAACTATGAGGTCACCTGGGGAAGGGCGGTCTTCTGCATACCTGATCTAGAGCACCTTTGCTGCCTAGACAACAGAATGCTAATAATGATTGCCTGTCTCCGAGTGATAAAGCCATTGATGGTGTGAGTTATCCTTTGTATCTTGTTAATAGAGTCTTTTGTTACCTTCTCTCACACCCCTGTTTATGTTGGGTGTAAAAGCTGTGGAAAAACAACCATGGGTAAATTTCAGGTTTTAAGCAGTCACTGGAATGCCCTCCCGGTATTATTCTGTTTTCTATCTTGTTATTTTATGCGTCTTCATAGAGTCTATTACAACAGGGAAGTATAGCAACAAACTATACTTTGGTGGGAAGTGGGGGAAGCTGAGAGCTCACATCCTTTTTAGGAACTAGGCAGTAGAGATCATTAACAGGAAGTGGGGCAAGATTATGAACACTCAAAGCCCGCCCCTAGTGACACACTTCCTCCAACAAGGTCACCTCTCCTAACTTCCCCAAACAGCCTCTAATAGCCTATGGGAAGCATTCTCACGGCAGATTTTTTTATTGCCTTATTAATGTTTGTGGTGGTTTGAATAAAAATAGGCCCACAGGGAGTGGCACCATTAGGAGGTATGGCCTAAAAAGGAGTGGGTGTGGTCTTGTTGGAGAAAGTGTGTCACTGGGGAATGGGCTTTGAGGTTTCAGAAGCCCAAGCCAAGCCTAGGGACGCACTGTTTCTTCCTGCTGCCTGTGGATCGACATGTAGAAGTCTCAGCTTCCTACACGCTGCCACACTGTCTACCATGACAATAATGGACTAAAACAACTGAACTGTAAGCCAGCCCCAGTTAAATGTTTTCCTTTATGAGTTACTGTGGTGTGTCTCAATGGGCCACACAACAGCTCCGGGACAAGATTCTTTTTTGTTTCTATTGTTGTTTATCTTTGTTTTTGTTTGGCTTGGTTTTGGTTTTTCTCTTGAATTTGGTTTTGATGGTTGGGATGGAGTTGCAAGGGCACATGGCAAATTTAAGGAGACGGGGAGGTGAGTGGGATCAGAATACATGATGTGAAATCCATAAAGAATCAATAAAAGTAAATAAATAAATAATTTTAAAAATAAAGTTTTATGGTGAAAAAGAAAAGAATTGTGGTCATGTGGTCATATGTCCCATCACAGCCATGAAACCCTAATTACAACAATGTTTATATCCCATAATTCTTGTCATTCCTATTGTTTGGCTGAACTTCTTGGACATTTAATATTGCTGGTGACAATTTTCTTCTCTGTCTTTAGTCTGTAAGGATACCCTGTCTGAAGAAAGATATTCTTTCTAGCTTGCTAATATTTTCATTATAAAGTGAATGTCCTGGGATTTCACCATTAAATCTCCTATTATTATTAAAAGCATTATTAGCTTTACATCTAACCTAGTTTATATTTTGATTACTTTTTTTAGTTAATTAATTAAGCAATCAATTTTGTGTGTTTGTGTATGTGTATGGTTATGTCCACACACACGGTACGCGTGTGGAAATCAGGGAACAGCCTACAGGAGAAGATTCTTTCTCACTACATGAGTCCTGGAGATCATCTTCAGGTCATTGGGCTTGGTTGGTGACAGGCCTTTGTCTGTGAGCCACCTTGAGGCCCCTGACCAGTCCATTCTAAAATCAGGGACAATGAATACCTAGGCTGTATTCTGGCTCCTTCCCCTTCCTCCCCATGTCAGATCACTAATTCTCCCCAGCCCTGGACCCTCATAGGAATTTGTGTGTGAGATAAATAGCTGTCGCCATTCTTGTTTCAAATGATCCCCATGCATCCTTGGCTGACACGAGATAGCCATGAGAGCGTGTGGGAATTTCCCAGGGCAGCAATTCTCAAGAAAAGAGAATACATGCTAAACCGCCCAGTGAGGTGGCCGAGCTGTGCCATTGTAAAGACCATTGCTTATCTCTGCCTAATACTGGGGCCTCTATGCCTAGGAGTTTCTGAGAGCCGTCCTGTCCTTTCCTTTCTGCCTCAGTCCCTTTGTAGGTGTGTGTGTGCGCGCGCATGCACATGTATGTGCACATGTGTGAGCGTAGTGGGTACAGGCATGTATGTGTGTGTGTCTGTGCATGTATGTGTGATGCTTGAGACTTAGCACAGGACCTTGTGCATACCAGGCAAATATCCACCCGGAGATACATTTCCAATGTCCTCATCCCCAGTCCTGATGCCCTGCTTCACATGGCAGGCTACTCCCTCTGCAGTCCTGAATGCTCTCCCCCTGATTTGCACACACAGTTTGTTACCTAGAAACTGCCAAGCCTGAGACCAGCGGATCAGGTTCCATCTTTCTTGTTATTCTTGGCAAAATGACAGGAGAAAGATTAAGAGAGACTTTTACCTCTGAAGAGAAAATGGACTCATGCTCTTCTAGTGATAGGCTTTATGGATGGACTTAGGGATCAGAACAGATATCTATTTGAATGTTTTATTTGGGGAAGTACTCACTGATTAACTACTGTAATTCAGGTCTGGAAATAACCCACAAGGTCTCTTGGTCACCTTTACTTTCCATGTAAGACGACTCTTCCAGATGAACATATGAGCTCATGGGCCCTATTTCTGTAAAAGTGGCAATAAAGACCATGAAAGAAAACTTCTGGGCAGGAGAATAGAATCTCTAGTCTGGGCGAAGAAGAATTAACATTCTACTAGGGTTGGGTCTATTAACCAGACAAGGGATCACTGGAGGCAGGCCACACTAAAAATAGGCAGAATAATTTTTCTCTTAATGAGTATGGTGGTTTGAAAGAAAATGGTCCCTAAAAGGAGTGGCACTATTAGGAGGTGTGGCTTTGTTGGAGGAAGTATGTCACTGTGGGGGCGGGCTATGTGGTCTCTTTTGCTCAAGCTTCCCTCAGTGTGACTTTCAGCCGCCTTCCTTTTGCCTGCAAGATGCAGCCCTCTCAGCTATTTCTCCACCACCACATCTGCCTGCTCACTGCCATGCTCCTCCTCATGATGACACTGGACTGAACCTCTTAAACTGTAAGTGAGCCACCCCGGTCAAATGTTTTTCTTTATAACCCCGGTCAAATGTTTTTCTTTATAAGAAAGCTGTGGTCATGGTGTCTCTTCACAGCTATAAAGACCTAACTAAGACAATAAGATACTGTACTTTTCCTCCCAAGCATTCCTGATCATACCCTACCCCCAGAGTCCCCACCAGCCATGAGGTTCAAGGTTTGACTGGGTCTTCTCATCTTTCTGAGGCTTGAGTCAAAGGCACAACTTTGTCTTTTCCATTTCTCTGCCTTTTTTTTTCCTGATACTTTGGGTTTCATGACTCTCTCCAGCCTTCCTCCCCAAAGTGTGGTGGCTTATTCACCACGTGTCTGACCACACGGCTCTTCCCCCTTTGTTCTGGCATTCTCCCTGCTCTGATTCAGGACTTGCCTGGTGGGTGGGCCAGTGCAGTTTTTGAACTGGGCTGACATTGTCCTTGAGCTTCTGTTTGAGTCAATTCTTAAATTATTTTGTTAGTGAGACTAAGAACCTCAAAAATGGATCCCAATTTCTCCTTCCTCGTTTCTACCAACAAAGTTGTCTGAGTAAAGATAGCCTCGTGTCAGATCAGTAGGGTGTTGCTAAGAACACCCACAGCACCACCAAAAAGAAAAAAAAAAGTATTGTTTTTCCTGATCTACGATGGGAAATGATGATTTTGACTTTATATGCTTCAGACTATTGCTCTATTGCGAAACTTTCAGTTAAGTCCAGATGGCTCAGCTAGAAAAGCACTGGCCATGCAAGCCTGAGTTCGATCCCTAGAACCCACACAAAAATCCAGTGTGATAGGACAGTCTGCATTCCCAGCCTTCCTACAAGAAAGGAGGCAAAGAAGGGAGGCTTGAGGGCTAGTTAGCCTGCAGGAGGCAGTGAGCAGTAGCCACTGTGAGGAGACCCTGAGGCAGCAATCTAAAGTTTCTATCCTCTACTGAGCCCTCTTCTCACAGATGTGGCCAGGCAGCATGCTGGGAAGATGGTCCAGCTAGAGACTTGCTGGTACCATGACATCTTGCCTGGGAAGTGAGCTTGTATCAAAGGGGTACCACAACTGGGAAGCAGAGAGTCTGGCTACAGGTTCCTCCTGTGAAATCTCCCTATCCTCAGGTAGCTAGAAGAGACTTCCACTTGTGCCACAAGGGCCCTGGTTTACTTTAGAGACCCCATCGCCCCCCCCCCCGTCTCTGATGGGCCTGAGAGCCTCCACCATAATGATGCCCTCTGTCCATCTGTCCAGAGCATCAATAACTCTTCTAACCAACCCTTTAGTTCCCGGTAATCCATGTCAGTGTCCCCGAGCCACCTGACACACCCAAACTCTAACACATGCCCGGATGCATCTACCATAACATGTGCGTGCACAGACATACAAAATAAAAATACATACTACATACATTTCAATTGTATCGCCATGAAAGGGTGAAAATGAAGAAAGCTGAGTGCTTGGTGTACGTTGCTAAGCAACACAAGAGTTTTCTGTTATTTGAGACAACTTTTCAAGTGTTTTAGAGGCTAATAAAGTCCAACAAAACTCTGCTTGCAAGTTCTAACAGGGTCAAATGTTCATATTCATAACTCGTTCATTTTGCCACAGTGTAATATAGATGGTTCGGGCTCAGGAGAACCTGCCGAGCTACGCCTGGTGCTGTATCTGAACTCATCCCGCACTTCAGTGGTGACATACAGCTGTCATATGCTGGGTATGTCTAGGACCTGTCAACCACACATGCCTGAACTCATCCCGCACTTCAGTGGTGACATACAGCTGTCATATGCTGAGTATGTCTAGGACCTGTCAACCACACATGCCTGTACTCATCCCGCACTTCAGTGGTGACATACAGCTGTCATATGCTGAGTATGTCTAGGACCTGTCAACCACACATGCCTGTACTCATCCCGCACTTCAGTGGTGACATACAGCTGTCATATGCTGAGTATGTCTAGGACCTGTCAAACACACATGCCTGTACTCATCCCGCACTTCAGTGGTGACATACAGCTGTCATATGCTGAGTATGTCTAGGACCTGTCAAACACACATGCCTGTACTCATCCCGCACTTCAGTGGTGACATACAGCTGTCATATGCTGAGTATGTCTAGGACCTGTCAACCACACATGCTTTCTGTCAGAGTACCTCCAGGTTCTGTGTGTTCACAGCGTACAGAGAAGACATCGGATGTGCGACAGTGAACAGATGATGCTACAACTAACCCTTTGAGAACTTTAGTATACTTCTTTCCATTGTAGAGTCAAATGCCTTTCTTCCGGAAGCACAGCCATGCTCACTATGGAGGTGGATGTGTGACAGGAGACATGGGCTTCCTCTCAGGAGGAGCGAGTGTAAGGAGATGAGTGTCTCCGCTTCTTCCACCACCCACAGGCGTGCAATCGAGGCAGGTTAATCATCTCTCCTCTGGAGCCTGAAGCCTGACTTTCTGGCTTCTTCCCACCTCCTCTGCCTTTACACAGGTAACCTCTCTCTGACCCTGTTCACTGCAGTGTTGCTCAGGAAGCAGAGCGGGACCAGGGCTACTCATTACTTGACTGTGAGGGAATTCCAGGCTCTGAAGCAGGTGACTGAGGTAAATGACAGGTTGAGTATCTCATTACTGTGTTTAACAACAGTTCTGAGCATAAAATAGCCTTTCAGACGTGCTTGGCCTGCACTGTTGCTGCCCGTCCAAAAGCCGATTTATAGATTATTTTGATTTTATTACTCAGTATGAACTGTGTCTTGTATCCTTAGATGTCTAGGGACCTGGGGTTTTTGATCTCTTCTCCTAAGTCTTTCCATTCAGCCTTATAATTGACGGGTAGTCAGAATGTGATCCAGTGGAGAGGTCATTTCATTTTCCCTGTCTGTTCCCCCTCGTTTCCTCCCTCTTTCTCCCCCTCCCTCCCTCCTTCACTGTCGCTCTCTCTCTCCCTGTCTCTCTCTAATTCACGTACTATGAATACTTCTCTAGGAGTTGAGAAGCTAGGGAGCTAGGCTTACCCACTTACTAACAGCAAATGTCTTTAAGGCTTGACACGCCAGTTTTCTCATTGGCAGAATGGAGGAGCCTCTGCTTTTATTATGGTCACTGTGATGGATGGTCAAATAGTGTAATGAAGGCGGAAGTCAAGGGTGCCTCAGATTCTGCCCCAGGAACTGTGATTCCTCAGAAGCAGACAACTTTTAAAAAAGGGAAAATTTGGCTGAGAAACTAAACACAGCCCAGGCACAGGAGAAATAAAATGACCAGAGCTCATGAGCCTGAGTGAGCATTAGAATTAGAAAGAGGGGGAAAAAGTGAAAAACAAAAATAACTCAAAACCATAGTTGTGTGCATGAGTGTGTGTGTGTATTCATGTGTATGCAAGCAAGCATGAAGTATGTGTATGTGTTTTTTTAGGGGGTGTGAATGAGAGGAGGATATCAGATGTCTTCCTTAACTATTCTTTAACTTGGTTTTTTTTTTAAACCTAGTTTTTGGGTTGCTGTATTTTATGTGGATGAGTGTTTTGTCCACATGTATGTATGCATACTACATGTGTGCCTAGTGCCTGAGGAAATCAGAAGAGAGCATTGGATTCCCTGAAACTGGAGTTACTGATGGTTACTTCATCTTTTTTTTGTGTGACAGAGTGTATCACTGAATCTGGAGTCCAGGAATTTGGCTAGGTGAGCTGGCCAGCAAGGCCCTGTCTCTACTTCTTTGGCACTGAGATGATAGGCATGCCTCTTTTTTATGTAGGTTCTGAGGATCTGAATGCAGGTCATTGAGCTTGCAATATAAGGACTTTATTAAGCCATGTCCCCAACCTTGAAAGCCACATTTTTATGCAAGAGTCATTAGTATAGATTTCTGTTGTATATATAGTACATAGAAAATACACTCATTAAATGCTACTAATTGTTCACCTGAAAAATCAAACAAGTGCCTTGCAATTAGCTGGGTGTCTTGCAGCTTTACTCATGACACAAGTTGCACACAGTCTTGAGTCTCTTGAGCATTCTGTTTTTGCAGCTACTGGCACAGCCCCTGAGCAGGGTCTGCATAAAACCAGAGACGTAAGCTTATGGCCTATATAGTCATTTCCTACAAGAGTAAAATTCCCTGTTTCATCATCTCCGTCTCTTCTGACCTTGACATCTTACACTTAGATTCCCATATACTGAAAATGCAAACATCCAAGGTAAAGATACTTTAGGTAACTTGTATCTCTGATGTCTGTTTTTGGTTGTCAAGGTGACTACATCCGTAATGAATTACGATCCAGAAAAGGAGGGCACAACTGTCAGACATTTTTGCTTGGTTTGAAGTGTGTGAACCCATGTCTGGTCCAAACCTTTGAGGTAAGAAGACACAGTCTTTAATTTGGATCTTGAGGCTGAAGAACACACCTTTAATATGGGCCACACTGTCTGCTAGACGTTTATATAAGAAGCTTTTGCTTTTTGCCTGCTTGTTCTTACCTTCCTTCGCTGGCCTTGGAGCCTGCTTCTTCAGAGTTCCAGGGTCTACTGAAGACCAGTTGAGACATCCAGCCTTGTGAACTGAGCAATTTCTGGATTCTTGGACTTTTTGTTCATAGCCAACTGTTGTTGAATTAGTTGTACAATAGCCTGTAAATGATTCTAATAAATCCCCTTTGTATAATATATATAGGACAATTATATATATAATTAAATTAAATGTATATAATAACAATTAGGACATTGTTATCAGGGTCCAGGAAGGCTGGAATGCTAGTCAAAGGCTAGGAGGGGATTCAAGTGATGGGGCTGAATATGTGTATTATATATAGTATACATATGGTATTTAATTAGAACACCTTCATATTTATCTATGGATAGAGTTATAGACAGAGAGGGAGGGAGAAAGAGAGATTCATTCTATAAGTACTGCTACTCTAGAGAGCCCTGACTAATAAGTATCCATTATTTATTCTTTACTGTAAAATATATTCTTGTTTATGAACACAGGGAGGTGCAGCTTTAATACCTTATTAAACAAACATAGTTTATAAAATTTTATTTATTTTTATAAACTTGTGGTGGTTTAAATAATTGTAGTGATGAGGCAAGCAGGCCTGCTTTTCATCCTGCCTGGCTCCCGCACGGCTAGCTTTACACCTGAAATAACAACATACAAATTGTATTCTTTTAAACACTGCTTGTCCCATTATTTCTAGCCTCTTATTGGCTAATTCTCACATCTTGATTAACCCATTTCTAATAATCTGTGTAGCACCACGAGGTGGTGGCTTACCGGGGAGATTCTAGCCTATGTCCATTTCAGGTTAGAGAATCATGGCGACCGCCTCACTTCCCTTCTTCCCAGCATTCTGTTCTGTCTTCCCCACCTACCTATGTTCTGACCTATGAGGCCAAGCAGTTTTCTTTATTAATCAACCAATGAAACAACAGATAGATAAAGACCCTCCTACATCAAATAATTATGGATCCCATAGATTCATGTATTTGAATGCTTGGCCCACAGGAAGTGGCACTATTAGGAAATATGACCTTGTTGAAGTATGTGTTGCATTGTTGGAGAAAGTGTGTCACTGTAGAGGTGGGTTTTAATATCTTGCATATGCTCAAGCTACACCCAGTGTGATACAGTCTGTCTTCTGTTGCCACAGATAAAGATACAGAACTCTCAGCTCCTTCTCCAGCACCAGGTCTGTCTGCATGCTGCCATGTTCTGCTATGATGATAATGGACTTAACCCCAAAATTGTAATCGAGTTACAATGAAATGTTTTCCTTTATATGAATTGCCACAGTCATGGTGTCTCTTCATAGCAATAAAAACCCAAACTAAGTCAAATATTGTTTTTATTATTTTGTTTTCAGAACAAGGTTTATCATACAAAAATTTATCCTAATCTAAAATATCCTAAAGATCTGTTATTGCTCCCTTAGTTGGTGTACGGCATGTGGTCACCTTTACTCAAGATGACAGGGAAGTCAATGACATCCATCTTCTCCCACCCCAGCAAAGAAGGCAGCCAGCCATATGGTTGCCTCCATCCTGAAGTGGGTCATCATCTAAGATGGCAACAAGCTGTATGTTGCTTACAACCTAAAATGGCATCGTGTCACATGGTTCCTTTAAGATTATGTATGTAGCCGGGCAGTGGTGGCACATGCCTTTAATCCCAGCACTCAGGAGGCAGAGGCAGGTGGATCTCTGGGAGTTCGAGGCTAGCCTGGTCTACAAGAGCTAGTTCCAGGACAGGCACCAAAGCTACAGAGAAACCCTGTCTCGAAAAACCAAAAAAAAAAAAAAAAGATTATGTATGTATAGATTTTTAACTATCGCCCCCTGGGTTATGAGTTTTAAATTGCCTTTTTTGACACAGATTTTATAGATCGTAATCATACCCAATAAATTTACAAATACTGACTACAGAAAGTTTACATAATAGTATTAAACACTTTGAGAGGAGTTTTATAGCTCAGTGTGGTAGTCCAAATGTAATCGGCCCCCATAATGCCACAGAGAGTGGCACTCTTAGGAGGTGTGACTTTGTTGGAGTGGGTATGGTCTTGTGGGAGGAAATGTGTCACTGTGGGGGTGGGTGAGTTCAGAACATCACCCAATGTCTCAGTTGACTTCCTGTTGCCTTCAGATCAAGATGTAGTCAGCATCATGTCTGTCTGCATGCTACCATGCTCCCCACCATGATGATGATGGACCGAACCTCTGAAACTGTAAGCAAACTACCTCAATTAATTATTTTCCTGATAAGAGTTGATATGGTCATGTGTCACTTCATAGCAATAGAAATCCTAAGACAGTTAGCAAAAGAAGCTTTAGACAGTTAAATGAAATCAATATTCTTTTTTTTTTTTTGAAGGGGCTCTTTTGTTCTGCTGTCTTCTACCATGCCACAAAGTCAGATGGATATTTTGACATGGCTGACATGGGACATAGGAGAAATGTTTAAATAAGCATGATTGGGTCTAGAGAAGGGAAAGCCAGAACCCAACTCCAGAGCCAGTTTTTCAATAAGTAGAACATCATAAAGCAACTTTACTATTATCCACACCCAAAAGACATTTGAATTCCTGCTAAACTTAATCCAGTGACTAGAAAGCTCAGAGGTAAGGTTTTCTGAGCCCTGACCATCAAAGTAACCATGAGAAGCAGTGGTGGTGGTGGCCAGCAGTTAGCAGTGGCAAAGACAGCAGAAACAAAACTATCAAACATAGAACAGAGAAAGTACAAGACACAGAGACAGCAAAATTGAAACCAAAGGTAAGGCAAACAAAGCACAAAACCAGATAGAAAATCTCACATCTTGCGATGAGAGGCACATCTCACTTTTTATCCTTGACAGGAGAGAAGTGGGTCCCCTCAAACTTTTCCATATCCCTGATTAGGATCTCAACAGAACCAGATGATTCAGAAATTACTGTGGTTTACCAGGGGGACGCCTCTGTAGACGCTTGCTGTTTTTCTCAGCATGGCAGTGCACTCTGATAGTTCATAAAACCGAGGCATGCCTTAGAGTCTAGAAACATCTCAAGATGTATATCTCCTCAGGTGGTTCTTCAGCCCTAGAGCCCTGGAGTGAAGGTCTTGCTTTAGAATTTGAGTGGGTGTTCTGATCTTGCTGTGGCCTCCAAGAAAATATTAATTCTACGGAGAGAATAAGACAATTTTTGAGCCACATTTGAAACAAGCTCTATCAAATACTGGCCAGGACCATGGATACTGGCCAGGTCCATACCTAGGATTTCCAAGTACAGTGCCAAATTGTGTTAGTCAGGGGTTTATAAAGACCAAACCCCCAAGGCTATGTGCTTCCCACTGTCATCCAATCAGAGAGAGCATACATTGTGAAGTACTTCTTGACTATGTATCTCCCACCTATGTGTGATCAAGCATATCATGTGCATCGGGGCAACCAAGCTTGTTTACAGAAGCAAAAACATGTGGCTTGTTATTTTACATAAACAACAGTCCTCAGCATTCCAGAAAATTATTTGTCCTTAGGTAAGTAGGGTTTACAGGTCAGAGACATTTTGTTTTCTAGATCCCTTAAGCACAGTAATTTAAGATTCAAACATGTTAGCCACCCTACTGAAACAGTGGGAATGTTCTGCACTGTCCATTGCAGGAGGTAAAAATCATGTGTTGCAACCAAACAAGAAGAATTGAATTTTTAGCTTTACTTATATCTCATTAAAATTGAATTCAGCAGGATACAAGATTAACTAAAAAAAATCAGGAGCCTTCCATTATACAGATGATAAATGGGCTGAGAAAGAAATCAGAGAAACATCACCCTTCACAATAGCCACAAATAACATAAAATATCTCAGATAATTCTAAACAAACAAGTGGAAGACCTGTTTGACAAGAACTTTAAATCTTTGAAGAAAGAAATTGAAGAAGACACCAGAAGATAGAAAGATCTCCCATGCTCTTGAGTAGGTAGAATTAACATAGTAAACATGGCAATCTTACCAAAATCAGTCTACAGATTCAATGCAATGCCCAGCAAAATCCAGGAAAATTCTTCAAAGACCTTGAAAGAATGGTACTCAACTTCATATGGAAGAGCAAAAATCCCAGGATAGCCAAAATAATCCTGTACAATAAAAGAACTTCTGGAGGTGTCACAATTCCTGACTTCAAACTCTACTACAGAGCTACAGTACTGCAAACAGCCTGGTATTAGCATAAGAACAGACATGAATGTTGATGGAGAGAGGGCCTGCTTTTCTTCCCAGCCACCTGGCTAGTTTAGTCACTGAAATAACCAAACAGAAACTGTATTAATTAAAATACTGCTTGGCCATTAACTCTAGCCTCCTATTGGTTAACTCTCACATGTTGATTTAACATATTTCTATTAATCTGTATTCACCACGAGGTCGTATTTACCAGGAAAGATTTAGCATGTCTGACCTGGCGTCTCCATGGCGGCTCTCTTACTCTGCTTTCTTCCTTCCAGCACTGAGTTCTGTCTTCTCTGCCTACCCAAGTTCTGCCTCATCAGGCCAAGAAGTTTTTTTATTGATTAACCAATGAAAGTAACATATAAACAGAAGGACCTCCTACACCGCAGGAGGACCAATGGAACTGAATAGAAGACCTGGATATCAATCTACACGTCTTCGAACACCTGATTTTTGACAAAGAAGCAAAAAAAAAAAATATCAAATGGAAAAAAGAAAGCATATTTAACAAGTGGTGCTGGTATAACTTGATATCAACATGTACAAGAATAAAAATAGACCCATATCTATCACCATGCACAAAACTCAAGTCCAAATGGATCAAAAACCTCGAAACAAAGCCTGCCACACTGAACCTTATAGAAGAGAAAATAGGAAGTACACTTGAACACAATGGCACAGGGAACCACTTCCTAAATATAACCCCAGACACAGAGAGAAACAATTAATAAATGGAACCTCCTGAAACTGAAAAGCTTCTTTAAGCAAAGGACACGGTCAACAAGACAAAACAACAGCTTAGAGAATGGGAAAAGATCTTCACTAACCCCACATCAGACAGAGGTCTGATCTCCAAAATATGCAAAGAACTCAAGAAATTGGACACCAAAAGAACAACTAATCCAATAAAAAAAAATGGAATACAGACCTAAACAGAGAACTCTCAATGAAGGAATCTAAAATGGCTGAAAGACACTTAAGGAAATGCTTAACATTCTTAGTCATCAGAGAAATGCAAATCAAAACAACTCTGAGATTCCATCTTATACCTGTAAGAATGGCCAAGATCAAAAACACAGATGACAACTTATGCTGGAAAGGTTGTGGGATAAAGGGAACACTTTTGCATTGCTGGTAGGATGCAAGCTGGTACAGTACCTTTGGATGTCAGTGTGGCGATTTCTCAGAAAATTAGGAAACAACCTTTCTCAAGACCCAGTAATACCACTTTTAGGTATATATCCTAAGAATGCTCAATCGTGCCGCAAGGACATGTGCTCAGCTATGTTCATAGCAGCATTGTTTGTCATAGCCAGCACCTGGAAACAACCTAAATGCCCCTTGACCAAAGACTGGATAAGGAAAATGTGGTCTATTTACACAATGGAGTACTACACAGCAGAAAAAATAACACCTTAAATTTTGCAGGCAAATGAATGAAGCTAGAAAACATCATTTTGAGTGAAGTAACCCAGACACAGAAAGACAGTTATTACATGTACTCACTCATAAGTGGTTTTTACAATAAAGCAAAGAAAACCAGCCTACAAATCACAATCCCAGAGAACATAGACAACAATGAGGACCCTAAGAGAGACATACATAGATCTAATCTACATGGGAAGTAGAAAAAGACAAGATCTCCTGAGTAAATTGGGAGCATGGAGACCTTAGGGGGAGGGCTGAAGGGGGAAGGGGAGAAGCAGGGAGGGGAGCAGAGAAAAATGTAGAGCTCAATAAAAATCAATAAAAAAAGGAAGATTAAAAAAATAAACATTAGTAAGTTATAAGTGCAGAGCATGGGAACAAGTAATTGAGACTCTGCTTTTGAAAGTTATTATCAAATATAATTTTAAATTATTATTTTATTTAATTTACTCATTTTTTGAGACAGTGTTTGACTTTGTCATCCAGACTGAGTTTTTAAGGAACTCACTATGTCAAAGTAAAAGAATAGAGAAAGCATGGAGACAGGTAACACAATAAAAAAGATGCATATTTGCTATTGCCGAAGTAGAATCAGAATGAAATTAATGGGAAAAATTCAAAATATAATTGAGCTAAAAACTGAATAAGGACTATTCAGTATAGATTTTGCTAGTTCTATTATCCCTGTCACATCTTGTATTTGACTAATCAAGTTTTACTTTATTGCCCTTTCCTCTGTACTAGTCTACATTCTATTTCTAACATTGTATTGATTACCCTCAGACTTTAAGACACAGTTAGTTTGTTTGTGCACGAAGAGGAAGCACACATATTAGGGTCCCATTACAAAGTCCAAACTGGCCTGGAAGATCCAATCTTCCTGCTTCTGCTTTCTGAGTCTTGAGACTGTAGGTATACACAAGCGTGGCCAGCTTTACACTCTTATTCTAGGAGGCATAAGCAGCACTTGCTGAAGAGAAATTATCTTTAGACAGACACCGATTCTTTAGGACCTGTCAGGGTCAGACATCCAAGAAGAACATTATTCATGATGGATCCTTTTGGTAAAAATTTGTAAAAGATGACTCTTTAGGAAGAGATCATAACTTTGCACAAAACAAGTAAATAAATTGCTCCAAACCCAACCCAAACAAACACAAAACAAGGCCTCAAGGCCTGGCAGCTTCCTGACAGGTTGCATAGCTTTAAAGGTGTTTTGTGATTGCAGGTTATGTGTGGCCAAACATCTTCAACCAGAGAGTCCACACGACACACTGTGGCCTCCCAGCCGTGAGGTGTGCCTAGGATCACACAAACACAACACACACACACACACACACACACACACACACACACACACACACACACAACACACTGTGGCCTCCCAGCCGTGAGGTGTGCCTAGGATCACACAAACACAACACACACACACACACACACACACACACACAACATACTGTGGCCTCCCAGCCGTGAGGTGTGCCTAGGAGCACACACACACACACACACACACAGACACCACTGTGGCCTCCCAGCCGTGAGGTGGGTTTAGGAGCACACACACACACACACACACAAACACACACACACACACACACACACACACACACACACACCACACTGTGGCCTTCCAGCCATGAGGTAGACTTAGGAGCACACACACACACTTGTTTCCTCTGGGAATTGTACGGCATTTTAAAACTCTAATGGAGGCCGGGCGGTGGTGGCGCACGCCTTTAATCCCAGCACTCGGGAGGCAGAGGCAGGTGGATCTCTGTGAGTTCGAGACCAGCCTGGTCTACAAGAGCTAGTTCCAGGAGAGGCTCCAAAACCACAGAGAAACCCTGTCTCGAAAAACCAAAAAAAAAAAAAAAAAAACTCTAATGGAGGTGTTAGGTCATGAAATTTAATCAAACTTAATATTTGCTGAGGATTTACATGTTCTAAGCACATTGTTTTATCACTACTTTTCTGAATATAATTTATAAAAATCCCCAAACAGTTCTCATTGTGATATAGAACGAACGCATCAGTTATCTGACGAGAGAGTGAATCAGCACGACGATAAGGTTGTTTGAAGAGAACTTTGAAGAAACGAATGGGTAGGTGTTTAAGAAGATTGCTACAATAAGATTGTGCTTTGTAACCGTAAGACAACAAAACTTCTGAGCTCATTCCTACTGAAATTACTTTAGGTCTATTGATCTACCTGTAAGTTAATATATAATTCCACTAAGTCTAAACTCTTAATTCCTGTATGAGTCATACAAAAAGCTCTGTACAAAAGTCAAAGGAATTTCTCCCTGATACTTTAGAGATCCGTGAGTGAGTAGGGTTAAATAATGACCCAGTGTGTCACCAAAGGCACACCCTAACTTCTCTTTGCCTTACATCCAAGTTTTTACATATCTCTTAAGGGAATTACACTGGCAATTCTAGAGGAATAGGTTCCATAGAACATATCATTGTCCAAGGGATTTGCTAGATTGGTTTATGAAGCCTGAGGCTAGAAAGTCCCATGATGCTTGGTTGCATGCCAGAAAGCTAAACAAACAAAATAACCCAGCAGCTGCTTAAGCTGGAATCAGCAGTGTTTCAATTACTTTTCAAGACAAAATGCCACACCGAGGCAACTTGCGAAAGACAATGTTTGTTGGTAGTCACAGTTCCAGAGCGTAAGAGTCCATGATCATATGGCAGGGAGCATGGAGCTTGAGCAGTCAGTAGCTGAGAGGTTACATATGACCAACAAGAAAGAGCAGAGAAAAGAGAGATAGCCAATAATGGTGTGGCTTTGGAAACCTCAAAGCCCACCCCAGTGATGCACCTCCTCCAACAAGGCCATGCCTCCTAATCCTTCCCAAACCTTTCTACCAACTGGAACACAAGTATTCAAATTGAGTATACAGGGGCCATTGTCATCAAAAGCACAACAGAACAACACCGCAGCTCCAGGTGCATGCTGAAGGCCTCTCATCCCCGAGGAGGGACCGATATGAGTCTGAGTTCAAAGGCTGACAAAGCTGGAATCTGACGCCCATGAACAATGCAGCAACAATAACCACATCGCTGCAGGAAAACTGAGCTCACAGATCTGCTGGCTTCCCTCTGGTTTGATGCTATTTGGACTACTGGATGGTCAGAGCAGACCCGCACCCTCAGCTGCTTTGCTGTCTGTCAATCATTTGTAGGAGTGCCCTACATATATGCTGAGAAATGTGCCTACCGAGTCCTGTGCATCTTTAAAGACAACCAAAATGCTCATGACTTTCCATTTTGAAGTGGTGAATAAGAACAAAGCATAAGAACCAGGCATGGTGGTGCACACCCTCGTACCTGGGAGGCAGAGACCAGTGCATCTCTGAGTTCAAGACCTACCTGGTCCACGGTAGTCAGAACTACGTAATTGAGAGACCCCGTCGCAAATGAAACAAAACAAAAAAAAAAAAAAACAAAGTATAATGCCCTGTTGTGGAATATTATTTTAAGGTGTGTTACTTTTGTTTATGTTGCATTTGTTTAACTCTGTGAAACTGTGTTAAAACACCTGATGGTCTAATAAAGAGCTGAACAGCCAGTAGTGAGGCAGGAGCAAGGATAAGTGGGGCTGGTACTCAGAGAGCATAAATAGGAGAACTGAGGACGAAGAGGAACAAAAGAACAAGGAGAGGAAGATATGAGGGGTCAGCTGGCCAGCCACCCAGCCAGCCACAGGGTAAGAGTGAAAGTATCCAGAAACAGAAAAAGATAAAAGCCCAGAGGCAAAAGGTAGACGGGATAATTAAAGTTAAGAAAAGTTGGCAAGAAACAAGTCAAGCTAAGGCCGGGCATTCATAACTAAGAATAAGACTCAATGAGTGATTAATTTGGGAGTTGGATGGCGGGCCTCCCAAAGAGTACAAAGAACTTAACATCATACAACATTATGGCGTTCCAACATGGGCCCAAGTTTCCATGTGGGCTAAGAAAGCTGAAGAAAGGAAGGAAGGAAAGAAGGTAAAGAAAAGAAAAAGAAAGAGAGAGAGAGAGAGAGAGAGAGAGAGAGAGAGAGAGAGAAAGAAAGAAAGAAAGAAAGAAAGAAAGAAAGAAAGAGAGAAAGAGACATGACTCCTTTAGGAGACACTGCTGTTGTTCAGGTGGCAGTGCTAAATAGAAGCTAGAAATGGCAAGCTAAGTAAACACTGCTTTAGCAATGCAAGTACCAGCTTCTACAGTTAGGAAGGTTTAATGCAGTTCTTGGTCACCCACCTCAGACCAGGGTGCAAGTTTTAAGCTCGACTTTCACAACTGACCCAGACGTGGGCAGAGCCAGCTGTTAGAGCATGCAGATGATCCAGCTGTAGCTTAACAGTCTAAAAAGACTAAAAGAGACACAGTAGAAGAGGTCCTGATGGAAAAAACCTCTAAACAGGTTCCAGTGTGTTTTACAATGAACATAGGCTTAAGAAAGAAAGAAAGTGAACATAAGTCGTTATAGAAAGAAATAAATAGATAAAAATAATAAAGTCTTTAAAGAGACAGTAAAAGTAATGTAAATTAAAAAAGTCACGTAAAGATGGGAAACACACAGGGAATCTGGATCCTTTATGTTATTGTGTTGATTTTGAATTTTTTGATTACTAAAAAGCTAGGGACAGTTATTAAGAGACCTGCAATTGAAAGAGGGACTGTTGAAATAAACCAGCATAGATATTTTAAGACTTAACACTAAAAGTATCAAAAAATGTATTTGTCAAATGGAAATCAAAACTGCTTTGGAGAAGAGGTTTTGCTTTTGTTTCCACAGGAAACAAGAGGTGTGGATTCTTTCCAGGTTGATTTAGATCTGGTTTGATCAGGGGAGACCTCCTGAAACTTGACAGGTGATATCTATTAACAAAGGTTATAACTGGTCTTCTCAGGACTTGGCCATTATCTCAAATTTTCTCTCTGGGACCCTAAATATAATCCGACCACATTCAGCAGGAAGCACTCTAGAGAAGACAATGACCACATTCGCAAGAGAAAAGGGAGTGTGGGTAGTCTTGGTTATTTTGTGGGTCATGAATGTTTGTTACATTTAGGGGAATATAGGAATATAGATAAAAAGACAACTATTAATCTTAGATATTCTACATTGGCATGGATTTTAGTATATGGACACAAATTCAATGTCAATTTTGTTACACTGTATGTATGTTTTTACTCTTGTTTAAAGAACTTTTGTATACTGATAAAATTTTAGGTAATTTTTGTTGCAGCACCCTGTATGTATATTTCTACTCTTGTTTAAAGGATTTTTGTGTATTGATGCCAATTTAAGCTTATTTTTGTTACAACTATATATATATATATATATATATATATATATATATATATATGTTTCTGCTCTTCTTTAAGGCATTATACCTAGGCAGTTCTTTTGAAAAGGTAAGGTAAAATTCTAGTTTTTGAAAGCTATTATTATGAATTATATAGGATAATCAGAAAACATAAGTTAGTGGTTAGTCATCTATAATAATAAAATTTGTAGATGTGCTAGGTATGTTTTCCAGATCATATAGAGATATATTTTATCTATAGATAGATAGGTAGATACTCTTCAAACCTTTCAAAGACCTACAGAATATGGCATTTAAAATATTCTGTCAATATAAAGTTTTTCATGACAATAAGACACATCTGCTCCTGGCAGCACCAATTTGCTTCAGAGAAGATAAAGGCGTTGAATTTTTGGTGTTTGTTTTCATTGTGGCAAAGTTAGTTACTGAGCAAAGAAACTGCTCTTTTCTTTGCCTGCTGACTATGAGCTGTGCAGACCAGACACGCAGGACCCACAGGAAAATGACTGCTGCAAGCTTTGCCAAAACAAGGCAGGATTCATATTCAGGGCTCCTGCTTCAGAGAAGAAACTGCCAGACATTCTGAAGGACACCAAGGAAAGTGACTGACAAACTCTCAATATAGGTGGGACAATCTCTCAAATTTCCTGCTTCATTGAAAAGTCTGCCAAATACTATGAGCCTTTAGGCTAAAGATGGATGCCCCAATGATGCAAAGGATCTTTGGGTGACTATCCAGGCAGTCAAATGTCTCTGTCATTTTCAGAGTTTTTAAAAGTCATTTGCAATGTACTTTTTGTTTATTTAAATAATATATCCTTCTGGTGCCTTTGGTGGAGCTGAAGACTAGACAATATTAGTTGTGGTTTTCCTTAGATGTGATAGAAAGTAAGTTAGGTAAATCATTTTGGATTTACTAAGATAGGATAGATTATGGAGTATTTTTTTTTCAATTTACCAGACACAAATAAACGGAATTCAGTACACCGTGAATATAATCTTTATTTGATCATTGTTTTCATTGTATACAGTATTACTATGTTAAAGCTAATACTTTTTATTTTGGTTTAGAAAGAAAAAAGGGGAAAGGTCGGGAACTAATTATTTTAAGGTGTGCTATTTCTGTTTATGTTCCATTTGTTTAACTCTGTGAAGCTGTGCTACTGTGCCTGTCTCAAACACGTGATGGTCCTAATAAAGCGCTGAATGGCCAATAGCGAGGCAGGAACAAGGACAGGCAGAGTATAAATAGAAGGCGAGCTGAGGAAGAAGAGGAATAAAGATAAAGGAGATCGGAACACTAAGTGCCAGCCACCCAGCTAGCCACGAGTAAGAGTGAAAGCAAGATATGCAGAAGTAGGAGAAAGACAAAAGTCCAGAGGCAAAAGGTAGACGGGATAGTTTAAATTAAGAAAAGTTGGCAAAAACAAGCCAAGCTAATACTAGGCATTCTTAATGTATAAGCCTCTGTGTGTGATTTATTTGGGAGCTGGTTGCTGGACCCACCAAAGAGTCCAAAGAACTTAACATCATACAATTTCCCCTCCACATGCCAAAATGAAGTCCATGACTTTGCTAACCTAAAGCATCAATAAAGAAGGATTAATCATCACGATATAAAATTGGTTATTTTATCCTCAGCGTCATAGTTAAGAAAATAAGACTCAAACATATTAAAATCACACAGGAGGCCGTAAAAGACCTCAGTCTACATTGCTTTCTCTTCTGTAACTCTAACCTGTAAATTCAAAATGACCACATTTGTGTAGCTACCTGGCTTTTGCCTATTTGTCTTGCTTGACTGATTTTCATTGTATTGAATCTATTGTTTATATGTGTGTTTGTGTTTATAGTGATGTGCATTTGGTGTGCTAAATGTATATAGTGTGTGTGCATGTGTGTGCATGAGTGTGGTATATGTTTATGGTGTGCACATGAAGGCCAGTGGAGGATGCTGGGTGCTTTGCTTTGTTACTCCCTCCTTATTCCCTTGAGACAGGGTCTCTCCCTGAGCCTGGAGTGAGGCTTGTAGCCAGTAAAACCAAGTAGTGCTCACAACATTGGAATTACAGTTACACTGCCACACCAACTTTTTATGTGGTGCTGGGAACGGAACTCACGTCCTCAAGCTGGGACAGCAAGCATTCCACACGACAAGCCACCCCTCTGTCCCCTAACTTACTGGTTCTACCAAATTCTCTAGGCAAAGGGAACAAAATTTATATAGATTTATACTGACGAAGACTTTGCATGCTTATGTGCCCTTTCTTCCTCCTCCTCAGGCTTGCGCTGGTTAGTCATAGGACGCATCTCCAAGATCCTGGGCCACCAACTGCTGTCCACTATTATGTGTTACACAAGAAAGGTCACAAAAAGTTGCTTAACAATATTATGGAAAAACAAAAGCAAATCCCTTTGATTTCTCCTGGTAAGCCCAACCCAAGTTCTTAATTCACCAAATGCACTTGCACTTAGGAATGAGCAACAACCTACACACCATATCTTGTGAAGACGAAATTCATCCTCACTCTTAGAAAACTGGGGCCAGACACCCAACTTGATCAGATTTTAAATATTCCGAATAAGGCATGACAAAATGTATTTAGATATATCCACTTTCTGATGTGAGAAGGAACCCTCTGCTCCTCTAGGAAAGGTTGGGCTTGGCTGCTGATTCCATTCTTCCTCAGTATCTTGAAATCATAACTCTTGAGATGAGAGGCACTTTGTAAGACTATTAACAGTGCTTGTTACTTGCGCTTGGTAGTCTGACTTACCACTTACTGCAGAATTTATAGGGCCGTTTTTATCAGTTTTTGTGGTCACTGATATTATTTATGGGAAATATAGATAACAGGATGAAAACAAGACAAGGGTGCATGATTTATTATGGTTGGGTAGCTTTCTTAATTTCTCTGAATTTTATCCTTTGTTTGTTAGTTTTTTGGAGACAGGGTCTTCCTATGTAGCTATGGCTGGCCTGGAACTTGCTAAGTAGACAAGGTTGGCCTTGAACTCAAAAAATTTTACCTTCTTCTGCTTCCCAAGTGTTGGGATTAAAGATGTGTGTCACCAGACCCAGCACTTCACCTTAGGTTTTGAGACAGGATGTCTTACTGAACCTGAAGTTCACAATTCTGCTACTCTGACCGGCCAGCAAGCTCCAAGAATCTTCCTGTCTCAACCTGTCCAATTTGTGTGCTGGGATGGCAGGCACACACCATGGTACCGGCTTTTTACATGATTGCTGGGGACAGGAATGCAGGCCCTCCTGCTTGTGTGACAGGCACTTTCCTGAGCAAACCACTTCCTCAGTCCAAGGTTTACTCTTTTCTTAACATGTGTTGATGAACTGAAAATAGGATGAAAACCAATACCTCTGCCACATTGCCAAAAGCTTTGCAGGGCCTTACAGAGAAAATTTAAAGTCACATCTGTCTCACTTTTTTCTTTTCTTTTCTTTTCTTTTCTTTTCTTTTCTTTTCTTTTCTTATCTTTTCTTTTTTCTTCTCCTTCCTTCCTTCCTTCCTTCCTTCCTTCCTTCTTTCTTTCTTTCCTTCCTTCCTTTCTTTCTTTCTTTCTTTCTTTGTTTTTCTTTCTCCCCTCTCCCCTTGGTTTTTTGAGACAGAGTTTCTCTATGTAGCCCTGGCTGTCCTGGAACTAAAACTCTGTAGAATAGGCTGGCTTCGAATTCACAGAGATATGCCTGTGTCTGCCTTCCAAGTGCTGGGATTAAAGGTGTGCACCACCATGCCCGATCTGTCCCAATTTCTGGCTTATAATGAAATTCATTTTTTTCTTAAACTGAGGTTTGCTTTTTTAAATTAGTTTTTATATTTTTATTTCAATGTTACTGTTACATGCATGTATACATATAAATATATAAATAAAACCCAGAGTCCATTCACTTTGCATATATATGCAATATATATACATATATGTACATATATGTGCAACACACACACATATATATACACACACACACACATATATATATATATGTATATATCCACATATACACATAAACTTTCAGGTGTGACTAGCTGGTACTGAATAACAAATTAGAGGACTCATCCCTGGAGAAGACTGAGTCTCCCTTTCTCAGCAATCATTAATTGCCTGTAGCTCTTCATCGAGGGATGGGGCCTAATGAGAATTCCCCTTTCGTGTTGTAGTTCATCTGATCTTACCATATTGTTGAGATTTCATGGATGAGTTTCATTGTCACCTATAGAAGACACAATCTTGAACGATATATCCTAGTCCTCAGGTTCTCTTTCACCGTGTTCCCCGAGTCCTACCTGTAGGGCTGTGTTGTCCGTGTAGCCGTTTGGGCTGTGTACCTGGGTTGATTAGGGTTTTTTTTTTTTGTCTACTTGATACAAGCTAGAATAACCTGAGAAGGGGATCTTCAATTAAGGAAAAATAACCTTCATCGGATTGGCCAGTAAGCAAGTCTTTGGGACATTTTCTTGATTGATGTCTGATGTGGGAAGGCCTGGTTTCTGTAAGAAAGCAGTCTGAGCAAGCAGTGGTCAGTCAGTCATGTTCTTCCACGGTCTCCACATCAGTTCCTGCTTCAAGGTTCTGGCCTTGACTTCCTGCCCTGACTTTGCTCCACAGTGAACTGTGGGATGGAAATGAACCCTTTCCTCACTGAGTGTTTATTACAGCGCTTGATCTGGTGGTCAGTTCTCCTCTGCCTTTTGAATCTCTGTGGCTTTCTGCAATGGATGGTCTCTGCTGGAAAAGGGTGAGAACTACAGTTATCTGGGTCTATGCCACGGTGTGTTGGCTACAGGGTCAGAATTACAAATACAGATTTTATTATGGCATTTTCATTGTCACTCTGAGTTTGTTGCCCTTCCCTGGTCATCCTGGACCCCTCCTGCTGGCCCTTTTTCTGCCCACAGAAGTCCCTCTGTTGCCTTCAAGTCAAATGTGTCTTCTTACCCTTTTGTTCCTCAGTCCCCCTCCCTTAAGACCCACCTTTTTTTCATCTCATAGTCCCTTTTCTGGTTTTATGAAGTAAAACCCAACTCATAAATACACACACTTATAAATGAAAATCTTGGATCCACATACTTATGTCTTTCTGAGTCTGGGTTACTTCACTTAACAAAACAGTTTCAGTTTCACAGAATAGAATGTCTTATTGGTGTTTATCTCTGTTTAGTTATCTATCGGTCCTAAATCCAAACAACAAACAGTGCGTCACCCACGCTCTTTCCCCGAGGAACAGAGCTCTGCTTGCAAAACTCTTCTTTTGCAATTTTACAAACCAAGTTCAATGTTATCACTGATACAGTCTTTCTGATATGTGGTTATCTGCCTTTCATACGTCATACCACCTTTTCTTTTCTTTTTATAGGTGCCAGAGGTTCAAGCTGAAGATCTGAAAAGCAAAACAGCCAGTCAACGGCTCTTACCTTGACCTCAGGCCAAAATGTCAATCCTGCCTCCAGGAATCTCAGAATGAGACTGTGACTGAGAGCTGTCTCTTCCCATTTTATAATCCTCTCTAGCACTGGGATTAAAGGTGTGTGTCACACTGCCTAGTCTGGCTGACCAGTGAGGCGGTTTTACTCTCTGATTTTCAGGCAAGCTTTATTTATTAAAATACAAGTGAAATGCCTCTACATTTACCCTTTCTGTCTAAAATAAAAAGGCTATAACTAACATAAGAAAAACTATATACAATAAGTACAATGACTATATACAATATATACAGGCAACAAATACTTCAACAATGTCTAGTCCATTTGCATTTGACAAATTCAGAGAAAATACTCCATTTCTATCCTATCTTGGTGAGTCCAAAGTCTTGTACCTAATTTACTCTCTATCATTACTTGCTTTCTGTGTCAGGTAAGCAATAACTATAACTATTTAATCTTCAACCACCTCTGAAACCTGAGAAGGAAATAAAATTACAGAGTAAGCAGGAAGTGCAAGAAAGTGATTTCCAAAAAATGTGAGTAATGACAGAAATAGCGGGCTGCCTGGACAGTCACCCAAAGTTCCTCTGCAACATTGGGGCATCCATTCGTCGGTCTACAAGCCTAGCATATCTGACAGATAGTTTTTGTGAAGCAGGATATTTTATGTTCTGCTTGTCTATAGGACAGCACACTGTCCGCAGTTGAGGCAGGGACATTTTCTTGTCTAGTGTCTTACATTTTTTTAAAATTTATTTGTTTATTAAAAATTTCCACCTCCTCCCATCCTCCCATTTCCCTTCCACTCCCTCGCTCCCCCTCCCTCTCCCTCTCCAGTCCTAAGAGAAGTCAGGGTGCCCTGCCCGGTGGGAAGTCCAAAGCCCCGCCCCCCTCCATCCAGGTCTAGGAAGGTGAGCATCCAAACAGACTAGGCTCCCAAAAAGCCAGTACATGCAGTAGAATCAAAACCCAGTGCCATTGTCCTTGGCTTCTCAGTCAGCCCTCATTGTCAGCCACATTCAGAGAGTCCAGTTTGATCACTTGCTCCATCAGTTCCAGTCCAGCTGGCCTTGGTGAGCTCCCATTAGATCAGTCCCACTGTCTCAGTGGGTGGACGCACCCCTCGCGGTCCTGACTTCCTTGCTCAGAGATCCACAGAATATGGCACTTAAGATGTTTTAATAACCTAGGTTCTTCTTCTTCTTTTTTTTTATGACAATGAGACATGTCTGCTCCTGGCATCACCAATCTACTTCAGAGAAGGCAATAGGCATTGAAGAATCTCCACATGAAGTTTATTATCATAAACAGTTGATAATAATAATTTCCAAGGACTAGAGATTTACATTACATTGTTAAATGAGAATACCTTGAACAAGATTAGAAATGTATGTACAGCATGTTTTAACAAAATTAGCCTTAAATTTATATTAAGACACAAAATTTGTATTCAACATGTGAAAGTCCAATCCAATGTAAAATATTTAAAACTAGTAGTTGCTTTTTAAAAAGCAGATTCAATAATCTATCTTTTTATCTGATCATAGCTATACTCTCCCTTTTTCTTTTCAGAGTAGATTCAATAATCTACCCTTTTATCCTTTCATATCTATATCTCCCTTTTTTCTTCTCAAAACAAGATCATATCTATATCCTCCCTAATTTCATTTTAGAATATATTCAATAATCTACCCTATCATATCTACATTCCCTTTTTTCTCTTTAAAACAAGATCCTTGAATCTAATTTCTTTTGTTTAACTTTTTCCCTGATCATTACCAATAATAACTTGTAACCAACCCCACTAAACAATGACAAATATCCATAATCCATTGAATGATCAAAAACCACCCACCCCACCTCTTGGAAATGTGGATGTAATTTTCTAAGCTACTTCCTGCTGATTGGTGCTGATAATATTATGGGAACTCAAAGAAAATTTAGGATTATGGTCAAATCCTGACTGGAATACTCTGTGAGGCTGGATCATCTCAGCCAGTAGTCTTGAAGCTGTTCTGAATGTAGAACCCAGAGGAAATTGCAGCAGAGGAGCTCCACTCTTTTTGGAGATATTATAGGGGGATAGTCCTTGATCAAATCTTATTTTTCTTAATCCAGAATGAATTCACAGCCTCTCATTTCCTGTGGAAACAAAAACAAAACCGCTTCTCCAAGGTAACATATCCTTTGACTTAAATTTTGAAGTCAAGGCATTTTCAAAATACATAGGTTAGATTAATTCAGCAGCATTTATAATCAAATGTCTTTTAGCAGCTGTTGCTCCTTCCTCAGCAGTCATACAATTCAAAGACAACACAATAACATACAATATTCAGATTCTATGTGTATTTTCCATCTCTATGTGACTTTTCTTTTACTATATTCCCTTTTATTTTTATTTTTTAATTTTTGGCTTTTTGAGACAGGATATCTCTGTGTATCTTTGGCTGTCCTGGAACTCACTTGGTACACCAGGCTGTCCTTGAGCTCACAGAGATCTGCCTTCTTCTGCCTTCCAAATTCTGGGATAAAAGGTGTATGCCACTACACCTGACTATATTTCTTTTTTCAAGGACTTTCTCTATCCTTTTTTCTCTCTCAAGCCTATGCATTTTTAAATTGTTTTTATTGCACTATACATTTTTCCATGTTCCCCTTCCTGCCTCCCCTCTCCCATTCTACCCTCTCCTGTGACTCCCACACTTCCAATTTACTCAGGGGATCTTGTCTTTTTCTCCTTCCTATTTAGGTCCATGTTTGTTTCTCTTCATGTCCTCTTTGTTATCTAGGTTCTCTGGGGTTGTGGATTTTAGGCTGATTTTTCTTTGCTTTATGTCTAAAAGCCACTTATGAGTGAATACATATTATATTTGTCTGGGTTACCTCACTCACTGTTTTTCCTAGATCCATCCATTTGCCTGCAGATTTCAAGATATCATTATTTTTTGCCACTGAGTTGTACTCCATTGTGTCAATATACCATATTTTCTCTATCCATTCTTCAGTTGAGGGACATCTAGGTTGTTTTCAGGTTCCGGATATTACAAATAATGCTGCTATGAACAAAGTTGAGCACATGTCCTTGTGGTCTGAATGAACTTCCTTTTGGTATATAACCAAAAATGGTATTGTTGGGTCTTAAGAAAGGTTGTTTCCTAATTTTCTGAGAAGTTGCCATACTGCTTTCCAAAGTGGCTGTACCAGCTTGCACTCCCACCAGCAATGGAGGAGTGTTCCCTTAACCCACATCCTCTTCAGCATAAGCTGTCATCAGTGTTTTTGATTTTGGCCATTATTACAGGTGTAAGATGGAATCTCAGAGTTGTTTTGATTTGCATTTTTCTGATAGCTAAGGATGTTGAACATTTCCTGAAGTGTCTTTCAGCCATTTTAGATCCTCTGTTGAGAGTTCTCTATTTTGGTCTGTACTCCATTTTTTTAAAATTGGATTATGTGTTCTTTTGATGTCAAGTTTCTTGAGTTCTTTGTATGTTTTAGAGATCAATCCTCTGTCTGATGTGGGGTTAGTGAAGATCTTTTTCTACTTTGTCTGGTTGACTGTGCATGTTCTTTGCTTTCCAGAAGCTTCTCAGTTTCAGGAGGCCCCATTTTTTAATTGTTGCTCTCAGTGTCTGTGCTACCGGGGTTATATTTAGAAAGTGGTCTCCTGTGCCAATGTGTTCGAGTGTACTTCCCACTTTCTCTTCTATAAGGTTCAGTGTGACTGGCTTTATGTTGAGGTCTTTAATCCATTTGGACTTGAGTTTTGTGCATGGTGATAGATACGGATCTATTTTCATTCTTCCACATGTTGGTATCCAGTTATGCCAGTGCATTTGGTGAAAATGCTTTCTTTTCTCCATTTTATATTTTTGGCTTCTTTGTCAAAAATCAGGTGTTCGTAAGTGTGTGGATTGATATCTGGGTCTTTGATTTGATTCCATTAGTCCTCCTGCCTGTTTTTATGCCAATATCAGGCTGTTTTTATTACTGTAGTTGTATAATAGAGTTTGAAGTCAGGGATGGTAATGCCTCCAGAAGTCTCTTTATTGTACAGATTTTTTTCTGGCGGGGGGGGGGCTACTCTGGGTTTTTTGTTTTTCTATCAAGTTGAATATTGTTCTTTTGAGGTCTGTGAAGAATTTTGCTGGGATTTTGATGGATTGCTTTTGATAAGGATCTCATTTTTACTATGTTAATTCTACCTACCCAAGAACATGGGAGATCCACTTTCTGGTGTCTTCTTCAGTTTCTTTCTTCAAAGACTTAAAGTTCTTGTTATACAGGTCTTCATTTGTTTGGTTAGAGTTACCCCAAGATATTTTATGTTATTTGTGGCTCTTGTGAGGGTGATGTTTCTCTGATTTCTTTCTCAATCCTTTTAAACATCTGTATAAAGGAGGGTTACTGATTGTTTTTCGAGTTAATCTTGTATCCTGCTACAGTACTGAAGATGTTTTTCAGTTCTAGGATTTCCATGAGAGAATTTTGGGGTCACTTACGTAAACTATCATATCAACAGCAAATAACGAGAGATTGACTTCATTTTTAATCTGTATCCCATTGATTGCCTTTTGGTGTCTTAATTGCTCTAGCTAGAATCTCAAGTACTGTATTGAATAGATATGGAGAGAGTGGACAACATTGTCTTATTCCTGATTTCAGTGGGATTGCTTTGAGTTTCTCTCCATTTAGTTTGATGTTGGCTGTTGGCTTGCTGTATATTGCTTTTATTATGTTTAGGTATGTTCCTTGTATCCCTGCTGTCTCCAAGATTTTTTATCATGAAGGATTGTTGAATTTTATCAAAGACTTTTTCAGCATCTAATGAGATGATCATGTGGGTTTTTTTTCCCCCAATTTGTTTATATGGTGGATTACATTGACAGATTTTCATATGCTGAAGCATCTCTGCATCTCTGTAATGCAGCCTCCTTGGTCATGGTAGATGATTTTTCTGATGCGTTCTTGGATTCGGTTTGCCAGTATTTCATTGAGTATTTTTGTATCAATGTGAATGAGTGAGATTGGTCTGTAATTCTCTTTCTTAGTAGTGCCTTTGTGTGGTTTGGATATCAGGGTAACTGTAGCCTCATAAAAAGAGTTAGGCAATGTTCCTTTTGATTCTATTGTGTGGAACAATTTGAGGAGTATTGGTATTAGTTCTTCTTTGAAAATCATGCAGAATTCTGTGCTGAAACCATCTGGTCCTGGGATTTTTTTTTTCCACTGGGATACTTTTGATGACTGTCTCTCTATTTTCTTAGTGGTTATAGTTTGTTTAGTTTGCTTATCTGGTCTTGATTTCACTCATTTTGGTAAGTGATATTTATCCAGAAAATTGGTTTTTTTTTTTAAAGTTTTCCAGTTTTGTGGAGTGCAGGTTTTTGAAGGTCATTTTCCTCTGCTTCATCTGTGTTGGGTTCTTTAGGTCTTACTGTTGTAGAACCACTATTTTTTGATGATGCTGTGTTGCTCTTTGTGATGTTGAGTTTGTTCTTACCTTGTTGTCTGCCCATTTTTTCTTCTACTTGGTGTAGTTGAGGCTGTTTCTCTGGTGATCACTCTTCCCAGTGCCAGTGGGTCCAAGGGTCAGATGGTTGATTCTTGAAGTGGAGTATGGGTCTTGGGGTCTGGTTGCTTGGCACTCCCAAAAGTGGCTCAGGCCTTCCTACCTACTCCCAGATTTCACTTGGGTCTTCCTGCCGGCTCCCAGAGGTCACTAGGGCCTTCCTTACCTAGACCTCAGTCCGAAATGGTGATCCTGCCTCCAGGAATCTTGGAATGAGACTGAACTACCTTTTCTTTCTATTCTTTCTGGGCCTTATCCTGGATCTGCCTTGAGTAGTTGTGTTTATAATGGAGTTTTCTTGAGCAGGTCATGGGTATGGGCCAGGGTGGGACTTCAGATGTAGGAGGCCAACAAGAAGTTGCCTTTCAAGCTTTCTTATTGGTGCTGGGCTGTGATTTGATTCATTCCAGGTTAAAAGTCACACTTGTTTTTTCTGAATTTCCTTGGGCCACAGTCTTATGGTAGACTGAATATGGCACCTGTGACTCAGCTTCAGTACTTTCCAGATGGACAAAAATCCGCAGTTCAGAGTTTTCTGTCCTCCAAGGATTTCTCCATATCTTGGAGGTTTTCTCCATATCCATAGCTTGTTTTTTTTTTTTTTTCAGAAATGCTGTGTGTGCACGGCTAGTTGAACAACTTTTCTTTTCTGTGTAGTTAACAGGGGCAGGAATCCTTTCCCAGCATTCTCCCTGCCTGGGAGAAATTATTCCTAACCTGTCTATATTCCCCCTTTCCCAGATGGAGTCTCATGTTTCGCAGACTAGCTCACACTCATCCTGTGGCTGAAGATGATCAGGGACTTCTGGCCCTCCTTTTCTCACCTCTGGAGTGTGTAAGTGGAGACTGCACTTTCTTTTTCCAGCCACCCAGGTCTGAACAATCACACAAGCACTATATTAATTACAACACTGCTTGGCCAATGGCTTAGGTATATTCCTAGGTAGCTCTTACATCTTAAATTAACCCATATCTATTAATCTATGTATCACCATGAGACTGTGGCCTACCAGTAACTTTCCAGAGTCTTTTTTTCCTCTCTCTCCCAAGCCTACATACATTTTTAAACATACTATAACCCATTTAGAGGTTTATTTCTGTCTGTATCTGCCTTTATTGCATATCTATAATCATTTTTCTGACCAGGAGCACATGACTAAGACCAGTGCTGCCACTTTGCCTGTTGGCTCCACCTTGTCCAACATGGCGGAGGTTTGTTCATGGCCTCTGTAAGCCATGCTCACCATCTCAGCTCCAGGGATATAGCAGGCTTACATTGTCATTAAACAACTAGTACACACTGCTCCCAAACCCCATTTAAGTGCAGGACCTCCTGAAAGAGCCAGAGTTGGTGCTGACAGCATGAACCAGGAAGTCGGCTCTTAAAGAAGCCATGCAGTTTTTGCTGCTAATGGTGAACCAGGAAGGCTTCTCTTAAAGGAGCCATGCCTCTGCTTGACACCAGCAAACAGAACCTATGTGGAAAACAAAATGCAGTTACCAAGAAGCTGTGTTTGACTCCCATTTTTGTGTACCTAGAAGCCCTCTTTTTCTCTTTTTTTAAGCTTTTTTAGGTCTTATGTGGATCCATGCCCTAGACAGTGAGTGCCATTTTGTAACCGGAGACTGCTCTTTCATTCCCAGCCACCCAGACCCGAATAATCACACAGAAACTGTATCAATTACAACATTGCATGGCCTATTAGCTCAGAATTCTTATTAAGTAACTCTTACATTTAAATAAACCCATTTCTGTTAATCTGTATATCATCATGCTAAAGTTCTGGAGTCCGTGTGCTTCAGCAGCTACCTGGTGTCTCTTTGACTCCACCTACTCTTTCTCTATATCTCTGTTTGAATTTCCCACCTGGCTATATTCTGCCCTGCCATGGGTTGAACCAGATTCTTTACTAACCAATGGTAATAAAACATACAGCATATAGAGGGGAATCCCACATCATCTGAGGATGACTTTTTATATCAAACTCTGGTCTTCATACATGTGCACCCATACACCTGAACAAACATTCACATACTTATGTACAAACCATACACATGAGAAATGGAAAATGTATTGTATTTTTGATTTTCTATCTTGTATTACTTTAGCAATTTACCTAGTGTTGCAAGAGATATGCACATCTGGATGAGGCTTACTGGTCATGGTGAACTGGTGCTATTTCTACTTTGAGGGTGCAAACACTTGGCTTCTTTCTTTCTTTAGCTACCTCTGGCATACCCAGTGTCCTTGTCTTTAACACAGCTTCTTACCTTTCACAGTAACACTGTCCTTCCTGTGACTGTGGACTCGAGGTCTTTAAGCAGGACCTCACTCTAGGATTCTCCTTCAGACTCAGAAGCATCAAGTCCTTCATCCACCATAACTGAACCCCATTTCCACTTTAGGGTTAGTACATTAAGCAAGGGTGTTGCATGCAGGAACCCACACGAGCTACCTGCACTAGAGTTGCACAAGATCAATTCATTCCCAGTTCCGGCATAGATGGGGAGGTCCTCCAGTCCCCGTCCTTTACTGAGGAGTTCTGGGAGAGAGAGAATCATTCCTTTTTGAGGTTATTCCTAATACCACTAGGGGTATTGGTTGGGTTCATTTTTTTCTCTGCCAGTAAAAGAATCAAATGATTTGGAAATTCTTAAACTCAACAGGCAGCAACAGCATAAAATCCGAGGCAGAGAGAGCAAGCTGGAGAAAAAAAAGGCTTTTATTACAGCTACAGACCCTCTCTCTCAGCAACTCACACATAGCAAGATACACACACAAGGCCCTGCAGGGCAGAGTGAGACTCGGGGAGCTAGGGTCCAGTTTCTCTTTCTTTAAGGGATGGGGATTAAAGGATCTTTAAGGCATCTTCTCCTTCGAATTGAGGGTTCATTAGTGAACAAGAATGGGTAGGGAGGCTTTATAGGTCCATAACTTTGGGGTAAATGTGTCATGATCTGACCTTGAACTTGTTAGACAGACTCACCAGCAGGGTACCTACTTGGCCTTTGTTCTAAGTGGCCAGGCTATGGTCTTAGGTCAGGAGGATGAGGAAGAAGCCCGTGTTTATCATCTTTATTATCTATTTGTCTAACTCCTAGTTGCTCATTCCTACCCGTTCTCATGCTCTGGTGGGTGCCTCCCCCCATTCACACCTGGGAAGCACTAATTGGACTTAGTAGGCTAATAAAACAAAACAAAACAAAACATAAAGTTGGTAGGAAGCCATGCAGCATGTTGGGGAGGATTTGGAAGGATTTGAAGGGGGGAAATGGGAGTAGATATGATCATGTTTCATTGTATACATATATGAAATTCTCAAGAGTAAAGAAAATTGACATAAATTATGAACACATTAAAGCTCCAAAAGTATTTTTTCCTTAAGTCACTAAAAGAAAAATCCCATGAGCATTTTTTTAGGATGTTAAATATGGCAATAAGTGGATAGAAAAAATGACCTAGAAAATTCCCTCATTAATAGTTACTCTCTATCATAATTGTATTTCTTGGCTTGTTTTCATAGCTGCAGCTATAATATGATTATTATTTATTTTTATTACTTATTTATTTTCTAGACAAGGTTTCTCTGTGTGGTCTCAGCTGTTCTGGAACTCACTCTGAATACCAGGCTGACTTCACTCAGAGAGCTGCCTGCCGTTGCCTTCTGAGTTCTGGAATTAAAAGCGTGTGTCACCACCATTTGACTCTAAAGTTCTTGTTGCAGTAAAAGGACAGTTTTGTAATACATTACCTTTCATCATGATTGGACGTTCTCATCCTGTGGATTGTGACACCTCTGGATGTTAAACGACCCTCTCATAGCGGTTGCCTAAGACCGTCTGCATATCAGATATTTACATTACGATTCATAACAGTAGCAAAGTTACACTTATGAATTAGCAATGAAATGATTTTATGGTTGGGGTCACCACAACATGAGGAACTGTATTGCGGCAATAGTAATAAGGCCTAACAGCATTAGGAAGGTTGAGAACCATTCATCTAGATGTTTTGTCTGAGTCATTCACCTTTGAGTATAAAACTTTTATTGTTAAATGTGCTCTGGTAAAATGACTTATGCTTTTCCTTTTTTCTTTTTCTTCTTTTGATGGTTGTTTGTTACAAACCCTAAGGAGATATAAAATAAGGTGAATAACAGTGTATTGATTAACTCCTTCTTTTGTGCTAGGTACTCATATACCATTGCATATTATCAAACTTTGGGGAAAGTGATCTTTTAAAAAGTATGATGAGCAGGTGGTGCATTCCTTTAGTTCCAGCATTTGGGAGGCAGAGACTGGAGGATCTCTGAGTTCTAGGCCAGCCTGGTCTACAGAGTGAGTTCCAGGACAGCCAGAGAAACCCTATCCCAGGTAGGAAAGGGGAGCAAATGGTTGAGAGTATGATATTTTGGCCATAATAATCAGATTCGTTTGAAGTGTGTCAAGGAATAATTTTTGTTTTTCCTTTTTAACAAGGTAAACAACAGGAGAGATATCTCCGAGATCCCAGGAGGATTAACCAGCTTGAATTTGCAGCAGGTCTAACAATGAGGGCATGTTTGTTTGTTTTGAGATAATCCCTGTGTAACAGCTCTGGCTGTCCTGGAACTTGCTCTGTAGACCAGGCTGACCTCAAACTCAGAGTTCCACCTGCCTCTGCCTCCCAAATTTTGGGACTAATGGTGTGTACCAACACCACCTGGCCAGAAGCCATGTTTTAAGAACATTTTCTCTATATTTGGGCTGTTCAGCTGCCAAGTGCTATGCCTGAGGTGTCCCAAAGAAACCTGGGACAAGTCTCACTCAGTCCCTATGACTCCTCAACCACACACACCATGGAGCAGACACGGCCTCATTTCCATTTATCTGGTGCCGAACTCACCCTTTCAAGGGGCGTGGCCTCTCTGAACCAAGCTGCCGGATTGGCTCTTTAAGATATGTACAGATCATCTGTTTCTTCTGGCTCCTGACACTCACCATATTTGATTCCAAATTCTAGAGTTTACCTCTTCAGCCACTCCACCTGCTCTGATCTGCTTCTGTCTGTCCTCGCCTACTTGATGGTTCAGCTCTTATGTAGAAGAATAGACCTACTTTACTATATATGCAACTTGAATCCAACTCTCGTTTAGGAAAATAGAGGTTTTTAAATAGCAACCATGTGACTGACGACCTCATTAACATGGAAGTAACTATGTGTTCCATTCTAATAAATTCTAATAAATCACAATTAAACCCTTTGCCTCCACCATACCTTGGAGCAGCCATGTCCTCATTTTCACTCACTGGGATCATATGTGTTAGTGTGGGGACTTCCCTCAGTCTTTTTGGGGTTGCACAGGCTCCAACATATGTAGCTTCAAACCAGTGAATGCAGCCTCTCCTGGCGAACCTGGGTCTTTAAGATCACCCCCTCCCATGGCGGACAATGGGCTTCGCTTTTACGGGAGTGGCTGCACTTTGATCCTTCTATCTTCTTTCTTCAGCTGGCTGTGGGCGGTGAATGGCTGTGATTTCTAAAAGGCGGAGCCAGGACGATCAGACTTCAAGATCATCCTCAGCTACACAGTGAGTCTGAGGTCGGCCTGGGCTATCTCAGATCCGTTTCAAAGTAAAAACTGAACTTTAAAATGAAAACAAAAGCCCGTCCTTCACTCTTGCTTGTCTGTTTGCTCACTGTTCAGTCCCAGAGCATTCTGAACAATTCCTCATTTCCATCAGGCAGGCTTCTTATTCCTGTCAGCCTTGGATTTGCTGGGCCTGAGCTGGGGCCAGCTGGTGGCTATCAGGCAGTTCAGATTCTCTTTAAGCCAAACTCTGAATAAACCAAACATAAATCATGCTTAAAAAAAAAATGGATAAAGCTAACACAACCTACTAATTTTCCAGTTTTGATTTATAAACTAACAAGTCAGGACTAGATGGAGTTGACCTGACTCAGGGGCCGTGACTTCTTGTTCTGCTTCTCTAATCCAGCGTCAATTCCATGTGGTGTCATTTAAATAGAATCCCGACACTGAGGCTTGTGACAAAATTGCTAAAGAAAGCTGGGATCACAGATTGTCTATACCAATTTCGACAAAGACGATAAAGACACGCTAGCTGGGAAGGTTTGCCCCGGCAAGGGAAGGAACCCATGTGAAGATGGATGATCGGGATGGCTGGAAGGGCACGAGATCAGCTCAGCTGATAATGTCTTGGCTGCATTCCCAGTCCTGTCCCTTATTCCTCTCGACCTGAGGCCAGTTATTTTGGCTCATCTGGCTGGCTCCTGTTTCCTCATCCCCAAATGACCTGTGATGTTCACTGAATAGGTGTTGTGAAAATAGGTTGCAGGTGGTTTGGATACTTGAAAATACAACAGGGAGTTGCGATGATAAAAGAGAATGGTCTTCATGGATGATGAAGACGGAAGGCATGTAGGGATCATGACATAATTTGGGTCAAATGCTCAGCTAGGGATTTTCTTTAATTTTTTATTAGACATATTATTTCATACTCATTGTAGGTGTGGCTTTAGTGTGATCAAGTTTGTTTGTCAACATAATATTTATTTTAAAATTTCTCCAATATAACTTAAACATTAAAGGAATAAATATCTTTTTTTTTAACTCAGCAGAATTCTGATTGTATTTATAAGGAATAGTTTATTTAAGAGAAGGTTCGGTACTACAACATATGCATAAATGATTTTATGACTCATGCTAGTGTCTAACTTTCATATAATTTATATGTAATTATATAAAATTATGTAAACCATTCAGTTGTCTAAAGCATAATTTATCAACCTAATAATATTTCTGAGCTGAGTCTCAGATTGGAAGTCCATGTATTGAAAAGGTAAAATACTATATATTAATATGATTATAAAACTGAAATTAAATTTATCTATGGTATATGCATGTGTGTGTGTTTGGCATGTGTGTGCAAAGTGTGAGCACTTGTGTGTGGAGGCAAAATGTCTTCCTCTCTACCTCTCCACTTTATTTTTTGAGGCAGGGTCTCTCACTGAACCTGAAGTTCCCCCGATGCAGCTAGATTAACTGTCCAGTAAATTCCAGTGATTCTCCTGTCCTCATTTTCCCAGGATTAAGATTTTAGGTGAGTCTCACCATACACAGCTTTTTACTTGTGAGCTGGGATCAGAACTCAGGTCCTCATGCTTGAGCAAACTTAACCCTAACCCTAGCCTCATAATATCCCATTTAGCCAGTGATTACAACATGGAAGCTTGAAGCCTTAGCAATGATTAAAAATGAGATGAGATCTTTGTTTGTTTGTTTGTGGAGACAGGATCTTGTTAGGTTAGCTTGGCTGGTCGGATATTTACTCTGTAGCCATAGCTAGCCTCAAACCTGTAATATTTCTCAGCTTAGCCTTCCAGGTACTGGGATTACAGGTGTGTAGCACTGTACCTGGTCAGAGTGAGTTCTAGATTCTGATTCTATTTCCCTTTTGCCCCTCTGTCACATAAAATCCTTTTTACCGAGCACATAAATCTGAGACAGCTGGTGGACACTGCTCATTCCTGCTCAGCATATGCCAGATAAAAGTCTTCTATCCCCAGCGACAATTTCTCCTTCCGTCCTTCATTCTCCCTCTCCTTCCTTTTCTTTTGGTTACAGTCTTGCTCTGTAATCCACAGCACCCTCAAAATCTCCATCCACCTGCCTTAGCCTCCCAAATTCTGGGATTACAGGCATTGTAAAAAAAACCACCAATTATGACTTAATTTATTCAGCTGGATATCTAAAATTTCAAGTGTGGGGCCTCCAACAAACAGATATAATAAAAAAATCACCACACGCCTAGTAGTAAGGCTAGAAGATGGTCATTAAATAGAAGTTCTTTCTGTGTCATACTCTTCTAGGTTTAAGGTCCGTTCCCCACTGCTGAGAACCATCAAACAGCTCGGATTTCTGCAGTCTCCTTTGCTGTGGCGTTTACCTGGCCCCCAGGGAAGTATCAGTTGCTAACCCAGGCTCAGTTCGCATTTCACAGGCTCCAAGCATTCTGTCTACCTCTGTCTTAGAAATCAGCTGAGCAGAGCGTTTAAAGTGCAGCTCAGTGGGATTGGCATGGAAGTTGGGTAGGGAGTGGGGAAGGGGATCACTGAGACCATCAGGCTCTTAAGATTACCAGAGACAAGAAACTTATTGTAGGAAATTTGGTGTTTAAACAGAGAGATAAGCTTTCTTGTCCCTTGGGAGACTGATCAAAAGGAGAGAATCTTTAAATTTTAAAAAAAAGTTTTTATTTTTGTTTTTTTGTGACAGGGCTTGTCTGTGTAACAGCCCTGACTGTCCTGGTCGTAGACCAAGCTGGCCTTGAACTCACAGAGATCCACTTGCGTGAAAAGGAGAGTTTGTAAAAGAGTAAATCAATCAAAGATCCCACCAGTGCTCAACATGGACCAGGCTTCCCTGTGCCCTTTACCCTTTATAGGCTTCTACTTTTTAAATAAAGTCCCCACATACACACGGGTTTGCTGCTGTAGCTGCAGAGGTGTGGTTTATTCCAGAAGAGTCAGGCTTTTTAATTTTTTTAAAGTTCTGTATATGCATGTGCATGTTTGTATATACCTACAGGTTCACATTCGCGTGTGTGTGTGTGTGTGTGCGCGCGCGCGCAAGTGGAGGACAGAGATTGACCCCGGGGGTCTTCCTTGGTTTTGAGAAGGGGTCTGGGGCATGAGTGGTCTTTCACTGAATCCAGAACTCACCAATCGCCTAACACTAGATGGTCTGTGAGCGTCTGGGTTCCACCTGCGCCTAACCTCCAGGTGATGGGATTTAAAGCGAGAGACAACAAGAGCACACACAACTGTTGCAACCATTGTTAAGTCAGAGTCTGGGCCCTGGCAGTCTTAACAAGCCAGGACCAACCACCTGCCCCCAACAGGACTTTTATACAGAGAAGAAACGGTGACACACAAAGAACCGTGTTTGTTCAGCGTGGCCACACTGGGAAAAGGAACAACGAGATCCGGTGACCTACTCACCCCAAGTTTACCTTCAGTCATGACATGAGGTTTAGGTTTAAACGCAGGGCAAGGGATATGCCTAAGCAGTCCTGGGTAGACTGTGGTCCCTCCCATCACCGATCTCGCTCGCTCTCTCCTACAAGGTGGTCTGAGTTGTCGGAGCTGCTCCTGTGTGGAAGTAAGTTCCTCTGTTGGCTAGCACCAGGCGTCAGTCTTTCCCTTCCCTTGTCTGAGACTATGGAGAAATTCCAGTTCCTTGAATACCATTGTTTTTAATAGTTTGATGGCTAAAAGAAGGAACACATATTTATCCCTTTGGAATCTATCTTCCGTCCTGCCAGGATGGTTTATATAGTCACGATTAACTGATCAGCCGAAAAGAAACACCTGCATAGGATTTGCTAGGAATATGTGATCTAGGTAAGGAGCCCGAGTAACGTAGCTAGCAGCAAGAAGCATTCAGACAAAGGGTAACCCCACACCTAGGAGGTGTACTAATGGAGTGGACGGCGCCGTTAGGGCTTGGGCTGTGGTGTTCGTGGGCCTATTGGCTGTGTTCACCTTCTATGGGAAGGCTGGTCAAGGCTTAACGGATACACATAGGCCCACATCTCATCCGCCAGTCCATAAATCTGGGAGGGAAAAGTGTCTCCTTAGTCTTTCTCCCAAAGGTCCTTGTTTCTCACGAACGCCGTCTTTGGTGCAGAGCGCATCCCACGCTGGGGACGCAGTCCTTGCCTTATGCTGGGTCCACCAGGGACAGTGACCCGGGAGGGAGGGGCGGGGTGGGGACTCCGGCACTGAGTGCCAGCACCAATCAGGACGCGCGGCGCTCCAGGGGCGAGGGCTCTTGGTTCCCCTGCTCCGCGCGCAGCGCCGCCTGGCGAGTTGTGCACCGGCGGGCGGAGCCTGCAGGGGTCTCGGGGCGCACAGGGCTGTCGGGATTGTCCTCGTGGGTGTCCGCGGTCCGCGATCGCCGCGCGTCTGTCACCTCTTTCCTTCACCCTCCGGGCCCCGGGCGCTCGCATCCGCCGGGTAGTCCGGGGTCTGTGCGGGGGCGGCGCCGCCTCTCCCTCGGGCTCCGCGGCGGGAATGCGACTGCCGTGGCCGGCTGGGCAGCGGGCGGCGGCAGCAAGCGGAGCCCGGGCGCATTCGCCGCTGGCTGGGTCGCCGCCCTGGCCTGCGCTCGACTCCCGAGGCCGCCGCTGCGCTCCCTGGCTCGGCGCGGAATGAGGTGCAGGCCGCGCGCCGGCGAGCGCCCCGCTCCGCAGCCCCCAGGTTCCCCGCGGCCGCCCGCGCCCTGCGTACCCCGGCGCCCACGCTAGAGCTCCGCACTGGCCGCACTCGCCGGGGCGCAGGCCCGCAGAAGTACGCGACCCGGCCCGGGTCCCGATCGCGGGGACTCGCCTCTTGGACGCCGCCCGGGCTGCGGGGACCCCGGCACGCTGCATTTCGCGGGCCGCGCTCCGCATCTCAGCGTTCTAACCAGCCTGGCCCGCGGCTTTGGCCTCTACGGTGCCCGGTCCCCCGGCCTCCCTCCACCTTTACCCGCATCCTCCCTCCACCCTTCCCGCTGCTCCGCCACCTCCCATTCATTGCATCCGTTTCCCCTTCCCGGCTCAGTTCCTACCCTCCCCCTCAAAAGCCTTCCCGGCTGGACCCCGCTACCCTCTTGGGGTTCTCGGTACATTCATGGAAGTTTAGGGCCTGGACGGTGGCCCCGAGTCCGCCCTGAGAGCGCAGCCCGCGCTGCTGGCAGGACAGAGGAAGATGTCTGCGCTCAAGCGGATGATGCGGGTCTCCAATCGTTCCCTGATCGCCTTTATCTTCTTCTTCTCCCTCTCCACGTCCTGTCTCTACTTCATCTATGTAGCTCCAGGCATAGGTAAGCACCCGGACACACCCTCACCTCCTATGGTCAGAAGGAAGGTAACTGGGGTGTTGAGGAGTTTGGAAGCTGAACAAAGCATCTGATTTGACTTATTTCAAAACTGTCGGAGAAACTGCTTGACTATGTTAGCTTGATTAATAAACGATTAAAAGAGCTTAAAAGGTAACATTCAGTGGATGTAGGGAATTAGGGCCTGGGAGTTGGGGGTAATGGTGGGGGTGGGGTGTCTCTTGTGTCTTCAGTATTCATGATAACTTTGTCTATCAGATGAGTTCAGTGTTTAAATATAGTTTTATTCAGACATCTTTTTCTCTAGATGTAATAACAGGTTGTGAAAATCTGATGGGGGAAACAGGAACTGTGAGGAAGGTCAGGAGTGTGTTCATGCCTAGGTCAACAAACCTTTGCTCCGT
This sequence comes from Microtus pennsylvanicus, assembly GCF_037038515.1. Lineage (NCBI taxonomy): Eukaryota > Metazoa > Chordata > Mammalia > Rodentia > Cricetidae > Microtus > Microtus pennsylvanicus. The sequence goes on from NC_134582.1 coordinate 60,593,282, forward strand.
ACTTGAGGCATTTTAGGGGCTGAGTTATTGAAACAGAGCTCTGTTGTGTGTATCTTGTCGACTTGAGTCTTCTTGTCAGTCAGCCTCTGTTTAACCTGTTAGGATTCCTGCTTAGACAAAATAATGATTAAAATAATTATGCAAGACAATTTGTGGGCTTAAATTGTTAACTTCCTGTTAGTTGCTTTTGACTTTTGGTCCCCAATTCACTTTTGCATGATCTTGGCTTCTTTGAAATAATATCCTGATTCCTCATTTCTCCTGCTGTTGGAAAGGGGTCCGCATGCCTTGTTTCAGTGAAGGAAAACGCCTATGAATTTATGTAGCTGTTAAAACACTTCCTATTCTCTAAACCTGGCTGAGCTTTCTTGTCCTTCAGTAGTTAATGATGAGTGACGTGGTGCACCTTCTTTCATTTCTTATTAGATATTCAGTTGTCTTTTCTGAGTCAGTATTTCTCCCCTGAGTTAGCTAAAAATGTCATCCTGTCTTTCAGACAGGAAAAACACCTGCAGAATTTTGAAGTGAAATTCTTATCCCTGCAGAGGTGTGTGTGTGTGCGCACATGTGCGGGTGTGTGTGTATGGGTATGTGGGTGTGTGTATGCGTGTATGTGTCTGTGGTATATGTGTGTATATGCGTGTATGCATGTGTGTGTATACCTGCGTGTATGCGTGTGTGGGGGCATATGTGTGTGTGTGCATGTGTGTGTGGGGTATGTGGGTGTGTGTATGTGTGTGAATACCTGTGTGTATGCATATGTGGGGCATGTGTGTGCATGTGTGTGGGGTATGTGGGTGTGTGTATATGTGTGTGTATACCTGTGTGTGCATATGTGTGTATGCATATGTGTGTGCATGTGTGTGTGGGGGGTTGTGGGTGTGTGTATATGTGTGTGTATACCTGTGTGTATGCATATGTGGAGCGTGTGTGTGTGTGTGCATGTGGGGGTGTGTATGATAGATGATGCTGAGGAGTGTAGGGAAGAGACTGTAGCCTCCTCCAGACTGATTTCTTATGAAAACATTTATTACTGTATAAACTTTTCCTTATTGGATTTAATTAGAAGGTATACAGTCAGATAGTGATGCTGGGAAAATCTTTGATTTATCACTGTCAACTAGAAGTTTAGGGTAAAGTTTGAAGGAGCATGAATGTGTTAACAATTTGGTCTTTTAGTTTGTGTTTTTCTTCAGGCAAACAACAAAATTCTCTTGAAACTTTTGATACTTATGGCAGCAATTCACATTTTAGCCTGGATTAAGAATTGGGCAAAATTTTCATACAGCTGGGATATAAGCTATATAAGATTATTTTTTTATTGGCCTTAACTTGGATGTTTTGAATCTCTTATTAAGAAGTCTTTATTAATTCTGCCACACCAGCTAGTTTGTAGATGTCAATTTTTTTTTCTGTTTTTCAAAACAGGGTTTCTCTGTAGCTTTGGAGCCTGTCCTGGAACTAGCTCTTGTAGACCAGGCTGGCCTCAAACTCACAGAGATCTGCCTGCCTCTGCCTCCCGAGTGCTGGGATTAAAGGCGTGCGCCGCCACCGCCCGGCAACATTTTACTTTTTTATAATTACTCAAAATTTGGACCTCTTTGGAGAATATCGTTTTTACAAGAATATTTTTTCAAATGTAATATTTTTATTCATTATTTGAGAACGTCACGTAATGCACCCTGATCACACTCACTTCCCATAAGAAATAATTTAAAAAAGTCTCTTTATTGTGTTTGTGTATGTTGTACAGGTGTGAGCGTGCAGGTGCTATGGCGTGTGTGCAAAGGTCAGAGTACAACTTGTAATCGTCTCTCTTCCCACTGTGTGGGTTCTGGAGACCAAGTGCAAGTGGTCAGGGATGGCGGCATGCAGCCTTACCTGTTTAGCCATCTTGCTGGTCCCTGACAAGATTTGATTTTTTAGACTGGATTGCTGGCCTGGAACTCTCTATGTAGATATAAATGCTGAGATTAACGGCATACAGTACCACACCCAGCAATGCATTTTTTGAATTTATGATTTTGAATTTATAACTTTGGAAGTCCTTTGCTTTCTTGTTCCCCTTGGGACGCTGGGGATGGGTGGTACTCAGGGCTGTGTGTGTGCAAGGAAAGCGCCGTGTAACCGAGCTGACTCTGGGTCCCGTTTCTTCATACATTGGATAACATGCTAAAAAGTCAAGCAAAGGAAATCTGAATGCCAGCTTTATGGTCTCATATGCTCTCTGGTTGTTCAAATTCAGGTGATGTGAAAGCCTGGGATGTTTTTTCTCATTTGAGTGTGTAATGTAGCCTTAGAGCAACCGATGAATAATGTCGTAAAAACTTGACAGTTGTCTTGCAGGCAAGTAGGTCAATGTGGTGGTTTGAAAGAAAATGGCCCCAAGGTCTACTACTAGGAGGTGTGACCTTGCTGAAGGAAGTGTGTCACTGTGGGGGTGGGCTCTGAGGTCGCTTTGCTCAAGCTTTCCTCAGTGTGACTTTCAGTTGACTTCTTTTTCCTGTAAGCTGCTCCTCCAGCATCACATTTTCCAACATGCCACCATGATGATAGTGGACTGAACCTCTGAAACTATAAACTAACGCCTCAATTAAATGTTTTCCTAAGAGTTGCCACCATGGTCAATGTGTCTCTTCACAGCAATAAAAAACACTAAGACAGAAGTAATAATTTAAATTACTCTATTTTGAGAAACTTGTAATTAAAAATGTTAACAGTGAAGCCAGGAAGAAAAGTAAGTTAACCAAACATAGATGCTATGAATTTGTTAAACCAGTGTCTGCCCCCCATACTCTTGTGATATGGGGGTGGGGTGGAAGCCAGTGTTCTGTGGGTTATTTTGGGGGGCTGTGTTTGTGCTGTGGTAGGAGACCAGTGTCTGCCCCCAACCCTTGTGCTATTTTGGGAAAGGTTGGGGGGTGTTTTTCTCATCCTTCTTTAAGTTTGGCAAGAACTTTTTTTTTTTTCCGTTTTCTTTTTTTCCTTTTCGTTTTTCAAAATAGGGTTTCTCTTTGTGGCCCTAGCTGTCCTGGAACTCACTCTATAGACCAGGCTTGCCTTAACTCAGAGATGCACCTGCCTCTGCCTCCTGCATGCTGGGATCAAAGGTACACATACTACCACTGCCTAGCAGGGAAAATGTTTTCTAAAATTCAAAGTTTTGCTAGAAAATTCAAATTTTGTGTTTGGTGACACAGGTTGTCTGTTTCCTTCCTTCCTTTCCCTTCCTTCCTTCCTTCCTTCCTTCCTTCCTTCCTTCCTCCCTCCCTCCCTCCCTCCCTCCCTCCCTCCCTTCCCCTTCCTTCCTTTCTCTTCCTTCCTTCCCTCCCTCCCTCCCTTCCTCCCTTCCTTCCTTTCTTCCTTCCCCTTCCTTCCTTCCCCTTCCTTCCTTCCTTCCTTCCTTCCTTCCTTCCTTCCTTCCTTCCTTCCTTCTTTCCTTCCTTCCTTATTTCCTTCCTTCCTTCCTTCCTTCCTTCCTTCCTTCCTTCCTTCCTTCCTTCCTTCCTTCCTCCCTCCCTTCCTCCCTCCCTCTCTCCCTTCCTCCCTCCCTCTTTCCCCCTCCCCCCTCCTCCCCTCTCTCCTCCCTCTCTCTTTTCTTGTGTGTGAGTGTCAGGTCACTTTCTTTCATGTCTCTGGAAATGCAGGTCAGACACACAGGTCTAACCACAGTGTGTCAGCTGTTTTCTGAAGTGAAAATGATGTGGAAAATGTGGTCAGTTGAGTTCCCCGTAGAGCAGCCAATTGCATAAGTGCTGTTCCTCGAGGCCTCGCTGCTGCATTCTGTCCTCTCCCAGGCCATCCCTCACGGCTTTATAATTTTCATTGAATATATATCTCGCAACACTTAATATTCTCACCCAAATTATATCTTGAGGCCAAATTTCCTCCTGGTTGAATTATGCTACACAGAAGTTTCTTTTTTAAATTTCCTTCTTATTTTATGTGCATTGGTGTCTGCTTGCATGTGTGTCTGGCATCACAGGCCTGCAGAAGCCGTAAGATGCTGGATGCCACGAAGCTGAAGTTACTGATAGTTATGTGGGTACTGGAAACGGAAACCAGGTCTTTTGGGAGAGCAACCAGTGTTCTTACCCACTGAACACCTCTCATTTCCTTCCTTCCCCTCTCCCTCACTTCCCAAAACAGGTTTCTCTGTGTAACCCCGGCTGTCCTGGAACTTTCTCTGTAGGCCAGACTGGCCCAGAACTCACAAAGATCCGCCTGCTTTTCTCTCCCGAGTGCCAGAATTAAGCCGTGGGCCACCACTTTCCCGCTCCAGCCTCTTTTCATTGGTTTAAAAAAAATGTTTCAAATCTGCTCCAATAAGTCCTTCCGAGCCACATTGTATCAGCTTGTTTGCTGGCAGTCACTGTATTTCTCTACCTTTGGGGTCCAGACAGTTGGTCACTTCTGTCATCCTTTAGCTTACTCTTTTTGGGTCTCTTTACCTGTGCCCATCTCCTGACCCTCTCCCTTCTGAGCTGTCGGGCCACACACTGTAGGCAGCCAGCCTGGTAAGTTTTCTGTTGTCCTGATGCCTCTCTGCATTCTCTGCACTGTTTTGGTCCTCGTCTAGAGTGAGTTCAGTAACACTCAGAGCTCATTATTTTAAGAATAAGTTGAAACATTTTTCCTGATACTTCACTTGGGAAACACAAGATAGTGTCTTCACTGTAGGAACTGCAGTGCTGAGGGGAGCCGGGCTGTAGCTAAATCTCTGGAGCCATCCCACAGGAAGTCTGTGGATACTCTGCCCTGGCCTTCCCAGCAGAGGTGGGAGTCAGGCATTCTGTTTTGTGCCTGCCTCTGTGTGTGGTTGCCAAGGGATGAGTGCAGCGTCCTGCCAGGGCGTTAAGCTGGGTGTATCGAGAACAGACTTCCATTTATTAGGAAGCCATTTCTAATATAACTTCCCCTGCAACACAATCATATCCTGTTGTATCAGAGGGCCAATTGGCTTGACTGGAGCACCCAAGAGAAGCTGAACAATGGCGTCTGGAAGTCTTGAAAAAATGACAGCGAGGTCATTTGTGGAGGTTGGCTCTGTGAGGGAGCTTCAGTGCACACGACAGAAAGCACATAAAAAGAGTGGGGGCTGCTTATAGATTCCTAGGATGGGTAGAATAAGATTGGTCTAGACAGAGCACAGAAAAAGCCTCTGGAATATAACGGTACTCAGGTTCCATGTGGCTATTCCTTAGGGTGTGGAGAGGTGGATTGCAGAAAAGTCTTAGGGCTCCACTTCCTACCCAGTGCTCGAGGTCACTAACGTTCTGGCCTGCAAGGATTTATCTAAATGTTGATAAGAAAGAAATAGATGTGCCTGCTACCACAGGGGCAGTATTAGAGGGAGACTGCCTAACTTCCTTGGGAGTGGGGAGGTTATTGCACTTCTGACCCCTGGGCAGGCTTTCTCGTCTTTGGGGACAGATTGTGGTTGGGCCACTTTGTCTCTTGGTTACTAGGGCCTTCAGGGGAGGCCTGGTGGAAATGTTGGAGTGGGTGTTTGTGGGAGGCAGCTCAGGTCTTTGCTCAAAGGTTAGCATGGTATCTTGTTATTGTTTGCTCCCGGTTATCTCAGCAGGTAGCTACTTGCCTTGCAACTTTTAAAAGTGCCCTTCACCCTCCTAGCCTTAGGTACCTTTCAGGGCCTTTCTGCCTGACCTTCTGTGCCTTTGGAGCTGATTTAGCCTGCTTTGTGTTGAAAAGGCCCTTTGTTTTTGTTTTTTTTTCCCTCAAGTTCCCTGTTCTTCTTTGGGGGCCCTTTCCTGCCTTCTGGTCACATTTCGCCTCTGGGCCTTCCTTGCTTTCGCCTGCTATTTTTGTTCCGTGAGTAGCAGGACTCAGCAGGAGTTTTGCAAAGGGAAATGAGACAGCCCTTTGTTTTAGAGTAATCCTAGCGAGAAGGATGGGAAATGTAGGGCAGCCGAGGAGACAGGGAGCCCAGGTGAGAAGCTGCTGGTGTCATTCCAGCAGTAGGAGGTTGAAGCCAGATAAGAGCGGGCGGCCCTTGAGAGCCATAGGGCTGGCAAAGAGACAGTTTTTCTGTGATGCTCAGGCTCTAACCTAGACCCCAGGTGACCAGTCACAGATGATGTCCAGGTGCTAGGATTGAGCTAGCAATTTTGCCTTTAAGGTGTGGGAAGCTTCTGGGCGATCTAGGAAGAATTTGTCAGTGGCTAGGTAGGTAGAAATAAGGGCTTGGAGCCTAGAGGTCAGGTCTGGGTGTTGGCATCCTCCAGGAGGATGGTGTTTGTCCCTGTCTTGCCCCTCACAGTTGAGGAGCCTTCCCATTTCTGCAAGTGCAGTGTACACCCCAAGTCCATGACTCCTAAACATGGCCTCCAGGTGTTTTCAGGAGAATACCCAGAAGGCTCAAGTGCACTTTGGAATTCTTCCCAGAGGGTCTGCCACCCTCTCGCTTCCCACAGGGAATTGCCCACAGGAATGAGTGAAAGGTTTCAGATTTCAGCCCGAAGTAAGGACAGATGGTCCTGTGGGTAGGATTTATTGGATACAAAGAGCTACTACTGCCATGGGGCTAGAAACAGCAACCTGGGGCTTCGAAGAGATCAGACCAGAGTGGAGATCCCATCTTAGACCTCTCATAGAAAGGGAGTGGTTTCATGTAGGCATGTAGTCAGGATGGATCCAGTTCTCCAGCTGGGAGACAGAGAAGGGCAGGGGCCTTACACTGCCCCCCAACTGTAAGATGTGGGGGAAGAGGAGAGGGGAGGACACATCTAGTTGGGGAGTACCCATTATGGAGGGGGGATGTGCCCTCACTAGTAGCCTTCTGATTAATGTCTTAGCATGCAGGCAACTTCCCTGAGGAACTGGCAATGGGGGTCTGTTATTGTCCTGGAATTTGAGCACCCAGGATTATGTTAAGAGGTAAGAAGTTCATCCACAAGTCCTTGGTAGGAGGCTTGGGCCGTCCCTTTAAAGGGAGGCTGCTGCATGTTGGTGCAGGTTGGTGTGTGCAGCCTGGTTTAGATTCTAACAGTCCCCATAGGTCCTTTCCTTGCCCATCCACAAGCAGCCCCTCTACAGGATGGCTTCCAGCAGTGGGGTCACCACTCACAAGTAGTGTTTGTAGCTCTGCCCTAAGTGTGGATGAAAATGAATGTCAACCACATGGCCTTGTGGGGAACTAGGTAATTTATTAATTCATAGAAATCTGGCTCAGCCAGGTGCTCTTCTCCACCCTTTTTGATGGGGAGAGTATCTGGGAGCTGGTGGATCTTCAGAGCGGGATGAGCAGGTGTTGTGTGCATTTGATGGTGAGTGTATGTGGGAGCTGGTGGATCTTCAGGACTGGATGCACAGGTGTGTGCATTTGATGGCGAGAGTATCTGGGAGCTGGTGGATCTTCAGAGCAGGATGCACAGGTGTGTGCATTTGATGGCGAGAGTATCTGGGAGCTGGTGGATCTTCAGAGCAGGATGCACAGGTGTGTGCATTTGATGGCGAGAGTATCTGGGAGCTGGTGGATCTTCAGAGCGGGATGAGCAGGTGTTGTGTGCATTTGATGGTGAGAGTATCTGGGAGCTGGTGGATCTTCAGGACTGGATGCACAGGTGTGTGCATTTGATGGCGAGAGTATCTGGGAGCCGGTGGATCTTCAGAGCGGGATGAGCAGGTGTGTGCATTTGATGGTGAGTGTATCTGGGAGCCGGTGGATCTTCAGAGCGGGATGAGCAGGTGTGTGCATTTGATGGGGAGAGTATCTGGGAGCTGGTGGATCTTCAGAGCGGGATGAGCAGGTGTGTGCATTTGATGGGGAGAGTATCTGGGAGCTGGTGGATCTTCAGAGCGGGATGAGCAGGTGTTGTGTGCATTTGATGGTGAGAGTATCTGGGAGCTGGTGGAGCTTCAGGACTGGATGCACAGGTGTGTGCATTTGATGGTGAGTGTATGTGGGAGCTGGTGGAGCTTCAGGACTGGATGCACAGGTGTGTGCATTTGATGGTGAGTGTATCTGGGAGCTGGTGGATCTTCAGGACTGGATGCACAGGTGTGTGCATTTGATGGTGAGAGTATCTGGGAGCCGGTGGATCTTCAGGACTGGATGAGCAGGTGTGTGCATTCGATGGTGAGAGTATCTGGGAGCTGGTGGATCTTCAGAGCGGGATGAGCAGGTGTTGTGTGCATACTGCAGCCATGTTTTCCATTTCTGCCTTCTAGCATTTACCAAAGATAAAAATAGCCACACCTGTGAGTGTTTAAATGTAAAAGAGAAGTCCTGTCTTGGGCTGGTAGGTGTCTGTGTATAAGCGATATTTCAAACATTGTTCACAACTATGGGAAGAGGTTTATGTCGGAAAGTTGTGTAAATATGGTAATTAAATATGGTAGTTATTTTTTTGATTCCAGCCAAGCCATGTTGAATATAGTGTTTCTGTAAAACAAGGTCTCTAGTTTAAACTAGCTAGAATTCTCTGTGTAGCTAAGAATGACTTTAATCTTCTGCCTCTCAGTCCTGAGTTGCCGGGACTCCAAGTGTGGGCTTTTGTGCGCAGTGTCTGTAGTGTTGAGGACATTGTGCTGGATCAGCTGAGCTGCTCTGTAGTCCTAGGGTGTCTTGTTTCAACAACCCATTTCCTCTATATTATCTCTGAGGATCTTGGTTCTGATCACTTTAAAAACATAAGCCATCCCATTTAAATGACTAAACAGCTTTTTAATCTTTGGACCCCATGTTCTGGTGGTTCTAGGTGTGACTGTCAACATCACAGTTCCTATATTTCATTCTCTGTGCAAGCCTGTGGAGCCACGAGAGCCTTGAGTATAGACCCAGCGGTGTCTTGGATGCCACGATGGTTGCTGAAGAAGTATCAGAAACAAAATCCCCAAAGTAGCCCATCCCCCACTCCAAGTTTCATTTAGCATTGCTTTTTTATTGAGCTCTACATTTTTCTCTGTTCCCCTCTCTGCCTCTCCCCTCCACCTCAACCCTCTCCCAAGGTCCCCATGCTCCCAACTTACTCAGGAGAGCTTGTCTTTTTCTACTTCCCTTGTTGAGCATTTCTGAAAGAGCTGAAATGTATATGTTAGGATACCTGACTTCGGGTCTCTCTCTCTCTCTCTCTCTCTCTCTCTCTCTCTCTCGATTAGTTGGAATAGCTTTGTGTAGATGAAAAAACAGACACTTTTGGATAGCCTTATCAGCAAGGGTAATCACAAGACTGATTTTAGGCTTATAGAGAAACATCCTGTACACATGTATACCCCCCCAATGTACTAAAAGGCCTGAATAAGTGCCCTTAGAAGCACTCTATTTTCTTTTTTTGTTCAATTTACACACACACACACACACACACACACACACACACACACACACACACATATATTCCTTACATAGTTCAAATGAGGGTAGATGACCAGCCTTCTGGGACTGGAGAGGACATGGAAAAGGAGAAGCTCCTAACACGGCCTGGAACGTTTGAACTTTGTGCTAGGTTGGCCTGGTGCACTCTGGCTCCCCGTTCAAGGACTTGTCTTACACACCTGTCTTACACACACACAAGGTTTGAGTGTCTCCCTTCCTCTCCAGCCGCCTTTAGGGCCTTCAGTAAACATGTACATCTCTGACAAGTCAAAGCAGGGTCTTTTCCAATCAACTTAGCTTATATCAAATGTGTTCTTTTTTTTTTTTTTTTTTTTTTTTTTTTTTTTGGTTTTTCGAGACAGGGTTTCTCTGTGGTTTTGGAGCCTGTCCTGGAACTAGCTCTGTAGTCCAGGCTGGTCTCGAACTCACAGAGATCCGCCTACCTCTGCCTCCCGAGTGCTGGGATTAAAGGCGTGCGCCACCACCGCCCGGCTTCAAATGTGTTCTTTTATATAGTTTTCTAAGGTATGTGCTGCTCAAGCAATACATAATGAACATACAACCTGTAGTTTAGTAGAGCCCAAAACTTATTACACCTCATTCAATTAACTTCAGAAACAAAAAATTGAACAAAAAACTGTATTAATTACCTGGGAAGGGGGAAAGGGGTTGGTTGCAGCCCTATTTAGCTTTCTATTGCTGTAATAAGCCATTCTGACCAAAGCAACTTGAGGGCAGTCAGAGCAGACGCTCAAGGCAGGATCCAGAGGGACACAGCTTGATTGATGGCTCCATCACTGACTTTGTTTTCTTTTACAGAGCCCAGGCTCCCTTGCCAGGGGTGGTACTACCCATACTGAGTTGGTCTGTCTTGCACCCATTAATAATCAAGGCAGTCCCTCACAGACATGTCGTCCACAGGCCAATCTGATAAAGACAGTTATTCAACAGAGATCTTTTCCTTCGATTCCAGGAGAAACTAGGGCGGAGGTTTTTAACCTTTCTGTTTCTGTGACCTTTTAATACAGTTCCTCATGTTGTGGTGACCCCAACCAGAAAATTACTTTGTGATACTTCATAACTGTCATTTTGCCCCTGTTATGCATTGCAGTGTAATTCATACGCAGGATCTCTGGTATGCAGTTCCTGTGAAAAGGTCGCTCAACCCCCAGGTTGAGAACCACTGTTCTAGACTGTCAAAGGACAGCTATGCTGACGAGGGCAATCGCAGACTTGCCAAGGTTTGACGTTACTAGGCATAGCTTCATCAACCTATGGCTGTACCACACAGCCAGAAGTATAGTGGCCGACATGAACATCATCCTTTTGGCTAACTTCTGTTTCACCTAAGCAGGGTTTTTGCAGTGGCTCAAATCAAATGCTGCCAAACTCTGTTATGACCAAAAAGCAAATATGCCCACAGGCATCTAACCATAAAACAGCAAATCAAACATGCCCACAACACACCACGGACAGACAGCACACGGAGCTCCAGGAGGAGGAAGCACACATTTTCCCAAGGCATGTTCAGAGGCAGTGTGGCACCCTGAACTGTCTGCTTCCTTCCTGGAATGACCTGGTCTTCACGGCCAGCCTCGGGATTACTCACACACTACATTCTTTGTTACTGTCCTGATCAAAGACCTTTTAAATATTGTCATTGCATCCTGCAGGAATTAAAAAAAAATCAGAGGGCCAAGGGAGTTAAGTGTAGACAGATTGTCCTGCTTCGTGAGGTGTTCTGTAAGGTTAGGCCAACTTGGTTACTGGGAACACAAGGCCTAAAGGATTCCCAAATACGACTCAGGAATCCAAGCCCTAAAATACCCTCTGCGGTCCCTCCAACCTTTACCCATTACTAGTTATGTTTTGATACTATTAAAAATGACTTTCAGATATGAATGTTTAAACCTTATTTAGGATGGTCTGTTTTAATGGTCTTATTTCCCAGGACTATCTCCAGATACACGGTTTTTCCTTTTATACCCTTTACTCCTTTCTGGCTTTATTGAGACAAAGTCACATTCTGTAGCCTTAGCTTTTCTTGAACAACAATACAAATCAGGCTACCTTGAACTTACAGAGATTCACATACCTCTGCCTCCCTAATGCTGGGATTAAAGGCACAGCCACAATACCTGGCCTTACTTTTTTTTTTCTTTTATTAGCTTGTGTTTGTTGTTCAAGATAATGGGCCCCTTTGCAGCTGTTGTATAATATATATATTATACACACACATATAAAATGAACCTTGATCTTAGAGCCTTCCTGGAGCACTTTCACTGACAGTTCCTTCTCCCTACATCTCTCAGTAGAGCTTCCAATTGTGGCTCCCATTCATGTTAAACATGAACCCAGGTAATTCTGCAACCTGGAGGCTATACCTTCTCACAAACACGTGCCGGCCAGTGGTGGCAGCAGGTGGTGAACCAAGTACTGGCTACGTTGGCTTTTGTTTTGTGTAGTTGAGGATGACCTGAGGATGACCTTGGAATACGGATCCTCCTACCTCTACTTTCTGAGTGCTGGGATTGTGAACGTGTTCAATCAAGTTGGTTTATGCAGAGTGGGGATTTGAACCCCAGGTCTTATGTCTGTTGGGCCAGTGCACTACCAATTGAGCTACATTTCCTACCCTGGGTTTACTTTTCTGAATTGATCATCTGATGCCATTTGATCGTTCACAGAACTAATCCTAGTTTTTAAAAACCAGACTAACTTGTTTTAAGATGGAAGTGGCCGACTATTATGATGAGTAATTTCTTTCATCAAGAGAAGTGGATAGATAACGTATGTTCATTTCTAGGTTGGCAGTGACTAGGGAGTTTGGGCATAATTGACCCTAAATATGTTATTTATCATTTTTAATTATTGGGAGGATATGCAGCAGTTCTTTAACAAAATTAATAAAAGTTCTTAAAACATAGCATTACAGCTTTCCCAATAGGCATAAATTTAAAATACCAATTCCCAGCATTTGCCTAGAAAAATCTTCTTAAAAATCTTTACAGTATGGCTAGAGAGATGAGTCAGTGAGTGGTTAAGAGCAATGACTGTTTGTGCAGAGGACCCAGGTTCAGTTCCCAGCAACTCACGACCATTTATAAGTCCAGTTCCAGCCTTACAATATAATAAGACAAAATTTTTTTAAATAGAGGAAAAAGAAAAGAACAAGGAGAAAAGAAAGTGTAACTTCTCAGTCTAGAGCAATTTCCAGTCTGACTCACAGCAAGGAAGAGGAATTGGACCTCTTTCATTTGAGTCAACAGGGTAAAGAGACAGAGCTGGGCAGTGCCTTGTTTCCTGGTCTAAAAATATCCTTTGGGCTTGGAAGTTGCTAAAATTCGTTTTGTTTGTTTGGTTTTCTTTTTTTAAGAGTCACTCTCTTCTTCTAGATAAGTTGAAATTCTAAAGTTTTAATCATCAAAACACAAAGTGGTCAGAGTTAGAAAACAGCTTATACCATGCTTGCGTTGTCTTTCTGTTTAATATACTGCTGAAGTGGGTAAAGATTTGGTTCACGCTCATCTTATGATTGTCGCTAATTTTCTAATGCTTTCCAGGCATGTTTATTTGTGGCTTTGTCTTTTAGTCTGTAACATCACTGAGTTTCCTGATTAGATTTTACAAATCTGTTCCCTGCTGTCTTCCTTTCCTGAGTCCCCCACTTCCTCCTGGTTTCATTTCCCCATTAGCTTTGTTACCCACCCCCATACTTGGAGGAAGCTATGCATGCATTCTAGGTGAGCACCATTGTGCACTGACAAATGCAGGCCATGCAGCCGTCTTTGGCCTTTGCTGGTTTTTTATGCCAGTAGGCTCCAAGTGTACTCCTTGACATATGTTACATTTAAACTGTACCCATGCCTGGAAGCTTGTTTTTCTTTGAGATTTTGATTCATTCCTTTCTTCCTTCTTTCAGATTTATTTGTAAATGAAGTAAAATTTAATTTATTAATTGATTTTTAAAGTAGGGTCACTATGTAGACCAGGGTGGCCTTGAACTAACTCATAGAGGTCTGCCAGCCTCTGCCTCCTGGGTGCTGGGATTAAAGGGGTGTACAACACCTTACACACTTTGTGATTTATTTTATTTGTGATTATGTATATGTGTGTGTCAGTGTCGGAGTATTTGCATGTGAGTGTGGGTTTCCTTGGAGAACCGGGCATTCGTCAGATCTGTAGTTACAGGCAGTTGTAAGCTAGCCAGCGTGGCTGATGGAGGTTGAATCTGGAGTCCTCTGCAAGAGCACTATGTGTTCTGAACTGCTAAGCCATCTCTTCAGCCTTCTTTTGTTTTTGAGATAGGATCGTGGTATGTGTTCTGAACTGCTAAGCCATCTCTTCAGCCCTCTTTTGTTTTTGAGATACAATCTTATATAGATAGCCCCAGTTGGTCTTGAGACTATTGCGTAGCCAGAGATGACCTTGAACTTCTGATCCTCCTCTCTCTGCCTTTCAGATGTAGACCCTTGTATATGCAGTACTGGGTATGGGACCTTTGTGCCCGCTAAGCAAGTGAACCCCACAGTGAAGCCTTGACCCATGATCTTGATTTGGAATCTATGTGACCCCTTAGTCTCCAGCAGGGCTTGGTAAACAGTAGGCAGTAAACACTTGCTGGGTAAGCGTCCTCCACCCTGACCAGCTTTAATACAAAGATACCGTGTTTAAAAATGACAATTATGACCAACCAGTCTTCACACATATTCCCTCCAAGCGAAATTATAGCCGTCGGCGGCAGCACGGGAATAATAGACGTGCCGGGAAGGCCCTCTGGTTAACTTTCAGTGCCTGTGCCATCAAAGCAGGCGCTGGTGGATGGCACTCTGAACACAGAGTTCCTGCTCTCTTCATGAGTCAGTCCACGACTGACTTGGAAGACTACAGGCTAATGGTTTTCACAGTTGATTGCCTTGAGGCCACGTCTGAATTTCCATCTTTGTGTTATGACTTTCTATAATACTTTGGCCTCATGGGAATTGTTTATCAGCCTGGCACAATCTCAATATTTATTTTTTGGTTTTAATCCTTCCTCTTAAGCAGTGGTTCTCAAACTTCCTATTGCTGTGACCCTTAATATAGTTCCTCATGTTGTGGTGACCCCCCCACCATAAAATTATTTTCATTGCTATTTCATAACTGTAATTTTGCTACTGTTATGAATCACAATGTAAATATCTGTGTTTTCCAATGGCCTTAACTGACCACTATGGAAGAGTCGTTTGATCCCCACAGGGTCATGATCCTACAGGTTGAGAACTCCTACAAAGTGCCAACCATGTTTCATGCTTGGGTTGACCTAATCCTGGTATTAGGCCATAATTATTATAAGTGTATTTTCTTTTGTGGACATGCATGAGCAATTTCTGGAGGTTTATTTAGCATGGCTCTGACGTGGAAAGAAGCTCAATTCCCAGAGCCTGAAGCAGCTATTTAGAAGATTATCGTAGTTCCTAGAAACCCTTAGCTGCCTGGCTCAGCAGTTAGCGGCAGGTACGTGGCCTGGTGTGTTTTCAGCTCCGGCCTCCTTGTGTGTTCTTAGGTGGTGTCTGAGGCAGCTTCTCCTGTTGTTTTGTGTCTCTGTGAATTGTAGTCTGGGTTATGGTGCTGCATTCTTCATGATTGCTTTCACATGCTTGTACGCACGTGTGTGTGTGTGTGTGTGTGTGTGTGTGTGTGTGAGAGAGAGAGAGAGAGAGAGAGAGAGAGAGAGAGAGAGAGAGAGAGAGAGAACGTGTATGCGAATGCCTGCGACTGTATGGTGTGTGGAGGTCAGAGGATAGCCCTCCAGAGCTTTCTTCTACCGTGTAGGTTTTGGGGATCCAACTCAGGTCATCAGGCTTAGAACCCCCCCACCCTTACCCCTGGTAACTTTTTGTCTTGAAGATTTCTTTTTGCCCTCACTTGATCCCCTGTATCTCTGCTGCATTGCTTCTAAATTGCCGTCCCTCGGGCCCTTCAGATCCACTTGTAAGTTACCTCTGGGTTTATTTGCTTTTTATTTTTCTCTTTCTGATCTCATAGTGAAGAAAGCTGACTCCCTCTCAGCTAGTACGTTAGTTTTCGAGGTCTGCACACCTTCCGACACCCATGGCCTAAAACACTGGGAATTACCCCTTCTAGGGCTTGATGCCTGAAGTGAAGGCCTTGGCAAGATATTTCATCCTGAGGTGCAGGTATCTGCTGGCCTCCTGGTCTGGGAGCACATGAGTTTCTGCCTCTGTTTCCATGTGCTTTCTGTGAGTCCATACCCACAACACCCCCTTTCCCTTTCTTTTTATAAGAGCAACTGCCGCTGGATAATCCGATGACCCAGAATGGTCTCTTGGTCTCAAGATCCTTAACTCTGCTTTGCTGAAGGCTGGTGTCAGTCAGTCCAGGAGTAGCTTGCCCTCCCCATTCCTCTACACACCGCAGCCTCCCAGGCTTCCATGGCCTTCAGCCTTTCCTCCCCTTGTTCATTCACAGTGCATCCACTCCAGTCTCCTCACTTCTCCTCGCTCTGTTTCAGCCATCGATGCCCTGGGAGCTGTCCAACTTCGCTTCTGAACTCTCCAGTAGCTGAAGGTCATACAGAGTCCGCTTCCTCTGCTGCCTTCCTCCTCAGAGCCTCTGCTCACTCCGCCATTGGCAGAAATGCCTCTCTTCCCTTGGTCTTCATTCTCTTGAGTGCTGCAAACAGTTCTGCTGGCCTCTTCCTCTTGGGCCACGGCATGCTCTCCCCCTCTAAGGAATCTTCTCTCCAGCGTGCTGGCTGCCTGCTTTCCTTTCAGGAAATGTACTGTCTGACGAACTGTTGACTCTTTCATTTCTAAAAGACACTGTTGTCTCAGAGGTCAGAAGGGGCCTCCTCATAGCATGTCAGGAGGCGGAGAGCTGTGATGGTGACTGCTTCATTACTGCAGTAAGGATGTGGTTTTTCTCAGTGCCCCACCTCAATTTCTTTATTAGTCAATGGGAATACTATTAGTACCCATGGAGCTGCCTGAGAGGATTAATGAAGGTGACACACATAAGGTATATTTAGTGATGTCTGGCAAAGCACATCTTATCTGTCATGTGTTAGGTGTTCTCCCCTAAATTATGCTTTTATTTTATTCCATTTTTCTTTTCTGCTGTAAGACTTTCTTTTATTTAGCTGTCCACAGAAGTCAGAGGATGTTGTCAGATCCCCTGGAGCTGGAGTTACAGGCCCTTGTGGGCCATCTAACAACGTGGTTGATGGGAACAGAACCCTATTGTTCTTCAAGAAGAGCGAGTGCTCTTAACCACTGAGCCACCTCTCCTGCCCTCAAGCTACCATAGTCTTTTCCGCTGTAGCCTTTGCAGCATTTAACCTAGTTGGCTTCATTTTAGTCTGTAGATTCCTCTGAGGTTAATTAATTTGGGGGTCATTTAGCCTTAGTCCTCCTGTGTGTCATCTACGTACGTGAGCTCATTCTATATTCATTCTCGATCACTGCTCTGGTAATTCACCAGTCTAGTTCCCGCTTCTGCGGTTACCTGCATGTCACCTCGTTGTGTTTCCAATCCCTTTCTTAGCAGCAGTGCCGTCATTATAACTGCAGCCAGATTCCCTTCCCCTCGGTCCCTTTGGAAGCACTGTTCACCTGACAGCAAAGCTCTTCGCAGTCATCAGGAGACCTCCCTGTCCAGTGACACTTAGCTGTCCCCGCTCATGGTACAGTCTCTTCACCACCAATGCTTAATGTTTCCCGTGAGCAGGGCTGGATGTGGAAAGGGTAGTCGACATAAGCTTTTTTTTTGTTTTTTTTTTTTTTAAAAAAAAAACAAATCTCTTAATTTTTTTATAGGGGGGGTGTTCATCAAGTCCCCATCACAAGCTTTGGATAGAGCACCTAGACGCTTTGTAAACTACTGCCTTTTGAAGTTTTTTCTTTCCTTTCCCTAAGGTGTTTTTATGGTGTTTTCTTCTTTCTGAAAGGATAACTGGCAAACACGTTGGATTTCTGTCTCATTATGTAGAGGGAAGTAGAAGGTGAGCTAATTAAAGGGCACAGCATGGTTTTAATTGAGTAGTTTTTTAATATATAATCCTGAGTTGTCTCAAGACAGAAGGGCAAAGACAAGAAAGACAACCTTAATTATTTTCTAAATTATAGTTTCTTACAAATTGGAATAAGAATTTTAGATAAGGACTTTTTCTTAAAGTCTTACCAGCGAGAGATTGCAATTGCTATTAGAGACACTTAGCTAGATTAGCTAGGCTGTAGCTGTATGATGTTGGGGACTTTGTCCTGATGGTTTGTTTAGTGTGACTTGTCTGCGCATCACTGTGTCCCTGTGACTTAGCTAGATTAGCTAGGCTGTATCTGAATGCAGGTCACGGTAGCTGTATGACGTTGGGGACTTTGTCCTGATGGTTTGTTTAGTGTGACTTGTCTGCGCATCACTGTGTCCCTGTGAGCTGCACTGTGTTTAAGCACATCAAGCACATCTCATTCCCAGACGGGTTTCTGTCTTTAGGGACCACACCCAGGAGGGCCACTCACCCGAGGAATGTAATTGTCTTGACTGTAAATATTTACAGTGAGCTAATAGATTTCTTTCCACTCTTGAGCCTGCTCCCCAGCTCCTCCCTATGTCTCTTTCTCCAGCCATGCCATGAATGTCAAATGCATTCCTTTGGTGAAAAAATTTCATCTCCGTCCTGATGATCGTTTTTTTTTTTTTTTCTGAAGTTTTGTTACTTGCAGCTGCAAGTATACGACATTAACGTTTCTGTCTATAGGACCCAGGCTAAGGTCCCTTGCATTCTTAGCATCTTGGCATCCCCTCAAGGTGAAAGTGTAAAGTCGTGTGGTGTTTCCAGCCGTACACAATAAATGCAAGTCTAAACAAATGCAGTTCAGTTATAAGACCGCTTCTAGAAAGCGTGAAGACACACTCTCTGCCTACGTTAGTGTGTTTATGTATGCATATGTCAGCGTGCACACGGGGATCAGAAGACAGCTTGCAGGACTCAGTTTTTCTTTTTCCACTTCGTGGGTCCTGAGGATCGTGTTCAGGTAATCAGGCTTGGTGGCGGGTGCATTTACCCCCCAAAAAGTATGATTGAGGTAAGGCTTATGTGAAACCCGGATTTCTGTTTATTATTTATTTATTTATTTATTGTGAATTGAAAGTGAAAGAAAAAAGTCATGTAGTGCTGGGCTTGGGCCCGGGGCTTTCTGTTCGCTGAGCAAGCACTCTCCGACAGACGTCCCTGCCTGGGCGTTCATTGCGAGAGTGCCATTACTCCATACGGACAGCTTTGCGTCACGTGCACAGATCTGTTAACCAAGTCTTGCTGGCGCCTGCCTTTGCTGTGGGAATGAACCTCTTTTCTGAATGGAGTCCTGAAGATTTGGCTTTGTGATGAAACTGGTTAGCATGGAATGGGCTTTAGGGGACATCTAGTGCAATGCTACCTCTTTAAAATGACAGCGCTGGGGTCCTGCAGGCTGGCCCAAATGGGGCCTCCCAAAGAGGATCTCCTGACTTAGCTCCCTGTCTGCTCAAGGGAGTGTAACACCTTAGTCAAGGCATTCTGAAGTCTGTCAATTTACTGATTTCCCAACAGATAGAAATTAGGAGCCTGCTTTGCAAACACCTCAGAGAATTAAAGCTGCCAGCCTTAAACTGCACATTGATGGTTGATTTTTCATATTTTGTGTTTGAGAGGAATTATAGTACTTAGAGTAACTAACTCATAGGAATAATCTAAGTGGCTATCAATTCTAAGTCATTCCTCTTTTCAGACACATTGAGGCCTTGTGGCACTCCAAAATGGTGACTCAATCCTGGTATTTTGGTGATCTGTAAACCCATCCTGGTGTTTTTGACCCAGTCCTGGTGTTTTGGTGATCCTTGACCCTATCCTGGTGTTTTGGTGATCTATAGACCCCATCCTGGTGTTTTGGTCATTTGTGTACCCCATCCTGGTATTTTGATAATCCTTGACCCCATCCTGGTGTTTTGGTGGTATCTAGACCCCATCCTGATATTTTGATGATCTTTGACCCTATCATGGTGCTATGGTGATCTTTGACCCAATCCTGGTATTTTGGTTATCCTTGATCCTATCCTGGTGTTTTGGTAAACTCTAGACACCCCCACCCAGGAGTTATGGTGGCCTATAATATATTTGATGTTAGGTAGGGAATTACCTTTGTGGAGTTTTGGGTTTTAGGAAATTCATACAGAGTTTTAAAAAGTGAGTTTTGAATTATAGGATTGTTTCCTTATAATAAATATCTTTTGAAATGACTATATTTATATGAAGTTAAGAAATTTTACCATAATTTTTGTATTTAGTCTTGTTCTGTTAGCAAGATGGATGTTGTCACTTAAAGTTTTTCCTTTTTATTTAAAAGTTTATATGTTTTTTGTGTGTATACATGTGTATGTGTATGCACTCAAGTGCTATAGTGCACACGTTGAGTTCAGAGAACAACTTTTGGAAATTGGTTTTCTTCTTCAACTGTATGGGTACTAGGGATCAAACTCAGGTCGAGATTGGTGGCAAGCATTTTTACCCACTGAACCATCTTGTTGGCCCCTATTTTAATTTTTAAAAGTCCATTTGTTCCTAAGGTTTTTTGTTTGTTTTTGTTTTGTTTTGTTTTTCGAGACAGGATTTCTCTGTGTAGTCTTGGCTGTCCTGGAACTCACTCTGTAGACCAGTTGGCCTCAAACTCACAGAGATCCACCTGCCTCTGCCTACCTAGTGCTGGGATTAAAGGCATGCACCACCACACCCAGTGTTCCTAAGTTTTTAAAGCAGGAAATCGTCATCTTGTATTTTGTTTTCCCCTTTGGCATTGGGGTAATTGAGTGCACATTTTTTGGGTACTTTGCTAAGTCTGAATGTAATCTTACTAAGAAAATCTTACTGTTGCATGACCTCCTTTCTCTCTTTTGTTTTTCTTTTATAGCCAACACATACCTCTTTATGGTACAAGCTCGAGGTATCATGCTGAGAGAGAATGTGAAAACGATTGGACATATGATCAGGCTATATACGAATAAAAACACCACACTCAACGGGACAGGTAAGGCTGTGTCCCCCTCTGTTTGCCCTGGAAATTGCTGATCAGTGAACAAACCTTTTAACTTTTAGCTCCTTTACCTGATCATAACTTGCTGTTAAAGAGGGGGTTGCCTCCTGCACCACTGGATGATTAGCATCCCCTACGAAGTGTACTGCGAAGTGGGTGTCCTCTAAGTGTACCGCTCGCTAGGTTAGCATCCCTACTAAGTGTATTCTAGGCTGGCATCCCCTACTAAGTGCATTCTAGGTTGGCATCCCTACTAAGTGTATTCTAGGCTGGCATCCCCTACTAAGTGCATTCTAGGTTGGCATCCCTTACTATGTGTATTCTAGGTTGACATTCCTACTAAGTGTTTTCTAGGATGGCACCCCCTACTAAGTGTATTCT
Organism: Microtus pennsylvanicus; assembly: GCF_037038515.1. NCBI lineage: Eukaryota > Metazoa > Chordata > Mammalia > Rodentia > Cricetidae > Microtus > Microtus pennsylvanicus. The sequence goes on from NC_134582.1 coordinate 60,614,060, forward strand.
AGGTTGGCATTCTTACTAAGTATATTCTAGGTTGGCATCCTTAGTAAGTGCATTCTAGGTTGGCATCCCTTACTATGTGTATTCTAGGTTGACATTCCTACTAAGTGTATTCTAGGTTGACATTCCTACTAAGTGTATTCTAGGTTGACATTCCTACTAAGTGTATTCTAGGTTGGCATCCCTACTAAGTGTATTCTAGGTTGGCATCCTTACTAAGTGTATTCTAGATTGACATCCCTACTAAGTGTTCTGCTAGATTAGTAGGAGTGTCATTTACTTTTGGATGTACTTCTTTAGTAATTTTCTGACCCTTCAAAGAAACAAAGGCGGTATTTTGTGAAACTGGAAATCAGCAACTGCTCTTTGTTGTTTAGATGTTAACTGAAAGTGGACTCTCCTTTAGACTCACACAGGCTAATGTCATTTGACTCAACTAAGGACTTTCTGATGGGAAGTAGTTGGTGTTGGTGGCTTTATTTCCCTGTTGTAGAAATAAAGTGTCTCCTGGCATATTATGGGATGTCACATTGCCAAGATCCATGATATTCCCTAGAGGCACTCTTAAGATCTTTGTTTTAAGCAGTTAAACATATTAAAACTCTTTGTGTAACAAAGAGTAAACACACTTAAAAAAAAAACCATTTGTTCCTGAGGTTTTTTTTTTTTTTTTTTGTTTTTGTTTTTGAAGATAGGATTTCTCTATGTAGCCTTGGCTGTCCTGGAACTTACTCTGTAGACCAGGTTGGCCTCATCACCCCTGTCCCCCACCAGAAACCCCTGTCTCCCTCCATAGTGGGCTTTAAACTGTTAGGTGGGTGGGAGAACATGTCTAAAATTTCAAGCTGATAGGTGTACTTGTGGAGACCCCATCCTGCTCATGTGCTGGTTTCTCTGTGGCTCCCCGGATCTAAGCACTCTTTCTTTTCTTTCATCTTCAAACCTTAATCTCATCTAGAAAGAGTGTCTCAAGGGAACCGGCCTTTTGCAAGCACAGGACACTCTCAGTAGTCACTGGTCTCCTGCCTTAAGCTGGTCATATTCAAAGTTTAGACACGGCAGGAGCTTCTGCAGGCCACGTTAGTTGGGGAAGTTGACTGTGAGGATTTCCACTGGAAAGTCCATTCAACTGCAGTGTAAAGTATGTTGAGGTTACTGTATCTGTCTGTGTGATACTAAGAATTTCATGTATCTTTTCTCGCACTCTGGGATATGAATAAGTTTTATATGTGGGTGTTGAGTTTGGCTGGGAGCAATGATGACTTGAGCAAGCAGATGTTCCTCATAGCGCCCTGCCACAAACAAGGAAATTCTTTCTTCCCCTCTCCCAGCTATGGTTTCAATAAAGATGAAGTGACTAGGGGATGCTTTCACAAAGAGTTGTCTGCTTTTGTGAGCCTCTTAGAACCTTCCGTGGGAGTTCCTTGCTGCTGGGAAATGTATTCTTGGAAGACACACAAGACATTCTTTTCTGGGTGACGTCTTGCAAGCTGATAACCCGTGACTGTTGAGGAAGGTCCTGAACACAAACCACAACATGTTTTTCTTTTTTCTTCCCGCCCCCCCCCCCCATCTGCCCTTCCACATTACTTCCTAGTTAACGTCTAGCCCAAAGTGGCTGCCAGGACTCCAATCAGCCACCTTTCTGCTTGTACTTGGTTCAGTGGGGGGTGGGGTAGGGTGGGAACATCTCTAAGGAGATGTCACAAAAATCCCACTGTGTCCTTTTACCGCTCACTGACCAGACTTAATGGCTGCAGGGTGATGGGAATGAAGGTGTGAAATGTTCGGCTGTGGTTGTCACCCAAGGGGATGGGGAAATAGAGTCTGTGTTGGCAACATTAAGGCCGCACCATTTAGGCAGCGTTTATTGAGCAATTAGTATAGATTGCACATGAGTAGATATGAGGGATGCCTTGCCAGGGAAAACCCTTTAAGTGAGGAGCCTTTCAGGCTTCTGGGAGAGATGGAGGCATGATTACTAAAATGCATCTAATTATTTTTGCAAAGACGTAGATGATATAATTTGCCAAAATTAAAAAAGAGGCCAGTAAAATGTACAAAACTATAAGTGAGCACTCCAAGAAAACTGATTAATGTTTTTAATTTAACATGTGAAGGTAAATTGGTCATGATTATTTACGTCTGTTGGCTTTAGGTTTTCAGGACTGTGTCTGGCTTTCAGCACCATTGAGTACAAGCAGAATACTTCTGTGTAGAAACCATACGTTCTCAGAATCATGTGCTGCCTTTCTGAGCAGCCTATGGAACTGACGAAACAAGGTGTAGCTATTGGCCGTGAATAGGTGGTCAGAGCTGTGTGGGGTAGAGACAATGGGTTCATTAGAATGAACTTTGTGCCCTTCCTTACTTAATGGGTGCTTCAAGTGAGGTTATCAACTCTAGGCATCTACCCGTGTTAGCGACAAGCACATCAAAGCTCTCTCTAATGGAGTTACCTGGCACCTTCCAAGCTTTCCTCTTGTAGAAGTGAAGCTGTTGAGAGGCGTCCTTTGGTCGCCTTCTTTTCTCTGTTCTTTCCATTTGAAAGCGGTGTTGGGACCTGCCTAGCCCCTTTTCCTTTGGAGTTTTCCATTTCTCTGGGTGTGGTTCTGGGAGCGGGGAGGCAGGCAGGTTGCCTGGAGCTCCTTTGGTTTCCATCCATTCATTAGATGAAATAATGTCTGCCTCGCACAGAAGCTGCGGTGAATCTCAAGAGTGTCTGTCCCACGTAACCTCTGGAAACTGTTCAGGGCTTTCAAAGTAGTGGTTGCTCCATGGACGGCGCTCACTCACTTCTTTCACAGGAAGAAAGGTTGTGGGAGGGTTGTCAGCATTGTTTCCAGAGCCTTAAATCACTCAGGCTGCTTTGTCAGCCACAGTGGGTTTATTTGCAGTATATCCTTGGATGCCTTAGGTGTCTTGCTTACCATGGAAGTTAAAGATGACTTTAGCTCAAAGTGATGCTCAGGCTAGTGGTTCCAACTGTGGTTAGGCTTGGCTGAAGTGGCACCAGATGAAGGGCTTGGCATCTTGGAAACACTTAGGTGAGTCTCTTAGTGACTTCTGCCCTTCATTGTCATTTATAGCATTGTGGGTGAGGACAGAGACATTTGCCTTGATGTACTTAGAAACTATCGTTTGGCTTTATTAAAATTGATGAACGTAATGATTGTGTTCTTTCTTGAAATATGTAATTAGTCTAGGCTTCTTTTGGTCCCCAGACCCCCTCTAGGGAGTGATGGTTAAATTTGTGTTATAGAAATAGACAGAGAGCTTGAAATGTATGGGAGTTGGATGTGGGTCTGTAGAATCATAGAATGTGGAAGAGGAGAGGCCCAGGTATTAGTGACAAAAATTAATCAAGTATGCAGAGTATCCGATTTAAATTAATACATGACCTCAAGGAGTCACTTGGTGGGGCTGGAGAGGTAACTCACTGGTTACTGAGAGCACTTGCTGCTCTTGTAGAGGACCCCCACCCCCCGTTCAGTTCTCAACACCCACATAGGGTGGCTTACAACCTCCTGTAACCAGCTCCAGGGGATCTAATTCTCTCTTCTGGCCTCTGCAGGCACCCACTTATACTCTCTCCTCTCTCTGTCTCTCTCCTCTCTCTGTCTCTCTGTCTCTCTCTCTCTCTCTCTCTCTCTCACACACACACACACACACAAATAAAAACATTTGATAAAGAAGAAATTCGGGTGAACTAGACATTGTGGCCATACTTGTCCTCCCAGCACTTAGGATGCTGAGGCAGAAGTGTTGATACAACTCCAAGGCCAGCCTGGGCTACATAGTGATTTGAGTTTCAGGCCAGGCCATCCTGACTAGAGTAAGACTTTACCACAGACCACACAGACAAAAATATTACTTGAGAGCTGTATGAGAAACCTAGTCATTTTCGGCCTTAGTATTATTTTGAAAACTGAGTTTGGGGAGCACACACAAAAGCAGGACCCAGGACAGCCTTGCTTTCTGTTTCCAATGATCGTGCACGGGCATTATGCAGTAGGTGCTAAGAAAAATGGACGCGATCAAGAGCAGCCATTGGCAGAGCTCGAAAGCCTTCTTTCTGACAGTGTGTGCGGGAGAAAGCTGTGAGGTGAGCATGTGCAAAGGGGTGGGCGGGAGAGAGACTTTGTTTTAACCATTGAGCTCATATCAAGAAGCCGTCTGTATAAAACGCTTTCTTCAGTTTTCAGTCATTTCTTATTTTAAGGTAGGAGAGGATTATGATAAAATAGTTTCTGTCACCTCTCTCTCACTAAGCTTTCTGCCGGCTATCATTAGGTTTCCCTGGGCTGCTAGGCACACAGTGAGCTGTGGTTATGAAGGGTTCTGATCTCCCTTGCGTCTGTTTCTGTTCTCCAGTGTAGTGTGCCTTTTAGAATATGACTGGAATTCTGGTAATTATTGTATGTCGACCAGAATTTTTGTTTTTTCCCCCTTTCTGGAACCTTTGGAATCCTCCCCTCTTCCTCTTTACCTTCCTCCTTTCAAAGCACAATTAATAAAAACTCAGAGACAAATATTGGAGTTCAACCTGAAGATCCAAAAAGCAAAGCAACCAGCCACTACCTCTTACCTCAACCTCAATCCAAAATGGAGACCCTGCCTCCAGGAATCTCAGAATGAGCCTGAGACTGAGAGCTGTCTCCTCCCATTTTATAATCCTCTCTAGTTCTGGGATTAAAAGCATGTACTGCCCAGTTTCTATGGCAACTAGTGTGATTACTGGAATTAAAGATGTGTGTTACCCCTGTCTGGTCTGTAAGGCTGACCAGTCGGGCTGTTTTACTCTCTGATCTTCAGGCAAGCTTTATTTATTAAAATAAAAAGGAAATGCCATCCTTTAATCTCTTTTCTGCTGTCAGGTTTTACAAAGACCCCTCCCTTTGTCTTCTCTTAACGGTTTGATTGAAGTCATGACTGTGGCCACTTAGGCCTCCGCTTCTGTGAAGCACCCTTTGTGCTGACTTCTGGGTCATTTGTGCCCCTCCTGTTTCTAGTTCTCTTTCTCTCTACTTTCTAGGAGATTGCTTTGATCTGTTACAAACGTTTGATATGGTTTGAAACCTTTTTCATAAACCTATCTGTAATTTTTTTAAAGAATTCCTTTTGTTTTCTTTTTTAATTTTTGTTGTTCTTGTTCCTACTGCTATTATTATTATTTGTTTTTTCTTGAGGTACTGTCTCTCTACATAGTTCGGGCTGTCCTGGCATTCACTGTGTACCCCAGACTGGCCTCGTACTCACTGATATCCACCTGCCACTGCCCCCTGAGTACTAAAATTAAAGGCATGTACCAGCAAGTCCAGTTTGTTTGTTTTTCTAACCATGGATCTGAAATGAGAATTCCTTTCCTGTCAAATAAAGAAGAGAACTTGGGTTATATTTTAATAAGCAGGAAATCTGTTTATTGATTAGCTGAGAAACTCTAGGTAGAAATCCAGGAGTTTGACAAAGACCTGCTGAAACCCGTAGCAGCAGTGCTAATCAAGTATTTGTAGTGGAGACAGACATTTTTTCTTTTAAAATTTTACTTTTTTTTTTTAAAAAAAAAAACAACATTCATTGATTCTTTGTAGATTTCACATCATGTATTCCGATCCTGCTCATCTCCCATCTTTCCACATCCTCCCTCTTCCCTTGGAGCCTCTCCCCCAAACAAAACAAAATGTAAAAGAAAAGTCAAAGATCAAATATAACAAACAAAACAAACGAGAGAGAGAGAGAGAGAGAGAGAGAGAAGAGTCTTCTCTTGGAAGCTGTGGTGTGGTATGTCCTGGTGAGTCACACAGTTTACTCTTTAGTCTGTCCATATTTCCTTGCAAGTGTGTATGACGAGGAGCCACCTCGAGGTCTCTGGCTTCTGCTACCCCACTGATAACAGGCTCTCTCTTGGATACCTGTTGTTGTCCTGTGTCGTGGAGATCCTGCTGTTTTGGAACTGTAGGTTTGTTCCCTTCACATGCTCCAACATAGATGAGGTGGATGTTGGGTGGGCCAACTCCTAGCCCTGGTTCTGGGCCTGGGAGGTAGCTGGGTTGGTCCCACCACCAGCTTACCCTCATCGTTGCTACCTGGGCAGACTTTCCAGCACTGCCTCAGCTAGATCGCCCAGTGCCCCCTGCAGCAAGGAGCTCATAGGCCCTTAGATCTGGGACCCCCACACTCACACCACCAGGGCCAGATCTACTGGTTTACTCAGGTGAGGTGCAGGGCTCCCTCTCCTAATTGCTGTAGGGGACATAAGAGGGTGGGACTCAGTTTTCCTGCTCTCCTGCACTCAGAGCTGGCTCACCTACACCTGCTACAACAGGGTCAGCTCTAGTGTGCTGCCCAGGTGGACTATAGGGCTTGCTGTCTTGTGTGCTGCAGCTGGTGAGGGGCAGGGCATAAGTGACTCTGGGGCCAGCTCTCTTGCCTGCTGCAGATAGCAGGGTCCAAGGAGGCAGGGCACCTTTCCTCACTCATGCCACTGCATTGGTCCTCAGGGCCCCTCACTTGAGCCCGAGAACCATTTTTTTTCCTTAAGATTTGATGTAGGTGGGTCATCTGTCTATCTGTTTCTTTCATTGGTTAATTAATAAAGAAACTGCTTGGCCTTTGATAGGACAGCAGCTTAGATAGGCAGAGTAGACAGAACAGAATGCTGGGAAGAAGGGAAGTGAGGCAGTCGCTATAGCTCATCTCTCCAAGATAGAGGCAGGTTAAGATCCTTCCTGGTAAGCCACCACCTCGTGGTGCTACACAGATTATTAGAAATGGGTTAATCAAGATGTGAGAGTTAGCCAGTAAGAGGCTAGAGCTAATGGGCCAGGCAGTGTTTAAAAGAATACAGTTTCCGTGTAATTATTTCCGGGGCTAAGCTAGCCGTGTGGGAGCTGGACGGGAGCACAGCCTGCAGCTCCTTACTACAAAGATTTATTTTTATTTTTGGATTATGAGTATGTGTGTGCATCTGTGTGGGCAGATGTGCATGTAAGGGCAAGTGCCTTCCACAGGAGAAAGTAGTGCTAGATCCTGTGGAGGTGGAATTACAGGTGGTTGTTGAGTGCTAAGAATTGAATTGGGTTCCGTGGCAAGAGCAGTATATGCTCCTAAATTCTAAGCCATCCCTCCAGCTATGTGCAGGCTCTTAAATCATGTTTAGAGCACCAGTCCCTCCCATTGGGCAGAGCAGAATTACTTGTAGGAGAAGAAATTATCTTAAAACTATGCTGTGCATTTGATAATCCAGATACGTTTTTGTAAAACCCCTTGAAAGAATGCGCCTCCCTGGACTGGACAGCCCTGTTTTATGTGGAGTCTGGTGTCACCCTCAGATGCAAGAGGAGAAAGTATAGAGTTTGGCCCCCAGAGGGTTTCTGTGATCTTGGTCTGCCTTTGGGCATATTAAATGTGGCTGCTCTATCTTTCCTGCCCCCTGGCTGAGAGTAGTTCCCTGCCAACCGCTTTCCGGACTCCTCCCAAGAGCAGCCTGGGGAATCTTTCCCAGGGGCTTCCCATATCTGGGTGCAGTGTGTTTATCGTGCTTGGCGTGCCTGGCAGTTCAGCTGATGCCTCAGAAGTGTGCTCCTCAATTCTTAGTGTGCTTTTCCACAGAGGCCTCTGGGACTGAACCTTCTGTTTTGGACTTCTGTCTCTTCCTTGGCTTTGGATCCAGAGCCTTTGTCCATCTCCTCAGCCTGTGAGAATCCTCATCAGGATAGTGGGGGACCAGCCTCGACAAAAATACCTTGTCAGGGTAGAGGTGTGAAGATTCAGAAATATAGTAAAGACTGTGAAGATGCAAATGAAAATAACAGAGAAACATAGGATAGTATCGGGAGGGAATTCCATGAGTACTGAAAATTCGCCTGTGTTTAATTTTCTACTGCTTAAAATACCCCTGACCCCAAAGATAGGAGTGAGATGAAAAACTACATTAACACGAGACAAGGAAATGAGCAGACCAGTCGAAGGTTGTGGGCTACAGCCACAGTTAAATATTCTATTGCTAGAACGAAACAAGTCATGTTCACACCCAAGACCATTCTGTAGGGAAACCACTCCCTGGGTGGAATCCCAAGTTATCTCTATAAAGGAAACTAGAACTTAGTTGGATCCTTAGACTCTTGTTTGAGGTCTGTTTTTCGAGTACAAAGTCTAACTATTAGCCATACCTGTTGACAATAACCTTGAGAGAGCAAAACTCCCTGATCTACACTTAGGTGGGACCTTTGTTTGAGCTAGAAGTACAATAGCCTTAGAGAAACTAGAAGTAGTTTCCAAGTCTCATATTTTCAGGGAAGGTACTGAAGCCCTGCTCAGAAATGTCCCCTGCCTCCCAGTCTACAGCCTACCAACTCTGTTTGATGGCGACCATTTCTGTTCTCAGGTGGTGCTTAGCTTGCAGTGGCTCTTCACACACCTTACATCCATCCTAACGGCATTGTCCCATGGGCCAGAGGGTTTAGCTTTTACGGTGTTTGCCTTGGGGCTGGTGGCGGATGACTGCAGGGGCATGTTTACATTTTCTGTGTCCATGGCTGGAGGTAGCAGGCACAGCCGGTCGACAGTTATTTCTGTTTCTTATCTCCCTTCACCACTCTAGGCCATCTTCCTCCACACAGCAGGAAATGGGCACATCCTGTCCCTCAGATTTGCATTTTGCCTCTATCCCCTAGAGAGTAACTAAATTGTGGTCCTGGAGTCCATGTTCAAATCCCATGCCTGTGACTGTCACATGTTGGGTCAGGAAGTCAGTCACTCACTCAAAACTAAAGCTAATGAATAGTTCCGTGAGATTATTCACTGTAGGCTCTTGAGCATGTGTGTGCGCATGCGTGTGTGTATGTAAGAGTTTGTCTAACATGCATGTCTTGTACGCACTTTCTCTTATGTGTACACACGGAGGCCACAGGTTGGCATCAGTTGGGTGTTTTCCTCTGTGCTGCTCCACCGTCATTTTTTGAGACAGTCTGTCTTACTGAAGCTGGGGCTGGTCGTTTCAGCTGACTGGTCCTCACACCCTGGGCTGTGTTTGCTTCCATCTACCTATCCCGGCGCTGTGTTTACAGACGTTTACATGGTTGTTGGGATCTGAACTCAAGCTTTCATCCTTGCCCGGAAGACCCTATCCATCCGGCTGTCTCTCCAGCCCTCTTTAGTTAGTTCATCTTTTTGAAATCTGAAAATGCCAATAGCGGATAGCCAGATGAGAAACCGAATTGTCCCGTTCTCAAATCGAGCACATGCTGTGGTGAGATTTGAAGGCAAGCATTTGATGGCACTGTAGGCCATTGCTCGGCGTGTGGTGGAACTTGGTGACCCTAAAGAAAATCGACCTTATTTAGCACTTCCAGGATCCCCAGAAGCTGCAGCCTACTGTAGAGTAAGAATGTGGCTGACTAGTCGGGAGGTGGTGGCACATACCTCTAATCCCAATACTCAGGAGGCAGAGGCAGGAGGATCTCTGTGAGTTGGTGGCCAGCCTGGTCTACAAAGCAAGCTCCAAGACAGCCTGGACTGTTAGACAGAGAAACACTGTCTGAAAAAAAAAAAACAAAACCAAAATAAAAGAGAATGTGACTGACTAAAGGCTTAGAGTGGGCTGTTCCAGGAGAAAATTGAAGAGTAAGCCTTGGGTTCTCTTGGCTGAGGTCCAGGAGACGTCCCTGCACCCCTCTGCTCTGTACTGAAGTAGCAGTGCACAGATGGTATGGCCACTCTAAGGGGGAAGGAAATGTTGTTCCCCTAGGTTAGACCTAGCCACGGAGGCGAGGGAGCAGATGCCTTCTGGCTGCAAAGGGCATGGTTGTGTTTGTGTGTAAGGTGAGGGCCTGCTGCTCTCCGCACCTCTCCTGGGAAGTCCTGCAGAGTGTCTGGCCCAGTCCAGGTGTGCTCTGCTCAGATTCTTGCCAGGTTGTTGCTTGTGCATGCTTCTGTGTTGCAGTATACGGCATGCTGCAGCCCGCTTCACACTGGAGGCAGAGAAAGACAATGTTGGGTTGTAAATTTCTTTTCTCTCTCTCTTCCTCTCCAAGATTATCCTGAAGGCAATAATTCAAGTGACTATCTTGTTCAAACAACAACGTATCTTCCACAAAACTTCACCTACTTACCGAACCTCCCCTGTCCAGAGAAGCTGCCTCATATGCGTAAGTGGGAACTCATTTCTTTGCACTGGTGGATTGTGCCCTGATCGTTTCTTTGCACTGGTGGATTGTGCCGTGATCATTTCTTTGCACTGGTGGATTGTGCCGTGATAGAAGATCAAAAACCACATGGGTCTGAGATGTCATCAGGTGGATCATTATTGTGGGTGCTAACATTTTTAATATACTGCATGATTTTTTTAAAAACTTTTTTAATTTAATTTTTTTGGAGGAGTACTGAGCACTGATTTTGGTGTTGGATGGTTGAATACTAAAGAAAAATGCAGAAGAAAAAAAAGATAATGAAAACTTCCTGCATTTCTCCTTTTTTTTTTTTTTGGTAAAGGCGTGGTTTCTCTGTGCAGCCCTGAGCTCTGTAGACCAGGCTGGCCTTGAACAAAAAGAGATCTGCTTTCCTCTGCCTCTGGAGTGTTGGGATTAAAGGTGTGCACCACTACTACACCAAGCTTTAACTTTTAAATTCTCGTAAAGCAGATGAACAAAGAATAACTAATATGTTTTCTCTCTTTGGATGATAGACCATTGTAGATTAAGCCAAAGTCTTCTCTTCCACGTCTCCCCCATGAGTTCCCCTTTTCTCAGAAATGTTTGATATGTGTACATCAGAGCACTGTAAACTTAGTTCTACATAGACAAATGGAAAGAGAAAATACATAGTTTCAAAGACCTTAAGAACTTTCCTACCCAAGAAGCTATCTCCAATTGACAGTCGCTTACAGAGAAAAAGTCCGTTTTCTCTAATGGAGTCTCCCTGAATACACACCACTCTTAAGGGAAGGGCCAGTGCCCGGGAGTAGATGGCCGGTGTGAAAATGAACTCAGTGCTCTTTATTTATTTGTCTTACAGTTTTTCGATTAAATATCATATTTTCCAATTTTGTGATTTTCGTGGAATTTCTGTGTGTGCAGGTGTCTGTGTGTCCGTACACATTTCTCATGCTTTTCTTTGGCTTTTTTTTACCCCTCCTGTTGTTTCTTTGTTTTGTTCGGTTCTGGTTGTTGGTTCTTCTTTTTGTTTTTAAATTAGAGTCTTGTTTGTTTAATGAGAGAGAGAAAGAAAAGGTGTGGATTTGGGTGGATGGGGAGGACCTAGTAGGAGTTTAAAAGGGGAAATCATGACTAGAATATATTGTATGAAGAAGAATCTATTTTCAATTAAAAAAATGAAAAAGAAAACAACCAAAACCAAAAAAATTAGATGATGTTACTGTGTGACCTGGATTTTAGCTTGTTTTTTGAGAATTACCCATGGTCTTCTATGAGGATCTGCGTTGTGGTGAGAATGTCTGTATAAACATGCCATGTTTTACTTTCCAGATCTCACCTGATGGGCAGTTAGGTGGTTCCCACTACTCTCTTTTTTAATCACACAACTGGAAAACAAAAAACGCCTTCTATCTTCCTTGTATAGAGAACAGTGTAGCCCAGCCCTTCCTGCTCCTGTGTGTCTGCACACTTGAGAGTTGACAACTCAGGGGTTGCTTGCTGTTCCAGCTGCTTGAGGTTTTCCAGTTTCTCCCAAGTTGTTGCAACATGCAGGGCTTGTTTATATCACTTTGGTGTTGGTAGATTTTGTGGTTTTTCTAGAAATTTAGTTATTTATTTTAGCTATGTTGTGTGTGAGGGCTTGCTTGTGTTCACGGAGGCCAGAAGACAGTATCCGAGCTCCTGGAGCTGGAGCCACAAGGGTGGGTGGGAGTTTTCCCGGATATGGGTGTTGGGAACCCCCAGTAGGAGCGGGAAGCATTCTTAACCTCTGAGCCATTCCTCTCCTTTGGGATATATTTTTTTAAGTGATCAAACAGAAAGAGTGTCCCATTATTTACATTTTTGCTTACCTCCTTACTAGTGGTTTGGCTCTCTGCCCCTCGAGCCTCGGCCCTTGGTGACTGCTGGGTCCTGTTCACCTGTGACAGATATTGATATTCCTGAAGTGACAGTTGTCAGTTGTGTGTGCGTTGAGTGTCTATTCACAATCCTGGGATTGCTTCCTAATCCTTCTTATGAAGTCCTTTATTTTGTGAAGTTCAAATTACAGTTTTTAAATGGGTCACTCTCTAAGACTTTGCTTTTTTTTTTTTAAAGAAAGCTTTTCTTACCTCGACACTGTACAGATATACCTTTATTTCCTATTAACGTTTTGATTTTGTTTTCATATTTTGCATCCGATATGTAGTAGTGACCCATGTACTATAATTCAAATATATTTTTTAAACGTCTGTTTCTCCACCTTGTGAAGCTGAGATGCTGTCTTCCAGCTCTCAGAAGCTGCCCTCCTGTTACTGCCGTTGGCCTCCATTTCTCTCTTTTATGAGTAGTCTCCATATGCTACTTCCTGTCTTGATTTTATGTACTTGAAGATTTAAGTAAACTTCTTTTCGATTGCTAATTTGTCCCCATGCTCTATTGACCTTAGTATTTAAGGGTGCTTTTTGTTTCTTTGTTTTTTGAGACAGGGTTTCTCTGTGGCTTTGGAGCCTGTCCTGGAACTAGCTCTTGTAGACCAGGCTGGCCTCAAACTCATAGAGATCTACCTGCTTCTGCCTCTGCTGGGATTGAAGGTGTGCACTACCACAGCCTGGCTTAAGGGTATTTCTTATATCTTTATTGAGGAAATTGCTCTCTGCAATTAAACTCAGGACCTCTGGGAGGGCAGCCAGTGCTCTTGGCCACTACGCCATCTCTCCCGTCTCCATAGCTTTTTAGTTCATTGTTAGTAGATGCTGTAACGAACACAAAGGAGACAGGCTTTGTTTGCCACGTGGCTTAAGAAAGTTCTAAGCTTTAAGACTCCCTTTCAGGACTCAATTAAAGATGCCACGAGTAGCTGGCGGGCTAGAAATCCGAGGGTAAAGAAGTCTACTCACAACAGGTTCCCTCTGCCCATAATTCTTTATTCTTCCCGCTTCAGTCCATCATTTCTCATTGTTCCTTCTTGTTCCCCCATGTTCCACATTGTTGTTCTTAGTTCTACATCATTCTTCCGTGTCATAGAAAATCAGGTAAGAGTTTTCACGGACACACACAGATCCATGGGGGTGGGTAGTACAGGTCTGGTGGATTCCTTAAAGGAGAAAGTAAGTTAAAAAAGGAATTAAATCATCAAGGAACTCTAGAGGGGAAGGTTAGTGTGCTATACTACATTTTTAGGTGGTTTGTAAGGAACTATAAAGAGTTTATTTTCAGTAAAATTGTGAATAGGGCACAGAATGTTTGAATCAGCCCTCCACTTTTTTCTCCCAGTATACGTAGAGGCTGCGAGGTAACCAGGCAACTTAGGGGAAGCTGATGGCCCTTGATCAGATAGCACATACACTGGACACTGTCATTTCTATGGGCCTAGGTCTGAGTTAGACTTACTGCTCTAAGCGAAGGAGACCCAGGCCTCTAAATTATCAGTTCTGGGCTCTGCTGTAATCAACCGTTCTGATCGTGGGTGTTGTAGGGTAAAACCAGAGTAGCAGCATGGACAGGTAGTAATTCTGTGTCCTTGGAGATCTGTGAATGTCTTAGATGGGATATTCTTTGCCTGTACCCTAAACTCTGACCGAATGTATACTAGCAAAGGTAATTGCAGGAAGGCAGATCTCTGCGTTTACCTGGGGGAGCGGAACGGAGGCCTAGCACTGGGAAACTGTTCTGAACTGTGGGAATTAATTCCCAAAAATGTAACCGAAAGGTAGTTAGCTACAGTTAAAAGTCTGCATCAGAGGACAGCTACTTATTCACAGCAGTAACGCCAAAAAGCCTTGCCTTTTGGTTTAGCCTTTACCAGATCCCTTGGTTCTGAGGAGTTGCTTGTGAAAAGATGGCCGAGCAATTACTGTATAATGCTGTGGCTTGTAGCAGAAATGGAGGGTGCGTCAGAACCACCCAGAAGATTCTGTAGAGCCTTGCGTCCCTCTGAGTTTCCTTTCAGTGGGGCTGATGTGGCATTGGGAAATTTCATTTTAAAGTCCCAGGACCCTGCTGATGCCGATGAGGCTTGGTATAGCAGCCTCCCAACCTAGATCCTGACCTCACTTAGGCTATATAGAAAAGTTGCCTGGGGAGTGAGCCTCTGTCTGTTTGGGCACAGCCCATAAGGCTCTGGTTTTATTGATCTAAACTGTGCCCTGGAATTAGCAAAATAAACAAATGAGCAAGCGAATCTGATCATGTGTCCCACCATGAGAAATGATGAGAAGTGACTCTGGTGGCCTCCTCCTCTGTCATTTGTTAGGACAGCCTTGTTTTCCCAAAGTAAATGTTTTTTGTCTGTGCAATATTGAAGCCAATGGGAAGTGTTCTGTTGAGTATTGATTACAGTAATTTCCTCTTCATGATTTGCATATTCAGGGAATTATAGTTGCAAGAAATCCTTGTCCTTAGTTTAGTGACCATTTTCTTCATTAGTGGTTTATGGATACTAATTAAACAGTTTGAAAGTGTCTGCCTGCCAGGCCCTCCTTCCTGCCAGCAGCCCTCTCCTGCAGTCCTAAAGCTCCCAGGGGGCAGCTTCTCTGGCTTGGTACTTGAGTTCAGCTTGGCTGCTGTGGGCTCCGGGGCTGCCTCTCCACTGGGCTGACAGCTACCTGTGTACAGCAGGCTTCTACATGGTTCCTGGCTTAAAACTGAGCACCAATCTCATGTCCAGGGAGTCAGGGCAAGTGCCTTATTTGACAGAAAATGTAGATATGTACAGGTGATATTTCAGAATGGGAACTCTAAGTATAGCCAACATAGTGAGGTTTCTGCAGAGAAGGTCCTTTGAAGAGAGAGAGAGAGACAGAGACAGACCTTTGCTGGTCATGTGACTCTGCCCAGGGCATCTCTGTATCCATCTGTCCCACCCGGATTGCAGTGCCACCTGAAGTGTGAATGGGGATGAATAGCAGTATGGCGTGTGAAACTCAGCCAATACTGACTGAATTCCTTCCTTCTTTCTCCCATTTTTTTCTTCTTTTTATGGAGCCGGACTTTGTAATGACCAAGGGGATGAGGCATGTGTGTCATCCTGAGGCTTTAAACCTAGCTGTGCAGCTTTAGAACAGCTCCCTGTGGCCACAAAAGATAGCGCTATGTGATGTCTGAGTGCAAAATCTTGTAGTATACAAAATAGTTGAATATAATACATTTCTAAGATGTTGGATGCAAAACATTAAAATATGAGTGATAAATAATTTACTGTAGCTGCTAGCTGTGATGTGAACTGATGTTGGTGTGCTGGATTAAGGGAGTATAAGTCTCCCTTCCGGAGTCTTCTGGGGTCTCCCTTAGTGTTGCCATAGGATGGCCAGTCCCAGATTTCCATACTGTGGAGTGTGAATTTCAGCAGTGTTTGGTATTCGATAGTGGCCAATCACACTACAAAGTCTATCTTGATTTGTGTTATTTGTATGAAGAGGGCGAGCGACTATATCCTTGCTATTTAATATTTATAGGCTCTCCAGAGGGCGAATCCACTCTCAGCTCTTTTGAATCTATATTAGACTCTTGGTGATAACCAAGCGAAGTAGAAATCTGCCTTCCCAGAGCATAAAGACAAGTGCTTAGCACGGATGTTTTGCTTTTCCTGTGGGGCATAGCTGGAAAATGTCAGCTGTGCATGCTGCATAGCAATGAAGATGGACTTAACTTCCGTCCAATTGTCTGATTGCCACTCAGATAGAATGCACTGGCAGTGACTTTTCCTTATCCTGTCCTTGCCCTGATAGTCCCCATAGCTGCACACCTTACCAACACAGGAGCTTGCTAAGATGGATTTTAATGAGTGGATTGAAATTCAGCAAAGGGGAAAAGCAAGTACACTTTGGAGGAGCTCACATAATGCTTAACGCAACAAACTGTCAATCATGTGGATGTCTGCGGTAAAGGGAGGGGGCTCCCACATGAGCACTGCTAGTGCGATCCAGCAGAACTGGGAGGAGCAGGCAGCACCCAGAGAAAAGCAGTGTTCTGTCTTCAAGGTGAAGGGAGAGGTGGAAAGGAGAGAGCTGGGTCTTCAGGCCAGTCTTGCAGGAGCTGAAGGAACAGCCTGGGTCTGTTCCTGCAGTGGGGAGGGCGCTCCAGCTGGAGGCGCTGTGAGTGGGTGGCTCTGAAAATGAGGCTGGAGTGGAAGGGTCTGTGGATGCTGGGGAATCCGCAGGCAATCGACGGCTTTCGAGGGCAAATCTGGGGCCATGTGCAAGGGGCAGCGAGACCACTGAAGGTCGGGAGATAAATGATAGACTAAGTCTATTCTTCACAGGGGTGTTCAGAGTTTCAGAGCGGTTAGGGAGAGGGTGGAGTCAGGTCACTGGTGAGGCATGTGGCAACCTTGGCCAGATGTCATATCTGCCTAAAGGTTGTCTCACTTGGTGCTCCTTTACTGAAGCAATAACTCAGATAAGTATCACCGTGGAGAATGGGGAAACTCAGTTGGGCATGTTTTATTGGGAATTCAGGAGACTTAAGTTGGGGTCTGAATTTTGAGAGGAGCGTGGCTGGAAATAGGAAGTGAGACAGAAAGCAGGCTGACGACTGGGCTCTGAGAGGTCTGCAATTACGGGGTGAGAGGTGATTAATAGAGGAAACTGAGAAGGACACATGGAAGTGAGAACAGAGTCCCAGGGATCAACTGTTCCCGACAGCAGGTGGAATGAGGAACTGGGTAAAGGTCGCTGAACTCAGTGAGTGGAAGATCTATGCCAGCAACTAGAAGAGAAGTCAGTCAGGGTTATAAACCTGGATGATCTTCAAACTTAGGTTTTTTGAGACAGGGTTTTCTGTGTAGCCCTGGTTGTCCTGGAACTCCCTCTATAGACCAGGCTGGCTTCGAACTCATGGAGATCCTCCTGCCTCTACCTCCCGAGTGCTGGGATTAAGGCGCACACCAGTATCGCCCAGCTCCAGCCCCTCTTTTCATGGGTTTTAAAAAAAAGTTTCAAATCTGTTCCACCTGGATAATTTTAGAAGATACAAGTTTACTGGGCTAGAGGATGAGAACGAGGGTCCAGAACCTGGCTGGAGGGCTCAGAGACCAGGAGAGCTGCTCACCAGTGTGGCTGGAGGGCTCAGAAACCAGGAGAGCTGCTCACCAGTGTGGCTGGAGGGCTCAGAGACCAGGAGAGCTGCTCACCAGCGTGGCTGGAGGGCTCAGAGACCAGGAGAGCTGCTCACCAGTGTGGCTGGAGGGCTCAGAGACCAGGAGAGCTGCTCACCAGCGTGGCTGGAGGGCTCAGAGACCAGGAGAGCTGCTCACCAGCGTGGCTGGAGGGCTCAGAGACCAGGAGAGCTGCTCACCAGCGTGGCTGGAGGGCTCAGAGACCAGGAGAGCTGCTCACCAGTGTGGCTGGAGGGCTCAGAGACCAGGAGAGCTGCTCACCAGTGTGGCTGGAGGGCTCAGAGACCAGGAGAGCTGCTCACCAGTGTGGCTGGAGCACTGCAGGAGAACAGAGAAGGAGGCTGGGAGATGTTGAAAAGAATGGAGTCTGTAGAGAAACAGAAGGGACACAGGAATGGCCTCAGGTTGATGAGCTAGCTGTGGGGGAACAGGGAGGCTGGTCCCCAGAGACTTCATGGTGGAAAGTCCCTGTGGAGATGAATCTAGAAATTTAAGGCCTTGCTTCCATGATGTTTGGTGCAATTAAGAGGTCTGTATATGCATGAGACAGGGGTGGGGGTAGTAGAAAGAGGAGGCAGGAAGGGAAGGAAGGAGAGAGAGAGGAAGGGACAGAAGAAGGGTGGGGCGGGGGGGGGGGGGAGAACACAGAACAAACAAGCAAGGAAGGACCAAGTGCCATGAAAGGTTGGAACGGAATGGAACGTGGAGTCAGCTAATCACTAATTAAAGGTGACTCACCAGATAACCAGGAAAGGCTGCCAGGGCGCTCACAACATGACCCTTGTGTTTGGACGAAGGTGGATGTGTTGGAGGCCTTAGATGGTATTGTCACCTCATGCTGGGTTAATCTGTAGTTTTCTTCAGTGCTTTGTGTTAGGTGGCGAATTCTGGTACACACAGCTCTTGCTTCAGAGTCAGATTTGAGTCCAGGTGTGAGAAGTGCAGAGAGGAGAAGCCAGCGTTGGTGAGGGTACTGTGAAGGGACTCAGGCCATCCGCTGTGTTTCCTGGCTTCATGGAGGACAGGTAATCAGCCGGACCTTGTTCAAACCCAGGCCTCCACCAGTCAAACAACACAGACCTCTAAACAAAGGTCTGGGTTCTTTGTTGCAAACCACACTGTATGTGGCTTAAGAAGACAGAATCTATGGAAAAATACTAGAGATACTCCAGGAAACCTGGGTGGCCAGTTAGATTGAGAGTTAGAGGAGCACAAGCAAGGCCCAGCCCACCCTGAGAAGTGCCTCTTGGTGCCGCTTGGCAGAGCTCACAATTGCCCTCAGCCACACTCAGATCTGGAGACAGACTTGCCATTGCTCGGTGCCCTCAAGCCACCATGTTTATGGCAAGGCATTTTGCAGAGTAGCCTGTCTTTATACTGTTTATTGCTTTTCAGTCTTTTGTAGTCACATGACTGTCTTTTCCTGAAGGCTGGATTCTAAATTTTTCCTTTGGGTGGTCAGACTAAGCAGCCGAAAATATACACAAGTAGAGCTGGTAGCCACAGACATGACCTGTGGGCATCTCTTGACACAGAGGTGTTGACAGTGGGGCCCAAAACGTACATTTTTAACATGAACACCCCCTTCTTTGGCAAATCTTTTTTTATGAGGCTGGATACTGAGGTGATATTAAAACAGGAAAAAGAAGACACTATAACCAAGAGGCCATGGAAGGAACATGCAGGAAGGGAAAGGGGGTGAGAAAGAAGGAGGCTATACAAGAGGGCAGTGGATGCCAGAGAGTGTGCAGGGCAGGAGGCACTTGTCAGGGAATGGAGCTGTGAACCGGAAGGTGGTGTGGCTGCGGGCATAGACTGAAAGGTGTTGTTTGTGGTGCAAGGAAGCAGACAATTTGGCAAGAGCATGAGGAAGCGTGTGGATGCGTTCTTCATGCTTGACTTTGGAGTGGTGGATTTGGCAGTGTGAGAGTCTTGTATTCCATACAGTTTGCAAGCAGGAGAAGGGTCTCTGTGAGGTGAGCCAGAAGGGCTGACGATTTGTGCCGACCATTGGGACGCATGCGTGGGGATTTCCTAGTATGTGTGTTTCTCCAGGAACACATTTGAAAAGGAGAGGCAGACGATGAGCTGGATTTTCTTGATTTCATTTGTGTAGTGGCTTTTTGGGAACAAAAAAGAAGAATTGCATTTAATGTACACGTTGAATCCTATGCCAAAGCAGAAAGGAATGACGGATGTGTCTCAGAAGCAAGGACAGAGAGCAGCAGTGGTGGCAGCTTATGTCCCCCAAGGGAATTCTCAGCCTTTTTATTGTTGGGGGAGGAGAGGGCAATTTGGAAGCATCTGATGAAAGGTGTGGGTCCTCCTAGGAATTCCCAGAGTTTACAGGGGGATTACAAGGTAGAACCGAGAACAGAAGCTAAAGGTTGGCTGGAGGTTCAGTTAGTTGGTATTTTAATTAGTTGATCAGAACAAGTCAAGGAAAAATGCAAGCAAGAGGGAAAAATGGGCATTAAGAATTGTGTTCTGTTTAAATTAGAAGACAAGGGCCTGGGCAGTGATGGGGTCTGCCAGGCTGGATCATTTACACATGCGATATTTTTGGTGCAAGTGTTTTTAGAGATGTGTAGTAGCACCTGATTGAGTCAGAGAGTACAAAAGTACAAAAGAAAGGACATGGGGTGCAACAGCTTACTGCCACCATGCATGCATCCACCTACCCACCCATCCATCTATCATCTATTCATGCATCCATCTATCAATCCACCTACCCACCCATCTATCCATCTATCCATTCATCCATCCATCCATCCATCCATCCACCCACCCACCCCTTTCATAACCCATATATTCATCCATCCATCCATCCACTCACATTTATTCACCCTCTCACCCATCTTCATATCTATCTATAATCTACCTACCCCCTCCTACCTACCCCCTCCCATCCACCCTTCCTCCACCCACCCACCCCTTCATCCACCAATCTACCCATCCACCCACTCACCCATCTACCCATCCATGCATCCATCCACCCATATGCCCATCCACCCACCCACCCACCCCTTCCATCCACCCATATGCCCATCCACCCATCCATCCATCCACCTATATACGCATCCACCCGTCCATTCATCCACCCATCTATTCATCCACCCACTCACCCATCTACATATCTATCTACCCATCCACCCACCTACCATCTGCACACCCTCCTACCCACCGTCCATTCATACATGCCAAAGGCACTGCAGTTAACATTGGGATTTGTAACTGAAAACTTATATGCTTAGAAAGCTCTGGTTTGGTCATTTTAAGAATAGCTGAGTAAGAAAACATTTGTTAAAACAGTTATGGAAATTCTAGAAGTCAAATAGTCTATGTGAGGCATCTGAAGGAGTGCCTGGTGTGAGCCTCAGAGAGGACATAGGTGACCGATGGCAGTGTGAGTCATAGCCATCCAGCCACAGAGCTAGACTGGGAGGCTCAGGAGAGTGGGGGAGAGAACAGCCTTCTCACCAGAGAGGAATATTCCTGTGACTCTTTCACACTGTCCCTTGGGTCCTGGACAGGGTCTATCTAATACCCTGGAAGCTGAACAGTCGCAAAGGCAAAGAACCAGGAATTAAATCTTTTACACCAAAGACTGACGGAAACCCCGTGTGAGTGATGAAATTGTTTCGCACTGTTGATTTATGGGAAAGAGCAGCCGTCTACAGATTGTAAGCCTTATATATTTTACTCCAGCTGTAAGGAGGATGCAAGCTTGAGTAATTCACCTGAGTTGTTTGTGATTCTGAGAACTGTGTTTAATAGAAAAAATAAAGAACAGCTCTGGATCGTGTCTGGGGATGTGTTACAGTTCACATCACCATAGGCCCGTCTTTTTGGTCCTTGAGAGCCTAACGGGCTCTGGGCCCATCTGGTCCAGCGTCAGGACAGAAGACATTGTTTCCTAAGTGTGTGTTCAGGAGGCTGGAGTCTTTGTCAACAGGGGAGCAGCTACAGTATTCTCATTCACAACAGTCCTTGGGCATGTAGGCGTGGCTGCAAGACTGACAGGTGGCTTTCCTCCGCCAGGTTTCTCACCCTTCCCCTTTGCCTTCCAGTGCAGGTGCTTTGTCGCTTGCTCTGTACTCTCTGACTCTAGCCCCACCCTCAAAAGAGGGAAATTTGTTGTGATAAATTGTTTCATTTGTATTGTTTGCTGATTGATTCTACTTCTGAGTAAGGGCAAGTGGATTTTAGTGATGTATTTGTTTCTTTGATCTTTCAATCTTTAACAGCAGGCAGAAGTCACTTATTGGCTGGAGAAGAGAAAGAGTTTAGCCTGGACGGGTGAAGGTGCCAGTCTCTGGGAAGCTCTGTCCACCCACTGCAAACAAACTCGAGGGCTGGCTGGCCTGGCTGGTGGCTCCTTGTACAAGCAGTTAGGGTGAAGGGTGTGCACACACTCCTGGCTCCTTCTCAGCAGGTGGCTCTCAAATGCTTTTGTAAAGCACTGACACTCTTTTTTTTTAAATTCATTTTTATTGAGCTCTACATTTCTCTCTACTCCCCTCCCTGCCTCTTCCCTCCTCTTTAACCCTCTCCCAAGGTCCCCATGCTCCCAATTTACTCAGGAGATCTTGTCTTTTTCAACTTCCCATGTAGATTAGGGTCCTCATCTTGGCACTGACACTCTTGTAGGGACCAGTTGTATATAAGAAGTATAAGAGGCTTTCCTTAGAAATCAGAAGACCTGCACCCCAGAATGGTGTTGCTGCTGTGGCTGGCAGGATGGCTTCATGTCACTGGGTCCTCTCTACCCTTCAGTTAGTAAAGTGTTAGGATTCCAGGGCATTCCACATTTCCTGTGAATACACAGAAAAGCTGATAGCAGGTGATGTGGGTTACCCAGGAGGAGGCAATCAGGAGGAAGATGCAAACAGGTCACTTCAGGTGCCAGACATCCTCTAGGCAGCCAGCAGGGACCCAGAAAGCCTGACTCCTAATTTAGTGGACCGTGTATATGCATTGGAGATAGAAATTAAACTGCAAAGGATGCTGGGGGAAAACTGATGATGATGATTACAGATGCTGAGCCAAGAAAGCTGGAGAAAAGACAAAATGTTGTTTAACAGTGCAGGAACACAAACTTCAATTACTTGCACAAGCTGCTTGTAATTTAGCCTGGCCTCTATCATTTTAGTAACGTGCTTTGGAATACATCTGATTTATTTGTGATTTCTTTGTTTCTTTTTTTTCTTTCTGACACATTGCTTCGCTGTATAGCCCTGGCTTTCCTGCAACTTGCTTTGTAGAGCAGGCTAACCTCAAACTCAGATCAGCCTGCCTCTGGCTCTGGAGTGCTGGAATTAAAGGCATGTGACATCACCACTCAGCTATTTGTGTGATTTTTATTTGATGAGTTTTTTGTGATCAAGTCTTGGTATTTCAGGCCTGATGTCTACTGTTACTCTTATATTTGACTTGTCTTTCTAAGTTCATAGGCTTCATTCTGGTTTACATACTGCAATCTGACCGTTTTAAGATCAGCCACTTTGAGATTTGTCTTACTGAAGTGTGGGGATTTGTTTATACATTCATCAGTAGAGCAGGCTGGCATTAGAAGATGGATTTCCCTAGCTCACTCTGGGGAGAATCGGCACTTACGTCTACAGCAAATGCTTCCTGCAGCCTCTGATGGGCCTGCTTCCCCAGGTGAGGTGGGGTGGGAGCAGAGGCTGTGGAGAGACCTGAGCATCCAGAGGAGAGAAGGCAGGGGATGTCTGGACAGAACCAAGTGAGTCCTGTGCACAGTTGTGGCTGAGAGACGGCTGCTGGTTTATCCTTTATGAGGCGAGGAAGTTCGAAGGGGGAATTGACTCAAGGGCATTCTAGACTGTTTTGTACCTCTTTGGACTTGAGCAGGTGACAGGTTAGTGAACTGCTAAAAGATGACCTGTGGTTCCATCGTCCTGGCTGGAAAGCTAAGGCATTCTGTAGTGATGAGGCGAGCAGGCCAAGCTGTTGTGAGGAGCTGTGGGCTGCGTTCCGCCTGGCTCCCGCATGGCTAGCTTTATACCCAAAATAACAACACACAAATTGTATTCTTTTAAACACTTCCTGGCCCGTTAGCTCTAGCCTCTTACTGGCTAATTCTCACATCTTGGTTAACCCATTTCTATTAATGTGTGTGTAGCACCACGAGATGGTGGCTCACTGGGAAGATTCTAACCTACGTCCATCTTGGACCGGAGCTTCATTGCGTCTGCCTCACTGCCTTCTACCCAGCATCCTGTTCTGTTTACTCCGCCTACCTAATTTTCTGTTCTATCAAAGGGCCAAGGCAGTTTCTTTATTAACCAATAAAAGTAACACATAGACAGATGACCCTCCTCCTTCAGGGGACGTTAGTGAGTAACTGCTGTACAGTTCAAAGTCTTCCCGGCTATCACTGGAGATGGGCAGACAGATGGGGGATGTTGGGGGACCATAGTGAGCAGCTGCTGTACAGTTCCCATGAGGACTGAGAAATTTCCAGCTCTTAGTTCAGGATTTGACTAGACTGAGAGGAATTCAGTCTCATTTCACAGTAGAAGCATGAGTGTTAGTTACGTTGGAGAGTCAGTGCTTGGTAGACCAACAGCATCTTAGAAATTCCTGACTTTTCAGCTCTGTGTAATCAGGGGCCTGAGGCATGGCAGGCACTCAGAATAAATATGCTGGGTTATATTTGCAAATTTCCTTTCTTAAGAACTACTTGGAGTGGAGGTCTAGAATAAAGGACCCAAGTTTGGTTCCCAGCACCCACTTAAGGAAGCTTACAACTGAGGATCATTTGACTTCCAAGGGCAGCTGCTCTAATCTCTCTCTCTCTCTCTCTCTCTCTCTCTCTCTCTCTCTCTCTCTCTCTCTCTGTCTGTCACACACACGCGCGCGCGCAAGTAAATGGAGATAGGGAGATAGCTCGTTTGTTTCCTGGCCACCCAGACCCAAATAATTACACAAAACTATATTAATTGCAACACTGTTTGGCTTATTAGCTCACGCTTCTTATTAAGTAGTCTTACATCTTAAATTAACCCTTTTCTATTAATCTGTGTATCACTACGAGGTGTGGCCTACTAGTAAGGTTCCAGCATGTCCTTCTCCTACAGCAGTTACATTGTGTCTCTCTGACTCTGCCTACTCTCTGTATATCTCTTCCAGCCTGGCTATATTCTACACTTCCATAGGACAAAGCAGCTTTATTCATTAACCAATAAAAGCAACACATATACAGAAGGACACCTTACCACCCCCCACACACACAATTTTAAAAAAGAAAAACGATGTGTCAGGGGTCCAGTTATGATGGCGCATGTCTAGAAGCCTAACCAGGAAGCTGAAGCAGGGAATGAGAGTTCAAGGCTAGAGTTGCACCTGGTGGTGTGGGTCTGTAATCCCAATTTTTCGGGAGATCAAGACAGAGTGACTGCAGCTAAAAGACCAGTGTGGTCAACTTGGCAAGGCTTTTTTTTTTTCACAATTAAGCAAACGGGGTGGATGAGATATAGCTCTGTCATAGAACACTTGCTTAATGTGTGTCGTAGGTTCAATCACCATTACTACCAAACCCAACCAACCAACCTATGGGAGTACAAGGCTATCCTAGGCTACTACTTAGTGAGATCCATCTCTGTCTCCAGTAACAAACAAGTGGATAACTGGGTATTTAGCTCAGCAGCAGTATCAACATGACCAGGAAGGTGCCATAGAGACCTCTTCTCAGGTAAGCCTGGCCCTTGACTATACTACAAAAATGCATTTCAGGACCAGCCAGAGTGAAGCAAAGATAGGCTGCGAGACATACAAGATAAGAAGACCAAATGTCTTTAGGATGCTGTATACATGATTATGTGGCTTTGTAAGTTACATTGTTCTGCGAATATAATTTCCAACAGAGTTTAAACAGTTTACAAGTTAAGTAAAGTTTAAACATATATAAGCTGCTTTGCTCAGCTTTTTTTTAAATAAAATTGTAAGGTGGTCTCCTGAGATGCAGGGTTTATGTTTGGAGTCTAGAGTAGTGCTAACAGACTTCAACTCAAGCCCACAAAGATTCTGGCCCCAAGAAAGCATCATTTGCTGTTTCACCACCCTTTGGGAGACTAAGCACTGCCTTTGTAGCAAGCTTACTTGTACCAATTACATTGCAGATTCTTGATTGTCAGTCAGCAAGAAATGCAAAATAGTTAGGATGAGAAGCTTGTTTTCCTTTCTATGTGTCTTTAATTTTTCTGTCTTTCTCTCCTTTCTCAATAGCTTATATGGGGCCCTGTGTTCTCTTTCAGGGGCTGGAGGATTGGGGAGATGGTTCGTAAATAATCGTGATAGCAACCAATACTTCCTGAGTATATCTAGTGTCTGTCCTGTCCCTTATCCTTCCTATAGGTGACAATCCTCTCAGAGTCCGTGGGGGAATTGATTTCAGGACCTTCCTGTCCAGTGTGCTCTAGTCTGTGGACACCTCAGTCCCTTACATAAAATGTCATATTTGCACGCAACCTATGCATGGCCTTGTGTATGCTTTTAACCACTCCGAGATTGGTAATAATACCTAATAACTGTAGGTATCATGTGTTTTGTTTGTTTAGGGAATAATGACAAGAAAAATGCCATGTTTTGGTGTGAGGTTCATTTTATCTGTGGCTGTGGAGCCTGCTGATACTGCTGGCTTTTGAATCAAATGGATGTGATCATCTTGGGGGGCAAGCGTCATTGCATCCTCCTAGCGATGGGGGAGCTGAGGCAGAGAAAGCACAATGTCCCCTAGTAGGCGCTAGGATTCAGGTCCCTCTGATCCCTCGTTTAACTCTCCACTCTTAGGTAGTTTTAAGGGTTAGGGAGATGGATGATTTGGAGAATTCCTGCCTCCCAAGCATGAGGGCCTGAGTTTAGGCCACCAGAACGCACATAAAAAGCCAGATATGTTGGTGTGTACATGTTATCTCTGTGATGAAGTGATGAGAGACAGACACCGTGGACTCTGTCCCCTTGTAGCACATTTAGCCTATAAACTGCACTTCCAGGCCAATGAGAGAGCCTGTCCCAAACACAAGGCGGAAGGTACCTGAGGACCGAGACCAGAGAAGATATCCTCTGCCCTATGCATGCACGCCATTCATGTGCACATCCATGTGTGCACACACATTTGACACACACACACATTAGAGTGTGCTGTGTTAGAATGAGGTTCAACATTTTCTAAATATATTAAATACATGTATATTTTTACTTAGAAGTGTTTTTACTAAAAAGCGAAGAGCTGAAGAATTTTATTCTCTTCAGCCAGTGTGCCAAATATAGTGGGGTAGCCATACAAGTTACCGTCTAAAAGTGAAGGTGGTGTTGTTAATAAGTACATGGTGGTGACAGGAATAACCCGTACTGCCCGTCACTCTATGACTGATGCTGGTCCTTCATGTGTTTTGACTTGCAGGGGGATTCCTCAGTGTCAACGTGAGTGAGATCAGTTTTGATGAAGTTCATCAGCTCTTCTCCAAGGACGTAGACATTGGGCCAGGAGGCCACTGGAGGCCCAAAGACTGCAAGCCCAGATGGAAGGTGAGGCATTTTTCCTCAAAGGCTGTGTGACAGTGACTAAGGATTTAGGGACAAAGGTGTGCTTTGTTCAAAACAGAGAACAAAATATTTTTTAATTTTTGATCAAATGAAAGCATCAAAAGGTATGTATTTAACGCCCAGACCTTTATATTTCCCTTGCAATCAGCGCTGTTCTTTGGAATACTGTAAGGGCATCTATACCTGCACAGAGTGTGCTCCCGTGTTCAGGGTCCCAGGGTTTCTGGTAAAAAGGTGAGACCAGTTTAACTTGCAGAATGGATTTCTTTTTGGTACTGCCTTGTTCAGGGGAGAGGCCTTTGAGCCAAAGACTCCTGACGCCTGTAGGTATTTCCCACCAGCTTCTGGAATAGAGAACTCACAGGAAGGATGCTAACATCCTTATTTTCAGTTGGATTCAGCTTGGGGCTGCCAAACTGTTTCTCAGTCAGTCCCCAGAGGCCTCTCAGAGTTCATGGTCAAGCTTGGAAGGGAGGGCTTCGAGCTCTTTGCTTGGTTTTCAGAATTCTATTTAATGGCTTGTTTGAAAGATCGTAAGGGAGTGAGTCAGCCTCTTGTGCTAAAACAAACAAGCAAAACCGAAACAACAGCAAAGGGAAGTGGTTGGAAGTTGCTCTCAATCCTGTGAAAGTGACCCTAAAGAAAAGTTTGTATAATGGTGCAGTGTTACAGTTCAGCATGGCACCATGTACTGGAAATGAAAACCAGCTGTTATCAAACAGGTGTTACACCCTCAAGATTTAATGTGACTTTAACCTGGGAATAGCCCTTTAAAAAATAACAGTGTTCTTCTAACATATTTGTTATGTTAGTATCAAAGCAAAATCCCCAGGAGGAAGGAGAATGATATGTTGTTCATCATCTGGTAAAGATCCTGTGACATCATTAACCTGACCTTGAACGCCTTCTGTTCAGGGATGCATGCATTTCTCCCGCATCCCTTGTGTAGCAGAACACTTTGCTTGAGGTAAACAGAGCAGTTTTGTCGAGTTGGGTTTATGAGGTTAATAAATGCCTTTGGGGCCTTATTACAAACGAATAAATAAAGGTTCAGTTTTCTCATGACCTCAAGCAACTTAGAAAGCTGCCTCAATGCATTTCAGTGCAAATTTTAGGGAAATATTTTATAATTGCATAAATGAATTTTCATATTCTTTATAGATCCTTTAAGCAGTTGTATCTATACGAAGCAGTCTGCTTTAGAAAATGCTCTTGGAAAATGGGTTGTTTTTGTTACTTGGGTGATGAGTGCATATGTTGAATGCTATGTAAGAGAAAAGCATAGTCATGACAGCTGAGGGATGCCATGGAGGCCGACGCTAAGACAGAAACAGGACACAGGATGTGTGTATCGTACTGGTGGCATAGTTAGGATCAGGAAACTTGTTCATTCTGCTTACTGTGGTTTGGACTGGATGGGTCTTCACTTTTCTAGTGTATTTTCTTCTATTTTCTGGGACAGCTAGAACCACAGGGGTCATTCTTAATTAGATCTGTTAGTGAGCTATATGCTCATGTGACTGCTTAGGTTTGGAGGAATTCATGGGAGCAAAGCTATTTAGGGATTAAAAAACTTAGCTCCTTTGATGCAGGGGCTGTATGATAGCCCTTAGATCAGCTTTGAGCCTCTTAGTGAATCTATTAGTCAAGGTTCTCTAGAGGAACAGAACTCACAGGATGAATATATGTATTCAACCACACAAGGCAATTCTTGAACAGCCATCAGACATCAGCCTCCGTAAAGAGAACAGACAAGAACTGCCTCCTCCCCTCTTCATCAGGCTGAAATTTGATCCTGTAGGCCCTGGAAATAAGGAAGAAGGGGAAGGTAGCTAAAACCCCCAGCAGAATGGGAGCTCAGTAGCTCTTGTGTTTCCATCTAATTCAGTGGCAACAGCTAGCTGGGCTCTAAAGCAACCTGGTGAAAAGCTGGTGTAAGCGGTGGAGTCCTTCAGAGTGTGTGCAGGGCGGGACCCTGGTGTAAGCGGTGGAGATCTTCAGAGTGTGTGCAGGGTGGGACCCTGGTGTAAGCGGTGGAGTTCTTCAGAGTGTGTGCAGGGCGGGACCCTGGTGTAAGCGATGGAGATCTTCAGAGTGTATGCCAGGATGGGACCCTGGTGTAAGCGGTGGAGTTCTTCAGAGTGTGTGCAGGGCAGGACCCTGGTGTAAGGGGTGGAGTTCTTCAGAGTGTGTGCAGGGCGGGACCCTGGTGTAAGCTGTGGAGTTCTTCAGAGTGTGTGCAGGGCGGGACCCTGGTGTAAGCGGTGGAGATCTTCAGAGTGTGTGCAGGGCGGGACCCTGGTGTAAGCGGTGGAGTTCTTCAGAGTGTGTGCAGGGCGGGACCCTGGTGTAAGCGGTGGAGTTCTTCAGAGTGTGTGCAGGGCGGGACCCTGGTGTAAGCAGTGGAGTTCTTCAGAGCGTGTGCCAGGGCGGGGCTTTTCTGGACGAAGTCCACGTGGCAGACATTTTCTTGATTGTCTCTTCATTGTGTACTTAGGAGGAAATAAACAAGGGGAAGTGCTCAGATAATTCACTAAGACTAGTGCATTGAAATGGGAAGTGACTGAATGGTGTAATTTTTCTTGAACAAGAGGTGGTGAGGAAGGACTTCTGTCTTCCCTGCTGCTTCCACAAAAGAGGGACTTCTGCAAGTCCATACCTGTGGAAGAAAGACCCTCAACATGAATAACCATGGGACACTGTGCTCTCTTTCTCAACAATAAATTATAAACTATTAAGAATATTGCCTTACGTATAGGAACGTCATAACACCAAGTTAATTTTAAAGATATTATGTAGCTTTATTTTAATGAAAATACACACACAGACGCACATACATACACACACACATGCATATGCACACGTGCACACAGATATAGCTTTAGGCCTGTCACTTCAAATGTGATAGCGTCTGCTTGTCTTTGGGACAGGCATTTACTATAAAAGTTTCTTTTGTTTGCCAGGATGCTTTCTTTAAGAACATTCTCAGTTCCTTACTAAGACAGAAGACGAACAACAGCAACAACAAACCTCCGGGCCCCAAGCCTCTTGGTGTTTCATAGGCTCCACTGAAGCACTCTCTGTATTAAAGGCTGACCTTGGTGTTTGCTGATCCTTACCTGTTCAGCTCCTCAACCTGGTCATATTTACTTCATAGAGCTATCATTAATGGATTGTCACCCATTTGGTGGCTTCTTTGCTTAAATATCTATAATTTGATTTTCTTTTAAGATTTATTTTTCATGAGTATGTGCATGCGTGCAGAAAAGAACGTCAGATCTCCTTATCTGGAGCTGGAGTTACAGGTGGTTGTGAAGCCCTTAAACCATGTGTTGGGAATGGAATTCAGGTCCTCTGAAGAGCACTCTTAACCACTAAGCCATCTCTCCAGCCCCTATAATTTGATTTTTAAAAATTTATTTATTATTGTGTAGATGGTGACATAGGTACTGTGTTGTGGGGGAGGGGCCAGAGAGCAACTTTCAATGCTGGATCCTCAGGCAGTTTTACCTGATGTGTCATCTCCCTCCCTAATAGCTCTAATTTGCCTTAACTGCGTCTGGAGCCTGTTTATATCAAGTCAGCAACTTGTAGCCAGAGGCATAAGGGACAGCAAGGACTAGTCCTCACCGTCTGATTAGCTCTCCCTTGGACTTCCGTAAGCCATTCCTGCACTCGGTGTGAATCAGGGCCCTGGGAGCTGGTTGGCTGCTTATTGACTTAGGAATCCTCCAGTGTGCCAGCCATCCTGAAGCTCACCAAGTTCCTGCTTAGCATCTTCAGTAGTCACCAAGTGGGGGGATGGGGAGGGAGTCTTGGGTATTGCTGTAGCATCATCCAGATTCTCACTGTTCTGAGCTCACAGATATCTTCTTGGCAAATCAAATGGGAGTGGGGTCCACAGGGCATCAGAATCATGGCGGTCCTGTGACTTATGGATCTAACACTGCCCATGGCAGCATGGGAATGCCAGCCTCGCAGACTGTCTCTATTCTAGCTATCACATCAGGAAAGGAAAGAGAAGTGTGGCCTTTTTAGTCTACATGCCCTCAAGTTTACTAAGCCGGATCTCCTTCTAAGTAAACCATTGACTCAGCTTTTTTTTTTCCATTTGCAATTCTGGCAATATACATGGCTAAATGTCATTTTTGTCTGTTTGTTTGTTTTCTTTTTCTGATGTTGGGAGCTGAATCCAGGACCCAGGGTTCACCGTTGACTACACCCCCAGCTCCATTGTTGATTTTTTTTTGTTGTTATTAACAATGCCTAAGGTCACGTCCTGATTTTACAAGTGAAATGAGTCCCAGAACTTAGCAATTTCAATTATTTGTAATTTTTTTTCTTTTGGTCTAAATAAAAGTTTTAACGAACTCCAGGTTTATGGCTCTTTCAAAATCCAGAACCTAGAGTGGTATAGACGTGTTTTAGTAACCTTTTCATTTTTTAAATTGTTTAAAAATTTGGTGATTTTTGAAATTTATCATGTGTAGAAAATATATTGTGTTGATTTCAAGTTTTATTGTCAAATTAATAGCTACAATAAAGCCAGTTTAACTCAGAAATTAAGGAAAGTGAATTAGAAGACACTTTAGCTTTGTGAAGGTCTGAATCTGATGTGTAAGATTTTACTTCTCTGGTAAAGTTTAAACCCTTGAAGTTAAGGATGTATATGTGTGTGTGTGTATGTCTCTGTGTGTATGTGTCTATATGCGTGTATGTGTCTGTGAATGTGTGTATGTCTCTGTGTATGTTTGTATGTATGTGTCTGTGTGTCTGTGTCTGTGTGTATGTGTCTGTGAATGTGTGTATGTCTCTGTATGTCTGTATATATGTGTCTGTGTGTCTGTGTCTGTGTCTGTATATATGTGTCTGTGTGTCTCTGTGAATGTATATATGTGTCTGTGTGTATGTCTCTGTGTATGTATATATGTGTCTGTGTGTATGTCTCTGTGTATGTATATATGTGTCTGTGTGTATGTCTCTGTGTATGTATATATGTATCTGTGTGTATGTCTCTGTGTATGTATATATGTGTCTGTGTGTATGTCTCTGTGTATGTATATATGTGTCTGTGTGTGTGTATGTGTGTGTGTATGTGTGTGTGTGTCTGTGTGTGTATATATGTGTGTAGGGGATGAGTGATACTTAAGAGTGCTTCTGTCCCTGCTAGTTTCATAAGACCTTAGTAGATGTGAAATAATGGCTGAACCTGTGTAAGTCTGGTGAGAAACTCACAAGGCTGTGACGTGAAGGCACTGGAAGTTTCCAAGGCTCAGCTGTTGTGTGCACCTGCAGGGCTTGCTGCAACCCTGCCTTACTCATCTGCGGTGTTCTGTTCTGTTTTGAAGGTGGCCGTTCTCATCCCCTTCCGTAACCGCCACGAACATCTTCCAATTTTTTTCCTGCACCTAATTCCGATGCTCCAGAAACAGCGACTGGAATTTGCCTTTTACGTCATTGAACAGGTGAGGACGGTTTTCAGAATGCCACTAAATATTCTAGAACTTCAATTTGTGATGGAGTTTGATTAAGAATACTCAGCCAGAGTCCGTCGGTGAGTCATCCTTGGATTTAGGATTGGATGAAATCATATTTGGGATTGAACTTGTATTTTCTTTTTAATAATTACAGTCTGGTCAAATGAATTGAGCAGGGACTATGCTTGATTTTGAGGCAATAGCTTTGATATATTTTATGGCTTTATACTCCCTATTACGTTGTCAGGCTGTTTTATAAGTACATGGCTGATGCTCATCCTACAGAGGTAAATGCTGGACTTGTAACATTACTCCACTTCTGTCTTCTTATCTTTGTGAATTTGATTTGTGCTTAAAAACCTCCACTAAGGGCAGTTTGCCTAGGGACATTGCTTCTTTTGTAATACAAGATGCTAGAGAGTATTTCATCCTGTGCACCTGCCTGGGCTCCTGATGGGGCGTGTTGGGATGCCATCAATGTCCTGTCCTGCTCTGAATTAGGGGTGCACTCATCACATCAGTGACCTCAGACACATCCACTGTGTTTTATTTTGAAAGTGTTTTCCATTTCTGACCTATGAATTTTAATACATAAAGGTTTCATATTATTGTTTCAATGTGAAGCATTGCTAATTCTAGATGGGGGAGTCCTTTATCTAGGGGGTACTACTGCTGGCTAGCCTTGAAAGCTCATATTGCCTTGACCTTATTAGGTAATGCAGGGTGCCTGAGTAGAGCCAAGTAGTGGTCCTTAAAGAGAGAAGTGGTATGCAATGGTCATTTTCTGTTCTGTGTTTTTAGTTTTCCATTTTTAGAATTACATTTCTTGGTAGCAGAGCCTTGGCTGTGTCTGTTGTAGACACCCGCGTAGCTTGTCAGCAGCACTTAGACTGATATGGACGGTAGAACTATCCCTTTCACCGCAGAGACCAGCTCAGTAAGGAAATGCCCAGCCAGTGACAGGTCAGAGAAATTACATAGAGAATCAAATCTGTGGTGCCCAGGATCCCTTCCAGATGGGAGTCTAGAGTTCTTTCAGAACAAGAGATAAACAGGAAGAGAGTGGAATTAATAAATAAATTTTGGCAAAGCAAGAAACAAGACAAACAAAAACTTGACATTACATGGACCAGCCCAATATATAGACACTTGCTTCGAATGGATGCTATGCAGGCTGGCCTAGGCTACATAGAGTTGAAGTGACCTTGCCTTACTGTTGCAGTCCATGCCTCTGTTTAAAGACTATACGTGTAATAAAAGAATTCATGATTTTATTTCTATTCTTTTCTAAAGCGCTGTCTCAGAAACCTAAAATAGTGAGCTCCCCTTGGAGAGAGCGCTCTCTTCTGACTTAGGCCTCTCTTTCTGGAAGCTCAGCGGTGGGCAGTGTATTCTGTACTCAGCATTTCATTTCTGTTGCTGTGATAAAATGCCCTGACAAAAGGCAACTCGGGAAAGGGCTTATTTTACCTCACAACTCCACGTTAGAGTCCATCGTGGCCGGGACCTAAAATAGCCATCACTCCCACAATCAGGCTGAGAATAATGTCTGTGCTCACCTGCTTCCTGGCTTAGCTCAGCCTTCCTTCTCCACACACAGCTCCAGACAGGCAGGAAGCAGTGCCACCTACAGTTGCTTGGCTCTACCCACACCAATTACCGTAATTATGACCCCACGGACAGGCGCATGGACCAGCCCAATATATAGACACTCCCTTCTTGAGGCTCCGTTCTCGGGTGGTTCTAGGTTGTGCCAAGTAGACCATTGAAGCTCGCCATCATGCTGGCCTTTCTGATCACATTACCTTCCTTCCCCTGCTTGCCTTGGTTGATGAGTTGGTAGAGTCTCAGTACTGTTCATGTGGATTAGCAAGTCTCTGTTTAATCTTTGTCTGTTATTTTATTTGAGGTATCTATTTGTTGGGCTGCAGAATTCTTTGTGTATTCTAGTCGTAGATCATTTGTGAGTCATGCTTGGCAAGTATTTATCTTCAGACTGTGGTCTGCCCTTTAATTTCTTGATAGTGTTTGTTTTTTTCCCACCTTCGGTGCTGGGATTAAACCCAGGGCCTTGCACTTGCTATTTAAATATTCTACCACTGAGGTACATCCCCAACCTCAAATACAGTTTTATTGAAAAGTAAAGGTTTTCGTTTTAATCAAGTTCAGTTATTTGATTTTTTTCATAGTTCCCAGTTCTTGTTTTGTAGTTGAGTGAGGTTCTCAGATACTCTCAGAATGTTTTTCTCCAGAACATTTGTGGTTCTAACTCTCCTATTTGGGCTAATCCCTCCTTCTGAGTTAATCTTTATCTGTGGTGTGAGGTAAGGAGGAAGGGTTGAGTGTTTTTCTTTTGTCCTGTGGCTTTTTAGTTATTTCATCAGCATCTATAAAATAGTCAAGGCTGAGATTCAGACCTCAGAGACTAGAGGGTTAAAATGTGAATCTCAGATGCTCTGGTAGATGTTGTGCCACAGCCGCAAAGTTGTTGACCAGCACCAAAGTCCAGAGTGCTCACCTCCTGCACACTCTGGGTGAATGACGGTTCAAAAGAGAAGGCTAGCTGTCTCTGACAACAGTGTAGATGCACAGCTACAGCTGTCGTGAAAGTCGCTTCAAATCCCGACTGGTGATCATTTCTTAGAAGGTCAATTTTTATAGGATAAGTTGCTATGTTGAAAAGTACACGTGCTGGGGCCAGGCATCACTGCACAGCCGTTTAGTCTCGGCACTCGGGAGACACCAGCGGTCGGATCTCTGTGGAAAGGCCAGCCCAGTCTATATAGTGAGCACCAACAAAGCCAGGAAGAGCTACACAGTGAGGTCAGTGGCGTGAGGCGAATACACAATACACAAGCTAGGGACATGCCAACATAGGCACACACACATCAGAAGGTCACATTAGCCATATAGTAAAAGCTGAAAAGGGGTTTTTTTTGAAAAATAAATTCAGAATAAATTACAAAAGAGAAATTTTAATTCGATATTCTTCAGTCCTGAGTAAAAACAGTCTTCAATAAAAATCTGAATAATTGCTATCAAAAAATAGCCCTTAGTAATGCAAGTCAAGCCTCACTTTGTCTATTATTAATTTTGTTGAATATTCTGCTGAGAATGGAGGAGAAATTGCAAAAAGGCTTCTTATAGAAACAGGAAGCAAATTTAATGGACCAGGACAGAAAAACCAGAACTCACTTCCAACAAAGGAACTAACAAAGAAGAGATCAGCTGCTTTATAGATGGTGATGAACTATCTCATCCACAATCAGGAGCAGAGAGAGATGAACACACTTATACCTGCTTCTCCTTTCGTCTCTATTCTCGTGTAGCCCAGGACCCAAAGCCAGGGAATAAAACTGCCCACAGTGGGCTTGGCCTAATTCCTGTGTTAATCCCTACAATCAAGGTAAATCTTTTACAGGCATGCCCAAAGTTGATCTGTAGACAACCCCTTATCGAGACTCCCCATCGCACCAACTATAGCCCCTTAATGTTCTGGAAGGGTGAGATAGTAAATTATCATGTGACATGCAGGTGACAACTTATAAACGAAACCATTGGGGTCTATGTAGAGAATGAGTCATGGGTGAGGCCGGAAGGACACAAGGAGACCAGTTAGAAAAGTTTTGCAGTCATCCAAAAGGATATGGTGAGGCCTGGGGTCTGGTGACACAGGGCATTGCCAACAGTGGTTGGGTGGGTTTTACTAGAGTAGAATTATTTACTGATACAGTGGTGTGCAGTGTGAGAACTAGAGAGAGCGCCTCCACTTTTCAGTACCTTAGTCTTAAACATGAATAGGCAGCCACAGAGCTCCAGGTTTTAAAGAAAATGTCCGCAAATGAGACACCGTCAAGCAAGGTAATGAGAGAACAAAGATAAAATCCACCAAGTCTCACAACCGGGATCCCCAGAGCTAACAGAGAAGCGAAAGCTCGTTTCTGAACCGAGAATGGTTTGCCATAAAGAAAGAGCAATCGGAGTGGAATGCAGGGGAACTGAAAACGTGGTGGGTGAAGCTTCTGGAAGAATAGGTAGGAGACAAAATAAATCCTACAGTAGAACCAAAATGTAAGAAAGCAGAGTTTAAGAGCACCCCTTTTGTGTAAAGATAACCATCCTTTAAGAGGCCCTGGGAACCACTACCAGAGAAGGGGCCGTTCTTCTCTGACTTGAGAGTAGGTCATCGGCACATGACTGCTTCAGCCTGCTCAGAAGACTCCATTTCTGTGGATGACGTGGTCAGCATCCTAAGTAACCACTGGCCGGTTTCATTTCTGTTCAGCTTCCCTAGTACTAGGGATCCAGCACTGTCAGCCAGTTACATCTCGCGTCTGTGGCTTTTCCTAAGTCACCAAGTTTTGCTGCGATTCTTAATATATTAATGTATAACAAATATACCCACTCATCTGGAAGAACCACAGCAGAAAAAAATTTGGGGAGTGTGGAAGGAAAAGGCTAATAAAAAAAATTGAAGAAAAATTTCCAAAGCTAGGTATCGTGCACGCCTATAATCCCAGCACTTGGGAAGCAGAGGCAGAGGAATCTCAGTGAGTTCAAGACCCTTCTGCTCTACATAGAGAATTCTAGGACAGCCAGGGCTAGAGAGAGAGGTTTTCAGAAGCAAAGGGCATGTGTCACAATGCATGTATGAATAAAGCACATGTTCATTACAGAGCACAGTATTTTCTAATTTTAGAATGAAATGGAAAAGATATGATCTTAAGGAGACTACAGGAAAGATGACGGGTAGGAGTCAGGAATATGTGAGCTATCCTGCCATTGCAGTGCCTAAGAGCCTGACTTACAGGTTCTAGAGAAAGAAAGGCACTTTGCCCATGAAGATTCTGCCTAGAATGTCAATTCAAGGTAGACCGTGGCATTTTCAGTCATTTATTGATGAAATACACAGGCGTACATACACACACACACACACATGCACATGTGTGCACATACATCTATCTGAAAGACATACCACAGCAGATTAAGTAAGTCACATTAAAGACATGGGTGATCAAGAGTGTGAATGAAGCAGAAGCCCAGATGAGAGTCACGTGGCTGCCCATGAGGACAGTGGGAATTGAACTGAGGAGACTAGGAGCTGAGAGAGGATTTGAAATTTCTGTAATTATATCAGTTACTAAAGGTGTAGGTTCTATTGACTGTCCTTTCTAGTTATACAGAAAGCTAGCTAATCTCCTCCACAAAGAAAAAATCAATTCACTTAGCACTGAGGAAATATTTGCACAGTGCTAGTAATGTACACTTCATTAATTTAACCAAAAATCAAGGCAACCATGGTTGGGAGGTGGGAAGGGAGGGCGGTGGCATGATTTAACTCCTCTGCCTCCAGAGTAAGAACTCTAGAAAATATCTGAAGTTAACAGAGCAAGAGCTAGCATCCAAGTGTGAATACAGAGCAGATTTTAAGACCTTAGAAACCAAGTAGTTTAGCAAAGCCGATATCGATGTGCCGATAAGAATACTATAATTTGCTTCCTTTTCCTTATGAAAGCAGTGTGCTTTGTGTGACCTCGAGTTTGTGGGAGCCTGTGTCCCACACGGTGTCTCTCCCTAGGCCACACTGCCTGGCTCCTTCACTCCTGCCAAATCCCCTTTCTTAGGTGCTGGGGGGATGATTTGTAAAACGCTAAGCATTTGTAAGGGCCTTAATCTTCAGACGCTGAAGCAAGCTTTGCTGTTTGCCACAGACCACAGACTGTGGCGTCATTATGAATAAAGGAAAGGGGTTGCAATATGGGAACTTGGATTTTATGTAATAAGTTCCTCTATTGTGCCCGTTAAAACATTCTTGTTTCGCCATAAGCAGGAATAGAGAGTTAAAAAGCAAAACAAAAACAACTCAGTGTTGCCAGTGCACTGTAATGTAGGATGGCTACGGCAGGAAGGAAGCTGGTGTGTGCTGTGTGAAGCTGCTTTCCCTGTCCTTCAAAGTCCTTCCAAGAGCGCCTGTCCTTCACGGAGGATGCCAGTCTTTGTTGTGCAGAGAAGGGTCTGCTTGGGAGTCACCTTCAGTTTCCTGCCTTTATCTCCTCCTCAACTCCCACTGTAGGGAGCAAATCCAGGATTCCAAGCATATTAGGCAAATATTCTCATCACTGCCAGGCGGTGGTGACACACGCCTTTAATCCCAGCACTCGGGAGGCAGAGGCAGGCGGATCTCTGGGAGTTTGAGGCCAGCCTGGTCTACAGAGCTAGTTCCGGAACAGGCACCAAAGCTACAGAGAAACCCTATCTCGAAAAACCAAAAAAAAAAAAATATTCTTACCACTGAGCCACAGCCTCTCCCTTCTGTCTTAATAAAAATGATTTATTTTTATGATTTTAAGTGCATGCTGAGTGCAGATCCTGAGGAGGGCAGAGACGTCCGACTCCATAGACTGGAGTCCCAGATGGTTGTGAACTGCGTGACACGTGACGTGTGTGCAGGGAACACACCCAGTTCCTCTGTGAGAGCAGACAGGGCTCTTGAGTGCTGAGCCATCTCCCTAGGAGAACTCCTGGCCTCATTTTTAATATCATAAAAAGCAGCAACAGAAAGTACAGCACATGCTTTTTTAAGTTGTTTATGTGTTCTTTGATGTAATGCCTTTTATTATTTTATCTTTAAACTTGGTCATACATAGTCGGTGATCTGGCATTTTTGAAGTAAAGCAGAAAAACAAGTTGATATGTTCATATTTATACAGTGTGCCGGTAGAGGAGATAGCAACAGTTGTCCGGTTCTCTTCTTTGTCATGAAAATTGTGTCATAAGTAACTTTAAACAGCCTGCAGTCCTATGCCCTGTAACAACATCAGTCAGTGGCATTGGACATGTATAATGGTGGCCCCCGAGGTATATATCTCCCAGTGATACAGCATCCATAATCTGTGTATATAACTCTGTAATAGCTGAGCGGTGTTGCTCACTCAGAACAAATCCTCCATTGGTAAGTGGTGCCTGGTTGAGTTCGGGAGGCCTGACATATGCTTCTGACTTGCTTATTTCTTTACCACGATTCAATTATTACTTGACTATGATACAACAAATTAAGAAGTAGTGGAAAGTATCACATGACCAAGTCTGAGCGCATTTCTGGTTTTCTCTGCTCCGTGGAGACTGGCACCCAACCGTTCAATCGCGCGATGCTCTTTAACGTGGGCTTCAAAGAGGCCATGAAAGACAACACCTGGGACTGCGTGATCTTCCATGACGTGGATCATCTGCCGGAAAACGACCGGAACTATTACGGCTGTGGAGAGATGCCGCGTCACTTTGCAGCAAAGCTGGACAAGTACATGTACATGTGAGTACCGTGTCCGCTCTCGATGCTCTTCCCTGTGCCTGGAGCGGCACGCTGGGCCTCCATCGGAGGCTGCTTGGGAGCCAGGACAAGGGCTGGTTTGTCCATTCGAGATCACACAGAGGTCGAATGTGGTGTGGTGGGAAGGAACCTGACTCCTGTAGTAAGCACGGAAATTTAAAAGTAGGTTCTCACTCTTCAGGCCTTGCCTAGTCACATGTTCCTCTCAAGGTTGCTTTCGTCTTCCTTGGACAATAGAGGCCATCTGTGGGGCTGCTTTCTGGGATCACATACCCTAATCCTGAAGTGTGCTGGTGCCCCTCCCCTTCACCCCCTTCCCTACCCCCCTTAAGGATGGTCCAGGGTCCAGACCTGCCCTTCTGCAGGCCACCTGCCCTGTAATTGTATGACACAAATACCCCTCCGTGTGTGTGTGTGTGTGTGTGTGTGTGTGTATGTGTGTCTGAAGCCAGAGCTTGTTGTCATGTATCTTCCTCAGTCTTTTTCCATCTTATTTTTGAACCCAGAGTGTGCCAGTTCGTTTAACTGGATGGCCAACAACTCTCGGGGACATGTCTCATTCCCAGAGTTGGAACCACTGGCATACACCTCTGTGCCCAGCATTTTAAGTGGGTGCTGGGGATTCAAACTCAGTTCCTCGTGCTTGCATAGTAAGTCGCCTCCCCAGGTCCCTATAAATACCTTTATTATGTAAGTGATTGCTAATCTAAGTATAAAATCTGAAGCTCTCAAGTCACAGTTAATGATCCAGTATTGACAGAAGGCTTGAGGAACACACACAGATGACTCAGATTAGGCCTTACCATGGGTAATGCCACCTCACTGTAACCAAATACCTGCCTTTTTTAAGTACAATTTTGATTAACAAAATCCATTGCACGCACACAGTGACACGAAGGCATTTTTGTACAGGTGCATCACACTGAGGACCCTGTTCAACCTTCTTCCTGATTTTCTCATCCCTTCCCCCAGGGAGTTCTGTTCCCACATAGGTGTGCTTTTACATGTCTGCATAAGGGCTAGGCTCCTGCAGCTGAGAGGAATCGTGTAGCCTTTGTCTTTCTGAGTTTGACTTTCTTTGCTTAACATGATGCTGTCTGGCATGTCCGTTTTCCTCTGAACCAGGCTCTCAACCTGTGCATTGCCATCCCTTTGGGGGTCACATATCAGCTATCTTGCATATTACATATTCACATTACTACTCATAACAGTAGCAAAACCGCAGCTATGAAGTAGCAATGAAAATAATTTTATGGTGGGGTCACCGCAACATGAGGAGTTGTATCAAAGGGTTGCGGCATTAGGAAGGTTGAGAACCACTGCTCTAAACAGTACAAGATTTTTTCTTTTATGTCTCACTAAAAACCCACTGTGCAGACTTATTTTCAAAAGTAGCAGCAAGTGCTGGTGAGGGTGTGGGGAAAGAGAAGGTAGACATTGCTGGTGGACGTGGAAGTCAGTCTTGCCATTGTGGCAATGAGTATTAGTCTTCAAAACCAGCAGTTTCTGACACATAAATCCCAGCCAGCCCTTTGGAGCCACCCAGAGGTTAGGGTGCTTGGCTTGAAGCCTTGTTGAGAAGTCATAAAGTCTAGGATGGCAGCAGAAGGACGAAGGCCCCCATTCAGGGTCTGGGCAGGAGGATGCTCACAGTGGGGGCCGTGCCCTGACCCGTTGCCTGCTGGCTTTAGTCTCCTGTCTAGACAGTGTAAGATAAGCACTGTGAAGATTTTTTTCCAATATTGATGTTATTTAGTGTATTTATGATAGTTTCATTTAGCTTAGACTATTTTCTGTTATGTACAGAATTCATCTCCCAAAAGTTGTCCCCTCCATGGGCACATACACGGATAAGTAAATGGAATAAATTTTTAAAGTGTTTCAGAGTTGATTGACTCCTTGGGATTTGAGTTAGAGAAAGTAGGGAAAATAAAACCTACATTAAAAATGGAGTGCTTTCTTCCAAATACTAGCCCATTAAAAATAAATATATTTGGAGCTGGTGAGCTGGGCACAGCAGCTGTGGCAAGCCTGATGCGCCCACCTGGTAGAAGAGAAAACCGACTTCTACAGGTTGTCCTTGTACATGGACTCCTACGAGAAAACCTGACCCTCTGCAACATGGCATCCCCCGTAATAAATATGTGGGAAATGTTCTTAAAGTATATATTAAATATCTGAGTATTTTGTGTGTTTAATCCAAATAGGTAAAGTAATTTTAGAAATAGACAAGTTCATTTCAAAATTAGACATTTATTTTTTCCTGATTTATATTTATCCTGTTCTATGTAACAAATAATATGCCTATAAATAAAGTCAGTTAATATTTTTAAATGACTTTAATTTAGCAAGATCTAGCACACGTTGACAGTTACTAACATGTTTAAATATGTTTTTTTTGTGAGAATATTATTTTTGACACAGGGTTTTGTTTGGGGTTTTTTGTTGTTGTTGTTATTTTTCTAGATAGGCTTTCTCTGTAGCTTTGGAGCCTGTCCTGGAACTAGCTCTTGTAGACCAGGCTGGTCTTGAACTCACAGAGATCCGCCTGCCTCTGCCTCCCGAGTGCTGGGATTAAAGGTGTATGCCACCACCACCCGGCGACATGGGGTTTTGAGTCAAAATAAAAGTACTACTAAATTTCAATTGCCACGTGTGTTTTTATTTTACATTTAATATAAAAACATGCTTTGCTGTTCTATGAGAATGTTTCATTTCTCTGTTCACATTTCCCAGAATGCTTTTTTGCCCTCTAAATCAGCTTGTTTTGTGAAACTAGAAGTGTAGGTCAAAGCACATGAGAGGTGGAAAATTGTGGCCGGCTGTCCTGATTGATGGGACACTGCCATCTCTCTTTTGTAGTCTTCCATACAAGGAGTTCTTCGGTGGGGTGAGCGGCCTGACGGTGGAGCAGTTTCGGAAGATCAATGGCTTTCCCAATGCCTTCTGGGGCTGGGGAGGAGAGGATGATGACCTTTGGAACAGGTATGTTGAGGCACAAGTTGCCTAGTAATTGAGGTTCTAAATTCTGTCTACATTTTGTAAACTTCTGCCTCTTCTAAGAAAGGGGTCTTTGGGCTGGGAAGTTTGGAGTTCCTAAATCTGTTTTTGTTCTGAAATTCATTCAGTCCATTTTATGTTGTCTTGCAGAGTTCACTATGCTGGGTATAATGTAACCCGGCCAGAGGGAGACTTGGGAAAATACACATCTATCCCTCATCACCACAGAGGGGAAGTACAGTTTTTAGGGAGGTAAGTTGAATGGTCATTTTGAGACTCAGGGC
Source organism: Microtus pennsylvanicus (assembly GCF_037038515.1). NCBI lineage: Eukaryota > Metazoa > Chordata > Mammalia > Rodentia > Cricetidae > Microtus > Microtus pennsylvanicus. The sequence goes on from NC_134582.1 coordinate 60,656,965, forward strand.
TTCAGAACTGATATACTGCATGCTAGAAAGATAAATAGAAAGAAGTCACTTCCATGATTAAAAGTCTCTTTGGCAAATGATTTTGGATTGCATTTACTCCGTTTGTGCGTGTGTGTGTGTGTGTGTGTGTGTGGTGGTGTGTATATATATAAAAAGGCAAAGACAGATTAATGTAGACAATATATGTCTATATTCATATCTAGTTTCCTGCTTTTTTTAGGTATAAATTACTAAGGTATTCTAAGGAGCGTCAGTACATCGATGGATTGAACAACTTATTATGCACGCCCAAAGTACTGGTTGATAGGTTGTATACAAATATATCTATAAACCTCATGCCGGAGTTAGCTCCAATTGAAGACTATTAAAAGAAGTCTCTCGTGGTGGGGTCGACCACAGTGCTGGGTTGTGATCTTGGCTTGGAGCGTACTCTGCATGGTGGCTAGAGACTGACACAGTCTCATTGTCCCAGTCTGTGAAAAGAGCCAGCAGTCCTTATGTTTACAGCGCGGGACTCCATAGCATCGTACTCCCCCACTCTCCACCCCACTTTGGGGCATCCTCCGTGGCAAGTATTGTTAGAGACCTGAACCCATTGCTTGGGAATGGAAGTGAAGAGAGCTCCCTACAAAGAGAAGATTTTTATACTGAAATCTATAATTTAATTCAAGAGAATGCTTTTATTTCCGTTCAAAACATATTTTGTACATATGTGATGTAAATTAAATGTGTTCAAATTGTTGAAAAATAAGATGTCACAATTTTGCATGTAATTGGTTATGCCTTCATTGAACTTTTATAGACATTTTTTTTATTTGCATGGGGGAAAAAAAACTATGTAAATCTATGTCTCAAAGCAAAGGTTAAGCCTTGTATGGAAAGAAGGGAGTGTCAGCGATGGACAGGCAATGCAGTAACTGTTCTTCCGGTGTTCAGCTTTAGATCTCCCTTCAGCCTCATGCGGGCAAAGGCACAGCCCTCTGAGGGCTCTGAAGGAAAGAGGGACGATTGGCCCAGCTTTTCTTCCTGCCAGAATTACCTATTTTTGGTTTTTTGTTTTGTTTTGTTCTATTTTCCCTTGCTTGCAATCTCATCAGATTTTGCCAAGTCAACAGCCATATTGTTTATGCATACTGCATGCGTATTACCAGGAAACCCTTCAAAGTCGTGAAGTGAAATGCTCTACAGGACTCTTCACGTTAAATGTCTCTGTGTACCTCCGATGTAAGTGTCAGGGATCTTGTGCCTCAAAAAAAAGTTCCCAAGGCTGTGTTTATATGATGTATTTTTTTTTCCGTTTCATGATGAGCAGCATTATTGTTTCCAGTTAAGGAGAACCAAAAGAAAGTATCTTCTTTTAAAAACTTTTTTTAAGAATGAACTCACGGAAAAGCCAGTAGTGCTTCTACAGATGAATTATACTATTAGATGAGAAATTAGATGCTCTATTTTTATGAAGATAAATGCTTAGATTAAAATAACCTTCAACTTTAATTCTCAGATGACACAGTTCCCTTTTCACATCAGCCAAACATTCAAACTATTCTTTTTCACTTTCAAGAAATCTTTGGTGTTATTAAAGTTTTCTCACTAAAAGTGAAATTTAATAGACCCCCCCCCCCTTTCTGTGGTGCTGGAGATTGAATCTGGGGCCTTTAGACTTACCTTAAAATCATTGAATGTGTGGATACTGTAACTTCTGAAATATGTCTCACTACCTAATGCCAAGTCCAGTCATCCTCAGTTTAGATGAGCTTTTCCATGACAAAACAGCAGAGCCAAAACAGTATTCTTACTTTGAAAAATATCAATTATAAAAAATAATTTTTTGAAAACAAATTTCTTGAAAAAAGCTCATATTCTTATTAAGATTTTTATCGCCCATGCTCTCACAAATTTAAAACTGAACAGTGTCTCTGTCAAGTGAACTTTACCCAAGCGTGAGGGGTGAGAGAATTCTGGGTGTGAGAACGTGTGGTCCTCTTCTCTATCTAGTGCCAGAGCTCAGCTTGCAGCTGTCATCTTCCGTCACAGTTTTGGTGATGCTGATGGCCACAAACCCAATCACACAGTAATTAAAATCCTTACCCGATCCTGTCATGACAACGGTCTTGCTGCGTTTAGTTCTTAGAAGTGGTTCTGAAATAATCACCTTCAAACTTTTTTGCTGCTCAAAATGTGAAAAATCGGAACTTCTGAAGATATAGATCATTGTATGCTAGTTTGTTTTCTACTTCTCGTGGCCGAGGCAGTGTTTCATTTGACGGAATGACAGTGGGATGCAATGTTGCTGTTGCTGAGGGTTTGTGAGACAGGGTTTGGCAGGTGATGAACCCAGAGGAGGTGTCCTCCTCACAGTGGTGGGGAAGTTGACACCATGCTGTATCTTATTCAGGAAACACATTTTATAACGCTGGGCTGTCCACACTGAGATACCTTTTCATGTTGGTACATAGTTCACTGTTTCAGAAACATTCAGGACCCCAGGTGATCTGCCTTACTCTTTTGGGTTAAGTCTGGCATTGATTTGGCTTCAGGAATCGGATATAAGTATTTTTTTTGTTGTTGTATTTTGGTGTTGAATCTGGTATGCCAGCCTGTGAGAACCACCTCTGTTTTCTGTTTTACTCCTTTTAATTCAGACACGGAATTATTTTCCATTATGAACAGTGACCTATACATGTTCCCATGAATGACAGTTTTGCTCACTTACCATGGCCATATGACAATAAAGCTCTCCCTTTTGTATTAGCAGAAACCGTCTGTTCCGATCAAATCTTCCCAGTGGTTTTCATCAGGTGTCTATTCCCAGTTGGCTGCTTTGTTAACTGTGACAGTTTAAAAGTGGTGGTGGTGTTTCTCTAAACAAGTCAACTCAAGACAGTTGAAACTTCTCTGAATGAGGAAGGCACCCTCTGACCACTTGTCTGTCAGTTGTCTTGGTCGCAAGTCCAGTGTGGACACAGAGATGCCGGGAGGTCCTCATGGCACTGGGGAAATCATTTGATGCCTTTGAACTAGAGAAAGAAATCATGATTGACGGACTCCTTGTCAAAGAAAGGGAGACAGGACACGCATTTGTTGTAACATTCTTTCCAGTTCTTAGTGAAGTTGTCATTTAATTCTTTGCCAAAACTTGGGTTTGAATGAGGTGGCTTTCTTCCTTTTTATAAAGATATTTTCTGTTGTCTACCTTTGAGATGGCTCAGAGGAAAAGGTGCCTGCACCAAACCTGGCAACCTGACCTTGATCCCCGGGACCCACAGTGTGAAAGAAAAGAACCTACCCCTGCAAATTGTCCTTTGACTTCCTTATGTGTGCACATGCACAAAGAGGTGTATGCACACATGAGTGCACACACAGGTTCACACGTGTGCACGCACACAGTAAATCAAAAAATAATTAAAAATTAAATTTCTGTTTGTATTTTATGAAAGGTGTTCTCTAAGAAAATTTTATTTTATAAAATTTAAGTACAAAACTGTCTATTAAAACCTTCTGTTCAATCCCGGCCACAGTACTGGTAGCCATCTGAAGACAAACTGGAAGCATAGCCAATACAACGGTCTCCTCTGGAGACAGTCGAAGCAGATTTTGTGTCATTGTACTGGCCTTGTCCCCTTCCTTTATAGACCTGTCAGGTAAATAGCACTCTAGATTTCTTGCCTTGGGTTTGCAGATTTGTCATTTGAGAAGCAAACTGTCACAGTGTTGTTTTTCAGGAGGTGGAAGTGTACTTAAGATTATTTATTACAATATGAAATACTTCTATGTAAGTGCATTGACGTAAATGCTAGTGAATCCTTGCAATCTTTTTTCCTTTTTTTTTTTTGGTCTCGTTTTGCTTCTCATGGAAATGTTTGTACTTTTTTTATCATTGTCTTTTATGAAATATAATGTTCTAAAGACTTTGTGTGGTGATGTCATTATTTTTTCTCAGGACTTTTTGGGGATTACCCCCCTAAATTTTGGGTACACTACTGATGACTTAGTTGATGTTAAGGGTGCGCTGTACAGATATGGTGCTCTGAGCTTAAACACCCTCACTTAGTGCTTGCTCACACAAATACACTATTATTTAATTCTCATCCATACACTTGGTAATTCATAGTATCAAGAATTCCTTAGCCTAGGGTTGAGATGAATGAGTCAGGTGTTTTCCCCCCACAAATCAGAGGACCTGAGTTTGTCCCCCAAACACATGTAATGCTGGACTTGGTAACACACCTCAAATCTCATGGTGAGTTGGGAGATGAAGACAGGAGAATTCCTGGAGGCTTGTGGGCCAGCTGGCTTGATGTTTGCAACAATGACCAATAAGAAAGACCCTGACTTAAACAGGGGAGAAGGCAAGGATCAAGATTTGAGAGTGTCCTCTGACCTCTGCCTGCAAGGAGGGCTCACATATGGGTTGGCCTTGAACTCACAGCATAGCCAGAACAGCCTAGAACATCCTATCCTCCTGTATCCACCTCCAAAATGCTGGGATTTGACTGGGGAGATGGCCCAGTTAAGGGCACACACTACCCTTCCAGAGAACTACCAGACCTCTGTGTGCCAACATGCCCAGCCTTCAGACAGTCTGAAGATATATTTTGATGTCCTCGAAGTATATTATTAATTTAATCTTCAGTGCTTCAACTTGTGTTCTAGAAGTATCCGTCTTCTGAGTAAAACTGATGGAGTGGGCAGACCTGAAGAGCACATGCCACCAATGGGCTCCCACTTGCTTGTGCGGGTTTCTGAGCATCACTGTCGGAGCGACTCCTCCAGAGGTAGGCTACTTCCAAGCCACAAACATGATCTCTGAAAGGGTAGTTGAAATGATTGTTTTTCTGCAATAAAGCTTAACAAGGGGTAGTAAACTCTCGGAGGACTCTGGCAAGACACACGCATGATTAACAAAGGTTTGAGTTTGGGGGTCACTTGTTACTAGCTAGCAAACAGCATTTAAAGTTGGACGAGTCTTGGTTCAGTGAGCCTCTAGGGGATCGTGGGAATGAGTGAATAAGCTAACACGGGAACATGCCTGACCTTCCCAACAAGAACTTGATTTGTCCGAAGTTAGCTTCCAACTTTGTGTTTAGAAGCCTTTCTTCCATGCCAATGGCTCTCGGTTATGTTTGAGAAATATTTGGCAGGGTGTTTTTTGATTCTCAGAAATTTTTAGTGGTTGTGCATAACTATGCGAACAATTAGTAAAACTGCCAAAGGCCCACGATCAACATGTGCAGTAGACCTAGAAGAAACGTGGCAAATAGCTGGAACAATACAGTTATCTGACCACCAGCTAATGTAAAAGGGCCACGGAGGAAGAAAGGGAAAGAACATTTTACATCTTCATCGTGTCAAGACAGTATCACTGCTCTAACACTGCATACACACGTACGCACACACGTACACACGCGCGCGCGCACACACACACACACTACTATGGTAAAAAGGCTGAGACAAAGTAAGTGTTCATGAGTTCTTTTAGGGGTGACCCCTCTCACACCTGGCCTCTCTGATATTATTTTAATGGGCTTTAAATATTTTATAGGATCACAGGGCCAACTTAGAAAATGGTTAATGAAGAGAATGTTATTTCACTTATTACATTCAGGTACATTCTAAACGTTCAATTTAAGTCCTCTTTTGATTCTCACATCTATTTAGGGAGTGAGAGTAGGTTTGGGAGTGAAAATAGATTCATTTTGCAGTTCCAAGAGAAGGGCCCCTGGCAGGGGAAGGGGAAGACTCACTGTTTCAAAGGGAACAGAAAAGAGGATCGTTGAAGGAATTTTGAGGAATTGTAGAAGTCCACACACCTCAGAACGTAACAGCCTATGAAATCCTTTCTAGAAACCAATTTGTCACAAGGATTTTTCCACTCCTGGGGAAGATGTGAACAAGATCCATTCCCTCTAAAGATGCTAATCACAAACCAAAGTACATTCTGCCTCAGTTTATCCTGGGAGCCAATGTGTTTATTAGGGTTACTCTCAGTTTATCCTGGGAGCCAATGTGTTTATTAGGGTTACTTACATAACAGCGGTGATGAGTTACTAACAGGGGCATGATTGACCCCCAAAGCAGCCACACTGGAAAGTCTCCACCCCATATGGATGGTGTCCTTGTTGGAGCCCCATAGATGGAACCCCTGATCCCTACCTAGTTTTTTCCTAGGTTAAATACTAGCTATGGGCAGTTAAGGCAGAATTGCCTATAAATGGCTGGAAAGAGTGGTGACACCCAGGTCGAGGGTTCTGTGATCTTCTCACCCTCCTAGGAGGGTGTTATCAGTCTGCCATGCTGAACTCTGGAGACTGTAGGCATAGCTGATCTCAGGAAGACGGTCGCAGTTCGACTCAGGATGCTATCTTAGGACAGTTTATAACTTTAGATTTTAAGTCCAGAGAAGCTCAACATTTATAAAGGTGTTACCCATCCATGGGTGTGCACACACATTGAGTATATACGGTGAAGGGTTTCAGTACTTCTAAGAAGAGATAATACGGCATTGCTTGTACGGCATTGCTTGTATTTTTTAAAATGAAATAAAAGCTATTCAAAGGACTATTAGGAAAAGTGGAGAAAATAATCAAGTAATTATTTGTTAATAATGAGTTTTTAGTAGCTACTTATCTAAAAATTTCTTTTGAAAATCATTACTGGAAGTGGATGTGATTTCACTCTGCCCTGAAGCTAAAGCCTTGTAATTACGAATCCCACTGAGGAACAAATTGAACGGGAATCATGGAACCAGGGAGGACACGTTCAAGGCATTCAATTCACTTCTTTTATTTTTTATTAGACAAGAAGTAGAGATAGAAAATCTCCTTCCTCTCTCCCTCCCTCCCTCCCACCCTCTCTTTCATTTCCTTCTTTCCTTTCTTCCTGCCTTTCTCGCACTCTCCCAGCTCCTGCCCCTGTGTATGTGTGTGTATGCTGGATGTAGGTGTATGTCTTCATATGTGCACACACGTGTCAGATGTCCAAGACAAGTATCTTCCTCTCTCACTGGCCCCTTATTTTTTGGGACAGGGTCTCTCCATGAAGCTGGAGCTCATTGACTTGACAACGCTACCTAGCCAATGTGCTCCTGACATTCTCCTGTCTCCATGTCCCCGACACCAGGATTATAGGCATGCGCATCACACTCAGCTTTTATGTGGATTCTTGAACCCCAGCCTCAGGTCCTTATGCTCTGTGACAGGACTTTACAGGCTGCACTGTCTCTCCACAGCCTGCTCCCTTCTTCCCTTTTTTTCTATAGCAACCCCATCTCAGTTCTTCTCTTGGGCTCCCTACTCCCTGGCAGGTGTCAGTGACCTCAGTGGAGCTACGGTCTGGACCCCACTCTGGGTTCCCATCTCCTGGTGCTTCATAGTTAGGCTTGGGTGCAACAGAAGGACTCTGCTTTTGAGGACTGGTTCCAAACCTCTCCACCATTTTTAGTTGTCCTTTCGAAAGGAGAAAGTCCCACTCTTGTCCTGGCCCTAGTCCGGAGGACATTTTTCATAGAGAGTTTCTACACATATTTTAAGTTCTTAAAGTCAGTCTGAAAACATAGAAACTGGCCCTGGTTCATAAAACAGGTTACCCAGAAGAGGTAGAAGATTTCCCACGTTTCCCTGGTACCAAGTCTCCCAGGTGTATGTTGGTCACAGGAGGTGGAAGGCTCAGGTTTGCCCACCTGGAACTAATTCTTCCATTCATTCATTTGTTGGTTCAATCACTCATTGACTGTACATATTTGGAAGGGATGCTGCTCCCTGATGCTCAAACGTTTATTACGCCTTATGTGGTAGGCACATCTCATGTGCTTTCCAAACGCGTTTTCCTGAGGAAACCAGTGAACCGTGTTCTTCAGCTCAGCACAAGTCCACATGCAGACGGCTGTTCTGGGTTCACCTTGTAGCCTCAGCCTTGGCCTTCCCTCCCATCATACCTTGTACCTGGGTTTATAATCTCTAGCTTCCCGGAAGTAAGTGGCAGCAACAGCAAGTGGTTGCCTCCTGAGCTGTGGGCAGGGTGCACACCCCCAGGGTTTAGTTAAAGAAGCCTGCATGCAGCTCACCTCCTTGCTCGCAGAGGTTCTGGAATGGACCTCCGGTGTTTGCTTAGGTTTGCCAAAGATGAATTACAATCTGCTTTGGCTTAAAATTAGCTGGGGCAGCTCCAACCCAGAGAGCATAGAGAGCTGGGGAAATGGGATTGAGTCTAGGCTTATTTGCATTTTGAAAATCAGGAAGGAAAAACGAACGGAGCTTAGGGAGGCGTGTGAAGTAAAGCAAGGAACCGTCTGGGAAACGGAGGTCTGCGGAGAAATGATTCTGCTTCTGCTCCAAGCTCGGTGGATAACAGAGCTTGAGCAAAAATACCCTTGGTTTTCTTGTTTGACAGGTGCTGTCATATGTCGCAGGTAGAACTTGGATATTTATGATTATTCTCTTTTAGAGATGCCTCCACCCCTTGGTTATGTGTGTGTACACACTGTCAACTTTAGAGTTTAAAAACTGGTCTGATTACATAAAACTCTGTGGTTAAAATTGATCTTACTCCCTTTGATGATAAATCTGGTTGTAGTTTTGTTTGCCTATATTCCTGTGCTCATCCCTTGGCGTGTATATGATATTGTATGTACATGTGTATATATACACATATATGTATATATGTATAATACATATATATCCAGCTAAACATGGGGTTTGCATGGACTAAGTTGTTAGAGACTGGCCTGGAATTTGCTTTGGAGACCAAATTGATCTCAAACTCACAGATATCTTCTTGCCTCTGCCTCTGTCTCCTGAAAGGTGGGTTCTGTTTCTTACCTGATAAAACTGGTCTAAAGTGGATTAGAGAGTTGGTACAAGTTTGTCCCTTTGTAGCTTACTATTCTTTAAAAATGTTTTAATGATGAATTTTGCTTTCTCCAGTTTTATACATGTATACAATGTGTTCTGATGCTCTCTTCCCTGCCCTCTCTTACCTCCTTTCCACCCTTATCGAACCTTCCCTACCCAGCCACCAGCGTTTCTCCCTCCCACCTTTATCAAGCCCTCCCCACGTTGCCGCCAGCCCTCCTGGCTTCATGACCTTTGGTTTGGTTTTGTGACTCCTTTATTCACCTTGGTTTAATGTCCGCTGAAGCACGGTGGGGTCACCAGTGGATACACAGCTGAAGACAATAACTCCCCTCTCCCTGAATCTATCTGTAGTAAATAGTTCAGCAGCAAGGGGTAGGAGCCCTGAACCCCATCTCCATCATGTCTGGCTGCTGATAGGCCCATTCTTGTGAGAGGAACTGTGATATCCCCCAGATGAGTAAAGCGTTTAACAAAAATGCGCGCAGACCTAGTCCTTAACGGTTTGTCTCCATCTAGTCACTAACGATCGTAGAAAAAGAAAGCATTTTATTTCCAGACCATGTCTTTGGGCTTGCTTTCCAGGGTTGGGATTGAGCCCGGGGCTTCAAGCATGCTCGAGAAACACTCTGGTGTCTCCAGATGTTTAGACCATGCGGTTTTAATGTCTACAGACCATTCCTAGCATGTGCCTAGCATTGAAAGGTTGGCCCACTCTGCTTCCTGATCCATCTGCCTTGAGCGAGTTGCCATGAGCAACCACGAGCTCCCCAATGACAGACAGGGTCCCTTTAAACCATGAGCCAAAAAGATTTCTTTCCTTAAAGAAAGTTCTAGTCTAAGATTTTCTAGAATTTTTTGGTGACTCTGTAAGATTTGGGTTTTAGGGGCAGTGGGGGAAAATGAGGGAATAAAAAAGAAACAAAGTTTGAATGAAACGCCAAGTGGTTTAATTAGGAATGTTTCATGGCGTCTTTGCCAAGTTACTAACACAGTTTATCGAGTGAAATAACTGTTCAGTGCAAACGGGCTGCTACTGCTCTGCCAGGATCCTGGTCCTGCTGGGCCAGGCACCTCAGTTCTGGGGGTTGCTGACCACGGCCGTGGTGCTGTAGGAGTAGGGGCTGAGCAGGGCTGCGATGGTGTAGCGGCGATGGCCAGAGTCGTTGGCTGTGAAAACCACCTGGGAGAAAGGAGAGACATTTGCTTCAAACGGAGCCCAGAGGCTGGAGCCAAGGAGAGACATTTGCTTCAAACAAAGCCCAAAGGCTGGAGCCACGGTCAAAGTATTCCCTGAAGTTCAGTGCTAAATTGATAATCTTCATGTTATTACCTGATTTTCAGGGGGACGAACAATTAGAACAAAATCAAATATGCTGCCTAGCTAAGTCTCCCGAGCCTTGTGCAGCTCGGATAGAATTGCAGGGACCTCTCTATGCAAGTTTGTGACCAGTGTGAGTGGTTCTGGTCACACCAAAATGAGTCACAGAGAACCTGACAGCTATTGTTCATTTTCTTCGGCTCAGAGAAAAGTGGGGAGAAGGGAAATACCTACAGACAAAAGACCCGTGGGGAACAGTGGTTGTCACCCCACCGCAGACTTCCAGAGTTAGAATGCTGGCAGGAACCATCCTCCCGCTGACCTGCATGCTGGAGTCTGCCTGTGGTCTGACCTACAGGGACAGCCCCACCAGGCAGGAAGGCTCCTTGTCTCCAAGTCCAGGGATTTCTCTCCCTCTGTGCCCTTGCGTTTTCTGACGTGAGAAGATGTGAATTTTCAGGTAAGTAACAATGCTGAGGTGTTGGGGGAGGCATAGCAGACTTCTCTCAACAACACAAGCTGCAGAAATGTGAACAAAAGCTTTGGGGCTCATGGAAGGTCTCCAGACAAAATGTGGATTTTGCAATTAGCTAGCCACATCTCAAATCACTAGATCGTCTGAGACATGGGTGCCGCAACACCCAGGTGCCGGGCCGGCGAGGAACATCCAGAAGGAATGGCGGGCAGAGAAGGTGTGTCTAATTTTACTTGTTTTGTGTGCAGGTTTTGGATAGAGCTTCGAACACACCTGGAATAAATACCTTTTGTTTCCGAAAGCAGGACAAAGAAAGCTTGGATAATAGAGTAAAACAAACACAAAACAACACCCAGAAAATGGAAGGGGACTCTTCTCAAGCTCCGTTTTATGTATTTATTATTATTTATAGTGCTACGGATCAAATCCTGTGAATGCCAGGCAAGCCTTCTGGCACTGTTATAGCCCTAGCCCCTGGTCTAAGCTGGCCACTAACTCCTGATTCCTCTACCTTCGCCTCCCAGCGTTAGAACACAGCAGGTGCCACTGTGCCCACTCTGCCAAGCTTCCTCTCTCTGTCGCATTGTCATCCGGTCTCATTTGTCTCTTCCTCAAAAGTGAAAAAAGGATATTATGGGATTATAAAAAAAGTCCACCAAGCACCAAGCAGTGGTGGTGCATAACTTTAATCCCAGCACTCAGGAGGCAAAGGGAGGTGGGTCTCCGTGAGCAAGAGTCCAACAGACCCCTTTGGTTTGTCTGGTGACAGAAGTCGCTGAAAGAATTGAAGGACTCATCCACAGCGAAGTCACAGAGAGCGGTTCCCTGTCACACTTCGCTCATCACATTTTGTCAACTTGACACCAACTATAATAAGCTGGGAAGAGGGAGCCACCGTTGAGGAATTGCCTCGATCAGATTGGCCTGTAGGCAATCCTGTGTAGGATTTATTTTGATTAATGATAGATGTAGAAGGACCCAGTCTACCGTGGGCAGTGGGCACACAGACCTGGGCTGTATAAGAAAGATAGTTAAACCAGGGGTGGTGGCGCACACCTTTGATCCCAGCCCTCGGGTGGCAGAGGTAGGCAGATCTCTGTGAGTTCAAGGACAGCCTGGTCTACAAGAGAGTTCTCAGATACCAAAGCTACACAGAGAAACCCTGTCTCGAAAATAAAAAAACAACAACAACAACAAAATAAAAATAAAAAATAAAAACAAAAAGGTGATCGAGCAAGCCAGGAAGCCACCCTCCTCTGTGGTCACTTCTTCAGTTCCTACTTCAAGGTTTCCGCCCTGCATTTACTCCATGATGAAGCAAACTTTTCCCTCCCCAACTTCCTTTTTGGTAATGGGGTTTATCTTAGCAACAGACAGCAAACTAGGTCACACGCTGGGCTATTTTTGATGGAATTCATTATCTCCAGTTCTGACCAAGAGGTCTGGATTCTATTTCCATGACAGCCACCTGTGTGAAATGACCGAGGATCAGGGAGATTGAGCTCAGAGTGAAATGAAGGTTACTAATATGGTTTTGGTTTGTTGGCTTTGTGTTTCGATTTAGCTCAGTTTCTTAGAGAAGTTGGCTGAGGCAAGGAAGGCATACCAACCAACACAGAGCTTCAGCGGCACGCTCCTGGGCCTTCCCTTGCTCACACGCGCTAGATGCGGCATGCTCCTGGGCTCCTGGGCTCCAGCGGCACACTCCTGTGCCTTCCCTTGCTCACACGTGCTAGCTATGTGACTTGATGGGGTGCTTAAATTCCCTCAGCTTCTTCATTGGTAAAATGGGGTAAGATAAGGCTCGCCCTCTGTAGATTGATCATAAGAATGAAACAGTTTTGATACAGAAACCCCTTTGCCGTGTAGAGTGTAGTTGGAGATTTAGCTATTCAGGTGTTATGGTTTTGAATGTATTGTTTTTCTGTGCGTTGTCAGGAATTGTGTACCCAAACCTCTGGGGCACTAGATGCGTTCTGAAATAACGAAAATGCCAGAATTTAGAAAAATAACATAGGAAAGGAACCCTCTCTTTGGCTATGAAATATCTTTGGTGGTATCTGGAAGCTGCCTCAAAAGCAGACATTAATATTCCTTCAACAGAGAAACGAATATTCATGTAATTAGCTAACCATAAGTAGCGTGAGCAGGTTTAGGCCGTGTTGCTGAATGTTTCTGACAAACTCGGAACATTTACTTCTTTCGGGCTGTAGGATGGGAAAGGGACCCTGCTTTCTTCTCATGCCCAAGAGCAAAGGGCATTTCCTGAGAAAGAAAGCAAAACCCAAACACCTCGGTGGGTCCACTCACCTCTGCATATTCGTGGAACGGGGAAATGCCAAGGGCCTTCCAGTAGGATTTGGTGTCCAGTTCAACTCTGTACACCCCTTCTACGAACTTCTCATCTGTGGTGAGCCCGTGCAGCTCTCCAGATTCAGCAGTCTTCCTGGAAGGCACAAAGGTCCAGGTGAAGTTAGGGGAAAAGAAGGGTATGTATATGATTGTAACATGTATGCATGTGTGTGTATGTGCATGCATGTAACTGTGTATTTCATTTCTATCAACTGAATCAAGGTTGAGGAAATTCTTGTGTTTGTGATAAAATAGTAAAAAAAATGGCAAGAAATTCATAGAAGCTTTGCGTACAGCTTATTGACAATAACATACAGTAGAATGTTTACCTTAAAAGCCTTAATCCAGGCATGTGGGGCTCACCTGTTACCCTAGTGCTCTATGGGTAGAGGCCGGAGGGTTGCTGCAGGGTTGAGGGCAATTTTGGTTTATAGAGAGAGCACTGGACTAGATGGGACCCTGTCTCAAAAATTATTATATTTTTTTAAAAGAAAGAAAAGGAAAGCCTTAATGCCCAGATGTTTTGCTCAGTGGTAGAGTTCCTTCCTAACATTTGTATGCCCCTGGAATCAGTCTCCAACAACAACAACACACACACACACATATACACACTGTTGCATCCTAACATTTGTATACCCCTGGAATCAGTCCCCAACCACACACACACACACACACACACACACACACACACATACACACACACACACACACCACACACACACTCTATTGCATTCAGGGTTAATGACTTGATGAAGTTCATGACTGTCCCTGAAAGTGTCACAAGCTGTTCTAACTCTGAAGACCCCTGTGGCAGCAGAGTGACAGGCCAGTGTCCCACAGCGTAAGGGTAACTTGCAGGGGTAGTGTTGTTTGTCAGCGTACAAAACCTAATAAACAAAGAAGAACTTAACTGCTTTCTCCTTTTCTAAGTTTAATCTGCTTGGCGATTTGCCAACAAGAAATACCAAGGAGCTTCCATTTTCACGTAGGCTCCAGTTCCTCACAGAAATGTCAGAACCTGCTTCCCATTTAGTTACAACCAAGACAGACGAGTGGCAATTGTCTTTAGTGACTCTGGCCATGCCTGTCCCCTTCTCTCTAACCTCCCTCTGGTGTGTGTACAAGAAAGAAGGTCCCAAGAAAGTTTGGATATTTGGGTGTTGATTCTATGTCCACTTAGAATTCCCTGACCACTTTGTGTGCTATGCTCGACACACATATGATCACAAAGAAGTTAACAAACAGAAACTCAGCTAACACTTCACTGAAGAAGATGATCTTTCCAGTGAAGAGAAGAAATCAGTGCATCTTGGTATTCAATTAAAACTTAATAGAAAGTCTTTACCCAGGAGACATAAGGACCTCGCCGTTCTGCTAGGTGTTAAGGGTGTCTTATCTGCTTTTTCTTTTGGTTCGTTTGTTTAGGTTAATTAGTAATTCATTTGAAATTCTTGTGGTGGTCAACACACACACACACACACACACACACACACACACACACACACACACACACACCCCTGTAGCCTGCACAGGTGGGAAGTCATTTTGGCATGCTAGTGAGATTGCTCAGCCCCTGGCTTTTGCCTTGCAGATCTCTATAGATGTGTTTCTTAGTAAGCAGGGTGGCTGCTAGCCTTACACAGAGCTGTTCTGTTCTGAGTGTACATGAAAAAAAAAAGCCCCTGATTCTGGTTAATGCGAGTAAACTCCAGCAGGGTGCTTCGTTAGTTCCTTTCATTTCAATAATAAACCAGCACATGCACATCCTTCCTAAGATTCTAAGACCAGCACTCAACGCTTTGAGCATCACACATGGGCACCAGGGATTCTGAAAATTCCTGATTTACATTTCTGAAAATTACACACACACTCTGTGTGTATGTGTACTGTGTGATTGTGTGTATTGTTTTATGTGGTGTCTGTGTATGTATGTGCACATTTGCATGACATGAACTCAGATCTGGATGTCTTCCTTGACTATTCTACCCACTGTTTTTTAAGACAGGGTCTCTCACTGAACCCGAATCTACCCATTCAGCGTGACTGCTTGGCCGGTAAACTTCAAGGTCCTCCTGTTTCTAAGCCCCCACCCCCAAGCTGGTGTTCGAAGCATGCACTACCATGGTGGGCTTCTTACACAGAGTCTGTGGATTCACACTCAAGTCCCCGGTCTCCTGAGCAAGCACTTCATTGCCTGAGTCATCTCCGCAATCCCTAGAGACTATTTTTCATCGCCTTCCTCAAGTGAGCTGTGACAGAAAGGATTGCAAACTCCTACTGAAGCCCAGGAGTTACTGTCTCTCCTTTTCTCTCCCTTCAGTCCTAGCCTGTGCTAAGCAGAGCAGGAAGCCAGCTTTCTTAAGAAAGGTCTCCCAATTCCTTTAGCATTCTAACAGATTCTTTAGCTGACAGTTTTTTTTAAAAAAATATTTGTTTCCTTTTACTTTATGTGTATGAATGTACAGCCTGCATGTGTGCCTGAGCACTACACACATGGTGGTCAGAAGAGGATATTGGTTCCCCAGAAACTGTTGTTACCGATGATTTTGAGCTGCCATTTTGGTGCTGGCAGCCAAACCTCTGTCCCCTACAAGAGTAGAGAGTGCTCTTAACCGCTGAGACATCTCTCTCAGCCCTAAAGTTGGTCCGCTGTGTGTGCTCACCTCTCATGAGCAGAAGGGTGTCTAGAAAGATAGACCCAATCCCGCAGCAGGATGCTCTGCTAGCTTACCCAGAGGCAAATGGTTCCCAGGTTCCCTGAGCTGTCTTTTTGAACACTTGCACGGCCACATCCACAGCAGGGCTTCCTCGGACAGCATCCAGGACTTTGACCATCAGAGGGCACTTGGATGCTCCGGGGCCCTGGGCAGAGAGAGGACAAGAGAGGTGTCAGTGAAATTGATCCAAGTAGAAGAACTTGTTCTTTCTGGGGTTAGAATCTGGAACAAAACCAAAAGTACATGCTGATCCCATTGCGATAACATAAGTGTTGACAATTAATGAGCTTCTTTTGCAGTCTGACACAGGCAGCATTGTTTTCAAAGCAAGAGCAGCCTCTGTCTCCAGACACACTGCTGTGCACCAGGGACCTGTACAATGCTTTTCCAAAGGGCAAACAGGCCTCTGAGAGCCGTTGCTTGGTTCACCTCTCCATCTGAACGGAGCCACTGCAAAGGTGCATAGTACGAAAAGAAAGACCGGTCTTTTCCTCGAGATCATTCTAATCAGCTGCTGCAGTAGTAATTCTCTCCATTGTAACCTAACACCCACGTACTTCCGGACCCACTTAACTGTACTGACTCACTCTTCCAGAGGATTCCGTCAGACACTAGAATAGAGTGTTGCTTCCCCCAAGATAATGATCAATAATACATTTTGATTAGCTAAAGAACCAAAATATAGCCTTACTCAATAGGTATACTAGATATAATGTCTACTAAATATATTAAATATATTTTATGAGAATTCAATATTAACAGCCCCACTGATGCATGCATCTTGTTCTATAGTCATAGGTTGAACACAGGCCTTTCCACATGTTAGATACACACTACCTACTACCACTAAACTACCTCCCCAGGACTTTTATATCTCTATTTCTATGTTATTTCATATTTTTATTATCTAAGGACATTGAGATAATGAGCATTAAACTCAATGTGCCAACACAACAGAAGAAAGAGTCAAGGGTCTAGACCCCAGATCTCCCCTTTGGAGTTTAATGGGAAACATGGATTTTGGGCACCCCTGACCTAGAACACTCGCTAGTTACCAAAGCTGGAGTAAGCTACTCCTCCTTTATCCAAGATGCACCCACCATGTCTGGAAAGGCTTCCACAGGACACTTACCGCAGGGCCAGCCTCAGACATAAACGCCAGTCCAGCGAGGCAAAGGAGGAAGAGATGAGGGGAAGCCATTCTGCTAGGAGCCAGTGGACCTCTGTGAAGGCCGCATCCAGGTGGAGGGGCTTTTATACTCCCGCCTCCCAAGCCAGGCTGCTGATCCCTGCCAATCTGACTCCAAACCTGCTGATTCTGATTATTGACTTAGTCAACAAAGGGAGAATAAGTAACCTACACAAATATGAACCTTGTCTAGGAAGATTAGAGCAACGGAACACCGCTCTATGGAATATTCTTAACTGGTCATTTGACCAGTCAGATCCGCACAACCAAGTAATCTAAACCAAAGGAAAACAACCTGCTATTCTGGCTGAATGGAGTCGAATTCTTGGGATTTTTTTCCCCTTATTGATTTCTGTGCATCTTTTTCAGTTTCCATACATGTTTCTCTTTGATTTTATATGATACATATAAGTTGTATTGATTTATTTCATGCTTACTGACATCTGGCTGTCCAGGTTTAGCAGTAGTGCATTAGGTAATAACACTGCATTAGGTTATGAGTCAACAAGAAAGACCCCCTCGGCAGTTAAAAAAATTCTGTGTAGTCAAACTAAGTTCCTTGGAAGCTTTGCTTTTTGTCTCTGTGTGCATGTGACAACATTTCTCCATTCCTAGATTGGGTTCATTCCAACCCCAGGAATAATGTTGTGTTTCGGATTGCTTTTGTGAGGTTAAAATGCAGAAATTTGTACTGAGTCTCCTCATTGAGAATGCAGGAAACAAGACACTGGCTGGTTTTCCAGAACTGTAATTTCTGGAAGGAAGTGGAGATGGTTGTGAGAAGGAGATGCTGTTCCTGATGACATCAGCCGCAGTGACAAATCCAGAAAGTCAGAGATTAGATGATTCACTGATAAGGCACTTTGTGTATGTGTGAGTGTATGTGTGTGCGTGTGTGTATGAATGTGTATGTGCATGTGTGTTTATGTGTGTATGTGTGTACATGTGTATATGTGTGCATGTGCCTGAGTGTGAGTGTGTATTGCATGTGTGTATGTGTGTGTATGTGTATGTGTGTTTGTGTGTGCGTGTGTGTATGAATGTGTATGTGCATATGTGTTTATGTGTGTATGTGTGTGTACATGTGTATATGTGTGCACATGCCTGAGTGTGAGTGTGTATTGCATGTGTGTATGTGTGTTTGTGTGTGTGTGTGTATGTATGTATGAGAGAGAGAGAGAGAGAGAGAGAGAGAGAGAGAGAGAGAGAGAGAGAGTAAATTAAGGCAGGTTTTTATCCTTACAGAGATATGTACCAGGTACACAGAAGGTGTTTGTTTTGGACATATGTCAAGGGTAAGTATAGCTTGGGACACTAGAGTTGGAGAGACAATCCCATGGCTGATTGAACCATGTTAGAAGAGGGTCATCAAGAAACCATGAAGGATCCTAGCATTCAGGGAAATGTGGAAGGGACAGAAAGGTATCCCGGAATATAAAAATGTGCAGAAGCTTTTAGGAAAATAACTGTGAGCAGATACAGCAAGACAAAGTCTTCCAGACCCACAACTTAGAGTCTGGCAGGGTTGGAGGGTCTGACTCAGTCAATCCTAGACCTAATCAATGACTTGTTTGCTTCTGGAAATGATTTCCTTTCTAAGTGATCAGTCCACATGTTTGTAAATCGGAAACATCCACATTTCTTCTTGTAGGGCTGTTCTGAAATGATACAAATGCACTTTATCACCTGGAGAACACAGCTCTAGCATCATATAGTATATATGTATAGAGTATACTGGAAAGCCAGTATCTGTGCCTCTGGAGGAAATGCTTCCTCCAGCATCTCATGCATTGTCACCCGGGAGTGACTTCATTATTTTCCATTGCTCAGAATGATAGAAAACTCTTCTCCATAGAGGAATCCCAAATAGTTGAAGGTTCTTTCACTATCCAGAGAAGTCTCCCACCCATGTGTGTTAACTCCACAGATTGTTGAAACCAAGAATCACTTCCCTGGGATCCTTTAAACTGACAGAGCTGGGCTGCCACCTGCCCACAGGCACCACTGCTTCTCTCGAATTTTAAAATATTTGCAAAATTATGAATTGAACCATGTTGCATTAAGAGCTGGACTTTTGGCTCATCCTGAGAAACTGGAAGATGGCAGCAATTGGCTTACATCCCATGAACATAATCTGTGGGGTCCCATGCTGGGACATGTCGGTTTCCTGAGTTCCCCCAACTCTGAAACCAGACGACATTGCTACTGGCCCTGTCATGCTTCAGGTTTCATTTTGGTTTTGAATGCACAGTCTGCAGCCCCGATCCACCGTAACGCCCAGCCTCTTTATAGATTTGTTGCAACTGCTGGTCTTCTAACAGCATATTTTCTCCTGCCAAATAAACATGCCTACTTCTTTGAGAGATTTCTCTTCAGACCTAGGACCTGGGATCCTCTGGACCCAGGACTTTGTCCTCTGGCTTCCTCCCCCTGGTCATTCTCTTCCAATGTGATGCACTGAACCGGACGGACACTCCAGATAAGATCATTTCAACCCTGAGGACATGGTGCTAAGGCTTCAGGCTCCCTGGGCAAGGGCGCTCTGTGGACAGTGTTGCACCCTGAGCACATTCATAACTTTATTCCCCGTGACACCCTCCTACCCTGCATCCGACACAGCCATGGAGTAGTCAGCATGAGCTCTACTCATTTACCAACCTTGTTTGCTTTGATTTGCTGTAGCTTTAGCTGGCCTGGAGCTCACTGTGTAGACCAGGCTGGCCTTGAGCTCAAAGAGATAAACCATCTCTGTCATTTATAAATTTTAATCTAAGTATTGGAGCCCAAATGTATCTCCTACCATTACAGATGCTTCTGACCTACCACCTCATCTTGGTGACTTTTAATAATTGATTCTACTAACGAGTGAATTAAAAAAAAAACTAACAACTCAAAGACTTTCATTTGCTCGCTTTTTGAACCAGTGCTGGCCTAGAAACCATCATCTTTAAAGTTTAATTTGAAAGAGACAAGGGTGTGAAGAGGAGGGGAGATGATCTGAACCAGGGGAGGGTCTTGAGTGTGGTGGGGAAAGCTACTGATGACCCTTACAGAGATGGAGATTATTAAGCATGTTTGAACAGAGCCTGGGAGATCAGCAGGTAGACTGTCTGCAGTCTGAGTCAGAGGTCAAGCAGCATTTTATGTGATGGAGCAGAACAGAAGGAAAAATGGACAGAGTAAGAATACATTCTTTGTCCGAGGCGTGCTTGTCCCCTCACGGACGACCACCTAACGCTTTTTGCCTGCAAGCTCGCTCGTGCGTGCTGGGTATGGGCTGCATGGAGAAACATCATTTTCTACAGACAGGAGGGCAATGCCTTTTGGTGTTCAGTTGAATTTGTCAAAGCTCTTCATGGAGGATGGTTGCAGGGATCCGTCAAGAGGGATGGATTCATGTCAAAGTTCATTACCTTCCTGGGGCCTCTCTTGCAGACGTTGCCTGGTCTGTGGTAATACCAACAGCAGCTAAGATCCTCAGCTAGAGGACGCATTTGGTGCTTAAGTTTTTAAGTTACAGGTTGATGGCTTTCCTTAGACCTTTACTGTTTTCTTCATGTTCTGCCTGTGGTGCCATAGCCCACATGCTTGACTAAGGTGAAGACTAACTTAGTGACAACATCTCTCTTCCTACTACCAAATACGTGGTAGTTAATGAGCAACTCTGGCTGGCTCATAGCTTGAGATTTTTCTGCCTTCTCCCTTAAAATGTACAGCCTTATTTGACTCATCTTTTCATCTTCTAAACAATTTCTTCATTTGTTTTCCAAATGTGCACAGCCAACACCTAGCCAGTAGTCCATAGGCCCTGGAATGCTTGCTAATACTATTGCAGTAAGCGGATTAGCAAGAAGGGGGTTGGAGGGCCAAGTGCTTGGGCTGCACCTCATGGTGAGGGTGTTAGAAGGAAATAAATAACAGTGTTTGGATCTTTGCAGGTCAAGAATTCAATTTTGTTAGCTCACCTTGAGGTGGAAAATTCTGGAGGTTTGATTAATGCTAAGCAAATCATAAAGACTCATTTTAAAACCATAATGCGGATTTAATTAATAGTCAGATGGTCTTCTGGTAATCAAGGATTTAGAGCAAGAGGGCTTTGCATGTTTTGTGAGGATGTTTTCTAGGTGGGAGAACCTAGCTAAGCTTGCTTACTTCATTATTGAATATATTTTTTTTTGTACTGAACATACTTGTACCTGCCTCATCTAGAGTGTTTTCCCCCCTGGAAGCTGAGCACATAATAAAAAGGCCTTTTTCTTTTCCTCTTCCTTTCTCTGTCTTCTAACCATCCAACTGAAGACTAATATTCTCCAGGATAAGGTCATTACATCACCTTGTAGTTTTGGTTCATTGTAGGTTCACGCCCACCACTGGCCAGCCTAGATGGGAGCAACAGTTGAGAACACCCTTGTGTAGGAATGTCCCCCTTCTCATACTATGCATGCTGCCATATACTGTATTGCTGTGTTCACACTTAGTTAATTACTTTATCCTTACATAGACATAAGATGTGATGAGCGTTCTGACTTTTAGAATGCTCTGAAGATCTTCCTCCTAGGCTATGTGGACAGAAGGGAAGGTTCAAGACCCTTTTGTCAAGTAGATGGGTTGCCTTTGGTTTCTCTTTGCCATTCCTTTCAGTTTTCAGGTGGTTAGTGAGTCCCAACAGATTGAGATTGCTTGGCATTTAGACCTGCTTGGCTACACTCTGTGGAGGGTGAGCAGGAGCTATGGAGCCCGTTGGAGAGGTGGTAAATACTAGATGCCTTTCCAGTATAAACATGTCATTGGCTACTTCATAGCTTAGCCCAGTTTCCAAGGAGACTGCATTAGGCTTGGGACAACAGTACCAGCTAGAACGAAAGATTTGAGTGATCTTTTGTCTGTACTCACATCTTCCCTAGAATTACCTGCCCTGGTCTGTGGTCATAAACCATCATCAAGAATTCAGGTTTTGGTTTTGGCCTATGCTGTTATCTTCTGACTTGGGAGGTTTGACTGATGAAGAGATATTGTAGGTTCAATTGGTTAAAAAGAAGTACACAAGTCAATGTGAGACCTGCAGATTGCTCTTGATTTAAATCTTTTTTTTTTCTATTTTGGTTTTTTGAGACAGGGTTTCACTGTAGCTTTGGAGCCTGTCCTGGAACTAGCTCTTGTAGCCCAGGCTGGCCTCGAACTCACAGAGATCACCTGCCTCTGCATCCCAAGTGCTGGGATTAAATGTGTGCACCACCACCTCCTGGCCTTTACTTAACTCTTAAAGCAAGATTGAGCTGGAAGCAGTTGATGAATGGCCAAGAATTCATGGACAGGAGTGACTTTGGGTTCATGAAGGGAGAAGATTTTACTTTTATTATCAAAGATAACAGTACCTAAGTATAAACTAAGTATATACTAAGTATTAAAAAAAATTGTGCTTGCAATTCTTTCCTCACTTGAGAGAAGTGTGTGAGTCTCCAGCTGATGAAGGGGAGGGGGAATTGAACGGCCTAAGTCCTGTAGGGCGTGGAAAGGAGGAAAACCCAACACCTAGAATCAGGAACTGAGAATAGACTCTGACAAAAGCATCAGGTTTTTTTTTCACCTCGGTTGTTACTTTGTATGCACTCTTCTGTTTATATGGAGGTCTTTTGTCAAACCCCGGGTATTGTTCCTCAGGTTCCTTCCACTTACTTTGTTTTAAGATAGAGTCTCTGATTGGGACCTGGAACTTATCAATTAGGCTGAATTAGCTGGCGGCTGAACCCCAGGGCTCCCTGGGGCTCCCTGTCTCCTCTGCCCTGGTGCTGGAGTTACAAGTGCTTCCCACCTGGGTCCTGGGGGATCGAACTCAGGTCTTTGGGCTTGCAGGGCAAGCGCTTAACTGACCATGTTTCCCTGGTGCCAACAGCATCAGTTTTGCAGAAAGATTTAGAGGAGGTGGGAGGCAGTGGGGTAGTAATAGAGCAAACAGAAATGGGGAAGCCAGAACCATGCGAGAGCCTGGAACCTTATGGACTCCAGACATAAGCGGTTTCTGGTTTCTGCAATTCTTCAAGTTTCCACACATAAGAGCAATCATGTACTCTGGGGCGTGCAAAATCCTGCTCGTGTGGAAAGGAGCACAAGGAGCACAGCCATCCCAGGACCCATCTGACAGTTGAATCACGATGAGGACCTTCTCTGGAACAGGAAAAAGTGGTGGAAAGGCTTCTCCCCAATATGGCGGCAAGTGAGTCCATCAGTCATTCCGATTAGGTGTGGTTGGGGAGTTTCTAGGGAATGTTACCATCTTGGAATTCTTGTGTGCTTTAGGGTTTGTGAGCTTGTTGAGTTTATCTCTCAAGTTTCTGATGAAACTGGTTCTGAGCCTGCGCAGTGGACCTTGGACACTTAGCAGATTAGTAAATTCACCAAGGGGACACTCGCTAGCTGAGTAAGACGGCTGCACTGGGAGACACTCGGCCTTCAGTGCCCTTTGCTCTTGCAAGGTCAACAGTAGTGACCTGGGCTGGTGGCGAGCCTCTGAGTATAACAGGACAGGAAGACACCAACAGATAATGTTCGGCAAAGTCCAACGCTAGAGGGGCAAGGCAGTGAGGAAGAAAGTTGTAGGGGCCAGTGTAATGGCTCAGCTCAGAACCTACGAGAGTTAGAGCGTCTCTGACAGAAAGCCATGAAGTGAGTCAGACGGCACTTGAGTAAGCTGTTTATCAAGAGCGGTGCACCAAGACATTCAATTTTCAAATTAAATTTTGTTATTTTATGTTCATGTATATTTTGCCTACATGTATGTTAGAGCACACCACACATGCCTCATGTCTACAGAGGCCAGAGGAGGGTGTCAGATGCCCTGGAACTGGAGTTATCAATGGTTGTGACTGCCATGTAAACGAAACGCTGAGGAGTCAAACACAGACCCTCTGGGAAGAGCCAGTGTTCTTAGCTGCTCTTCTCCAGCCCCAGCAATTAAGGCAGAAGTGAACGAGGTGCAAGTTTTACATTACATAGATGCTCCTGCAGTGATCTCAGGCCCTGCGTGTCCTTAAGGAGATAGTTTTGGACAGACGGGCATGAAATTGCAATTTTTAAGTTGGTCTGGTTTGTCAGTTAGACACAAAGAAGCAAGCCTGCTGTTTCCAGTTGTCTGGATGCTAACACAGAGTGATTCAATGAGATTGATCTGCCAGCCAGGCGTGTCCCTTCATCTCTGCAGACACAACTGACCCTTGTTTTGGATTGCTGGCCTTTCCACTGGGCTGTGCTTCTTAGTACTCAAGTTTTCCCCCTCTCTGATCCTTCCAGTGAGTTCAGACAACTTCAGAGCCACTATGTGTGAACTTGCTCCTCAGTCTGCGCCGAGCCCTTGCTCTACTGCTCCTTGCTAAGTGGATCTTGCTCTCTATCCACAGTGGTGTTTCCCTGGGGCACGCTCCAGTGGTGCCTGTTCCCTGCTCAGGGCATTCATCATTCCTGGTGCGGGTCTTCCAGCCTGTGTCTGGTGTCTCTCGGGTGTCTGGTGACACACTCTCTCTCAGTTGACGTTCTTTATTCTAGTTTTTTCCTCTCCTGGCTGTTTGTTCTACTCTCTGATTAGAGCATATCCATGAAAGGGGGCAATGCACAAAGCTCACCTAAGGGGAATATGACAAAATCATCTTGATCCAGCTCTAAAAGAATTGGCTTTTTCATTTCGTCTTCTCAGTACTGCTTGGCAATTTGTGTATCTGTATGTGTACTGTGTTTACTGCTCCCTGCCCGGTCAATCCGCTCTTAAGCTTTCTCTACTAACTTCCAATACTTTCGTCTTGGCATTTTTCTTTAGCTTTGCCCTCCAATTAGAAGCTCGTTCATCCACTCTTCCACATTACCCATGCAATGTTTTTTTTTTTTTTTTTTGATTTTTTGAGACAGGGTTTCTCCATAGCTTTTGGTTCCTGTCCTGGAATTAGCTCTTGTAAACCAGGCTGGCCTCGAACTCACAGAGATCCGCCTACCTTTGTCTCCCGAGTGCTGGGATTAAAGGCGTGCGCCACCACCGCCCGGCTCCCGTGCAATGATTAATGGCCATTGTCAACTTAATTGAATTTAGAATCACCATAGACGCACACGCCTGGGTGTGTCTGGGTATGTTTCCAGAGAAGTTTAAACCTCCTCTTTCCCAATATGTTTCTGTTGAGCATTTTGCCATAGTTCTAGGAAAAGTAGCTAATAAACCTGGTTTTCATTTTAGACAATGACATTCATCTGAGATCAGTTATTTGCTGTTTACTGAAGCTTTGCCCTCCTCCCACATCTTCGCTTCCTCTGCCTATAACTTACCCAGCACCATTCCAAGGTGGTTTGCTCCTCTCAACCTTTCTATAGCTTTTGCCTATGGCTCCATCACCCTGAAAGACTGCTCTATCTTGTCACTCTCGTGCTCGTGACAGTTTACGTCCTGTGGACCCCCTCCCCCCCGACACACACCTTGTTTTTGCTTTAGGAGAGTTGGTCTTCTCATGGCTAACTCTGAAGTGTTCTGGAAGTTTCTCACCTTGGTGATTTATTCCCAGAGCTATTGCCACCTCTTCTAGGGTGAGTCACTGTGCTCCTCCTGGCACGGCTCTGCCCTATGACTCTCCCTGTGCTATTGCCATCATGACATCCCCAAAGTCAACATGTCTCAGTTGGACCTTGGAAATTCCCATTTCGTAAACTTCTCGTGTTCCGTCCCTCTTCACATGCCATCACCATTGCCCTGGGTCCTAAGGACTGAGAACCTTGGGAGTTAGATCGGAACTCTTTATTTTATTTATTCTGTCACCAGCCTTTAAAAAGTAGTAAAAAGTTAGTCATGGTGGTACATGCTGTGAACCCAGCACTTGGGAGGCAGATGCAGGAGGATCAGAAGATCCGGATTATATATGGGAGAGATTTTGTCTCAAAACTGAAATGTTTTTTTTTATCTCCCAAACAGTTTTTGCTTTCTGTTTCCATAGCAGTCAGTTCAGTTCAAGTCTTCATTACTAATCACATAACCTTTTACAAGTATGCCACAACTGATCTCCTGACTTTTAATCTATTTTCCAAATAATCTTTTCCTATAAGCTGTTGCCAAATTAATCTTCTTAATGCATATCTCTGATTACATCACATCTCTTTATAAAGGCTTTTTCTCACTCCCCTGTGGCCAGCCAAATAAAGCCCCGTGTCCTCTGCTTGACATTCAAACAGGATCATGACTTGACTGTGCTCCATTCTTGTTTGTTGCTATGGTTCTTCAAACACTAACTGAAGGACTGGGGAGGTGGCGCAGTGGACACTTGCCACCAAGCGTACTAACCTGAGTTTGATCCCTGAGACCCACACAGTGGAAGGGGAATGCGAACTCCCATAGTTGCCCTCTGCCCTGACATATACCCTGCAATTGGTACATACACACATGCAATAAACAGAATGTAATCAAAATAAAACCCAACGAAACTCTGGCAGACATTGTGATTGGCTACCCTTGGAGATACCTTTCTTATTCATTTTCATCCACACTGTAGTTACCAGAAGAAGAAGAAAACATCAATAAAGTGTTGAGAAGCAGCGATCTCTGAGAGAAGAGGCCAGAGACAGTCGTAGAGGTAGAAACAAGTAATTGGGGCATGGAGAGATGTCTCAGCAGGTAAGAACATGAACTGGTCTCCCAGAGGACCCACGTCTGATCCTCAGCGCCCTCATCAGGATCAAAAGAGTGAGAAGAAAGAAGAAAGATGAGTTGATGTTTTATTTAGTTCGGGGGAGGGATTGTCAGATAGTAAAGCCATTAGCTTATAGTTAGAAATACATTAAAAATGAATCTAGTTTTGGAAATGCTGATGTTACACATTTGTGTCTAGACAGCAGCTGGAAATGGGAGCCTAGAAGACAAGACTTAGCAGAAGCCGGGCTGCGGATTCACATTCAGTGACCTGAGCATGTGGCCTGGATGCCAGGATTCAGAGGTCGCCTGCATATGCTCACAGTAAGAGGACATCCAGTAACCCAACATTCAGTAATCAAATCAAAAGACACTGGAAAGAAGGCTTTCCTGGACAGGTTAGCTGCTGTGCTTCTCCTAAGCAGTGTGCCATTCGTGAGAGCTGTTCTCATGCCTTCTCTTGGGTGTGTTGTGCCTCCTCAGCTATGCGTCTCCAGGTTCCCCGGCACAGGGCCTAGCCACAGGATATACACTGTCCACGCTTACTGAGCAATGCCACGGAAGCTTCCAGGCCTAGCACTGGATATGTCTGACCCTCAAAGAGAACCTGACAGTGTAGCTGTCATTTTCCAGTGTGGTCTGACCAAAGCCACACTGCTTCTGGGTCCCTCATTCCCCTGTGGTAGTTACCCTCATATTCCTGCCTGCTCACCTGCACTTATCTCCCATTGAATGCAGGGATCCATTTCTTTATCTTGGTTACACACTTTCTTTTAACAAGGTCCAATGGCATGGACCCACTTACACACACACACACACACACACACACACACACACACACACACTTAATTACATTTGAAGAAAATGTTTATGGAACCTGGAACACATTTGGAATGTGGAATGGAACATGTTCTCCCCTGGTAGCCTAGGTAACTCTTGTGTCTTTGAAGTCAGATGAGTTAGTCCCGACTATTTCACGACCACACATCCTGTATCAGCTCTCCAAGTGGGAAGCCAAAACTAACAGCATCTCTGTTCTGTGCAAACTTGTTGGAAATTAAAATTCTAGGACCCTACGCTAGATACACTGAATCTGGAACTCCCAGTAGAGTCAGAAATCTTTGTTTTATAAACTCTCTAGGAGATGCTCATATCTAGGTTTATCAACCATTGCATTAGATTCAATACATGCTGTAGAGTAAAACTGGCCATGAAATCTTAAGTCTGGATTCTTTGCACATGTTGCCATCCACTCCCTGGGTACTTTGACCTAATCTCTTAACCTCTTTGTAGTAGAGTTTGTCCCCCAGAAGATAACATTTGAACCCACTATGTAGTGGCTTGTGCTTATAATTCCAACACATAGGAAGAGGAGGCAGGCTGATAAGGAGTTCAAGGTCTTAGGTCACATAGAGGCCCACCTGAATTATATGAGATCCTGTATTAGAAGAAAGCCAAACTGTTGTCAAATTATTCTGTGCTAAAGACAATAGTGGTG
Organism: Microtus pennsylvanicus; assembly: GCF_037038515.1. Classification (NCBI taxonomy): domain Eukaryota; kingdom Metazoa; phylum Chordata; class Mammalia; order Rodentia; family Cricetidae; genus Microtus; species Microtus pennsylvanicus. The sequence goes on from NC_134582.1 coordinate 60,685,018, forward strand.
GATTTCCATAGTGTTAGCAGGGCAGTGCTTCAGGGTCAGGGAGGTACTTTGTAAAGACTGGACTGACTGGTAGCCATACAATCTTGTTCTTTTTAAAACTTGCTATCTGTCTGTCTGTCTGTCTGTCTATCTATCGTGTGTGTGTGTGTGTGTGTGTGTGTGTGTGTGTGTGTGCGTTTGTGTGTATCATGGAGTACTTGTGGATGTTAGAAGATAAAGTTTAGGAGTCACTTCTCTCCTTCCACTGTGTGGGGTCTGGGGATTTGAACTCAAGTCTTTAGGCTTGACTGCAAGCACCTTTACCTGCTGAGCCAGCCCTCTAGCCATCGCCCTGCCCCCGCCTTCTTAAAAGCAAATGCATCTGGTTAGGCATTTAAGAAGCAAATACAGAACCTCCTTGCCTCAGCAATTAGGTGCCAGGGGTCTGAGTTGAGACAGACAAAGCAAACAATTCATGACCATGTGTGTTCATTTGAATCTGATGCTGTTTGGCCTACACTCAAGAACTGCCTGCAGATATCAGCAGCTTGGAAAAGCTGTTGAGCAGGTATAAGGGTCAACCCAGAAATCACCATAAGAGAGGGTTACCCAAGAAGAGGCTCCATGCCACACTGTCTTGTTGTTGAATCCAGTAGAGTAGCTGCGTTCTGTGCTCTCAGTTTGAAGAGTTTCAACTACAAGACCACCCTTGTAACTAGTGCTGAGTCCTCTGAGAAGACGGCCATGCCTCGAACTGCTGGGTCGCCAATACAGTTCCTTTGGAGCACAACCGAGCGTCTGTTCTTTTAATGCGCCTTCATGCCAGCACTCTAATTCTTCAGTCCAGACAAACGTTTGCATAAAAACAAAATTAATTTATCTCTTTATTTGATTCACAAATAGACGCACTTGGCCTCTTCCCCACTTAATTTGGTTGAGAGAACTGCTTTGAAGTCATCACGCTGATGAGCGCTATTTCTGGTTTTCCTGCTGGCACGGGCGCCGTCAGCCCACAGCTCTGCAGCCTCGTAACCTCCATACCCAGCGGGCTGAGGGCTGAAGCCAGTTCCTGGAATAGGTACCTGTTTTTCTTGCATCTTGCCATCCCCTGGAGTCTTTGGCTGAATTAATTTCCATCTGGAGACCTCAAGAGCAGCAGATGCTGTGAGTGCATTTGTACTTGGAGAACCAAATAGGGGTTCTTGCTGGAGCTCCATGTGTAGACTCTTGGCCTAGTTTTTTGGTATTTCTGATGTGCATGTATATATATGCATTTGCATGTATATAGGCACATGTGTGTGTGCGTGTGTGTGTGTGTACACTTGCATTTATCTGTATGTTGAGACCCAAATTTGATGTCAAGTCACCTTATTTCCCACTTTAGTTACTGAACCTGAACCTGGGAGCTTGCCAATCTTGGCCATTTTTGCTAACAAGCTTGCCCTTGATCCCATATCCCTGTCACCCAAGTCCTGGATTACAAGCTGCTGCCATGCCTGCCTGACTTTTGCATGGGTTCACATGTTTGAGCAGTGAGTTCTTTATTCATTAAGTATCTCCTCAGCCCAGTGGCACATTTTTCCCCCGAGACAGGGTCTCATGTAGCCCAGACTGGCTTCAAAACCACTATGCACTCAAGGATGACTTTGAACTCCTGATCTACTGCCTTCAGAGTACTGTGATTATAGACATATGCCACCATACCCAGTTTTCATGGCATGTAAAAAATTCAATTTGTTTATATTATTTATGTGTGTTCACATGTGCCATGTCATGTGCATGGAGGTCAGAGGACAACATGCAAGAGCTGGCTATGTCCATTCTGGGGCTCTACGTTGGGAGGTTGGGCTTGGCAGTTCGTGCCCTTTAGCTCCTGCCTCATCCTTCCTGCTCCTCACAACACATTCTAAAAGGTCGTCCTCTGAGTAGGCGGAACAGACATGGGTGCCTTAGTCTTGTTTTATAGAGGTGGCTGAGCAATACGGATCTACAAACTCAGCTCTCTTGTCTGATGGCGCAGGTTGACGATTTGGTGGCATCACTTTAAGACTCCTAAACAGCTCCCCACTTTCTTACCTGAGGCCATAGCTGAACCCATCCCATTCCACCCTGACTAAGGAAGGGCTGCTAGGCAACAGAAAAATGCCTTGTCTGGAAAGGCAATGTTGACCAGCGGAAAACACACAGACTTTTGACCTTTGGAAAATCTTGGTTTAACTCCAAGTTTGTCAGGTAGTAGCTCTTTACCTGGGGTGTCTTACACAACCGACAAGACTTAGAGTCCTCTGCTAAACAACAGATGACAAGGACATCTGACAAGATGAGAACAGTCTCTGCCTAGGTGCAGGACCGGAGAAGCACAGCCCGATGATGGTCCAGCATGATTTATGAACATTATTCCAGTCCTGGGGCAGGGGCCAACTGGGGGCCTGGCACAGACTCCATTTCCACTTAAGTTTTTTTCCCTTCCATTGTTTCTTGGTGGGTACTTTACAGAGGAAGCTGCATCTCCCTGGCAGCCTAGCGCCAGCCTTCAGGCTCTTTGGACAGCAGTCATCACGACTTGATGTGAGACTTATCTCATTTCTGCCCTGATAATATTACATTATCAAAATAGATTATATGAGTTCATTAGAATTTCCACAGTTTTTACTTGACCTACTGCTAGGTGTCGGAAACACAGAGAAATATAAGAAGTTATCGTGGCACTCAAATGATATACCCATTTGCTCTGGTGAGCTGCATCTACCTGGCAGATTATTTGTAGATCTAAAAGTCAAGGAAAGAAAGGCATTTTGGGGTGTCTATTAATGCTATGACATTTGATGATTTTCCCCCAATTACCAGCCATGTAAACGGAGAATTCTGGATAATTTGCACCCAGGAAGAATGGTTGGAGCTGGGTCTTTCTGTTTGCTATCAGCCAAAAAAGAACCCATTTATTCATGTTTCCAGTCAGTGTGGTTATGGCTTCTGACAAATTGGCCAAGGGTGGTAGTTGCATCACCATCTAAACTTTGACCCAAGAACTGGGCTTTGATGAATTCAGAAACATTTGGGCAGACTAGGTAAATGTGTGTAAACAGGGAGCTGGACTCTGGGTGTGGGGCTCAGCAAGCCCTCTGACTAAATGAGCGGAGAGGGGGCCGGCATTTGGATTGTGGTCCAAAGGTTCCGTCTTTTTTTTTATTTGATTGGATGAAATGGTTTTTCAGTGTCAACAGTTTTCTGTGGGCCTGGGGAAGTGGTTCACTGAGCAAAACGCTTGCCTCACACAAGTGTGAGGAGCTAAGTCAGATCTCCAGTGCCTACTAAAAATCTGGGGGGGCAGAGACAGAAGGGCCCCTAGGGCTTGCTGGCAAGCTGGCCTACTAGGATCAGGGAGGCCCAGGTTCAGCAAAAGGCACTGCCTCAAAAAGGAAGGTGAAGAATTTTCTTAGTTAGTTTTTCTGTTGCGATGATCAAACACCAGGACCAAGGGCCACTCTGGGAGGAAGGGATATATGTCACTTACACTTTCCCGTCACGGTCTGTCATTGGAGGAAATCAGGGCAGGGACTCAAACAAGGCGGGGTCACTGAGAAAGAAGCCATGAAGGAGTGCTGTTTGCTGGCTTGCACCTCAGGGTTTGCTCAGTCTGCTTTCTTACACACCCCAGGACCACCTGCCTAGGGCTTGGCATGCTCTACAATGGAGCTTGGTCTGACCACTCAATCTGTAATTAAGAAAATGTCCCTACAGACCTGCCTGCAGGCCAGTCTGATGGAGGCATTGTCTCAGTTGAGGTCCATCTTCCCAAACGATTCTAGCTTGTGCCAAATTGACACAAAACTAGCCAGTACAAGAATGAGGAAGACACCAGATGTTAACCTCTGGCCTTCACGTGTGTGCATGTGGTGTGTGTGTGTATGTATGTGTGTGTATGTATGTGTGTATGTATGTGTGTGTGTGTATTTGTACAGGGTGCTTGCTGTACAAGTCTTAATTTCACCCCTGGAACTCATGGTGGAAGCAGAGAAAAGATTCTTGAAAGTTGTCCCCTGATCTCCACACATGTGTGTTACCTGCCCAAGAACACACACAAAGAATAAATAGAAAAAAAGAACACACACAAAGAATAAATAGAAAAAATTATGGCAAGAAATTAAAGTCAGCAGTGACTTGAAAGGATTTGTATTTTATAAACCACACATGATTGTGTGCAAGTGTGCACGTGTGTGCCTGGACAGCTGTGTGTTTGTAAAAGCAGTGACCCATTTCTAGGTTAGTAGCATCTTCAGATCCCTTTAAATGCTTGGGTCAAGCACCTATGTGCTACTCCATTGATGCTCCATCGGAGCCAGATGCTATCTTGGTCCTGATGGGAGATATTCTGGAGGTTGTCCTTCAACGCCTCCATCTAGGAGAGCAGGTTCTGGGCAGGGAGTTCAAGCAATGAGTCAAAGCTTGTCTTGAAGGTGAAACACCGCATCAGGTACTAACTGCAAGGGGAGCTTTATTGCCACCTGCCCTTGAGCAACTGAAACCTATTGAGTGTGTGTCAGGAACTGAGCTCACATGCTTGTAACCCAAGGTGTGTAATAAAGTGTATGGCTGGTGACGCAGACTTAAGTTGCCTAGTGCTCTTGGGAAACAGACATGACAATGTAGGGTTAAAACATTACTGAAGATCTTTTGAAGGACTTGTTAGTGAGTCTTTGAGGAGACGTAGTCTAAAACCCAGAAAGGAAGAAAGGAGTGCCAACATGGGAAACTTCCTGGTTATTTTCCATTCGAAAGCCTGGCTGCACCACACATGTGCATGCACGCACTCACACACACCGCTTCTTTTCTCCTTCCTTCTCACATCTGACCAGACAATCCTGAAGCGTCACCTACCTTTTCTGACTTGCCTAGTAGTATCTGAGGTCAGAGAGTGGGAAGGTAGCTCTTTCACAAGCGAGTGTCTCAAATCAGACACGATACGTCTCTGCTTGCTAGGAGGACAGGTCAGCACAGGCTCCCAAACCTTCAGACCACCCAGCTAATGTCCTTAGAGTCACTGCTCACCTTTAGCTCCCTAGGTGCACATAGCTTTTCTGGCAACCTCCATCTGGAAGGTGCTTCCTGGTTTTGCCCAGCGCTATGTTACTCCGTGAGCAGACTCCGGAGATGAAGGTACAAACCATGGAGGTGTCCAAGCTCTGCCTCATCAGGAGATACAGTTCCTACAAACTGACCCACATTGGTTAGTTTCTGTTGACTTGACACAAACTGAAGTCACTTGGGGAGAGGGATCATCAGGTGGGAAATTGCCTTCATCAGACTGGCCTGTGGGCAAATCTGGGTGGCCATTCTCTTGATTAAGGGTTGGTGTGGGAGGGCCTAGCCCATGGTGAGCTGTGCTGTCGCTCTGGAGGTGATCTTGTGTTGCAATAGGAAGCTGAACAAGCTACAGAGAGCGAACTTGTAAGCATCACTCCTCCACCAGCTCTGCTTCAGTTCCAGATGTTGGGTTCTCACCTTGAGCTCCTGTCTTGACTTTCCTCAGAACAGATTAGAACTCATAAGCTAAAATAAACCATTTCCACTGCAAGTTGCTCTTTGATGGCATTTTAGGACAGTAACAGAGGAACAGGGCCTTTCCATCCTCTGAATTCTGGGGCCATTGGACATCAGGAAAGCCTAGTAAGAGGCTTGCAGAACTCATCGCTCTCAGAACAAAATGCATCCTTCTCTGGGACCTTCTCATTGGGAGCCACTGTCACTGTGTGTACCGTGGGATGCTTGTATCCCTCTCCGGGATTTCTCTCACTCACCAGCGGATCATCATGCCGTTCTTTTGTAGAGAGATCTCTCTAAGTAGCGGCCTCATGTTGTTGTTTCCAGCATTTCCATATCATCCTTTGTTCCAACTGGAAAGCAAACTGGAGTCTCCTGATACCATGGGCAAAGTGCTGGGGCTATAGCTCAGCTGGTAGAATACTTGCCTAGCATGCAGGAAGTCCTGGGTTCAATCCCCAGAATTGCATAAAACCAGACATGTTTGTTCTTGTTTGTAAGCCCAGAACTTTGGAGGTGCAGGCAGGAGAATCAGGAATTCAGGGTCCTCTTCAGCTGCATAGACAGAGGCCAGAATGGGATCCATATTGAGAACTTGAAAAAAAAGAAAGAATGAGACAGACATGCTTTGAAACCCTGCTCTTTTCACCTTACAGGTTGGTGGAAGATAATCCCGTTTCTTAGAATTTCCTGCTTCTCGTCTGCATCAGTGAGGATGCTTAAGGAGCAGAGGAGAAGTGTCTTGGAAAAGCACCTTGCTGTCTAAAGAAGTCTTTAAACTCATGGGGACACCATCTACAGAGAAATCTTAGAATGTTTTTATTTTAAAAAACACTGACTTGGTTCTGGTTACGATTGCTGTGATGACATGCGATGACCAAAGCAACTTGGGGAGGAAAGAATTTATTTGGCTTATGTATCTTGAATCACAACCCATTGAGGGAAGCCAAGGCAGGAACTCAAACTGGGCAGGAACCTAGAGGGAGGAACTGATGTGGAGGCCACGGAGGAGTTATGGTTGCTGGCTTGCTCAGCCTTTTTTTTTTTTTTATTTAAAAGTGTTATTTTCATTTTACACAACAAATGCAGTTCCCCCTTCCTCCCCTTCTGCTTCCCCCTTACTTTCCCCCTACCCAACCCCCATTCACTCCTTAGAGAGGGTAAGGCATCCTGTGGGGAGTCAACAAAGTCTGGCATATCAAGTTGAGGCAGGACCAAGTGCCCCCTCCCCCCCAGCCATATCGAAGCTGAGCAAGGAATCACACCATAAAAAAAACAGTATACACTGGGAATAAAATCCTGGTCCTGAGTTTCCCCATCTTGATCTTGACCCCTTTGCTGAAATAATCCCTCTTCCCTCTCTCCGACTGGTCTCTGGGAACTTGACCCAGTGCTTAGCTGTGGATCTCTGCATCTGCTTCCATCAGTTACTGGATGAAGGTTCTGTTATGCTGAGATCACAGAGTCCTCCCAAAGCCAACTAGGAGACTGAGTCCTGTATGCAAAAGCAAAGAGCCTTTATTCTTACACAAGTTTACAAACTCAGACTCTCCATGTATCTATCATATTGGAGTGGTCGTGGAGCCCTGAGCTCAGTTAGAGTTAAGTTTTTATTGTAGCAAAGGTGGGGGTGAGGGATTTCTAAAGTTTACAACCCCTGATTGGCTGACATTTGTCTAGGGGTGTCCTGGTGAAAAGCGATGGGTGTGTGCTGGCAGGTGATCCTATCTACAATAAATTGAATCTATTATCCAATACGATGGAACATTAGGAATTTCTTTTGGATGATCTGCATCTGGGTGGTGCCTGGATCGTCTCAGTTTGGGGTCTTTCTTGGAACCAGGGTAAACTACTGAGACCCAGGCCTCTAATGAGCTTGTCATGGCCAGGTCCCACATTTCCCCCTTCACAAGTACCAATGATAGGACCCAGTCATGGGTCCTGCTTACCCATGGGTTTAAGGAGATATTGTTGGGACCTAAGAACCAGTAGCTAACACATTTTTCCAAGGCAGTGGCCCTTCTACCAGGCCCTGTAGCTCCGATCTTTGAATATAACAAATTGTAATTATAATCCTGAAAGTCCTCTTTGGTCTTGTGGTTCTGCATAAAGAACCAAAGTGTCTTTTTATTGTAGAACAATTTTAGTTAATAAATCCATTGATTGACAACTCTGGGCCTACTTTTTTGGTATGTCAATGGACATTAAAGATAGCCATTTTTGTCCCCCATTTGTCTCAGCATTTCTACCTATTCTCAACAGGGAGCATGGGACAATGTGTTCCTTTCTACAACTTCTTCAAGCTGACATTAAGGTGTTGTCATCAGGGCCCAAGAAGGCTGAAAGGCAAGGAGGGAATTCAGGCAATGGGGCACTCATCAGAAGCATCTGGTTCACAGACTCTGCTGAAGGGACAGGGAGCACTCACATCAGCTGGACTGGTCCACATCCACTTTCAACAAGTCCAGGGCTCGCAGTCAGTCAGGTTGTAGTCAGCAACTGATGCTTAGATGCGTCTGTCAGTCAAATGGAAGCCTATTGAGGTAAGTTTAAACTAGAAACAGTAGTTAAAATTTATGTGCTGAAATAAAAATTTGAAACTTCCAGGCCCATCTTGAAATCCATATCATAGATAAGAGCAGATAACCGGTATCTGTAAACAGAGGGAATAGACTCATACCTTTGAGTCCTAGCAAAAACTACAGATTTTGGTTGGAAACATGTGCATTTTTCTGCTGTTCAGAAAGCCAAGTATGGATTGGACAGAGATGTCTTCGGACTGATGAGAAACACCTTTAAGTTCATATTTAGAAGGCAACCAGAATAAATCTAAAATTTTGAGCTTGTGATCCAAACAGTAAGTAGTGATTGCTCTATCAGCTTATAAGAATTATACCATAGAAAAAGAAAGAAATCAGAAACATTTTCCATATCTTTTTTTTTTTTTTTTTTTTTGGTTTTTCGAGACAGGGTTTCTCTGTGGCTTTGGAGCCTGTCCTGGAACTCACTCTGTAGACCAGGCTGGTCTCGAACTCACAGAGATCCGTCTGCCTCTGCCTCCCGAGTGCTGGGATTAAAGGCGTGCGCCACCATCGCCCGGCCATTTTCCATATCTTAACCTGTATTTACATCTTAAATTATTTAGACCCATAATGCTTATGAGTTTTTATATCTTCACACCTTTATATATCTTAAAACATTTTTTTTAAATCAAGAGATTGATTAGCTTTTTAAAAAGCAAGGCTTGATTTCTATATATATACAATGAGCTTACAAGCTGGCTATAGCTTTGTGGAAGGTTCTGGATACCTGCTGCTGCTAACCTGACAACATTACAGCTGACCTAGCCATCAATACCATCAGAAACCCCAGAAGGATAAATAAATTATACCTGCTTACAGGCCAAGCAGCTTCTGAATCTATTAAAAATGACAGGGACCGGTGTCCATATATAGTTCTCCATACCCAGGTCTCCATAGCATTGGAGGCAGAAGTATCCAGAACAGCAGTCTTACAGTCTTAGCCAGGTCCATAAGGCAATTTTTTTTCCCTGTGGAAGTGGAACTGACCTTATTTTGTCTAGGCAAAGTGGTACAATCAATTCTCCAATGTCCTGCTGTTTGTCCACAGTCTGGACCAGGTCCTGGCAGCAGGTGTTGCGCTGGGGCAGCTCGCCCAGTGGTCAGCATCATCGTAATCCAGGAGGAGACATCACGGTGTCTCATAATCTTCTTCAGAGACTGTGGGTCACTGCTAAGCTCTCGGAGTCTTTGTCTAATATAAGCTTTTGTAATCATTATTTTAAATGCCATATTCTGCAGATCTCTGAAGTATGAGGGCTGCTTAGATTAGACAAACTTTGTTTCTAGTTACTTGTTTTAAGTTTGACTTTGAAAACATATATAGGGAACTAAAATAAGGTTTATTCCAGTAATTAATTATATTAGTACTTTAAGGGTGACTGACTAACTTGTATTTCTTAACAGTCTATAATAAGTTAGCAGCTTTCATAAGACTAAAACTTTACATTCTTTCAGGTTTAGCTTTAAAAAAAAATAGTGATTTTGAATCGAAACTAATAAACAGTCATTACAAAGGTAAAAACTGAATGAGTTTGTATCCACCTACTAATGCTGTCTACTGTGAAGGCAAGGAAAAGGTACCAGGGCAAATGGGAACAAGAGGGAGCCTAGGGGCTAGCTTTGTTCTCAACAAGTTCTAAGGCACTACAGTCAAGTGTTAGGGAAGAACCACAAGTTCCCTTTTGCCAGAGATAAGGAGGGTGATACCTCTTTAGGGAGCAAGAACTTTCTCCGAGCAACCTGAGGGAAGGGGTGCTTTACCCAATGCCTGACTTTGGGAAAAGGACTTTGTAGTTTTATCTCTGTTAAATACAAGCCATAGAAAACAAATAATAATTTGTAACTAACCCCTCTAAATGATAACAGAGATTTATAACCCATTGGATCTGAATGACCAACACAGCTCTGGTGGAGGGAAGTCTGGCTATAGTGTCATGGCCATTGTAGCTTCACACCTACAGCCAGTGCCCTTGGCCCACGGAGCCAAACCTGACCAGAAGTCGAGGCACACAACCCCCAGGGCAGGTTTAGGGAACTCATCCACCAGCGTGGGAGGGGGCAGGGTGGCATGCGGCATGGGGGGAAAAGACTGTTAACTTCTCCAGCCATAGCAATTAGCCCCAGATTCTCTGTTCACTGTTTGAAATCCTATTGGGGTACATCTGCCCACTTCAACTGTGGATGGCAGCCTTGCTACATTGTAACAACAAGGCTCTAGAGCCCTGCCACCCATCCATACAAGCATGCCACCCTGCAGCCTCAGGCTTGTATGGCAAATCTGCCCGTGTTGCCCCCCACCCCAGCCCCACTACAGGCCAAGGCTGACTCCTTTTAATGAAGTGTTTAAGGCGGATAGAGGTTGTTTGTCTCATCCCTTTTAGGAAAATATACCCCTATGCTTATGGGCCTATCTCTAAAGTCCTGGAAGTGATCCAATTTCAAAGTCAAAGAAGTTTTGAGTCTTATCACATAGGTCTCGTAGTCAGAAAGAGGACGCACAAGACAAAAACAAAACAACGCACAACATAATACAGAGTTCTCCTGGCTCCTGGAGGCAAAACCGAACTGAAGACCACAGCCTCAAGTTGTTTTGTGGTGCGACCAACCTGTCTGCCTTCAGAACTGAGATGCCAGGAGCACCCAGTACGTCTATCTACAAAAACCAGAGATATCCACTCTCATGCAGAAGAGTCCTAGGACCCAAATACAGAGGGCTCTGGGGATGTCTCTCCAGGTTCCCCACCTGTGATCTTTTCCCATATCCATGTAGATTGTCTACAGGCTCTTACAGATTCTGGGTCCATTTACAGAAGAATATCCAAAACAGAAAGACATAAAACAAAGCTCACACACAGAAAAAACAGAAAACTTACTGGCCAGCTGAAGGCTCTACGGGTGGTGGTCCTGGTGGGCTTGGGGGATCCCGGAGAGCCTCTAAATGTTATGCCTAGATTACGAAGTCCCCCCAAAACCAGGTAGGAGACCAAGTTCTGTTTGTAAAAGCAAAGAGTACTTATTCTTACACAAGTTTACAAACTTGGACTCTCCATATGTCCATCATTGGAGTGGCCAGAGAGCCCCAAGCTCAGTTAGGGTTGGGTTTTTGTAGTAGCAAAGGTGGGGTGAGGGATTTCTAAAGTTCAGGACCCCTGATTGGCTGATATTTGTCTAGGGGTGTCCTGGTGAAAAGTGATGGGTGTGTGCTGGCACGTGATCCTACCTACAATGGTTGGAACATTAGAAATTTCCTTTGGATGGTCTGTTCCTTGGTGGTGCTTGGGGGGTCTCAGTTTGTGGTCTTTCTTAGAACCAGGGTAAACTACTGAGCCTTAGGCTTCTATTGGGCTTGTTATGGCTGGGTCCTACAGTTCTATGATGACAACTAGGGTGGTTATCAATTTGACTATAGGGGAAGGCCAGTTCAGGCTCCCTCTCCACCCCCTCTCCACTTTGCTAGGAGTCTTAGCTGTGGTCATCCTTATGGATTCTTGGGAGTTTCTCTAGCACCAGGTTTCTCCCTAACCCTATAATGGCTCCCTCTATCAAGGTATCTATTTCCTTGCTCTCCCTCTCTGTCCCTCCCCCAACTCAAACATTCTGTTCCTTCATGTTCTTCCCCCCCTTCCCTTCACTCCTTTCCCTCCCAATTTACTCAGGATATCTTATCTATTTTCACTTCCCAGGGGCACCAATCATATCTCTCTTAGGGTTCTCCTTGTTACCTAGCTTCTCAGAGGTTGTTCTCAGAGGTTGTGGATTGTAGCTAGGTTATCCTTTTCTTTACATCTAATATCTTCTGAGTGAGTACATACTGTGTTTGTCTTCCCGGGTCTGGATTACCTCACTCAGGAGGCCTTATTTTTCTATCTCCATCCATTTGCCTGCTAATTTCAAGATCTCATTGGTTTTTTTTTTCCACTGAGTAAAATACTCCATTGTGTAGATATGCCACATTTTCTTTAGCAGTTCTTGGGTGAGGGGTATCTATCTAGGTTGTTTCCATGTTCTGGTTATTATGAATAATGCTGCTATGAACATAGGTGACCAAAAGTCCTTGTGGTATGATTGAGCATCCTTTGGGTATATGCCCAAGAGTGGTATTGCTGGGTCTTGAGGTAGATTGATTTGCAATTTTCTGAGAAACTTCCAAACTGATTTCCAAAGCTTTGGCATGCTTTCTTATAGTACCCAGAACCACCTACCCAGGAGGGACACTGCCCATATTGAAGTGGGCTCTCACACATCAACCACGGATCAAGAAAATGCAGCGCAGGCTTGACTATACCTGATTTTATAGAAACATTTTCTCAGTTGAGGCTCCTTCTCAATGGCTCTAGCTTGTCTCAAGTTGATATAATACTAGCCAGCAGATAGAATACTAGCCGCTTGTGTAAGTTGATATAATACTAGCCAGCAGATAGAATACTAGCCGCTTGTGTAAGCTGATATAATACTAGCCAGCAGAAACCTGCCGAGCAGGTTAATGTCTTTACTGTTAAGCTTGGTGACCTGAGTTTAGTCCCCAAGACCCACCTATGTGGTAGAAGGAGAGAACCGACTTCTGCAAGCTCTCCTCTGATCTCTCCACTCATACTGCAACATGTACACTGCCCCCAAGATAAACAAATACTAAAATGTAACAAAAACCAGCCCCCATTATTGTGTGCTGTACTGTGCATGGTAGCATATGATTTTAATCCCAGTCAGGAGGCCCCGAGTTTGAAGTTGGCCTGATCTACTAGTGAGTTCTCATCCAGCCAGAGCTCATATGAGACCCTACCTCAAACAAACAAACAAATACAAAACTAACAAAAACTGATATTTTTTAAGGATACTTTTAGGTTTACATGCCTGAAATGACTGGAATCTAAGTACGGATAGAAAAAACAAAGTATGTGGAGAGCTCTGTCTTAACAGAGAACCAGTTGTCGCTGTCCCTTCCTTTGTCACTTGGAATGGCGTTCACAACCTGTTTTGTCATATTGCTGTCTTCAGCTAGGTCCCCTCCTTAATCTCCTATGGCAGTTACCCCTCTGGTCCACACCTGGTGTTTGGGTGGTGCATCTGACAGTGCAACGGGGGTGCAGCATTAACTGCAATGCATCTGCTACCTGAGGCAGTCACTGTGAGGTACAGGTTTTGGACAGGTATATTTTGATAATGCTGTATTAATTTCTTCTCATGAACTGTGACGAAGGCAACTTAGGGCAGGAAGGGGCAAACAAGAAAAGCATGGCTGACCTTATAATGGTAAGAACTGACACAGAGGCTGGGGAAAAATGCCGTTTGAATCCAAATGAATCACCAAGAGCATTAGCTACAGACTGGTATCAACCCCGCTGTGCTAACTGAAGATGACCTCCATGTAAAAAATATAGCTAGGACTGACATAGAAGATGCCATTCCCAGGATGCTGACAGACTTGGCACTGCTCTCCTCTGGGCATTGGATTCTTCTTGACACGAAATCTGCTTCTCAAACCTCTTCCCTCTTGACAGGTTTGGTTTCATTTCTGTTGCTATGATGACATGTCCAATAAAAATCAACTTGTGGAGTAAGAGTTTATTTCCACTCACAATTTCTGGTACCAGTTCATCACTGGGGTCAGCCCCAGATGCAGGAACTTGAGGGAGCTTGTCATATTGTATCCACTGTCAAGAGCAGGGGAAAAACATTGCCTGCTAGTTACTGAGTGTTAACTCTTTCTTAGTGAGAGAGCTGGTCACATTGTATCCAACAGCAGTGGGAAACATTGCATACACACTAATTACTCTACTAACCTCCGCTCTTCCATAGTTCTCCTGTTCTGAGCTTCAAGGTAGGTCCTGACTGGATAGGAAGGTCCGCGTCTGACATTTTCATCTTTCATCAGTGAGAAGGGAAGAAAGTCCTCGGCATCTGCAAGCGCAGATTACAGCACGGGCCTCAGCACTTTCAGGCTTTGGAAGCTAAGGACTTGTTTGGGAAATCTTAAGCGCAGAGGCAGTGAGGTTTTACATAGTAGCTCGTGTGATCTCCAGTCCCCGTCCATCTTGGTGGAGAGAACAAATATCCTCATCTCACAGGAACTGTTGTTGGAAATTCTACATGGGAGACAAACAGGAAGTTTTGTGTCTGTTTTTGCTTCTTTTTCTCTTCAGTTTCCCATTTCTATTTCTTGCCTCTTCCCTTTGTGAAGTGATTGGAGCTACTGGGACCTGATTGAGAACTCTCTGCTCAGAAGCAAGAATTTCACTGGCGAAGTTCGGGAGAGGGGGAAATATTGATGTCAGTCAGAGAACACGTATACATCATGGGCTATATCTGCTCAGTGGAGACTCTGTCCAGGCCATGTCATGTGTCTCATGTGCCCCGTGTGTCACAGCTACCAGGCGGTGGATGTTCTGGCTATGTTATGAGTTTTTAGAGGAAAAACTACTGAGACCATTCTCGAAGTCCACCTTTGGATGGCTTCCGAATTCAGCCACCGTGTTCTTGGCTCCCTGGTGAGCACTTTGTTTTATGACCTTGAGGCGTTCTGCAGCTGGACTGAGCTGTAGGAACGCTGTGCCGGGGTGTTCTTCGCGCCAGTCTTGACCACTGCGCTTTCCAGAACTCCATTCTAGTTGGAGTCACCAGAAATTAGGGAGGTGACACCTGTTTCCCCCTGGGGCTCTTTGCAGGTGCATATAGTGGCGGATAGATGAGGGTTCCTCTGGGTGTCCCGGGCTGTCCTGGCACCCTTCTTTTTACTGCACATCTCTTCTTTCTGGCTGTGGGCCCACACTTGACTGCGACATGTCTCACCCCCACACACAAACACACTCATGTACACCTAATTCTGATAATACGATGAATCTCTGCAAGGGAATATGTTTTTAAACTTTCACCTGATAGTCAGAAGGATGCTGTGTCAGACACAGGGCTAGGCAATGAATGCATTTTAAGCTACTAAAAATAGTGCAAGATGCTGCGGCTCTAGCATGCAGCATGGCCAACGTCCACAGTCAGGAAATCCTAACCAATCGCTTAGCATTGTAGACCCTGTGATACAACTGTGGCTTCATATTTTCCTGGGAACTTAGGTTAACACGGAATGAAACCCAAACAATCCACACTGCTTCTACCAGGTAGGTAAAACAGGCCTTTATCTGTCTTCTTTCAAGTATGTTGAAACTACTACATTTACCCAGAAAACTTGCAAAGACTCCATCTTGTGCTCTAAGTCTTCATTTCCAGCTCTTGTTTTCCTAAAATGCCTGTGAAGGCAGGAGAACATAGCCATCCCAGCTCTGGGTGGGGCAGAACTCTCCTCGTCCAGCTGTCCTTTGTGTCCTTCATGTCACTTGCTAGAGAGGTTTCTAACTCCCTCTTAGTCAGGAACCTGGGACCTGACACTGGCCCCTAAGACTCCTGAGATTTGCCTGTTTGGGGGAGGTGGTCATGCCCTCTCTACCTCATTTCTTGACCCCATCTCTGATGACTGCCAAGTTCTGTCAGAATCTGCACACCGTACTCTGGGCCCACTTGTAGCTTTTTGAATTCTACACCAGGGCTATAGGGAGTCAGGGAATCTACAGACAGGGCAGAAAAGGTTTTTAGATCTACCAGAACATTGCAGTCCAGAGTGGTGGGATGGAGCCATGCCATGGGAGAATGGGGATTTAAAATAGTTGTGTCTAAAGGAGAATGAGTCCAGGAGAGGGGAGGCTCCCAGTGTTCTCCAAGTGGAGAAGGAGAATAGAGTGTATGGACGTGCTGACTATAGGCATCAGTTAGCATGACTGGGGGCACTTTAAGGGAGTCTACAGGGAACCTGGGAGCTTGGGGCAAAATTGGAGGATGTTCAAGGGAGCAGAACAACTGTGGGCCTCGTAAGTGAACCTCAAGAGCTCAAATCCTGGGCCTGAGGTCAAAGGTAAATCATTTATTGAGTCTCTTTTTCCCAGGCAGTGAAAATTAAAATGGTGTCAGTCAGGAGCAGGGATCTGGTGCACTGTGATTGCCTTCATTGACTGCACTTGCCAGATCTCATTAGATACTAAGTGCCAGCCAGATCAGCACTTAGAAATCAGCCCCAGCGTGGCCTGAAGATGATCCATTTCCTTGGGTCTCTAAAATCCACATGGTGCACCTAGTATTGTTCTGGCCCCTTTGTCCTCTTGTTAAATTGTAGTGCATGTCTGAATTGACACAGAAAGCACCCCGCTTTCTGTGGCCTGAAGATGATCCATTTCCTTGGGTCTCTAAAATCCACATGGTGCACCTAGTATTGTTTGGCCCCTTTGTCCTCTTGTTAAATTGTAGTGCATGTCTGAATTGACACAGAAAGCACCCCCGCCTATCTCCGGGTGCGCGTGAAGGTACAGCACCACTTGGTGCTGCTGCTGCTCTTGCTCTCCTTCCAGTCGGCATACCCATTCTGTGTCATGCCATGACCCACCATCAGGGTGTTGTCTCCCACATGCTAGGGAAGCTGAGAGATATGGGAAGGCACAGAACCTCATGGGGCCACCACTATCTCTTTAAATACTGCTGCACACCAGGAGAACTCAGGCTCTTAATGCTAGGCTTAGCAAAAGTCAATGGGAATTGATTACATGTGCCAAGTATGTAAACCACAAGCAAAATGTCAAGATGTGATTCCTTCATGAAGGTTCAAGAAGGAATTCGCTTGAAACAAAAGCGAGTGGGATTCCAGTGATACTTCAAGAAGAACTGCTTCTCAGAAGCTAAGAACTGGAAGACTGGATTGTCAAGGACAGTAGGGTACTTTCTGCTGTCTACGGCTCTGATGGGGATACCTTCTCAGCATGCTTCAACTCTTTGGAACCCTGATATATATATATGACCGCAAAGTGTCTCACGGACATTTCTTTATCTAGGGCTAAGGTGTGGCTTTCTGTATCACTGAAAAACAAGCATGTATAGAAGCTGAATTAGATTCAAGGGCTGGGCAAGCAGGGCTGCCGCAGTCCGTACGGTTTCCCTTCAGTGATCACGGGAGTCCATAAACTGAATGAAAACTTGTTCTGCACCAAAAGAAAATCAGAAGCAAACCCCTCAAGCCAACAGCAATGCTGCCTGAGCTCTGAAGGCCCCATAAACCTCAGAGCCCTTGGTTCGCGCTTGTTATAACCCCACCACGCTGCCGAGAAGGAATGCTGCCCAGCCCAGCTTTGACCTCCTCCACGGTAACCTGGTTGCTAGGTGATGGTAAGGATTAGCTTAGTAGTAAATGGAAATTTCCCCCTTGCATTGTTGCCTAGAGAGATGGAAAATAATTGAGGGCATTTTGGAGAAAAGCCTCTCCTATGTCTTTGGCTCTTGGATTGTTTTTGAGGTTAATTTTTATTTATTTGCTTATTTACTTACTTGTGAGTGAGTGTGTGTGTGTGTGTGTGCATGTGTACCTGTCCAGTGTGCATGTTGTGCTCATTGGCATTCGATCCCCTGTAACTGGAGCTATTGATAGCTGTGTATTGTCGGTGGGTTCTTGGAGCTGAACCCAGGTTTGTGGGTGCTGAGAACTGTACCCATGCCCTCTGCAAGAACTGTACCCAGGTGTTCTTAAGTACTGAGCTTCCTCCCCAGCCCTCGGATTATTATCTAAAGGGTCCCTTTTCTCCTAACAAATCCAAAGACAGGACAGACAATAGATGGTTTTCTGTAGTACCACAGTGCTCTCATTCGGGGCTTTTTTCTTGTTCCTATAATTATTTCTTTCTCAAGGAAAAAAAATCTGATAATTCAAAAATGTAGGGAGGCTGGCTGTGGTGGCACAGCCTATAATCCTAGTAACTAGGGAGGTGGAGACTCTGCAAATTGAAGGCCAGCTTCGACTACCTAGTGGGACCTAGTCTCTCTGCCTACCCTGCTGCCAAAAATGGAAAGGAAGGTGAAAGGGCAGGGACGGAGGGACAGAGAGAATCTTGGATCGTTGCAGAGGCCTCCACCAAAGCAAGGGTCCTCCTATGTCAGGCTAAGCACTGTGGATGGACCAATAGGCCTTAGCACTTGAGAGGCCGAGGCTTGGAACTCACCTGAGCTCAGGAGCCTGGGGATAGCCTTGGACAGCACAGCAAAACTGCAAACTCTACCTCCCAAACTAAAAGGCCAACTCTAGAATATGAACACTCACCAAAAATTCTTTCGAATTTGCTGTGTGCATGAAAGTTTTCTCAAGATTGTTGGGGGGGGGATGTGTCTACTGACACGTGAGCTCTCAGCTATTTTTGGTACTATTCTCTGTAGTTTAAAGACATCTAAGAACAAATTCCCTGTGCGAAGTGTTGTGTGGTGATAGAGATTTGAGACGAAGTGCACATAGGTCCATGAAGTAGTCCCAGACAACACTGGACTGTCTGGAACACAGACACGCGGACAGACTTACACAGCCGTCTGCTTTCTCTTGTCAGTGTGAGGGGATCCTTAAGTGCGTGGCTATATGCTATTTTGATGGTTTTATATACAAATATGTTCATAAATCAAGAAAAATTCTCTGGTCATGGGTATCTTTCAATTTGAGTTATAGAAATATGTGTTTACAAGAACTATATTTTGCCTCTGTTGGTTTTATGACTTTGTTGACATAACATTTGATATTTACTTTAGAGCAAGGAAAAGAGGCACTGGGAATACATGGAAAAATCAATAAGATTCAGAGGAGAAAAAAGATGTTAATGTTTAACATTCCCAGGGGGTAGCGTTGCCTTCAATCCCCTGACCACCTTTAGAACCTGTTGCCTCCGGCCCACCTACCCCAGAGCCAGAAGGTTCTTTCTAGGAGCTGCCTGCCGGAGACCTGGGCTTGGATTGTAAGTATAGTCTCATAGTCACTGGCCAGTCTTCCCAGAATGCTCTGGGCTGCCTCGTCACTCACAGCTTCAGTTCTGTCCACTGCCTCCCTGCCAGCCCCTGACCTGTGTGAGGTGAGGTCTGGCTAGTGCCTCTCCTTGCTAATGCAGCCTTCCAGGTACCACTAAACCCTCCCCTCTCTAAAAAGACCCACATCTTCTCTGGCCCTTTGCTTCTGAGGGGCGGGCAATGAAAGGAGAAATAAATCTCTCTGATAAGTTTTATCTCTTTTCTTTCCCTCCTCTCCCCTCCCTCCTTCTCCCTCCCTCTCCTTCCTCCTCTCCCCCTGCCTCTTATTGACCCCAGGAGTCACTCTAGTGCTCAATGACCCCGTCAGCCTCCATCTTGTCTTTGGTGGCTTCTTTGTCAGAGCTGGCCTTGTTTTCAGAGTAAGTTCTTATGACCTGTGCTTCCGCTCCACAGGGGGCAGGGAGGGCAAGAGCTGGACTTTACTCTTTAAGTCACGAAGAAGCTCCCTCTGTAGAGTGAGACTTAAGCCAATGTTTGCTTGATTGAATGCCTTTTTGCTGAAAAAGTCAACTTCTATTCTCAAAACAACCCTCCCACCCCCGACCAGGCCATGTGTCACTTTCTGTCAATCAGTGTCATTTTCTTCAGTGGCGACATTTGAAAGATAACCAGACACCCATCATTCACCTTCAGAAAGCATTGGACATTTCAGGTTTTATTTGACTTCCATATTTGGGGCTTCACTTCACAGGCAATTTGTTTTTAAAATATTTTTGGTTTGCAGTGTGTGCGTGGTGTGTGTGTGTGTGTGTGTGTGTGTGGTGTGTGTGTGTGTGTGTGTGTGTTGTGTGTGTGGTGTGTGTGTGTGTGGTGTGGGAATGCAGGACCACACATGGCATTGCCTGTGTGAGGTCAAGGACAACTCAGGTCTTTCCTTCCACTGAAGAAGGAAGCCTGAATTCAGGTTGTCCGTCTGGTGTGACAAGCGCCTTTGGTCTACGGCGCTAGCCCATTGCTGGCGATGTAAAAGCACCTCACATTATCTGGGAGGCCATACTAAAGGAAAGTACCCACCAGTTTGCATTGCTCATGAACCTAGCAAATTACTTAAGTTTTGACTCCTAGGTTGCTCAGTGTGTGACTTTGCTTTTTTCCTGCATGCACAGTGCCATCTTGTGGACATGGTGAACATAGCCCCTATATTTGCTGTTGCTATGGAAGCTTAGATAACTGCTCCTGTTAATTTTGTTTTCCCCATTCTGGTGATTGAACATAGCTCTGCCACCGAGTTCCACCACTGCCCTGCTTTTTCATGGGAGTTATTTCTATATGAGGTAAACATCCTCATAGCTTATTGCTAAGCCCTCTCGAGGTGGGCCTTACCTAGCAAGATATATTTGGAAGCATTCATAAGTTTGTGTTTTGTGCATTTCCCACCTGTCTCGCTGAAATACCCCAAAACTATCAACTTATTCTCTTTAATCCTATGTAAAGCTCAGACAATGAAAGAAGTGGCCATTGGAGGGGTGGAGTATGAGAAAACTCAGAAAGGTTCAACGTCAGGGCGAGGTAAAAGTAGACACTTGCATTATAGTATCTGTTTCTTTTCTTATTGCTGAGAGCAAACATTTGAGCAGAAGAAACCTAGGGAGGCTCAGGTTTGAGGGTAAACCCATAATGGCAGGAAGTGAGGGCAGCTCTTAGCCATGGTGGCAGGAGCTGTTTGCTCAGAGAGTCAGAAGTGGAGATGAGACAGGAAATTGGGTCAGTTATGAACCCTAAGATTCAACTTCCACTGACCAACTTTGCTCCTCAAGGCTCAGATTCCCAAAGATTTCATAAGCCCCCAAAACCGGGAGCTGGAGAGCAAGCGTTGAAACACATGAGGACGTCTTACGTTCAAACATTACAGTAAAGGATAAGGCTCAAGAAGCAAACACCCTTGAAATCCTTCGGTCGTGTCTAATTGTTCTTTCCTTGTCCCTTGAGATGGGGGGCTCATTTCTACTGATCTTGGCCGATATTAGGGCTCAGTGGGCACCACGTTGTCTCAAAGAAAGGTTCAGAGACACAAGTCACAGCAGAGGCAGGGACAGTTCATCAGGAGAGCAGCTACTTCTACAGGAGGAAGGGGGCCCGAGCAGAGTGTAGTAGCTTAGCGGCCATGCTGTGCCAAAAACTGGGACTTTCAGGCCATAGAGTGTGAGATTTTTTGGTTTGTTTCAGAAGCACTAGCTTCCTTATGTTTTGCTCTGTCTGTTAGCTGTAGCTGTAAATAGGACTTCATACATTACATATCTGCATAGTGTCTTAGGTCTCCACCCAGGGCTGTGTGTCTAATCCTATAGTGAGCCACAGATTTTAGCAAGGGGCAGGATTCCTCAATCTTCCTCTGCACCACTTTTCTTTTGTCTGCTAATTTTGAGTATAAAGCACGGGCTGTCCTCGCCTCATTCTGCCTTGCTACTTTTCCAGTCTTGCCAGTCTCTGGTGATGGCTACCTGGGGTCGCAGTTGCATGCATGTCTCCATGCAGACCGGGACTCGGGACAGTGCACATGTTCATCCCATTTCCTCAGCCTTGCTGGTGGGCGAGTGAGCTTTGTAATCCGAGGAGCAGTGCAAACGCGTGCTCACCCTCCTGAGGGTTTTTTTTCAGAAGTGTGATGATAATTTATGTTAGCAAGTGGAGCTGTGGCGGGCTGCGAGTCAGGAGAGCCTACATCGGATTAGGTTGTAGGTGTGCGTAAGGAGAGTTTCATGGTGTGACCTGGTGGGAAAGCAAGGTGCTCTCAGGAGAAATGCTCACAGCCTCCCTCTGGAACTCATGCTATCGCCACTTTCTGTGTGCAGTTAGTGTCTCCGGGAGACTGCGGGAGTCCAGCCGAGTCTGACTTCCAAGGAAAATACAGAAAAAAAAATCTCCACTATCAACTTGTCAAAGGAATGAACCCAGGGACAAAGAACACTACCAGACCCAGACACAATCTTTTCTTAGCATTTATTTATTTATTTATATGTATTTATTTGTTTTTATTTTTGTTTTTTTGAGACAGAGTTTCTCTGTATAACAGCCCTGGCTGTTCCAGAACTCTTTTTGTAGATCAGGCTGGCCTCCGACTCACAAAGATCCACTTGCTTCTGCCTCCCAAGTGCTGGGATGAAAGGTGTGTGCTACACCAGACAAAATTTATTTTTAGATCACAGTTATTTACTTAGTGTGGAGAAAGGGGCATGACATAGACACGTGTGTGGAGGCCAGAGGACAGCTTCTTAGAAAACCAACTTTAGTTTATCCAGTCACTATGCGGGAACTACCAGGAGATGACAGGCATCCCTAGGTTATCAGGAAGTTAAATGGAATCCTATAGAAATAGTAATTTGAGGAGATTTAAGGAAGTAGCCATTTTACATGATATGCATTCATCCTAGGTGAAGCAGATGTTAAATTCATGGGCAACTCAGAACAGAGTTTTCCCCCAAGACTAGAAAGACTTGGCAACAGTAATATTGGAGGCTGGTCCTCAGTTACAGTGGCGAACATTGTGGAAAGAGGAAGCTAGGGTCACAGACAGTAAATAGGGCTAGAGACATTAATATTTCTCAAGATCAGTTCTAGATGAAGGCCAGTGTAGCACAAATAATAAAAACCCAGAGACAGATATTGGGGTCCAACCTGAAGATCAGAAGAACAAAGCAGCCAAGCCACTAGAGAGCTCTTATCTCTGTGAAATCTTCAGACTGAAAGAAAGGGTGTTACTGTCTCATCCTGCCTTATATTCCTCTCTAGTGCTGAGATTAAAGGTGTGCACCACCACCGCCCAGTCTCTATGGCTAACTTTAAAGTTTTTAAATGCTAACAACAAAGTTTGTGGAGAGACATTGGATAGTAGAAAAAACCCGATGAATTAAATCAGCCTGTATATTTTAAAGATGTGTTGACCTCAGAATGGAAACCAGGATATGTGTTATGTTGGGGAAGGGATTTTGCTTTTGTTTCCACAAGAGAAGAAAAGCTATAGATACCATCAAGATGGGTAAAGATTAGATTTGAGCAGAAGAGACCTCCTGAATAAGGAGAGGCAATAGTTGATCAGACAGCTTGGTCACTGAGTCCAAACTAACTTCTAAAGACCAACAAATGCCTTTCACTGGGTCAGGCATAAAAAAACAAAAATAAATGATATTTTTGAATGATAATTTACCAAATGCATAATTGCCTTACTGGCATGAAAGGAAAACCAAGCCTGCTTAAACCATATGTTTTAATTCCATGTTAGAAATGTTAGACTATAGATTGACATGTGGCCCATGCCATTTTGGACATTGGCTTTTGAGTTCTTCTTAAATAAAAAAGGATATTTTTATTGTTTGACATTGAAAACACAGTTAAGAGGCTTAAAATGTTTTAAGTAAATTCAAAGGGTCACTACAGTTCAAACTTGTTTTCTAAATATGTAAGAGTTAAAACAATTTGGAGCTGAGACAGCATGTTTGAGCAGGGCAGTGACAGTCCATGCCTTTAGTCACAGGAGAGACAGGTGAATCTCTATAAGTTAGTTGTTGTCTAAATTCTAGAGTTACAGGAAATAAGGTGGTGTACCATATGACTTTAATCTCACTACCCAGAGACAAAATTCAGGTACAGTCCTTAATTGATATGTTTGTATACTAGAAAAATCATATACCATATTTTCAGATTATTATAAAAAACCCTCCACAGGGTTACTAGAAAGATAGACTAAAATTAAAAATGAATGTCCTTTGTGATATAAAAATAAATACACTTTAATCTTGAATATATGAAAATATAGATATATTTATTCATATATACCAAGGTATATTTGATTTCAAAATTTCAAAATAATTTTTAAATTAAAACATAATACTTTTTCTGTTGCCCAAAAAAACATTTTGCTTAAACAAAGATATAACCTGCCAAAAAAGGAAGTCCCCAAAGTTAAGGTTAGGGCAGGGTTTTGTTTTTATCTTTCTAGGAGAATAAAAGCATCCAACTAAGGAATCCAGAGACCACTGGACAAATGAGACAGCTGAAGAAGGACAGATCATCAAGATATAAAAGGCAAATGGTGTTTTTGTGGGCTCAAGTCAATTAAAATTGGCTTTGGAGTTAGAGTGTGGTTCTTTCCTTTTCTAAACCCATGTATGCTTGTTGAAGGAAAATCCAAAATCTTTTTGCCTTATGTTGAAAGAGCCACTTGACATGGGACAGAAGAAAACCAAAAATAAGTGATTGTTCTATTGCCACCAATCTCATAATCCTTTGATTTTGACTCTTTAAAACTTTTCTTAAGTTATAAATATTATCTCAACATCTGTAAAAATTTTATGCATATATAAACTTTCTGTCATGATATAAGTGGTCATATAGAATACTGACTAATTCTAGAAAAAAGACATCTAGCTTCCTGTATGTGTTTTCAGGGTTTGAATCTGAAACAGGTAACTAGAAATTAAGTTTGTGTATCCTGAATACACTTAATAGATTGTAGTCCTCTAACCTTTTGGAGATCTGTTACATCTGGCATTTAAAATGTATAAACTTTCTGCAGACCACTGTCTTTTTTCACGGTCATGCAAACCATGACCATTTCTAACATTGACCTTTGAGGTCTCCAAAAGGATGATGGGGCCCTACAAAGACAAATCCACATGTGATGTGGGATTCCCCTCTGTATGCTGTGAATACCATTGGTTAATAAAGGACTGCTTTGGACCTATAGCAGGGCAGAACTTAGCTAGGTAGGAAAAACTAAACTGAATGCTGGGAGAAGGAAGGTGTAGTGGGAGAGAAGCCATTTGAGCCCTGCTGGACACAGATGCTGGAACTTTACTCAGTAAGCCAACAGCCATGTGGCAATACACAGAGTACTAGAAATGAGTTAAATTAAGATATAAGAGTTAGGCAAAAATATGCTTAAGCTATTGGCCAAACAGTATTGCAAATAATATGGTTTCTGAGTGATCATTTTGGGGCTGAGCAGCTGGGAACTAACTAGCAGCCTTCCTACAACACACATGGATTGTGATAATGCCATTAAGTCAACAAACACCATCCAGTGAGTAGTTTTGGACTACAAACTGCTCAGGACAACTTCAAAACAGCTAGCGAAGATGGTCCAGACTCAGACTACTCCAGCCAGGACTTCAGATCAGCCTTGCATGTTTCTATCACACAGAGATTGGACAACAAATGATAAAACTAGCTCTCCTAGGATTTGGCCATTATCCCAATTTTGTTAGGGTTCTCTAAAGATGCTACCCCCTCCTAAGATAACAGGAATCAATTTTAGGAACATGATGCCCACATTCCTAGAGGTGGGATAGGTCATTGGGTGTGTTTTGGATGTTTGTTGACATTTAAGAGAGGTTGATTAAAAGTTGTTTCTGACCATGACAGTCATGGAGAAAACTAAACAAATGAAGTTAGATTAAGAAATTTCTTTCTTCTTTTTCTTTCCTCCATCCCCCTTATTTAGACAAAAGAGGGGATGAGGAATGAAATGAAAAATGGGGGATAAGGGATGAAAAAGGGGAAGATATAGGAATGATAGAATAAAAGGGTAAATTATTGAATCTACTTTTAAGCTAAAAAGTAACTACTAGCCTCAAATATTTTACATTAGAATGGCTTTTTGTATATTGATACAAATTTAGGTTATTTTTGCTAATATATATATATATATATATATATATATATATATATATATATAATTTAGGTTGGTATATATATTTCTACTCTTGTTCAAGCTATTGTTCCTATGCAGCGCATTTAAAAATGTAAAGTTCTAGTTCTTGAAAGTTACTATTACAAACTATTTAGGATAATTAAGAAATGCAGGTTAGTAGTTAGCTACCCAGAACAATCAAACTTGTAGTCATATTAGGTACGTTTTCAAGCTTAAACAGAATTATTTTAGATACACAGGTGGTCTTCAAACACTTCACAGATCTATAGAATATGGCATTTAAGATGTTTTAATAACATAAAGCTTTTCATGACAGTGAGACATATTTGCTCTTGGCTACATCAATCTACTTCAAAGAAGATGATGGTCATTATAGAGTTTATTCTAAAGACACTGGGAAAGAAGCTTCCCTTGACTCAACTGCTGATAGTATGTTGTCTAAATTGAACAGGCAGGAAACAAAGGATGTCAACTGCTGAACTTTACCAACACAAGATAGGCCAGTCCTTCAAAATTCCTGCTCCACAGGAAAGTCTGTCAGATATTCTAGGCCTGTAGGTAAAGATGATATTCCAATACTTCCGAGGAACCTTGGGTGACTGTAAAGACAGCCATATATCTCTGTCATTTTATAGTTTTTGAAGTTGCTTGCTCTGCCCTTCCTGTTTACTCAGGTAGTGTTTTATCCTTCTCCAATCTCTGATGGGGTTGAAGACTAGATAGCTAGAATTGTATAGTTTTTCTTTTTACCAAATTAAGAAAAGAAACTCACAAAGGAGATACAAAGTTTATAACAATTGTGAGACATAAAGCTTAAATTGTTTATCTAAAAATATGTTTTAAAGTAGAAAAAGATATTTTTAGGTTGGTAATACAAGTTATAATAAAAAGAGATTCAGGTACAAAACCTTGGATTCACAATAAAGGATAGATAATAGAATACACACACATACACATATATAAAACTATATATGTATATATAATGTATGAATCCAAACACATATTTTTAAAATGGTAAAAGTATTTTCTTTCTCTATGGAAACATTTTAGGTTGGTAAGGGCATTTTTTAGAAAAATTATTTCTCCACTCCACCATGCCATACAGCTGGCAGGGGCAGGACTAAGCAGGAGCCGTCAGGAACCTCTAGCTCCAGGCCTCCACACAGCAATTGCAATAGTTCCTCACCATGCCATGCAGCTGGCTTGAGCAGGACTCAGCCAGGAGCTGCCAGAGGACTCTAGCCCTGGGCCGAGACAGGGCAACAGCTCTGTGCCATGCCACACAGCTGGCAGGGGCAGGACTCAACTAGGAGAGAGTACAACATGGCCATATGGGAGAGAGCACTGCAGAATGTGCAGGGGGGGGGGATGCAGATTTGAAGAGAGGAGGGAGTGAGGAATGGGCTGATGCAGAGGCCCTACTGCCTAGGGTCAGATGTCTGGGTCTGGGCTGCTGCAAAGGGCCAGGACTTGGTCCGGAACCCTGATGAAGGCAGAGAGGATAGGGCTGAATGGAGTAGGCTCCACCCCTCACTGAAGCATTCAGGAGAGCAGGTCCTCCACCTCACCTCAGCAGCACAGTAGAGCTGACCCTGTTCGCAGCGGCAGAGGTGAGCTGGCCCCGAAGGCCATGAGAATGGGAGCGTGCTCCTCTTATCTGTCATGTGGTGATGTAGGCGAGGGTAAGATGCCCTCCTCTCACCCCTCAACACCTGCAGGCAGTGGGGGACCTGACCCAACCCCTCACCAGGTGCAGCACTCGGGAGAATGGGCCCTCTGCCTCCCCTGGGCACCATTGTAGAATTGACCGTGTAGACAGAGGCAAGGATGAGCCAGCCCTGAGGGTGTGCTAGGGGCGTAGCTGGTACCACCTCCCTTGTCTGTTGTGTGTGGTGGTGGGGATAAGGGAAAGATGCCCTCCCCTCTTGCCTCTACCACCTCCAGCTGGTGAGTGAACTGACCTTTTTGTCGGCTGCATCACTTGGGGAAGAGGGTCCTGCACCTCGTCTGGGCAGCACGAGAGAGCCAACCCTGTTGGCAGAGGTGGGTGAGCCAGCTCCAGAGCTGTATGGGAGAGCTGACCCCACTTCTTGTCTGTCATGCATTGGTTTGAGTTGGGGCGGGGGCAGATGCACCCCCTTACGGCTTGACCAGACTAACAAGCTGACCTTCCCAGTTACCAGCTGCCGCACTCGGGAAAGTGGACCCTGCACTGAGCCTGGGCAGCACAGTAGAGCTGTCCGTGGTAGCAAAGGTGTGGGAGACAGTCCCAAAGCTGTGAGCATGGGAGAGCTGTCTCCGTTTCTCATCTATCATGCAGAAGCATTGGCAGCAGAGAGACGCCTCCTCCCTCTAACCCCTTACCAACCAACAATTCCTGAAGCAGGTGGAAGAGTTGGCGCTGAGAGCATAAGAGTGGGGGAGTGGTCCCTGTTCCTCATCAGCTAGAGCACGCGGGAAAGTGACCCCTATTCCTGGACAACACAGTATTGCTGGCCCTGAAGCCGTAGGTGTGGGAGAACTGATCCTGAGGCTGTGAAAGCAGAACGGGCCCCACTCCTTGCTCATTGCTCCTGAACTCGCCAGGGCAGTGCTAGAGAGCGCACCCTGGTGGTGAAGACGGGGAAGAGCTGGGGGGCTGACCAACCCTGCAACTACCCAGGTCCTGAATCGGGGTTAAGTGTTGGCCCACCCCAACATCCATCAAACCCATCTGTGAGCTGCTAGAGCATGAGGGTGGAGGGTGAGGGTAAGGTCGGTCCTGTGGACCTACGGTTGCAGGGTCTCTACGACACAGGACAGTAGCAGGATGCCCAGGAAGAGTCCCAGAGAGGGCCCTGTGTTGATGGTGTAGACCAGGGGACCTTTGAGCCCAGACCAAGGATTCTTTGTGATGAAAGTGTGAAGTAAAAATGTATGGATAAAGGGGTTTGCTGCGTGGTTCACTGTGTCACACTGAAGCTTCCGTGATGAGATTTTTCCCTTTCTCTCTCCCCCTTAAATTTTATTTGGTTTTATTCTTCATGGTGGGGAGAAAGATGGGTGCAATTGGGAGGCATGATGTGAAGACACAAAGAATGAATAAAAAGAAAGTTAAAACAATTATTTTCCCACAGAGCAACAATAAAGCAATAAACACAGGAGGTTTAGTTAAAAAGTCAATAGAACAGCTGAAGTAGAACCCTGCTTATCCCCTGGGTGAGGATAAGACCTCTATCACAAAGTTTGAGCCAAAATTGAAGCAAGGATTCCCAGAGAATGGGAATTAGTCAGGGGCTTATAAAGGCAAAACCCACAAGCCTATGTGCTTCCTGCCTTTGTCCCACGGGAGCAAGCATGCATCCTGAAGTACTTCCTGTCTACGTATCTCCCACCTATGTGTGCTCAAGCACGTCCTGTGCAGTTGGGGCAACCAACCTTGTTTATAGAAGAGAAAACACGTGACTTGTTATCTTACATGAACAACAGAACCCAGTGTTCTTGGGCATTATCTGTCCTTGGGCAAGTGGGGCTTAAATGTCAGAGGCATTTTGTTTTACGGATCTATTAAGCATAGTAATTTAAACTTAAAACATAACTTTAGCCCTTGCACCTAAAGCAGTAAGTAAATAAATACAAGAATGTGTAGTTCCCAAGTCAGCAGAGGAGCTATGTGGACCCCTAAAGAGAGCATTGCACAAGGGGTGTTATCAGTGTTGTGAGACTGGAGAGTAGGGTGGAGATTCAGGTCTGGAAGGATTTGCACAAAGCCCTACAAAATTTGCAAACTGAACAAACAAGTTGTCCAAGAGGAAGGCTAGAAATCCTGGCCAGGCCAAAGTTCCTGGACACAGAAGTGGTCCATAATGTTCCAGAGTGACCTACGGTCCACCCTAACACCTAAATGCACACCCCAACCAAAGGCATGCGATACGTGAAGTTACATGTAGAGTTACATACTGCACAGCATGCGCCAAAAAGCTGCACTGTGCAAATGAGCCCAAGGTTTGTGATAAGGTGACATGAAAGATGCAGCCAGATCATTGGGTATCTCCTCTCACAGCAGCAGAGCTTCAGCAAGGGTCACAGACGTGAACATGCCTGATCATGCCAGATCATTGGGTATCTCCTCTCACAGCAGCAGAGCTTCAGCAAGGGTCACAGACGTGAACATGCCTGATCATGCCAGATCATTGGGTATCTCCTCTCACAGCAGCAGAGCTTCAGCAAGGGTCACAGACGTGAACATGCCTGATCATGCCAGATCATTGGGTATCTCCTCTCACAGCAGCAGAGCTTCAGCAAGGGTCACAGACGTGAACATGCCTGATCATGCCAGATCATTGGGTATCTCCTCTCACAGCAGCAGAGCTTCAGCAAGGGTCACAGACGTGAACATGCCTGAAGGCGGGAGTAAAAAAGCCGATGAGGCAGAGAGAGTCAGCACCAAGACAGAAGACTGAGGCTCAGCCACGTAAACAATCGCTACAAAGCCTACCTACACACCCTTGACATGGTGTGTGCTGGAGGCATAGACAGACAGGCAGTGAGCAGGAGAACCAGAAAGGCAAACCATGGAAGCACTGGGCGCCAGAAAGCCGGCTGGTCATTTTAATGATGAGCAAAGTCGATTCTAAGGGGAACAAGAAGACCAGAGATACAGTGAAATAATGCACAAGGCTAAAGAAACCCATTTTAAAGGAGCATTAGTTAACTAGTTCTAAATCTCTGTGCCTGGCAACAGCACAGATAAAAAGCTCCAGAATACAGGAACCCAAGGCAGAACCATAGGTGACATGGTGTAGAATGTTCTGTATTTGTGTTGCTTTCATTGGTTGGATAAAGAAACTGCCTTGGCCTATTAATTTGTATCACCATGAGGTCATGGCTTACTGGGAAAGATTATAACCAGCGTCAGTTTCAGGCAGGAGCTTCATGGCATCTGTCATACTGTCCTTCTTCCCAGCATCCTGTTCTGTCTACTCCACCTACCTCAGTGCTGCCCTATCAAAAGGCCAAGGCAGTCTCTTTATCCAACCAATGAAAGCAACACAAATACAGAAGGACCTCCTACACCAGTGACAGAAGCACAACTGAATGATGTTGGTGATTTTAATAGTTTCCTTCCAGCCACACACAGGGTAGGAAGAGAATATAAAAGATACATAATATTTAAATTACACCAAAGTAAGTAGGTAAGAATTAATCATGTGAGGGTCGCTACCTGAAACTCTTTCTAGTTTCTAGTGCCAAGCACTAGCTCCATCTCACTGTACATTTTGAGGTTGTGATGATGGGCATGTGGTCTTCACAGGTGTGCCACCTGGAGTGCAGACCCTGGGTCTCCATGCTTCAGGAGATCCTGACACACCAGTGTTGTGAAGTTGTCATTAGTGTTCAGTGTAGTATTGCCAGTGTGGGAGACCAAGTGTGCCACCTCGACAGATGGCTTTTCATCATGAGGACACTACTAGAGTCTGCCAGCAGAGGCCGGACAGCAAGCGGAGATGCTTCTCCATGATGCAATGGCTGCAGCAGCCTGAGGGGTTCCTTTGAGAGACAAGCTGCATCCTTGGCTTCACTGCAGAAAGGAATCTGGCATGTGCCAGTTTGAAGTAGAGGCAAGTTTATTAAAGGTTTCAAAAAAGATTTATTAATTTTTATGTTTATGGGTGTTTCTACTGCATGGATGTCTGTGTATCACATGCATGCATGGTGCCTGTGGAGGCCAGAAGAGGCTGTTGGCTCCCATGGAACTAGAGTTACAGAGAGTTGTGAGCCTTCATGTATGCTAGGAACTGCACCTAGGCCCTCTGTAAGAGCGGCCAGTACTCTTAACCACTTAGCCCACTTTCCAACTCCTAAAATGGATTTTCACCATAGGTGTAAGTGTTGGGGGTCAGTAGGAGAGGTGTCCAGGGGAAGAGAAGACACACTCAAGAGTGGTATAGGCTTCTTGAGAGTCCCCTTGCCTAGCCCTTGCAACAGTCATACACAGGATTTGAGGTGCGAGAGTCCCCTTGCCTAGCCTTTGCAACAGCCGTACACAGGATCTAAGGTTATCTGTCAAGGGTTGCCGAGGAATGTAGAGGTCGTGGCAGGTGGTTCTTGCCATGTGCTCTGCAGGGCTTTAGCTGATGCTCTTACTCCTTAGATCCTAAGAATTGCAAGGGAAGCTGAGCTTTCAAAACATCATCTGGGAAGGAAGATGGCCACACTGAAGTCCACGTGTTCATGGTTACTCAGGGCTCATCGCTATTTTAACATTCTTATTTGAAAATACCTCACGCAGAAGGGAAACTGTATGTCATCAACCTTCAAAGCAAACGTTAATTGTTCTGGAATTCTTCACTTTCACTTGACAGAGGCTTTGACTGAACTCTGGAGTGAGGGCTCCTGCCTTTTCCCGGGTCCCCACAATTTCCCCCATCATATTTAGTGAGATCATATTAAATAAGGAAATCCAGGAACATCTGCCAAGGCAGCTCTCTTCCCCAGGCAGCAGCACCCCCTGTAATATACGACAGATCAGTAGGGAGACAGGCAGAAGGGCCACTATGAAGGAAGACAGTCTTTTTATTGAAATATTTTACATGAACACACACGCAAATACAGTCCTCCGAAGGAACAAATGTAAAAACTGACAAACCACCCAACCACCCTTTTAGGAACGAGGAAGACCAACGAGGAAGACCATACATGTGCAGACGAGAAGTGGGGCCCAAGCCTACCCACAGAGAAAGTTCTAGACTGAGTTTTGGTTTCCTAAGCACATGGACCATAGTTGTAGCTTCACACAGTAGGATGATCCCTGCTGTAGCATGGCGAAATAACAGCAATTACAACGAAAACAAAACAAAACAAAACAAACCCACACGAAGCTTGCTGTGCGGAAAGTAAACAGTTCTAGGTTGCAGAAATAAGTTGGCCTCCACTCCCTAGCAGACCATTTGTAAAAGCCCTTCACCAGTCAGTTAGCGGGGTGCATGGTATAAATGTTTTCATAATGGAGCACATGTAAACATTATTTCAAAAATATCTACAAAAGTTTAAGTGGAGAATTTCCATTTATCTAGCAAAATATTGAGAAATTTGACTGTTTTCAACAGTTTTTTTTTGTGGGAAGCATACATATAAATTGTTACTAATATACATATAGGTTCTGAAACATGGTTTTTATTTTTTGTTTTGAAACATTGTTTTCAGAGACAATTTTATTTATAAAATACTTTCCACTGACGTGCTGAACAAATCAAATGACTTCTTTAAAGAAACAAGGCAAGGAAGCAGAGTGAAACTGATCCAATAATTCAAGTTTTTTATGGTAAAATATTTACTTCATGTATATCAACTTTAGTTACGTTTAGACGTCAGAGTGGTAAAAAAATCAGAATTTAGAATTGTGAAAACAGAGTCCTTTTGATGTTTGAATAGTTGTGAGCAAAGAGTGGTTTGTGGGACTCAGCTTGACCCCCAGACACTGGTTTGGTATCTATGTGAGGCCCTGGGGATGAAGAAGCAGTGAACGCAGGGTGGGATAGGGCCAGCCTCTTGACTACCTGGAATTGTGTAAGTGCAGTGCCTCTGGAGGCCATTAGGGGGCATCAGACCCCCGAGTTGGGATTAGCAGTGGCAGTGAGCCATAGGAGCTGGACGGCAGAGACTAAACCAGTGCTCTCTGCAAGAGTAGTAATGTACTCTTAACCACTGCGCCATCAACCCGGCCTCTAAGTGCATTAAATTGTAATATATAACAAATATATGCTGAGTGTTTTAAAAAGACTATTATCACATTACAGAAAAATTAAGTATGAATTTTATCCTAGATTATTATTGGTTTTTTTTTTCTTTGAGACTGAGTTTCTCTTTGTAGCTCTGAATGTCCTGGAATTCTTTATATAGACCAGGCTGACCTCAAACTCACAGATACCTCCTGCCTCCTAAGTGCTGGGACTAAAAGGCACTTGTCACCACAGGTGGCTGTCCTGGAGTATTTAACTGAATGTGAAATGCTTAATATTTTATGACCTCTGAGAAACAAGGAGAACTATGCAGTCATTTTTTTTTTAAGCTCACAGGACATGTGTAGAGCAAATACACAATATGTATTCTTAGCTTGTCAGCTTTCTAAAGTTCCAACAATTTACACAATTAAAAGGGCATCAAGTTTTTTTCTGTTTCTGCCTTCTGGCCTCCCATTATACTCAGGGTTCCAGTGTTAAAGAGAACCTGCATCAGAAGTAGAGGCCCAGAGTGGAGATGCTCCTCTGGGTAGATGAGCTATTTGGTACCTGTAACCTATGAGGTTTTATAATATAAGGGGTGGGACTGTCCCTCCTGGGTATCAATGCATTGTGCAGAGACCCATCCTTCTAGACCGCATGAACTAGAAACCATGCTTTAATTTGGTAAATTCCTGGAAGCTAACTTTTCTTGTCTGGCTTGCATAGCATGCTAAAAGGCACTTAGGGCCCAACATCTTCCCTCCATCTCCTGAGTATCACAGAGTATTTCTGAAATGCAGCCTTTCCAGAGACACTGTGGCCCTAGACACATCTGTGACTTTTTTCAGTGTGTAGGCCTTTGTACGGCTCATATAAGGTTAGGGGCATGCGGACACACATCCAGCGAAGCCGGTTAAGCTTGGGCCAGACTGCAGCTGGTTTCTGTTTAGGAGTAAGAATGCTGCACGGTGCTGTGCTTGGTGACCCTGGTGGAAGAGGTGGTTACGGTAGAATTGCGATGGCCAGATTCCTCTGAACTATGCAGAGGGCCCAGGCCTCCCACACTGGAAACCACAGTCTTCCTAGCCTTGAGAGAGGTTTCGCTAGGAATCTGGTAACCGGACTGCAGTGTGGAAGCAGGGGTCATTACTCTTTCTGTCACTGTGACGTTCTGTCCTGCTGCCACACTGGGCATTACCAGAGTGGGCTGCACGGCAGAGCTGGGGGCAAGGATGCTCTCCCTTTCACTCACCATGACATACCGTGCATCTTTCAGATGCTGGGTGACCTCGACGGGCTTAGGGACGCTGCCATTGGGCTGGATCAGTCGTTCAGTAACAACGACATTTTCGCCATTGGCATAATGCTGATCTACCAAGGTGGTGGCTGGAGCGTACACCCTCTCTGTCACAATTAGGCTCTGCGGCTGTCTAGGACCCAGGATCACAGTGCTGGGCGGCCCTGTGGCGCCTGTGGCATAGGAAGTTTCTGTCACTATGATGTTACCAGAAGCCACGGGATCAGGAGCTGGTGGCACTACCTTTTGACTCTGCCTGGAAGACACAGAGCTTTCAGTGACAATTTCCTGCATGACTTTCTCTGTGTGTGCTTCGGGCAGAGGTTTCGAGACTTGGAAGCCACGGTCAGAGGAGTATGTGCTCTCTGAGCTGACTGCCATTTGCTCATAGTGTGAGCCTGAAGCTGGCTTCACGCTCGCTTCTTGGACAGGCTTTTGCCTGTGTTCAACGTCCACATCCAAATTGATTTTTCGGCCCAGGCAAACTTCGGCTAGTGTCTTGAATTTAAGCCCCAGGTCGTCTAAGAAGAGGTCATCACGTTCTCCCTCGATAAAGCTGCAGCAGCCAATGGAGCCTCGGAGAGAGTCCGTCTCTTCCTGGGAGTAAACGAGGAGGCAGTCTTTGGCCATGTGGAGGTCGTCGTCTTCAGCATAGGAGGCTGCTTTCTAACAAGGAAAAAAGATTGGGGCCGGATCATTACCGACACAAATTCATTTAAAAGCAAGGCTTGATGCTCATGTTTATAAGGCAAAAGCTAAGGAAAATTGAGTCTAATTACAAGAAAACGTAAGAGCAACACAATGAGACATCCTACATCACAGCTGGCCTGTCTTCTCATAAACATCAATACTATGCAAGATGAAAAACCGTCGGGAGTGCAATGCCAGACGGAAAGTGAATAGTGTCATGGCAACCCAATTAGACATCACACAGGAAAGCATTTGAAGACAATTACCATTATCATGGAATTTACCACTGACTAAACTGAGATGTAAATTTCTTAGTTTGTTAGCTGTACTGTGGTAATAGAGAACATGTGTGTGTTTGTAGGTGTGCATATGCGTTTGTGAGAGTGTGAGACAGAGCAGAAAAAACAGGTAGAAAATAATAGCAAACGGAATTGGCAAAAGCCCATATAAGCAATGAATAGGCTTGGAAATTTCTGCTATCTTTCAGATATAATGCTATGTATCCCAGGCTGGCCTCAAACTCAGTATGCGGCTGGGTCTTCCTGCCTCTGCCTCCTGCATGCTGCAGTTAGAGATGTGTGTCTCCACATCCAGCCGTCGATTCCTCTGACAATCCTATGAAAGCTTTGAAGTTCTGGCTCCCATTCCTCTTTTGGGGGAGAGACTGGACTTTGAACCTAGAGCTTTAAGGGCTTCCGTTGAGCTAAACTTCTAACCCCTGCAATGCTACCAGACCTATTCAAGCACTGTGATACCCAGCGCTCAACCGTGGCTGTTAGATTCAGTCCGTTAACAGTGCTGCTATGTTTCTTGCATCCTTGCCAACTTCCTCTCTACTCTGACAGAATAGGCTCCATCCTGCAACTATAATTGTGGGTTTGTCTATTTCTCCAGGAGTTTTGGCTTGATTTGAAAAAAAAAAATCAAGGCTTCTAATTCCTGTTGTAAGGCAAAGACATACTTAGGAGTGGTTGGCTTCTGCATGAATTGACTAGTTTTCGTTTTGAAACAGATTTGGTTCTAGTAATGCATATATTCTGGATGAATTCTGTCTACATGTAACACTTGTTTGCAGTCCTGTTTTCAGTCGCTAGTCTCAGGCCACGATCTCTGACCACAATCTTTCATGGAACTTTCTCCATGGTTTCGTTGTGAATTCCCATCAGAATGACATGTTTTATCGTATAAACAGCAACCATGTGGAACTGAAGAGATAGCTCAGTGCTTAAGAACACTTGCTGATCTTCCAGAGGACACAGGTTTGATTCCCACCACCCACATGACAGCTCACAGCCATATGTTCCTCCAGTTCCCGGGATCGGATGCCCTTTTCGTTGCCTGCATGTGGTGCATAGACAGACATGCAGGCAAAGCATCTGTACACACAAAATCAATGAATAAATTAAAACAAACAAACCAAAGAAACAAAACTGTAAGTAGATCTACTAGCCTGCCTGTTTTAGGCTATGTTCTCTGTCCTCCTTCCCGTGTTTAATCCCCCCATGCCTGCTTCCTCATGGAGGTTGTATTTTTTTGACCCAGGGTCACTTATCATAGTCACATGACTTCCTTTGACCAAAGAAATGCAAGTGTAGAAAGGGAGAGAGTCCGAAAGAGCCTGTGATGATTAATCTTCATTATTGACTTGACTGAATGGAGAATCACCTTGCCAGCATGCCTCTATGTGTGTCTATGAGGCAGTTTGCAAAGAGGATTGAATGAGGGTGGAAGGCTCACCCACACTAAATGTGGGTGGTGCCATCCATGGGCTGGGCTCCCAAACCAAAGAAAGGAAAGAAGAAGACCGTGAGCCGAGCACCAACCTGCACCTCAGCCTCCTGACAGTGACATAATTTGACTAACTATCTCATGAGTCCGTCACCATGCCTTCCTGGTGATGGTCTGCAGCTAACTTCTCCAGCCACGAGCCCAGCACAACGCTCCCTCAAGCCCTGTCTGTCAGGTGTTTTATCTTAATGAGATAAGCAGCCACCAGAGCCCACGTCTGGTTCTGCCACTGTGGTTTGCCCTGCGCCACAGGATGGGAGCTTCTGGGGCTCAATCTGCTTCCTTAGTGTGCATCTTAGAATGATAATGACATGGAACAAACAGAGCAGGAGGAAGTTGACAGTAGAAACACGGAGAAAAGGCCTTTGTTTTTTTTGTTTTTTTGGTTTTTTGAGACAGGGTTTCTCTGTGGCTTTGGAGCCTGTCCTGGAACTAGCTCT
Source organism: Microtus pennsylvanicus (assembly GCF_037038515.1). Lineage (NCBI taxonomy): Eukaryota > Metazoa > Chordata > Mammalia > Rodentia > Cricetidae > Microtus > Microtus pennsylvanicus. The sequence continues at coordinate 60,722,553 of NC_134582.1, forward strand.
GTAGACCAGGCTGGTCTCGAAGAGAAAAGACCTTTGTAAGAACTAAGCGGACTATGCATCCATTTGTGAATGCATTACTTGGTGAACACTGTCTGTCTCAAAGGACCCCAGCTCTCGTTCCCATTGCCTGTAAACACAACTAAACAGAGCCCCCAAACTTTCCCACTAATTATACCTCTCACAATAGCCTACTTAGTAACCTAGAATTTCACATTTTTAGGTAAATGCTTCCCTCTCCCTCCAGGGCTTACCTCTGTGAAGTAGCTTCTTAGGAATTCCTCATTCATTGCCACAGCAGCTCCTCGAGCCCCACCCATGCCTCCGGAAGCCCCGGTGGCTCTTGTTATCCTTAGTGTTTCATTGGCTGCTATGACTCCTGCTGTCCCCACTTGATGAGTGGCCCCGGCAGTAAGGAGGCTTCTGTGTTCTTCCCATCTCCCGTCCATATCGGACATCTCATGCTGTCCTTTGGTAAAGGAAGCTGAGCTACTGCCTTTCACCAGGCTTTCCTTGATCATCGCGCCGCCTGCACCTCCTAGTCCGTTTCTCATTGCTGAATTCTCGGCATGATCTGCCACCAGAAGCGATGGCACCACCTAGGGGAAAACGCGGCTCAGAAATGAATTTGAAGGACAGAGGGTGGGTGTGCTTGGCAGAAGATGTGAGCTAAGTGAATGTAAGGCGGGAGAAACTATTTTTTCCTCAACAAATTAGGAAAACGGGGTGGGACACATCTGTTGGGGTCATGTGAAGGATTTCTTCTTCCTGCTTCAGAGCTGACTGTTGTGGGAGGGTCTTCTATTTTGTGTTGATTTCATTGGTTAATAAAGAAACTGCCTTGGCCATTTGATAGGCCAGCCCTTAGGTTGGGTGGAGTAGACAGAACAGAATGCTGAAAGGAAGAGGGAAGTGAAGCAATCGCCCTGCCTCTTTTCTCTGGGCAGACGCTATGGAGCCAGACGCCAGGTCAGACATGCTTAATCTTTCCTGGTAAGCCACCACCTCGTGGTGCTACACAGATTATTAGAAATGGGTTAATCAAGATATGAGAGTTAGCCGGTAAGAGGCTAGATATAATGGGCCAGGCAGTGTTTAAATGAATACAATTTGTGTGTTGTTATTTTGGGTATAAAGCTAGTCGTGCAGGAGCCGGGCAGGATGAAAAGCAGGCCTGCTTGCCTCCTCACTACAGCTGACTATAACCTGTGGAGGACCCAAAGCCCAGATTTCCTCATGTGGTCTTGATATACTCTCTTTCCCAGAATCCACCTCCCCCTTGAGGTTGTCTGTGACAGTTACAAAACTCTGAAGCTTCAGCTGGACACATGGCCATTCACAATAAAGATTCTATTTCCAGTCTTCCATTGCTACCAGATAGGAGTCTCTTGCCTTCTGATTAAAGAGAATGAAGAAGAAGAAGAAGCAGTAAATGCAACTTGTAAAAACTGCCTACAGGGCAGTTCTTCATGATGTCTCAGCTGCTACTCCAGCATGAGGACAGGAACTAGTGTCTAGGATGGAACCCATCTGTGGGGCATCTGGAAGGAGGCGGGAGGGGAGCGTGTTGAGGTAGCTCCATGCTGCTTGATTAAGGACTGCCTGCATTTACTCATTTATGTTTGACACAAAATTTCACTATATAGTCTAGACTGGTCTTGAACTTGTGACCCTCTGCCACTGCTCTCCCAGATACCTGTGTTGCAGCTTGAATATGAAATGAACCCCATAGACTCATGTGTTTGACCACTTGGTCCTCAGCTTGTGGGATGCTCTGAAACACTGTGGAACTGTTAGGAGATGAAGCGTCAATAAAGGCAGTGTATCACTGGGTGTGGACCACTTCCTGTGTGCTCTCTGCTTCCTAACTCCAGATGCAATGTCACCAGCCTCTTCACACTCAAGCTGCTAAGCCTTCCTTGCTATGCTGAACTGTATCTCTCAAACTGTGAGCCAAATAGGCCTCTACTTCCTTAATTTGCTTTGTTACTGTTGCTACAGTCACAAGGAAAGTAATTGTGGTTTGAAAGAAAATGGTCCCCAAGGGGAGTGGCGCTATTAGGTGTGGCTTTGTTGAAGTGGGTATAGCCTTGTTGGAGGAAATGTGTCATTGTGGAGGTGGGCTTTGAGGTCTCATATAAGCTCAAGCCACACCCAGTGTCTCAGATCACTTCCTGTTGCCTATAGGTCAAGATGTAGGAACATCAGCTTCTTCTCCAGCACCATGTCTGCCTGCTTTCACTGTATCTCACCATGATGATAATGGACTAAACCTTTGAACAGTAAGCCAGCCCATTAAATGCTTTCCTTTGTAAGAGTTGCCATGGTGTCTCTGCACAGTATTAGAAACCCTAACTAAGACAGTAATCAACATGGAGAACATCGTGTTCTTCCTTGCCAATATTCAGCTTCCTGACACTTTCTGTTGAAACATATATCCTGCAGGAAATGGTACTTGTGGCAGATGAAAAGAGACCCCGGGTGAAGACACATTGGAAGAATAGGGGATCTGACCATCAAGCAATAGGAAAAGGGATTTGGGTCACTTCAAAAGCACCTGTGGGGTTGGGGTCTACCTCTGTCAGTGGACCATGCTGAGAACGGAAGGGGTGGTGAGAGGACCACTTAGTAGTGGGCAGAAGTTCCAAGTCTAAATTCCCACAGGCTCCTGCTCTTGTTCTACATAGCTTGGATCACCTGCTGACTCCTGGTCTGCATTCTCGTTAGCACAGGATATACCACAGTACAGTCAAAGCCCCTCAAGTCTGCTCTAGTGCACGAGAATACACTATTGCGGGAACCTGCTGTTTAACCGAGGCGTGTGGTGAGATCCAATGACCACTGCTGGATAAGCATGTGCATGCAATTTAACGGCCATTGTTCTGCCCTCTCTGTCACACCACAACACCAGCACAGGCTCCCTGATGTTGAAAGGTAGAGGGCTTTTCCTCTCCAGCAAGCGTGGTCATCTGCTGGGTCCCTCTATTCAGTTCCACTGTGAACGGTCAGATCCCAAAGACGGAGAGCCCAGTCTTCCAGACACTGTCACTTCCTAGATGCTAAGGACTTTAAGAGTTGGATGCCAAGCCGGGCGGTGGTGGCGCACACCTTTAATCCCAGCACTCGGGAGGCAGAGGCAGGCGGATCTCTGTGAGTTCGAGGCCAGCCTGGTCTACAAGAGCTAGTTCCAGGACAGGAACCAAAAGCTACGGAGAAACCCTGTCTCGAAAATAAAAAAAAAAAAAAAAGAGTTGGATGCCAGTTCTTAACGTATACGTTTCGCAATTCAATAACTGTGTCAATCTCTCATGACCAAAAATATTGCAAATACCCTCTAAGTAAGACCCCTTTAAAATCATAAAATAAGGCTGGGCATGGTGGTTCACAGCTGTAATCCCCATACTCGGGAGTCCAAGGCAGGAGGACTGTTTTGAGTTCAAGACTAGTCTGGACTACAGAGTGAGATTGTTAGAACGCCCCACATCCTCCCGATGAAATCAGACCAGAGTGCCACTGTCTGATGAACTGACCTTGTCCTCAGGAGGTGCCCCTTCATTATTCCAAGGGTGCAGCATCTCTATGGTCCCGGGAATGGGAGCGAAGCCTTTGGCGCCCTCTCCACAGTGGCATAACAGCAGCAAGAGCGGTACAACTGTACAAAGCAAAGCAGAGTCCAGAGTCCATTTTCCAACGAAGGCCACACCATTTAGCATTCACACTGGACTTTTTGGAGCCCAGGTGCTACTTACTTGACACTTCATCTTTATGTTTTGTGTTTCTTCACTGTGGTCGAACCTTCCCAACTTTGCTTTGGTTGAATTACACCAAAGCCTGAAGGCAGACAGAGCCCTCTGACTCAAAGGTTTTATTCATTAGAGAGAGCCTGTCTCTGGCTAGTGAGCAGAATACTGTGATTGGATGAGATCAGATGTAAATCAGAGGACCAAGGTAAAGCCGAAATGTTTTAAGGCTACTGTAGAAATCTTTTTTGTCAGGCTGCTATCTAAGAGATGTAGCAGAGCGATTGAAAGCAGCCAAGCACGGCGGCACGTGCCTGTGATCTCCCAGCGCTTAGTTGCTTGGGAGCCTGAAACCTTGTCTCTCTCTAAAGTTCCATCCAAAACACTTGCACACGCCTGTGCACATGCACACACAAAACCTGGGGGGTGGTAAGAACAGATGAAAACATCAATATGTTCTAACACACCAAAGCTATTGCACTTTACCTCAGAGTGGGGCTGGGTACAAGACCTGACTCTCTGACGCTCCAGTTTGCCTTTCAATTACCTAATACTATTTCCTTTTCTTTGGTTTCTATTTTTGTTTTATTTTCTGTCAAGTGATTATACAACCCAGACAGGCCTTAAACTCAATGTGTAACTGAGAAAGACTCTGAAGTTCTGACACCTCTGTTTCCTCTTCCTAAGTTTTGGGGTCACAAGTGTGCTGTACCACCATGCTCATTTCTATGAAATTTGGAAGTTGAGCCCAGGCATGTTAGGTAAGCGCTCTACCACTGAGCTACACAACCAGCTCCTATAGTAATCAAGTGTCATGGGCTGAGTGACAGGTTAGGCTTCAGAGAAGCTGAGATGGGAAGCCAGGGCGTGGAATCCCTGGGTAAAATATGCACAACCCAACTCCATGGTAAGTCAGAACAAGCCACTCACCAGCAAATAGAACCAATGGGCTAGAGCGCCGCTGTAAATTGTTGGGTTCTGTGTATTTAACTAGCCATCTACAAGTGTCTTTAATGGGTTCCTCTTCTTTCCATGGAGATAGCCCAGGCTCTGCCCAAGTTCAAGTAGACTGGGACTGCAGGCGACCTCAGGCCTTTGGTGGACTGGAGGGCGAGCAGGACTGTCTGGGCTCAGCTTGCTATTGCAAAGACACGCAGAGTACTTAGAAAAGAGTTGACTGTGTCTGAGGCTGGCCAGAGGCAAGCTGAAAAGGCAGGAATGGAGGCAGGGGAGCCTCAATGACTTGACTGTGCAAAGCATGGTTGGATTGGAATAAAAGAGGTTTGTAAAAATAACCTTATATCCACATGGCACATGCACGTGGCAAGCTTTTCTGAAGACCTATTGACACTGTTTCTGGTACTGGGAACCCCCCCACCCCCCGCAGAGCTTATCAAGATGACGTCACTCTGGTGGGAAGACACTGAAGACAGGCTCTGAGGACTTACGCAGCAAGAGCAGCAGGGCCAGGATCATGAGAGCGATTGCGGCGGGCCCCAGGCCAACGTAGTTGTCATACTGGGCTGCTGCACAGCCACCGCCCTTCAGACACTCACAGACGGTGAGCTGAAGGACCTGCGTCTCGGGGCAGCTGAAGCCCTGGCTGTCGGAAATGAGGACGGGGACCTCACTCCTCCCGAGCTTCCACTCGCTTTGCTGCAGCAGCACACTGGTTCCTGGGAGGGGGAGGCACAAGGGAATGAAAACGAGCGGCTGCCGAGGAAAGAGAGACTAACCCACGGGAAGGGTCTTAGTGTAGCTCCGGGTGTGAGCATTATCCCTCCCCAGCCTTCCCCATGGAGTTCATTCCCTGTGTTCATCAAATGTGTCCTTAGATTTCAAAAGAAGTTTGACCAGCAGAGGGGTAGGGTTAGACTCAGCTTTCCTGAGGTTTGTTTTTAACTAACGTGTGTGGCCTAGCAAATGCTGGAACAGCCACAACACTGTCCAGTCAGCAGGAATGCAGCGATGCATGACATGACATTTATATGAGAAAAATTTTCATTCAATGATGTTTATCTTACTGATTATTAAAAAATAAGCTGCCAAAGTAGTTTTCCAGTGTAGCAGAACCTGCACGGTGTCACCCCCAGTTTGGATAAATTTTCAGCACAGGCCCATCTTATTTTTATCTTGTTCCACTCTTTTGAGACAATACCTTTTCTGTATATACCTATTGTTCTGTTTCTTTTCTTAAGAAATTTGATAATAGAATTTCACATTATTTTACAAGCATTAGAATACAGTAAAAGACATATAAAAAAAGGTAAAGAAAGATGTTAACTGATGTGAGATTCCCCTCAGTGTGCTGTGAATATATTTTATTACCATTGGTTAATAAAGAAGCTGCTTTGGTCCTATGACAACGCAGAATAGAGCAAGGTGGGAATTCCAAGCAGAGATAGAGGAGAAAAGAAGGCGGAATCAGGAAGATGCCTTGTGGCCACCAAAGGAGACAGAAGCAGGACAGAACCTTACTGGTAGGTCATAGCCACATGGTGATACACAGAAGAATAGAAATGGGCTAATTTAAGATGTAAGAGTTAGGTAATAAGAAACCTAAGCTAATAGACTGAGCAATGTTTTAATTAATATAATTTCTGTGTGATTATTTCGGGTCTGGGCAGCCAGGAAATGAACAAGCGGCCTCTGCCTACAGTTAGCACCCAACTGTTGAGGCAGGATAATAGCAGAGTTTGAGACCATCATAGGCTACAGAGTAAGACCCTGTTTCAAAAATCAAGCAAACAGAAATGACAACAATAACAACAACAACAACAACACACACACACACAGAAAGAGAGAGAGTGTTACATTTATTTATTTATTGTGGGTGTGGCTATGCCTGTGTGTTCCAGTACCACTGTCAGCATGCGGAGGTTAAAGATGGGTCCTGGGTGTGAACTCAGTAGTTAAGAGCTTGGCATTAAACACCTTCTCCTATTGGGTTACCTTGCTGACATTATTTCTTTGAGACAGGGCCTAGCTATGTAGATTAGGCTGGTCTGGAACTTGATGTGAGGTCAAGGCTAATCTCAAAACAGTTGTCTTGCTTCTGCCTCCCAAGTGCGAGGGTTGTGAGAACCACTGTACCAGACTTGTGTGTGTATCCAAAAAAAAAAGTAACCCAACAAAACTTTCCTCTGAACTATTTTAAGTAAGTTATAATAACTGATAAGATGGTTGCTGATAATTGCTGTAAATTTTTCTGACATGAACACTGCTTGCTAAACAGTTTTCTGGGTAGAATTTTCCGCATTTGAGACTGTCCCAAGGACACTCAAAAGATCACACCAGCAAGAGAAATAAGCCCAAGATACAGTGACTGTGTCCACAGGCGCCGGGTTAGCATGAGCATCAGACCCTTTGCCAGGTCATGTCCATCACAAACTAGCTTTGTGCCTTTTAACAAGTCCCTACACCTGAGTAAGGCCAGCGTTCTCCACCATCAGGAAATGATGCGACTGAGCAAGGATTAGCTGAGACGGTGTGTGCAGAGGGCCCGGCACACAGTACATGCTCAATAAACACATTTTAAAACAGAATTATGAGTTCACTTTGTAAATGTCTGATTGCTGTACATGGCTCCAGTCTCCCCATCTTATGAGACAAAAATGCTTGAGCTGAAATACTCCTGTAGGCTGAGAGCCTCATTTCACAAGCCCCTTGAGAACTACACTGGGGATTACAGTGGAAGTACAATTCGAGAGAAGAAACATGGCCTACATTATTATTGTGACTATTATTTTTGGTATAGGGTCTCACTGTGTAGCTCTGGCTGGGTTGAACTCCTGATGGAGACTAAGCAGGCCTTGAACTCACAGACATCTAGTTATTCTACCTCCCAAGTGCTGTGACTAAAAATGTCACCATGCCTGGTCAGAAAGCATGGGAATTATACTAGAAGTAAAATTTGAGAGAAGAAACAGCCTATGTTATAAACAGCTTTGTTATCTACCATGCTTCCTGTTTAGATTTTGATGTAGGTCAATCATTTACGTACCTTCTTGGTGTACTATTTTCCACTGCTCTGCTGTTCCAGACGGCTGGTCGAGGATGGAGAACGTGAACGGCCCGCTGTTCTGGGGTCCATCCAGATCCTTTGCGGTGACATTCACGTAAGGGGCATCCTTGCAGATACTCTGCACTGGTTCCACCAGCATGGGGCAATTGTCATTGCTGTCTTCAACGGTGATAACAACAGTGCCAGTGACGGTTTTTTGAGGATGATCTTGAAAATAAACAGGAGAGCGTTCTGAGTCTATGGCTGAACACCAGCCAATCAGGTAAGGAGGGCGTGCTAGCCGCTGAGGGCACCTCCCATCTCAACTGGGTCTCAGATTTGAGTCAGTTCTAAGTCACTATGTAAGCAAGAATATGAAGGCATAACCACCAAAGAGATGAGACTTTTATACACAGAACACATGCTTCCTGTGCTGAAAGATAACATCTGAATGCATTTAGTCACACAAAACATCTGTTTAACAACTTACCACTGGATATGGCCACAACCTTTACAGTGTAGGTGCCATTCTGAACATATCTAGATTCAAAATCGGGAATCTTTACAAGCTTAATTTCTGAAGTGGCAGAATCCACGGAGACCCAGTTGTCTATGTCTTCCACTTTCGCAAATCTGTTTCAAAACAAACACCAAGTTCATCCTTAATTCTGGGCACACTGGGACTAACATCCGTACCCTCCTTCAACTTAACTACACCCCATTGTGCAGGTACTTGTTATACACACTGGATTTGAATGTCACGTGGTAGTGGAATAGGCTTATGGTATACAGTATACTGGGATGTTGCCAATATTTAAAAATAACTTAGAAAACAGTGGTTGCCTCAATTGGAAGCACCTAAACATTTTGCGATGCTGTATGTTGTTAGGAATGATGACTTTCAAGTGAACAGGCTAAAAGTGAAGACGATGCATTCTAGGTTTCTTCTCTGAAGTGAGGAAAATCAGTGTGAAAAGCCAGCTACAAGAAGGCACAGGAAATATGCTCATATTAAGTTGTCAGAATTGTATACAGCAAGTACAATTGAGTTTAATATATAAACTACAAACACAAGGCAAACACGAGTCTCTTGGTTCAATGAAATCAATAATTCATTTTCTAGTAAGTAGCTATTTAAGCACATGGGAACAGATGGCTGATCTATAGTAATATTTGTGTACACTATTTGGAAATAACCCACTTGTATGCTTGAACTGCCTTTTATGCCTGCCGTTGTTACTAGTAACTGATTATAGAGGAAGGTATGATCCAGAACTTGGGAGGTGAAGGCAGAAGGATCAGGAGTTGAAGGTTATTCTTGTCTTACATAGTGAGTTCAAGGCCAGCCTGGGCTAATGACACTCTGTCTTCAAACAAACAAACAACACCTAAAGCTGTAAAACTAAAACCGTGAAAATAAAATGTAAAAAGCAGATGGCAGCACATTTGGGTTTTCACAGGTACTTCTGAAAGCCCGTCAGGAATTTGCCTGCCCCGATTATCCATTTCCATAGCCATTTCAAACTAAGTCGTCTAATCGACACGGCACAGGGCATGTGTTACGTGATGCCATGTAAGGAGCTTTGCAACTGATCCGTTGTGGAACTCAGCATTTGGGCAGGACAAGCAGCTCACATGTTATATCCATAAATCACTGGATGGGTAATCAGTTCAATACCACACTATGACAAAATTAAAGACATGATTCTTTTGCTGTCCTTAGTATATCTTTAAAAGGATTTTATTATTTTAATATTGAATTATGTGTAAGTGTGCTTATCTGCGTGTGGATGTGTGCATGCGCAAGCAGATGCCTTCAGAGGCCGGAAGAGGGGGTCAGAGCCTCCGGAGCTGGTACAGGTGACTGTGGGCCACTGAGGCTCTAGGAACCAATCTGGGTCCTCTACAAAAGCTGCAGGTGCTCTAAGTGCCGAGCCATTTCTAGACCTTACCGTCTTTATGAAGACTTCAAAAGCAGGAACTACTAATGAGTTAAATGGTTTAACTTAGCTGTGCCTCCCAGAACTTATGAAAACTCACAAATGCGAGTGGATGGTTAGGTCACTCCTGTTCTAAAGTGCACGCTAAAGAAGGAAGGAAGACTCTTTTGGTAAAGAAGCATATTTTATTTTCTTCAAAGAATGCACACCCTTTTCATAATAGTCACAGGCCTTGATACAAATAGCAAAAATTAAAAAAAATGCCAGGAGGCCATTCTCAATAGTATTAGAACATACAAGCTTCTCAGCAAATGTGGAGAAAAATCACACAGAGTCCTCTAGTCTGGGGACTTGGTTACATGTGGCCCTGTGGGGCACACAGAGTAGCAGAAGCTAAAAGAAGACCCCTGTGAAAGGGCGAATAAAAGATGCTTACAAAGACGTTAGTGGAAGGCACTTATTAGTACCAATTTGGGGAAGAGTCACCCACTCTATGGCCCATAGATTCCATTAATGGAGACTCAGGAAATATAATCAGACAGTTGGGGAGCTTTCCTGCCACAGCTGGTCCTGTTTTTAGATGTTTTATGAAGCGCCAGCACCCAGGGACACAGGCCTAAGGAAGGTGAGCACCAGAGCGTCTTTGTTATAGAGCAGAAGGTCTCCAAGCCTGTGTGTCTGAGCTGCAGGAGGAAGTCTTCAAACTCAACTACGTAACTTAATAAACAGCAGCTTTGTATAGAGAGATGCACTCTGATAATCTTAAAAGATGTTAGTGTAAGCTATAGAGACAGGGCAAAATGAACTTCTGAGCACGGTGACTGCAGATGTATTCTTAGTAATGACCATTGTGACCTCTCCCACCCCCAATACCCAAGTTCCCTGGAAAGATGGTTCAGTGGTCAAGAGTGCTTAGCCATCTTGGAGAGGACCAGGCTTCCATTCCCAGCACCCACCAAGTGGCTCACAAGTGCCTGTAACTTTAGATCCGGGAGCCTGGCTCCCTCTTCTGATGTCTGTGGGTTCATGCAGACATGTGGTACAGATATTTATTCATGTGCACAAGGAGAAAATCTCACCTCTCCTTGAAATAAATAAAGTGGCTTAAATAAAGATTAAGTCTCAGAATTTATTTGTACATAAATTACTACTCCCATACTGAAATGTGTGAAATTACATCCCCATCCTCTCAAGCTCAGGACTGAACCCAGGGCCTTGCATTTGCTAAGTAAGCAATCTACTTCTGAGCTAAATCCCCAAGCCCAGGAACGTGTGAAACTATTAAAACGATGCGTGTGTAAAGTAGAATTTGTGACAAGATTCTCTCTTCATTCACCTATTTGAGACAGGGTGTCACTGTACAGCTCAGGTTGGCCAGGATCTCAGAATCCCCCTGCCTCAGCCTTCACAGTCCTGGTTATATTAGTGTGCTGGCATCTTTTGCATGTGGTTAACCTTATCTGCTGCTTCCTCACCTCCTAGTATGCTGGGAAATAAGAGAATTTTACAGTTATTTTCTGAGACACTTTCAGCCTTCTCTAGTAACCAGCCCAGCCCTGCTCCACACAGAGGCTGACGGAAAGATGGAAACTCCGCCTTCCTTTAACGGTAGGCTCAGTTTAGGGAGAACTGATTTTAGGGCCTTCCTCAAACTGTAATTCTGGGGTGTGAAGGAATGAGCTGCTATGATTTTCTAATGAGTTTTGAAAACCAACATTTAAAAACCTGGCATGTAAGGTATTGAAACCTGGAAGCACACTCATAGCCATATCTTACTTTACTTTGGCTGCTTGTCCAGTGTCTTCATCAAAAACTTGAAATTTTCCGATCGACTGGCTGAGGCTGGATCTATCCATCGCTTCACTGGCTCGGACGGAGACCACGTTGCTCTTGAAATGGATGCCTTCAACCACGTTCTTGACCTTGACCGTGATGGGGATGGGCGTGGGCTTGAACTTGTTCCTAACAGACTTGTGGAAAGCTGCTTTATTAGTGACAACGATGCTGAAGTTGAGATCCTTCATTGTCTCGTAGTCCACTTCCTAGAGAGACAAAGCCAACATTACTGCAGAGGAAGAGGAGCCCATGAGCACACGCAGAGACACATGATTTAAACCTGGGGACACAGCTGCACAGGCAGTCCACTGTCACACCGACAGCAACCAGCTGCAAATCCTATTAGCTTGGAAATCCATAAATATGAAAGGTTTAGGAGGTTTCATTATTATTGTTTTTTTTATTATTTTTTGAGAATTTTACTCAGTGGATTTTGATCAGCTTCACGTCCACCTCACAACCTTCCAGCTCTGCCTCCACTTTCCTTCTCACTGAACTCTGTGTTCTCTCTCTCTCTCTCTCTCTCTCTCTCTCTCTCTCTCTCTCTCTCTCTCTCTCTTTCTCTCTTCCTCTCTCTCTCAACCCATGGAGTCCAGTTTGTGCTGTTCAGTTACTCTTGGGTAAGAGGTCTGCCATAGACTGTGTCTATGCCACGCCATTAAAACTGACTCTTCCTTTTCCAGCAGCCTTCAAATGCCAATAGCTTCCCAGTAACGGCTGGAACTTGGTACCCAACTTTCCCCTCCATGCCAGGAGTTTGTCTGGCTTGAGCATGTCTTATATATGATGTCACAGTCTCTGTGAGTTCACATGTGACAAGAAACACTATCTTTGAAGTCATCTACTACCTCTGGCCCTTACAATTATTAGTATTTTTGGAACAAAAAATATAGCTCTTTTGTGGCCTAGAACTCACTCTGCAAGCCAAGCTGGCCTTGGATGTTTCTCCATCTTTCTGCTCCCTGCAGTAGGTGCTGCCTTAGGTGGCCTGATCCTCCATGTCTAACAAAGCAAGTACTTTCGATTGATTTTTATAAAGGTCATAACTGTTTTCAGAAGCATATATTTCTACCTTTTTTTTACAAGTAAAAGATTTTTTTTTGCAATAGGGAAATTCATGGGCATTTAGTAAAAATTAATATTTAGTAACACACGTTCCATGCATTTGTTTTGATGAATGGGTGTGGAGTACATGGTGGCTGTGCTGGACAGTTATCTCAACACAAGCTAGAGTCATCTGAGAAGATGGGGTCTCAATTACGAAAGCGCCTCAATAAGATCGGGCTGTAGGCAAGCCTGTAGGGCCTTTATAAAATTGGTGATTGATGGGGGTGGGTCACCCCTGGGCTGCTGGGGTCTTAGGTTCTATAAGAAAGCAGGCTGAGCAAGCCATGACGAGCAAACCAGTAAGCAACACTCCTCCATGGCCTCTACATCAGCTCCTGCCTCCAGTCTCTCCAGCTTACTTTTGGTAGTGGGTTTCATCATGACTCTAAGACAATGGCACTGCAAGCTCTGTTCCTAAGGTAAGGTTTCCTTTCCTTTTCCTTTCCTTTCTTTCTTTCCTTTCCTTCCTTCCCTCTACCTCCCTGCCTACCTCCTCCCCCCTCTCTTTCTTTCTTTCTTTCTTTTTTTTTTGTGACAGGGTTTCTCTGTGCAGCCCTGGCTGTTGGTAACTAGCTCTGTAGACCAGGCTGGCCTCGAACTCAGAGATCCACCTGCCTCTGCTTCCTGAGTGCTGGGATTAAAGGTGTGCGCCACCACTGCTTGGATCCTAAGACAGATTTTACACTGCACCTTAACATGCTAAAGAATCTGATCTTTCCTGGTGTAAAGAGAAAGCCCAGGGAAATACATTTAAACAATAGCCTGCTCCCTACTTTTGCAGTGCAATGAGCATCTTTCCTCTGGGCTGCTGAGTCCAAGGCAGATCAGCCTTCCTTCAGCAAGCTCTTGGTAAACTCTGCTATTTACAACACCCACTAGGCAGTTTGTGTGATCACCATGTACATAGTGTATGTTCTAACTCTCAATTTTAAAAATAAATATTGGTATTAAGCTACACTTAACTCACTTAGTCAATCTGTGACTAGCTTTTGAGCAATTTACAATTTTTATATAAAATTGATGTTGTTCTGAGAATTTTTATGCAGCTATTTTTTCCCCTGTATTGACTTATATATAGCCTATCATTAAAAAAAAATCACCTACCCAAATTCACTTGGATTCTAGCCTTTCATCGCTTTTATCTCTGGCAGTGTTCTGAGTAGGGTAGGTGTGGGCTTGTGCTTCAGCGTATTCTGCATCTTCCCTAGTGACTGGATGATCTCGGGATCCCTTCCCTGTGGATTTGCTGTTTTTTACATCTGTCCTGGGATTTGCTATGTAGACCAGGCTGGTTTTGAATTTACAGAGATCTGCCTGCCTCTGCCTCCTGATTGCTGGGATTAAAGGCGTGTACCACCACCGCCACACAGATGTTCATCATCATCATCATCATCATCATCATCATCATCATCATCATCATCACTGTTTTTTAAGACAGGGTTTCACTTTGTAGCCCAGGCTATCCTGGAATTTCTAATGAGGTCTAGGTTGGCCTTCAACTTTCAACAGTCTCCCGCAAAATGCTGGGATTATAGGTCCAAATCACCATATCCCACCAAGTTTTAATTTATTTGGCACTGGGGATTAAACCGAGGACCTCACGCATACTAGGTAGGCCGTCCACTGCTGAGCTGAATTACACATGCTCTCCAAGACTACTTAATTCAGTTTTTCCTTTATTGACCCAGGAGACATAGGAAAGCAGACTACTGTGTTCCAAAGTGCAGCCCTTACAACACTTGCGGTAAAATCACGATATGATTTTAAAATCATAACAAACAGCAAGTTATGGAGCCCTGGCCCACCAAGCTCACGCTAGATAGTGAGCTGCCTGGAAGTGTGCCATGCGAGGCCATGTGGCTGGGATCTGAGTTCCTGACTTGGCCCAGTAAGGATGTCTCTGATCCTGAGCAAGGTTGATCATGTCCTCATAAAGCACCCGTGAGAGTATGGGGCTCAAAATATGTTGGTTTCTCCAACAGCCGCAGTCTGCTCTGATGGCAAACACTCACAACTCACCTTGACAAGGGTCACAATCCCTTCATTAGTCTGCGTGTCAGTCTCAATGTGGAAATAACCCCCTTCATTTCCTGATGCAAATGTAAAATTTGCTAACCAGTTATCTGAGCCTATTTCATCTGCATCGGTCACTTTGATACGCATGACTTCCACATTGACTTGGTTTTCTTCCACAATCCCTTCATACTGCAAAACATGAAGAAACACACAGCTTTTATTAATGCAATAAATCAATTTTAGTTGGGACTCAAGAAATAGTAAATGTACTATAAAAATAAGTTACCAATTTATTTTCCACCACAGGTATATTGTCATTGACATCCAGGATCTGAATCTGAACTTGAGCCTGCTGTACGGGTTTATCTGTTATCTGCCCATCGGCATCTCTTGCTTCCACTATCAAGGAATAGCTGCTGTGTTCCTGCAGAACAATAAAAAATGAAGAAGACCCATCTGAGGAGGGAATTAGTACTTCTGGAAGCTGCCTTTCTGGTTTTGGTTCACCCTACCCTTAGGAAATGAATCACTGTCTAGTTCATTCACAAGTAACCTCCGTGGTCTATTGCTGGTTTGGGAATGCTATTTATATGTAGTCAGAGCTTTTACAGAAAGGTGGAAAACTTGGGGGAGTTTTTGATAATCCTACTGTGTCACTGGGAACAGTCTGAGGAGACGGCTTCTTCAGACAAAGGTGGACTGTTCGAGATGTAGCTTGTTCTGTGCTGGAGGAAGCTGTGGGACTGAGGCGGTCACTTTTGTTCTGCTCCTATACAATTTCATCCAAGTTAAATGCCAAGTCAGGAAGACTTGGCCAGGGGAGGTAAAACTTGGAAGGCTTGGTCCAGACTCCTGTAGAGAGAGGACGCCTAGGAAACATGTCCAACAGATGCCCTGATGTCAAATGTCACTCAAAAGTAAGAAAAAAAAAACCCAAACCAAAGCCAAACAAAAAATAGTGTATTCTTTTCTGGAGGTGGAAGCAGGAGGAACAGAAGCTCCTGGTCATCCTCAGCTCCATGAGAAAACATAAAAAAATCAGATCATAGCACAAAGCAAAACAATAGAGAAAGTGAACCCCTTTCTTATATGTGGTCTCCAATCCATGGCTCCATTCATCGAGTCTGGGGCTAAAGGGACTTAACAGCCACTTCAGTGTGGGAGGGTCCTGTGTGGGATAGAGGAGAGTCTCATCTCTGCGGTTAGCTGCTTGCTTGTCTGGACACAGACTTAATCCTTTTGAGCCCCAGTTTCCTTATGTGTAAGATGGGAATAAGAGCTGGATTTGCCGCACACGCACACAAGATAAACCTGGAGGCTGCCCGAGGAGTGGCAGCTGTGACGATCAGCTCCACGCCCACACCTCGGAAACAGCAGCTTCTCGAGGAGCACTAGAGGAGTCTTCCCCACTCAAGATTCAGGCGAAAGTGCGTCAGCAGAAGTTAGGACTCACTGAGACCTTACGTTTCAGAGAGATCTCAACAGGAATGCTGGCCAAGGTCCTTCCTGTTGAGCAGTTGACTCCCAAACACGACACAGTGCGTCTGTTCAGATTTACGTCTGGTAAAAGTGCTGTGTCCTTGGAACTGCTAACACTTGACTCTGCTATGCTGTTAACATTTTTGCGCATGTGGCACTTAAAGGTTATTGATCTCCCCTTTGATTAAATATTAGACTTAGGGATTGGAGAGATGGCTCAGTGTGAGCCCTGGAAGCTTTCTCAGAGGACCCAGATCTGTTTCCAGCATCTACAGCGGCTCACAGCTGTCCTATAATTCCCATTTCAGGGGATCTGATGCCCTCTTCTGATCTCCACAGGCCCCAGGCACACATCGGAGCACAGATATACATCAGTGCAAGCAAGATACTCACATACATAAAATTAAAACTCCTTTTGAATTAGAAATAAAAAAGAACAAGGTTCGAGAGAATAATCTTTCTGGGGAACAACTCAAAGTTTCCTTTGTGATTCAAAGCAAGAATTTTCTCCATTATGAGCTTTTTGATTTTCTTTTTTTTGTTATTGAGCGCAAGTCTCACTATCCAGCCCTGGCTGGCTTGGAATTCTCTTATGGAAACTAGGCTGGCCTCAACTCACCGCTAGTCACCTCTTCCTCCTGAACGCTGGGACTAAAGGCCTGCGCTATCAGGCCAAGCACTGTCTGTGAAGCTGATTTCACTATGTCACCCAGGATAAGTCAGAGCTCCCTATGTAGAGCAGGCTAGCCTTGAACTTGAGCAAGGCAGAGCTCCCTATGTAGAGCAGGCTAGCCTTGAACTTGAGCAAAGCAGAGCTCTCTATGTAGAGCAGGCTAGCCTTGAACTTGAGCAAGGCAGGCAGAGCTCCCTATGTAGAACAGGCTAGCCTTGAACATGAGCAAGGCAGAGCTATGTAGTACAGGCTAGCCTTGAACTTGAGCAAGGAAGAACTCTCTATATAGAACAGGCTAGCTTTGAACTTGAGCAAGGCAGAGCTCCCTATGTAGAGCAGGCTAGCCTTGAACTTGAGCAAGGCAGAGCTCCCTATGTAGCCTTGACTTGAGCTGCCTTCTGAGAGCTAGGAGTGCAGATGTGCTCACGGTCTGAGCCTTCGTGCTAAGTTTTCCAATCTGTTGCTTATTTCACCCATTTCAGCATGAACACGACACACCTCAGTTTGGCCTGGTCACATTCCAAGAGCACACTAGCCACACAAGGCTACCAACTACCATGTCGGGCAGCGCATTCCCACACGATGATCCTTTCCCCACATTATTCCACAGGTGAGGAATGCAGGACAAGTGAAAATTAGAAAAATAAAGAGTGGAAAGACTAAAAAAGGAGAGAGTGTAAAAAAAGGAGGATCGTATATAACATTAACTTACCTCTCTGTCCAAAGTAAAACTGGTTGTATAAATCTCGCCTGTGTCTTTTTTGAGGTAGAACACGGGAGTGTTGGCAGGCTCCTGAGAGACAATTCTGTAGGCGATTTCGGCATTGCGGGTAGTGGGGTCATCCGCATCCGTAGCGATGACTTTCATCACGAGTGTATCTGGCGTGAGGAATAAAAGTGTTGAAGTAAGGGTGCTTACAAATCCTCTTGGTTTTTCCTTACAGGGATCTATGGTTCTTATCAGAATGACACTATACCACTATCGGAAATTTATCTGGATGGGGACAGAGAGATGGCTCAGGGCTGAAGGCATTTGTTGCCAAGCCTGACAAACTGAGATAGATACTTGGGGCGACAAGACGGGAGGAGAGAACTGACCCTCACAGGCTCTTCTCTCACGCCAAGCATTTGTCACATGAATAACTATACATAGAATACTAGGAACGTTTTGAAAAATTGCTATATGAGGGCCACACATTTAATCTTATAGCCAAGACCACTCATGTTTATTATCCAAGATCCTGGATGCTTATTCAGATGCAAGCAAATTAGGATTAGTACAACTGTTCTTTTTATTATGACCAAAGAGAGCGCTCTCCTTCAGGTCTTAGGGAGCGCATTGCATCGAACAATACCAG
The DNA here is from genome assembly GCF_037038515.1 of Microtus pennsylvanicus. Taxonomy (NCBI): domain Eukaryota; kingdom Metazoa; phylum Chordata; class Mammalia; order Rodentia; family Cricetidae; genus Microtus; species Microtus pennsylvanicus. Next base: position 60,740,702 of record NC_134582.1, read on the forward strand.
CAGCAGGTCTAATAGTGAAATAATACAAGTCAGAGGTCAACGACACCCCACGTAGCCCCAAGCCAGGAGGCTGCTTGTTTTTGCTCACAAAGCTTGACTAGAACACAACCCTGCCCATTTTACAGTGTCTATAGCTGACTTCCCCTTACAGGCGCGGGTTTGAACAGTTGCTGTGGAGACCTTACCTGCTGCATTAATCTAATCTATCATCTTTTTCAGAAAGGTCATGATTCTTAAGGTTCTTTAAATTTAAAATAACAAGAGGTCCAAACCTGGAGTGATGGATTTATTATCATTCTTCCTGAGTAATACTTAACTTTTACTAAAAGATAGAATTTTATGTTTTTATATATGGGGAATAAATAACCTTGGTTTTACATTTCAACAACAAAAACCAACCAAACAAACAAAAAGAAAGGAAACATATTTGGGTTTTGGGTCTGGAGAGATGGCTTAGTGGGTAAGAGCACTGGCTGCTCTTGCAGAGAACTCAGGTTCAGTTCTTAGCACCCACATCAGGTGGTTTACCACTGCCTGTAACTCCAGAGGCACCTGCCCACAGGTGATGCACATACAGTCAAGCCCTCACATGCAAACACACAGAATTAAAAGAAAAGAAGCCATGTCCTTACGGGCAGCACTCAATTCTTCAATAGACCCAACAAAGACATCCTGTTGGAACACTGGTTCGTTGTCATTGATGTCGAGAACTTTGATGCGTAGCTCTAAGGGCTTCTCCAGGTTGTTTCCTCTGGAGTCCAGGGCATAACCTGTCAGCTGAATTGTGACAGGAACAAGAACAGATTTAAGCTAAACTTAATCAATTGTTATGGTATAAACATAAAAAATCATAAACACATAAAAACAAAGAAGAACAATGAATAAGGGTAAAATTTCTCTTACCAGAAAATACGGTGTTTCTTCCCGGTCAAGAATGCTGGTAACGTTTAGGTTTCCTGTGTTTTTATCGAAGACAAATATACCAAAAGGTGGCTCTGTAATTCCCTTCCCAGTGTATTTGTAGGTGATTTTTATCCCTTTTTCTTCTGCAAGGTCAGAATGTATCTGATGCAAAAAGAACAGGGAATGTCTCAAGTTAAAACCTTTATAAGACATTTTAATGATAATGTCCTGTTGAAGATGCCACGGTATGGACAGGAGGCAGGTGGCCCAAGACATGTAGTGGTCACATAGAGCCATGGTCTAATCCCCTCTCAGCATACACGAGTGTGTGACACTGGCTAGTGGCCTCCCTGGGTTTCAGTTTCCTATCTGTGAAATGGAAACTAGGATAAAGCTCACCGTTTACGACTGTTGTGGAATTAAGATATAGTTGGAGCACATCTTGGAGGGCAGCAGGATTTTTCATCTTTCTTTGGTGTACTATGATAGAAACCAGTGACTTACGCATGCCGGCAGAGAGCTCTTACTGAGCTACTTACTGAAAGTAGGTTTTATGAGATAGGATTTCATACAGCCCAGGCTAGCCTCCAGCTTGCTTGTAGCTGTGTAGCTGACCATGAACTCCTGATCCTCCTGCATTTATCTCCCCAGAGAAGGGGTTATAGGCACGTTCCACTAAGCCTGACTCAGGGGGAGTATATTTTAAATTTGGTACAGACAGGTAGAACACTGCAGAATAAAAATCACTTTCATGGGCTGGAGAGATGGCTTAGAGGTTAAGAGCATTGCCTGCTCTTCCAAAGGTCCTGAGTTCAATTCCCAGCAACCACATGGTGGCTCACAACCATCTGTAATGAGGTCTGGTGCCCTCTTCTGGCCTGCAGGCATACACGCAGACAGAATATTGTATACATAATAAATAAATAAATAAATAAATAAATAAATGTTTAAAAAAATCACTTTCATAAATCCACCCATTTGCCTGGAAGGTATGAAGAGAGCATCTTCCCAGACAGGGGTAGATACAGCTAAGTACTTCCTCTGTTTGGAATAAATACGTTGGCGGATCAATACTGTTGCTAGCCTGCTGGGTGCCCTCCAGCCTCTTTGCTCTCCACAAGCGGTCTTATTCCCACCTATGTTTCATTAGTCGTGTTTCCCTGTGCTCCCTCCCCTAGGCTTCTCCGTGTCTGTAGTTTGTCGTCACACATCACTGAAGACATAGATCCCTACCGGCCCAACCAGCTCTCTGGACTGACACCTTAGGATTAATGACACATTCTTCCCACGGTTTCCCAAATACCCTGGGGTGGGGCTGTGGGGAGAACTGCTTTTAGGTGGGGAGTTGGAAAGTATGGAGAATTTCCTGAGATATTTTGCCTTCCGTATAAAGTATTTTAAGATGAATTTTATTTTTAATTACGCGTAGGTATGTAGCGAGATGGGGATGGGCGAGTTTGTGGATGTGAATGCAGAGGCCTGCAGAGGCCAGAGGGCAGCATCACATCTCCTGGCGCTGTAGTTACGGTGGCCAGGTGGTTGTGAGGCGCAGGAGGTGCTGGGAACTGAACTCAAGCGAGTGCTCTTCCTACTGAGCCATCTCTCCAGCCCCTTGCTTTTTGTGAAAATTTTACTTAAAACAACTGGGTAATTAAAATAAATAAGGACAGAAAACACTTGTTAGACTCATAAGAGTCAGTTTTACGGAAACCTATTGACAGACAGTATGAAGGTCTCAGATACAAAAAACAGCAACAAAACCAAAAGCAAGCGAAGTCCCACATTCAGCTGCTTGCTGTACACACGCGGCTTTGTGAAGCCACAGAGGAAGTCTCGACTTGAGAAGGCTTTTATAAAACAATTCGGTGGGGCTGGAGAGATGGCTCAGTGGTAAAGAACACGGACTTTTCTCTTAGAGGACCCAGGTTGGGGTCCCAGTACCCACATGGTGGCTCACAACTGTCTGTAACTCCAGTTTTGGGGGATCCAACACCCTCTCCTAGCTTCTGTGGGCACGGCACCCACACATTCATGTGGGAAAACACACATAAAATAAAAATAAAAAACAATGGTCATGTTTAAAAAAACAAATAAAAGTAAATACAACATGGTACTGGAAAAAGGAAACTATTGTCTTTGGTTCTATAACTGTATTTCTCTTATAGAAACCCTTTACAGATAAGACCGGAAAGTTGAAGATCAAACTCAGATGCAGGCGAGCATGCATTTATGTGGATGCTACTGAGCACCCACTTCGTAAGCAAGGCACTGACTACGTCCTTGGGAGCTTCTGTGCTGAGGGGGGTGGGTAACTAGCAAGCAGAGCCTGGCCAATGTCTAGCACAAATATGCTGTGAGCCAAACTCGTACAGGTAAGAGCACAGACAGAAAAGAGAGGGAGGTGGAGAGGAGGCGACACTCGATCAGGGATGTGATGATGCTATGTATTAAAAATCCCCCGGGGAACCGACTCCGGGAAGAGAGAACTGCAAGGACCCAGGATAGAGGCTGGAGCAAACAGTGGCCAGATCAGCACATGAGCTTCCACAGACCGGGCAGGGGGCATTTTCCTCTCTGCCTTTCCCTTAGCTGATTTCAGGCCTCAGTAATGGGTGGGCATGCTTTGGTTTGTCTTCAGAAGTTTGCTCTTGTTAATTCCAGAGAACAGATGTTACGTGGGTGAAGATTTGGCAAGAGCGAAATCAGGAAGACCAGGTGTGAGGTGGAGGGGACAGGGACCCTGGCAGTGGGGCTGAGGAGGAGGAGGTGACAGGAACCCTGGCAGTGGAGCTGAGGAGAAGGGGAGGAGACAGGGACCCTGGCAGGGGGGCTGAGGAGAAGGTGGAGGGGACAGGGACCCTGGCAGGGGGGCTGAGGAGAAGGTGGAGGGGACAGGGACCCTGACAATGGGGCTGAGAAATGGATGGTTTGTGTTGTGTTTTGAGGGTAAAATTGATAGGAACGGCTAGATTTCCAACTTGAGACCTAGGTAGGGGCCTCTAACTTTCCATCGTGAGGAGGAGTGGGGTCTATGAGTGCCACCCTTCCTGAGGAGGCAGGACTGTTCACGGTTGCTGGAGGAGATGATGCCATTTCTAATGGTGTAGTCACTCTGGACAATGTAGGAAGACAGACAGAAGGGGAGCGGAGGGCAGCAGGCTGTGAAGTGACAAACTGCGGGTATGTGGAAAACTATGAAAGCATAAAGGAGGTTCAGCAAGATGGCTTGCTGGGTAAAGGCGCTTTGCTGTCAAGCCTGATGGCCTGCCTTCAGTGCCTGGAACACACATGGCAGAGGGAGAGAACAGACTCTTAGAAGTTGTCCTCGGACCTTACATGATTGTGGAGCTTCTCCACTAATCCAATGTGAAAATAATGAATAAATACAGTTAAAAGAAAACAAAACACACACTGACATACATACACTGGCACATGTAGGCACTCATACACACACTCACACACACTTACATGCACACATATACACTGACATACATACACTCGCACATGTAGGCACTCACATACACACTCACACACTTGCACATGCAGAAACTCACACTTGTATATGTAGAAACTCACACACTCACACATGCACACACACTCACATGCACACACACACACTTGCACATGCACACACACTCACATGCACACACACTCTCATGCACACACACACTTGCACATGCATACACACTCACATGCACACACACACTTGCAAATGCACAGAACTCTCAAACACACACTTGCACATGTAGACACTCACACACACTTTCACATATAGACACACACACACTTGCACATGCACAGAACTCTCAAACACACACTTGCACATCTAGACACTCACATACAGACTTGCACATGCACAGACACTCACACATGCAGACACTCACACATGCACACACTCCCACAGCCATATTCCTCACCTTGGCAATTGGGTTTTTTCTGGAAAGGTCCTCTCCCTCCCGGAGAGCCACAGGAGCCGTGATCCACGCCCGCTTCTGCCGCAGCAAGTGACTGTGCTTAGGGACCACTTTGTCTTCTCTACTGGTGCTGAAAACCTGTTAACAAGGTTACCTTCAATTATTACATCCCCAAAGCTGTAGTGAGACATTCTGCCTTAAAATTAAATATAGCGCACATTTTAATGTTTTAGTTAAAATAAACCTATTTGATTAAAAAACAAAATAGTGCAAAACTTGAGATATGTTTTGCATTTTTTAACAAGCCGCACTTACGTAGAGGAAATGTATACATTCTAACAAACTCTACAGGCACATGAGAGAGAGGGCCTCTAAGGGTTCGCTTTCCATAGTAAGAAGAGGTTCCCAAGGCAATGTCCACAGAAGCCCAACAACCAAGCTAGTCCCTTACAGATTAGAAAGAATACTTTGTCAAGGGCTTTCTTTCCGACTGACAACTGAGTTTAACTTTCTGTGATGACTTTTGGGTTGAAAACACATGACTCTGTGTTTTAGGACTTTCTCCTCAGACATGGGCTGATATAAATTTGACCCCAGCAGGCACGGTTGTGCGTGTGTAATCCTAGCACCTGAGAAGTATAGGCAGGATTCTAAGTTTGAGGCTAGCCTAGGCTATGGGCCTAGCCCAGCTCTACCATTAGTAAATAATTAAGTTTGCCCTTTTCTTATTTTTAAAACTTGACATGGGAAAATTATTTAGAGTATTTTCAATTAGGTTTTATAGAGATTGCGTATATATTTTAAACATTTATTTACGTGTGTGTGTGTGTGTGTGTGTGTGTGTGTGTCGGGGGTGTGCATGGAGGTCTGGGGACCACTTTAGTAGTCATTTCTCTCCTTCCTCCATGTTCTTGGAAACTGAACTCAGGTCCTAAGGCTTGACCGCAGGCGACTTTACCTGCTGGGCCATCTTGTTGGCCTGTAAATATTTTTTATCCAAGGAAAATTTCACTGCAGCTGACTTAGTGTCTTAAGATCAGAGTAATTCCGCACCAGGTTCATCTCATCTACCCGTGTTGTTATTCTAAATAACCACGTGTTTTATTTCGCAGTGTTTATACTGCCACTCATTTTCCTTTGTTTCTATTTGAAACTTTTTTCTTAATAAAATGTGAATTACAGCTTGAAATATTTTTCAATAAAAACCTTCATGCAATATGATCATGTTTTCCTCTCCCTTCTCTCCTCCCAGATCTTCCCAACCCAACTTCATGTTCTCTCTCTAAGAGCAGGTGAGGACATTAAAGTTTACAATAAAAAACTGTAGAAATCCCATTCTTAACTCATTCCATGTTAATGTCTTAAGGAAAATCTGGCATGATCTCCCTGGGCACACAGTTCACAGCCATGGGTAAAGGACTTTCATCTCACTCTGTAGACCAGGCTGGCCTTTCATCTCACTCTGTAGACCAGGCTGGCCTCCAGTTGGATGGAAAGACCCATCTGCCTCTGCCTCATGAGTGCTAGGACCATAAACGTGTGCTCCTCTATGCCTGGCAAGGTCTTTTTTTTTTTGTAGGCTGAGTATTCTTTGATGTGGTTTCCTCTGTGTTTGTTTGAGTGAGATGGTCCAGGTCAAAACAGTGTAAATCTCTAATCTAGTAAGGCATAGCCAACTTGTTCACCAGAAAAACCAAGGCACTGGGTCCCCAAAATGGGATTAATCTCCCATAGTTCCTCACCTCGAAGTGAAGTCCATTTCCAAAATCCAAGCAGACCTGTAAAATAAAATTACAGACATGAAAAATACGACTAACTATCATTAACATCATTTGGGAAAAGAAACAAATTATAATGTTCTCCCTTACAAAAAACCAGACTCAGAGAGCAGAATTTCTTTTTTCCTTGGTCCTCAGAGACTCCTTCAGAGAAGACACACACACACACATATCCCTATATAGTATATACACCATATAGACATATATATTATGCATACACATATGTGTATGTATTTATATGTCCATGTATACGCACGTATGGGAAGGTATACATGTGCCACAGGGTGTATGCTGAGATCAGAGAATAATCTAAGAGGCTCCGTCTTCCCAGATTCTGGGGGTTGATTTCAGGTCCTCAGGCTTGTCAGCAAGTGCCTTTTCTTGTTGAGCCATCTTGCTGGCCCTGAGAACAACTAGCTTCTCTCCCTCCTCTCTCTCTCCCTCTCTCTCTCTCTCTCTTTCTTTCTTTCAATGAACAAAATAGGTCCGGGAATGTGGCTCAAGGGTAAAGGCGTGAGCTGCGCCAGCCTGACTGCCCAGCTCTGCAGTGGCACACATCTGTAATGCCAGCTACAACTCCTACAGAGGCAAGGAGGACCATCCAGAAGCTGGGGGCTGGTCTGTCACGGTAGAAGCAGTAAGAGAAACCGCCTCAGTGAGGGGAGAATTAACTCTCAAAAGTTGTCTTCTTATACTCACATGCATAAATAAACAAAAATTAAAAATAAAAAAAATTATTTGCTTCATGAAGCCTTAGACCATCTCAACTGTTTCTCCTCACCCTGTGGTTTTTATCTCATGCTTTCTGGGGCATGCTTACTTTTCTTCAGGGCTGTAGGTCAGCGATGAGTCTCCAAGGGGATCCCCAACATCCCCATGGTTGCACGCGCATGTACACCCCTCCCTGCCCTGCGATCTGACCTCTAGTTCATGTTCAGCTCCCCTTACTCGGTCCTTTGCAGGCACCGTTACAGTGTGGCTGTCCCCACAATGCGGAACAGGGTGTAGTACACCCAGTCCTCGTCTCAGCCTGCTCCCTAGCCCCCTTCCTACTTCTGATTTTGGCGAAATTTCTTTGCTGTCCATCAGTCTTCTGTTGGCCTCATTTCCCTCTTGAGCTTCATCCAATGAGCACTGCCTCTCACATTTATATGAAAACGAAAACATTTGGCGTCAGAAATTTAGTTGCTCAGTGCTCACAACAGCCCCAGTAGCTACTGTTAGCACAGTGCAGAATGAGGTCATTTTAATCACTGGAGACCAGCCAGCTGTCCTCACAATGTCACCAATGGCAGCCAGGGAGACTTGTTTCCTTAACCCTCTGTTATTCGTTCCTCTCATTCTCTCCAACTCTGGTAAGCCATTACTGCTCTAGCTTCTCTCTGCTCTGGCCATACTGCTAGACGAGCTTATGGTGTATAGACCTTTAACAGCCCATCCTTTGCTTCTCCGTGGAAGTGGGGACTCTTTCTATGCGACCTCACTTTCATTTGCTCGGAGTGGCTCAGCTGCTGGACACCTGCTGCTAGGAAGTCCCTCTATTAGCACTGTTCCCATCTGCAAAAGCACTCCAGTTAGACTGCAAATTACAGCCACCGCTGTGGTCTCGTCCCCACTCGCTGTATCCCCCACCACTGGCATCTCAAACTTCAAAACCAGGGAGTCACACTGACTTCCGGACAGACACACTGTTCAGTGAGGCCACGTGCAATCTGAGAGCACACCTTCAGTCACCCCCTCCTCGTCCCCAGGCCGAGAGACGACCGGAGGACTTGCCACATTTAGCCACCAACTGTATACTTTCCTTTCAACTCAGCTAGCTCACATTCGCCATTTCAGGAATCGCGGCCATTTGGCTAAGCGTCCACCATTTTCTGAGGCTAATTAAATGTGTTTGTTCTGTCTGCAATGGCTAACCAAACCCATCTGGGACTTTCTTATCTCAGAAGACTTGCCTTTGCTTCTGCTAACACTGAATTCTTAGGCTTGAACCCTTCTGCGTCTGAACTAGGAATAGCTTGCCTCCATTGACTTTGCTTCTCCACTGTGTGTATGAAGTAACTGTAATGTGCCTTCAGCTTGGATTTTTGCAGCCATGATTGCCTTTCCCCAGGTGTCTTAGGAAACACAGATCCACAAAGCCCATGCAAAGTGGGAATCAAGGCTTTCTCTGAAAATGTGAGCTCTCGGACAGCCTTCATACTCACGTGGTTTCCTGTGCAGCCCGCGCTTTGTGTTGACACTTAACCCTCTCTTTCCTCACCTCATCTAAAAGGCTCTAAGGCGAGCCTCCGGGCAGAGAGGCGCTATGGTGGTGTCTGCCAAAGTCTCCAGCATTTGAACAACTGGTCCCTGGCTGGTGGCTGGTGGGCAGGATTAGGAGGTGTGGCCTTGGTGGAAGTGTATTGCTGTAGGGCAGGGTTTGGGGTTTCAAAAGACTCGTGCCATTTTGAGTTAGCTTTCTGAGGTTTGAGATAAAAGCTATGAGATGTTGCTCTAATCACCTGCCACCTGCCTCCACTCTGCCATCTAGCCCCAAGGGAATTTCCTTCTGTAAGTTGCTTTGGTCATGATGTCTTTGCATATAGAAAATTAACTAATACAGCAGCCTTAGTCAATTACCCACCTTCTATGTTATAGCCAGATATAAATTACTTTATCTAGTGGGCAGTGGCTAGAAATGTCTAACTGAGATGTGCTGCCCAAACTTTTATATTTTCAATGACATGGTGGCTATGTTGAGATAGATTATGACTTCGTATGCCACTAAAAAAGAAAACATTTTTGTTCTTTCTTTTCTTTTCTTTTCTTTTCTTTCTTCCTTTCTTTCTTTCTTTCTTTCTTTCTTTCTTTCTTTCTTTCTTTCTTTCTTTCTTTCTTTCTTTCTTATTTTAGTGTGTGTGTGTGGGGGCATGCGCGGGCGCCCATGTGTGTTAGGGGGGTGTGCCTGGAGGCCAGAAGAAAACGTCAGAGTCCCTTGGAGCTGGAGTTACGGGTGGTGCTGGGAACGGAACTCAGGTTCTCTGCAGGAGCAGCAAGGACTGTTAACCTGTTGAGTCATGTCTTCAGTTTCCCATTTCATTCTTGTCTAAAATCTTACTGGCCCTAGCAAAAAAGTACACTCATGTGTTACTTTAGTATTATCATTGTAACCAAATAGCATTTTCCTCGATAAAAGGAAGTGATTTATTACTGTCTACTAAAAAGTAAACCGATCATGTGAGAATCTTCAGTGATTTATTGAGACCGGTTTCCTAGGTGTTTGCTTAGAAACACAGATTAGAAGGCAGCAAAGACATTCCTCAAGTATGGGAACAGGCATCTCATAGGAGAGCAGTCATGACTCGTTTCTTTCCTCCTAGGGAACTTGATGACAGGTAAATGTCACGTGCAACGCCTGGATGAGAAAAGTAAGCTTCTGTGTACTTAGCTCAAACAATGTTTTTAGATGAACCAGAAAAATCCTTCAAAAGCTCCCTCATGCCACAAAAGCTTAAATGTGTCTACTGTTAGGTCCGGTGCCTCATGTAAAACTTGGCCTTCCTGATAACAGGCAATAACTGAAACCAACCAGTTAAAACAAAACTTTAGTAGTAAGGAAGGCCAAATAGCACTGGAAAATGTGCAGCAGCTTTAGAAAGGCTTCCTGCTCTGAGGCTTCTCTGACAAACGCCAGCAGTGCACTCTGGAGGACTGGGTGTCCTGGCTGACAGCTCCGTCTGACAAACGCCAGCAGTGCGCTCTGGAGGACTGGCTGTCCTGGCTGACAGCTCCGTCTGACAAACGCCAGCAGTGCACTCTGGAGGACTGGCTGTCGCTGGCTGATAGCTCCATCTGGCTGACAAGCCCTGTGAAATCTTCCTCCACAGCAGGTGACCTTGAACTTCCTTCTGTGGACCTGTGGTTCCATGGTGGGGTGACCCTCAAGCTTCAACATCTCAAACTAGTATCTTCTACTGAATATAGAGGTGCAGGAAGTAATTTCAAATTGTTTCAACTTGAAGGCATGGCGGTAGTGCGATATTTCCATGCTAGCAGGGATGTCCGAGAGGGCGAACAGTGCTCAGGTTTGGGTTCTGTACAGGTTTGGCTTAGCATGGCTGGTTGTTCTTTAAATTCAGACCCTCTCTGCGTTGGTTAATGTTGTCAACTTGACAGGATCTATCACCACGTCAGAGACAAATCTCTGGGGACGTCTATGAGTTGCTGGTGATCAGGGATAATGGCAGCATTTCATATGGTGGGGTCCCAGACTGAATAACAGGAGAATGGAAGTGAGCGCCAGTGTGCATCTCTCTGCCAGCAAACGCAATGAGGCCACCACCGGCCTCAGGCTCTGCCCAACAGGACTTCCTCGCTGTGATGGGCTGTACTCTCAACCGGTGAGTCAGAGTAAGCCCGAAGTTACAGTGTGCGTGTGTGTGTGTGTGTGTGTGTGTGTGTGTGTGTGCGTGTGTTAGCAACGACAAGAGAAACTCCTATTAACTTTCAAGACCATTCTAGAACACTTTCACCCACCTGTCTAACCATGAAGAATATTCCAAAATCCTTTGTTTCCCCTTGAGCTATATAGAAGGCATTAGACTGAGGATGCTTGGTTCTGCTCAAGTCCATTCATAAAATGAGTTCAACTTTGGATGAAAAAAGTAAACAAGATGAGATAAACCGAGGGTACTGAAGGCCACTTGTTTATTACTTCATGTCTGTATCAGCAGAGCTGGAGATCTGGCCCTGGGTAGCTTCAAAGGTTTTGACAGGGCTTCTGCAGCCATAGGACCTTACAAGGCTGACAGAGGTCGGGACTTGGTGCTGTCAAGAGTGACATGATTTAGTAGCACTTTTCTGATAAATCTGATGTGGACCAGATTTATTCTGAAATTTAAAAGGCCATCCTTTCTTCTTATTTTTTTTTTTATGAAGTGGGATTAGTTTTTGTAGTTCTCATTTTATAGGTAAATGTTAAAACTTAGTTAAAAAAAAAACCCCAACTTTGGGGACAGTGGTGTGGGAGTGGGTAAAGGCATTTGCTGCATGAGCCTGCTGATTGGACTCAATCCCTGGGACCCATGTAAAGGTGGAAGGAGAGAACCCACTCCATAAAACTGTTCGCGGACTCCCACGTGTGCCATTGCTTGTGTCCTCCCCCTAATAATAATCACAATAAATAAATAAAAATCCCATTAGGCAGAATGGCGCACTCCTTTCATTCCAGAGCTCTGGAGGCTAAGGCAGGCGGATGGATCTCTGTGTCTGACACCACAGCTTCGTCTACATAGTGAGTTCCAGGCCAGCCAAGGACATATAGTGAGACCCTGTGTCAGTAAGTCAGTCAGTAAATAAATGAACTCATAAATGAATAAATAATCCAATTTAAACCTTCAACTTGTGAATGAGCCAGACAGTGTCTGATGGGGGAGTGTCATATATCAATCTGTTGATTTCCTTGGTTAAGCAATAAAGAAACTGCTAGGCCCATTGGATAGGCCCACCCTTAGGTGGGTGGAGTAAACAGAACAGAATGCCGGGAGGAAGAGGAAGTGAGGTCAGACTCCGCAGCTCTGCTCTCCGGAGCAGACACTTCAGAGAGACGCCATGCTGCCCGCTCCAGGGAAGACGCACGCTATGAAGCTCCAACCCAGGATGGACTTAGGCTAGAATCTTCCCGGTAAGCGCACCTAGGGGCGCTACATAGATTATTAGAAATGGGCCAGAGCAGTGTTTAAAAGAATACAGTGTCCGTGTAATTATTTGGGGCATAAGCTAGCCGGGCAGGGCAGGCGGCTGGGGTGTTTGGGGACGCAACCCTGCCGCCGTTCATATTACAACAAGTGTCCCTCAACAGTCGGTGTAAGGGTGTAGCTGTTGTATTTCTCAGATGCTAACTTGGAAAACTCTTCAACAGCAGAGGAAAGAGGACTCTGAACTCTATTTTCTAATTTATGAGCTCTGCATTTGGACCTGATGAATACTTGCCAGGTGACTAGCAAAGTGTATGATTGCCATAATCTCCTGTCTGCTCTTCAGACACCAGGCTAATCTCGATGTAATGACTCTGACTTCAGATGAATCACCTATTGAAGTTGGCTCCAACAGGAAGGCATCTACTCGGTGCCATTTTACTGACTCAGAATTCTGAAACATGAATTGAGCCATACTGTGCTACCCCATTCTATTCTGTAAGGAATTTTTATATCCAGTGAAGTTCTGTGTCATTATGGTTAGTTCCTAGACAAACTGACAGAAACCTCAAAAAAGTCAAAATAAATTTTCATTCATTGTGGATTCCTAAATTCTTCTCCAAAGACACCCCGATGGTTAGCAAAGTAAGCTTTTCTAATGTTTATTCTTTTCTACTCCCATTTTCACCATACAGAGATGTGAAGTGTTTTTCACACTTGGGTGGCATCCTGATTACAATGAAGACGGCCCCGCCCACCCTGGACACTTCCTGTTCATAGTCTGGGCTTGGTCCTGGGCATGCATTTCTCTTCACTTTCCAGGTAACATTGTTGCTTCATGGCCTTGAAGGCCAGTTTTAAAAACCACTGCCTAAAAAATCACAGGCTAGCAAGGAGAAAAGATAACAGCCTGAGCCGGGGCAATTTATAAACCAGATAATGAACGCTTTGATGCCGAGAGCTGTGTACGGACATGACTTCTAAATGGTGAAATTCAAGACAAGAAGACTTCATCTTGTAAGGGCCAGTTATGTGCCGTAGGATTGCTTTAGAACGTGTGTGTGTTTGTGTGTGTGTGCGTGCGTGCGTGCGTGTGTGTGTGTGTGTGTGTGTGTGTGATGTGTGCCAGTGCCCATGGAGGCCAGAAGGTCCCCAACAGTTGAGAGTTGTCCCATGTGGAAACCTAAGTGATCCCCTTCAGGAAGAGTAAATGCTCTCAACTGCTGAGCCATCTCTCCAGTCCCAAGATCACTTTCAAAGGTGTTTTCTTTCTGGTTTCTATCTCTCCTTCAAGTTTACAAGTTTCACCAATCCTGGACATTTGTCATTAAAAATATTACCATTTTATCGCCACATTTCTCTAACAGCTACAAATGCCTTTGTAATCAGGCAAAACAGAAGTTAAAGTGTGCAGTGTGCTCACTTTATTGGACAAATAAAAACTGTGGGCGGTTTCTCTCCATCTCTGTCTCTCTCTCTTGTTTTCTGTAGATAGTTATCTCTGAAAATTACTCTAAAAAAATAAAACGAGGGAAACTGGTCTTCCTCATCACTGAGGTTTAAGAATGCAGCCTTCTTCCTACCACTAGGTGGCACTGGTCTGCCAGGAAGGCCAACTCCAGGAACCACGGGAAACTGACCCAACAATTGTCTCCAGAAAAGTGGACTGGCATATGGAAGGGCTTGGAGAGCTGCACGAACACGTTTGCAGGAGTCTAGCCATGGAACTAGGTACATTTTGCTTTACATTTCATCGAGGCTCCGTGCACTGGCGTGTGAGGGTGCTATCCACGCTCCTCTTCCCCACTGTATGCTTCATGATCACAGGAGAGTGTGAGTGCACCCAGAAGACCGTTTTGCACACGCACAATTCATGAGTGTGAAGTGCGTGGGAGTCAAGTATTTCCTATTCAGTCTATCTAGGCACTCGATATTTATGCCCCCTCCCGCCAGTTAGCATGCAGAGTAACGGATCTCAGGTGACATTTTACGTGTACACGACTGCACTCTGGCCTACCTTTTCCTCCACAGTCCCAACCCCTTGTTTGTCGTTCCCCTTCTCTCCAAACAGTCCTAACTTTTGCTTTTATGACATACATCCCATAATTGCTTCCCTTCCCATTTTGTTTAGGCTTCTTCATTCCTACACAGCAGAAACAAAACAAAACAAAACAAAACGACATCTTGAAATTTACAGGCAAATGAAAGCAGCTAGAAAACAGCATACTGAGGGAGGTAACTCAGACCCAGAAACACAATTATCACATGTACTCACTCATAAGTGGTTTTTAGACATAAAGCAAAGAAAACCAGCCTACAATTCACGATCCCAGAGAACCTAGACAACGATGAGGACCCTAAAAGCGACATACAAGGATCTAATCTGCATGGGAAGTGGAAAAAGACAAGAGCTCCTGAGAAAATTGGGAGCATGGGGACCACAGGAGAGGGCAGAAGAGGAGGTGGGAAAAAAATATAGTTCAATAAAAACAATAAAAAAGAAAAACAAAACAAAACTTTTGTGCTCCACAAAAATATCATTTAAATGGAGATTCTATGTGTGGGAGGAAACATGCCATTTTGTCTGAAGTTGGCCTATTTTGCTTAAGGCAATAATCTCCAATTTTATTTGCAAATTCTTCAGTGAAATTCAAATTGCTTTGCTAGCTTCTCAAGCACAGGGAGAAACAAGCTCATTTTGAAGGATCGTTTCTGTGCCTAATAAAATTAGTGAGTTTCCAGGCATATGCAACAAGGACACCATCTAATGACTTTCAGAGTTTTAGTTAGGAGAGAATAAGCAAGTCATTATCCCTCCCAAGACGGAAGGGTCCACAGACCCCATGGAGGCCCGAGACTCCAGACCAGATAATCCTGACCTCTGTGTCTATGAGATTATTTCGGACATAATCATATCAACAGAAAGTTGTAAGTTGGGCATAGTAAGAGATGAACAACAACTGTAAAAATGATTTCAATCCTGTACAAAAGTAAAAGTTATTTAAATTGTATGCATTGTTTATACCTTGAGCTCTTTATTTAATAGTTTTCTACCATGATTGGCCAAGGCTAATTACAACTTCTGGGACTAAAAGCTGCTGAGGGAGACAGTCTTAACTGTGACAACCATTTGCAAACAAGGTTCTGTGGGAGGCAGAAGGTACTTCCTGCTGGCAGGGAGGAGGTGGCAATGGGCGTGGCTTTGGAGAGGGCACAGAATTGGTCTGTGTAGATAGAAGACAAATCAAAAGACAGAGATTTGAAGTCATGCAGAAGTGCTGCCTCTAGCACCCACTGTAAGATGGTGGTGGCAAGGCGAAATCAGACAAAAGTGTGAAGGACTTTCTCTGACCATGAGGAATGAGTCACCGCCAGTTTCGAATGGGGACTTTGCCCCTGGGCTTCTGAAGGATTCTCTGCTATTACAGTGTGACGAAAAGGGCAGGTGACAGTTTGAAGATGAAAGGAATAATCCAGGAGGAATGGAAGCAGTCCTAGGGTAATAAAAATGAGACAGATGGGTGGGGGTTCATCCTTGGTAATGCCCTTGGTGTGGGGACAGCACCGGAAGGAGGCACAGGAGGACTCAGGCTTACAGGTGAGTATCTGGAAGGCTGAGTTTTCAGGATGCATTGGAGCTATGTTAAGCTAGGATGCTGAGGAAACTGATTAGGGAGTGACAAACAGTGGGGTGCTCAGGTCAGAGATACCCAGCCTGGCCACCACTAACCTCCCAGCCTTCTTACTCCTGTGATCCCAAGGCCTGTACCCTCTCAGCTGCTGCCACCTACTCCGTCCCAGCTTCTAGTCCTATGTGGTGTCTTCCAGTGAGGCACCTATGACTGTCCTTACATCCTGTTTGTTCGGAAAAACTGGGTTACAGGCAGAACTCACTAAAGACAAAAAGCCACAATAAATCATTCCTTCTTTGGATTGCTTCTGTGGGCATACTGCTCACAGCACCGTGAAGTTAGGTAATGTTCTCCCAGAACACCCACTCGGCAAGGAACTTTTCCGGCCTCTTCCCTAAGCTTAGAGGCCGAAGACCTACATCCTAGACACCCTTCAGCCTCACAGTCCGTGTTAAGGCAACATGTGATGTGGGATTTCCCTCTGTATGTTGTCAGTATGTTTTATTACCATCGGTTAATAAAGAAGCTGCTTCCGCCAATGGCTTAGCAGAATAAAGACAGGAGAGAAATCTGAACAGAGCTAGAGAGAGTAGGTGGAGTCAGGGAGATACCTTGTAGCTTCTGAAGGAGAAAGATGCCCAAAACTTTATCCGGTAAACCACAGCCTTAGTAGATACACAGATTAGTAGAAATGGGTTAATTTAAGATGTAGGAGGTAGCTAAGAATATGCCTAAGCTATTGCCCAAACAGTGTTATAATTAATATAGTTTTTGTGTGATTATTTGGGTCTGAGCAGTTGGGAAATGAACAAGCAGGCTCCACCTACAAAAGTGGACTCCTCTAGCTCCTCCAAAGAACAGGCCTTTGGGTTTGTGCTTAGTCCTCTCAACCTAGAATGCTCTCCCTCTTTCTGCCAGCATATCAATTTATAATATTTCATATTATAAATTTCAGATCAATTTCTCATATCTTGGCTGAAACAATCAGAGCTGGGCTGGTTGCTCCTTCTGTCCTGTGCTAATCGCTGTTCTCTTCTCACCCAGAGGGAAGTTCGTCATTTCACTGTACCATTTCCGAGACTGGAGGCATCATGTGCGCAGGGAATGTCTGTCTTTGCTTCAGACTTCTTGTGTCTAGCACACTGCCTGGCACTAAGAGGTTATACATAACTGGTTTCTTTTCTTACATGCATTTCTCATCTTACCATGACACCCTGGCACCCCAAATTCCTGCATATTAATTATCAAACCAATTATCAATGGGTTTTGAAGCAAAGAAGCTAAACGTCGTACGAGGCATACTTCTGAAATGTTAGGATGAATTGAGCTGGGACGACGTCTTTCGTCATAGGCACACGGTTAAAGAGTGCTCCAAAGCAGCTGAGCTTCGTGGCAGCCCTGGGGAAGAAGTCGCAAGTGGGAGGCTTACACACAGCTGGCTCATTTCTACTTTCAAATTGGGAACTGGAGAAATGGCTCTGTGGTTAAGAACATTTGCAGCTCTTGCAGTGGACCTGGATTTGGGTCTCAGAGCACAGTATGTTGCCTCACAATTGTCTGTAATTCCAGACCCAGAGGACCCAATGCCCTCTTCTGGCCTCTGAGCTCTGTATGTATGTAGTGTACTTACATACATGAAGACACAGCGCTCACACACAAAATAAATAAAACTCTAAAGACTCTAATTTGATAGAATTTGACCATTTTAAAAGGTATCAGCCCTGGGGCCAGCAAGATGGTTCAGCAGTGTAGGTGCTTGGTGCAAGACCAGAGTTCTGAGTTTGATTCTTGGAACACGCATCGTAGAAGTAGAGAATGCTTGTCCTCTGACTTACATATGTACACAGTGGTATACATGTTCTCTCTCTCTCTCTTTCACACACACACAAAAAACCTTTTGAAGAAAAACTTAAAAATACCAATCTACATTTGACTTTTTTTTTTCTTTTCTAAAGACAGGGTCTTGTTATGTAATTCAGGCTGGTCTGGAACTTACAGTACTGTAGCCCAGGGTAGCCTGGAACTCATGACTCTATTGCCTTAGCCTCCTACGTGCAGCGATCATGGATGTGTACCGCCAAACCTGGCACTAATGTGTAACATCTCGCCCATGTGGGCACTGGTATGCTTTCACGTATTTTGGAAAATATAGACCAGTAATTCTAAGGTTACCTGAAGTGTCTGTAAATACATCTTTCTGGACCTCAGGCTTAGACAACTTTAGCTTAAGAGTTCCTCACTATAAGGGAGAATTTAGACTGGCACAGCTTCATTGGTAAAGTCCGCTGACTGAAATTTATAATTAAAAAAACTCTTGGCATTTCCCTATTAACTCATTTTTAGAAAGCAAAACACATGAGCTGTCCTTTTCGAAATTCACGGATATCTGATCATTCCTATGAGCATCAATGTTGACTGTGCAATTTGTACTTTATTATTAAATCTGGGCAATTTAGTTGCATAGCTTGCATAATTATCTAATTACTGGCAATTTGTGGAGCCCACTTGTTAAACTGTGCCCCTAAAAGAAGGTGTTGAGATGTTAATGACTTGCAAACAAGGGTCTATGCAGATTCAGCTGAGCCCCTGAGGGTGGACCTCACTAAGCATTACTGATGTTCTCTCAAAACCTGGGCACAGACACATGAAGGGGTACAGAGTAACCGTGTGTGTGAGGACTAGAGTAGTAAGCTGCAGAGAGGGAGGGTCAAAGACAGCCTGCCGGCTGTCAAAGGCTGGAAAGAGGCATGGAGGGGATGCAGGAACCAGGGCCCTCTGACCTTGATCCTGGGCCTCCCAGCTCTAGAACTGGGAGATAGGAAACAGTTGCTGGTTCAGGCCACCCAGTTTTAGTACTTTCTTAAAGGCCTGGCAAACCAATATACCTTTACATCCACAGCTACCTGCCCTCTTAGAATGGCTTTAAATGTATACAACATACTGCATTATAAGCCCAAGTATATTAGAATTACTTCAGAATTTATAAACTAAAAAGGTTATAGTAACTTCACATACTTTGCTACTGAAACGTGAGTTTAAAGAGTATGCTAGAATTTATTAGTGGAATTTAAAATGAATGGTATCTTGAAATAACCAATATATCAAAATGTTGAGACACGTTGTGAAGATGCCACAAGTTTTGCTAATGTGGACACGTCACCACAACTTAAACAAATACGAAATCTCAGCTAGAGGATAATGGGAATACATGTGCGTGTAAGTCCTTGCATTGGAACACACATGTACATAAGTCCCCACATGGGAACACACATGCACATAAGTCCCCGCATGGGAACACACGTGCACATGTCCCTGCATGGGAACACACGTGCACATAAGTCCCCGCATGGGAACACACGTGCACATAAGTCCCCTCATGGGAACACACGTGTACATAAGTCCCCGCATGGGAACACACGTGTACATAAGTCCCCGCATGGGAACACACGTGTACATAAGTCCCCGCATGGGAACACACGTGTACATAAGTCCCCGCATGGGAACACACGTGTACATAAGTCCCCGCATGGGAACACACGTGTACATAAGTCCCTGCATGGGAACACACGTGTACATAAGTCCCCGCATGGGAACACATATGCACATAAGTCCCCGCATGGGAACACACGTGTACATAAGTCCCCGCATGGGAACACACGTGTACATAAGTCCCCGCATGGGAACACACGTGTACATAAGTCCCCGCATGGGAACACACGTGTACATAAGTCCCCGCATGGGAACACACGTGTACATAAGTCCCCGCATGGGAACACACGTGTACATAAGTCCCCGCATGGGAACACACGTGTACATAAGTCCCCGCATGGGAACACACGTGTACATAAGTCCCCGCATGGGAACACACATGCACATAAGTCCCCGCATGGGAACACACATGTACATAAGTCCCCGCAAGGGAATACACGTGTACATAAGTCCCCGCATGGGAACACATGGGCACATATGATCCTGCATTTCCAGACATCATCTGGGTACTCTTGGGTTTTATTCAGAAACTCTCTTTGTCGTTTTGACAGATTTGGCCTAAACCTGGCTGACAGTCAACCCTTACTTTGTGGGTGCTACCGAAGGGGCAAGCCAGAGACTGCTGCAGCTCAGTGCTCAACATCTGGGCCTGGGCACTCTTAGTAGAGTACCCTTAACTGAAATGCTTGGGACCACATGTGTATCAGATTTCAGTCTTTTTACAAAACCAATATATCGGCAGACTTTACTGACAAAGCATCTCCAATCTAAAACTCCAGTCTGAAATGCTCTTGGGTCACTTCAGGTGAGGACACTCCACCCGTACTCCCATGGCACTCGAGGGAGGCTGCCTGGCTGCTCTTCTCCCGGTGCACAGATGAGGATGACCTGAGGTTTTGTAGCCTCTGCGGAATCCGTGGGTGGCCAGAGGCAAGACACAGACATGAAGCTTCTTATGTGGTCCACTAACAGTGTTCGCTAGATTGTGGGAGCGACAGTGTGGCCCCCGACCTCAGCTGAGACAGCAGCTCTCTGCGTGGCTGGGTCTGTGATTTTGAAATTTCAACAGCTCAAATGGGTGTAGATTTCTGCAATCCTTTTTTTCATATAGAGTGAAACTTTAATGTTCTAAAATAAACCCCTTTTGTGTGTGTGTGCCTGTGAGTGTGCTCGTGTTGATATCTGTGTGTGTGTGTGCGCACGCGCACGTACACTTGTTTGGGTATGGGGTTAACCTCATTTGTTAGCCGCATGGGTCGTGTTTCTTAGGACCACGTCGTCTTTGGGGACAGGGCTTTCATTAAACCTGGAACTTGCGGAGCTGGCTGGGCCAGTCACCTACCAAGTCCCAGGAAGTATGTCTGTCTCTGCCTCCTGGGCACTGGGACTATAAAGGAGCACCTCTGCACTAGGTACACTTTTGAATGATTGTGGGAATCAAACTCAGGACCTCCTGCTTGCAGGATAAACATTTATTCAGCTGAACCCTCTCTTGTCCTAACTCCCCCCCCCCCCAACAGGCTAGAGTAAATGCTGTCATGCAGGCCTGAACTGACCAAACTGGC
Organism: Microtus pennsylvanicus; assembly: GCF_037038515.1. NCBI lineage: Eukaryota > Metazoa > Chordata > Mammalia > Rodentia > Cricetidae > Microtus > Microtus pennsylvanicus. Next base: position 60,761,661 of record NC_134582.1, read on the forward strand.
TACAACTTACATTCCCTGCTGTGAAGCACCCACTGCTTCTGCTTTCCACCCCTTACCAAGCATGGCTGGGCCAACGTCTACAAACTGAGAGCAGAATGCTGGCATGCCTCCTGATCTTTTCCGTTTGTGTGTTTATTTGTTTTTATTTTTTTGCCTACTCTTCTTGGGTCACCACTCCCCTTCGGATTCATATCACTGAAAGCACTCTAGAAATATATAGACTAGCTGGAAGATTCTGTCCCTTTCCAAAGGAGTAGCCCATCACGTCTAAGCAAGTAAAAACCTATATAAAATGCTAGGATAGAAACCCTCACCTCACCTGTTTCTCTGGCTATGAGCTGGCTTGCTTACTATACCATGTGGAAGTTAAATGAAGTTTCTTTTCCTATAAGGAGATAATTTGTATCGAACATTCCAGGTGAGCCAACGGCTGTTGGCTTTATCTTTGAGGGATAAAGTTATTCCTCAGGCCAAAACAAAGCCCAACATTATGTCATAGAAATATCTCATGAAAAATTACCTCAACAATATGGGAAAAGCAAAACCAAAACAGACTGTACCAACAGCCTGCAGTTCCTGGTTACCAAGGTGTCTGTGGAAAGTGAGCTCATCAAAATCTTTAGGTTGAATTTACTCATCTTTTATTCTGGTTTGCCTTTTTTTTTAAAAAAAAAATCTATTTTCTCCCTCCACCCCCTCTCATCACAACCCCCCTTCATCCCTCCCATCCACCACCATAACTTTAAATTCATTGTTCAGAGGCAAGAATTTACAATAAAGTGAAAACATTTGCTTTTTAAATCACAATAATGATGTAGGAAAACGAGGTGTGATTTTGTATCTAATCTCTCCGAACCTATTTGTGAAGTCTCGGCGATATGATCCCACACTTGACCAAAACCCAGTGGGCAAACCAATGAAATTAAATTATATGCAATTTTGTTAGCTAACAAACAAACAAACTCAGCCATTTAAAATCCAAGTTGATCATAGAAACCAAACGTAAGAGAAATCTAGACTCTGGGTTAGAGCCCTGCCTCTTCTGAGGAAAGCCCTTTTCTTTAAAAGGGTCGTTTCTGAAAACCCACTTTGATGGAGTTGGCTTCGATTTCCCTCTAAATTACAAAAGCTATTAAACATATTCGTGTTAATACCGGGAAAGTACTAACCGTTCAGGCGAGTGACCAAAGCTCCTAAAAACTTTAAGCTTTGAAAACACCACTTTTAAAGAAGGTATTTTCAGTTGCAGTTTTTCACTCTAGGAACTCAGGTCTTTCCTGGTTTCCCGGTTCACGGACATTATCAGTAGCTTCAGGAGCTGGGAAACTGCGGGAAGTTTAGCAAACTTGAAAGAGGGTGCGCATGAGGCTTCCCACTGCCTCCATGTTTCCCTGTCCAGAAGGCTACAAATCAAGTCCTGAGACCCCAGGAAGGGATTTCCCTGCCCTTGGGCTCACCGCACCCACAGATCACAGTTAGAAAGGTCACGAGGGCCGGAATGTGACGGTCAAAGAGAGAGTGATTGAGCGTGAATTCTGCCCACTCTGCTCGCCGCAGGTCGGGCCCAGTGCTGTCCCACCGCGGGGTCGCCACAGGTCGGGCCCAGTTCAGTCCTACCTCGGGGTCGCTGCAAGTCGGGCTCAATGCTGTCCCACAGCGGGGACACCGGGTGCGTTCCTGGCTGGGGCGCCGGGGGGCGGGGGTCACTGCACTTACCACTAGCAGCAGCAGCAGCAGGGCGCACTGGCCGCCGGGGCTCCGCGCCATCGCCTCGCTCCGCCGCACCCTCGCCTCCGGACCTCGCCGGCGCCCCGAGGAACCTCCAGACCAGGTCCCACCCGAGGCCGCCCCTCTCCGCCTCAGCCCTGCCCGGGGTGCGGTTCCAGGTGTGGCCGGGTCAGAAAGGGTAGCCGGGGGCCGGCCCGCGAGCCTGGAGGTGGGGAATGCGCTTCGCGGGGAGGTGCGAGCCAGTTCCCGCCCTCCGCACCTGGGGCGGTGACGTCCCCTGCTGGGGACCTTGAGTGGCTGGCCCCGCCCCGTCGTGTCTCCTCCCTGATCCCCTCTTCCTCCCGGACCAGCTGGAGTAGAGAACTTTCTAGCAGCTTGTCCAGACCCCAGGAAACAGGGTCTAAAAAGCGGGACTCGGAACCCACGATCGCAAGGCTGCTGTGGAAACGGGCTGGCGGTGCAGGAATGAGCGCAGGTGGCGACCGGGAGACACGCGGGCCACGCGGCGTGGGGCCTGCTGTTGCAAGCGAGGCTTCAGTAGTGTCCCTCTAAGGGCCTCTCACTCATCTGTGTGGCCCTTTCCAGCAGGTTTGCAACTTTTCTGCCGCAGCGAGGAGACCCAGAAGGCCGTAGAAGGCTCTCATAGCTAGGCACCAGAGTCAGGTCTTTGTCCTGCTGAACTCGGTTAGTAACGTCCAATACAGTGAGCTGCTGTAGGAATAAAATTACAAAGTCTTTATGAATCTTTCTGCAGTAGCCAGCACTTTAGGACTCAGTGATAGCTGTTAAAATTAAAACAATATTATTGCAAGAGTGAGTAAATGTTAAACTGAACTCTGTTACATTGTTATTCTAATTACTATTATTTTTAGACATAGTCTCACTTGTAACCCAGGCCCACCTCAGACTTGAGATCCTCCTTCCCCATCCTCCCTGTCTGGTTCTGTGATTACAAGTGTGCTACCAGGCCTGGTTAAATAAATTCATGAAAAGCAGAAACTGAATATGGGTGTCCAGACATTGACGTCAGCACAGGTTAGAAAAATCCCCTTTAGCACATAAGAAGTAAAGTATTATGGAAAACACTCAGGTAAATTTGATCATATGTGCATTAATTATCTGCACAAATATATTTTGAACTAACACAGTACAGCATCTAAAGAAAGGTGTTTGCCATAATCTTTAGCTGATGGGGGCTTTGTAAGTTTTAATTTTCACATCTTATTAACACTTCTGTTTATTTCTGGTTGCTATCACAGTAGTGGAAGATCCTCTATGTTTGCAGAGGGCTGATGGGAAACTGGAGCCGCTAAATTTAGCTCGAGCAGCCTAGTTACTGCTGTAGTCACAAGTGGCTCCTTTTTTTCTCTGAGGATCCCCTACTCTTTGCCCCTCAGTTGCAAACTGACAGTTTTCACAGTTCAATGCCATCCTTATCTATGTTATTGTCAGCCCCTGTCCTGAGTCTGCAAAGCGTCCTATGAGCTGAGAAGCACATCCTCTTGTTTATAAAGTTTGGTCTCTGGCTGACTTACCCTGTTTTGTATATGGTGGTCAGTAGATGAGCTGGTGACAGATGAGTTTCTGCTCACTGTCCTCCTCAGTGGAGCGAACCCCTCTGCCTGGTTACACAGTTAAATGTTGAGGGAAGAGTGTCTTTCAGTTTCTATGTCTTCCTCTTGAGCTAGATGTGGGTGGGTACTCCATAACCTGCAGTAATACTCGTTCTTCACAATGCTGGAAGAACGAACCGGAGACAGCAGGACTTACCAAAATGTGTCTGCAGACCGTCCCAGGAAGCTTCCTCTCAGCTCTATCTAAGAGCACTCTGGTCTTTGAGCCCTGTAGACATGTATTTATGCTTCCTTATTAAGACCACAGGAACTGTTTCCTAATGAAGATAGATAATTGTAGCTTCCAGTGTAAGAACTAGTGGATACAGATTTTATTTCTCTTGAATTATTCAACAGCCTATGGGACTGTCAAAGTAAGCTTCAGGCAGCATCCCTCTATAAGGTTCTGTCCCAGGACCTGCAGGTGTCAGTCCTACCTGCACCGTGTGATGCCATCACTTTGCCAATTCTGAGCCTAGGGCTCAGTTGAGGGGAATTTCTGAGAACCAGATAATTCATATCTACCTCTTTAGGCTCTGATTTCTTCACACCTGGATGATGTTAAACTTATTTAATAAATCTCTGCCTATAAAGCTAAGTGTGGTCCTTTCCAATGAAGCAGTAAAGATGACTTCAGGATAATGGAAATGTTGACAAGATGTGAAAAATTTAATTCCTAGGCTCCTTCCTACCTAAAGTGGTTTAAGATTATGGTACACATATTTTCTTTAGATGCTTAAGCTTATTAGCACAAAACATATTTTGTTCCAATAACTATATTAAAATATGTTGAAATTGGCCTGGAGAAATGACTCAGTGGTTAAGACTGCTTGTTGCTTTTGCAGAAGAGCCAGGTTTGGTTGTCAGAACACACATGGTAGATCACAACCATTTGTAATGCCAATTCCTGGGGGTTCATCTTCTTCTGACCTCTCTGGGCACCAGGCACACACATGGTGCACATGTATACACACAGGCAAAACATTCAAACACACACACACACAGGCATTAAAATTTGCCTGTTTTCCATAGTGGGAATGATGATAATTTCTAAGTGATTAGTCTTGGGTTCACTCCTAATATCACCTAAAATAAATGTTTTAAAGGTCAATAAAAATTCGTGTATCTCCTCCCTACCATCACTGCCTCCTCTTCCCACCACTTGGGAAGAGTTTTATAATTGACGTCTTTTAGCTAAAGGTCAGATAGTTAGCTGACCATGTAATTCCATTGACAATCCTTCTAAGTGCATTATTAGAGTTAATCTTCCAGACTTTGAAAACCCAACTTGGCTGTTGTCATAAGAAAATACCTCCCCAGAAAATCACGCAAGGCACAAAGTTGTTGTGGTCAGTAGGCTTACCTTCAGAATTTTAATTAGTAAATGATACCAATTTGGGGATGTAACTTAGTGGTAGAGTGCTTGCTTGGCTGGTACTGGTGCCCTGGGTTTAAGCCCTACCTTGGCTTGATGCCATAACCAGATAACTGTCAAGAAGCAGCTTAAGGAAGAGGGGAAGAGTTTGTTTGGCTCACAGTTTGAAAGGTAGAGTCCATCATGACAGGGAAGGCATCGTGGTGGAAACTAAAGTTTTGGTTCCACTGAGTCCTCTGTCAGGAAGTGGAAAGAAGTGGGGCTCGGCTGTAAACCCTCAAGGTTCGAGTCCAGCAGCCCACTTCCTTTAGCTAGGCCCAATCTCCAGATGGTTCTACCACTGCCCAGAACAGCGCCACCATCTGGGGACCAAGCAATTAAACACATGATTCTGTGGAGGACTTGACATCCTATCCATAACACTGACACCATAAAATAGATGATAGAAAGATAAGTCTAAGTAAGACAAAGACAGAACAAAATATGAAATACCTCAACGTAACCTAGAAGGACAATACAGGGAGGAATCTGCTTTTGGTTTAGATTTGTGGGGGAAGGAATGGTCAAGTAATCTCTTTCTCCGGTTTTTCCCCCTTTTAGTTATTAAAAATGATTTTACACTTATTTTGTCATTGTGTGTGTTGGCGGAGGTGCGGGTGTCAAGGCTGGAAGTAGAAGACACACATATGGAGTCGGGGGATGGCGTGTGGGTTCCTGGGAGAACTGGGGTCCTCAGGCTCGGCAGCCACGTCTTCACTCTCTGAGCCATCTTGCCTGCTCTTTCCTGGCCCTTCCCTGCCTGCTCACACAATGATGTGTCTTTTGAGGTGTGTTTTCACTTCCTTCTTCTTCCCCGACACTGGGCATAATCTGCAGCTGTTTCTTTCTTTTTTTTTTTTATTTATTAAGGATTTCTGCCTCCTCCCCTCCACCGCCTCCCATTTCCCTCCCCCTCCCCCGATCAAGTCCCTGTCCCTCATCAGCTCGAAGAGCAATCAGGGTTCCCTGACCTGTGGGAAGTCCAAGGACCACCCACCTCCATCCAGGTTTAGTAAGCTGTTTCTATTGTGCAGATCGGTCACAGTCTTTCTTTTAAGCTTCAAACACGAGCCATTACTACACATGTGGATGTTGCCTGGGAACCTCAAACAACCATGATGATGTGGCAAGCTGTCACTCAGCACGCCGACAGAGAAGGATTTCTGTCCTGTTGCCCCCTCCCCAGAGCAGGTGTGCTCATTCCTCACCTGCTTGTTAGAGTGAGTGGTGGCCTTGTCACCTAGCTACCCAAGCCGGACCCTCTCTATCATTCTCAATCTCCCATTAGGACTCCCGAATCCACAGCGAATCCTACTCCCTGTGTGGAGCAGCAATCGCTGTGATACATGGCTGTTTCACCCAGGTCAGCAGCTCTCCCAGCCTGCTGTCTGAAGACTGTTAGTTCTCTAAGATAGCGACTCAGCCCTAGTCAGTTTCATACAGGAAGAGCGATACAAATTCGTTGGACCTAGCTTACAGGCCAGAAGGAATTAATTAATTATAAGTGAAAAATGAGTATTAAGAAGGATAATGCTTTGAATACCATTCGTGAGTGAATTGATAGGTTAGTTAGAAAAAGCTGCTCTGTGATGTGTATTTCTTCTTCTTCTTCTTCTTCTTCTTCTTCTTCTTCTTCTTCTTCTTCTTCTTCTTCTCCTTCTCCTTCTCCCTCTCCCTCTCCCTCTCCCTCTCCCTCTCCCTCTCCCTCTCCCTCTCCCTCTCCCTCTCCCTCTCCCTCTCCCTCCCCCTCTCTCTGTGAATGTAATCACATGCATATACATGTGATCTGTGTATGTGTGTTTCCTCAGCAACCCTGCAGCCAAACAGAGAAGGTGTGAGTCAGGTTGTGGAGCACCCTGGCTGATGGCTGAGAGATTTAAAGTATCCAGGATATACATGGAACTGAGTGTGGCTGGGAGGGGGAGGGTGAAGCCGTCGGAGTCCAGGAGCCAACTGAGAACAGAGTTCATCACCTTGAAGGTGGAGAAGTTAACAGAATTATCCTTCCTCTCAGTCCAGGAGAGGGAGCCGTGTCCTATGCCCCAGAGGCAAAGGTATGAGCGTCAGACACGTCATAGCCGGGTCTTGAAGTGTCTGGATTCCCTCACTTTTTGGACCAGCGGTCAAATGCAGGAGCTTAGGAAGTGAGAAGGAAGCACTATAGGCTACGAGTTGCTGATGGAAAGGTGGGCGGAGAGGTAAAGTCAGCAGTGGGAGAGCTGGCAGAGCTCAGAGGAGGCAGCAACATTGTGAATAAACAGCACCTGGGAGGCAGACGCAGCCCTGAGCACTGGCAAGGACACTGATCTTTGAGAAGAATGACATAGTCTACCGCAGTGAGTTGGTGTCTCACTCAGCAGCTCCCCACACCTTCTGTGTGAGTCAACACCCTAGGACCCATGACTGTGGGGACAGAGTCCCTTAACCCAAGTATTTTAAGGAAACTGTTAGTTGATCACGAGGAAGAGGAGAAATAGAAAAAGATGCAAAAGTAGCAAGGAGAAATTTGTGCAGTGGGGGACAAAGTGTTTACTCTTGGGTCAAAGTATTTTCCAGTGTGACCAAAATGTGATCAAGCTGTCTTGTGATGTATACAGAGCGGGCCTGGGAAAGCCCAGGCAGGTGGTACTGCACTCCTCGCCTGACACACCCTCCTTCTGAGTCATGCCTGCTGAAAACTCCCTTGGTATCCAGTGAGTGTTGTGGGGAGGTGGCATGTTGACCTACTGTCCATGATCTGCGTGTGACTCTTCCACCTCAAATGTACCCTCTGTGCTCCCCCCCTAGAGCCTTTGTTCCCAGTGGCTTTTCCCTTTTCACGATCTGTGCTGATAATTTCTTCATTCTTCACTTTCTTTGTTCTCGGACTTTATCTTCTCCATAAAGTCCTTCTCTGCCCCGCGGCTTTAATGGTGTCACTGCCCCTCTCCGTGCTTCTCTGTGCCCTGTTTCTCCTTGGCACATCACATCCTAACAGTTTATATTTCTCTTACTACATTGCCCAGAATGCAAACTCTGTACAGGCTGGGATGTCTCTCTGTGTGTTTCTGCTGTGTTTCCAGTTTCTCTTGGAAAAGCACCACTGTGAAAAAACACATGCATATGGGAAGGGGCTTGCAGAGAGAAGTTCCCAGGAGTTGGAGGGACACAGTGGAAGGGAGGGATTGAGGGTACCCAGAAGCCACTGCGTGCATCCTTGAAAACGTCAAAGAACAAATGTAATCAAAAATTAAACAGGTGCAGTCATCCAGTAACTATGAGTTAAGTATATAAATGAAGAAGTGAATAGGCTTTTGAAAGTTTTTGGAAGGTGTGTGCATACGTGTGTGTGTGTTTGTGTGTGCGTGCATGTGTGTGTGTGTGTGTGGTGTGTAATAAGGGCAAAGTGGGGAAAGAGCAAGAAGATCCCAGTTTCCTGGAGCTTATGGGTAACTCTCCAAATGAGGGAGGGGCGTGGTTGAACCTCGTTCACGAAGGACAAAATTTTCTGACGTCCCCGTTTGTTCAAAGGTGACTGGGAAACTGGGAAGCTTAGAAGCCACTGGCAAACATATGTGTCCACCCGAAGTGTGACAGTCAATCGTGATTGCCCATTTGACAGGACATAGTGTCACCATGGAAACTCACGTCTGAGCTTGCTATGAGTGGTTCCAAAAGATGTAACAGAGAAGGGTTGTCTGACCCAGCATGTGGGCGGCACCATCCTACTGGCTGGGGTTCCAGACTGAACAACAAGCGAGGGTAGCCTGCACCAGCTTTCAATCTCTCTGGTCATTGGGGTGCAATGTGACCAGATGCCTCAGGCTCCTGCCTCAATGCCTTCCCTACCATGACAGACCATGCTTTTACGCTGTGAACCAAAATAATCCTTCCTTAGTTGCTTGCCTTTGTCAGGTATCTTGTTACATCAAAGAGAGAAGCAGCCAACACCCAGGAGGACAGAATGAGAAAACATGAGCAATTGGGAAAGTCCCGTTCTGTCTGGTACCAAGCAGAACAGACCTTCACTACAGGAATCCAATACTAGGAAGGTTGATTTTATCCACTCATGGTCAATCTATGGCTTTGGTTTTGTCCTGGGATTGTTTATGGGAATTCTTAGAAAGATAAAGTCACCAGTGATGGTCAGGAATGAGAGGAGGGTGTCCTTGGCTGCTGACAGTGGCCTGGAATCCATCTGTGGTCTGACAAAGTGGGTAGGGTTTTACAGGAGGCCAACAGCAGCGTTTATAGAAAACATTCAACAGAAACAAGCCACTACTGACCAAAGATGACTCATGGGCCCGTAGAAACACATAGAAAGAAACCATCAGAAGATGAAAAGAAATTTCTTGGATGTTTCATTCACTTGTACACAGATAAGTAGCCTTTTTCTATATAACAAAAACCTCACCAACCAATCATCTACCAACCACAAAACAACAACAACAAAAGACCCAAAACAATAGCAACAAAAAGCTAAATAGATACCATGTGATAGTTTTGGAATACAACCCCAGAAGGTCTTGACAGAATCATGTTGTGTTGAAAATCTCGTTGAAATGACCTATCATGATGTCTTAGATCATAGAACAAACACACAAAAATCTCAAAAATAAACCTCTTCAGGCCTTAAAGAAAATATTTATTTTAATCCACTTTAAAGATTGTTTTAAAATACACAAACATGAATATGATCTCTTTAGAATGTTGATGCCTTTTAAGCTGATATGTAACCCTCATGTTCAGAAGTCCATGGATGGTTGACTCTGTTAAGATGCTTAGAGTGCAGTTAAGGGTATACAATGGTGATGGTTCTTCTGGGAGCCTAGCGATGCTCGAAGATGTGCCTCGTATGCCCCAGGTTTGAGTCTAGGTGCTGAAAACAAAGATGTCGCTGGCTTGCATTCTTAAAAGGAGGTAGGAGGTAAATCCCACCAGGATATGAGAGATAAGTGTCCATGTGTTTTTGTCCTTAAGAGGGCAAGAGTTTGTTCCTCCAGGGAAGACAGTGGAAACCATTGCTATGGGGGTTATTTGCACAAACTGTTCTGACGGGAAATGATTTTCATGACTTCCAGTTTGACATTGTGAATGGCATTTCTATTCAGTAACTCTACTTTTGTAGCAAAAGTAATCGAGAACCTCAGAGCAGGAAACATGGCAGTTAAGTCAAGTCCACTTCTGTGATAAACACACAGGGAACAGGAACGCTGAATCAGCCTTTTACATACTATTTGGGAGGGGCAGCAGAGCCTTGTTCAGCATCTCAGGAGAGTGGTTTTGGTTTTTCAAGCCTGGGTTTCTTCGTGTAGACCTGACTGTCCTGGAACTCACTTGGGACACCAGGCTGGCTTCAAACTCACAGAGATTTGCCTGCCTCTGCCTCCTGAGTGCTGGGATTAAAGGTAAGCCACCCCAACACTCAGAAGAGTTCTTAAAATTTGTTTTGTTAGCGTTATTACAGCTTTGTTTTTGTGAACTTGTTTGGTTTTCATCACTTCTAATTCTTCCTCAAAGTAGAGATTTTATTAAAAAAGAATTATGTTCAAATATTAAGCAACCAATGAAACAAAACTTGATACAGGGTCTGGAGATGTAGCTCAGTTGGCAGACTCTTTGCCTAGCGTGCACAGAGCCCTGAGTTTGCTCCAGAACTACATGAAGTCGGTGTCTGGAGTATACCTGCAGTCCCAGCACTGTGAAGGTACAGTTAGGAGGACCAAAGTTTAAGGTCATTTTTGGCTACATAATGAATTCCAGGCTAGCTTGGGATACATGCGGCCTTTCTAGAAAGGTCTTATATAGAGGAAAGGAAGTTTTATACAAAAGAAATACATGGGAAAGCTTTTTACTTCACAATCACAGTAACTCTTACTAGCTTGTATAAGGATATTATGGTTAATTTTCAGTAAAAATCATAATGTTTATTACAAACATGACTGTATACCTTGAAAGGTGACTTGTCATTTAGCGAGGTAATTGTCAGTTAACTTCTGCATAATTTTCTACTTCACTCACTACCAGACTGTCTCTCTTAACCTTTACTGAAGCAACAATATCTAAGTGATGTCAGACCTTTGGAATGAGTCACACAGGTTTCATGCAAATTCAGCTACAATAAAGGTAAGCCTGACAACAAAAACTTGTTTTGATTAATTTTCCAGTGGGTATGTAAGAGAAAGAAAGTCTGACATTATTTTTATTTCTTAATGTTGGGATTAGAGCTGTCATCTAAATTAATTGGTTAATGGATGTCAAGTGAACAAGTTAAGCAGGGCAGTATTCCAGGGAGGCCTTGGAGGATATGTATATGAAGAATTCTGTGGTTGCTAAGAGCACGTGAGTTTCCATTAGTTAGCACTGTGAGACAATCAGCCTGTCTCAGAATTTTCAGTAGATGCTGTGGTGTTTTCAAAGGAAATGGTCTCCATAGGGAGTAGCACTATTTGGAGGAGCTGTGTCCTTGTTGGAGGAAGTGGGTCATTGTTTTGAAGTCTCCTATGCTCAAGTTATGCCCAGTGTGGAACACAGTTCACTTCCTGTTTTTTGCAGATCTTGACTTAGACCTCTAAGCTCCTTCTCCAGCACCATATCTGCCTGTAAGCCTTCATGTTAGGCCATGATGATAATGGACCAAACCTCTGAAACTGTAAGCTAGCCTAATTAAATGTTTTCCTTTATAAGAGTTGCCATGGTCATGGTGTCTCTTCACAGCAATAGAAACCCTAGCTAAGATACCATCTTAAGAACAAAGTCAAAACATGCAGCAGAGGATAATTGTTGTCCTAGAATACATACCCTGACTTTCAGTTTAGAATTTGGTAGGATATTGAAAATGACCACTTTCTCCCAATAGAAGAGAGTCAAATCTGATTTCTTTTTATTGTTTTGCTTTAAAGATTTTATTTATTTATTATGCATACAGTGTTCTGACTGCATGTTTGCCTGCAGGCAAGAAAAGAGCACCAGATCTCATTACCTATGATTGTGAGCCACCATGTGGTTGCTGGGAATTGAACTCAGGACATTTGGAAGTGCAGCCAATGCTCTTAATCACAGAGGCATCTCTCTAGCCCTCTGATTTCTTTTATTTCTCAGTCTCTAGCAGCATTAAACCAATTGGTCAGAATGGGAGATCTGAGTTCAAGGTGTTTATTTACACAGAGATGGCGCTACACAGACAGATAGCAAATATATGATTTATTTGGTTTTTGCATTGTTTTGTTTTTTGAAACAAGTTCTCCATTTATAGCTCTGGGTATCTTGGAACTCACTGTGTAGACTCTGTAGACGAGGCTGGTCTTGAACTCACAGAGCTCTACCTGCCTTTGTCTTCCGAATCCCGGATTAAAGGTGTGCGCCATCACTCCAAATGTATGCATTGGTTTTGATGCAGAGTTTCATGCTCAGATTGGCCTAAATTCAATCTGTAGCTGAGGATAGCTCATTCTTAAATGAGCCATCCACCAACAAGTCATCCCCCAGGCTTGATTTGAGCATATGCATAAAAAAAGGCTATTACCTCCACCCCAGGCCCTTTGGCCTGGGCAGGTGGAAATCAACCCTGAGCCCATGGTGCTGCGTTGTTGGGCACCATTATGGTGAAGGAATACAGAGTGGGGAATGGGAGATAGAGGCAGAAGGGTTCATGTGCTAGGGAGAGAGGCAGATCTGGAAAGGCAAGTGTGGTGAGGAATGGTCCAATGTGGATGGACCATGGTGATGTCTGGGCTTGGGCTGCTGCTAAGGGCCGTGTCTGGGTCCATGGACCTGCTATGGCCTGCAGTCTGGGCTGACAGCTGAGGTCATGTTAGTCTTTGAAAATCAAGCTGCTGTTGGGGCCATACAGATCTGGGTGGCCCTACCAAAGTAGGGCTCAGCAAGAAGTTTAAAAATAATTAATATAAAAATTAAAGAAAAATAAAAAGAAACTGCCAAAAAGGAAGAAGAAGAAGAAGAAGAAGAAGAAGAAGAAGAAGAAGAGGAGGAGGAGGAGGAGGAGGAGGAGGAAGAGGAGGAGGAGGAGGAAGAAGAGGAGGTCGTGGCAGGGCAGCAGTGACACAGTCTTTAATCCCAACCCTCAGGTGTCAGAGAACTCAGATCTCTGAGTTCGAGACCTGCTTGATCTTCTGTGTAAGTTCCAGGATATCCAGGGCTATGTAGAGAAACCCTGTCTCAAAAAAACCAAAAGCAAACAACCTCCCCTAAACAAGCAAACAAAAACCCCGGAAGACTGTGGATCACATGGTATCAGTGGTTTGAGATTCTGTCGGGCAGGCAGTCAGCATGTCTAACTTAGAGTTTGTTCCAAAGATTTTACATGCAAATATAGCTTTCCAAATCTATTTCATGACTACAAGAACCTGATGAGGTACAGGTGGTTATTACCGCCATAGTAATAGTCCGTAGACATTAAGCAGCTCGCTATGAGTTTGAATCCTAGTAGCTTGTCTCCAAAGTCTGAACTGTTGTTAATGAGAAACTCAGAACACACATGGAAAAAAACTGAAACTATTTTTAAGTTTATCTTTTGTTAATCATTAAAACAGTTATTTCTGATTGATTGGAAGGGATAAGATTTCAAATTTTTCTCTAAATTTTTCCCATAGCAATTTAACTTTATGAAAATTTTGGTGGACTTTCTTTGAACAATTCATTATTTCCTGTCCTTAGCAGTGTCTCTGGGATTGCTTCTACAGTGGAAAGATCTTTGGTTAGTCAGAGTTGGTGAAGGTGGCCATTCCAGGTATCGGCACCTACGAGAAGCCCTGGGAGAGTTTTGGCCGACAGAATAGGTCTGCGGTTACCTTTGCGACGTATTTGTTGTTAGTCTCTTTCACTGAAAGACTAGTCCAAGCCCAGCATAAAAGAAGATTGTGTCTCTATGAAGAACAGCAAAGACTTTTGTTTGTTTTTAATGTCAACTTGGGGCCTGGAAAAGTCACCCTGTACTTGAAGCACTTCCTGCTCTTGCAGAGGACCCCAGTTCAGTTCCAAGCGCCCATGTTGGGGAGCTCATGACCACTTGTAGCCCTGGTTTCAGAGGATCGGCCACCCTTCTGTGGCTCTGCAGGTACTGCGCTCATGTGCATATATGCACACACAAATGCATAATTAAAATAAAGATAAAATCTTAAGGATAACTTGGATATCAGCTTATAACTATAAAGGTGGCTTCTGAGGAAAAATCGTGAATTTCTATCAGCCGTGAAGATAGGAGAGATGCTGAAGAGAATGTGTTTTAGAACCTAATTTAGAGCAGTTTTGAAGGGACAGGAAAAGTCGGCCTCATCAATAATAAGGTCTGGTCAAACACAGACTCTTGATGATATCTATGTAAATGAAGTTGGAAAATCTAGATTCTTCTTCTTCTTCTTCTTCTTCTTCTTCTTCTTCTTCTTCTTCTTCTTCTTCTTCTTCTTCTTCTTCTTCTTCTTCCTCCTCCTCCTCCTCCTCCTCCTCCTCCTCCTTCTTCTTCCTTCTTCCCTCCTCCTCCTCCTCCTCCTCCTCCTCCTCCTCCTCCTCCTCCTCCTCCTCCTCCTCCTCCTCCTCCTCCTCCTCCTCCTCCTCCTCTTCTTCCTTTTTCTTCAACAGATCTTGCCTCAAGCTTATTTGTAAAAACAGCATAAGGTCCTGATTATCTGCAAATATTGTATTGATATTCATCCATCTGTCTTCACATTGGCAGACTAAGACCTTTTTATGGGGCCTTCACAGGGGCCTTGGCACCTTTGGGAGCCTGAGCTGGAGCTGAGGCCTCTGCCTTTGTTTGAACCTTGGGCTTTGTTTTTTGGAGCTACTACCCCTGGCCATGTAGCTTCTCATCTGCTTCCCAAGCTTGGGGTGAGCAATTAAAGTGAGACGGGTGAGTTTGCCGCTGGAGCCCTTTGGCATCATGGGCTTCACCACCGGGGGCTTCACCAGGGCCTCGACGGCCTCTGCGCATGCGTCATGGCCTTTGCGTTATTTGCCTGTATCTTCTTTAGGCCTTTTGTGCTTCTTGCCAAAACACATGTTCTTCAGGAACTTGGGGTCGACCCCTTAAGAGATTGGTATATTTGTGACCGGGGTTTCTTGATGCCATTTCTGTGCCATTTTCGGGACTGGTTGTGTGTGGTGTGATTTTTGGACCTGGCCACGGCTGGCTGGTAACTGGCGGCTCCTGAAGCGCCTAAGACTAGAAGAGCGATTGTTCTTGTTGTTGTTGTTGTTGTTGTTTTTTTTTTTTTTTTTTTGGTCAACAAAACTAGAAAGCACACTGCATGAACGCAGAAATCGTGGGCACGTATTGAGATTGACTGTCTGGCTCATGGATTTGATAGTGAAAAGTCTTTTTTAGCTACTACAAGCTATGTGGTGATCTGAGGCAGGTGTGTGTGTGTGTGTAAGCCTGTGTTTTGCCTTTGAATTTGGATCATATAAGTCACACTTCAGTTCAAGTCAGTTCAACATGTTAATAATAACGACTTCCGTGCACTGTAAGGTAAGAAATGTGGGGTGTAAGGCTGAGGATACGATGGTCTTATATATTTGGCTGGAACAAAAGTAAAGTGGAGGTGGCTTCAAAGAGTAAGACAAATCCAGCTGTTAAAATATGCTGTTTCTCGTGACCCATGGAAGGACTCCTTTTAACATATTATCTTTATTGACTCTTTGAGAATTTCATACAATGTTTTTTGATTGAAAGGACTCTTTTAAGGAAGTCATTTTCACACAGTACATTTCATGAAATCTCTTCCATGTAGTTTGTCCCTAGCTCTCTAGATGACTCTTAAACGTTTACTGGAAAAAAGCCTGCGACTTCCAAATAGCTTGTTTGGGTGCTTATGACATCTGTCAGCAGAAGCCATAGTCACATTCAGCTTAAAGACTTGTTCTGATCTATCTATCTATCTATCTATCTATCTATCTATCTATCTATCTATCTATCTATCTATCTATCTATCTATCGATCTATCGATCTATCTATCTATCCATCTATCTTTCATCCATTAATCCATCCATCCGTCATTTATCTTCATTTATTGTCTATCAATCATCTATATTCTATTATCTATCTATCTATCTACCTATCTATCTATCATCTATCTATCTATCTATCTATCTATCTATCTATCTATCTATCTATCTATCTGCCTGCATGTCTGTCTGTCTGTCTGTCTGTCATATATCAGTCATCTGTCTTGTTCCACTATCTATCAAATTACCATTTATCTATCTATAAATACATCTCACATATCTGTCTATCTATCTGCATGTCTATGCTTATATTATATTATACATGTGTGTGTTTGATACAGGGTCTTGCTTTGTAGCACAGACTGGTCTCAGAATCATGCTATTCTCCTGCTTCAGTCTTCTGAGGGCTGGGTTTATAGATGTGAGCCATCATGTCCCACACTTTAAAGGATTTTCCCCAGTCCTGGGAATTGACTCAGAGCCTCTCACAGTCTGAGCCAGTCAGTCCTCTGTCATTGAGACACATCCTCAGATGGCTTTCCTACTTATTTTGAGACAGGTTCTCACTGAGTTGTCTAGGCTGGTTTTGAACTTGCAGTCGCCATGCCTCCACCTCTGGGGAAGCTAGGACTATAGACCTGTGCCACCAGACCTGGATACTTTCATCTCTGGGCTCTGTGTTTATATTTCTAACCCTTCTTGTTATTGTCATTATTTTTTCTCTACTCTTTCTAATTTTTTTTTTATTTTAGAGACAGGGTTTCTCTGTAGCTTTTGGTTCCTGACCTGGAACTAGCTCTTGTAGACCAGGCTGGCCTCAAATTCACACTGATCCGCCTGCCTCTGCCTCCCTGGTGCTGGGATTAAAGGCGTGCGCCACCACCGCCTGGCCCCTCTTTCTAATTTTTCAGGTATTGCTCAAGTCTTAGAATGGACATTGAAGAGCGTCTTCCAAATAGTTGTTCCCAGAGGAGGGTGACTGTAGATACACTTTTATGTTTGCTCCACTTTGCTGTGTAACCTGGGAGAGATGGCCCTTCCAAGTCTCTGTGTCTGTGATTACAGTCTAAGGGTTACTGGAAGAGTATGGGGCTCTCCCAGCCACACGGCAGCACTCAGGGGTATCAATTCCTATTCTGGTAACTGCAACCGTTGGTACAGCTGCCCCAGTGCTGTTGTATAAGCATCACATCTGTATTTCTTTGTCTTATATTTGTAGCAGAACTTTTTAAAAGAAAGAAAGTAAAGACACAAACCTGAGCATGGCTGATATTTTGGCTGTGGACTGTAACATGAATGCTGGCTTGTTTGTTGTGGTTTTTGTGCCGCCCAGTACCCCACAACTGTTTAGCCCCAAAGAAAATCACACATAGGTCTCCATAAATTATAAGCTGATTGGCCCATTAGCTCTAGCCTCTCATTGGCTAACTCTCACATCTTGATTAACCCATTTTTCTGATCTATGTTAGTCATGTGGCTCAGTACCTTTTCCAGTGGGGCAGATCACATCCTGCTGCTTCAGTGATCTAGGTAGGAGTGGGAGAAATCAACTTCCTCCTTCCCAGAATTCTCCTGTTCTCATTACATCATTTCTACTTCCTGTCTGGTTTTCCCACCTATATTTCCTGCCTGGCCAATCAGCATTTATTTAAAACATGATTGACAGAATACAGACAATTCTCCTGTACCAGTGGACAAATCTTAGCTCACTGTTAACCAAGCAAGGCATTGGGAACCTTGAATTGTGGAGGGGTAAATCTGTGGATTCTGGCACCCAGAACTGAAATGATGGTTACTTTTCTTTATTGAACAGTTGCTCCTCTTCTTTAAAACCATTCCAGACTGCATCACTGAATAAATGCTAAGCCATGTAATTGCCGATTCAGAATTCCTCTTTGTAGACTGGGCGGAGGATGTGAAAAAAACAGGCCAGGCACCAATAAGGAGTCTGCTTGTATTTGTTTCCTAACTGTTGATGTCAGTGAAGCTAGACAGTTGCACACGTACCTGTCACACTGTGACTTTGTCTTTAAGGTCACAAAATTAAATTTTGCCTTGTTTTGTTTGGTGTGTGTGTGTGTGTGTGTGTGGTGATGTCAAGGGTTACATGCACAGGTGTGTGTGTGTGTGGTGATGTCAAGGGTTACATGCACAGGTGTGTGTGGGTGTGTGTGGTGATGTCAAGGGTTACATGCACAGGTGTGTGTGTGTGTGTGTGTGTGGTGATGTCAAGGGTTACATGCACAGGTGTGTGTATGTGTGTGTATAGTGATGTTAAGGGTTACATGCACAGGTGTGTGTGTGTGTGTGTGTGTGTGTGTGTATAGTGATGTCAAGGGTTACATGCACAGGTGTGTGTGTGTGTATAGTGATGTTAAGGGTTACATGCACAGGTGTGTGTGTGTGTGTGTGTATAGTGATGTTAAGGGTTACATGCACAGGTGTGTGTGTGTGTGTGTGGTGATGTCAAGGGTTACATGCACAGGTGTGTGTGTGTGGTGATGTCAAGGGTTACATGCACAGGTGTGTGTGGGTGTGTGTGTGTGGTGATGTCAAGGGTTACATGCACAGGTGTGTGTGGGTGTGTGTGTGTGGTGATGTCAAGGGTTACATGCACAGGTGTGTGTGTGTGTGTGTGTGTGTATAGTGATGTTAAGGGTTACATGCACAGGTGTGTGTGTGTGTGTATAGTGATGTCAAGGGTTACATGCACAGGTGTGTGTGTGTGTGTGTGTATAGTGATGTCAAGGGTTACATGCACAGGTGTGTGTGTGTATAGTGATGTTAAGGGTTACATGCACAGGTGTGTGTGTGTGTGTGTATAGTGATGTCAAGGGTTACATGCACAGGTGTGTGTGTGTGTGTATAGTGATGTCAAGGGTTACATACACAGGTGTGTGTGTGTATAGTGATGTCAAGGGTTACATGCACAGGTGTGTGTGTGTGTGTGTGTGTATAGTGATGTTAAGGGTTACATGCACAGGTGTGTGTGTGTGTGTGTGTGTGTGTGGTGATGTCAAGGGTTACATGCACAGGTGTGTGTGTGTGTGTGTGTATAGTGATGTTAAGGGTTACATGCACAGGTGTGTGTGTGTGTGTGTGTGTGTGTGTATAGTGATGTTAAGGGTTACATGCACAGGTGTGTGTGTGTGTGTATAGTGATGTTAAGGGTTACATGCACAGGTGTGTGTGTGTATAGTGATGTTAAGGGTTACATGCACAGGTGTGTGTGTGTGTGTGTGTATAGTGATGTTAAGGGTTACATGCACAGGTGTGTGTGTGTGTGTATAGTGATGTTAAGGGTTACATGCACAGGTGTGTGTGTGTGTGTGTGTATAGTGATGTTAAGGGTTACATGCACAGGTGTGTGTGTGTGTGTGTATAGTGATGTTAAGGGTTACATGCACAGGTGTGTGTGTGTGTGTGTATAGTGATGTTAAGGGTTACATGCACAGGTGTGTGTGTGTGTGTATAGTGATGTTAAGGGTTACATGCACAGGTGTGTGTGTGTGTGTGTGTGTGTGTGTGTATAGTGATGTCAAGGGTTACATGCACAGGTGTGTGTGTGTGTGTGTGTGTGTGTATAGTGATGTTAAGGGTTACATGCACAGGTGTGTGTGTGTGTGTGTATAGTGATGTTAAGGGTTACATGCACAGGTGTGTGTGTGTGTGTGTGTATAGTGATGTTAAGGGTTACATGCACAGGTGTGTGTGTGTGTGTGTATAGTGATGTCAAGGGTTACATGCACAGGTGTGTGTGTGTATAGTGATGTTAAGGGTTACATGCACAGGTGTGTGTGTGTATAGTGATGTTAAGGGTTACATGCACAGGTGTGTGTGTATAGTGATATCAAGGGTTACATGCACAGGTGTGTGTGTGTGGTGATGTCAAGGGTTACATGCACAGGTGTGTGTGTGTGTGTGTATGGAGGCCAGAGGTAAAACTCAGATGTCATTTCTCACGGGCATGCATGCTGTTTGAGACAGGGTTGTGCATTTGTCTGGAGCTCACTGGTGAGGTCGGCTGGTTGGACAGTGAACCCTGGGGATATCTACCTGACTCAGCTTCCCACTGGCTAGGATTACTATGTGGGTTTTAGAGGTTGAGTGTTTCCAGGCATAAAGTATAACAAGCACTTTATCAACTGAGCCGTCTCCTTATATGCAGTATTGCCATTTTTAGTTCTTGAATTTTCTATGTATAGAATCTAGTAATATTTTTGTAATTATTACTTTATTGTAATTATTGTCATTACTGTAATGACTTTTAGTTTTCTGGCCTTGATTCAGAATGTTCAGGGCAAGTCATTCATCATTCTTTAAGATTCTTCATCTAGCGACCATTTTTACCTAGTTTTTTTCTCTACATTATTTTTATCTAAGGCTGACCAGGTTTAAGGGGGAAGAGCCCGTCAGAAGCAAGATCCCATGTCTTGGCACCTCTTCAAAGGACACACAACAGTGAGACATGCATTTAGTGACAAGCCACCATGAGGGCAGATGGCTCTTCACAGTGTCATGGTACAGAGTCTGTCACAGTACGTGAACACTGTCCCTTCTTTACTCCAGCGTCTCTCTCTAAGTCATCATAGAAGGGTGGGCTTTTGCTTGGGAGGTTACTCCTATCGTCCAGACACAATGTGCATGTTTAAAAGCAACCAGGTTCTGAGAGCTCTCTGCTTTGAACTCCTTGAGTATTGCGTCCTCCCAAGGCAATTCTGAATCCTCAGATACTTCCTCCTTGTCTGGGAGAATGAGGAAGAGATATTATCCAGGAGCAAAATGCTAAATACCGTTAAAAGATTCATATACACGTTTGCAACACATTTCTTAATAACCATTATGGAAAACTCTTTCTTTCACAGAGTGTTTAAGGGTTGTTGACAGTTTTATTGTAACAGTTTTACACTGCCTGCTTTATTTATTTATTTGTTTGTTTGTTGTGTGTGTGGGGGGCATGCATGAGCCATGGTGTGCATGTAGAGACCAGAGGAAAACTTTTGGGAGTGGCTCTCTCCTTCCACCATGTAGGTCCCCGGGATCAAACTCATGTTGTCAGGATTGAGCACAGCACTCCACCCACTCAGCCGTGCTACCAGCCCTGCTATGCCTTTAATTGTGTACTGCTTACAATGTGTAGTATATGAAGTCAAGGGAGACTTACATTTTCTACTTAAAACAATTTTTATTTTTAATAAAAAATACAGATACATTGTTATAAATGGAGAGAACTCCTAGGCTGTTCCAAAGAGCAATACATTTTCAAACTCAAAAACACATTTAAATTTTTATCTACATAAACTTTACCACTGTGACCTGGTTTCCTCTGCATTTTAATAACGCAGTCAAATATCCATTTTTGAGGCTATCTTTCTAACCTTTTGTTTGAGACAAGGTCTCATGTAGCCAGGCTCATTATGTAGCTGAGGCTGACTTTGAACTTTTGATCTTACTGCTTCCATTCCCAAGTGCAGAGTTATAGGCATGTGCTACCAGGCCAGGCTCCAAATCCCATTTGATAAGTTTAAGAGTTAAAGCTACAGTGTTCTGAGAAACCCGAGTCCACCTCTGCACATTGAGTAAGGACTGTTCTGAGTGTTAGTCTACAGTCCTGGAAAAGCAGAGGCACAGACCAGCGTCAGTGCTCTGGATCAGAAGTGAGGGACAGGCTTCTCCACATGCTGGGCTTCTCCACATGCTGGGCTTCTCCACATGCTGGGCTTCTCCACATGCTGGGCTTCTCCACATGCTGGGCTTCTCCACATGCTGGGCTTCTCCACATGCTGGGCTGCTCCACATGCTGGGCTTCTCCACATGCTGGGCTTCTCCACATGCTGGGCTCATCGCACTCGGTACAGGCGAGCTGAAAGTCTTGGAAACGTGGGCTGCTTAAGCTTCTCAACCTGTTTGTCCTAATACATACATTCCTGGGAACCACAATGCTAGCAAAAGGGACAGGTACTAGAGACAGTGACATTTGGGTGTTTGCTTCACCCTCAATATCATTAGACTGTATTTACTTTTAGGGTTAAAGCATAACTAATTAATATTCAGAGTCTGGAAAACATTTTAAAGCTTTCATCATAAAAAAAATCTGATGTATGTGGTGGTTCATGCCTCCAGTCTCAGCACTCAGGAGGTTCACAAGTTCAAGGCTAGCATGACTACATAACAAGTTTCAGGATAGCCTTAGCTACAGCAAGATCCTGTCTCAAACAAAACAAAACAAAATAAAATGAACCAATCAACAAAAACCAACATCAACAACAAAAATAAAAACCCGGAGAGGAAAATTAAAAGACCTGCTTTTTATGCAATTTGAAATAACTGAGCTGGACAACGGCCTTGGAAAGACTCGGCGAAGACAATAATGCCGAGAAACAGGTGAGGTAGGGTGTTCTTTGTGGGCTGAAGGTTGGGGCCATGAATAACCAGACACGTCCGGAAGAACTGTATTACTGTTAGGGCAACTCTCATGAAAAATGTTCTAGACCAGAGGTTCTCAACCCATGGGTCATGATCCCTTTTTGGGGGTGTTGACTGACCCTTTCACAGGGGTCACATATCAGATATCCTGCATATCAGCTGTTCACATTACGACCCGTTACAGTAGCAAAGGTACAGTTACAAAGTAGCCGTGAGAATAATTCCATGGTTTAGGATCAGCCCAACTGTCTGAAAGGGTTGCAGCTGCAGGAAGGCTGAGAACCGCGGCTCCAAACGTTCGCTCACAGAACATCCTCACACTCAGCGTTAATCGCTACAGCTGTCCAATTCTGCTTCACTTGAAAATGGCTTCACTTTCTCCTAAAGTGATACACGTTCACTCATCTCACTGCCTGCTATTTCAGTCCACGGCCCTTTTGGCTTCGAGGAAAAACCACAAGCCCTGCTCGATGTTATTTGCACACCATGCCTCAGGTGCATCTGTGAGCCAGTCTTACTTGTTGGCACTTACACTAACGTGTCTTTTTAAAAGATTGGCACAGGCTTAGTTTTGGAGGAGTATCTGTGAGGGAGCTCGTGTTTTTTGTAGGAAGTTACATTTTCTTGGACTAGCTTAAAATACTTACAAAATATTATTTACATATACTAAACTTTCTTACATGCTCTATGCTACCTGTATTTTAAAAATGTCTTATTGTGAATACATATAGAATATAGATGCAGTAATTTAAGCATGTTCACCCACAGCCCTGGGCTTGATCAAAAGACAGGCTTTGAGTTCTCACACCAAGAAGACGAAACCCCTGAGCTGCATCCATTACCCTTGTCCCAAGCTGCCCTGAAAGCTTCATCATGCCCCTCAGATTTCCACTGTTATTAATAATACTCTCATATTCTTATTAATGATGCCAGAAAGGTGACAGAGACAGGAACCTGAACTCCAAGAAGGAAGCCAATCCACACTGCGTAGGGCTACAGCATCTTCCTTTGATGTTGATATCACAGAACTGTAAAGATGCTTAGGAACACTCCCTACATAATATCTTAAGATTATTTTTGAAAATATACAGGTTTACTTGCGCTTGAAAAAAATCAGAGAATTAGAAATATTCTTTAACATACCTAGCTGTTATATATGAATAAGAATATGTAAATCATGATCATGATCAGAGGTTATCCAGTAGGAGCCAAATTAGTCCAATACCACAAGCTTTGCTAGATTTTAAAAAGATATTTGGGTACAAATATCCAAATTTGGCTAGTATATTTTTCCAGTTTGCTTTGGTCATAGATGGGAACAGGTTTCTTTTGTATAGAGCATACTGTAGGACCCTCTCAGCTCCGTGGGAGCCACTATGCTGCCAGAGATACTAGGAAGTGGGCAAATCACTCTTTCTGTTAAGGTGACATTCTGGGTGAGATGTGGGTCAGAGGTGGCAGTGGTGGGCTGCATGAGGGAACCTGAAGTTGAGTGGGTTTCTGTGAGCAAGTAGTTACCAAGCTGTAGAGGGTCAGGGATAGCAATGGCAGGGTGGACAGACCCGGAAGTGAACAAAACAGAAGCATCCTGACTGCCAGGCAAAGTCTGGTGCCTTTGAGCACCCGACTGAGCGACCTCCAGACTGCCAGGCAAAGTTTGGTACCTGTTAGAAACTGATTGAGGGACTTCCAGACTGCCAGGCGAAGTCTGGTACCTTTGAGAACGTGACTGAGGGATTTCCAGACTGCCAGGCAAAGTTTGATACCTGTTAGCACCTGACTGAGGGACTTCCGCAGAGCGAGCACGGATGCCTGCCCCAGAACCACTGTCTTTAGGGCCTGGCTTTGCCTGCTTGGCTTCGTCATCAATACCGAGACATATCTCTGCAAGCTTTTTAAATTTGGGGCCAAGGGACTCCAAGAAGCTGTCATCTAGGTCATCGGGAATGAAGCTGCAGGAGCTGAGGGCAGGCGAACAGGGGGCGCCATCCTCGTCTTCGTCATCATAGATCAGCAAACAGTCATTCACTTCCCGCTCATCCTCCTCCTCGGCATAGGCAAACGATTTCTAAAGATGGAGAGAGGAGAGACGGACCTCACAAAGACCATCGAATTTATCCATAAAGCCCAAGGCTGGAGAGTGAATCCCCACATTAGGAAATCCCCACTAGTGATGAAAATGTTCTTCATATTTTAAATTTGGTTATTTTTTTCCTTTGGGTAGCTAAAATGTTTTCTTTTATTTATTTTTATTGTTAGTATGTTTTTAGTTAGTGGTCAATATAATAGGTTTATGACATTTTCATAAATATATATCCTTGATCTTTGATCATATTTAGATCCCTGCTTGCCCTTTCTGCTCTCTCCGCTCTCCTGCTAGCCATTTTCCTTTTCCCCAATAGTCTGTCGTTGGCGTCCATGGGCTATATATGCATATATAGTTAAATATAGATTTCATCAATGAGAGAAAGCACGAGATGGCTTTTCTTCCTGTTACTGCTCCTCTCTCCTATTCTTTCCCTTCCCTTCCAAGAAGTCCTCCTGCTTTCATGTCATAGATAAAAGTAAACCTAGGTCCACACTAGAGAAAGCAGGATATGAGTCTTCCTGAGTCTGGTTTCAGGAAATACTCTTTAATTTACATTTTTGTTTGGGGAATTGGCAATATGGCTGACAGGCCATCAAAGAGGCTAGCCTAGGCTTATGTGTTAGCTCTTGATTTCAGTCTCCATAGCAACTGTATATACTGCCTGGAGTCTATCACTAGGGCTGCTCGATTTTTGTCTTGGGGACAGGCAGCTTTCTCAACGTTCACGGAGACAGTTTTCACCCTATGGGGACTTTGCATTAGCTTTGTCATTGCTGGCTTGGCTTGTGAATTTGAGCTAGTGGCTCAAATCTGACAGTCACCAAAATTACCTGATTTATTTTGACAAGAGGAAGCTTTTCTTTCCTTACTTTGAAAAAAGTGTAGAAGAAATGAATCTCAAAACTATTGTATACAATCAAGTAGCCAGGTTTCCTATATAAATGAGATAACCCAGCCTGACAGTTTGCTACGCAGTTACCTGATTAAAGTAGGAACCTAGGAAAGTCATGTTCACTGGCGCAACAACGTAGTCCTTCAAGGTCCCTCCGGTGGAATGCCTCGTTCTCATCGTTCCTGAGTGACCCAGGGAACAGGGGCCAAGTGTCCCTGCAGCTCCTGCTCCAGTAGCGGCTCCCACTTTGGTAGTCATTTCCATTCCCGAAGCGCCTTCCACCACCGTCCCTCCAGCATATGTGTTCGTACAGACTTCTAAAGGCAGAAGAGAGAGAGAGTTCTCTGATAGTTCATGCTGTGACTTTGTAAAAGCTCCCATGTGTGCATATGTATGTGTATGTTCGTGTGCGCACTCAGGGGTGTGCTCATGCCCATGTGGTATGTGTGCACACGTCAGACTTGTTAGAAGTCAATCTTGGGGGTTGACCCTCAGGGCACCATCATCTCTTTCGAGCCAGGGTCTCTCCCTGGTCTGGAACTTATAGATTCAGCTAGACTCTCTATCAGTGAGCCCCGGGATCTGTCTCCCCTATTGCCACAAATTGGCCACAATGCTTAGCTTTTTCATGAATTCAGGGACTCATGCTCGTACAGCAAGCACTTGGCTGACTGAGCTCTTTCCAAGCCTTAAAGTTCTCTCATCCTTGACAGACAGTTGCCATATAAAGCCGCAATGTGAGGAAAGTACGGTGGTGTGGCTGGTATTAGCATTGCTGAAGGTTTCTGTGAGAGTAACTCTGAAGGGGCGTGGGCAGGTGGAAAAGCCACAAGACCATGTCAGTCAGTTAGAGGAGGGTACAGGGGAATTGGGTTGTCAGTGGCAATAGCCAGAAACAACAACGTGAAAGGACAGTTGGCAGTGATCAGCTGTGGAAAGCTCCCGAGCGCATGTGTTCTCAGGTACAATGACATTGCAGTCAAGCAGCCATGTGATTTCAGTACGGGAAAGGAAGAGAGACTCCATGACGTGGCCGTGCAAAGTGACAGATGGTATCCATGGGAAATTTAAAGTGTTATGGTGTATTTCCTATTTCGTTCATGTTATGCTTTCATAGATTATTTGAATTTATTTTTACTTTTTATTTGTGCATGTGTGAATGTGGGCCCATGTGTATGGATGGGTACCCACAGAAATTGTAGCAGGCTATCAGATCCCCTGTGACTGGAATTCACAGGTGTTTATTAACCACCCAGTGTGGGTATTGGGAAATTGAACCCCAGTCATTTGGAGTACCAAACAATACCCTAAACCACCTGACCAATTCTCAAGTTCATCATGAGCTATATTTTATACACAATTCTGAATTTAGTTTTTGCTATATAATCATAATGGTAGAAGCAATTGAGTATTTGAGAAGCTGTTAAAGGCTGTCACATAACTGGAGACAATTTGTGTAGATTTTTGCTAACTATAGAATTAAGAATAAAATTCCTGTGAGTGTCATATCTTATCGCACGCTAGTTTACAGAGTACTTCTGGTAATGAGACAGCATGATTGAAATTGTTACTCAGTAAACCCAAAGAAATAAGAGATTTACTTAAATGCCAGCTTTAGGCTTCATGCCCCATGGTGATTGCAGAGAACTAGGAGCTGAACACAAATCAGGAACACAGTTGATGCTGTTATGTCAGGAAGAGGGACAGAATTGCAGATGTGCACACAGTGTACACACACACACACACACACACACACACACACACACACACACACGAGGCATGAACGCTCACACATGAGACACAGATGTGCACACAGAGGACTTGACGGGCAAACATAACCCGACCTGAACTAGCAATAGACAGAGTTGGTGGTAGGCACAGCTATTGCTTGAATTTTCATTTACAGTTTTTTAATACCGTAAAATAGTTCCTAATTAAAGGTTATTGATTAGTGGTTGGAGAGATGGCTCAAAGGTTAAGGGCTTGGCTGCTCTTTCAAAAGACAGGTTCCATTCCTGGTACCCATATAGTGGCTCACAGCCATTTTTACCCCTGTTTCCAAGGGATCCTATACCCTCTTCTGACCCCTGTGGGCAACAGGCATGCACATGGTGCATAGACATACATGCAGGCGAAATATCTCTAAACAAAATAAAATAATAAATTAAAAATATTTTAAAGTTAGTAACTAGTTGATTGAGAGCTATAGTTGCTTCAATTCATTAAAATTTGGAAAATGAAAAAAAAAAGTCTTTACATTTTTCCAAACAGCAATATCAGCGAGTGAATTAACTCATGGAGGGCAGACCAGTGCTGTGGAATTGGCTCAGCCACAAATAACTGTAAAACCAGCTTCTAATCTCAGTGGTGATATCGCTTGTTATGTACACAAATGTTCAGTTATTGATCATTTCTTAATTTTGGCTAGTTCTCCTCTAACCTGCCCTTAATTTCAAAGTTACATTTTAAAAATAAATTCCAGCTACTCAAGGGGTTGAGGCAGGGGGGTTTAAAGTTCAAGGACTGCCTGGGCAAATTAGTGAGAGCCTATCTCAAAAGAGAAAACATAAAAAAGGATGGGCTGTAGCTCAGTGTGTACACTTGCTTAGCATGCATGAAGCCCTGAGCTCAAATCCCAGTACAAATAAAAAGACAAATTTGATGCCTACTCACCAGAACTTTCCATAAAATCTGCACCATTGGCTGTGATAGGAGGCACACAAATATTTGTGATTTCCTACAAATTATAAGACAAACACATGTTTCAGTGCAATATAGATGAAGTGTGACCCCCTTGTAAGTGATAACATTAAAATTCTTCTAGGAGTGTGGGCCTTTTTAGGACAGGACTTCTGCAGAGCTGGAGTCCTAAAAGTCCCCATCCATGACAGTCTCATCTATCCACTTAGGATTAAGATGTCCCTTGAGCTCTCTCTATTCCCCTTTCCTACGTTAACATAAACTGTTTCCCACTGCACGGCCACAGTAACTGTCTTACAGACTGGATCCTCACCTTGTCTTCAGGCTGGGCTCCTTCGATTCCCCACTGATGGATTGTTCCTTCTGAACCATCAGGCACAGGGATAAAGCCACCTGTCGCGGCTCCTCCTCCGATGGGACCTGACCCACAGTCACAGGCCAGCAGCAGAAGCGGGGCCACTGGGCAGGGACAAGGATAATAAGAGAATGGTTGAATCCATCGGAAACTATTTGACATGGCAATTGTCAAAAGTGTTACAAAGGCAATACAATAATTCAAACATTAAAGGAGTATATTTACTGAAAGCAAAACTAGTGTTTACAGAATGCAATTTGGTAAGTTCAATGCAGTAATTTTCCAGTGATCATGATCTGTAGGAGGCCAGGCCATTTTTTGGAGGGTTTGTTCAGTTTTGTAATTCCTTTCCATAATACTTATTATTATTACTCCTTGCTGCTGCTGTTGTTGTCATTACTATTTGTTGTACTTGTCTGTACATGTTGTCTGGCAAATACACACAAAACTATAATACCCCATAACCAAGATTTTGATAATACTTCAGGATCTGATCTTTACTAAAGAGCAATTGACCAGCAAAGTGCAACAACGGCTAAAGACATTTTAGTCAATGACTGTCAGTGCACCGTGTGTGATGCGCTGTGTGTGTGTGGACTGTAGGTGTGAGGTGCTGGGACCTGGAATCCAGGTTCTGGCAGAGCCTGTGCTTTTAACCTCAGAGTCGTCTTCCCAGTCCCCACCAGTGCACTTTTCATTGTGAACCGAAAGTCCTTAGCGTGAAGGATCTTCCAGCCACCATGCCATTCTTTCTGCTAATGGGTAAGACATGTTCATTTGAAAACATTTTTCATACGTATGGGTGTTTGGCCTGCATCTTTGTCTATGGACCGTGTGCCTGCTTGGTGCATGCAGAGGCTGGAAGAAGTGTCAGATTCCCTAGAACGGGAATTACAGGCACTTGCTGGCTGCCATGTGGGTGCTGCAATCCAAATCCAGGTCCTCTGGAAGAGCAGCCAGGGCTCTTAGCTGTTGATCACTCCCTAGCTCTGTTGTCCCTGCCTCAACTCCATTTCTGCACTGTCAAGGCCCTATGAACCCTAATGCTGGAACTGTCCACTTAGAAGTGGTCCCCTGAAAGGTTAGCAAACTCCGTCTCCGAATCAGACTTCTAGGGTCTGAACTTTGGATGCATGGCTTTTCAGTCTGTGATCCCAAGTTGTATGATCTAAGCCATCAATTCAAAGGGGAAGCAAGTGGTGCTTTCATCATGGTTGTCTGAGAGAGGGAAAAGACAGTAATGGATACTAGGAAGACCTGCTAGTATTGCTAGAATGAACTACATAATTATGCAAATTATATCAGTCATATATTAGTATAAAACTAGGTCAAGTTATAAATAGATGGGATGTAATTCATACAGCATATTGAATTTTAATATAATGCTTATATGAATTGTATTTATCATTGAAATATTTTATTTTTAATTATGTGCACACATGTGCATCTGTGTGTATGTATGTGCATGTTAGGGCACATGTCTCTGAGGGCCAGAAGAGGATGCTGGGTCCACTGGAACTGGATCTATAGGGAGTTGTGAGCCATCCACTGTATGTACTGGGACTGAATTCAGCTCTTCTAAGAGCTATGTGTTCAAGACCACTGAGCAATCTCTCCACCCCATAAACCATATTTCTAAAGACAGTTGAAGTAGAATATACATATATAACATGAAAAACTTTTTCCATTAATATTTTATGATGCAGTAATAAACTAAGGAATTATTGTGAATTTATTGAGGATATCTTATCCGACTCCTTTCCAAGTTTCTTTAAGTAGAGGACTCTTGCATTTACAGCATCATTTGATTAATGAACTTTTGGTTAAAATGAAAATTTCTAGAAATCTATCTATTGAATAAACTAAAATGCACATTTATTAAAAGACAGTAAGACATGTAGTTTCCCTAAATGCCTTCCTATTATGTATGAACATTAAGGTGTTTTTTAAAGGTTTATTTTATATGTATGAGTGTGCACTGCATATGTGTCTGGGAGTTATGGGTGGCTGTGAGCCACCAAATGAGTGCTAGGAATTGAACCCGGGCCCTCTGAAAGTACTCCTAACTACCGAGCCACCTTTGCAGCCCAGGGGTGAATATTTTAAAGGGTGCACATGAGATAAGGGGTAAACTCTGTTTTGAGGACTTGCTGGATTAAATAATAAATTCTCAGAGCTCAAGTTCTGCTAACGTGGATCCTAGATGACCTCTCTGAGGTTATGTGACCAGCATTCTTTTGTCTTAGAACTGTAGTCATGAGACTAGTATGTGGGTCGGAGATGTATCTTAGAAAGCCCATGCGTATGAATAAAGGCATGGTTTGGACTGTGAACAGAGCATCTTTATAATTTTCCCCTCATTCTTGTCCCCTACCCTCCGCGTGTGTGGAATGTGCTTGTGAGCACACACCATACGGGTGTACTCACGGAGGCCAGAGCACCACCTGAATATCATCCCGTGGGTATCTTCCCCTTTTGTTTGGGACAGGGCTTCTCAATGGGCTTGCGCTTCGCTAAGTAGGCTAGGCTAGCTGGCCAGTGAGTTCTAGAAATCGGTGTGTCTCTTCCTTCCATCTTGCTACTACGGCTGGAATTACAAGCATCCATTGCGACACTTGACTTTTTAGGTGGATGCAGGATTGAACTCAGGTTCCTTATGCTTGCAAGGCAAACAGTATTGACGGAGCCATCTCCCCAGCCCTGTCTTTTTTGGAAATGTTTGCATATATGACTTGCCTTGCTGTATTTAAATTGCTGTTAAGTGACAAGCTAAACACATTTGAGATTTTTTTTCTAGCAATTTCCTTCAGCTTTGCCATCTAAGTGATTAGAATGATGCTTCTCACATTGCACAGATGAGCACAGTGACTCTTCCAAATGAGGCCCTTGCCACAGACTCTGATGGGCGTGTTAGTTTACTCACGCAGCAGCATCAGGAGTCCCAGCAGGATCAAGCCGATGGCAGCGGGCCCCAGCCGCCAGGATGACTCTCTGTGTCTCATAGGCTCTCTGCTCGGGTTAGGGGCTCGGCACATGTTCCGGTCATCACACTGACACACTGTCAGGGTCAGGATCTCTGGTGTGTCACACTGCCCGCCCTCATTGTCCTTCACGACGACTGGGACGCTGTACACTCCTGGGGACACCTGCTGCTGGGCTCGTAGAAGTGCGGAGGTATCTACAAAAAAGTCAAAAGCAACAGTGAGACCAGGCAGCACTTGCTCTTAAAGCCTCCTGCGTGTGATAATGGTGCCAGAACTGTCTTGGAATCATGGTCACAACCAGCCAGACTGGCATTGTTGGAGCAGTGCTGAGTGGTGAAGGGGTTTGGCGGGGTCAGTCTGCCCACCAGGAGTGTCCAATCATGTAGGCCACATGTGGCCCAAAATAGCTGTAGATACAGTTGAACATAAAATTGTAAAAGCTAATTAAAACACAAGAGATTGACAAGAGATTGATTTTTTTGTTTGTTTTTATAGACTGATTGCCCAGTACTTGAAGTCTTTAGAAGACAGCTTCAAAGTGTTGTGTCATGAAACAGTGTTGTGAAAATAAACATATATATATATATATATATATATATATATATATATATATATATATATAATATATATATATATATTTCCAGCCCCCAGGCTCTTGTAGGTTCAAGGTTGTGGGTTAGACATCCCTCTGTGGCCCAAGACAGTTTTTCATCCAATGGAGAGAAGCCAAAAAGTTGAACCCCTCGTGATTTTTTGTCATTCTCTCCCATAGCCCAACAGGCCCATGATTCCCCTCCACAAGGACCCAGCCCTGTATTATTTTTTTTCCCACTGAAGTTGGTGGGAGATGGGGCATCACAATGTCATGTTTATATCCTGAGCTTACCCACTCTTGTGTATATCCGCACCAATACTTACAGGCACATGACCCCATGCATGCTTTCAAACTCTGATCCCATGTCTGACTCATTGAAATCTACTTTTGGCATTGGGGGTGCTCTCTTATCTGCTTCTTTTGCTTATCCCCAGAGCTAAGGGCCTGGGTGATAGGGTTCCTAGTGGTGGGGCCCATTGCCTGTTAGACAACTGAGCACCACCTGGTTTTGGTTCTCCATTTCTTTGTCACCTCTTTCTAAGTAGGAAACCTGGCAGTGTTACATTGTTTGAATTGTTCTGGAATCCACAGTGCCCTTGACATTGTGCCATGGCTGCATCGTTTGCTTTGACCAACCTAACTCAATTCAGTCACCCCATGCTGTCACCCCAATACTTGACCCTAGGACCCTGTGAGTGCTAGGCATGAGCAGTACCACTGAGCTACATTCCCAGCTATCTGTTTTCTGACCATGCGTCTATCTGGCAAACGCCTATAGAGACCAATGGCACATACAGTTTGGAGCTATTCCTCTAAATAAGATCAGAACGCCGAGAGCGAGAGAGCAAGATTTCTTTGGTGTCTCTGGCCATGACTGATATACGACTGCAGGATACCATGGAGCACATCCATGAGAGGAAGCAAGATTTGCACAGAAACCAGAGAGGGAAAGTATGTTTGCAGAGGATTAGAAGCGGCCTAATGGTCACTGTGCAGTCCAGAAAGGGACTTTTGAAAAACTCAGAAAATATATGATAAACACGATACGTTTTAGGAGGAAACGATTCCTTGTTTTTCATTGGCTGGTGAGTTTGTAGCTGTCAGTCCACTGTACTCAAGGTTACCTCTTACAGGGCAAGCTCCATCCCAGGCTAGACCGCACAGAGAGACCCTGTCTCAAACAACGATACTAACACACCCAGAAAACAGTAAATGATGCTCAGCTCATCCAATTTCTCTTCTCCTCAGAAGAGACCAGGCTCATGTCTTAGTTTCAAAGCAATGCTTTCAGTTTTTCACAGAAAGGACCTCCATCAAGGGGGTTCATGTTCCTCTGGAAATACACAGCAGCTGCGGCTTCGGCCCACAGAGGCAAGTTTGTTCGCTCACCGTTCATCATTCTGATGTTCCACATGACTGGCAGTTTCAGAGGCTGCTCCTCAAGCGACACTGTGTAGGGGCCAGTGTATCTGCCCCTCTCCAGAGTTCTCACCGAGACGAGCACAGACGGCGAGGCACTGCTACAGATCTCGTTCTTCTCCAGGACAACCGAGGGACAATTTTCACTGAAACTGGGCACTTCGACGTGCACTGTGCCCGTAGACGTCTTACCAGTGTTTTCTGTAAGAATAGTATTGGAATACAGAGAGAAAAGTTGAACAAAACATGATCTTCCACACCCCTTCTCCTCTCCTCTCCTCTCCTCTCCTCTCCTCTTCCCTCTCCTCCCCTCCCCTCCTCTCCCCTCCCCCCTCCTCTTCCCTCCCCTCCTCTTACCTCCCCTCCCCTTCCCTCCCCTCCCCTCCTCTCCTGCTCTCCCCCTTCTCTCGTTGCTTTCTCTGAGTTCTTCCCCTTCTCCTCCTCCTTACTGTTCCTCTCCACTTCCCCTTTTCTTTCTATCTTTTCACCTTCCTTTCTTTTTCTGCTTTCCCCTCTCCTTCCCACACTCTTCTCTCTCCCCTCTCTTCCATCCTTTCGTTTCCTTCCTTTCCCTTCCCTCTCTCCCCCTCTCTTCCCTCTCTCTCTCCTTTCCTTCCTTTCTTGTTGAGAAAGAGTCACTCTAAATTGCTCAGGCTGGCTGTGAACTTCGGCCTCAGTCTCCTGAGTAGCTGGGATTATAGATATGCCCTGCAGCCAACTTACAAAATTAATTTTTTATATTTCTTTCTTGTTGCCAAGTCATGATAACTTCTCATGAAAAGGTGTGTTTGTTATTATCAGGAGTAAAAAAACACCATCCTATCTCTGCAACTTATAAAACCAGTTCAAACTAGTCAAGTTGTCTGGTGTCTCTAGTAAGCAGCATGAGTATTAGTTAAATAGTCGTGAAATCAAAGTAATTGATTCATTAATTACAAATGAAATTAAAACAAAAAATAGCTTGTAAGGGTCTTGCTTCTGCAATCTGAGCCCCCAGTATTTAAAATAAATAATTATATTTATTACTTAATACTTAAAAGTTTACTGAAGTCAGGGTGGGTGGTGGCATGTGGCTTTTTAATCCCAGCACTTAGGAAGAGAGACATGTGGATCGCTGTCAGTTCGAGACTAACCTGCTATACATAGTGAGTCACAGGACCAGCTCCATACAGTCAAGCCCCATTTCAAAAAAGCAAGCAAACAATTAATGTTTACAATCAAGCAACAAATAAAACTCTTTGGTGGTGAGATGATGAATGAGTTCTGTCATTTTTGCAGTTGGGGTGGTTTTTCCAAATGTTAATATTTTTGATGTTTATTTTTGGTGCTTATTACACCGAGCTTAAATTAATTTTATAGAACATTTAACACATACATTCTATGAATGTTATTTTAAGACATCTCAGGAGGGGAAACTTTATTGCTTAATGACATGAGTTTATTGGGAGCTCACAACGTGAGCTTCCATTTGGAGTGGATTTGTGGTTGACTGTCTATGGGATTTTTCCTTGTCCTCTCAAACTCAGTTATTTCTGTAAGTCAAAAAATTCCTCCTGAGGCTTGGGAAATGGCTCAGGGTGTGAGAACACTCAATGTACAGACATGAGAACCCAAGTTTGGATCCTTAGCACTGTGTAAAAAGCCAGGGCTACTGTGTGTGTGCCTGTAATTCTGCCTTGTGGGCCTGCTGACAGCCAGCATGGCCCCAGGTTAAGTAAGACACCCTGTCTCAGGTTACTAAGGCTTACACTGATGAAACAGGAAACTCAACATCTTCCTCTGGTCTCCACAAATGCATGGACATATGCATTCCCACACACATAGGGATGAATACACATCATACACACACACACACACACACACACACGAACACACACACATGTACACATGCACACTTTCTCCCTCACCCATAGTAAACCAAAGGGACCAGAGTTATGGTGGGTACCAACTAAACTGGGAAATGGATATTCTTAGTCTCTCTTAGGTTAAGGTGTGGGGTTGCAGACTCAGGCCGGAGAGTTCCTAAGAGAATAATCTCTATGATAAAGGAAAGGTGCAAAGCACTCATGACCATCTACTCTGAAGGAAATGCTTTTTAAAAAATATTTAATTCAAAACCATGGAAATAGCTTTCTTACCATCTATAGCCAGAACCTCAGCTGAGATTGTCTTGTTAACTATGAAAGTAGAATCTCGGTCAATGTTCTTGATAAATTTGATCTGAGCAGTTTTTGGATCAATAACAAGCAAACCACCATCATTACGACCCAGGACATATCTGTTTTATAATAGAATAAAATACAAAATGTTA
The DNA here is from genome assembly GCF_037038515.1 of Microtus pennsylvanicus. Lineage (NCBI taxonomy): Eukaryota > Metazoa > Chordata > Mammalia > Rodentia > Cricetidae > Microtus > Microtus pennsylvanicus. The sequence continues at coordinate 60,797,128 of NC_134582.1, forward strand.
CTTGTTTAACAAATACTATTCATTAGATAGCCAACACATTAATGCATGATCTAAAAATGTTGTATATGTACTTGTAAATAATATCAGGGTGCTGGAAAAGTAGCTCAGTACTCAAGAACACTTGCTGCTCTCTAAGGGGATCTGGGTTTAGTTCCCAGCACCCACATGGCAGCTCATCCACCCATTAACTCCAGTTCTAGGGGATCTGATGCCCTCTTCTGGTTCCTTGAGGAACTGCACACATACGGTACAAAGATACACATGCAGGCAAAACACCCATCCACACTAAAATAAACATAAATAAATCTTATAAAGCAATTAAAAAACCAGAAAGTTAACATGACATAGATGAATCATAATTCATAATCCTTACACATTCATTGGTCTGATTACCCAATTTTGGCTGTGAAAAATAAAAGAGAACAAAGTAAAACAAACCGTGTGCCTTTGCTCTTTACAAGGCGACTGTTACTCTGTACGACGCTTTATGCTTCAGCTATTACTGACTTTGCTTTGGATTGAACCATAATGTCTTATCTCACTCTTCTGATGAACTTCTAGACTTTTCCAAGTCTCAACTGTGAAGCGCTCTCCTGATTTCCACATGGGCTAAGGCATCCCTCTTTTATTTAGTGTCTACTAGTTTATGGGCATACTATTTCTGCTCACGGCATAATGTATTCTAATAATTTATCTTTATATATTTTTTTGGGTTGTCTGGCTCCCCAATTTCACCCTTTTCATAGCTCTGGTTTTGGCAGCTAGTGGGCGGAGCCTTATGCTGTAGTCGCTTATAGATGAAAGCAACACAAAGGCCTGAAAGGATAGAAGGCCTGTCTTACCTGACAGTCGAGGCAGCTCTACCAGTGTCTTCATCAGTAGCTTCGTATGTTCCCAGGATATAACCAGCCAGTTTACTGGTGCTTATGCTCCCTGGCACAGTAAATGTCTTAGAAGGAGGACGGAATGAAATGCCTTCTTGGACATTGGTGACTTGGATGATGACTGGAGTCGGCTGCACTCGGTACTGGGAGATCACAGACTGGTGGAACTCAGCTTTGTTCCTGACGGCGATGCTAAACTGCAGGCTTTGCATCTGCTCGTAATCCAGAGCCTGGAGTGAAGACCAAGTAAGACAGAAGGAAGCGTCACAAAAGAGAAAACAAGCAAGCACAATCTGGAAGACAGGACCTTCTAATTCTATAGAGCAAAGATAGTTTCAGAAGTGATTGCAATGTCCAATAGAAAATGCCTTAGGATTTCTAACTCATGAGACCTCGTTTTGGTAACCTGTTGTATACTTTCCAGATTAACAAAACATCATCAACTCTTTTTAGGCTGTGATGTAGAACTTAAGAAGTCCTGAATTCGTGGTGGTAACATGGCTCAAGTCTTCATTCTGATACATCTGAGCTGGATCCTCAGCTTTTTGCTTCTAAATGTTATGTACATTTTATTAATTTGTTTAAGAATATTAGTTTTTTCAGTACTGGAAACAGAACCCAGGATGTTATGTAAGACAACTGTTCTATCACCACGCCACATCCCAGGCCTAACTTCCTGACACATAAAACCAAACCTTTAACAATTAAGTTCTATGATTCATTCTTTTTTTGTTTGTTTGTTTTTGAGACGGGGTTTCTTTGTGTAGTTCTGACTGTCAATCTATAGACTAGACTGGCCTCCAACTCAGAGATCTGCCTGCCTCTGCTTCCCAAGTGGTGGGACTAAGGACGTGCCCCACCACTGCCTGGTGATTCATTTTTTTTTTAAATAAACAGCCACTTGGCCATTAATAATATATTCATTGGATTCATGTATCTTTTTTTCTGACATAAATAAAATTCCAAGGTTCAAAGGCCACCTATTGCATCTTTGTTGGCAAAAAGACCAACCAATTCTTTTTTATATTAGTGAGCAATTGGCCCAAGTCTTTATAAAACCAATTTTCAGTGTTTTTGCTTATAGTGACTTGGTTTTCTAGTTAAGCTGGCCTAAATCAAGAGTTCAAGATTAACAGTTTTCATTCAATCGTTTACTTCTTCTTCTTTTTTTAGGATGGTAGAGTAGGAAATGCTAATTTTGGCTTTATCTATTCATCCGCAGAATATTTTTTAAGGGAAGAGATCTGGATTCGAGTGTCAGCTACAGGGACTGCTTGACAGTGTCAGAGTTCCCCGGCGGAAGGGAAAGTGTGGGTAGAGATGGCAGAGCTGCATGGAAGCAGGAGAGGCTTCTAGGCCAGAGCTGGGAAAGGCATCTGAGAGGATCTGAACTGAGCACTGAAGGATGCTGGGAAGTTCTTCAGGGAAAGGCGGAAGCATCTTCAAACACCCTGCGCTGCGGAAGGATCTGAGCTGGCTGGTAGGGTAGGGTTTTGGGCACCGTAACGTGAAGGTCTGCTGCTTCATTTTGAAGTAGGTGGTCATCCACCTGGATGGCACGTTAGAATCACGTTGCTTAATTTAAGACTCAATAATATGAGTGTTTGCCCCCCAGACTCCTCCAACAAATCCTTTCTGTATTCCATGTAGAAAAACTGCAGGTGACGTGAAGGTGCTGTTGGCACCGGGGCCAGCTCAGCTCTCTGAGAGCCGGGGCAGGATTGACAGAACAAAGTAAGTCATCTTGTTTGTTTCTTTAAAATAATGTGGTAGTGGACTGGTGGCAGTGAGGATGACAACTGGGGACAGGCAGCAGGGACACCTGCTAGACAGTATTGCAGTCAGGTAAGAGGGAAGGAGCAAGGCCAGGCAGAAGCTAGGTGGTAAAAGAAGAGGAAGAGGAAGCCATCCTTGCTTCATAGCTTGCGGCAGAACGCAATGGCTGGAGGAATGCTGTAGGAATGGTCAAGGTTCAAGGATAACATCCAGGTGTCAAGTTTGAGAAAGGGAATGACCCCAGGACATTAAATAGGGAATCACGATGATGTTGGAATTTATAACAAGATCCTTGCAGATTCAGAAGCAGTGACAGTCTCCGTGAAATGTGGACCACTAAGAAGTGTCTTTGTTAGGAAAATCCTATCACTCCATCTTTAAGTCAGACCCAGTCATTAAAGAAGCTCCAGAATGTTTCAAGCCCAGTGCCAGAGAACATCAGCAGAGCGGCTACCGTTCGCGGCTACCGTTCGAGTCTACACTGTTTCCAGGCACAGCTGCCCTAATGTAATTCCAGCTGGGGATGCTGTCTTGCTGAACCCAAGCTTTACTCAGTGTTTTGCTTTTTACCTAGCAGAATTTGTTAAGTTTCCTTTTTTTGGGGGATTTTGTGATTTCTTTCTGTGATGAGATTAGTTTAAGCCCTTAAAGTGTGTTGACCAATTCCCAAGTCACAATCCCATGCTTTCCTATCTCTTCTGAACTCCAATCCATCTGCAGACAGTGGATTTGATTAATATATGAAATGTCTTTCCTTTCCTGTCATGAGAGTATGCAAACCTCCCCCACCTTGTGTGTGTATGTGTGTGTGTGTTAAAGAAAATATGGTAGCTTGGAAGGAAAAAAAATAGTATTTCAAGAGAAGTTGTCTTTAGGCAATAGAGCTATGATGCTAGTAAAATAAATGCTATCCACTTTGTTATGTTTTCTGTTTTTTTAAATAATAGAGTGATCATATTATTGATGTTATTTATTTGTATTACTAATAGCTTGAGTTCTGTAGAATGTTTTTACCCACTAAAGAAAACTCAGGCCTTACCTTAACCACCTTCAGGATGCCTTCGTTGGTTCTTGGATCTGTTTCAATTTCAAACCAATTCCCCTCATTCCCAGAGGTAAAGAAGTACACGGCCAACCAGTTATCCGTGTACTCTTCGTCCCAGTCTATCACCTGAAACCGGAGTAGCTCGGCGTTTAGAGTGTTTTCCTCAATGCGCGCTGAGTACTGAAAGGGAGAAGCGCAGGATTTAAGAGTCAGTGCTAGGCGTCCTGGGGGTTACCTGGGGGTGACCTGGGGGCGACCTGGGGGTGACCTGGAGGTCACCTGGCTGCAGCGTTGCTGCCAATCTGTCCACTGCCAGGGTTGTTTGGGTGACCTGGCTGCTTAGGTCAGTGTGCCCTTCCTCCCGCACTGTGTCAGCCCTCCCGCAGCTGAAGAGGATGGTCCGCAGCTCCACTGCTAGAACCGCTAGACAAGGACTCAGGAGTCCGCACTAGGGCTTACCTAAAAGAATATTTATTTTAAATAGTATTAATTCTTAGTTTTCAAATTATATGTTATTTCATACCAATCCCTTAACTGCCATATTTGAATTTTTTGTTTGTTAGATTTTGTTTCTTTTCTTTTCCTTTTTTTTTTTTTTTGATTTTCGAGACTGGGTTTCTCCGTAGCTTTTGGTTCCTGTCCTGGAACTAGCTCTTCTAGACCAGGCTGGCCTCAAACTCACAGAGATCCGCCTGCCTCTGCCTCCCGAGTGCTGGGATTAAAGGCGTGCGCCACCACTGCCCAGCATCTTTTTTTTTTTTTTTGACAGCATTTCTCTGTGTAGCCTTGGCTGTTCTGGAACTCACTTTGTAGACCAAGCTGGCCTCCAACTCATAGACCTTCCTTTGTCTCCTAAGTGCTGAGTGAGATTAAAGGTATGCACCACCACTGCTCTACCTAAACTATTTTTTAAAATAGAAAAACAGAAAGTTTAAAGCCCAACAAATGTGTAGTTAATAAATTGGGATGCAAAACTGTTAATCACACACAAAAATGGTTCTTCAAGGACAGGACCAGGCGGCATACCTGAGAATCCCTAAGCACTGGGAAGTTGTCGTTGACGTCTTTCACTTTAATACTGCATTCGCATTGAGTCGACAGTCCCGTCCCGTCATTGTCTGTACCACTTACAACCAGGTGGTAGCTACTGATTTGCTATATTTGGAGAAAAAGAATAAAATTTACGAGTGGCCAGTAGTTGCCTTCTATAGATATGATAAAATGTTTCCATGAAAACATTTAAGATCGTGAATCGTGGCTCATGCACACTGTTAGCTATCCGTGGCAGAGAGAGACTGGTGTGGCGCCAGATGACTGGGTGGAGGTGTTGAGGGGCTGGAAGAGGCTTCCTCTTTGGCTGACTTCTGAAGGTAGCGGTGTAGATGTAGAGCAAAAACATGGATATAGGAATGAGGGGTGCTGTGCCTGTCTGAGAGAATGAGGGGCGCTGTGCCTGAGAGAATGAGGGGTGCTGTGCCTCTCTGAGAGAATGAGGGGTGTTGTGCCTGTCTGAGAGAATGAGGGGCGCTATGCCTCTCTGAGAGAATGAGGGGTGCTGTGCCTGTCTGAGAGAATGAGGGGTGCTGTGCCTGTCTGAGAGAAGCTCACATGTGGCGTTTCCCTGCCAGTCTGTTGGGGAAACCATTTGTGTGAAGGAAATGTGCACCTGAGTAGCCTGCTCTGGTGGAGAAACATGGTGGTGGGGATGAAGAGAGGGAGAGGAAGAGATCCTTCCGTGTCTGTAAGGAGAGGTTAACCTGCTCTGGTGGAGAAACATGGTGTTGGGGGATGAAGAGAGGGGAGAAGAAGAGATCCTTTCGTGTCTGTAAGGAGAGGTTAAAAATAAATGGCGATGTCTAGAGGAAAGGTATGTATGCCTTCAGACTTTTATGACAGATAGACATCTCCTCATCTAAGAATTTTCTCCCATTCTTTAGGAATGAATCCCAGTGTAGTCTGCTTCTACACACCAGCGTCTTCTTTAACCCCATTTGAGCTGTCGTGTGAGAGGTATTATCCCAGGTACACATGCTACTACAGCGGAATCACACCCATGGAGGCAGGGTCCTCCAGACGGTGTCTTTGTGTTCTCTTTGTATCCTCAGATAAAATGGAGGTACCTCTCTTGGGTTGCTAGTCATCAAACCCTTTTGGCGTTTTCTTTTTTTTGATGCTTCCAGGTAATCTGCCTTACCTCTCGATCAAGAGAACTGGTCAAAGTGCGGACTTCTCCCGTGTTTCTGCTGATGAGGAACATGGGCATGCCTGCAGGCTCCTGGGAGACGATTTTGAAGGCAATTTTAGAATTCATATGGTTTGGTTCATCCGCGTCTGTGGCATTTAGGATCATTACCAGTGAATCTAGAAATATAGGAAAATTGTCAAAGACATTACATTCACATCAAAGAGCCAAACTAGTTTAGCATTGATTCCTATTCAAGAAAAAAAATTTTTTTTAAACACTACCTGTTTGCTTTAAAAAATAAACCAAAAAACAAAGTATGTCACTGTTGTTCTTTCTGCTGGCTTTTAGAAAAATCTTCCAACGTTCCCTCAGCCTTGACTTTGTTGAGGTTGGGGCTACCTTCTGACCGGAGTTCTCCCCGAAATAGATGCACCTGCGTGTTTCCTTTTAAATATGACCCAAGGAATGTGAATAGATCTCGGCCTCCTATAATCTAAACTCATTGAGCTTGTGCATCCAGGCTGACTAGGAGCCCTCTTCATGCTTGGGACTCACACAGAGGTTGTATGCAGGCACTAGCTTCGTGATGGGACTATAATCTACAAACGTAATCCTGATGGGTAATTGTTGAGAGTTATTACAAAATTTGGAAAAGAAATCTCAGACTATCGTGATGTTTTTTTTTTTTGTTATCAAACTACAGAGCAAAAGAACAGAATAGTTTTTAAAAATGGTATAATGACGTGTAGTTGAACGTCATGGATAGGAGGTGGTTGGTGCTGCTAAAGACTTACTTGAAGCACTGTTTTCTTCAATTTCACCCTTGAATATGGTTTGTGAAAATATCGGAGCATTATCATTGACATCTAAAATTTTCACTGTTAATATGAGTGGTCTCTCTACATCTTGTCCCAGGGCGTTTAGAGCTCGGCATGTGATCTAGAGACAAAGGGAGAATAGCCATCATCACTATATGGAGCTAGTTTGAATATGATTAACACCCATAGAAATTAGAGCAATGCTGCTATTTACAGAAGTTAATGAGAAAGGAAGAAAGAACATTTCCCCCAGTGTGGGTGAAGGGAAAGGTTCCCACTCTTGCTGTTGCCCAGCTGCTCTTCCTTCAAGTAGCTGCATTTTGGCAGGATGAAGTTCTGGAAAGTGTCCCCAGCCCCTCCCCCACTCCCCTATCATCATCCCCCACTCTCTGGTGTATTATCCCAGGGACATGAACCATGGGGTGGGAGTTAGTAGAAGGATGAATTTTATTCGCTGATGGACTAATCCATGTAATAATTTCTTCTCTTGCAAATCTACCTGGAGAGAAGTTAACTTCACAAAGAAGGCTAGCTTGACTGGGGACTCACCAGGAAGCTCGGGGTTTCCTCACGATCAACTATGGCCGTTATGTTAATATCACCATTGTTTGGGTCAACAACAAAGATTCCAAAAGGGGGCTGATCAATTCCCACCCCAGAAATTCGGTAGGTAATTTTCTGGGTTGCTTGGAAATCGGAAGTGATCTGTAAGGAAAGAAAATGGCTTAAATGTCAAGCTGACCCTTGACGAGCCTTCTCCTGACTCCTGCACCGTCTAAAGTCATCTGTTCACTGGACCCACCCTTTCCGTTGCTGTCATTTATTCTTGCTCTACTTATTTATTGGAGAGTCGGAATAAAAAATCAAGTACAGCTGCTCTGCTCACCAGCATGGACCAAGAATGACAAGCCATTCTGAGTGCTTATTTGGGTCGTGGTGCCATGGTGGGAATGTTAAAATGTTGTAAGAAAACAAAGGAGGCTTAGTGGTGAGAAAGCTTCTTCTGGATGCCCAATCCTTACTTACCATTTACAAAAGGATGCTTCTGTAAGTTCGGGGAAGTGACAAGGAAGGGGGAAATGGAGAGAATAAGGTAACAGATGTTCAGAGTACGTGTGAACATGGACTGAGTTTTATTTTTATAATCTTAAAGCTGTTTAGCAGAGCGAAGAGTACAAAGCTCACGAGACAGCTCATTGTCCAGCCTCAGCAGTCGCCATCCACGGCCACGCCCACACTCTCTCCCAGTCATCTAATTGCTATCTCTTTCCATTTTTAGCCTTGTTTAATAGAATGTGGACAGGCACAGGCTTATGCATTAAAATGAGCAATATATTTCTTAATCCCATTTTATAGCTCTAGAGGCTATCATTCCTATCTTTTTCTTTTACATTATTATTATTGTAGCTTTGTTGTAGAGGACAGGTTGTTGTTCTGTGGACTTCCCAGGCTGCATATTGTTGAGTGGAGTTCGTACATCGTGTGTAATTTGCATGTAATACGTTTATTCTAAAGCTCACACTGCTTCTGTCAATATGACTTACCTTGGCAATGGGATTTCTTTTTGAGTTGTCTTCTCTTTCTCTGCATGGCTTGGCAAATTTTACCCATTCACGTTTGTACCTTCTTTTGACAACCGGCTGCACTGCTGTCCCCTCTTCTCCGTGCTGTCCTCCTGACTGTGTTGAAAGAGACCCCGATTTATCGCATCCGTGACTGGCAGTCTTTGCTTTGAATATTGATCATAGATAGACACCTACGCTGAGAATCTTTATGTTTCTCCTTTGATGAGCATTTGCTCACCTGACTCTTTGTCGAGAAGAAGCAGCCTTAAATAGGTCATCACAAAGCTATGATATTTAATCTTACTATTTAGTCAATTTGATTTCCCCTATAAACTCCATAGTAGGATTTCACTTCTTGTTTATTTGAGCTATGTAGAAAGGAGCCAGACATAGCAGTGAATGCCTGCAAGCAAGCACTAGGGAGGCTGAGGCAGGAAGATTGCCAGGAGTTCAAAGCTAGCCTGGTAGGCATAGTGAGTACCCGGCTAGGCAGCACTTCCCAGAAGAGTGGTTCTCAAGAGAAGAGAGCCAAGCAACCAACCCAGAATCCAATAGAAAATAAGATAAAATAAACAAGACCATATGAGACAGTAATCATAATATGTATAGATAACTTTAAAATATCTTGGGTTATTTGCTAGAATTTTAGTTTTACACATTTTTACAGTTGAATTACCAAATAATTAAATGCTTTTCTCAATATAACTAAGTTTTACCAGTGAAGCGATTCTAATGATGCAGGCTGCACACTTTACCTCTGTTCGCAGCTCCCCGTGCACCAGCAGCACCTGCAGATATCAAATAGAAACAACTCCACGTGAGTTCCCCAAACAGGCGACTGTGGAAAGCTAGCCATCCTTATCACTGCATCCTGTTCTTCAGCTCGTAGTTCGTTTCTAGTTTTAAAACAGTCAGTTTGCAGAAGCATCCCGAAGTGTAAAATTCTACCAGGAAAAGGAATATTTTCCAAATAAACAAGGTCTTCAACTTTTTCGATCTGACTTTAGACATTTTAAGGATTTGTTTTACTTTATGTCTATGGATATTTTGCCTGCATGTATGTGTGTGCACCTGCTCAGTGCCCCACAGCTGGAATTTAGAATGGCTGTGAGCTGCCATGTCAGTGATGGGAGTTGCACCTGGGTTCTCTGCAAAAGCACCACGAGTTATTGATTCTTAAGATATGTCTCCAGTACTGTGCTTCAGATATTTTTTATGCCAGAAAAGAGGAATCCACCAGTGGTTAGTACAGGATAGACAAACCTGGGCTGGACAGTGACTGCAGATCAGCTTGGACTACAAAATAAAACCCCGTCTCAAAACAAAACAACAAAAGCAAGAAAGAAGATTCGCAGCCACCCCCACAACATCATCATCATCTCCATTGCCACCATTATCACCCTCTCCTTGACTGTAAAATTATGCTTTCAGGCACTCTCAGTCACTAGATGTTTCTTACACAGTTACCATATAAAAACCTCCCAGAAATCATTGCTTTAGGAACTGTTATGATAAACTCCTGCAAGTGGCCACACAGTTATTGACAGCTGTTGTGCTGGGCATGCTGGTGCATGCCTACAATCCAGCATGTGGGAAGCTAAGGTAGGAGGGTTACAAAGTGCTGGAGGATAGTCAGGAAGACATAGCAGGACTTTGTCTCAAAAAACTAGGAAGAACAAAGCAACAACAAAATCAAAACCCCAAGCCTCTATTATCTATCATGTGTGCTTATACAAAAGCAACTTCAGATTAACTCCTTCTAAAGACAGGTTCTTTGTTCCCCACTTTTTTATCCCCCCTCCTCTTTTTAAAGCTGAACTTGAGTAAGGAGAATAGGACAAAACTATTCTAGTTTATGAAAATGGAACCTTTTTCTAAAAGCAGGGGTTGTCCCATGCTGGTCTTAGGTGCTGTTTGCTGTAGGGCATGAATCTGTTCTTCTTCCTACTGTAACATAAACATTACACTTCATTTTTAATTCCAGACGTGGTGGTGTTGTCTTCAACGCCAGCACACAGGAGACAGTGGCAGGTGGGTCTCTGTGAGTCTGAGACTATCCTGGTTTACGTGGTGAGTTCTAGGCTAGGCAGAGCTACATGAGACCATGTTTCAAACAAAAACAAGAGTTTCATTGTGTACTACGGGTCTAAAAATTTGAATGAGGACAAAAGAAGTGGTGCTGCCTGGGACCTTTGCTTTCTTAGGAGCCCACAGGCCTGGCATCTGGATTGCTTTCCACCTGGAATGCGTTCCTGCTCCTCACGGCCCACCTACAGGTGATTCACCCAGTCAAGCACCGGCATGCTACATGAAGCTGCCTTTACTAATGGCTCCCTCTCTGAGTTTGTACAGCTCACATTCTCTTTAAGGGCATGTAGCTCACAAGCGCTCCCTGTATCTTACTGTTTTATGAGTAGTAAAGAATTTCTTCATGAGCTTTCCAAGTCCTGGGTCTTACGATATTGTTCTTCCCTATTCAAGTGTTCAGCAAGTATTTGCTGGTTCCCTGAGTGTGAGATCCGAAGAAAAGAAGGCCATGGAAAACAAATTACAGGGTAAATTTAGGAGAGTGGTAGTGGTGGTGACTTGCTTAGTGTTTACTTACAGAACATTGTGCTTAATATTGCTATTGTTTATTGCAACCACCTGAAGAAGATTCGATTATATAACCCCCGTTTTTATGTATATAGAGAAGCAGGAACACGGATACTTTCTCCCTGTTTATCAACCCTTGATGAGCTAGGGTTTGAAACATAGCCACTTTATCTCCAGGGTGTGTGCATTGCCGTGACAATAGATTCTAACCCCAACCTAACGTAAATACACAGAAGAAAGTTGTATGACAGTGACTTAGATTTTTATCTGGCCAAAGGCTGTGGCTGATCTGAAACAATGTAGACTTATTACGTCATTTATTTTTAAAGATTATAATGAACAGGCAGGTCCAAGTCTTAACTAAAGGAACAATTACACCAGACATATGATCAACCCCTCCATCATAAGCATTTTATCTGAAATTCTGATTTTAAATAATACCTCAAGATGATGCCCCAACATCGTGCAATCTCTGAGGAAAGAAGGGACCAGTATGGTGTGGTCACTGACCGTTCTTTCTCATCTGACTGTACGGGGAAGGATGGGCCGGGCGTGCTCCCCTTTACAGGAAAAATGGAGTCATCCAGAAACCATGAGTCACGTCTGTGTTGGCCCCGTGGAGAATGGGGCTTCTATAGACCTTAAAGCCCTGATCTACCTTCCCAGGCAGGCAAAGCCTAGTCTGTGGAAAATTAGCAGAGCAGACCACGGGTTATCGTATTTCCAGTTCTCAGAAAACCAGAATCCTTGGATGACTTCTCCATTCCAAAATTTAAACTCTCTTCTTTTAAGCCTGATCTCAAAGAGTGTCCCTTCATTTTAGTGTTGTAGAAAGATACTTTTTGTTTCTGGAAACATGAGAGATATCATAGGAAACATTTCTGAATGCGGAACCATTATTTTTGGCTGGCTGGAACTGTGATTGCAGCTCTACATTAATTCTGAAGGCCGGGGAGCCTTGGGAGGGGGTCCCTGGCTGGAGAAACAATCACTGAGGGTGGGGCTCAGAAAGTTGCCTCCTTCTCTAGTCTCAGCAAGCCCTCTTTGCCTCCTGTGTGAGCAGCTATTGATGTAATATTCTCTTGGCATGAGCTTTGCCATCATGTTTCCCAGTGGCAGACTGGAATCACTGGCCAAAATAAAGCTAGCCTCCCTTCAGGTTTCTGTCAGCTGCCTGCAGCAGCTGTGAGAAAAGCAGCTTACACAGCCACCGCCCGTTTCCAGAGTTATCACGGCACCCGCCATGCTCCCCGCTGGGGAGTTCAGAGAATAATGTAGGTAACTCAAAGAAGTCATTACAGAGTTCAAGTATGATTTTAGATTTATACCTTTCAGGCAAGAAATGCCATGAAATGCCCATAGGCTGGCGGTTTACTGCTATAATTGATCAACTAATCAGAAACTTATTGTAAGCACTTAGGTCATAGCAGCCTTTCAGGACACGTTTGATAAATGAGTTACACAGTGCACAGCTCAGAAGAATGAGTGACTTCTTCTGATTGCTATGTGGAAGCTCCTTCACTTATGGTGTGCAATGTCCTAATAACCCACTGTAAGCTGGAAATACTGATCCTCACGTGCATGTAACATCCATAACCCTCTGAACATCTTAGCTTAGTCTGCATCCTCAGAACCCTTACTACAGTCTATGGTTGGGGAATCATCTAATACAGAGGCTGTTCTATAATGAAGCCTTGAGTACTTCATGCAATTTATTGGATTTTACACTGAAAACAAAACCCCAAGAGTTGTAGAAATATAAAGCAGAAAAAATTTAAGTGTAAGTCAGGACTGTGTAGAAATTTTGAATTTTAAAGCCACAAAACATGCTAATAAATGTTATATTCATCAAGACAAAGACAAATTCTCCAACTGAATAATACATATTAAATTGTTTAGAAATTAGTATTTAATTTCAGGCGGTTCAGTTTTCGAGGACTGATACGTAAACTCAGTTAATTTAGAAAGCTAATGTTTTTTTCCTGCTGTGAAGAGAAGCCAAGTAAAAGTAATGCGCTTGGTTGCTTGTGGATGTTCCATTTGGAGGATGCTGTGTCAGGTGTGCTGGTATGAACCTGGATCCTGCACACTGGTTTTCTTTTTAATAGTGTGTGTGTGCATGTGAGACCATGTGTGTGGAGGTCAGAGGGCAGCCTTAGGTGTCAGTCAGTCTTCATCCATCTTACATGAGGTAAGAGCTCTGGTTTGCTGCTGCAGTTGCCAGGCTCCTGGGCCACGAGCGTCTAGGGATTCCCGTCTCTCCTTACTGTCTTCCCAGAGGCATGTTCTGATTACATGTGTATACTGCGTGTTCTGATTACATGTGTATACTGTGTGTTCTCATTACATGTGTATACTGTGTGTTCTCATTACATGTGTATACTGTGTGTATACTGTGTGTTCTGATTACATGTGTATACTGCGTGTTCTGATTACATGTGTGTACTGCATGTTCTGATTACATTTGCTCAGCAACCCCCTGAGCCATCTTCCTAGTTTCCAGGCCAATTTAAATTTTGGCCTTAGACATGTACCACTATATGGCTTGGGAACATGACCCAGTTCTTGCATTTCCTCATCTGCCGTAGTGAGATCACACCACTTCTTACTTGCATGTCGGTTTGTTGTGGGGATTGAACTATGAGCCCAAGTGCATAGTAGGTGCTTAGAAGATGCTAGTAATTTCTGTTAGAATAACAAGAGAAGGAAAGGGCTATCAAAAGCCCTTGGACCAGTACAGAGACTCCTTAACACAGCGCTCCACTATACCGCTGTGCAGGCTGCTCCTTGCAAACTTCCGGGTACTGCTTCCACTGCAGATCCCGTGAATGCACCCACTGAAGTTGTGCAATGCATAGCCTGGCCTGCGGCGCTGCATTAAGAAAAAGTGTGCATTAAGCAGATTCAATTATTCGTCATGTAATTATGGACGACCAACCCATCATCTGTGTAATTTCCTCATGAGGCATTTCCCCAAACAAGCCCTCACCTTAGGCTATCAGATTGACTTTTTACTGGAAAGGAAGCACCAAGAGCTAAGATATTTACGAGAAACCTCTGGGACACGGAGTATTATAGTTAGGGATGAGAACTGGCTTCTGGTATTAAGCAAGTGGGAAGGCTAATTGGTAGAAATAATTGGGTCTATCCCAGCTGCTGCCCAAGCCAGGCAGTGTTAGGCAGGAGTCCTGGCAAGGTTCTTCAGCCTTTAGAATTTTGAATTTCGAAGAGATTCAGTGGGACTCATCTTCATATGTATTCATCAGCGGAGGAAACAACCATCTCACTAATCAAGACAGAAAGAGACACTTCCGAGACTTCCATTGACTGAAGTGGGATGTTTGACTTAAAACTGTTTTTATAAACTTTCATGGGGCAGAGAAAGATGGCTGGAAGGGATCTTGCTAGTTTGAGGGGATATTCTGCTCATGACCTGACTTTTTAATGGCTGTCACTCTTTCCCTTTACCACAGCAGCTTAAAAAGCCGTGTTAGGGTTGGGTGGTGGTGGTGCAAGCCTTCTTTAATCCCAGCACTTGGGAGGCAGAGGCAGGTGGCCAGCCTGGTCTATAAGAGTTAGTTCCAGGCCAGGCTTTAAAACTACAGCAAAGCCCTGTCTCGATAAAAAAAAAAAGCTGTGTTAAACCTTCGGGTTTGGCATTGTCACATGAGATTGACAAGCTTATTCTTCGGGTAAGGAGTGTTATGGCACAGGATGTGTGCTAGAGTTTGTTAACTATGTGGCGGGGAATGATGGGTTTCTCTGTGGATAATCTTTATTTTCACAAGTGAATCTCTGAAGGGGAGCATCTTCCATGAAAAGTTTCTCTGATTTTGTGTTATGTGAAATAAATCAGATACATATAAATGACTGATAAATCTGACACCTTAAAAGGGATATTCAGATTCACTTTATACCTACGTATTCCAAAGAATTAATCTTAAAGCCCAAAATAGCAGAGATTTTTTGAAAAAAATTCTCTACATTAGAAAGCATGTCATTTTCCAACAGTCACAGTATATTTAAGATTGTTTTTTTTCCTGTAACTTTCAAAACATTCGTTTCAGAAATGTTTTTTTAATTTTTTGAGTATTCGTATGTATAGGTGAATGGTCTGTGTGTGTTTTATGTATTTACATGTGCCTGGAGGTCAGAGGGCACTGGATGTGTTCACTATCGCTCTTTATTCCCTTGAGTCAGGGTCTGTCACTGAACATGGAACTAGGTTAATGGGCAGCAAGACCCAACAGTCCTTCTTCTCCATTTCCCATAGTGGGAAGCTTCAGTCATACGGCCATACCTGGCTTTACATGGGTCTTGAGGATTCAAACGCACATCTTCATGTTTGTTCGCAAGCTCTGTTAACCTACTGGGGCGTCTCCCCAGCCCCACATATCGTAATATACTCTAACTGAAGAAACGTGTTTGTCCTTCCTTGACGTATTAAAATGGATGTCAGTGGTTACTTCAAGCATTAAAACACAACACTGAGACTGATGTAATCAAGAATCACGCCTAGAATGGAAACACCATAAGTGGGTGCTATCAGTTTTTCAAATGCTTCTGTTTCTCCAAGTACTTCTGTGAACACGATGACACTCCCTTCTCACTGTGGGCATAATAGAGAGGCGGGGGAGGACTAAGGTCTCTCTACTGTTATTACTTTTTGTTGCTTATTTTTTTTTGAGACAGGGTCTCTCTACAGAGCCCTAACTATTCTGGAACTTCCTATGTAGACCAGACTGGCCTTGAACTCACAGATGATCTGCCTCTCAAGTGACGGGGTTAAAGGTATGTGCTACCATATCCAGTCTAAGATGATTCTTTGTTGACAATGGAGAACACGGGACCTGGAGTGAGTCACTGGAACAGCTGCACAGTCAAGCCTAGGTCTTGCTGCTACATCTCACGTTACAGAGCTGTCAATGACCTTGTGTGGTGTGTGCGATGGGAAAGGGACCTAGAAACCTCCAGACATGTCTTTCAACTTTCAGACACCACCCTTCAACAACAAATGATGCCCGTGCTCTGAGAACATTGCCTTTTACCCGTAACCACATTATGTCAAAACTCTGGGTGGCTCCGCGTTCTAAAAGGATTCCATTTGCCTTGACAGAATGAACCTTTCAATGTCACACTCCTCTACCTTTGTAAATTGTGCCCCGATCCCCTAACAGACAGTTTCGGTCCAGTCAAACCGGTAGCTCCACAGCCCCTGGCAGAGGCCACAACTGCCCTGTCTTTGCTTGTATCGGTCTGACAGTAGTTCCGTCCATCCCCACTTATGGAATCTCAACTCCCACTCAATCCACGGAGTCATATCTGCCTACACCACCCTCTGCAAGTAGAATTAGGACACAGCTTTGCTTAATGTGAAGCACAAATGCCACCTACATGAACAGTTTTAAATTTTCTTATACTTTTATCAAAAGGCTTGTTAAAAAGTTAATTAGTGGTATATTTAATTTAATCTACTGAAAAAGACTATAATTTCAGTATATAACAAAATAAAAACTAGTAATATCTTTTACACTCTTTTGTTATGTTGTATGTTTTATATTTAACAGCATATCTCATCTCAGAACAATTATATTCCAAGTGATAAATGTCCATATATGGATGGTGGCTATGATATTGCACAGCTTACATTTAGACCCTTCATTTTTCCCCCTCTCTGTTTCTGTCTCTCTTTGTCTCTGTCTCTCTTCCCCTTTACCCTTGCTTTCCCCCCCTCTCCCTTCCTCCCTATCTTTCCTCTCTTTCTCTTCCCCTACATGGGTAAAACTTTACTGTGTGTTGGAAAACATCTTATATGTTTTAACCAGCATCATAAGAGAACTGAAGGTTGATTCAAAGTTAAAAGAGGCCTCGTTCAATCATTGGTTCAGTTTTTAAAAAGCAGTGCGGTGTCTACTTCCTGTCTGAGCACTGCCACATGAGGGAGAGTCGAGTTTTCTTCCACACGAGGCATCTGTTATAATGGCAGACAAACTTTACATTTTAGGCAGTCCTTGAGATCTGTCTCCCTGTAACTTTTAAAAGCCACTGCTCTCTGTGTTTTGAAGTGAGGCAATGGCTGCTGAGGCCGAGTTTGTCATCTACAACGTGGTGATAAACTTTGATGATTTCCCTGTATTTATTTATATTCAAGTTTTTGGTGAACTTCATGTATGAGATAAGTCATATTTTTGCCTCACTAATACAATGATTAAAGCATAAACTAGCTTATAGAATCTGAGCTAATGCTTTCCCTCTTGATTCTTTTTGTCTATCAGAAAACATGTAACATTCCCCCAGCCAACAAAAGAGCTACTCTCCTGAACATGATCATGTAAAGCTCATGTCACCCCTCCCCAAGGCTCGATCTAGTTTGTACATAGTGGCTAAATGTAAAACCGGTTTTCTTAATAATCCTCCCAACTTGTCTAGAATCAAAATTACTTTGATTTTAGTTCAACGGTTGATGAGTATGCTTAAAACAAGTAGGGCGTCAAGATCAGGCATGCAGAGCTCTCAGCCATACCGTACCAGGAGATGTGTAATCCTGGAGAACAGAAGTGCCTGTGTTGTGTGTGTTCTCATCTGGGTGTTGGGAAAATAATGCGCTGCTTTGAAGAAAACGAAGGTTGTGGGAAACAAAACTTGGGATTGGGATGAGTTAATCTCATCACTGAAGAAATGTGAAATAACTATATTAAATAAACTTTTTTCCCTGATTTACACTTCTTATCAAAATTGAACACTAAGAAAATCAAAAAAGGAAGGAATGTAAAAATTTCAGTTTAACGCTTAGTTCTGCTGTGTCCTTGTTAGAATGTACATCAGAGATTCAGCAAACAAAGCCAATTTTCTGATCTATGCAAGGAAGCAGAGAGAGTTTTCTGGTATTAGAAAAAGAAGGGACTTACCATCAAGAGGACTAGAGGCCCTAGCGCTCTGGGGAAAAGGCAGGTCATTGTCGCTGGTGTCCCCGGTGAACAAATCCAAGCCTCTTGCTGCCGCTCCTCACCCGAGTGTCTGTATCCAAGGTCTGAAACTCCCTTCTGGCAGTGGTGGCTCCCTTGTCTGCCCTAGGACTCTCCTGGTGGCCTGCTAGTCTCTTCCTCCCCACCCCAAGCCAAGGATTGGTCTCAGCTGAAACGCTTGCATCACTGCCTCCCAGGTAAAAACCGAGACACACCTCAGTTCCTACAGCAATGGAATCCTTTGTTGGGAGCAAAATGAGATGTTCACAGGCTAAAGGCAAGAGTCGACTAGGAAGGTGCCAGATGAATAACACATTAATCACGGCACGAAAGTGCAAGAGCTGGCCCTGCCACACTTAACAAAAAAAAAAAGGTCTAGTTGGCTTCTTACGGTCATAGCTAAAAACTAGAAAGCAGAAGAGGAAACAGAAAATCCCCAAACCTGCTTGTGGAAAAGTGCTTGTTTTAAGGCTGTGTGTGGGTAAGGGGGTTCATCTTAATTAATAATGTATGTTATCGAAAGGTCTACAAGTAACAAAGAAAGGAGCCATATCTAGCCACAATGAATACAGAGTTTGAATAAAATCAATTAGCAATAACTAGAAACAAGCAGCTCCATGGGTGCGCTGGGGTTTGAGGTACATGACTAATGCATTGCAGAATCTGCTTGTGTTGGCGCTGAAGTGACATCCTATTGTGCCTTTGTTCACTCATAACTTAGGGAAAGTAGATTGACTATCAGATAGGTTATCACAGTGCTCATTTAATTACTCTTTTAATTTCCCGAGGCAGTCACCATGACTGTCACATCATAAGAGGCACCTGAACACCTGGACTGTACCCCAGGTTAGGGGACGGAGCTAGAATAGGCTCTTCGCTGGTGTCACAATATCTGAAGGACTTGAGGAAGAATAATTTTATCTTTGAAATATTTATACATCATTTTAGAAGCATTTCGTTCTAAGTAGCTTATTCAATCCTAAAGCATTTGGCATAAAAGATTATGTAGGCCAGGAGTTAAAAAAGAATCTGGTAGGAAACATTTTAATTTCTTTTAAATTGTGGTGAAATATTCAGGAATGTTACTAATGAAATTTTTAAAAATTGCACTTACAGTGTGTGTGTGTGTGTGTGTGTGTGTGTGTGTGGCCACAAGACAAGTTACAGGAGTCACTTCTCTCCTTGTTCCATGTCTCTGGTGGCAGAACTCAGGTCATCAGCCTTGGCCATGATGTCCCCATGTCTGAGCCATCTTTCCAGCCTTCCTGTTCAGGTACTTCAGGGCACAGCTCAGTGTTATTAAACATAGTGTTATTATTCATAGAGTTGTGCAACTGTGATCATTATTACCACCTATCTCCAAAAAAACTGTTGTTTTTGACATAAAAAATTTTGTGAATTTAAGGTTAATGGACATAGACATATCCACTTGTTTTATTGTGAATGGCCGCTTTGGTGCAGGCATGGGATAGCTGAGTAGGGCTGTGCAATTATACAGGAGCCCATATGACTGCTGGGACAAATATATTAACTGTATGTCATGTTCGTTTGCTGATTTCTGGGTGAAACTATAAATGTGTGTGTGGTTGTGAGTATATGTGTTTGTGTGTCTCTGTGTGTATGTGAAGTAGGGCAGAGGATGACCTTGGGTGTCATTCCTAAGGTGCCATCTGCCTTTGACTTACTTATTTACTTTATTTATTTTGAATAGGCTCTCATTATGTATCTCTTTCCTGGACTGGCACTTACTATGTAGACCAGGCTGGTCTTGAACTCATAGAGATTCACCTGTCTTTGAATCAAAGTTATGTGTCGCCATACCTGGCCTTTCTTTTACTTTTTTTTTTTTTAGATAAGTTCTTTCCTTGGCTTGGAACTTACCGAGCAGTAACTTATCCTGGGCCAATGGGTCCCAGGAATCTGTCTGTGTCTGCTTTACTAGCTCCCAGACTGCAAGCATGCTACCACGTCTGGATTTGGGATTCTGGGGATTGGACTCAGGCTCTTGTGCTCACGAGGCAACCACTTTACCAACCGAGCCATCTCTCTAGCCCCATCATCCATTTAAACAGTATTTGTGACAAATCTGTTGGGCATTTGAGTCTGTAACAGAAAAATAATTAGTGAATCTTTTAAAGTCGACTTCTATCCAAGAGGTCAAGCTTGACATTCCTCGTAGAGTTTCCTCCATGTGATTCCAGCAAACGCATTTTATGCACTTTTGGACCAGCATTAGAAAGTGAGTGACTAGAGGCACAGGACAAAGTCTGGACACGGAGAAGGTTGTTCTGTGCCTCAATCCTTGGGAGACTTGGGAGCACATGTGAGTGGTTGGCCGCTGAGCAGAGATTTATCACATTTGCCAGTGTTTTGTGCAGTGCTGATATAAGTGATCAAATGTTAGGGGCTCTCTGAATTTAGTGTTTGAATTTAGTTAAGGTTGTAGATAACCTTGGGGTTTCTGCCTCTACATTGTTCCCACAAGAAGAAATGCAGAAGAGCGACAAAACAGTAGTAAGGTTCATTGCAAAGCCCAAGCTTAGTTAGAAAAGTCTGAGTGTATTTTCCCGATTTTGATCATATGCTGACTTATATGTGATTTTGTTTTTGTGGTGAGAACCTTTGCCACTCCACTTTGTTTGGTTTTGTTTGAGACAGGATCTCACTAAGTAGTAGCTCAGACTGGCCTTGAACTCAAGGTCTCCCTGCCTCAGCCTCCTGTGTGCTGAGACTGTAGATGGGCACCATATCCAGCTTGAGACTGGATTAATTTTCAATTAAAAAGCCAAGTTTCTTAAAAAGTAATGTGAAGAAAGCAAGGCTTTATGAGTAATATTCCAAACTTATTGGTAGGGAAGGAAAGACAAATCAAGTATGGTAGTTTTCCCCCCCATAATTTAATATCTTGCAATTCTTTAGATTTTTTCTTGAGCTAATGACAAATGGATCCACAGGCAGATGGGGCTTTCTGTGTTTTTTTCTCTGTGCCTGTAACAGTTCCTTTGTATTTTATTTTACTATTCTGGGTTACATAAGACAAATTTCA
Source organism: Microtus pennsylvanicus (assembly GCF_037038515.1). NCBI lineage: Eukaryota > Metazoa > Chordata > Mammalia > Rodentia > Cricetidae > Microtus > Microtus pennsylvanicus. Next base: position 60,818,007 of record NC_134582.1, read on the forward strand.
TGCAAGTGTATAATATACTTGGGGCATGTTTCCCCAAGCCCTGCCATCTTTCTGTTTTTTCTATAACTCCCCCAGACAGTTTGACTTCTATGTAATGCCATCTGTGCTTATAGGATTTTATGCATCGCTATTAAATATAGGACCCACAGATGAGAGAAAACATGTGATCTTTGTCTTTCTGAGATTGATGTAATTGCCTTAATATGATTATCTCTAGATGAATCGATATTTTGGCAAATGACATACCTTCATCTTTCTTCATGATTGGAACATTTCACTGTGTATATAGATTGTATTTCCCTTATCTATTCTTCTGTTGATGGGCACAGGTTAGTTCCACGACTAAGTTACTGTGAAGTGCTTCAGTAAACATGGAAGAAATGCAAGAATTGATGTGACATCTTGACTTGGAAACTTTAGGGTTAATAACCAGAGAGGTGTAGCTTGGTTATATGAAGATCTATTGTTAGTCTTCTGAGGCTCCTCCACTGACTTTCATAGTAGCTGTAAGAAGCCATACATCCTGTTCGTTGAAAGATGGATGGCTTAGCAAGGTAAGGAAGCAGCCTGGTGTAGCCCTGTTCATGTGGCTGTAAAAGTGATCTGGATGGTGATTTTAGGTAGTGCTTCTTATACTTAGTAGGACTTTCTCTTTCTATTTAATTTGTGTTTGGAGTTAAAGAGGTTATGAACTCCCATGTGGTGCTGGGAATTTGAACTCCAGTCCTCTGGAAGAATAGACACTGCTCTGAACCATTCACTGTTTTCCAGTGCTTTCTGTTTGAGCAATGGTGTTATTACTCTTGGGATAATTGCTTGGAACCCCAGCCTAGCTTGAACTGGCTCTGGATCAAGAGACTGAAATCAAAATGAGAATCATAACAATAAAAATTAAAGGGGAACTTCATTGTATGTGTTGGCTGTGCCCCAACTAATGTACCATGTGAAGACAGGAGAGGTTGAAAGTGGATCCAACATAAGCTGAAGAATCCATCTTCTCTTTGCTGGAAATTGAGCCTCAGAAGCCAAGCAATAAAAGTGAGCATTTATTCAAATGGGCAGAGTCTCCAGAAGTTTCCATGCTGCTTTTGAAGCTTGTTATCTATAGTAGCTCCCTTATCCATCAAGTACAGACACTAATTAGACTTCAGCTTCCCTGGCAAGCCTTTGCTGGCATTCATTGCTTCCACTGGAAACATGTATGCAGCTCTATGCCACGTTTACTACTTTTTTGATGTTTAATTGTGCTTAAGTGTTCACAAACTCATGAACTGAGATTAGTGCTGCCAGTCAAAAATGTACCTGTATTTTGATATGACTTGCAAAAGCATGGGTCTGTCTTTTTTTGTTATTCAAGGTAGTGGGAACTGTATAACTCTTCCATTCTGATCATCCAGGGGAGACATCCAGACATGCCAGGAAGTCTGACTGTGCTGCAGAAAACAGCGTGCATTTAATTAGTGGAAACCCAGCTGTTGTCCCAACAACGCTTCACATCCTTCTGTGGTTCTTAGGAATATTTTGATAGAAAGCATTATGTAATCTTCTTCTTCTTCTTCTTCTTCTTCTTCTTCTTCTTCTTCTTCTTCTTCTTCTTCTTCTTCTTCTTCTTCTTCTTCTTCTTCTTCTCCTCCTCCTCCTCCTCCTCCTCCTCCTCCTCCTCCTTCTTCTTCTTCTTCTTCTTCTCTCCTCCTCCTCCTTCTCTTTTTTCATGTATATGCTTGTGGTATCAAGGATTAAACCCAGGATTTTGCACATGCCAACTGAGCACCCTGCTGTTGAGCTACATCCAGACTTACATGCTAACTCTATCCCAGACTTCAGACTTCATTAAAAAAATTAATGTATGTTCTTTTAGTCTGATTTAGTAATTGCTTACTTGTGGGAATGTTTTGTAAGATAATAAAATGTGTGAGAGAGACTTTCCAGATGAACCTTAATGCTGCTTTAAAGTAAACTTTTCCTTTGTTCCTGTGACTTTTTTTTGGAGGTAAAACTGACAGACTTGAGTCATTTTACAAAAGTGTATAATGAAGTCATGAGTTCCTTTCTTCTCCCAGCTACTTTAGCCATGTTCTTAGCATCTGTCTTAGAGGTAAGGACTTACAACTTTGTTTTTGCTCAGGTTCCACTCATTAACATCCTACATACTATTTTTAAAAAGATGCTGTCTCCCATGCTGGGTGGTGATGGTGCATACCTTTAATTTCAGCACTTGGAAGGCAGAGGCAGACGAATCTCTGAGTTCAAGGTCAGTCTGGTCTAGGATAGCTAGGGCTATACAGAAAATCTCTATCTTGAAAAACTATCAAAACAAAACAAAAACCAAACAAAATCCATATACAACTTTCTGAACAGAGCACCTATAGTGCAGACACTATGATCAACAATTAATAAATGGGAACTTATGAAACTAAAAAGCTTCTGTAAGGCCAAGGACACCATCAATAGAACAAAACTGCAGCTTACAGAATGAGAAAATATTTTCACCAAATATCTGATAGGGGACTAATATCCAAAATATATAAAGAACTCAAGAAAACTAGATCTAAATACACCAGATAATCCAATTAAAAATGGGGTACAGATCTAAACAAAGAATTCTCAACACAAGGATCTCAAATGACTGACAAAACAGTTAAAGAACTGTTCAGAGTCCTTAGCCATCAGTGAAATGCAAATTTATATTACTTTGTGATTCTATCTTATACCTGTCAGAATGGCTAAGATCAATAATACAAGTGACAGCTCATGCTGGAGAGGATGTGAAGCAAGGGGAACACTCCTCCACTGCTGGTGGGAGTGCAAACTGTACAGCCACTATGGAAATCAATATGGCGATTCCTCAAAAAACTGGGAATCTATCTACCACAAGATCCAGCTTTATCACTCTTGGGCATATACCCAAAGGACACTCCATCCTACCACAAGGGCACTTGCTCAACCATGTTCATTGTGGCTTTATTGATAATAGCCAGAAACTGAAAACAACCTAGATGTCCCTCAACTGAAGAATGGATAAAGAAAATGTGGTACATTACACAACGGAGTATTAATTAACTGCTAAAAACAATGACATTATGACATTTGCAGAAAATGATGGAACTAGAAAAAAACGCATCCTTAGCAAGTTAACCCAGACCAAGAGAGACAAATATGGTATGTGCTCACTCAAAAGTGGATATTAACTGTTAAGTAAATGATAATCAAGCTACAGTGTACAGAGCCAGAGAGGTAAAGAGGAAGGCTCTAAGGGGTACACACAGATCTCTCTGGGAAGGGGAAATAGAATAGAATTTGTGGTTGGTCTGTGGGATGATGGGGACGGGAATGCGAGGGATCAGATGGTGGGGGAATGAGATGGAGAGAGGGAGATTCAGGAGGGATGGATGGAGTTGGGGAGTATTTGGGGTGGTGTGGAAACAGTGCAGTGGAAATTTCCTGGAATCTATGAAGGTGAGCCTGGTGAGGACTCCTAGTAATGGAGTATACAGAGTCCGAATTGGCCCTTTTTTGTAGCCAGTCAAGGCTTCGAGGGATGGGTTGGGTTGCATTCCCTTGAGTTGTTGATCAAAGGGGTCCCACGGAGATCCCTAAACTACCCAGGCTGATGCTAGGACAGAGGGTTATTCTCTGAAAACTGATAGTGGGTCCCCATTGCTGAGGACAACATTCACACAGCTTATTGAACTTAGAGAGGTAGTGCTGGTGCCCGGCTGGAACTTTCACCCTACATTCTGGTCACTTTTGTATTGGAAGGTGATCCGCAGGTTACTGAAAAAGAAACCTGGATACCAACTCAGCCATAAAACGGTCGACCTATAATCTGTTCTCCTTGCAGGATGTGCTGGGGCAATGGTGGCACAGAACTTGTCTAAATGGTCCACCAATGTCTGACTTACTTGAGGCCCATGCTCTGAATGGGAGCGCCAATTCCTGACACTGTTCGATGACCACGAACCAGACACTGGATAGCCCAGAGATCTAAGATTGGTGCCTTGGCCTCCAGTTGTTATCGGAAAGGCTTCTTATGGCAGCATATGGAAGTCAGACATTATACAGAGAGTCTAAATTGGAGGTCTCCATTGGGTCCCTCCCCTTGGAGCTTTAGAGAACCCCATGGAAGAGGAAGATGAAATACTGTAGGAGTCAGAGGGGTATGGAGAACACTAGGAGAACATGGCCCACTAAATCAACAGGCAGAGCTTACATGGGCTCACAGAGTCCGAAGCAGCAAGCAAGGGTACTGTGTGGGTTTGCACCAGGTTTCTGTTATGACTGTTAGCTTGGTGTTTTTGTGGGACTCCTAGCAGTGGGAGCATGTGAGTCTCTGACTCTTTTACCTGCTGTTGAGACTCTTTTCCATTAGATTGCCTTGCCTATGAGAGTTTTTCCCTCGTCTTATTTTATCTTGCTTTGTACTGTTTTGTTGCTGTCTTTTGGAGGTGTGCTCTCTTATGAAGGCAAAGCTAGAGAAAGTGGATCTTGTGTGTGTGGGCTCAGAGTAGTGGAGGGAGGAAAAACTGTGGATGGGATATATTGTAAGAGGGAACAGTCTATTTTTAATAATAAAAAAAAGACACTGTCTCCCTGTGTCTTTAGGACAGAATCTAATCTGCTTGATGCAACTTTAAATACCACGGGATCTCAACTTCTACCTTCTATTGGTTGAATGTACCCTTATCATTACTAGCAATTCTTAGGGAGATTTTTAAAAAATAATTTTTGTGAGTTAAATCACAACCCATTTCTAATACCAAGTGGAATATTCTACTGGCTCCTCAACTCCATAATAGAAGATGTAGTGACCACTGGTCACTGCCTGGGCTCTCTGTCACATCACAGATGCTGATGTGTGGAAGGGTGCTGTCTGTAAACATATGTCACATTGAGAAGAAGCTGTGTAAAGGTCTCAGCTCTCAGTGTAGTGTAGAACCACCAGCTCTGACATGACAAAGGCAGCACGTCATACTTAATTCTTCAAGGCCTGTGCATTTTTTATTTAAGACTCATGTACTCCTGTCTTTTTACCCAGTGATGTATTGGGCATCTATGTGTGTGTGATTAGTAAGTCCCCAGTGAATTTACAAACCTGAAAGACTTGCACAACCAACTGGGCTCTGTGATTTTTCTATTGTCTCCTAACCAGAAGTTATGAGACACTTCCTGAAGTGATTAATTGGTGGGAATAGAAATTTCGAAAGGGGTTTTTGTCACTTCTGCCTCTCAGAGGACAGAATAACACTAGCTCATGAGAACCTACTTTTCATTCTCCTGTGGTTGGGCAAATGACCTACAGCTCGGGATGTGTTTGGTTGGCCTTTCTCTGTGTCATCATCATTCTCCTGCTGTGGGGGAAATTACCTAAGTTTGGGATACGTTTGGTTGACCTTTCTTTGCATCATCATTGTTCTAGCCATTGGCATTAATGGCAGAACCCGTCATCTTATTTAACCTGTTCATGAATCTGTTAGAGAGATGGGTCAGTTACTCTACAGAGGTTTTCTATATTGTTCCCCATTGCTTTGATTCCGACTCTGATTACAATCTACTTTCTTGGTTTAAATCTCTCCAGGATCCCAAGGGTTATTTAGTCTGAACATTAGATGTGACTCTCAAAGAGGGGTTTATAATCTTTGGTCCAAGACTGGTACAGATGCAGCAATATGTGGTTCCCTTTCTGGAAACTTAATCTAAGAGGGTGACAGTAGAGAAAACTCCACCTTTCTCCTTCCTCACTGTGACAGCTCCTCCATGAGTCACGTAAGGCTGAGTTTCTGATGCTTTAGTCAAAGGACAAATTCGATGGTTGTTTGTTCTCATCCCTCATCTTGTGCAATATAGTGGCTTAGCATTAATCTTCCATTCTCTGGTGCAGAATCAGGCTGACACATTCTCAAGACACCCTTTTATTGTTTTAGAAATAGAAGAGGCACAGTGCAGGCTGATCAGGCATCACTCGGAGGAGGTGTTGAGCTCAGGCTATTTAACCTCTAGGTAAGAGTGTCCCTGCTCTAAATGCCCTCAGCATGCAATCAGTCTGCCAATGTTTTCTTATGTTTGAGGAGGAACTACATTTTTATAATTAGTGTTTTCTCAGGATCGATGAGCTCTTCAGCATTTTCACACTCACCACTGCATATTTGCATATGGTACCTCTCTTAGAAAAATTTAATTCCAAGAAATGGTTAAGGGGAGTTAGGATAAATGTTAAAAAAAGGTACCTTTCCTGTAGTAATGAGAATTTAGATAATGACATAAGAAAAATAATCTATGTAGAATTTTAGCTAAAAATGATCAAATATTTGGAAGTAATTTCTCAAGGATGCACAGAAATCACTAAAGAAGGACATAAAATACAGGAAAATAATAGTCAGATAATATATTCCTCTATGAAACAAATTGCTGCTGTAAACAATTATTTTTTTAAAAAAAATCTATCTGCCTTTTTTCAGAATTGACTGGTAATCTAAGCAGAGTGTGAAGTTGGGGCACTAAAAGGCTACACAGAAGAAAAGAAAGCTTCTAAGCAATCTTAAAGGAAACACTGAGGATAGCATTATACTGAGGGTAGAGTGTGTGATTACTGTGGGCAAAGCCCTGGGCTCAAGCCCCAGCACACTTTGCCCAGTGAAATCCAATATTAACAAAAACATTATTGTTGAGAAGAAGGCTGAAGGGTCTTGTTTATTAGGCATCAAAGTTTACCCCAGTGCTTCTATTGTCCCTGAATCAACCATTAGAACTGTTGCTACTGGGGACCTAGAAAGGGGCACCAGCGGTAGAGAGGCACTGAGTTTGATTCCCAGCACCTATGCTGGGCAGCTGACAATTACTTGTTACTCTAGCCCTGTGAGAATGCTCTGCCTCCACCAGTATCTGCGCTCATGCCTCCCTATGTGCACATGACTAAAATAAAAAATAAATAGGGTGAATTTTAACATAAAATATTCTTACTACTATATAGTCCATAGAAGGGAAGGGTCATTTAACTAAGAAGGAAATGGAAAAGAACTCACTGAAATCTCTTTTAATTATTTTACTTTTATGTTACTGCTTTATTTTATATATTAATCCATCACATTTATGCATGTCTTAGGGTTTCCATTACTGTGAAAAGACACCATGACCATGGCAACTCTATATATAAAGGAAAAACGTTTAGTTGGGATGGCTCACATTTTCAGAGGTTTAGTTCATTATCATTATGGTGGGGAACATGGAGGCTGGGATTATGGTGGCCTATAGGCAGACATGGTGCTGGAGAAGGAGCCGAGAGTCCTATATCTTGACCTGCAAACAACAGGAAGTGGTCTGAGACAATAGGTGTAGCTTGAGCATATATGAGACCTCAAAGCTCACCCCTACAGTGTCATACTTCCTCCAACAAGGCCATATCTACTCCAACAAAGCCACACCTCTCAATAGTGCCACTTCCTATGATTTTATGGGGATCAATTGCATTCAAATTACCATAGTCACCTATGAAAAATGTAATATATGCATCTGAAAAATAAGATATTTTGATTAAAATATATTTTTATTTTTCAAAGCATTTGATATTTAAAACCATTTAGAAAAAATGAACTTGGCCCTAACATGAAAAGTTACATATAATTGTTATTTTAAGACTTTATCTACAATAAAAATACCATACAAACATTGAACTATTAGATTTCTTTGAACCACGTGTTTTTCCCTTAATATAAAATGCTGTCTGAAGAGAGGAATCAGCTGTACACATTGTGCTGAAGGTATTGGCAGCATGACCAACTTTATTTTCTTCTATTGTAACTGAGACAGAGGGACATTTAAAGAGAGAAACTGGAACAGGACTGAGGAAGAACATTCTTTTTACTTGCGGTTTGAAATGAAAAAAAAAATGAACATTTTCTTTTTAATATGGAAATCACTTTCTTATTGTAGAGGATAAGAGTGTTGTAGCTCTGACAATGGGGATTTATAGAAGATATTACTAATTTGGTGTGGGAGGTCCTTCTGTATTATATGTGTTGCTTTTATTGATTAATGAATAAAGAAACTGCTTTGGACCTATAGCAGTGCAGAACAGAGGTAGGCAGGAAAAAGTAAACTGAATGCTGGGAGAAAGAAGGCCGAGTCAGTGAGAAGCCATGTAGCCCCGCTGGAGACAGATGCTGGAACTTTACTTGGTAAGCCACAGCCTCATGGCAATATACAGATTAATGGAGATGGGTTAATTTAAGATATGAGTTATGGAGAAATATGCTTAAGCTATTAGCCAAACAGTATTGCAAATAATATGGTTTCTGTGTGATTATTGCGGGCTGAGCAACCAGGAACTAACTAGCGGCTTCCTACAGCACTAATTGTTATGAGATTCACTAGCAGATTTCTAGGGACATGAAAGATTTTGGAGAGGGATTCCATGGCTGAGTTGTTTGCTTAGTGGTAGAGCACATGCCTTAGCATGCCCAGATCAATTCTCAGTGCCATCAAAATGAAGAAAGAAAAGGAGGAAGAGGATCCCAGACTGTTGATGGAGGGCACAGCCCAGCATAAATGGGTAGATCCCAAAAGGTGAATGTGATTGCCTGTTGTCCTCATCATCAATTCTACTGAGATGTGTGCACCACCACCTGCATCAGTTGGGACTAATCTCAGAGCCTAAGAGAAGTTCCAAGTGGAGGCTTGAGTCAAGTCACTATGCCTTAAATTAAAACGGTCTGGAATAAAGTATGTAACATGAAAGAGCATACAGTTCAAGAGAGAAGGTCTCTTTCAAAGGACTAGAGCACAGGCTCTGAGAGGAGCAGGCCCATACCTGTTGTTTTCCACTTCTCTCCTGGTTCAGTGTTTGGTTCTCACTATGCACCTATTGAGGATGTGAGTACATGGACACATCATTGGGTGAAAGTGGAGTTGAAGGGAATTGAATGTGGTTCTTATCTAGGCTCCAAATGAGCCAGAGACAGAGCAAAGGATCTCCTACTGGCTACCCTTAATTCCCTTCAGGTTACAGTCTAAAGACCCTGAACCCCTATAGAGTTTGACTTCAGCCAGGCTTGGAAGCTGAGATTCAGTGAACACATACTTAATGGTAATGCTCAGTACTTTTTAAAATATTAATTAGCTTACCCTAAATGCCCTGCATTGGAGATGTTATCAACTCTGTTTTATACACCACACAGCCAAGACTCTAAAGTAATAAATACTGGATTTCTTTCTTTCTTTCTTTCTTTCTTTCTTTCTTTCTTTCTTTCTTTCTTTCTTTCTTTCAAGATTTTTTTGTAAAAAAATACCAATCCAAATTTCCACTTCCTCCCCTTCTCCCATTCCCTCCACATACCCTCCCACCTCACCCTAATCTAATCCTAAGAAAGGGTAAGACACACTCATTGCCTTGGGGAAGGTCCAAGGCCCTCCTTGCTATATCTAGGCTGAGCAAGGTATCCATCCAAAGAGAATAGGTTTTCAAAAAGCCAATACATTCAGTTGAGATAAATCCTGGTGCCACTGCCAGTGACTCCTCAGTCTGCCCCAGCCATGCAACTGTCACCCACATCAGAGGGACTAGTTTGGTCCTATGCTTGTTCCTTTCCAGTCCAGCTGGAGTTGGTGAGCTCCCATTAGCTCAGGTAGACTGTTTCAGTGGGTGAACCCATCATGGTCTTGACCTCTACACATATTCTCATTCCTCGACTGGGCTTTGGGAGCTTAGTCCAGTGCTCTGATGCAGGTCTCTGCCTTTGTTTCCATCTATAGTTGGATGAAGGTTCTATGGTGATATTTAAGATAATCATCAGTTTGACTACAGGGAAAGTCAAGATCGGATCCCCTCTCCTCTATTGCTTAGGGTCTTAGGTGGGGTCATCCTTGTGGGTTCCTGGGAATTTCTCTAGAGCCTGGTTTCTTGCTAACCCTATAATGGCTTCATTAATCAAGATATTTCTTTGCTTGCTCTCATCTCTGTTTTTCCTCCATCTTGACTATCCCATTCTCTCAAGTTCTCCTCAATCTTCCCTTCTCTCCTCCTCTTCCCCTTCTACCCTTTTCTCTCTCCCCCATTCCCCTGCTCTTAATTCTGTCAGGCAATCTTGTCTGTTTCCAATTTCCAGGTGGGCCTATATATGTTTTTCTTTGAGTTCATCTTATTACTTAACTTCTCTAGGATCATGAACTATAGGCTCAATGTCCTTTGTTTATAGCTAGTATCCACTTATGAGTGAGTACATACTATATTTATCTTTTTGGGTCTGGGTTACCTCATTCAGGATAGTGTTTTCTAATTCCATCCATTTGCATTCAAAATTCAAGAAGTCATTGTGTTTTTTTTCCCCACTGAATAGTACACTGATGTGTAAATGTGCCACATTTTCTTTACCCATTCTTCAGTTTAGGGGCATCTAGGTTGTTTCCAGGTTCTGGCTATTACAAATAATGCTGCTATGAACATAGCTGAACAAAGGCTTTTGTAGTATGAATGAGTATCTTTTGGGTATATTCCCAAAAGTGGTATTGCTGGATCCTGATGTAGGTTGATTCACAATTTACTGAGAAACTGCCACACTGATTTTCAAAGTGGTTGTACAGGCTTGCATTCCCACCAGCAATGGATGAGTGTTCTCTTTACTCCACATCCTCTCCAGCATAAACTATCATTAGTGTTTTTGATCTTAGCCTTTCTGACAGGTGTAAGATGGTATCTCAAAGTTGTTTTGATTTGCATTTCCTTGATAGTTAAGGAGGTTAGCTTAAGTTTCCTTAAGTATCTTTTGGCCGTTTGAGATTCTACTGTTGAGAATTCTGTTTAGTTCAGTACCCCATTTTTTTAAATTGGGTTATTCAGAATTTTATTCTCTAATTTCTTGAGTTCTTTACATGTTTTGGAGATCAGTCCTTTGTCTGATGTGGGATTGGTGAAGATCTTTTCACATTCAGTAGGCTGCCTTTTTGTCATATTGAGTTTAAAGAAGCTTCTCAATTTCAGGAGGTCCCGTTTATTTATTGTTGCTCTTAGTGTCTGTGCTACTGGGTTATATTTAAGTGCTTTCCTATGCCCATACATTGAAGACTACTTCCCACTTTCTCTTCTATCAGGTTCAGTGTGGCTTGATTTATACTGAGGTCTTTAATCCATTTGAACTTGAGTTTGGTGCATGGTGATAGATATGGGTTTATTTTCATTCTTCTACAGGTTGACACCCAGTTATGCCAGCACCATTTGTTGAAGATGCTTTTTTCCCCATTGTATAATTTTAGCTTCTTTGTCAAAAATCAGGTGTTCATAGGTGTGTGGATTAATACCCGGGTCTTCAATTCGATTCCATTGGTCAACATTTCTGTTTTTATGCCAATACCAAGCTGTTTTGATTACTGTAGCTCTGCAATAGAGTTTGAAGTCAGGGATGGCGATGCCTCTGGAAGTTCCTTTATTGTATAGAATTGTTTTGGCTATCCTGGGTTTTTTGTTTTTCCATATGAAGCTGATTATTGTTTTTTCAAGGTCTGTGAAGAATTGTGTTGGGATTTTGATGGGGATTGCATTGAATCTATAGATTGCTTTTGGTAGGATTGCCATTTTTACTATGTTGATCCTCCCTATTTAAGAGCATGGGAAATCTTTCCATTTTCTGATATCTTCTTCAGTTTCTTTCTTCAAATACTTAAAGTTCTTGTCAAATAGGTCCTTCACTTCTTTGGTTAGTGTTACCCCAAGACATTTTATGTTATTTGTGGCTATTATGAAAGGTGATTTTTCTCTTATTTCATTCTCAGCTTCTTTATCATTTGTGTATAGAAGGGCTACTGATTTTTTTTTTTTGAGTTGATCTTGTATCCTACCACATCACTGAACATATTTTTAGCTGTAGGAGTTCTCTGGTAGAGTTTTGGGGTAACTTCTCTACACTATCATATCATCTGCAAATAATGAAAGTTTGACTTCTTTTTTTTTCCAATTTGAATCCCCTTGATCTCCTTTTATTGTCTTATTGCTATTGCTAAAATTTCAAGAACTGTGTTGAAGAATATGGAGAGTGGACAACCTTGTCTTGTTCCTGATTTTAGTGGAATTGCTTTGAGTTTCTCTCCATTTAATTTGATGTTAGCTGTCAACTTGCTGTATGTTGCATTTATTATATTTATATATGTTCCTTGTATCCCTGATTTCTCCAAGACCTTTATCATGAAGGGGTGTTGGATTTTGTCAAATGCTTTTTCAGCATCTAATGAAATGATCATATGGTTTTTCTCTTTCAGCTTATTTTTATGGCAGATTACATTGATAGATTTTCATATGTTGAACCAGCCCTGTATCTCTGGGATGAAGCCAACTTGATCATGGTAGATGATTTTTTTTTGATACGTTCTTGGATTCAGTTTGCCAGTATTTTATTGAGTATTTTTGTACCCATGTTAATGAGTGAGATTGGTCTGCAGTTCTCTTTCTTGGTTGAGTCTTTGTGTGGTTTTGATATCAGTAACTGTAACCTTATAAAAAAATTTGGTAATGTCCCTTCTGTTTCTACTATGTGGAACACTTTGAAGAGTATTCCATTTGCTCTTCTTGGAAATTCTGGTAGAATTCTGCACTAAAACCATCTGGCCCTGGGCTTTTTTGAGTTGGGAGACTTTTGATGACAGCTTCTATTTCCTTACAGCTTATAGGTCTATTTAAATTGCCCAACTGGTCTTGATTTAATTTTGTATATGGTATCTATCTAAAAAAATTGCCCATTTGTTTTGCATTTTCCAATTTTGTGGAGTACAGGTTTTTTAGTATGACCTAATGATTCTCTGAATTTCCTCAGTGTCTGTTGTTGTCTCCCCTTTTCATTTCTGATTTTGTTAATTTGGATGTTCTCTCTCTGCCTTCTGATTAGTTTGTATAAGGGTTTGTCAGTTCTGTTGATTTTCTCAAAGAACCAGCTCATTGTTTCCTTGATTCTTTGTATTGTTTTCTTTGTTTCTATTTTGTTGATTTCAGGCCTCAATTTGATTATTTCCTCTCTTCTACTCCTCCTGGGTGAGTCTGCTTCTTTTTGTTCTAGAGCTTTTAGGTGTGCAGCTAAGTCACTAATGTGAGCTTTCTTCATTTTCTTTATGTGAGCACTTAGTGCTATGAACTTTCCTCTTAGTACTGCTTTCATAGTGTCCTATAGGTTTGGATATGTTGTGTCTTCATTTTCATTGAATTCAAGGAAGACTTTAATTTCTTTCTTTATTTCTTCCTTGACCCAAGGTGGTTTGGTAGTTGACTGCTAAATTTCCATGAGTTTGTAGGCTTTCTGAGAATAGTACTGTTGTTAAATTCTAACTTTAATCCCTGGTGATCTGATAAGACACAGGGAGTTACTTTCTTTTTTTCTTCTTTTTCTTTTTTCTTTTTTTGTATCTGTGGAGGTTTGCTTTGTTACCGAGTATGTGATCAATTTTAGAGAAGGTTTCATGAGGTGTTGTGTTTGGGTGGAATGTTTTATAGTTGTCTGTTAAATACATTTGATTAATTATATCTATTAGTTCTCTTATTTCTCTGTTAAGTTTCTGTCTGGTTGATCTGTCCATTGGCGAGAGTGGAGTGTTGAAATCTCCAATTATTAATGTGTGGGGTTTGATGTGTGATTTAAGTTTTAGTAATGTTTATTTTACATATGTGGGTGCTCTTGTATTAGGGGCATAGATATTCAGGATTGATATTGCATCTTGATGAACTGTTCCTGTTATGAGTATAAAGTGTCCTTTTCCATCTCTTCTGATTGATTTTATTTTGAAATCAGTTTTGTTAGATATTAGTATAGCCACACCCGCTTGTTTATTAGGTCCATTTGATTGGAAAATCTTTTCCAACTCTTTACTCTGAGGTCTTGAGTAAAGGTTGAGATGTGTTTCTTATATACAGCAGAAGGCTGGATCCTGTTTCATATCCATTCTCTTAGCCTGTGTCTTTTTATAGGTGAATTGAGTCCATTGATATTAAGCAATATTAATGATCAGTGGTTGCTAATTCTGGATATTTTTTGGTAGTAGCATTTGTTTCTTTTCCTTCTTTGGGTTATACGGTGGGGGGTTATCAGATTCCTGTGTTTTTGTGGGTGCAGTAGCTTCCTTGGGTTGGGTTTTCCTTCTAGTACTTTCTGTAAGGCTGGGTCTGTCGATATGTATTGTTTAAATCTGTTTCTGTCATAGAATATCTTGTTTTCTCCATCGATGGTGAATGAAAGCTTTGCTGGGTATAGTAGTCTGGGCTTGCATCCATGGTATCTTAGTGTCTGTAGCACATCTATCCAGGACCTTCTGGCTTTCATGGTTTCCATTGAGAAGTTAGGTGTAATTCTGATAGGTTTACCTTTATATGTTACTTGCCCTTTTTCCTTTGCAGCTCTTAATATTTTTCTTTATTCTGTATGTTTTGTGTTTTTATTATATGGTGGGGTATTTTTTTTCTTTTTTTATTGAGTCTGTTTAATGTTCTATAAAATTCTTGTACCTTCATAGGAATAACATTTTTTAGGTTGGGAAGGTTTTCTTCTATAATTTTGTTGAATATATTTTCTGTGCCTTTGAGGTGGAGTTCTTCTCCCTTTTCTACCCTTATTATTCTAAGGTTTGGTCTTTTCATAGTGTCCCAGATTTTCTGGATGTTTTATGTTAAAAATTTGTTGGATTTAATGTTTTCCTTGACCAATGAGTCTATTTCCTCTATCATATTTTTAGCACCTGAGATTCTTTCTTCTATCTTTTGCATTCTGTTGGTTATACTTGTATCTGTAGTTCCTGTTCATTTTCCCACTTTTTCCATATCCAGAATTCCTTCTGTTTGTGTTTTCTTTATTACCTCTATTTCAGTCTTCCAGCCTTGAACTGTTTTCTTCACCTGTTTGATTGTTTTTTCTTGTTTTTTTTTTGAGGGATTTATTAATTTCTTCCAATTTTTGTTTGTCTTCTCCATTTCTTTAAGGATTTTTTTTCATTTCCTCTTTAAAGGTATCCATCATTTTTATAAAGGTGTATTTAAAGTCGTTTTCTTCTACTTCTTCTGGGTTAGGATGATCAAGTCTTTCTGTTGTGTGACCTCTGGGTTCTGGTGTTACCATGTTGCTTTTTAGGTTGTTGGAGAAATTCTTACATTGGTGCCTACCCATCTCTTCCTTCAAATGAGGCCTGCAGTGTCTTTGTGTCTTGGTCCAATATTTGCAGTGGCTGTCTGAGTGTTTGGTAGTTTTACTTGATCTGTTCTGTACTGTTAATATCTGTCTCAGAAAGCCTCTGAAGTCTCTATAAGTCTGCTCTCTTGGTCTTCTCTCCTGGTTTGCTCTCTTGGTGCTCTCTCTTAATCCCCTCAGTGTTGTAGTAAGCTGTGAGCTCTTAGACAGGGTGTCACTAGAAACTTGGGGGATCCAGTGGATGAGTTTGGGTTTTGGGGGAACCTAGCCACAGAAAACCCTCTGCTGGTTGGCTAGAAAAGCCAAGGGAGAGGGGCCGGGGGTCTTGTCCCACTGGGGAGAACTTCATTTCTTTTTTCCATTTCTTCTTCACTCCTCACCTCTTGGACACAAAGTCTTGCTGTATTGCCAGGCAAGGTAACATCCACTCTAGGGGCTGTAATTTTCTCTGTGTTTGAAATTTATGATGTAATACTGGGTATTTTCACTGCTCTAAAAATGTCTATACTCTTCTATTTTACCCTTCCCTCCTCTCAGCCTTTAATGGCCACTGATTCTTACAATTTCCACACTTAGCTCTTTCACAGTGTCAGATGGTTGAAATCATACATTATGTAGCTGCGTACAGGTATCTGTGGAGGCCAGGAAAGGGTGTAAGATCATCTGGAACTGGAATTACAGACATTTTTGAGAAGCTGTATGGGTACTGGGAATGTAGCCTGTGTCTGTCCTTTGTAAGAACAGCACATGCTCTTAGCTAAAGAGCTATTGCTACGGTCCCTTATTAGGTTTCTGTTATTAGTAACTGACATTATCTCTCTGTTTTTCTTATCCCACCTAGAGGCTCATCAATTTTATCAATATTTGTAAAGAGCCAGCTTGTGATTTTATTGGTTATCTTTATTACTTTCTTGTTTTTTATTTTCTGGTCTTCGCTCTAATTTTCATTATTTATTTTCTTTGGATTCAACTTGTACTTCATTTTGCAATCACCTTTTCTCTTTTCTTCATTTTTTCTTTCTTCCACTTCTCCCTCTTTACCTTTCTTCTTTCTTTTTTTGTGACAAAACCTTGCTACATAGCTCAAGTTAACTTTGAATTCACAATCCTCCTGCTTCTATCTTCAGAGTGCTAGGATCATATGTGTATTCTACCATGCCCAGTTAATTTTTACTATTTATGTTAGAATCTAGGATTATTGATTTTATATTTTTCTCCTCACTGAACAGACATATTCAGTGCTATGACTTTCTCTTTAAATACTTCTTTCTCTGTACCCTACAGTGTTTTAAAGGTTGAGCTTTCATTTAGCTTAAAATATTTAAGCTTGAGATTTCTTCTTAGAGTCATGCATTATTGACTTTTAATTTAATAAATAAAAACACAAATGTTTCTAGAAAATACAAATAAGAAAGTCATCAAATTCTGATATTACCTTTCTTCACCCTTCAAAGTTCATGCCTTGTCTATAAAATCATAACATCTTCTTTGCTGGGTGTTTGGCAGAGAGAATAAGATAACTAAATAAGTATCTGAAATAAAAATCTTCACATTTTGCTGGGGGCCAGCCCCTACATAAATTATTTTTTTTTTTACCAGAATGGAAGTGTGAGAATAAATCAGACACAGTTCACATGGCAATATCAGGAGGGAGTCTCAGAGTTCATTCAAATCCTGAAGATCATCTGTGTTCACCTGTTATCCACACAGCTTTTATATCAAAAGGTAAACTGAGGGGAAAGTTCATTATCATTCTGTTTCCTAGATAGTGGGGGAGAATGACTTAGGTCACATTCACAACTATGGCTGCTCTGTCATGTAGACTGAAAAGCACCTCTTACCTTGGCGACCTCCTAAATTACAATAGAAGGAGCCGAATGACATTAGTATATCCTGGCCACTTGCTTTGGAAGGTGTCAGGTTGTCTCGCTACCACTATCAAAGGCTAAGCGACCACCTTCTGTGTGGAAGGTGTAGATTGTGCCTTGCTAGGTTGCTCAGAATTCTGATTGCCATACAATTAGAAATATTGGCCTGTATAAGCCAACCCCTACAACATTTAATAATTTTTAGGAGTATTTGGTCAAATAACATAAAATGTATTAAGACTGATCTAATTTTTAGGTTGCTCTTTATTTTGCTAACATGTATATATATATATATGTGTGTGTGTGTGTGTGCAACTGTGTGTTTGTGAATATGTGAATATATAGCTGTTTCTGAAGGAAAAAGGAAAAGAAAATTCTCATACATAAGTATGCATAGAGCAGAGAGTACGCAGTGTATTCTACTTCCCTTTCCTCACACAATCTCTTCTTGTTGCTTTTGTATCACTTTTTTTTAAAACAGTGTTATAGAATATTTAACTGTAAAGGTGTGTTATGTTTGTTTAATTATGAAGAGACGCGCTACTCTTTCACCTTGTCTGCCCACGGCACCTGACTGGTCTAATAAAAAACTGAATGGC
The DNA here is from genome assembly GCF_037038515.1 of Microtus pennsylvanicus. Taxonomy (NCBI): domain Eukaryota; kingdom Metazoa; phylum Chordata; class Mammalia; order Rodentia; family Cricetidae; genus Microtus; species Microtus pennsylvanicus. The sequence goes on from NC_134582.1 coordinate 60,835,617, forward strand.
AGTAGCAAGGCAGGAGAGGGATAGGTGGTGCTGGCTGGTGGGCAGAGAGAATAAATAGGAGGAGATAAAAGAACAAGAGGAAGAGAAGAAGGAGAACAGAATGAGGAGAAAGAGAAGGACAAACCCGGGGTAAGAAGCCAGGCAGCTACCTACCAGTCAACTAGACACAAGAAGCAGTGAAAGTAAGATATAAAGAAGGAGAGAATGTAAAAAGTCCCGAGTCAAAGGTAGATAAAGAGAAACAGGTTACTTTAAGTAACCTAAGAAACGAGCCTAAGCTAGGCCGAACACTCAAAACTAATAAGAAGTCTCTGTGTCCCTATTTGGGAGTTGGTTGGTGGTCCAAAAGAAAAAGCCTGCTACACAACAAGAGTCTACTGTGTGTGCTGTTTTTTTCTGTGAATGATCATACCCTTTGTGTTAATGAACATCTTCCATGACACCCAGTTCTTAGTTAATATCATATGAACAAAAACAACCAAACCAACCAACCAACCAACCAACCAACCAACCAAACAAACAAAAAAGGCTTTTAGGGCTGATTTATCCAAACCAAGGGTCTGACTCAGCCACGGTGCCACCTTAAATGTTTTTCATTCTGTGGTCATTAGTCCTGGTTGCTAATGTGAGGAACCTAGGAAGGGGGCATGTCAACTGAGAAACTGCCCCCATCAGATTGGCCTGTGAGCTTGTCTGTGATTGCTAATTGACATAGTAAAGTCTATCCATTGTGATTGCTAGTTGACATAGTAAGGACCATTCATGGGGAGGTAGGTGGTTCTGAGCTGTATCAGAAAGCAGACTGAGCAAGCCAGGGGGAGCAAAAGCAGCACTCCTCCATAGCTTCTGCTTCAGTTCCTGCCTCCAGGTTCCTTCCACTCCTGCTTCCCATCTTTCTCATAAGTCAGATAAACACTTTTCTCCCCAGGTTGCTTTAGATCAGTGTTTTATCAGAGCAATGAAAATCAAACCAAGACCCTGCAGTAGTGGCCTTCTGTTAGGATCTTTAGAGACTTCAGCTTTTGCATGTCTGAGGCAGTTAGTTCCACAGATGCCCCATTTTTGTATTGACCTCGCAGTCAGGTTTACTTGCTGTCCTGTCCTTATACTATTTTCGGGCCTTTGCCTTTTTCTTTTTATCTCTAGGGCTTCATTATATTCAACCCAAATGCTTTGGTGAATAGTAGATTCTCTCTGCTTCACTTTGCATCTCTTCAGAAGGTGGAGTCAGAATTGACTGATCCACTTGCATCTATTTTTTTTGAACCCACACTCAAATTAGTCCAGTGTAGAAGAAGAACGGAGACTTTAAGGAAGTTTCTAGTGACTGTAGTCTGGTTAGCCCTTGGTTTGCATTCCCAAACACTTCACTTGTTGCAGCGTAAGCTTTCTGAAATACATCAGATATTAAGCTATCTTATTGCTTCTTCCAGGTCTAAAGACAGCGGCCTCCAAAGACACCTGGCTTGTTACAGATGATCACAGGGCCAAGTCGCCTAAGAGGTGCAGAGCTGGAAGTCGCAGCAATACAGTTTCTTGTCCACATCCAATTTTATTGCCCACTAGAGCAACACTACTAGAAGGACATGTGGCAGACTCTAGGCTCTGCAGAGATGACAGGCCTTCTATGCTTTGGGCCAGTGAAGATTTCCAACCTTCTTTTCTAGCATTCCCAACTCTTTATTGCCAGACTGCAGACAGCAGCAGCTAGCATTTCCCACCACTGTCAGCCGCTACTCAGACTCAGCTCAGGTTGTGTCTTCTTCAGGTATCTATCTGGGCTCATCCTGTTTGCATGTCCAGAGCTGCTGGGAGAACTTTCTCCAATGCTACACTGAAATGTTTGCTTAAGCATTGATCCCTTAAACCCAGCACTTGGGATTCAGCGGCAGGGCAAGCTCTAGGGCTGTGAGGTCAGCCCAGTTCCAGGCAGGCAGGACCACAGAGTGAGACTCTCTCTTAAAAAAAAATGACTTCTCTTTTTTCCTTCTATTACTTTTGAGACAGAAATCTTTAATAAATAAATAAACGGAAAAAAATTACAGAAGACTTGAAAGGATTATATAACTAATGAAAGTTATAATAAAAGTTAGATTCAGTGCTTCAAAAAAAAATGACTTCTCTAATTAGTCTGTGCTATTCCCCAGTGGTAGGGATCAAGCTTTGTTCTCTTTGTACCCCAGTGCCTGTCAATCAATACTAGTTGAACAACAGTGAAGCACCAGTTTAAGGCTCGTGGCTCTGTGGAAGACACGAGCTTATATGGCTGGAGTCTTCAGGTCAAATCTAAGATCGGGGTGAGAGACACCAGGTCAGACTGTAGGGGGGGGGGCAGTCTCAGAGCCTGAAAACTCTTCAGTTAGCAGTGTTTGACTAATGTATTTCTAAGTTAAGATTAGGTAGGAAAAAATAAATTCACAAAACAGAAATAGAAAATTTGGAGTAAAAATTAGGGACAAGTTATCAGGAATCAGGACAGGATTTCATCCTTCCAAATCCTAATCAGGAAGCCACTTTGTTTCTCAGAACTGGGACTTCACCTATGCTGAGAACTGGAAGTGAGTGGCTTCCTGGTAAGGTTGGAGAAGGCTGGGCAGACTTGGGTGCGGCTTGATCCCTGGCAGGCAGGTGAGCACAGCCCACCACACCCTTGGGGCACGCCCTTCCTTCTCTGAGGCAGTTCTCTCCTTAACCATTTTCCGTCTTCTCTTCCTTCTTGCTGCTCAGTCTCCCCATCTCTGCCTATCCTCTCATCTCCTTCTATGTTTTCTTATTCCCCCAGTTTCTTTTCCTTTGTGTTTGCTCCCACTGGGAATATGGAGGGACTGAAGTCTGTATGCATCTACTGATCTGAGGGAATTTACTTTCCATACTTTTGCTTGAGAAGGTAATTACCCTTATGTAACTTTTTTTTTCATTTTTGAGAGATCAGTTAATTATAATCCTTTATACGCATTAGAAATCATTAAAAGTTAACCTGATAAAAAGCAAGCTGCTGAGGGTAAGGGTTCTGGCGGGGTTGGGTGCGTGGAGCCTGACCTCAATATAAGCTGAAGCAGTAAAGCCCAGGGTACCCTCCACTCCATCCAGAGTGGCAGACAGGGAAGGCCATAGGGCATCCACCCACAAGGAATTCTTGTCTTCGGGCTCCTTGTCTTCCCAGAGTGGCATTTCCCGCTTTCTCTGAGCATCCTGTGGAGTGTGCTACACACAAAGAACATCCCGCAGAATTGATTTCTTTTTGACCAAAATGCCTGGAATGCCTCAAGTCACTGTTGCATCAAAAAATATCTAGTATCTGCCCACACATAACAGAATAGGGGCTGGGAAGTTAGCTCAGTTGATATAATCCTTGCCACGTTAACATGAAGACCTGAGTTTGATCCCCAGAAGCCACTTTAGGAGAGGGGTAGAACACATGACGATGCGTGCTTGTCATCTTAGTTTTGGGGAGGTAGAGACAGGTGGGGCTTGATGGCCTGGTAGCCTAGTCAGCCTGGTAAGCTCCAGAGTAGCAGGAGACCATGTCTCTAAAGATAACAAGTGGATGGTATCTTGACATTGCCAAGGTTGTTCTCTAGTTTGTACATGCCCATGCACCAGTGTGCACCTATCCACAAACATGCACGTGCACACATACGCACGCACACATGCATACACGTACAAAACTGAGCACTGAATAATTTTATACCTAGAGACCCAGTTGGGGAAACTCAATTTTTTCAGAAGATGAAACCCCGATAATTCTATCACTGAATTGCTCATCACGAGTAGTACTGGGCCCAGAATCCATGCCTTCATTTGAGGTTAGGATAACAGTTCAGTGCCACTGGATAACCGGGTCAAGAACCTACATACAAAGTGCAGTGTGTTTCATACCCAGGAAGCTGAGATGAAAGAAAAAGAATCAGAGTGAATTTGTGTTCATTTATACCTGTAATCCCAGCACTGTGGAAGCTAAGGCAGGAAGATCTCTAGTTTTAGGCTAACCAGAGCTGTGTAGTGAAATCCTGTCTAAAATAGTGTGTATGTGTGTGTGTGCGTGTGTGTGCATGTATGTGCGTGTGCGATTTAATACAAATGAGTGAAGGAATATGTACCTCAAGCTCATGGCATCCCTTCCATGTGGATGAACGGTCTCCTGGGGAACAATTACCATAGGCCCCTGGTGGATGCAGATCCCAGAGGGCTCATTTTTATGAATCCTTTCGTTGTATCTTAGGGTTTAATACTTTATTTCCCCAGTTCTTCCTGGAAATAGGCATATTTGTAAGGATCTTACCTGTCTGTTAAGAGTGGTTGAGTGCAATTCTTTAATTTCATAAACAGGCAGGGGAACACTGGTGACGTACTGCAGACTTGGCCTTAAATATGAATAGACTTCTCTATCCCATTTCTCAGAGCTTCAGTGTGTATATAGAACTTGAATCTTGGAGTCTGCTTCCCTTCCCCAATAGGGTGACAATGTATTTTCATAAATAAGATTTTGTAATGAAACTAAAAATTGATTGCAGAAATGCAATTAAACTGTCAAACATTTACGCCACGAACACTTTCCAAATATCTTGCAAGTGTGGACACAGCCTGTACCTCAAGATGCAAAGACAGAGACAGTGTTATAATCCTGTATCTGGGTGTGTTGGGTGACAAGGACAGAGGGGAACTAATTATGCACTCCACCTCAACATCACCAGCTCTGGCAAGTTTCAGGCTTACTACAGAGCATTTCCTTATTTTCACTAGGTATTTTCTAGTTGACAGAGTGTTTTCTCTTTCAGCTTTGTCTGAGGATCAGTGATCTGTGTGTCTGTAGTGAAGCTCAGAAGCATCACCTCTTGGTCTCCACCTCCAGGTCTCCTTCGCCAACCTCTTCCCTGTTCAGTCACATGTTCTTTTGTTGTAGATGAGTTCTTTGCAAGCAATTTGCCAAGGCCTGCAGTGAGTTGGACATGCCCTGGCCTTCAGGAAAAGGACTTCTCTTTTTGTCCACAGAAACCATAGTTCCTAAACCAGCAGGATTTTCTGGTCGATTTTTTCCCTCTTCCTACTCTCTCTTTTTGCCCTTCCACAGGAAGGCAGAAGGAAGCTGGTTCCTTCTTCACTTTTGGGCCTTATTTCTGTAGATCGCCTGCTGGAGCCATCATCTTGGAGAGACAAGGAGAAGAAGGATCAATATAGCATAGGGTTTTGCTTCCCTCTTGATCCACTGGCCAGGGCTCCTTGTCTACAGAACCAACTTGCTGCGGCCCTGCAGAACACAGTCTCCTGAATCAAATCAGAAACTATGGAGGTCTAGAGAAGTGGTTCTCAACACATGGGTTGAGACCCCTTTGGTGCCCTCATTCTCTTCCTTCTTCTTCTTTGGGTTTTTTTGAAATAGGGTTTCTCTGAGTAATAGCCCAGGCAGTCCTAAAACTTGCCTTGTAGACCAGGCTGACCTTGAAGTTCCAGAGAGCCACCTGCTTCTGTCTTGTGAGTCCTGGGATTAAAGGTGTGAGCCAGTACCACCTGTCGATCTTCTTTATTGAGGGGTAAAATGCAGTGTGCTGGCATGGGCTTTCAGTCACTGCTACTGTGGGTTTTCAGTCCCTGCCACAGCTGCTTTTCTCTTGCTGACAACTCAGGGCAGATGAGACAGAGAATTTAGGTTTCCTAAGGTGGGGAATGGAAATGACAGAGCTAAGTTAGAGCAGGACACCTACAAGCTGTGAAAGTCCAGTCTCAGTGCAGTGCACTATAGACTATGCAGAAATCTCCAGGTGGTTTAGATTTAGGATGAGGTCAGGCAGTAAGGGTTAATAGAGGAAGGGAGTCACATGATCATGTCAGATCATGTCCGTCATTGCCAAGGATGTATTTTACCCTATGAAGCTTACACCTGAATCTAAGACATTTTACCCAAGTAGAGGGTCTGAAGTTAGTTAGCCCAGGTTAGCCTGTACCTCATTGATTTTACTGTTTCTGCTCCAGGTGTTATGATTATAAATCTGGACCATTGGGCTGGAGAGAAGGCTCAGTGGTTAAGAGCATTGCCTGCTCTTCCAGAGGTCCTGAGTTCAATTCCTGGCAACCACATGGTGGCTCACAACCATCTGTAATGAGGTTTGGTGCCCTCTTCTGGCCTGCAGACATACACAAGACAGAATATTGTATGCATAATAAATAAATAAATAAATAAATAAATAAATAAATAAATAAATAAATCTGGGCCATTAATGTCTAGCTAGAGTTTCATGTCATCAATCGGCTCATGGCTAGCTCCTGGGAGATGTTGGGGTAACAATGTAGTTTTAATTTTTCTCATGACATTTTTGGACAATTTTTTTTTACAGAATCTAAAATTGTCAAAGATAGCTTAGCATTTTCATAGAAAACTATATCCTACAACGTTAGTCCTAGGGTTATACAATACACAGGAAGCGGGTAGACACATCTGTAGACAGCAGAGTCTGCATCAACTTCATTAAAAAAACAGTAAGTTTTGCAGCCACCAAAACAGCCTGGGCCAGCTTTAGCCTTGATGCAGGGCTGTCTGTTCAATTAGTTCACCATAGTGAGAAAGTCTATAAGAAGGTTCAAGAATAATATGTGTATACTGAACTCACAGACTCGGTCTAGAACTTAAAGAAAACTGGGATTTCAGAGTTAAAAATTATGTCATTCTTGTCATTATGTCTGTGGGTATAAGCTGCTATCAGCAACATCTGGGACTGTCTTGCTATGCTCATGTTGTATGGAAGATGTGTTACAGATGCTGCATTCATCAAGCAGTCCAAGAAAGAGCAGTTTCTTGCCCAAATGGCTAGCAAAATCCATAAGAGACTCTTAAATGCCCATCATTCTCTTGAAGTAGATTGGTGCTGCCAGGAGCAGATGTATCTCATTGTCATGAAAATTCCTAAGTTCTTAAACATTTTAAATGTCATATTCTGTTAGTCTTTGAAAGGTTTGAAGAATAACTATCTCTCTGAAATATAACTCTGTACATCTATAAAACCTAACTAACATGAGTACAAGCTTGAATATTATAGATGACTATTATTCTATATTTTTAGTAATACATTGTATTTTTAAATGAGTTATACAAACACAATACCTTAACCAAGAGCAGAAATATACATATAACAAAATTGACCTTAAATATCAATAGACCAAAATCCATATCAATGCCAAGTATTCATTTCTATATCATAACCCCCCTTAAATGTAAACAAACATTTATAAACAATATTTGGGAATTGGGCATAGTTCTCTCCAAACTGCTTCCTACTTTTTGTTGGGTCAAACCACTATTAGTCTGGAAGGAATCCACAAGTTTTTATCCTTTGTGTAAACAAAAACAAAACCTCTTTTCCAAAGCAACATATCCTTAGACCAAAATTTTGAAGTCAAAATACCTTTAAAATATATGTGTTGGTTTAGCTTAGCAATGTATACAATGAACCATCTCTCTATACTTAGCTCATTCACAGCCAAAAAATTCAAAGAAAACACAATAATATACATAATCCAGACTCTCTGTGTATATTTAATCATTACATGGCTTATTCTTTTACTCTTTTAATCTACAACTGTCTGTACTCTGTCTTTTTAAAGACTTTGTTTTATTTTTTTCTATATTCTATTTCTTCTCTCTCTCAAGCTTATGCACATTTATACAACACTGTGACCCATTTAGAGATCTTTTTCCATCTGAATCTCTATTATGTATCTGTAATCCTTTTCTGATCAGGACCACTTCTTAAAATGCTAAACAGTATGGTTAGGACTAAGGCTGCTTTGCCTTTTGGCTTCACCCAGTCCAAAATGGTGGATGTCTGTTCAGCTCTGTGAGTCATGCTCACAGCCCTATTTTCAGGCTCACAGTGGGTCTATATTGCCATTAAGCAAGTTGTAGCACTCTGCTCACATACCCTCATTCAAATGCTCAGTCTCCTGAAAGAGCCAGAGCTGTTCATGTAACTAGTACAAACCAGGAAGCCCTTCCCTAAAGAAGATGCACAGCCTTTTGCTGCTGATGCTGAGTCACAGAGACCTCTCTTAAAGGAGCTGTGGTACCCCTGACTGCTACCAGCAAACAGAGCCCATTTGAAAAAAAATGTTGGCTACCAAGAAGCTATGCTTAACTCTGTTCTTTTGTGTCTAGACTTCCTTTCCGAGCTTTCTCAGGTTTTATGTGGATGTAGTCAGCCCCATCTTGGCATGCCATGTTAGTTCTCTTATTTTTCTGTTAAGTTTCTGTCTGAAAGACCTGTCCATTGGTGAGAGTAAGGTGTTGATGTCTGTTATTATTAGTGTGTAGGCTTTGATGTGCGATTAAGTTTTAATAATGTTTCTTTTACATATATGGGTGCTCTTGTATTTGGGGCAGAGATGCTCAGGATTGAGACTTCATTTTCAAGGATTTTTCCTGTGATGGGTATGGGGTATGAAGTGGCCTTCTCCATCTCTTCTGATTGATTTTAGTTTGAAGTCTATTTTGTTAAATATTAGGATAACTACACACACTTGTTTCTTAGGTTTATTTAATTGGAAAATCTTTTCCCAACCTTTACTTTGAGGTAGTGTCTATCTTTAAGGTTGAGGTGTGTTTCTTGTATGCAGAAGGATGGATCCTGTTTTCATATCCATTCTGTTAGCCTGTGTCTTTTAATAGATGAATTAAGTCCATTGATATTAAGATATACTAATGACCAGTGATTGTTAATTCCTGTTTTTTTTGTGGTAGTGTTTGTGTTTCTTCTTCTTTGAAGTTTGTGTGTATGAGATTATCTGTTGCCTATGTTTTTGTGAGTGCAGTTGGATTCCTTGGATTGGAGTTGTCCTTCTAGTATTTTCTGTAGGACTGGATTTGTGGATAGGTATTATTTAAATCTGGTTTTTATCATGGAATATCTTATTTTCTCCATCAATGTTGATTAAAATCTTTGCTGGTATAGCAGTCTGGGCTTGCATCCATAGTCTCTTAGTGTCTGCAGCAATATGTCCAGGATCTTTTGGCTTTCAGGGTTTCCATTAAGAAGTCAGATGTAATTCTGATAGATCTGCCTTTATATGTTACTTGACCTTTTTCCTTTGCAGCTCTTACTATTCTTTCTTTATGCTCTAAGTTTAGTGTTTTAATTATTATATGATGAGGGGACTGTTTTTTTGGTCCAGTGTATTTGCTGTTCTGTAAACTTCTTGTACCTTCATAGGCATATTTTTTTTTATAGATTGGGAATGTTTTCTTCTATAATTTTGTTGGATACATTTTCTATGCCTTTGATCTGGAGTTCTCCTCTTTTGTCCCTATTTTTCTTAGGTTTGATCTTTTCATGGTGTCTCATATTTCCTGGATGTTTTATGTTAAAGATTCATTGGATTTAATGTTTCCTTTGACAGATAAATCTATTTCCTCTACCATATCTTCAACTCCTGAGATTCTCTCTTCCATCCCTTGTAATGCTGGTTATGTTGGCATCTGTTGTTCTTGTTTGTTTACCCAGATTTTCTATTTTCAGAATTCCCTCAGTTTGTGTTTTCTTTATTCCTTCTATTTCAAGTCTTAAACTATTTGAACTGTTTGCTTCACCTGTTAAGTTGTTTTTTTTTTCTTGGTTTTATTGCCTTTCTTTGAGAGATTTACTGATTTCTTCCATTTTTTGTTTGTCCTTTTCTCTATTTCTTTAAGATAATTTTTCATTTTCTCTTTAATGGTCTCTATCATCTTCAGAAAGTTGTATTTAAGTTTTTTTTTACCTGCTTCTTCTGGGTTATGATGGTCAGGTTTTCCTTTTGTAGGACCACTAGGTTCAAGTGTTGCCATATTGCTCTTTAGGTTGTTGAATATATTTTTACATTAGTGCCTGCCCATCTCTTTCTCTAAGGGGTGCAGTTGGGGTTTGTGCTTCAGGGGGTCTCTCTTCCTCCAATTGGTGCAGGTGGGGCCTGTGGCTTAGGTTATCACTCCTCCTCCTGATGAAGGTGGGGCTGTACCTCTGGTACTCACTGATGTGGCTCTGGGGGATCCTCTACAGATGCAGTCAGGGTCAAAGCTCCAGTGGTTGTAGGTGAAGTGGGGAGATGGTTGCAGGTGTGACAAGGCTTCGCTGGTGTCTCTGGGGTTTTGGTGTAGGAGGTCCTTTTGTCTATGTGTTTATTTTATTGAATAATGAATAAAGAAACTGCCTTGGCCTCTTGATAGGGCAGAACTTAGGTAGGCAGAGAAAGCTGGACTGAATGCTGGGAGAAGGAAGGTGGAGAGAGAAATGCTATGGAGCTGTGGCCAGAGTCAGACATGTCAAATCTTTGCTGGTAAGCCACTGCCACATGGCGATACACAGATTAATGAAGATGGGTTAAATTAATGTGTAAGAGTTAGCCAATAAGAAGCTAGAGCTAATGGGCCAAGCTGTGAATTAATTAATACAGTTTCTGTGTGGTTATTTTGGTTCTGGGTGGCAGGGATGAACAAGTGGCCTCCATGCAACAAATTGGCATCCTTGCCACAGGGTTTGGTGGTTGAGGGTGGGGCATGGGATGTTTCTCTGTGGGTTAGGGCCTGGAGAGCAGGGCTATCCAACCTGTAACCCAGACACTCACCTCTCCAGGAGCCAAGGCTCCAGTGGTCAGGGATGAAGTGGGGGATGGCTGCAGGTATAGGGAGACTGGTCCCATGGCTCTGGGTCTTCACTGTGTGGATATGGGGCTTGGGATGTACCTCTGTGGGCTAGGGTCAGAGCACTGGGCCCTTCAGCTACAAACTCAGACATTTACCTCTCTAGGGGCAGCCTGGGCCAAAGCTCCAGTGGTCAGAGATGGCCCTGTTTTATGTTTTAAGACAATGTTTCATATAGTCCAGGGTAGTCTCAAATTTACTATATAGCCACACTATGCTATTTCAAATCCTCTTGCTTCCATCTTCTGAATAATGGGGTTACAGATGTGTACTAAAACAATTAGTTTTATGTAGTGATGAATATTGAACCTAGGGCTTTATTTGAGAATGCCTGGCAAACACTCTACCAACTGTCTGTTTCCTGACTGCACTAGCTGGGCAGCTCTGCTCAACAACATGGTCTTCATGGCAATCCTCTGTTCTGCCACTGACCCAGAAGCATGGAGCCCCGTGACTGCCGCCAAAGTAAATTCTCCTTCTTTTAAGCAGCTATGACAGGTGTTATGATGATGACACAGAGACTAGCACAGTTACAACCGGAGTCAAAGGTCATTCCTCAAGTTGTTTTTCTCAGGTGCACATGGCTGAATATGATGGATTCTACTTCTTTATTTCCCCCTGCATCTGACTGTGAAGGCCTCGATGTCTAATTCAATTTATTTTTCTGTCTCTGGCAATTGGTTCACAGACAAATGATGGCAATACTAAACAAATAAAAAAAAAAACCCAACCAACGGTAATGTGAAGCCACATGATTATTGGGTCTTCTCATGGTCACAGTGATTCTCATAGCAATTTGATCTTTCTTAACCTCCTTTATCCATAAAAGGAAAATTACAAGAGATTTAAAGAGGAAAGTTGGAGAAGCGATTAGCATACCATGAGACACATACCAACAAATTCTTAGTTTTGCTACTCTCCTTTTCATAACTTAACCTCACTATGTCTCATGTTCCTCACACCTGGTGGCACTCACCTCATTGATACCAAAGTCCCCACCCAGTCAGTGCCTCCCTCTTAAACTCATAATGAAGTTGTCCTAGTCAATATGTATTTGCTGATCACATGCTTGCACTGTGACCTTTGCCCTAACACTCACTGTGACTCACCAGAGATACAGACCGCCTCTCTCAAACACACTCAGCATCTCTCTCACCGAGAAACCAGTCATCTGGTGCTCACACGGTAGGCCAGCCCATGGATTTCTAACCTAAGTATGGTCTTACTTAAAAACGTTTTATTTTAAAAATATTTCTATTGTTTTAAAATGATGTGAATGCACGGTTGCCTGTGTGTGGGCCTTTATAGGCACATGAGTTCAGTGTCTATGAAGACTAGAAGAGAACATCAGATTCCCTGAAGCTGGAGGTATAGGTGGTTGTGAGCTACCTGAGGTGGGTCCTGGAAACTGAAATTGCCCTCTGTATAGAAGCAGCACATCATGCTCTTACCCACTGAACCATCCACAACCTTTGTTAATGCTTTGGGTTGATGTCTAATGGCAACAGCAGCACATACAGATAGACTACAATTTTAATGTTCTATTTCCATGAAACTAGCTTTATTCTCATAATTTGTTGGCCTTTCTTTGCTGCTTCTTACAATTTGTGTATAGAATATTCCCCAGGGCCTCATGTGTTTGGATATCTAGTCCCCAGCTAATAGTAATGTTTGGGGAGGTTGTGAAACCTCTAGATCTAGCTGTAAGTGGATTTCTGGGATGTGGGACTGAGGGGACTGAGATACACAGCTTGGCATACTTTTTAGAACTATATTGTTTGGTAAATTCTTATCCAAATACAATCAATAGAGATCATGTCCACTTCCCCCTTATTCCTCTGATTCCTTCCAGTTTCCTCCTGGCATTCTCCTCCCAACTTCATGCCTCTTTTTCCTTCTCTTTCTTTCACAATCCATGGAGTACCATTACTGGTCCCCATATGCACGTGGCATAGGGTCAGCCCCTGGAGGATGGGCAACCTACCAGGCACCACAGCATAAGAGAAAACTGGTTTTTCCTTCCCCAACAGCTATCACTGGCCAGATGCTTATCAGTCAGGACAGGGTCTACCCTATTCAAGCTGGTGTATTGACTGGCTTTATCTTATGCAGATCATTTAATTTTTTTTTTAGTGATAAACTGATTGGCCTAGTAGCTCAGGCTTCTTATTAACTCTTATAACTTATATTAGCCCATTATTCTTGTCTATGTTAGCTACGTGGTTCGGTACCTTATTCAGTAAGGCAGTCACATCTTGCTTTTTCTGTGGCTGGGTCATGACTGCAGACCAAGCTTTCCTCTTTCCAGAATTCTCCTGTTCTTGTCACCCTGCCTCTACTTCCTGCCTGGCTACTGGCCAATCAGCATTTTATTAAAATACAATTGACAGGGTACAAGCCATTGTCCCACAGCACTTCCCCCCTTTTCTTAAAAAAAAACCCCAAGAACTCTGAATCTAATATTCTTTGTTTAGCTTTTCTCCTGACCATTATCCATAACAACTTGTAATCAACATTCTAAACAAAGGAAAAAAAACCATAATCCATTTTGTTAGGAATGTGGGCGTAGTATTCCAGGCTACTTCCTGCTGGTTGGGGTTGCTGATAATCTTATGGGGACCTAAAGAAAATTTAGAATTATGACCAAGTCCTGACTGAAGTATCCTGTGAGGCTTGCTCATCTCAGGCAGCAGTCTTGAATCTGTTCTGGATGGAGAACTCAGACCTCTGGGCCATCTTTTCCTACCTTTTCGTAGCTTTATCTTTTTTTTTTTCTTTTGGCTGAGGGTCAGCTTCAGATATAATTGATATTGCAAGCTGTGGATGTACACCTTCTTGGTAAGAGTGACCTTGATGCATTTCCTTCAGGAAGATCATTCCAAAGGGTGCCATCTAGAGGCAGCACTGGTGAACTGCAGACACTTGCTTTTAGAGAGAACTGGACTGTTATAAAATTAATGATTGCAGGTGGTGCACTAGACATACAACACTGGAGATACAGAAAACAGAAGAGCATTGTCTTTCTTTTCTATCAGCACACAGGCTAACAGATATAGGCAAGGCAATGTGATTAGTGTTAAAGGGAACACAGAAGGAGAAATGGGTAAGCAAGGAGATAGGGCAGTGCTTTCCTTTCCTTTTTTATTATAGTTATCCTTCTTTTCCCCCTCCTTTTCTTCTTCCCCCTCTCTTTCTTTCTCCTCTTTTATATTTTGAGATAAGGTCTGACACAGCTTGAACTGACTTTAAAGTCCATTTGTAGTTGAGGATGACTCCCGATCTTTCTGCCTCCACCTCCCAAGGGTTAGGATTATGGGCATGTACCACTATGCCTAGCTGATATCACCAGCTGCTGTGATAGTCCAACATGGATATGCTCATCTAAAGAATCTCCTAAGCTTGGAATGTTGCCTTATCAGGTCCCAACCACCTCAGAAATAATCACCAGCCTGTCTGCCTGAGTAATCCAATCAGGCAATTGTCTCTGTGTCAAGGTATCAAGGGCACACCAACTATCACAATGAATTTAGAAAACTGTCCAGGGTCGTCTCATCAAACAAGTCTAGGTCACTGCATGGCATATGAATGCCATTGTCTGTCTGTGTTTCCACTGAGTTAAACCCAGCCCCACATTGAGATACCAGGACCTCTTCGATCTACCTTTCAAATATCTTTCCAGAATTAGTGTCACAATGTGATGAGAATAAAATATCAGGAGAAAAGTTGACCTAGGTTTGCTGTAACTTCAACTCATTCATGAAAAGAGCAATTTCTCCTAGTTTTAAGGTGTCATCCATGACACCAATAGAAATCGTGCCTCACAGTGTTGTTTTTTTAATCAAATAAGATAATGTATTTTGAGTAACTGGTATACTAATTATAATTAAAAATGGATGCCAATGTGATAATTTATAATCCCTGCATTGATTCACACTTCACCTTGTATTTGTCGTTGGGAATATTTTGTAGTTCGGGCTCGTGTACTTTCTTGATTCTTGTTAGGCTAAATTCTACTTGTCCTCGTCATATTTTATTATGTTTCTGAATCCTTCCTCCATTGCCAATGAAATTATTTATTCTTTACTAGTCTGCTGCAGAAGTAATCGTGGTAATTTTGTTTTAAAGGGACGTGAAGAAATGGTACTTAACTGTCTCTTCAGTGTCACAGCAGTTTATCTTTACTCAATTGACTTGTTATTTGTACTGGCCATTCATAAACAAAACGACGACTCTATTGATGTTAATTATTCACAATTTAAGTTCCACATGTCCTGAACACAACACTTGATGGTAAGAGAAGCATTGCCTGTTTACTATCATTACACAATAGTAAAGAGTTTCAGGATTTGTGTGTCTGCATTCATGTGTAAAATCCTACCCACACCAACAGTCAAATAAAGCACTTTCATTCTCTCAGTTCATATGCTTTTATTGAAGAAAATACCAAAAATCAGCATATTTAGTACTATGTTGCATTCAGAAATATCTACTACCAAAGAGGGAATCTTTTGAAATAAGTTTTTGAATAAATTTATAAATATTGTTATATTCTTGCTGATTTCCTTTTTCCCAAGACCTTTCCAAAAGAGCCCATTTACTCATTAATAATTTTATCTCCTCAAGGTCTGTCAAATAAATGTTATTATGCTTATTTATCAAAATGTATTGCCTAGGCTTTCATGTTTCTTTGTCAAGCCTTAATATGAATATGATAGCAAGTTTACTTCCTAAGCAAATGCTCCAACTCTTATCTTGCTTTTTTGCCTGAGAAGATCTTCAAAAAGAGCCCTATTTCTGAAATTTGAGTTGTGTGTGATAGGTTTGGACCACCTCAGTGTGGTGCAAGGCCTTCTGCTGGCTGATAGTGCAGAGAGAGCAAGTGAGATGCTGTGGATCTTGAATCCGCAGACAGTGTGGCATGGAGGAAGGACCAGCACGGGCTGCATCTCTCTTTTAGAAGCTCACTGATAAAGTGAAAGAAGGAAACAGGCACAGAGACATTTTCCTTTTCTCTTCATGATGGGGTCTATTTTGTTTTTATTCCTCAAATTTCATAGTTGAATGAAAAAAAAAGGAAATAAAAACAGAGGATACGACTGCTCCTAGTGTGGTGGAGGAGAAAGATTATTGTAGATAAAAGGGAGAGCATAGCAGGGACATCTGGGAAAGTCCAGAGTGGACATGACCAGAAAGAGCTGGGCGGTGTGTGTGTGTGTGTGTGTGCGCGCATGTGGGGTGGTTGGGGGGTGAGCGCAACCAGAACACCAAGAGACCACAAAGGCATAAAGAGGAAAAAGAACTGGCATGGCCAAAATGTCTACATTATATAAAGAACAACAGCTTGATGAAGGGCATCCCAGCCCCTGGGCTAGAGAGTTTGGGGTAGAGGGTAGGGTATTCCAGTTATACCCTGTAACAGGTAGGGGCCGAGGAACAGTGGGAGAATCTGGCAACCAGGTACACTTTGATATGTTCTTTAGGTACCTCAATTAGCCATTTGTCCCCATTTGTAGATAGTGTTTTGAATTTTAACTTTATACTTAGTGACTCACTAGCTGTTTTTTAATTTCTAGAATCTTTGACTCAGTAGGATGCAAGCATCAAGAGAAAAATACCCATGTTGGGATATGCCTCAAAGCTGAACACATGGGAGCCACTCTGTGGTCAGCTAGCATCTGGGCATTACCCTTAAGAGGGCTGTGGAATCAAAGCTTCTGGACTGCTCCACAGAGCTCACGAAAATATAGAATAGAGAAATGTAGCCAAATCTTTCATGGAAATAACTCAAGGTGGCTATCCCAGTATGTGATGTTTGAAAACAATTATAAAATAGTGGAGGGACATAATTACCTAGTAATGGGGGAAGTCTTCCCCTACCATGATGTCTTAGCTACTCTGCACTTCAGCTGTATGACTCCTGGAGCCTGTCCTGGAACTAGCTCTTGTAGACCAGGCTGGCCTTGAACTCACATAGATCTGCTTGCCTCTGCCTCCCGAGTGCTGGGATTAAAGGCATACACCACCACCACCCAGCTTGAATCTTGCCTTTTAAAGAGAGTTTTTTTATGCTCTCATTAATAAACAGCAAACTTCATAGAATAGACAAAATTGGATTTTCTCCATTCTTTCAATTTTATTAAACATTTGCTTTGTGCATATGAAGGTCAGAGGATAACTTTTGGGAGTTTGTTCTCTCCTTCAACCGTGTGGGCTCTGGAGCTTGGACTTAGCTCATCAGTTCTGGTGGCAAGCGCTTTCACCAATGGCGCCATCTCACCAGC
Source organism: Microtus pennsylvanicus (assembly GCF_037038515.1). Classification (NCBI taxonomy): domain Eukaryota; kingdom Metazoa; phylum Chordata; class Mammalia; order Rodentia; family Cricetidae; genus Microtus; species Microtus pennsylvanicus. The sequence continues at coordinate 60,852,558 of NC_134582.1, forward strand.
CCCAGACAGTCTTCCACTCTGATGTAGTTAGAGTATCAGAGCACCAGCCGGGGATCTGAGCGACGGGATCAATGTTTTACACCAAAACTAACAGGCTTTGGCTACTTTACCTCTCCATCTCTTTTCTATACAAAATTAAGTAAAAGCTCATGGCAGATACTTCAAATATAACAATTTTTAAATAAATGAAACGCAGAAAAGCAAGAAAGTCTCCCACTATTACTTTCTGAAAGGAGTAAGCCCTGAAAAGAAGTTTATTTCATTTACATTGTCTTTCCAGTCATGTTATAGTTTCTACTGTATAGTTTACATATTTTACAGAATTAAATAAAACTACCATGATAATTTCTTCTCAAGTCAGACGTATGCATACTGACTACAAGAAGTCTGCGTTAGTGTTTCCATTTCATCCGTTCAGCATCGTGAGCAATATTAGCAAGAGAAACACAGTTTAATGGATGGGCTGTTTTCTAATTACTCTTGGAGGCATTCAAAATAATACCTTTAAGTTTTCCTGTTAAGTCTAGAAACAGACGCAAAGCTTGAGGCAGGTATGTCTGTCCTCTTTACTCCCACATCCACAGAACCAAGAGAGCCAAAACAAACGCTCCAAATCTAGCAATTCCCAAATAAATATTGCTAAAAACATAATAGTTATATATGTGTGTCTGGAGAACTTCTGATGGCCACATGGCTCCATGACTCAGGCCTAAGAAACTGCTTAAAATAATATGTCACATTTTTGTTGACATTATTAGCAAAAGTAAGGAAAAATTCCTTGTAAGGAGGAAAATACTAATACGTCCTCAAAAATCAGTTTCTATTAAGAGCTGTCATTTTTGTGGGATTCTAAATTAATTTACAATTAATATAAATCAATAAACTACAATAAAATTTATATATAAATATATTGGATATATATATATATATCCTTTTGAGGAGTGATTTCATTAACACACTACTTTCTCTCCCTTTCTTCTTTCTTTCTTTCTTTCTTTCTTTCTTTCTTTCTTTCTTTCTTTTCTTTCTTTCCTTCCTTCTTTCTTTCCTTCCTTTCTTCTTTCCTTCCTTCCTTCCTCCCTCCCTCCCTTCCTTCTTTTTCTTTTTTCTATCTTCCTCCCTCCTTCCTTCCTTCCTCTCTCTCTCTCTCTCTCTCTCTCTCTCTCTCTCTCTCTCTCTCTTTCTCTCTTTCTCTCTTTCTCTCTCCCTCATAGTTTTAGTTTATGTGTCTGAGTGTTTTACCCGAATTTATGTATGTGTCCCATATGCATTCTTGGAGCCCAAGGAGATCAAAAGCAATCTTACTGAACTGAGTTACAGATGGTTGTGAGTCACCATATGAGTGCTGGGAAACAAGCCTAGATTCTCTGCAAAAGCAGCAATACTCTTAATCTCAAACTCTGATCTCATATAAGGAATACTTAATGTTACGATAATGCTTAACGTTGTTTCTTGCAAAACTCTTTGAAAACACAATTAGTTCCTATCTGTTCACACATGCTCCACATTCCTTTTCATTTCCTTTCAGAAGTTCACGTGTCTTTTGGGTCACTTAAGTTTTATTTCTGATGCTGGGGATTGAACCTAAGGATTTATGTATGCTAGGCTCGGCAAGTACTCTACCACTGAACTACACCTGCGGTCCTAAAGTAATTTTTTGAGACAGGGTCTCACTATATAGCCCTGATCTGAGTTTTAAGAAATAATCAAAATGTTTCTTTAAAGAAAATTATAGGAATAAGATGCAGATAAAAGTTCACAACATCTTTCCAAAGTTTTTGATTCGGTCATGGAACTTACAGGATTGGCCCCATGAGCTGTGTGCTACTTGTTAGACAACACCTACAGGATATAGCACCTTTAATTCTAGGGGTAGTTTTGGCCCATTACTGAGAACCTGAAAGAACTAAAGAGGCTTATCTAAAGTGTATAGTCATATTTATCCTCCAAAAGCTGTCATCAAAGAACCCTGTTGAACCTAGAATATGTGAATGTTTGCTGAATGTTAAAATACTGAATACAGCACATTAAATATCTTTGATGTGCATGGAGTACAAAATCCCCATGAAGGACTCACTGTTGGGAGTAATGTATGTTGCTGTATCTCGTTACTCGATGTTGAGATGTTACCGGGGAGCTGGAGCCTATGGTTTGGCTTATGTGAATGTCTGGGCTCACCATTTGCGTCACTTGAATTTCTGGCCCTACCAAAATCCCTCCACTCATCATCTGTCCCATACAGGCTTCCGTCATGTTATTGTTGCCAATGTCAGGCATCCCAGGGCTAGCCACCACTCTCTCAGCGTAGTATACATTGTGTGTGTTGGCTAGCTCAGCAGGCACACAAAGGTTCCCTTGAACATCATAGACAGGCGCCATTACGGTTTCGGTCACAACTACATTGGGTGGAAGCTGAGAATCAAAAACAATCGTCGTTGGCTGCACACAGGGGTCAGCAGTGGTATAGGTCTCAGTCACTATGATGTCTCCATGAATCATGGGTTCAGAGGCTGCTTCCATTTCTGCTTGGAATTCAGCCTCCGAGAGAGTCATTCCTGAAGATTCGTTGACGAAGTAGTTAGGCCCGAGCAAGGGGAGGTCAGTACTGATGGGAATACAGGCCTGGTGTGAAGGGAACGGCTCGATTTCTGTGTCCAGGCAGATTTCGGCTAGAGTCCTGAATTTTGGATCTAAAGTCTCCATGTAGCTTTCATCCAGGTCATCCACAATCCAGCTGCAGCAGCCAATGGAGCCCACAGGAGACCCCACTCCCTCGTGGTCGTAGATGAGCAGGCAGTCGTTGGCTGGCCGGCCTTCGTCTTCATCCGCGTAAGCATATGCTTTCTGAGAGGGGAGGGGAGACAGGGAATTAGAGATTTCTTTCCTTTACAACAACCTACGAAGAACAATGGCAATGTTCCAGAGACTTCTGAACTAAAGGTTCTGTGGACTAAATTGAGAAATAAAACAATACTTGGATGCGTTAGTACGTTATTTTGTTTTTGAATAGAGATCATTGTTTGTGTTAATGGGGCATAGAATTTGAGGAATATGTGTGAATCTCTCTAACTGGAAAATTAATAAATGACGTGTTTTGAGTTAGATAATATTCAGATCTTTTGGATTTATAGTTCTTTGCTTCTGAGGTGACATAGAAATAAAATGGGTTTAATTATGTTCAAAGTATTTATTTTTAAATGTTTTTACACTTATACATTTATTTATTTGTTTGCATGCATGTGTGTGGGCATAGAACTCATATGGAGGTCAGAGGACGACTTTCCTATTGACATGCAGATCCTGGGAAGGAACTCAGGTTGTCAGGTTTGTCATCAAACACTCTTACATGCTGGCTCAATTTGCTGGTCTCCAGATATTTATGTAAAGAGAGACATTAGATGAATTTGGAGCAAACACACATACAAAGATAGAAATCTCTCTAAATGCCAGACTTTCTCAGAATGTTCTTGAAGGTCTGTGTGACTTAGTCACTCAAAGATGATGTCAGGTTTGAGTGATGGCCCCTGTGGCATTTTTCAAATTACTATTATTGAGACAGTCTCACTGTGGAGCTCCCTTCTCCCACTAAATGAGTTAGTGTATGTCATCACCCCTCAGATGATCCGGACTTGCCTGGATGACTAGGTAGCGACTGCAGTAGATGGTCTTTAATATATAGTTATGAATATAGTTATAGAAGGTCTTTAATATATAGTTATGACTTTCTGAATGACCTAAAATATTTCTGGATACATAGAAATTGAGCTTACTTATTGACTAAATTGATTAGCAGTATGGATCCATTATTAATAACCAATATATTTATATGAATCTTACAATAGTATTTAGCTACTAGATTTTTGCTTATTTTTGATAATTTCATACATGTGTATCAAGTATTATGATTGGTTGCCCTCATTACTTTCTTACCCCCTTGTCTTCCTAACTAGTCTCCGTGCTGCTTTCATGACTTTTCTTTTCATTTACCGAGTTGGGGTTGCTTGCATCAAGCACAGGTAACGACGGTGCTATTTAAGGAAGCGCGGACTACTCACTGGTGAGAACATAACTGAGGAAAATGTCCATTTTCCCCTCTGCTGGCAGCCATTAACTGCCGACAGCTCTTCAAGTGCCGGTGGGGCCTTGGGGGTACCTCCCTGTCCATGATGGAATGTTGAAGAGCCTGGTCTTGTGCACAGATGCATAGGTGCTGTGTGTAGTTTAAACCACAGCATCTTCAGACTTTTTCTTTCAAAGAGCAATGGAGAAATTTATGTATTAGCATTTGAGGAATATTTTAGTCTAATAACAAAAATGTATTGCTAATCAAACAAAATAAAGTTCTCAATATGAAAAATTATTTACTCTTTTAAAATTTTTTCTTAGTTTTTTATGTCTATGGGCATTTTGCCTGCATGTGTGTATGTACTGTGTGTATGCCTGGTGTCAGAATAGGGTGTCAGAAACCCTGGAACTGGAATTAGGGATGCTTGTGAGCTTCCATGTGGGTTCTGGGAATTGAACTCAGGTCCTCTGGCAGACAGTCAATTCTCTTAACTGCTGATCTAGCTCTCTAGCCCAAACTTATTTACTACGTATAGTGCCCTGCTAGACCAGCACAGTTTCCTGGCCCATTTCTTTGGCATTCTGGTACAAACATATGGGCCCTAGACTGAGAAGAGGAACCCTGGGTTCCTACCTGTTAGCTTTTATCTATCACCAAGTTGAGATAATGCATTATCGAGCTTTAAATCCCTTTGCTCCCAGTCCTGTCATAATAATAATACTAATAATGGTAATAACAACAACTGCTATTATTTTTATATTCTTATTATTATCATTATTCTGAGATAGATTCTATCCCAGGCTGAGTTAGAACTACGTAGCTGAGGGTGACCTCAAACTTCTGATCCTCCTGCCTCCACCTCCTAAATGTTAGGATTACAGGTGTGTACCCCAAAGTCTGGTTTGTGATGGGAATTGAACCCAGGGCCTGTGTGTGCTAGGCAGATACTCTACCCACTTAGCTGTATCACTGCCCTGTCCTGTCTGTCCTCTCATTTCATTGGATCCACTTGGAGAACAAGAAGGGCATCCTAGAGGACATTAATGCAATTTTAATTTTCTTTCTCAGCATTCATTTGCTCTGTGTCGTTATGGCAACAAAATGGCGAAATCAGAAGAAAACAGAAGGGAAGATGTTAAGGAAAGGGAAGCAAGAGATGATGGTCTTCTCACAATAGTTAAGTGTGAAACACTATTGCATATTGACTTTATGTCTTTTAAGAATTTTAAAATTCATGATTGGGATAGGGTTAAAAAGCAGCCAAATGTATTTTTAGTCCTAGAGTGATACCTTCCAAGTCTGTGTGTATACTGTCTGTGTGTAGGGCTTACCTCGGAGAAGTAGCTGTCCAAAAAGGCCATGTTCATGCCAGTGTCTTGGTATTCCCGAAGCGTCCCTATGGTTGAGCTTCTCTTCCTCAGGGTCCCTGCTGCTGCTCCAGCCACCAGGCCTGCAGCTGTCCCAATGCCTGTATTGAGCTCCACTCCTGACACACCCCCTTCCACTGTTCCTCCACCAGCATAAGTATTGGTGTAGATTTCTGAAAAGACAGGGTGTTTCCATGACAATGCCCAAATTACCTGGATGGCTTATCTTACAACCTCTTCCCCACCACCAACACAGCACAGAAGTGGTTCTAGAAGGACAGGCAAAAAGTGGCCCCTTGCAGAATTCCCAGACTTGACAAGAGTAAGTGATAGTGGAGGAGACAGCTGTGGTACACGGCTCATTCTCATGGACACAACCTTGGGTATTTAAAGACACAGAATGCAGAGCCAGCTGCTGGGTTTGTCTGTGCAGGCGCTGCAATCCCTATGTCCTAGCCCACTTACGAGGGCACAACCCATGTCCTGAAGCAAGAACTAGGCTGCTCCCAGCAGCCAAATCTCCGGTCCTCATTTGCACATGCACTGGAGAGCTGACTCACCTGGGGACAGCGCATATTCTTTGCATGGAAGTACCAGGCTTTAGGTACTAAGACTAAGATTTTTCATCTCTGAAAAATCTCATGTCTGCTCTACAGCTGGACAACACCTCTTGGTTCGCTCATTCCCAACTGTGAAGTACTTCCAAGTACCCTGAGCTGCGTGGGACTGCCGACATAGGGATCGTGTAAGACACTGGCGTGGGAAAGCTCGTATGAACTAAAAAAGCGTTCCTCAGCTTGTTGTTCAAAGAACACATTTGTTGCTGTTCTTCTCTTCCCTTTTCTCCAAATAACTTTTATTATAGATAATCATTGCAGTAACCTGCACCCCTTTCCAGGCAGTATTCAAATCATATACACAGTAGCACACAGGAAAATACATATATACGCACACACATCATACCTATCACCTGCATGTATGTATATGTGCGTGGTTTTAAAGAGGTCTTTAAATCATGCTGCATAAAGAATTTTTAAAGAAATCTTATTATACAGAATTACAATTATAGTATCAGTTGTTATGTAACCTTCATTTTAAGGAGAAGGACCTATGCCCAGAGAGGCTGGGTCTATTAAGGACTTCTTACTAGTAAGTGGCAGAACTAGGAAGAAAATCGCAAATATGGTTTCAGACTCCGACTGTTAAGTTGCAGCATTTTGAGTTGCTCATCTGTAACTTCAGATAGAAAAGTTGAGTGGTCGCCCCAGACATGTCATTTACCCTCTGAATGTAATCTCATGCAATGAGATTCACACGCATGCTAATGTGTAAGGTATTTTCACTTGAAATTGGTTTGATAGAATAATTTTGTAAATCATAGAAAGGAAAACAGAATTGGTGTCAACTGACCAGAGGAATCAATGCGGTCTTGGGTATTAGAGGCTGTCATGGGTACACATATATTGGACACATCCTGAAAGAAAAGAGATTTTAAGATAAATGTTGCATGTTCTTCATTTAAAAGCTGAGACTTTGCTTTTGCCTTGTACAGAACCGTCGGGGCTGACTGAATTCCCGCTGAAACCCCGCACGTCCGTGGTAAGCACTCACCCTGTCTTCCGGATGGGCTCCCTCTATTCGCCAGGGCTGCATTACTCCTTCGCCTCCCTCGGGCACAGGCGCAAACCTGGTCCCCAGGCCTTCTGGCTGTCGTCGCTTGCAGCAACACATAAGCAGTAAAAGAGGAGACACTGGCCAAGAAAGGGATGAGAGTCAACCTCAGCTGCTCCCTTAGGAAGTCACATATTTTGTGGTACTATAATTGGACCGGGGTAAATATAAAGGCAACAGTGTATCAGATGCCCCCTCATCAGAGAAACAGTGTCAAATGCAACCGTCCATGTTTATAGATACAAACATCAAACCACAGGGAACCTGAGAGCTAGAAGTGGGGAGGGTGTGGGGCTCAGCAGTCCAGAGTTTACTAAATGATTTGAAGGAAGAACCAATTCTCCCTGGAGTCCAGGTTTTCTGAACCAACTGATGACATATTCTGACTCAGTTCTCTGACTCCTAGTCTCTCATATGCGTTCATGAAAGTCTGCAGGTCTATGGGTACCACGTATCTCCTGACTGAGTATACACATGGATGGTCCTCAACTTATGACAATTTCCCATGTGACCTCTCAACACTAGGAGCTTTCAGAAATATTATAGAGCCAATAGAAAATGCATTTCGAAATTTGAGTTTGAACCTTTCCGATGCAAATGTTGGTAGTGGATTTTAACACCCAGATAGTGAGGGCCTAAGGTGACAATGCTTAGGTCCCATCTTGGGTTATAACTCAGACACGAAACCCTGTAAGACCTCTCGGTAATTCTTATGTGTGTGTGTGTGGTTGAGAACTACTGATTTGAAGTAGTTTATTACAACTGCTAAGATTCCATATGCCGGGTAAGATGCTTTAGGTCAGGTAATAGACCATACATTAGGAAAGATGCCACAGGTCAGGTAAGATACCATAGGTCAATTAAGACACCAAAGGCCAAGTTCTGGGACACCCCCAAAGGCATTTTGAGAATCAGTCAAGATTTTTGTGTAACCTTGCAAATTCATAGATCATTTTAAGAAAGTCTGCCCAAACACCAGATGTTATTTTCTTATATTTCCAAATGAAAATGTTTTAGTTTGTGCTCATTCACAGATACATGTCAACAGCCCAACTTAATGAATGAACTTAATCATGTTGATTTAAGAATCCAGTGTTGGATTCCCAGTGAAGTATAAATACTTTAGGGGCAAAACAAAATACAATATTGACTTCTCTTTTGAAGACCCTTTGAAGAAATAAAGCACAGGGAAAGACAAGCCTCCTTTTGAGAGTTTGGCTCAGCGGCTTTGCCATCCCTAGGATCAGGGTCTTTGGGTAGATTCTGTCGCTTCTTGAACTGCTTCTGCCTGGATCCTACTCTACCAGGGGAGCAGCTCACCCGAGGGCTCAGTAAGCATTCATTCCTTCATCGCCTGTGACCGGAGGAACACTTACTGCTACAGGCATGCTACAGAAGTTCCTCCACACAGGCCCTCAGCCTACTGCTTAGCTTCTCTACTCCGTCCTCCATGTGCTAAGCCTTCAGTGTTGCCACCCAACCTATTGTTTGTTGTTTTCTTCGTGCTGAAGACTGAACCCAAGGTCTTACTTATTAGTGACTTGCCATATCCCACTGGGCTCCACCTCCATCCCCTCTGTTTTAACTTGGGCTGCTTCTTTGTCCTCAATTGCCTTTTAGGTTTAATCCCATGCTACACTGTTCTGAAAAAATCCTCAACTTTCAGGGCCCAGCTCAAGTCCACTTCTGTAAAATTTTCCTCAACTCCCCTCTTTTGAATTTCTTGTTCTTGCTTTTCTGCTTTGAAGCATTTTGGTGAGGTTTCTGTTGTAGGACTTATTTTATATGCGTGTAGATTATACCTGATGATTTGCATATGTTTCCAGTCTGTATGAAGGCCACTAACCCTTGGTCTTTGTGGTTATCATTATCAAATAGGTGCAAGCCTTTGTCAGCCCCAAGATGGCTGCAGATACCAGTAAGCAATGGCCAAATGAACTTAGTTCCTGTGTGTCCACAGAGACTATTTATAGTACTTACAGAGAAGCAGCAAGAGGCCCAGAACAATCATGCCAATCCCCGCGGGTCCAAGTCTGACATTCGACTGTCCAACCCCATCATCAGTGACAGTCCCATAGGTGTCATCCGTCACCCAGGTGCCGTCCCCATTGTAGATGCCTGTGGTGCTGGAGTGCAAACACACATGGAGGTCATCGCAAAAGCAGGCATCTAGCAGGACAATCTGCGGCAGCTCACAGGCTCTGTTGTGACTGTCCGTCACAAGAATGGGGATTTGGTGCGTTCCTGGAGATAGGGTCTGTTCAGTCATAAGGATGGCAGAGGTTTCTGAAGAACAAGGAAGACACAGCAAACACGTTAGAACTCCTTGGGAGCAACCCTCTCTGACACCTGCAGCAGATTCAGCTCTTCTCTCCACATTATGTATCTAATCCAGAGCTGAAGGCTGTGCATATGGGCCAGGGCCAGATCCCATAGCTGTCTCCCTTTGTGTCGGTTACCCTTGTCCCCAACTGTAGCATGCACTGTCACAAGAGCATCTCACCTTAGTAACATGTCTCATGGTCTGCTCAACCATTTCTGCAATATTTGGCAGTTTAGATTTCAACTTTTATCCTTACAAATAAAAATGAACTCACAGCTCATTATAGAAACAATTTCATTGGTGAAGAGAAAGCGGGTGATTTTCTACAGGACACAAGGATTTCAGAGACATTTGTGTTTTTGTCTGGATTTATAAAATGCAGGGAATTGTGACCGTTGCTGATTAGTCAAGTAATCTGTTTATCTCAAGTGATCAAACGTTGATTTACTGCCTACTTGATGATGGTTAATTAAATGGTGCTTACACATTATGGATTATCACTGCACTACTGAAATCTTTCGACTTTTTTTCCAGGCATATTTTCCCCCAAATATCTAGTATAAATTGATTTTTCTTTTAATGTGAGTATGCCATAGAAAGAGCCAGAAATCTGTGTTTGACTACCTGACTAGTTATTTGTTCACTGCTTCGCTCTGGGGCTTCAAGGGGAGTAACTTTCACTCCACTTACCATTGATTGATCGGATATGCCATATGCTAGCTGTGTCTGATGGCTCATCGGCCACACAAAAGGTGAAGGGAGACCCGAAGGAATGATCACTGACGTAGATCCTGACAGACGAAGCATCGACGCAGACACTTCTTCTTTCGGTGTGAATGACTGGACAATAGTCATTGGCGTCGGGAACCTCAATGCATATGGTTCCCGTAGCTGTTCTCCCCGAGCCATCTGGAAAGGAGAGCATCATGGGAGTTAAGGTAAGCTGTGTTGTGGGAGGGGAGAAGATTCAATTTCCCATCCCACAACGATGCCACAGGAAGTATGGACAGTGCGAGTGATGTGCGAGGCGGGACGGTTTGTGCCTGCTTGGGTCTCTCTGGTCACTGTGGCCCCTCCAGCATCCTTTCAGCCTTTCTCGTCTTTTTACGCTCTGCTCACTCTCCCGAAGATGGAGATGGGAACTGGCATGTCCTTCAAAGAACGTTCATCCTTTGCTCCTCTCATCCTGCCCTAACGAGGCGGACTCTATAGCTGCGGTCAGTCTCCCTCCTCAGGGTTCGACTGATTCTGTGCGTGTGTATTCAAAACTGTGGTGGGGGAGGGGTTGAATAATTGCTTGTATTTTTTTATTCAGTTTTCTTTGTTGGTGAGAATTTTAGTTTATTTCTCTCTGTAATGACATTTCTAGGGACAAATATCAATTTCCTCTCTAATCTACTTGAAACAAAGCATTGGTCAGTATAATGTATTAGAAAAAGTAGTGGACCAAAATTGGGGCCCGAGTGCAGGCTACGTCCTACTTTAAGCTGTGTTCTAGTGAACAAAGTATTGCTGTTTTTACACTGCAAGGAGCTGCCATTTTCTCATTTGAAAATTTAGATATTACCCTCTCTAGGTTAACCCGATAAATCATTTTATGTTAGTACACTTATTTGAAAGATAATATTCTGCTGCATTTCTTTATTTGCCTGTGGTAGAAATCAGGTCATCAGACTTGGTGGCAAGCACCTTTACTCACTGAGCCATCGTGCCTTCCCCAAAGGTGTTTTTGTGTACTTAAGTGATGGAAGGTCAAGAGCCTGTCTTTATCCCATGTGAGTATGATCACCACAGGACTTTCCAAAGTGTCTTTTATTAGAGGCACATTATAGTCTCCCACAGTTGGCTCTATTTGCCACTCTCTGGAGCCAACTTGTGGCCTTGTGATTTGTCGCCAGAGCTGAAGCTGCTGTTTTGAAAGCTTGCCCTCCAGTGCGTCTGTCTCCTCCCTTGCTGTCTACATGTCCCGATTCAAAGCCAACCACAGGAAGAGGAGGCTCTGTGCCTACATGGATCCTGTGCTTAGGTGAGAAACGCCAATCTTCTGGCACATTCAAAGCCAACCACAGGAAGAGGAGGCTCTGTGCCTACATGGATCCTGTGCTTAGGTGAGAAACGCCAATCTTCTGGCACATTTTGCTATCATGTTTTCCCTTCATTCTTGTGCTGTAATTATCTTTTTATTCTACTTATTGCTGATTTTCATTCATGACCAAGGTATGATCAACATGCTTAGATTCTGTTTCAAAACAACAACAACAACAACAACAACAAAAGCCTTCCAAAATATTGGCTTAAGTAAGCAAGACAATGTTAGGTATGTAGCAGACGTGAACGTTAAGAGACATTCTTAGGATGAGACTAACATTTGTGGCTCATTTCTTAGACCTTATCATGCTTTTGGGTTTTGAGCTTCCCTTTGCTCAATCACCTTTCTCTCTGGACACTGTGAAGGCCAGATGTAGCTGTTCACTAACCTACCACCTCTGACTTCACCTAGGTCTTTATCAGGAAGTTTACCTGGCTTCTTTCCTACTGACTTCACTCTGTTTTCTCTGTGGCATCTGGCTTCCTAGGGACTGTTCTCGAAAATCATTGATTGTTGACAAATAACAAACCCCTGTTGTGAGTCACCAAAAGGAAAATATCATAGATTTTCCCATGAGAGAAGTGGCCAAATCACAAATTAATTCCATGCAGCCTTTGCATAAAGATGGTATAATATAATATATAATCGATTTTTTTGCCAAGAGCATTTTACAGTGGACAGTGTAATATATTTTTTAAGTAACAGGCTGGTTTCTCACCAAGGCTCAATTCTGGTGACTCTGAAGTAAGTATACTCTCAGGCACACTGCCTCCCACCAAGGTGACCCTGTAGTGATCTTTGGCACAGCTTGTAATTCTGACTGTGAAGAAAACATTCCTAGCATGCTCCACTTAGTGACATTAGCCATACTCAAGCTATGTGGTCATAAGAAGAAGCAAACTTTTATTTTATATATATCCAACTTTTATGGTTTATACTATAGAACTCATATGATTCTGTTTTGGGACTAAGTGAGATAAATTATGGCTTAAATATAAATAATGGGTACAAGTGTAAATGAATTCTGTCTATTTTTTAGATTTGGTAAGTTTAACTCTTAATCTAACATGTCTAAAATTTTCTGTAAGCTTTAGCATACCAGAAAGCAATAATTTTTGATTCACAGAACAGATTTTGGCTCAACATTAGAATAGCTGTATTCATAATAGTTCATATAATAGTATGAATCATATTAAAATATTGAAAAAATTCTTACCATCTATAGCCAGGATTTCTGCTGCATATATTCCATCAGTAATGTATTTTGACTTCGCGTCAAATTCTCTAGAAAACTGTATCTCACCAGTCCTTGAATCAACTTTTAACCAGCTGCCTGCATCATGCCCTATGATATACCTGTTTTTAAACAAACAAGTTCATTGTTACACTTCCGTGAAGTTAGCATTTCTAAATCACATGAGAACTGCAGTGCAATGGGCCCACATTGTGTATGTTTGATTCATCACTGTCTTAGCTCACAAAATGTGAGCGCTTGTGTGTGTGTGTATGTGTGTGTGTATCTATTCCACTGAGAATCCAGTATTAAATATATTGTTATTAGGTTGACAATAAAATTTACTTCTTCTTCTAGATTTTTGGTTTTACAGTAAAATGTATGGGTATATCTCAAGCCCATTTATTAATTAATGATACTGTTATAGCAAATACACTTTCTCTAGTTTGAAGAACAAATATTATTTCTTTTCAGGCATGGCAGACTACTTGCTGACTGTAGGCTTGGGATAGGCTGGTTTCAGATTGTCTGTCTCCTCAGGGACTTGTGGAGACAGATCCGAAGGACTTGAGCTGAGATGAAGAACGTTTGGGTCTCTAGCAGCTGAGATCACACACCTTCACTTCCTTCAGCTGATCCCCCAACGCTTCCCCATGCGAGCAAACTTTAGAAGTTTGCTGCAGAGTCAATTAGATTACTAAATTGGTATCTGTTCACTCTGAAAGTGCTGGGGAAGGAAAGGAGCTGCAAGAGACGAGAGGGGGAGGGAAAGACCATTTCTAGTGATTTATAGGATCTCTTGCTCTTGTGTGTAGTCTGTACCCAGTGCCCCTAATGTGTTCTCTTTTCCTGCTTTGCCTCGTGATGCTCACATTTCTGAAACACGTGTGTTCCGGTTTCTTCCACTATTTTCTTTTTTTTTCTTTTAGATCAAGCAGAGAGTTGAAACTCATCTCAAAGATAGCCCCAGGTTCTCTGGGAGCTGGCGGTGACTCACTCTTTATGGTGTGTTACTGCCTACAATATGACCTAAACCGGCTTAGTTCAGGGTAGTACAGCCGACCTCAAAGGATCAAAGAGACTCTCCTGGCAACACTGGAAGCTCTTTAATGTTGCAGCCACTCCCCAGACGCACTTACGCTATAACCAGCTAGAGCTCCCATTGCCACTAACATGTTCTCCAGTTCCAGAAAAGCGCCGAATGCTGTCATAGTCCCCTAAAACAAGCAAGAGAAAAACCTCCATCCCCCGAGTGCTACACCAATTCTCTACCACACTCCACATGAACGAACAATGGCCACACAAACGGGAGGAAAGTACTTGTCATACCTGACGTTTGTTGCAGTGTTCCCTGTGTCCGTATCTATGGCTGTGTATGTGCCAAGTACATAGTTCATTAAGGAGTCTCCCCGGGTTCCTTCTCGGAGACTAAACGTCATGGAACTCGGGCGAAAGGTGGGTCCTTCGCGCACATTGAGAACCTGGATTCTCACGGGGGTGGAGTGCATTTGGAATTGAGACACCACTGAGTGGTGAAATTCAGCTTTGTTTCTTACTCCAATGCTGAGGTAAATATTCGGTACTTCTTCATAATCCAGCATCTGAAATGATGGACAGAAACAGTTTTGAACTAGCAAAGGGCTCTCTATTGAAGGAGGATGTATTATAGTGGACATAGATCCTTTAAGTGCTATTTTCGTGGGTGGCTTAGGTACACATGCGTGCCTGAGGTGATATTGGATGTCTTCCTCTGTGGCTATCCACCTTATATACTGAGGCAGGGTTTCTCTCTGAGCTTGAAACTTTAGCTTGCCTTGAGAACCCCCAGTCTCTGTGATCTGTGGTTTTGGATACAGGTGGTCATCCATGCCCAAATGACTCTTTTGTGAGTGCTGGGGATTTAAACTCTGGTCCTCATGTTTTAATGGCAAGCGCTTTACCAGCTGTTCCATATCCTTAGCCCAGCGCTCCCTTAAGCTAGAATAAGAAATATGATGAAGAGGCTATAGACTAGAACAAAGTCCTGTAACCATGCAATTCTGACCCTTTCGTTGAAATAATCTTAGTCACATAGTGTGTTTTTGCATGTGATCACTTAAGACTTTTGCACACGTGTAGGTCAGCTAAGTTTATAGGGTCATTTGTTATTTGTTTCTTTTTGTTCTCTATGATGCTGGGAATAGAACCCAGGGCCTCGAACATGGTAGATGGGTGTGCTACCACTGAGCTGAATCTCCACCCTTATGTCTGTGATTTACAATTGAGATTATAGTTTGAAGCCTTCAACATTTTACATAACAAAATCTAAAATGAAAAATTACACCTCTTTTTATAAAAATTAAAAAGTAAATCTGGAATGGATCAAAATTCACCCACAACTACTGACTGAGCAATTAGGTCCCAGACCTCTTTTGTAGAATTCATATCTGAGACTCTCTTTAAAGTAGCAATGGCAGAATAGAGGAGACAGTATGTATGATCTAAGCAAACATATGGTTATGAGTTTAGATGATGTAAACAATTCTAAAAATATCATGCTATTACAATCAGCCTGATGCTATAACTTAGTTGCACTGGGTCTGGTAGACCAGATGGCTCCTTTATTAGGCACACTGAAATCAGTAAATGCCACACCCTGAGAAAAGCCACCTTTGAGCGAGTTTTCTGCATGAAAGGTGAATGCAGTCTTTTGATCCAGACTGACTGATGTGGGACCATAAAAGTTTACAAGAGAAGAAGCTGTTGTAGAAGCAGGGTGTGCTGGGCAGTATTTGTGAAGACTGTTCTAGAAGCTAAAATAAGCAGCTTGGGCTCTTTCTTGAATCCTGGTTTACCGTCTCCAGGCTGGGATCCTACAGATCTGTTTGGATTCTGCCCTTATCAAGTGCCACCCAGGAGAAACGAGACAATTTGATCTTTGACTTTCTTTCAATTTTTTATAAAAAGAAATTACAGATTTTCTGCCCAGAGTGGTGTGGGTTAGATTATATCATTATATCTGGAGTAGAATATTGTAATGCTTAATAAAGACTAGGGTTTGCTATTTCCATTATAGCACAGAAATCCCACCGAGAGAACCCCAGTGCCCCTGCTGGCTGCATGAAACCTTTTCAGACTAAACTGGTTGAGAAGAACCTCACCTTTTCATCTCTCACCAGCACCTCGTGTTTATCCCACCTCGACTGGGCCTTATATCCCACCCAAGTGTTCCTTTCGTTCTACGAATGGACATGCTGTTTACTTAGAGAGCACTTTCTTATTTTCTCACCGTCACTGAGTGCTATGAGAACAAGGTAGCCTTGTTCTTCTTACTAACAGATATTGTGTTGCTAGCCTGGAAGCCTCTTCCATCACAGTCAGGAAATTCATGGATATGGACAGCATTCAGATTCTGAGCTTTTTGAAAGCATAATCGGTCTAAGAATCACTTTGAGCTTCTTTGGAAGGAAACCGTAGGAATCCCATGCTTACCTTGACCACTTTCAAAATGCCTTCATTGGTTCGTGGATCTGTTTGGATTTCAAACCAGTTCCCATCGTTGCCAGAGAGGATTGAGTATTCTGCCAACCAGTTATCAGTGCCTTCTTCATCAAGATCAATTGCTTGTAATCGTATCAGTTCTGAGCTCAAACAATTTTCTTCAATACTTGCTGAGTACTGGAATAAAGGGGTCAAGTCTATGACATGAATTTTTAAAAGAATAAAGATATTTATGCTATCATAAAGAAATACTAAGGCTTGTGTAATAAAGCTGTGTCTCTCTATATTGTAGCAGCCAGACTTCTGAATAAACGTGAAGGCAAACTACTGTCAAGAAAAAAAGATCATTAAAATAATGACTTACTGAAGTTTTCTCCAAGATGGGGAAATTATCATTGACATCCAAAACCTTGATTCTGCAGTCACACTCGGAGGACAGCCCATCTGTGGCTCCGTCCCGATCTGAGCCCCTCACGAGCAGATTGTACATACTGTGTTGCTTAATCAGAATGAAAGACAGCTATAAGGCTTAGGTACTGGGACTGTGACCCCAACACAATCCAATTCCATTATTTGTTTTTTAATAGATGCATAAAATGAAATATTTATCACTAATCATTTAATTTTTATTAAAACTGACTCAAGCATTTTTCCTTCCCTCCTGTGCACTGGACTAAGGTCATGCACAAATCATTTTAACTTTGTTTATTCGAAACCAAACCCTCTGTTATCAGTCCTTCAAAGAAGGCTTTACCTCTCTGTCAAGGAAATTGGACATCGTGCGGACTTCTCCGGTGTACCTGTTCACCATGAACATGGGTGCGCCAGCAGGCTCCTGGGAGATGATTTTGTAGGCGATTTTAGAATTCAAGTGATTGTCTTCGTCTGCATCCGTGGCGCTTAACTTTACCACCAGCGCATCTACGAGTAAGGGTGAAGGTGGAGAATGGTTGGGATTCTAATCCATCAAGTCATTAGGTATGAAAAGAGGGGTAGGTCTTTCCTTGGCTTTCCCTAAGTATTCCTCCAGAGTGTGTTACTGTAGCTCACACCAGGGAGTCCCATCACCCACACTGGTGGTTACAGAAATAACAGTAGTTCACATATGAAACTCTTGACTGTTTATTCTTTCTCTCTTAATGGTAAGTGAGTAGCAAACTAGCGGTCTTTAATTTTTGAAAAAGTTCAGCAGACTATCATAAAGCCAAAGGAAGTGATTTTTATCAGATTTGCTTTTACCATGGCCTTATGAAATTATTTTATATTGTTTAATTAAGAAGTTGATGACGTAGTTAAATTCAATATTGTAATCATTTATTACTTATACGCATGAATTTTTTTTGAGACAGGGTCTCTCTACAGAACCCCAGTTGTCCTGGAACTCATTATATAGACCAGCCTGACCTCCTACTCACAGATCTGCCTACCATTGCCTCTTGAGTGCTGGAGCAAAGGTGTATACCATGACACCTAGCAAATATGTATAGTGTTAATTGTCACTTGTAACAGAATTATGACTGTTTGCACTTGAAGATAATTTATCAAAATAAAAGTTATACAGTTGTGAAAGTGAATAATTGATCAGAGAAAATATAAGAAGTTCTTCATTATTCATGTGGAGAAAGAATGGGCCTTGTGGCCAAGTCCCACTGTTATCATCCACAGGATTGATTTTTCCAGGATTGGCAGATAGTTCGCCTCCCAGACCTAAAAGTGAAGACCCCACTGCAGAAAATCTTGATGCCCTTGAACAGGTAAGGCAGGGGCACCGGGACTTCAGAGTTTATGAAGGTGTGTCTGGTCTTGTAGGTTATTGTTTAGAAGCTGTGCTCACAGGAGGAGGAGGTGGTAGTAACACTGGACTGGTTGTGGTTTTCTCCTCTTCCTTCACCAAGACTGCTCTGAGGAAGTTAATAAGGAAGCTAAAGTCAGAGTCCCTCCTGCCCCCTCGTGTGCCCCTTAGTGAAATCTTTCTGCCTTTCCATGCCTTCTTATTGTGTATGTTCAAAACTCTTGTGTTTATCTGCCTTTCTCCCCAGCTTTGCTAATACATCATCTAGAAAGCGTTTTGAGGTATAATGTCAGGTGCAGAATTGAAAGGTTAAGGAATATTAGAGGGTTGGGAAGAGGTGGAAGTAGGTAGCGTGGGAGGAGAGGAAGTAGCAACATCAGAAAAATATAAAAGTAAGAAGGAAAGACAAAGAAAGCTAGGGGAGGCACTAGACTTGGAATTACACAGTATGAAAAGACATGGGAGAAAAAGCAGAAAGGGAGGAAGAGGGAGAGGGAGACAGGGAGACAGAGAGGGAGGGGGGAGAGAGAGAGAGAGAGAGAGAGAGAGAGAGAGAGAGAGAGAGAGAGAGAGAGAGAGCAGAATGTCACTTGCTGCCTGAGGACATAAATACTCTCCATTGTGGCTCTGATGGAGACAGCACCTGCATCCTAGCTCTGTAGTGTGGTTCAGCTATGCCCGCTCCAGGCAGAGATCAGAATGGAGTCTGTTGTGGTTTTGCATTTTTTTTTTTTAGTTTTTCTCATTCAGATTAAGTCAGTTCACCCATTTCCGAGAATGATACTGAGCACTGGCTCAATTGCACGTCTAAGAGTCATCTATGAATAAGAGGATATCTAGCATTTTAACCATATATGTTTGCATTTGAGTTGTGTTAGAATGTCTGGGGTTGGCTTTTTGATTTGTGAGTAAGCTGGCATTTCCATCTTTCAAAGCCCTTGTGTAAAAGAAGTGAGCAGATGCAGTGAGGTAGAGAGGTGGCGCTCCACTCACTGGCGTCGCTGTTTTCCTCAATGGTGGCTGTGTACACATTCTGAGTGAAGACCGGCGGGTTATCATTCACATCCATGACTTTGACTCTCAGCTCCAGGGGCCTCTCTAAGTCTTCCCCTCGTGAGTTCAGAGCGCGACAATGGATCTGTGCAAGGTCAGAGAAAAATTGTCTTTCTCCATCAAGGCAGATTAAGCAACATACTTACAAACACACGAAATGTGCCAAGAAATAACATTTCCCCCCAAATTCAGAGTATATTGGAGCTTAGCGATTGAAATATCACTTGGTCATAAGCAGGTACAATAAATACATGGCACACCAAGCAGGCTCTCAGATTTCTCATTCCTTTCAGTCCTTCACTTGTTTCATTCTATTTTCTTTTTAATCCACTGACTCGATTTACTTTTTTTTTTAAAAAAGGAGAAAAAAAACCAGCACAAACAAATAAAAGCTTCCGGGACTCACCAGGAACAATGGGGTTATCTCTCTGTCCACCACTGAGGTAATGTTAATTTCCCCAGTCCGAGGGTTGATGGTGAACACTCCATAAGGTGGCCGATCAATCCCTGCTCCAGAGATTCGGTATGTTATCCTCTGGTTCACTTCACAGTCTGATCTAATCTGGAAGAGAAATGGCGATGACTGGGATCTAATTTGGGTGCAGTGTAGTTTGGGATGGGCCATTGTAACCAATCTTCTCCAGGCTCTATACTATGGGAGCATGATGACATTAGCTCATAGGCTCATTACAGAATTATAAGAGAGAGAGAGAGAGAGAGAGAGAGAGAGAGAGAGAGAGAGAGAGAGAGAGAGAGAGAGAGAGAGAGGCTGTAGGAAGATGTGTGCCTTCTCAGTCCATGAAAGCTGGAGACCTCTTACTTCTGGGTGTCTTGACCCTGGACCTTCACCGAATTCAAGGAGGAGGGTCCGCCAAATCCCTTCTTTATAGCATTAGAACACAGAGCAAGTGTTAGCAAGGGTATTGCACTGTGTTCAAAAGAGAGGCATTTTCTCACTGACGTCTAGAGCTGAGGAAAACTTTCCTGATATTGCTCCCATTTGATTCATCGCTAGTTACAGAGTTGTTACATAACTCATATTTAAAAATTCAGCTTTCTTTGCTTTAGGGGAATTCCTAGGTCTCCTCCTATTAAACAAGATCTTTAGAGTTAAACTAATCAAAGATATATTCCCAGTAGACTTGAGTCATAGTGTTTTGGTAACAAATCTTAGTATTCTCATCTGCGGTATACAGGTAAGATTCCAAAACATAAAGAGTCTAAATTTATAATCAATAGAAATTAAACTAGTAAAGCAAAATCCATATGGCATATTATTAGCTGTGCTGTCTATTGGCATAAAAGTGACAAAGTAGATTTACAGATATGATATTTTTGTTGCCTCCAAACACCACATTTTTTTCTCCCAGTGTTCCTCATTTACATATCATTTTAAGTCTCATACTCAAATATAACCAAAGTAATATTAATATAAACCAATTTTTAAAAATTATCAAAGAGATGCTGGGAATGTTGGTCACTTGGTAGAGTACCTGCCTAGCATACATAAAATTCCCAGAACCACATAACACTAGGCCTCATGCCTGTGATTCCAGCTCTGGAAGGTGTGGAGGCAGAAGCATCAGTATTCAAGGTCATCCTCAACAAGTCTGAGGCTCACCTAGGCTATATCAGACCCTGTTTCAAATATAAAAGCAGGAGAAGCAGGCTGGAGAGATGATTTGGGGATTACTTGTGTGTATTGCTCTTGCAGTACAGAGGACCAGGATTCAATTCTCAACACCCATTTCCAGTGGCTTGCACTTACCTCTAATTCCAGCTCCAAGAAGTTCTGATGCAGATGGCTTCCATGGGCATCTGCACTTGTATACACACACACACACACACACACACACACACACACACACACACACACACACATGCACACTTGCTCACATGCGCACACACTTATTTAAAAAATAAAACAAACCCACTAGAGATTCGCTTACTTTTGTCAGACTCTCTATGCAAACAAATTTAGATCATTGACAGTAAACATCAACTATGTGTGTACTTTATGCACATCGTCACCAGACAGGAATTGTACACAAACTCTCTCTCTCTCTCTCTCTCTCTCTCTCTCTCTCTCTCTCTCTCACACACACACTTTCCCAAATACACACCTACTTTCACAATAATCATCTACACTTTCTCTCATGAATACCCTTTTCTAATACACACTCTCTCACACACACATAATCAATCTCTCTCTCTCTCTCTCTCTCTCTCTCTCTCTCTCTCTCTCTCTCACACACACACACACACACACACACACACACAAATGTAATTAAAATTTCTCTGTAAAAAGAGATTAGGGCTTAGAGATTTGAGTTGCATCAAATTTGTCTTTTTTATTTCTAAAACTAACCAGTATGAAAAACCCTTGACATTGGGAGTAGGTCTCCCACTGTGATAAACCTGTGACATAGAGAGGGAACACAGAACCCAGTAGATGGACTCTATCCACTCACGGTGGAGAGCCACGTCTATCTTTCAGACTGGCTTACCACGGACCTTCTGTTGTGTGTCAGTCCCCACCTTGGGATAGTTAAGAGTGTTCTGGGTTGGGAATATGTCCCAGTCAGTAAGTGCTTTCCTGGTAAGCATGAGGACTAGCGTTTGATCCCCAGAACCCACATTGAAGAAGTTTGGGCATAGTGACATGTACTTGTAAATTCTGGTCCACAGCAACTGGAGACAGGTTGATTTCCGAGGCTCACCGGCCACCCCGCCTAGCCTAATTGGTAAGCTCCAGGTCATTGAGAACAAGCTGAAGATCACTGAGGATACAGCTGAGGTCATCTAATGGCCTCCATAAACACATTCCCACCTATGCATGTGTACCCATACACATGAGTGCATCTGTAAGCATTCTGCATTCCACACACATTAAAAAATAACGTCTGAGCAACATAAGTCAACGACAGTATACCATTCCTTTAAATCTCTTTGGGAGGCCGAAGCTGCAAATCCTTGAAACTTTCTAGAGCTTTCGAACTAACTACAAATGCTTCCGTGTTAGGAGGCCCCTCTGGCTGGTTAGTGATTGCAGTGGATGGCCTGGCAGCTTTTTTCAAAGCTTGAGGACGTGGGGACTCCCCCCTCCTGACCCTTGGTGAAACTTCCTGCTATCTACCTGCTCTTATCTGGAAAATGTCCCAGGGCAGGGAGGACTGACCTTATCTGAAAGCTGTTTCTAAGCCGGGATGCCTGAATTATCTCTAGGGTGACCCTTTGCACGGTTTCCTGCTAGAAGCCTCCCCTGCTGTATTTGTGTAACTAAGACTTGTGCTAGGAGCTTTGCTTTAGGACCCTGCTGTCACAGAAAGTCTTCCCTTAGGAGCTTGCCACTTGATGCAAATTAGTGTTTATCCCAAGGACTCCCTAACCTATATTCCTTATACTCTGGAATAAAGCTGAGCAGATTCCCTGAAGCTGTCTCCACGAGAGCTGTCTCCTACCCAAAGCTTTCTGAGCCCTGTTTCCAGCTTCTGCTCCCTCCACCCTTGTGGACCAATGCAGCCAACAATCCCAAGGAAGAAGCACTTCCTCTAGGAGCTCTGGCTACCCCTGCTTGCTCCATCACTCACTCTGGCAATTGGGTTCCTCTTGGAGTTGTCCTCGCCCTCCCGACAGGCGGCGGCAAACTTGATCCACTCCCGCTTTTGTCTTCTGACCGTCTGCCAGGTTGTGGTGCCGTTTTCAACGTCTAGTTCTTTTACCTAAAGCAAAAACAATGGATGTTTCTCATAGTGTTTGGGTACCTTGTGCTTAGACAACTTATTGACATTGTAAGATGTGTCCAGAGGAAATGCTAAATTGAGGATCAAAGGAACCGATTCTCTTACGGATAATTCTGGACATAAACCTTCCCACCCCTGCCAGTGATAGACATAGAATGGTCTCATGTTTCTAGAAGATCCTATGGGAACAGGTCTCCTTAGCTGTGCTTGGTGCTCTGCAGCTGTGCTGTGCCATGTGGCGCCTCGCTTCTTCAGTGCATCTCCCTCCCTAGGTAAAGACCTTGCCTGCTCCACCCTACCTTGATCTCTGACTGGGTTCTTCCCATCCCTGTCACTGCTCTATGTGAATGTGTTCCATGCAAAACAAAGGAAGGGATTCTTCTCTTCTGCTGATAAGCAGTTTGCTGTAGTTGAGATCTGTGGGTGGTATTGTAAATTAGAAAGCTTCTAAGCAGCTCTGGTGACCATCCTATGTGCAGCTCTGTCATTTCCTGAATATTTTGGCTGTATCTTGCTGGATGTTTGGCCTTTCATGAATTTTATGTTGCTGTTCACCAAGAATTTGACAGTGCCAAAGAGTCCAACAATTTTACATCAATTATGAACACACATATAACCATGTGTAAAGGCATAAAATGTATATTTATTTCTCGAAGTCTTAATGTCCTTATTGGATCATAGATGATCTTGTTTATTTAAGGCCTTGAATGCTGCTTTTGGAGAAAGCAGATGCCTACAAGAATAAAGCTTGTCATTTCAAGAACAAACGAGTTTGTACCTCCCCCATTTTAATCCCATTGTCCCATGTATCTATTTTTTTGTCAATGTCCCTTAGACATGACTTTACTTTCTTCAGTGACTTGAGACAATCCCAGTGAAGATTTCCCAATGGTTATGGGTTTAGGAGGTACAGACCCCTAGGCTGACTTTCGCCCCACTCTGAATGGAAGTAGATTCTCTGCCAGTCTGTTGAGTTGCAATTTAGGGATTTTTAACTTTGCAACTTTCTTTCATTTGCAGGGCATCCGTAGGACCTTCTCACTGACATCCCTCTTCCTTCTTCCAGGGCTTCGCTTGTTTGACGTAAGTTGAGAAGTCTACAAATAAGCTGCTAGCATAGTTGGATGAGTGGAGGTGCAGTGACCTCAAGCTCTGGAAACCATGTCTGATACGCATAGTCGTCAGGATCTAGGGATTTCCTACTGTTATTTCAGGTCAACTCAGGATCTATCTTCTACCTTTTGTCAAGATAACTATAGTTGCTAATATTTTAATACATGATGCATCTTAACATCCATTTTCTTTTCATTTAAGTCATGCATACATTACCTCAACAATGAATTCACTGTTCACTCCCAGTACCACCTGTAACAGAGGGCAAGACATTAGCATACATTTGTATAATTTATAAAAAACAGAATTATAAGATTATGATATCTTTCATCATTTAAAGATGCATATGCAATCAATAATGTAAAATACAATTGACAGTAGAAGATGAGCAATGCAGAGCTGCTTTCTTATCTTTAAAAGTCTTCTGAGCTTTACAAGAGCACAAAAAGAGAGCTCCTGAGCTGAGGAGATGACTCAGTAGGTAAAATGCTTTCTGTGCAAGGATGAGGCCCTGAGTTCAGAGTCCTCGTACTTTCTGTGAAAGCTAGACACAGTGACAAGAGACCTGTAACACCAGTCCTAGGGAGGTGGGAGTAGATTCCTGGGCTTGTAGACCATCTAGTCTAGCCACAAGGGAGAACTACAGCTACCATGAGAGACTCTCTCTTGAAAAATAAGTATGTTGACACCAGATTTCCATATATGCTTGCATGTGAGAATGTATACACACACACGCTCAGTCAAACATACACACACACACACACACACACACACACACACACACACACACACTTGTGTCTCCAACATGATGAGTTTGGAAATTAGCTTCACCAGAAACCCTAACAAAGACAAATAAAAAATAGGAAACTGCGATTTGTACAAAGACTATTATTATTCAGAGTTGAAGGAAATATGAAATGTAAAATGACATGGTTTAAGAAAACAAAAGAGCACAGTTGTAACTGTGAACTATTGTTTCAGATCGTGAGAGGCCAGCGGGGCTGTGTGAGGTCCTGTGTCAGAAAAGAAGATAAAGGAAGGAAGGCAGAGATCAGAACCTGTGCTGAACGCATCTCTTTTTATTTTGGTGCAAGGAATACAAAGGCAGTGGTGAGAGCAGAGGGAGGAGGGGAGGGGCTGACACAGGAACAGAAAGGAAGCAGAGTGAGGAGAAGTTAGACAAAGCAGAGATGTTTAATGACCTTGGGTCGGATGGAAGTCAAGGAGAATGGGAACTGGGAAGATCTCGGGCTCTTGAGGCAGGAGGTCATTGTTGACTTCTGTACAAGGTGTGTGTTGGTTTGCAAGAGTCAGCAAAATGTTACTGAGGAGGGGAAGTTGCAATGGTGGATTAGAATTTCAACAAGTTGTCAGGTAAAGGAGACTTGGTCAGTTCACAGGTTAATTAGATGGGAGATTTTGTTGTTGTTGTTGTTGTAAAACCAAGACCAAATATACAGTCAATAAGGACAGGAGAAGGGTATTGTGGAGAAAGAATGGTAGGAAGAGGAGGAGGGGTGGCGAGAAATAAACAGAAGAGTAGCTAGAGATACGAGAAAGAAAGTGGAGATTGACGAATTGGAAGGGCAGGCAGTCTGGGGAGGCAGCTCAGGGGAACAGTGCCTACTCTGTGTGCTTTTGATGTCCTGGTTTCTGTCTGTGACATCATAAAGAAAACCAACACCAGTGTGAAATGTGCAGATAAAACAGATACTCGATTATGAGAGCCAACATCTACCTGGACTGGAAAAATCAATATACACGGTGTATATATGGCATACTATGTTATAATGATGCATACATACATTTCATATAAAACATGCTATTGTTTTGGGAATATAACTCAGTCATTTGAGTCCAAGTGCTCAGGCGATGGATACAGGAGAATTGGAAGTTCAAGTTCACCCAGCCTACATAGTGAGTTGGAGGCCAACTTCTTATGATACAAGTAAATGAGGACTGTATCAACAAATACATTTGTAAAACAATGAAAGAATACAGTAAAAATAGGAAAACATTATGTAGAATAATTGGCTTAGTT
This sequence comes from Microtus pennsylvanicus, assembly GCF_037038515.1. Taxonomy (NCBI): domain Eukaryota; kingdom Metazoa; phylum Chordata; class Mammalia; order Rodentia; family Cricetidae; genus Microtus; species Microtus pennsylvanicus. The sequence goes on from NC_134582.1 coordinate 60,878,530, forward strand.
TCACATATCATTGTGTTCCAGCTTTTGTGGCGAGCAGGGCATAGAAGTTCTAAGCATACTGCAGCAGTCACTAGAGGTCTATGATGTAGAAGGAGACATGAAACTAAAAGAAAGAGGTAGGCCTTTTTGGCATTCTTGAATTGGAAAACGTTTGAGTTCAAAAACTTGGAAATAAGAATGGGGTTATAGCCCAGTGTTAGAATATTTGTCTAACATCTTCAGGACCACAGGTTTGGTTTCTAGTAAACACACACACACACACACACACACACACACGGGAAAGAGAAAGACAACCACTATCCATAGCTGATGAAGAGTCCATGGACACGCAGGTATAAGGAAGAACAGAATGAAGAGAATGGGGAATTCTTTGTTGTTTTGTCCAGAACTCGGCAATCTATGAGGGGCTATGGAGACTTTGGGGGTGTGGTAAGCTGCTGTCAACTCCAGCTAGAAGAGGAACTCAGGAACTGGGAGAGGGAGACAGTTGACATGGACACAGAGCAGATTCTGACAGGCGGGAGAGCGTGCAGGCGGAAGAGAGCACAGTGGGGCTTGGGATGGCAGAGTCCAGAAGAGCAGCAGAGGTTGGAAATCCTCCAGTGGGGGCACTGAGTGTCCTCTTCACTCCCGTTCTCCTGCTCACGGGGCTCGTTGGACACTAGGGAGAGTCCAGGCCTGTGGCAGAAGACAGGATTTAGTGGAAGACGCCATGGTTTAGCTGCAGAGAATCATCTATTTTGTCACATGATCTTGACTCAAGGTTAGAGCTTTTTGTTAGCAAAGGAGATTATTCTGGAAGGTATAAGGAAAAATCAAGCAGAATCTTACTATTCAGAGAGCAACAATTTCCCTTTGGTTTTTTTCCAAACACATAATTATACAATCATAGTTGTTTCCATCAGAAGAAAGTATACACACACACACACAATTTGCTTTTTGTACTCAGTGATTGCTGTGGTAAGGGCCCACGGGTAAGGGCCTGTGTCAGTGAATACTGTAGGCATCTGTCTGGTGGCTGCATTAGAGCTCACAGTAGCTATTTGTTCATTTTGGTGGCTGGAGAATTAGGATATCTAAGAACCACTCCCCACTGTGAGGACTGTACACCAAATCTCACACCCAATTCCCACCTTGGTAATATTAGATCAGTGACCTCAGTATGTGAGATTATTACCTACAAAATTTGGGGGAGATGGCTGTGTCTAAGTCTCTTGCCTCCCAAGTGTGAGAATCTGTGCTCAATTCCACGTCAAAGTCAGTGTTACAAGTCAGGTGTAGTGATGTAGGTTTGTGATCCTGTGGGTGGTGACATGGGTACCAGAGACAGACGGAGCCCTAGAAGCTTATTGGTCAGCTAGTCTAGCTACGTGTGGATTCCAGGCCAGGGAAAGATTTTGTCTCTTAAAAAGTGGCAGGCATCAAAGAAACAGCACCTGGAGTTCTGGAGTTGTCCTCTAACTTCCATGTTCACACACACACACACACACACACACACAAACACACACACACACACAAACACACACACACACACACAGACACACACACAGACACACACACAGACACACACACACACACACTGTAACCTTTCACACAAACACATACATGTGAACACAAACCCACACATGTGCTATCCCTGCACACACACATACATGTGAACACACACATGTACACATGTAACCCCACAAACTCACATGTGCTATCCCTGCACACACACATGTGCACACTGTAACCTCTCACACAAACACATACATGTGAACACACATGTGTATACATGTAACCCCTACAAACCCACACATGTGCTATCCCTGCACATACACACATGTGCACACTGTAACCTCTCACACAAACACATACATGTGAACACACATGTACACATGTAACCCCACAAACTCTCACATGTGCTATCCCTGCACACACACATGTGCACACTGTAACCTCTCACACAAACACATACATGTGAACACACATGTGTATACATGTAACCCCTACAAAACCACACTGTGCTATCCCTGCACGCACACATGTGCACACTGTAACCTCTCACACAAACACATACATGTGAACATACATGTGTATACATGTAACCCCACAAACTCACACATGTACTATCCCTGCACACAAACACATGTGCACACTGTAACCTCTCACACACACATGTGAACACATATGTACACATGTAACCCTCACAAACCCACGTGTGTGCTATCCCTGCACACACACACATGTAGTCCTCACATGCACACATGAACACATAAACACATCACCACACATGTAATTACTCCCCACACTTGATCTGTTCCCATCTTGAGCCGCACACTCATCTCTTGTCTTCTCCCTTCTCCCTTTGCTCTTCCCTTGGACGTTACCCTCTTCCCTTCCCGTCTCAGGCCTGACAGCCACAGTAGCATCATTGCCCCGCGTCCCCACCCACATTTGGTGAAGACAAGCGGAGCTGGGCGCTTCAGAGCTATAATCAACCAGTGGTCTAATTGAACTTGAAAGCAGTGAGAGTGAGTCTTAGCTGGGCCCTGCTTATAAATCAAGTAGAGATTTGGCAGGTAATTTTCACTCCGCAGTGAAGACACCCTCATCCTGGTTTCTGCCTGCCTCCGAGCCTGCAAGGCTAACATTGCATTGTCTATGCAGTGTTAGGACAGCAAGTGAACGCGGTCCTGTTCTGCCGCTGCTGGCTTTTCTTCAACACTTAAAGATGATTTTGAATCATCTAGTATCATTTTAGGAAGTTACTTTAATTCTGCTGAATTTGGTAACATCTGTCTGCACCCCAGCCGTCTCTCAGCGCATGTGCGGATTGCCTGCGCTCTCTTGCAGCTGTCCACCACAGTGTTTAGTCATGGAATCCTAACAGTATTCGAGATGAAAGATGTGCTTCCTCCGTTCTTTCTAAAGTGACTAACAGCTAAAATCTTTCCATGTACGATCACACGGTTGCAAAGGGCAAACTCTCACATGTTATAAATGCTGAAATCTTCAAATGAAAGTATATCATTTTAAGGGTGGGCAACTGGAATCTGAATGTCTCTGCCACTTGATGCTCACCGTCCTTCATTAGAAAAACACCAGCGGACTAAATGCTTTACGAGTTGGAATTTGTTCGCATTCTGTATTTCCCTGAACTCTAGTATCCTGTTTCTACTGATGAACCAGCTGATTGGATTAGCTTTATAATTATAAAGAGCAGCACAATTAGCAGACAATATCCAAATATAGAGATGTGAACGTGAAAGATGCAAGTGTAGAAAGCAAAAGTTGATCAGAAATGTTTTGCTAAAGATGGCTGGAGTTTTCCGAAACTCATTTTGGATAAGCCTACTAGAAAGAACAAGGTTTGCACTGTGCTTTATTTGGCTTCATCCCTTTCCTGTATGTGTCCTAAGAACTAGTTTGCATTAGGGTGTGGACAGCATCCCTGGAACTTTCTCTTGGAAGGGTCATTAGATTCTCTTCTCATCACTGAAGACGGACGCCTGGGCCTTGTGCCCGCTAGACAAGTGTTCAGCCCAGAGCAGTATCTCCAGATCTGTTTACTTTTTCTTTTGAGACAGCGTCCCACTAAGTTGCTTAGATGGTCCTTCTATTTATGCTCAAGCCTCGGTTTCCTGAGTAGCTAGGAGTACAGGCTTGTGCCACCATGCCTAGATAATTCTTTAAACATATCTGTTTTATATGAACTAAATCTTCAAAGTAATCTATCCTTGAAATCATCTCACAGTGGTTAATTAGCTGATGAGTCTTATACACTGCCTAGTTTAGTTGACCTGTTCAAAACCACTTCATTTCCAAAGGGTTCTGCAAGAGCTAGCGGGTCAATGCCACCACCACATCTGAGATTATCTCCCAGTCTCTTTTCTCATTTTACAATGTATTGTAATGCATCTTAGTTCTTTCTGCTAAGGGTGAACGATTGATATGAACTGTGTGGTTAAATGGTAGAAATTGTTTTTAAGGGGGAATTTTGGGTAGAACTATCTTGGTAGCTCAAGTTCAAAGGCATGCTCAGGCATGTTGACTTGGGGAAAGGATGTGTGTGCATATATGTTCTCCTAATGCATGTGTATATCTATACATGCAGGAAAGCTGAGGTTCTAAAAAACAATTTCTTTAAAAATAATTCTGCCTTTAGAACATCTAACATGATTCTGCACTTCATCAAAACACCTTCTTGAGCTGACAACTGTTATTATGACTGCAAACAAGTGACTATCCAGTCTCTTAAATCAGTGTAGATTTAAAGAATTGGTATCCCACAGTGGGTGATGTACCTTAAGTTGTAGTTCAGCCTGATACAAAGCGCTATAGCTACAGTCAAATTCCTGAAACTTGGAGACAGAACAACAGAATCTGAGTCTTAGTTTTGTTCTGTTTCAAGGTGTCTTTAGCCTCTCATCTAAATAGAGTCAAGATGTGGAAAGCACAGATACAGTGGATGTTAGGCACATCTGTGAAGAGCGAAAGAAGCCTTCTGCTTGGAGAGTGTGGCTGCGGTGTTCCTGATATGCAGAAGTGTTGGTTAATCATTTCCAAAGAACTGAAATTTCCCGCATTAGTCAGACATGGAATTTATTTCAAAGAGATTTCAAAGTGCTTCTTGTCCTCTTCACAGATCTCAGCTCAACTAATAAATGTCCCAGAAATCTTTGCCCATAACCTTCACATCCCTGTTCCCACTGACCTTTGCGTTTTAGAGTCAGGACATCTGCAATGCCAGGTCTCTGGGTAGATGTGTTATCTAGCAATACTCACGCAATGCCTGATGAATGCCTCTGTGGTACCCTCTGGCTCTCTGTCCAGGTAGCATTATTGATGATAGCCACAGTAGCCAAACCCTCGGTCTGGATCCCATCACTGAGGTTTAGGTCTCCCTGAAAGATCTCAGCATGTGTGACTGTGAGCCTAAGCCTTGTCACCTCACTGTCCAGGGAAACGCCAGTGAATGGGTGCTTTGGAAGAAGTGCTAAATGACACAGCTTTTTAAGTTCCATCAAGTAGCATGGCTGCATGGTTAAAGCTGGCAAGAACAGCTCTGGCTCCCAGAGAGCTGGAGAAATCCCCTGCCTGGGAAAGTCACCTTTTCAGAGCATATGTGGGCCAGGCATTCTCTTCTGATGTGGCTTGGCTGGCGGGCTCGCCTCAGAGACTCCCACTTAACAAGGGAACTGGCTGAACCAGTTGTCAGGACGACAGCAGAACACTGGAAAATGGGATTAGAGGCACCTGCTGTTGAGGGAGCAAAATAACCCAGAGAAATGTGGATTTTCTAACTGAGTTAGTTTCTGTGGGCCCCAGCCAGGAGTCAGGTTTTCAGTTGCTCCTCTTTCCTGGGTGTCTTTATTTTATACTAAATCGTATTTATGGAAGGAAAGATTTCACACAATGTGATGGTGGCTCCAGTGAAAAGTCAGGCCAAGGGGACAATGGGGAAAGAGCAGCTCCTGGACTGTATTAGATACCATAACAAGCGTGGCCATGGTCGGAAATGTACCCACAGGAGTGGACTTTAGTGCAACTGAAAGAGTTTTAGTCTTGTAGTATCGGATTCAACCTTAGACAGTCTGAATTATAAGTTCTGGCTTATTTTTTTCCCAAGTCCTACTTTATTCCCAGTATAGGGAAACATGCATCTTCTTTTCAGATTACGTTAGATCCACTTTATTAACCGCACACTGCTGTGTTGCTGTGACGTGACAGAATGGCAACGCCATGGCAGACATTGCCTCAGAAATCAGCTCCTCTTTGTCTCAGTTTAAGGCATCCAAACTCCCTTACAAAGCCCATTGTCTGTGTAAAAGCCACCTCTCGGCGAGTGGGCGGGAAATGTGCTAATGTTATGTGCTAAAATGTATGGTAGAAATTGAATCTAGTCATTCACTGAATCCAGTCATTTTGTTGACAAAAATAAATGACAGGCAATGTCTTTTGTAGGCATCATAAGTTCTAATGTAAACTCCAAAAGAATAGTACAATATAAAATATGTCATTCTTACCTAGTTTTAGCAAATACCAGAAACTTTTCTTGGCCTTATGTTTTCTTTTAATGCTTGTTCCCAGACTACCTGGTGATTTTACATCAGCATTATTACCTGGGCTCACTGCAATATTCCAATATGCTATTCCCTTGTATTCTGTATTTAATATTTTATTGAAAGTAATAGCTACAGAGTAAGGATTTTTGCCCTTCTCTATGTCTTGTCTTTTTGAAGTCAGTTTTGGAGTCATTGGTACATCCAGAACCAACCTATTAATGAGCACTTCTTCCTCAAATAATGCTCATAAAAATTATTGAGTAAAGCAGTTACCCTCTTCCTAGGCGTATGTTCCAGATGCCAAGTTCAAGCCTAATTATACGACTTTTCTTTGTAATTGAAGGTATTATCAAGCACTGGCCTTTTCGTTTGTAAGCCATGTAATTTTCTATGTAGAAAGGAAGGGCAAACATTTCTCATGCAAGTAATGTTCCAAGGCTTTATGCTGGTCACTCCCGTCGCAAAGCCTATCATCAGAACTGGTCTGTGTCAGTGGGGGAATTCCAGATGCAATAGCACCTGGGAACAGGAAGGAAACATGACACACCCCAGTCAACGGTTATGAAGTACTTTTCCCTGGATACTAGGCTTTAGGAAGGATCCATAAAACTAGGTATTTAGTATGCAGGATGTTCTTAAAGAAAGAGGAGTGAGTATCTTAAAAATAAAAAGCATCTTAGTCTAAAAAGTCATGAAATAGTTTTGGAGCTGAATTATGTGGCGTGTGGTGTGTGTGTGTGTGTGTGTGTGTGTGTGTATCTGTGTATATCCTGTGTTTATGTGTGTGCATCTCTCTCTGTGTGTATCCTGTGTTTATGTGTGTGAGACCCTCTCTCTGTGTGTACTGTGTCTTTATGTGTGTGTGCACACAGAATATGGATGGGGCTGTGAGTGCATGTGCACAGAGACCAGAGGTCAGCCTTGGGTTTTGTCCCTCGCTTGTGCCGTCCCGTGCTTTCTGAGTCTTTCAGGTAGCCTGGGCTTCACTCATTCAGATTGACTGGCTGGCCAGTGTGCCCAAGGGGATAGGGGAAGATTTGTATCCTGCAGCTCCATCTCTAGATAGATATTATTGAAAAAGCTGTGCTTGAGTTAGAGGTTACAGTGTGATAGTAACACTGGGTATCTTTTAGGGTATAAAAATTATTCTTATGTAAAATTCCTGCCATGAACAATGCAGCAATTTGAAGGTGAAAACATGAAATTGTCCAGATGGTTTATAAAACATATGCACTATATACAAGTCTTTAGTCCTTTACACCATAATTGTTGCCATCATCGCTGAAGTAGGAGATCAGATTTCATTCCAGATGAGGAAATTAATAGCCACTGTAATAGCCAGGATGAAGCCATATAATGCTTTCTAGGTTGGCTATCTAGTACAAAGGAAAATTCAGACAATGAGTTTTTCCACCTATTATTGTACTTCTGAAAGTTTGTTTGCCAATTTTTTAAAAGACCAATTGGGTTCTGTGTATCAAAATAAAGTTGTTCCCTGTGAGGACTAAATTAACGAGGCTGAGTTAGTTCTAACGATGCCTTTGCATTGTAATGGCTGTTTTCAGCTTCAGGTAAGATAGCATCATCTGTGTCATCACCTGAATGTTTTACTTTCCAAGAACCAGGGTGTTTGATTGGAATGTTTACATCTCATTGGCAGCATGATTGGTCATCATGTGGGGGTAAAATTCTTATCTGATCAATGGCTATGTTTTTATTTTCTTATTAACTCTATAAAGTATAGACCTCATTTGGCTAATAACTGTACAGCTTCTGGTGATTCCTTCCTAGTAAAATGTATACAACCTATAACATTGCCCACTTCTTTCGATTCTCCAGGATATCTGGGAAAACCAAATTCCATAGCAGGGCATGAACTTCTACTGTATAAGTCACCAGTAGCAGCACTTAGTGAGTTTCAGAGTTTCTATTGTGGAAGCAACTTAGTGACATCATGTCTAAGTGCACAGTCTCCATGGGGCACAATGAGGCCCTGGAAGAGCAGACTCCTTTGCCAAAGCTCCCCAGTCTCCTTGAAGGGAACCATGACTCAGGCAGCCAGGTCTCCATCAGTGTCAATTGTTCCTCACCTCCCCGTCCGGTTTAGAGAAGAAGGACATGATGAATATCCTTAGGAGGAAAACAGCAACGCACCCTGGTACTGAAGTGAAACATCCCACTGGAACCTCCTGAGTACCTTTAATTGGCTGTCCATCAAAACCTTGTCATAAGGACCTCTTGTGGTTGAGAAGTAGCTGGCACAAAGTGCCAGTAACTCTGGGAGGTTGTCACGCCCTCCTAAGTGTAAGCTACAGTGATGCTCTGGACAGTCTTTGATTTACTTGATGAGAAAAGGGACAGAGCTTAAGGGAAGAAACTAAGGACACGTAGGAAGAACGCCTGCTTTCATATAATCCCATGCAGATTCTAGTCAGTTGTTCACGCTTGTCTGTCTTGACACATGTAGAGATCTACTCCCCAGCTGCAGAAACTAGCAACTGGTATCTTAAGGAGCTGTAGCAAATGCTTAAGAGCTTATGTCATCCACAGTTACCATGAAAGCCAAACAAAAGCTTCAGTCTTAGTGACAACTGAAGAAGAATGGAGCATCAGTGACCACGAAGATTACCAGGGAGAAATGAGTTAGCACTGTCTAGGTGAGATCCTGAGAACCTGAGTTATGATGTTCATTTCAGATCAAAGAAATGAATGAACTCTTCAATTAAACAATTTTACCATTAAACATGCCTGTGCAGAAAGCAATAAGCTGGATTGAATGCTTATTCGTTACTTTTAAAATCTTGACAGGTGCAGTTTCTCATGCCAAAAAAAAAAAAAAAAGTATTCTCCAGTGAAAGCAGGAAATCAGCCCACAGAACTGCAGCAAGAGCAACGTTCCGACACTCTGACTCTAGCTAGGAAGCACGAAGCAGCCTCTGGAATCTTCTTTCAGTCTTTTATCTTTTTAGTAATCTCTTCTTACTGGCCATTCCAACAAGGCATTGCACTAATACCTGGCATTTTCTAGAATAATTTTTTTAAAGAAATGTCTTAATAATCTGTCTCCTAAATGGAGGCTGGGATGCTCTACCACTGTTACCATCCTCATTCAAGTTTGGGCTGTGCCCTTGGGCTGTGCCCTTGGGCAGTGTTGGCACCTGTGCTGCCTTGGCAGACCCCTGCAAGGCAAACTCTAGAACGACTTAGAGTGCCGCCTGGCCAGTGATGTGTTTGCTTCACTCCCGGCCCTGCCCGGATGCCCTGACTGCTGAAAACATGCTCTCTTGAACTGGATAACGCCGCTCGCCTGAGAACAGCATGGGTACCACTCTGGAAGCTTCTGTAGCGCGCACATGTGGATGTTTCTGAGAGACTGATAGACAGCCAGGCATTTGGTGGCCTTTGAAGAAAGAGCTTTCTGCCCCATCGTTATCTTATTTTAAGATATCCTTTGGCTGACTTGCTCTGTCACTTGATCACCAGTTGACTTAAATCTGAAATCTGATCCAGTCTAAATTGTCTTAATTGATTCTTCAGACAAAACTTTCTAATTGGCAATAGCTTGATACCTCGTCCATCCCAATCTTGGCTTTCTTACAGGAATGGGATTAGAAGTAGCTGTCATCCTCTGTCAAGGTTCAGATGCTGGTTCTGTTTACATGGTGGGAAGTGTTCCACACCTGAGCCCCCGCAGAGTGGGATGGAAGTCAGTCTATACTCAAAGCACAGTCTACTTTAAATAAACAGACCTATTAAATGTTTTCTTGTTAGCATTCCCTGTGGGAATGCTTTTATAGTTTAACTTAAAATATTTCATAAGAAGTTGCAACATAATTTTGACATAATTGGTAATCCTCTACTTTGTAATAAACTCACAGGTAAGGGGCTGGAGAGATGGCTCAGCAGTTAAGAGCACAAACCACTCTTTCAGAGGACCTAATTTCCAGCACCCACATGGCAGCTCACTACTGTCTGTAATTCCAGTTCCAGGGTATCTGACACCCTCACAAAGACTTACATACAGGCAAAGCACCAATGCACATAAAATAAGAACAAATTATATATAAATAATTAATTATATAAATAAATATAAATAAACATGTATAAATGGAAAAATTATATATATATATATATATATTATATCCTGTTTCAGAACAAAAAGGAATTCACAGGGAAATAATTGGGCTTGATGAACTTTAGCTCTTTCCAAATTTCAAGCCCTTGGAACTTTTATAGCCCTCTGTCTAATTTCAGTAGAAATAAAAGAGAGTGGAAATGTTTTATGTCCACTCACGGACTTTAGAAATGGTGTTTGAGGTTAGTCTAATTCAACCCAGTCTTCACCCTGTTTCTCATCCCATCCAGTCCCCCCGTCACAGAGAGGTCTTGGGGACCTACAGAGACTGAGCTCCTTGCTCTGTCTTTGCAGAAAGCAGGTTAAAAATGAGAAAGTCCATGTAGAAAGCTGGAGGTGAACAGATGAGACAGGGGCTGAACCTTTCTTCCAGACCTCAGTTTTCACTTACCATGAGTAGCATCAGAAGACAAATGTTTCTGAAGAGAAGCCAGTCCATTTCCTTGAGTCTCTCTTGCCCTTGAACCCCAGTGAGAGTCAGTTTAGTCCTGGTCTTGCAGCAGGGCGTGCTTGGAGGTGCTCTGTCAGGAGGACATCGGTGATAACTGTGATGCTCTCTGGGCAGAGGGATGAAGATATTCTATAATGACCCTGTTTCTCCACCCCAAACTCCTGGGCTGGTCTGGGAGGCTGGCATTGTTTGGGTTCTGGGTAAGAACTTAGACACACCTTGATTCTTATTGCAATGAAACCCTTTGTTGGACACCAAAGAAAAATCTTACAGAGCAAGGGCAAGATTTATGGGGAAGATACCCAATGAATAATAAATTACTCACAACATGAAAAATAATTAAAACGCTAGGGCCTATCATCATGGTGAATAAAATTAGAAGGTTCCTTCTGACTGCCAACATTGTAAAAGCAAAATTACATAGACCAACAACACACACACAGGTACACACAGACACACATGCGCGCGCACACACGTCATGTCCACTACACAATCAGCTTCAAGCAACAGAGGGCTTAGCAGCTTAGCAGAGGGCATTGTGAGAAACCTTTAGCTGGAGACTCTGACAGGGAGAAAGAGTAATAAAATTCTTGGGATTCTGGGGGGGGGGTCTCTTTTCTGCTTAAGAAGTTCTGTGATTGAAAGACAGTCTCAATTTTAAAGATTTCATGGAACAGGCAGTTAAGTTGAAGAAACTCTGGCACCAGCATGCTCCTTTCCATCATGAGCCTCTGGGATACAATGTTCGTGAAATTTAGCTTTCTTACTGCTCGTGGAGTTTGCATGAGAAACTGGTGCCAATTTCAAGACAACTAATTAAGTAAAATAACACAGATGAGAAATGTGTTTTAAATCATCACACAGATTTGTTAAGAAGCTGAACTTAGAAATTAGATTACTTAGGAGAAAACAAATCCCAAAGTAGTATCCTAATATCTTGATGTCATTTCCCTCTTTCAATTCCTCTCTTCCTCTTTGTGAGGATACATCTTGAATGGAGTGAGAGTCTCTAATGAATAAGAAAGAGATACAGTTTGCTAACCACACCAACATAAAAAGAAAATGCAGTTAAATGTTCTCTGACTGCTAATCCACACTGATTGGAGAGTTTCACAGGCAAATTGCACTCAGATTCCCCTTCACTATAACTCATAGATTGTTAGGCAGACCACATTAATGGAGTATTTCGAAAAGTGCTTGACCTCCTGAGAAACTTAGTTTAACATTTTTGGAGGCACAGGACAGAGTACAGGCAATAAGAAGGCTGGTGTATTGTGTCCAAAAGAAGAGAAATGAATTATAAATTTGAAATGATTATGAGAAAGATAGAAGGGAATTTTAGTTTTGTTCACATAGTGGGAAAAAGTAAGTAGTTACAAAGAGTCAATACTGGAAGATGCCTATCAAAGTGAAGCTTTAATTTTTAGAGTATCTACCTAGTTCAAAGTTATGTAACATGTACAAGTAAATCAGATATCAGTTTTAAAATACCTGGTAGCCTCAAAGTTATTTGATGGTAGGTGCTATGGAGAATAAAACCTTTAAAAATAAATTTCTAATTAGAGCACAAACTGCTTTGCCTCAACAAATAGTTGAAAGGACTAAAGAATTTGGTTTGAAATCAGCATTAATTTATAACTTATTTCAGTGTATTTTGATAGCAGAGCATGCGTTTGGATTGGCATGGTGTTTGGGGTATAGTGTTTAGAATAGCAACGCAATAAACATTTACCAAAAAATTATTAACTCACGGTTATGTATTTTTATAGGTTCTTAAACCAAAACACTGAGGAATAAGCTGTACTCAAGTAACCATTTAAAGATATTCTATTTATTTATTTATTAAAAATTTCCACCTCCTCCCATTTCCCTTCCACTCCACCTACTCTCTCTACCCCTCCCTCTCCAGTTCTAAGAACAGTCAGGGTTTCCTGCCCTGTGGGAATTCCAAGGTCCTCCCCGCTCCATCCAGGTCTAGGAAGGTGAACATCCAAACAGACTAGTCTCGCACAAGGCCAATCCATGCAGTAGAATCAAAACTCAGTGCCATTGTCCTTGGCTTCTCTATCAGCCCTCATTGTTAGCCACATTCAGAGAGTCCGGTTTGATCACATGCTCCATCAGTCCCAGTCCAGCTGGCCTTGGTGAGCTCCCATTACATCAGTCCCATTGTCTTAGTGAGTGGACGCATCCCTCACGTTCCTGACTTTCTTGCTCATGTTCTCTGTCCTTCTGCTCCTCATTTGGACCTTGGGAGCTCAGTCCAGTGCTCCATTGTGGGTCTCTGTCTCTATCTCCATTCATTGCCGGATTAAAGTTCTATGGTGATACGCAAGATATTCATCACTGTGGCTATAGGATAAGGTTAGTACAGGTACCCTCTTTTCTGCCGTTCACGAAACTAGTTGGGGATGCTAGAGAAGCTAAATAAGAAGGAAAACATATATTTATCCTCCTGGATATTGGAAGTTGACAAGATCATCAGGCAAAAGTTGGGAGCAACTTTTGGATTGGGGGAAGGGGAGATGAGGAGAGAAAAGGGAGAAGGGGAGGATTGGGGAGAGCTTGGGGGAATGGGATAATTGAGATGGAGGAAAGGTGGATATGGGATCAGGGAAGAAGGTATCCTAACCAAGGGAGCCATTTTAGGGTTGGCTAGAGTCTTGGCTCTAGAGGGGTTCACAGGTGTCCAAGGCAATTTCCCCAAGATATTCTTTTATAATAGTTTTATATGGAAATGGGCTTCCATTGTTATATCTAGGGTAGAGCAGTGCCCACTTTCCACTAACAGTATGTGTGGTTGTTACTGATGGCAGTGAACTGTGGACGCTTGGGACACAGAGGAAGGAAGTGTCCCTTGAGTCCCAGTGTGTAAGAAGTCCACACGATGCTGCTAGGAGACCATTGCAAGCAACAGAAGAAACGATTCTTTCCACTCTGTCAACCTTTACACTGGCTGTAGCTTCATTGTGACGTTTTTGAAAATTATTAGTTCACAAAGCAGTTGGTTTAGTTTGAAATAAGAAAGACAGTGAGGATTTATGTAGCGCATGTGGGATAACCCTTGGCTAACAGTCTGATATGTTTCGAGTCTTAGAGACACATTGTCAACACATAAGCAGATGATTTGTGTCTCAGAAATCTTACATGCAAAGCTGATTAAAATTTGTATCATAGAAGCACGGGAGAATGTGAAGTGTCTCAAGTTAATGGACATCTAGATACAATACGGCAGCCACCTTTCTCTTATTTTCTAGATAGTCCGTCGTAGCTCCTAATATAAAGCCTTTTTTGATCTCCAACAGAAAGGGAATATTAGAGGTTGTTGGGGTATATTTAGAAATTTCAGTATTCAAGGGCTGTTCTCTGGGAATAGCAACTGAAAATAAATATAAGAGACTTAAGATTTTAAGTTAATTAATTAATGTGTGTGTGTGTACATATGTGTGTGCCACGGCACCCATATGGATATCAGAGGACAACCTGAGGGAGTCAGGTCTGCCTTGTAGGTCCCAGGATTGAAACTTAGGTCATCATGTGTGGCTGTAAGCGCTTTTACCTGCTTGCCAGGCTGTGAAAGACTTGATTGCCATAGAAACTGCTGTGGTTCTGCGGAAGGCCCAGGCCACTACAGAATACAAGGCACCAAGAAGAATTCTGTAGTGAACTCATGGCTAGAGCCCATGGGCCAGCCAGAACAGAAGGGAACTTAGGGAACTGGGAGAAGACAGTACACAGGGCTTCAGTGATGGTTTTTCTCTTTGTGATGGTCTCAAGAAGACCCTGAGGTAGTCTGAGCCATTGTGTCTCACTAACCTGCATCATCCAAATTTCCATTGTTCAGCCAGCTAATGTGGTAGTTTTGTTTTTTTTACCAATGCAGTATGGAACTAAGATAATTTTATTTTTCTGAAAGAGTAATGTTACCAGTTTATATCTTTGTGCCACATTGGTTCTTAATAATTGTTTTGTTATTGTTATCTACATGTCTAATGGACAGATGCATTTTACATGTTTTCTTTTTCTGAAAGATAGAAACATAAAGCTTACTATCTTCACACACGCAATTAATAGAAAAAGTATTTTTTTTTTAAATCAAGCAACAGAAGTGCCAGATTGGTTGATTGTGTTCCTGTATTTGTAACTCTTGAGTTTAGTGTCTCCTAAAACCCAAGCCTAGAGGTTTTTACTTATGACCATGTATCACTCTTTTGTTGTTGTTGTTGCTATGACAAAATGCCAAGGGCTAAACACTGTAAAAACTAAAGAGATTATTTATTTATTTATATTACTTTTTTTGGAAATTGAAAAGCACAAGATTGGATGAATTCATTGGTATGGTTTCTGATGAGGATCTCTGGTGATATCACAACATGGCCAATGGCATCATTGGGCAGGGGGCACGTGTCATATAGAAAGTAACAAAACAAATAAGAGTCAGAGTTCAGCCTCGCTCATTTTATAACAACACACTCACTAGGGAACTGACCAGATCCCTCAAGAACTGCAGTAACAGTTTCTGAGCTCAGATTCCCAGTGACAGTCTTGAAAGATGAAGTTTGGCCATGGGTCTCAGCACAGACAGACAAAGAGCAACTGTTCTCTTTCTCCTGGGGACTTCTGGGCACAGTAGAAGCAGAGCAAGAAATATTAGTGGCTGAGGTCCAATGGAGACCTTAGAATCCAGTCTCTCTTCTCTTCTTCCTCTGAGAACTTCGTTTCTTTGGCAGCTCAGACAGGTCAAAGATAGGCAACGACCCCATTTCCTGCTTCAGAGCCAACGCAGATTTTCTAGACACCAGCAACTTTTCAGTGTTAGTGGCGTATGTGAAGGTAACAGTAGTTGATAGCTGAGTGCTACAGCCAAAAAATGACTTTCCCATACTTTACTAAACTCCCATACTTTACAAACTAAGTTTGGTAGTTGTTCTTAAGAGCAGAATGATAGTCCTTTACTATATGCATATCTGACATCCCATTAGTGGTATTTTCCAGAAACGTGCTCCTTGAATTTTGAGGATGCTCTAGCTAGTTCATCATTGTTCATGTTTTATCGTCATGTTTCCAAAACAGCTGAGCACCCTCTGTCACACATCCATGGGAAACACAGCGAGAACATCTAACACTTGTGATTTTTAAAGTAATGATACAGAAATTTTTAAATGTGATTTTCCCCAGGACAACTTCGCTTTGGGATATAAAAAGTACCAATAACATACACAGGCCAAGAGAGTATGGAAAGAACCCAGAGTGAATAGTTTTCCTCACATCATGACAGTATAGGGCTCCCAGAAAGTGCTATTTAGCCATCCACAGACTACTTTTCTCCTGAAAGCTGATGTTAGAGAAAAAGCCATTCAGAAATGTTTATGGTCGTGAAATAGTTTGTCAATCATAATACAATAGTTTTAGAACTGATTGCAGGTAGGGAAGTTTTTATTAGCCTGGGCTGGGGAGGTGGACAATCATAAGCAGCTTTGTTTTTGTGTTGACCCAGAGTGGTTGATGTGTCTGATGGGTCACCTACAGCACCGAAGATAAACATTCTGTGCCCTCATTACAGCTAATATTGGTATGGTGACGAAGGACCAGCCACCAGGTTATTTAGTAAGTGTTAGAGATCATGGAGGTTAAATGTTAGTTTCCTGAGGAGTCATGTTAATACCATAAGGGTGATGCTAGTTTGCACCTTTAAATCATACATGCACCCTAACTGAGGTGCACCGCTGATTTTCTCTGTGTGAGGGTGTATTCCAAACACGTAGACACAGACTAGCTTGGCTTCTTCTGTATTAATTAAAGTGTGTCGCTTACACACTCACTACATACTAGACTGACAATGGCCTCTTCATTGGCTTCCGAATTCCGGTTTTGACATAGGCACCCGTAGCTGTGTTATTATCACTTAGATGTCACTCTGACTTGCTCCAGGCCACTGACTGTGCCCTTCCTGTGGCAAAGCTATACTGGGTATATTGTTCACCTTTGATATGTTAGCTCTGTATCTCCCCAACTTAAATATAGGATCTGGGCAACTCAGTTTGAGAAAGAAATTCAGGAAGAGGATTTAAAAGTAGGTGTGGCTTTTGAAATGTATTTCTTAGATGATGTGGGGAAAAATGAAGATTTCTTGGCCTCTGGTCTACTGGATTAGAATATGGGGCGAGTCAAAGAATTACTTAGTTGTTACATACTCCCAAGGTAATTTGGGGTTTGCTGGCTGGAGTTAAGAACTGTTGACTCATGGGTCAGTGAGATAGTTTAGTGGGTAAATGTGCCTGCCCCCAAGCTTGACAACTTGAGTTTCCCGTTGTGGTGGGTTGAATGAGAATGTCCCCCATAAGACCCGGTGTTTGAAAACTTGGTCCTCAGCTGTTGGAACTCTTTGGGGAGATGGTGTAGTTTGCTGGAGGAAGAATGTTACTGGGTGGGCTTTGAGAGTTTATAGCTTTATCCCATTTTCACTTTGCTCCGTCTGCGTTACATTTGGTGTTAAGAATGTATTCGCTCAGATTCTTGCTCTGACTGCTTCCTGCCATGCTTCTCTAGCCACTGTCGACTACCTTTGTAAGTGTAAGCCCAGGTAAACTTTTCCTTCATAAGATGCTCTTGATCGTGGGATAGCAACTGGAATACATCTTCAGAATCCACATGGTGGAAGGAGAGAACCCATTCTCGAAGTTGTCTTTGACCCCCTCAAATACACCGTGCATATGTGTGCCCATTCCTGCATACCTACACACAAAGTAAACAGCCTGAGATTAGAGCATTTTAAAGAACTCTTGATTCAGAGTCATTCTCTTATTCTTTGGATGGCTTGGAGGAAGGGCAGCGTGTAAATAAGAACCTTATTGTCTTCTGCTTAAAACTATTACTTGTTTATTTAGTGTGTGTATGTGTGTGCACGGTGTGTTTGTGTGTGTGTGTGTACATGCATGCCTATGTGTGGTAGCATCTTTATGTGCCACAGTGTACATGTAGAACACAGGATAACTTGTCAGAGTTGATTCTGGCTTTCTTTCTACTGTGTGGATTCTACTGAATTGAACGTAGGTCATTAGGCCTGGTGGATTAGTGCCTTTACCCACTGAGCCATCTTGCTAGTCTGAGGACAGATTTTGTAATGTAATTTAGTATATTTTATTATCTTTACATGGAAGTAGGGAGGATTATCTATCATTTATTTTTATATAGCAACGTTGCTTCCTTTCCCCTTCATTCTATCTTGTTAATGATATAATTACTGCTAATTTATAAATATGTCAACTTATTTAGAAAAAAAGTGCAAGTGACATCTTTAGGAAGTCTGACCTTTCATGTTTCCTACCCTGTCAATCAATGATGTGGACCCAGGTTTCCATTATCAGGTAATTTTATAGTTGCTGGATGTCCCTACATTATGACAGATTATGTCACCATTGGAGAACACTATACTCCTGTTTTAGCTCATTAATGTTGCTAAAACAAAAAGTCAGAGACTGGGGAGCTTATGCACATTTGCTTCTTATAGCTCCAGAAGGCCAAGACCAAAGCACCAGCAGGTCCCATGCATGTCAAGGACTTGATTCTGCCTCGTCAGTGACACCTTGCTGTTCGCTTTCATGGTAGAAGAGGTGATGAGCTTCTTTGCGTCTGTTTTTATCAGAGTGATAATCCCATCCATGAAGGCTCTGTACTATGCCTTAATCATTTCTTGAACGTCCCACTCCTAATAGTATTGCCTCGGGTCTAGGATTATCTGAATCACTTTTCTTGTTGCCATTACAAAACACCTGGCAAGAAGCAGCTTCAGTTAGGGGTGAAAGAAAGGTTTAGTTCAGCTTGCAGTGGGGGATACTGTCCATTATCACTCCAGAGGTGCTTGATGTGGCTCATTACATCTCGTCCACAATCAAGAAGCAGAGAGAGACGAACTCTGGTGCTCAGTTCCCTTTCTCCTTTTTCTTCGGTCCTGGACCGCAGCCCATGGAATGGTGGAGCCCATAGTCGAGGTGGCTTTTCCCACCTCAGCTAACTTGTCCTAGGTAATCTGTGCATATATACCCACACAGACTCACATATATAAAAATAGAAATTTAAAAACCAAGAATTTGACTTAAAACAATCAAACAAAAAAGGGTGAACAAACCTGGGAGACCTTCCTAGTTTGGATGTAGATCTTACCAGATTTTTCTGATGTTATTTGTGTTATATGTGCATTGGATTCGGGGATTAGTTACCACTTTCAAATTCCTCTAGGAGAGGGATGATTTCCCATTCTTATTTATATCTGGCTTCCTGAAGCTTGGTATGGACTGCCATTTTTTACTGAAAAGCCCTATTCCTTCATTTATCATTATTATCTGGCCTCATTGCACAGGAGTTACAATGGCTTCCATATTTAAAGTCTATCCCAAACTGTGGATTCCAGTTTTCGGATGGTGGTCAATTTAGATCCTTATCCGAGGTTAAATATGTCATGCCCATGTGAAAGCAGGAAACACGGGGCATTTAGATCTGTTTCCGCCAGTGCTATTCACTTGCTGTTTCCCCTGCTTCCCCTGTGACTTAATTAATTTCTCTTAATTATAAATTTCTCCTTCTATTTCCTTTGGGAGTTAAAGTAGGTATAATTATGCAACAAATTAGTTTATATTAGATTCTTGTTAAGCAGTAATTCTTTTAAACTTTCTAACATATCTAATCTTTAACATATATGATATCTGTTAAGATTTACGGCACTAGGCATAGATATAAGCTGTTTTTTACATATTAATATCTTTTTAATGTTAATAAAATATAGGTTTTATTTTTTATTCATTATTCCCATTCATTAGCATTTCCTTCCTGATAATTTTCTCCTGTTATTGGAAATTTTATTCTGTTTTAATTTGTTCTTCTCTGTACTGACTTTTCAAGCACATCATGTATCTATCATATATCCTGAATATATCTAACATATATTCTGGTCCTTCTCCCTTGCTTCAGAGAGCGAGGCTTGCACTCTCCCTGTGAAAGGTTCCTGCAGGCTCACGTTTGTCCTTTTATTCATCTCCGAAGTTGGCAATGAAGTCTCAGAATGACAGAAGATGATGCACCAAGAAGGGGTTACTCTGTTAATTAGTGTGGAATAAGGCTGCCTGTGGATGAGAACCATGCTGCTCCTGTCTTCTCTGCAAAGAATGACCTCTGCCTGCCCTAGTGATCAAGTGAATAGTCTGAATGTTGCTTGGTGGTCAAGAGCAGAGCACAGATGAAGGGATATTTTGACATACGCCATTGCAAAGGGACTGAGCAATTGTATCATTTTTCCCTTACAGAGGAAATACTTCTCTTTTTTCTTGCAATGATCAGCACGTGGAAAATTTTAGAAGTTTTTATGGATTTCACCTCACCAATCAGGCAGTTTTTAATAGATTGTTTGTTACGTTGTATCTAAATGTTCTCCAAAGTTTGTATGTTAAAATATTAGCTTCCAGATAGTAGTATGATTGGCAGGTGATACAGCCTGTAGGAGTTAGGTCTAGCTACTGTAAGGAGGGGCTTGGGAGGGTGTGCTGGGTACCTGTGTCTTCTGCCTCTCTCTGTGTTTTCAGACCACAGTGCCGTGAGGTGAGCAGGTTCTGCTACTCTGTCTGCCATGATGTTTGGTCATGCCACAGTTCAAAAACAGCCCGGCTGAGCGACCGTGGCTGAAGCCTCTGAGGCTAAGCACCCTTTCTCTTCTAAGCTCACTCTCTCAGGCACCTTGTCCTCACAACGGGAAGTGACCAGAACCTTGTTCTTTATCTATCTATGGTACTCACTGAACTTGGGACGTACTTCTATTTTACTGTGACTTTGGTTTGAACAAAATCACATCCTTTACTCCATTTTGAAGGTTTTGTTTTAGAGAAGAAAGTCTTTTTCAAATATTTAGAAAATAAATGCTTTTTTAAAAAAAATTTTATTATTATTTTTTCAGTTGCCTTATGGTTTGAAAAGACACTAGTTAGGTTGAATATTTCTGAATACCATCTTTTCCCTGAAATATTTAAAACACCTGACCAAAACTCATCTGCATTCTGACAAAGTTAAGACATTTTGTTACTCAATTCACAGAGACCTAATCACACCAAGAAGCAGTTCAGAGTAAGCAGCCATCTCTGAAGGGACATCTTTGAATGGGCATTTGAGGGATAGTGTGATGTGGTCCAGGGCTCAGTTCTCACACATACGTCAGAGCAAGGATGGATTTCAGGGTGATGTTGTGATACCCTAAGCTAACCTGTAAGCCCACCTGCCAAGGACCAGGTAACTTCCTGAAATGTTGGGAGTTGTAGTTCTTGAAAAGCAACAACAAAGCTATATGGGAAAATATGGTAGCGGCCTCTTGGGTTTTCCTTAAATAGCTCTGTAACATGTATTTGTGGGCCACTCGGCTGGGAAGTTCCAGGGAGTGGTTCTGACCAAAGGTCAGTATTTAATATTTAAATAAAGCTTGCTATAAATTTGACTCAAAATTGTTAAACTGAGTTTTCTCTGGTGAATGTCAGAATTAAGAATGTGAAGAGTGGGGCTGGAGAGATGGCTCAGAGGTTAAGAACATTGCCTGCTCTTCCAAAGGTCCTGAGTTCAATTCCCGGCAACCACATGGTGGCTCACAACCTCTGTAATGAGGTCTGGTACCCTCTTCTGGCCTGCAGACATACACACAGACAGAATATTGTATGCATAATAAATAAATAAATATTAAAAAAATAAAAATGTGAAGAGTGAACAGCCAGTGTTTATTCATATCCAGCAAGCAACTGTCAAGCTTCTATTTAACATGTTAATTTATAAATCTTTGTTTATTCAAAATTTGCTACTTAACTTTATGCATATATATATTTGTCCTATGACAATGTAATTTTTTGGTGTGCCCCATTTTTCCATTTACAGTGTCTTATTTTATTTACTTATACTGAATAAATTTAGAAATCTCGTTTTTAAGCATACCCATATTTTCAGATTTTGTCTTGTTTCATGTGGGGCTATGACCTTTAGACCTAACTTTGAGTTATTCCATTTTCTGATTTAATTTTTTACCTGTACAAAGTTACATGAGGGCATTTCCATGTATTTATGTAATATAGTTTGAACATATTCTCCTCACGCTCTCTCAGGATCCCCTTTCTCCTTCCCTTTATTCCTGTGAGTTAGTCCCCTTTATTTCCTGGTTAGCTTGCTTCTTGTCATATCATGTCTATGCTTCAATGTCTCTATACTGTCTAGGGTCCAGAAATGAGAGGAAACATGACATTTCTCTTTCTGAGATTGATGGCTCATCTAAAATGACTGCCACCAGCCTCCTGCACACGTTTCTTTCTTCTTCATGGTTCTGAAAATGTCTGCTGTATATAAGAGCAACGTTTTCCTTATCCAGTTCTCTGTTGTTGGACATCTAAGTTGGTGCCATTATTTAGTTGCGAATAGCGCTGTATTAAACATTGAGGTCCCTTTAAAAAGCAGCTACCTGTAAAGTTCTGTCTCATTCGGAGCACACTGGCATGACGCTGCTAGCGACGTATTGGAAGATGCTGGGGTCACGGCTGCAGAGACAACTTTGATGAACCAGTCACCTTTATTTCTCACAATAAACAGATTCTCAAACACTCATCTACCCAGATCATTCCACAATAGGCAAAGTCATGTATTAGAGGTGAGTGAGTGCCTGGGCTCTCAACAGGGCAAGCATCTAATTGATGTAGGTGCTATAAATACCTATGTTAGTGACAAGGGGGCCTTTATACCCTCTGGCTTTATTACTCAATACACCAATACCTTGGATCAGGTCTTATTTTTATTTATAGATGGAATGCCCAAATAGGTCCTGTCCCATCAGGACAATCCCAAGTGTAGGTGACAGATGCCAGGCGACAGACAGATGGTCTTGATAAAGTGCCCTCCATGTTTTGCTCATATCCACCTATTCAAACAATTAGCATATGCATTTTTTTTTTACTTCAGTGATGCCCAAGTTGCTTTACCCACCTAGGTGGTGGGTGGCCTGGGTTATTAGCTGGAAGCAGTTGGCATATAAATGTACAATCTCCCTTATAGTTTGTATGCTCCTGCAGTGGGCATGAGATTCACCGGCTCCCAGTTGTTCATCAGGCAGCTTGAGCTTCGGTCGCCTGTGGTAATGGTTGGTACTGTGTTGTGACTTTCATCGGCTGCCTTCCCTTCTGCTTCTCTTTCCATGTCTTTCAGTGATTACCGTTCACAAAAATCATCCCAAATTCTGTCTTGTGGTCCAGCTCTGAGTAAACCTAGAATAAGACCACAGCCCCAATGAACTGAGAGGCCCAGGCCTGCAATTGATCAGGGCATTTGTCTGAAAGGAATGGCTCACAAGTTGAATATAAAGGGGTTTTCCTGTGATGAAATGTGACATTTGCATCCTGGGTGGAAGCGCACGTGAGTCCTATTGAGAACAGAGTCTGACGTTCTGGGGGCAGAATCTCTTTCCCCTGGGTTTGTATAAGAGAATCCCAAAGAACAGATTGAAATTGGGGTCGCAGACTGAGTTATTCAGACTAGGGTATGTGGTCTGGGGTGTGTGGACTGGGGTACTAGATTAACAAAAGTCAGTCTCCTACGGTGTCAGAATTCATCTTATTTTAATTCAGACACCAACGGTGTGGCAAGAAAGAGGCACCATTAAAGTCATGCACCACCACACTTGGCATTTCCATACCGTTTGATCAATGGAATGTTCTTACTATTCTCAGCTTTTCCTCAAGGCGATGCACAGTGGGATTTAGATTGACGTGACTGACCTGGAGTGTGTGCACACCCTTCTCTCGGACATTCTTCCTGGGAATCTCCTAAGAGTAAACCTCATTCGCTAAGCCAATTCTCTTGCACACCTTCAGTTCTACGATTTAGGTCTCAAAGTGAAGTAACATCTAATGCTGGCCAGGAAATACCCTAACCCAAAACACAAAGCGTCCCTAGATCCCCTCTGAGATGAAACCTCAGAAGCCTCCAGCACCAGTATCTCCAAAGACACTCAACTCCTATTCTTTCTTGAGAAATACTGATACGCTCTTGAACCCTGGCTCTCCCATGAGAAGCCCCTACATACTCTTGGATTTCTCTTTCTCTTTTTCTGAGCTCCTCTCCTTCTTTTAACCCCCATTTTGAAACCTGTTGAAAAGTCTGCTGAACTCCAGCTCTGCTTCATACTAGTTCACCCTGAAATTCTTTGCTGAGGCAAAAGCAAGCCTGGGTGGAGATCTTGGAAAAGCCCTGCTGGGCACTGTAGGAGGCGGCGGGGAACAGTGCTTCTGCTGCCGCCAATGTTGACGTCACTGTGGGTTTGCCATCATCTATATGAAGCACTGTTGGTGTGTTTCTTCAGTGGCTGTAGGTGCGCTGTCATGCCCTTTGCTTTGTCCATCATCTATATGAAGCACTATTGGTGTGTTTCTTCAGTGGCTCTAGGTGCACTGTCATGCCCTTTGCTTGCATGTCTCTGTTTTCTCCCAGAGACTCATGTAATGTGCAATGAATGCCATTGACACAGAGAGAGAAATCCCCTCAGGGCTATCCATACCATACTCCTGAGGCATAGGAAACAGTACACAGAGAGTCCTGAAGGGCATCATTATAAGGACTCTTCCACCAATAGTCTAAAATACCCTTTTGCCTCCAGGAGATCAACTTGAGACTGCTTTGAAGCAAATTGACTTGGGGTGCACCCAGAGGAATCTGTTTTATTAAACAGCACATCCTGGATCCAAAACACATCTTGTCTCTAAAAAAGAATTCCTTCAGCTGTTGACAACATCATGGAGTGATACCTCATATATATATATCCTCCGCTTCAGTGACAGGTCTGTAGAGGAAAGCTGCAGGCACAGGATGGAGCCTGCTCCTACACAGAGGTTCTGTGTGTGGTGGGAGGCAGAGCTGAAAGGGAGGAGCTACCCAGGTTCTTTGGAGCCCAGACAATTCCATCATAAGCCTCATACTAGACAGGTGGAGCTACTTGACATGCAGGTATAGGATGTGGTATTTGCTACGTTGGTTTGGTCCAGTCTCTCCTTGCTGTGTCTCTCTCTACTTCTCACTGTTGGAACTAGGATTTTTTACTCTGGGCTGTTGTATACTGACAACATGTAACTTGTGATTTTCCAATTCACAGACTTAGAGGGTTGCCTTGAGAGTGTCTTGCAGTTGGTGGACTGCTTAGTTAGCATACATAAAGACCTAGGTTCAATCCCCAGCCCACAGAAATTTAGCATAGAAGACACACCTGTAATCCCAGCATGTCGGATGTGGAAGCAGGAGGATCACAAATTCAAACTCATTCTTGGCTGCCTGGCAAGTTCCAGGGGAGCCTTGGGGTGGATGGGAGAGAAGAGACCTTTGAGCCTTGGACCTTTGAGTGTGAGGACTGTTACTTACTGTGGACTTTTGTGGTACAATGCGATTGAAAGCCTGTTGCCGGCAGGTCCCAGACCCTCGTGGAAAAGCTGTTGCTGTTTTGCTAAACGGACGTGACAGACCCACGGAATTATCCTCTACATAACTTGTTCACACCAAGAGGTTAGTGCTGTGTTAGCCTTGCTCAGAGAATCTCTTCTCTGCAGTGGTCAATGGTGACTGCCAAGATTCATAGCTGGTGAAAGTACTGGGAATAAGGGACTGGTGGAGTCTTAGCTGTAAATGGGATGCCTGCATCACTCCTTGGAGCTCAGGGAACATTGCAGAAGAGATGGAAAGAATGGAAGAGCTGGAGGGGGCGGGGATTGGGGAGTGCTATACAACTTCCAGACACAACATAGCCATTGACCTCTTGAACTCCAGCAGCTGTGATTACACTGACAAGATCTGGACAGGACTGGGTATGTCAACAATCCATCTTGGAAGGGGGAGGTCCCCTCCCTCCCTAGCTTTGAGGATTCATATACACTTGATAGTGGATGGGGGAGGGGGAGGTGTTTTCTTCAGTGGTGTAGTCACTGGTAAAGTGCCCACGCTCTTGGAAACAAACCTCACCTGTGCTCATACAGCCAAGCCTAATGAAACACACTGGGACCTCCCTCCACCCACCATGAAGGAGAAAGGAGACAGAGAAGAGGAAGGAGATTGGTGAGAGAAGGACTGGGGTAGAGAGGGAAATGGGAGGAGGGCTAAATATGATGAAAAACATTATACATGTATATGAAAATACCATAATGAAACCCAATATTATGTATAATCAGTATACTTTAATAAGAGACATCAAAACCCAAACCAAGCAAACAGATAAGGACAGGCTATGGAGTGAGGTTGCAATGCAAGCATCCTCCTCTATGAGCTGGCCACCAGTCCACTGGGGCAGGGGCAGAATGGTTTGGTTTGAATGTGAAATGTCCCCAGGGATTCGTCACGTTGAGGAAAGCCCAATCATAATTTGAAGATGAGCCAGTACGAAGGGGAGCTGCCGTTTATCAAAGGGTGTTTTTTCACAGAGCTAAGAATGTTTGTTCACAGATGGAGACGCTGAGGGAAGAATTAAAATGAGCCTGAGTGGATGACTGGGTCCTCAAAGGAAAACTGTACTCCATGGTCTTTACAACAGCAATAGGCAGGATTTGGGTCATTTACAACATTATTCTCTTAAATGAATGCTAAGGAATTCCAATGAAATCCCGGGGTGGTTTCTGACGGCCACCTCACAGGCTTGCAGTGGCTGAGGTGAAAGTGCAGACAGCAGGGTTGTAGGAAGCTAGGGTACCTTCACTGTCCACAAGGCTAATAGTCTCACTGTGAAACTTCCAGAAAATGCCAGGCAGTAAAGGGAGGGTATTAAACACACTTTGGCCTTAAGTGTGGTTTATTGCTGTCATAACGCTCTTGTTTACAGAAATATTTCCATATAAAAGAAACACTGCCTCTTAAAAAGTTTAAATGCAAGCCGTATTATTATACTTCTGAGTGTGGGGAGTGTGCTGGTGACGGCTGCTCTGTGTGGTCACTAGGCAGTGTTGGGAAGAAGACGCCTACCAGTAGACACAGAATGAAAGGAAGCTAAAAAAAGAAGAATGA
This sequence comes from Microtus pennsylvanicus, assembly GCF_037038515.1. Taxonomy (NCBI): domain Eukaryota; kingdom Metazoa; phylum Chordata; class Mammalia; order Rodentia; family Cricetidae; genus Microtus; species Microtus pennsylvanicus. The sequence goes on from NC_134582.1 coordinate 60,905,204, forward strand.
GAAGATATGTAAATATCGTGACAGTAAAATAATGATCTCCCTAAATATGAAATTAAAATAATAACTGGATTTGATACACTCTAATTATTTCTTCTCATCTAAAATCTCCCCAAACATATAATTTCAGGAAGAAATAGAGGCATATTCATCATTTATTGTTGCAACTACAACTGTTCAGGAATTGCAAACTGTCTTAAAATAGTCAGCAGATGATGAAGCAAGGAAGTAGCACCCATATCATCCCCAAGTGTTTACAGTGAAAGAAAGCACCTTGTCTCTAAACACTGCAAAAGCTGGGCATGAGAATTTAGAAAGCTTGGAAAACAGTGTAAGAAAAATGTGTTAAAGTAAGTACATTTTGGTCAGAATGTGTTTGTGTAAATACAGCTAAAAGGAAGGGAATGTAGAGAATTAAAAAAAAACAAATTATTCATTTTAAAGTATTTGGTGGATGGTTGGATGATCTCCTTGACCTTTGTCCTAACAAATAATGAGCAATCTGGAGGCAGTGGCAGACTGAGCTTCATGGATGTGAGAGCTGTACTGTGCTACCCCAGGGCAATATGCAGTGGGCCTCCAGACACCAGAACTATCCCAAGGGCTGGGGCTTATTAAACACATGGGGAAGTGTACTAAGAGACTGTAATATTTTTAAGGTTCTACTAAAGTCATGCAAGTTGTACCTTGGTTGTCAACCAAATCCTGGCATGAATTCAGAAATAAATGGTATAAATGAAAACATCTACTCAATATAGCAGTGTGATTTTTGAAGATATATAATTAAAATTCTGTTAGCACATTACATCGAGTGAAATAGGACAGTGAAGTCTTTATACATAATGTTGAACAGATGTCCAGAGGAACTTCTATCAAGAATATCAAGAATACTTTTCCAGTAAAATTTTCTATGCAAACATAGTGCATCCAACAACGTTCATGGAAGAGGTAAACAGCACACAAGGACACTTCTGGAGGTATATATCAAAATCAACTGAGCGTGTCATTTGGTTCATATTCAACAATAAGGAATTTGTGGCACACCTTTTCAGAAAGCCAGATGTTGTAGTATGGTTTATTTTCAAACCACATACCAATAGTATTATGTTTCTATTTGCTTCTTTATCCTTTGGTTGAAAAAATGCATGTTGGTTTAGGATTCAGCCTGGTTTATGAACCTAAAATTTATCTATTTATTTGTGAGAGGATTCCATGTCGTTCCTTTATTGGTGGAATAACACTTGTGATTCATATTAAATCACTGAAAGAGAGGAGCAAAATCCTTCCCAAAGGCCATTCATGAACAAATGCCTTTCAAGGATGCAATGATTTTTTTTTTAAAAAAGCTATTGTAGAATTAGGGGCTAAACAAAACACTGCTGTACAATCCTGAAAGTAGTTTGATCTGAAGTTAAGTTTCCTAGGAAGACGGGAGATAATTTCTCCATTGAAAATTTTATTTTCCCAGGTCTTAAATAACTAATGAAAGCTAATCACATTTATTAAAGGTGGCCATATTGTCACTTGTTAGAAGCCCCTTCCAAAATCTTTGGAATTCAGCAGATACCTAAGTAACGATAGACAGGAATCTTTAACATAACATTAAGACAATGAATACACTTTCTGTAGCCATAGACCTTTCCTTTGGATGAAGTAAATACGTAAGTAAAAATATATTAGTTTTATCTGTTAAAACTTCCAAAGTGAGGCCTCCCAATTATATTTCAGCAAATACCTTTTGAGTTTATTTCTTAAAAATGGCATATTGGGAGGAGGGGAGGGAGTAGAATTTGGGATTGGTATGTAAAATGAAAAAAAGATTGCTTAAGAAAAAGAAAGAAAAAGAAAAAATGCCATATCCTCAGTGTATTAACCTAAATGTTAGAAGAAAACAGAAGACTCCCCCTGAGCGTCTTTATTTACACCTTTGCATTAGCTTACTTCCAGTTAGCAAAATTTTACACACATTCTACAGCTGAAATTAGACACACTGTGACGTTTACAATAGTCAGTGCTCCTGCTCTTTCATAGAACAAAGTAGCTCATCAATAAGCTGGGCTCATCAATCACTCCTAGATCTTTGACATATGCTGGATGTTATATACAGATGGTGTGATTCTGTAGCAATGGAGAAATGAGTAGTAAAAGAAAAACAAATCTTTAAAAGTTGCATATAATTCACTACTCCAGGGCCATTGTTTTCTCTCTCTTTATTTTGCCATATCCCATTTCACTTTAGTGCCTTTATTTTAACATTGAGTTTAAAAACAAGAAAAGATTCCTCTACCTTGCTATAGTAAATGTACCTGTCTCTTAGAAGGCTTTGGTTCTTCTGAGAGATTTTAACTCAGGTAACACCACATGTCAAACACACAGAAACAACACATCATAAATAGCACATAACTAAATTTCAAAGCTAGAAAAATATATCATACCATAGCTTGTAAACTGTCTTTAAGTCAGAACACTTAGAAGTCAAGAGATTATTGACAGATCAAATGAAGAATTTCAAAGTCGTGTGCACGAAAATCTTAGTTAAGGAGTGCATTTGTCTAGCCACTTTCATTTTTCCCAAAACAGCATCTGCTCTGGGAAAGGGTCCTGGATGATCACTCCCCGTGACAGCAGAGGACTATCCGAAGAGAAGCACCAGTCTCAATTATCTCTAATAGTAGGGTATTCCTTTACTGAACAAACAATTCTGCTCTAACATCCCACTCAAGACAGTTTTATGTTCCAAAACCAAACAGGTTTTCCCCCCCTCAGATCCCCTTAAAATATTACCCTAAAGCTTAGCCACACTGCAGGCTCCCCTCCCTCCACCCCACCCACAGCTCAGCCTTAGAAAACTATTTTATCTTTGAAACTGTGCACTAAAGAGCTGCACAGGAGAGAGTGTCACTTCCTGCTTAGACTGAAGGTTTAATACCGCCCATCTGCTTAGGTGACTCATCACCAGTGATGGCAGCCGCATCATGGTCGCATGCTTTGGTCTAAGGTAAACTTGGCAACTTTCCTTTATTATTAATTCACTACAGCGGCAAAGAGAAAAAATGAGCATCTGCCCTACAACCTCCCCAGTAAGCAACACTCTTCAAAATCATACCCATGAAATATAACTGGAACCTGAGACACACGTGTGAAACACAACCAGAGCCTGAAACACCACACTGTGAAACACAAACGGAAGCTGGGAAGTCCTTGACTCCACCGGAGACTTAATGAACTCAGTTTGGGCTAAATAAGTCTCACCCTGTTGCTACTGTCTGTGGATTTCCTTCTAGGACATTATTTCTTAATTTGAAAATTATTCCATTAAGTATATGGATGTGGTCAAGGTAAGGATAACTGGGGTCTTCTACATTTAACTATGTAGTTACAGTTTCATTAGCCTTGGCCTGAATCTGTGGGAGGGTTTTTAATTTGGATTACCTCTGAAACAGACAAGGTATATGGGAAGAAAATGTCAGCCTCTCCTCACCTAAGCGAGCACAGCCACACAGCAAAATCTTTTCGGTTACTTTCTGAACAGCAAGAAGAATTCCTCCAGTTGCCACTTAAAGTCAATGCTTTTACACAACCACATTTTATTCATGCAACATGCTGGTGATACCCTACAGGGCACACATATTAAACAAATAAACAAACAAAACCAACCCTGTAGACCACATAGCCACAAATAAGACTGTGCCTCAAGTTCACCGTCCTTATTTCATCAGTGTTAATATAAGAAAAGTTTCTCAATGCGAGGGAGCACTCTGCCCCATGCAATGTTTCCATTATTCTCACTGTGGCTCCTCACCTCGCTCCACAGGTCTCCTATAACCTTCTCTGCGTCATAAATTGCACTCTTAGATTTGGGGGGCAGGAGTTGAATGTCAGTCACCACGATGGTGGTGAACACTACTTGGGGACCCTGACTACTTGGTATACTGTACCGTACTGTACTTTGTGATTCGACTCCGAGCCATGCTAGGGGAGGCAGACCCAACTGTCTGGCTAAAGTGATGGTCGGAAGAGCTCCTCATGTGGCCAATAGTGGCTGTCCCGCCCATGCTGCTCATGCCCCCGCCTCCACTGTAGCTGGTCAGCCCGGTGCCTCCACCACCTACTCCAGCTCCACTCAGACCCCCGCCACCAGCACCCATGGTGCTGCTAACCAGGCCGCTGCTGCCTATGCCTCCAACACCACCTATTCCAGTGGTGCCGCTAATGCCCGCACCGGAAACCACCCTTTCTGTCACAATCACATTGTGGGCATTTGATAGCTCAGGGCTCATGCTTAGGTTGCCCACCATGGTGGAGGTTGGTTGGATCACCCTTTCTGTCACAACCACATTGGAAGACTCTCTAGGAGCAGGGAGGGTCAAAGAGGTGGGTAGACTCGAGCCTGGGGCTATTACCCTTTCCGTCACTATAACATTGGATCCATCTCTTAAGTCAGGGATCTCTAACATTCCATGCAAATCAGCACCAGAGATGGGGCCCACTACCCTCTCCGTCACGACCACATTTGAAGCCTGTCGGTTATCATGAAAGTGGACAGAGGGCTTCAGAGTGCCAGAGGTGGTATATGACTCCATCACAGTGACATTACCATAGCCTAGAGGGTCAGGAATCTGCATAGGGTGCTGTACACCAGGGCCGGAGGGGTAGGTGTTCTCAGAAATTACTGTGGTTGTGCCATAATGTGGGGAGATGGGTGGGTGTCCACTAGTATGGGGCTCTGTTTGCTGGGGGCACATGGGCTCAGTGCTCTGAGGAGGCCAAGAAGGTTCGGGATCTGGATATGAGTCTATTTCTTTTCCCAGGCTGATGTCTGCCAGTTTCTTAAACTTGGGCCCCAGGGTATCCAGGAAGCTTTCATCTAGATCTTCTCCGATGAAGCTGCAACAGCCCACGGAGCCTGCGGGGGAGCCTACACCTTCGATGTCGTAGATGAGTAAACAGTCATTGGACGGGCGTCCTTCATCTTCATCAGCATAAGCATAAGCTTTCTGAATTTGCACAGGAGAGAGAAAATGAAACAAAGAGTAACAACAATTTTAGAGTTGAATGTATCTAAATTCTAGTATTCACTAGAATTACTTTAAACATGATTTCCTGGATGCTTGAAAAAGTTCAGGTCGAAGTTGTTTCAGCTACAATTCCAGGACATTTTGATCTTTAAATTTTTCTGTAGATGAAGTTGCTTTAAATAGTGCACTTTGAACACAAAAATCACATTCCAATATCCACATGCTTATTTTTATCAATAACTTAGAAGGAGGGACATAAAAATAGGATGCACAAAACGTTAGTGGGAGGAATGGTTTTGGTCTAAAGGAATCCTTATAGTTGACAGGTTTCACTTGGGATTGCATTTTTTTTTCATTTAGGCAAGATGAATGCAATGATTCTGGATGCTAGTTTTGATATTTTTTGACAAAATGGAACAATTTGATTCTAGATTCAGGTTTTATTGGCAACATCATGAAAATAATTCTTGGGTTGGAATTATAAAAATAGGAGCCATAAACTAACAAACTTTTAGCAATGATAAATTATAAACTGTGTTAAAAAGAGCACAACAAAGTGTGCAATAAAGGTGGATCCTGTTCTGGATGAGAGAGTTCACTGCTGAAGACAACAGCAACAATAGCAGAAACAACAACAACCAAAACAAAACAAAAAACAAAAAGCAAGAACAACAGCAACAAGCCAGCATTGCACAGTGGACCAGAATGACCAGAGGCTCAAGGTGAGCAGTTGGCTGTGAACAAGGCAAGTGAACCGAAGCTGAGGGGTAGATGCTGTTGTGAGGTGGCTCCTGAATCATGAATTAGAAATTCATACTAGAGACAAAATAGAGCCCTTGGCAGGAGAGTAAAATGCTCCGGCCAGAGCTTCAGAAACATTCAGCAACAAGAGGGGCTGTCGGGCATGAAGATTAGACTACTGCCATGGCCCTCGGGGGAGTCGGTGGAAGTTTGGAAGATGACGGATGGTGAGAAGCTTGGGACTAAAAGCCTTACCTGACAGAAGTAGCTCTCCATGAAGTTCATGTTGAGACCTCCATCTCTACATTCTCTCATTGAGTTTCTTCTTAATGTTCCAGAATAGTCTTGGCAGATCTCAGGTGCGGCGGATGTTTTAACTCCGTCCATCATTTCAAATCCTGTAGTTCTTTCTCCTCCTCCCAGATCTTGCATTTCTCTGCCACAATACTCATTTGTATAAACTCCTAAAAACATTGAAAACATCAAATTCATTTTTCTAGTGTAATGTAAGCTAAAAACTAACTTACTATCATGGATAGCTTCTTCATTCCAGGCTGTATTTGTGAGTAGAGAGATGAAGTGATGCACGAAGGATAGATAATTGTGATATTTAATTCCAAATAATATTAATAAAACCTTAATAGTAATTGGCTTGCTCATTTTAATTATCTGTTGGCAGACTTTTCTATATGATGCACTGACAGATGGGCAACGAAGTAATAAACATTTGTGGACTGAATAGTTTGATCTCAAATTGAACTAATTTGAGTTAAGTAGCTCTAAACCTAAAAGTGAAATAACGACCTCAGTGTCCTCCCAAGGGGTCCCTGGATACACGTGGCATCCTGTAGAAGACATGAGAGCCACTGGGTTTCCAAAAGAGGCTGTAGTTACGATGAGAAGAGAGATTTCTGGAAGTATCTTGGATAAGCTCTTGGGAGTAGAGGGGAAAAGCGTGTTACATGCTTGAGGGGTGAAATAAAAGGTGACCAGAAGTGGGGGATCCACACTAGGATCCACGCCCCGTGACACAGCACTCGAACTTGAGTTTGGGGGAGACACACTTTTCATATTTAAATTATCCTGATGCCTTCCATGCTACTTTAGGAGCTGTGTGAAAATTCAAAGACTTAATGAAAAAATCAGTGCATTGATGGAGGAAGGTCATTGGTTAAATAAAAAGAAACTGCTTGGCTCTCATTGGTTAGGAGATAGGTGGGAGGAGTAAACAGAACAAAACGCTGGAAGGAAGAGGAAGTGAGGTTGGGAGCAGACACCTCAGAGAGAGACGCCATGCCCCGCTCCCAGGCAGACCCACGCGATGAAGCTCCGACCTAGAATCTTCCCGGTAAGACCAGTGCTCACAGATTATTAGAGATGGGTTGATCGGTATATCAGAATTAGCCAGTAAGGGGTAGGGCTAAAGGGCCAAGCGGTATTTAAAAGAATACAGTGTCCGTGTAGTTATTTCGGGGCATAAGCTAGCCGGGCAGGTGGCTGGGGTGTTGGGGACGCAGCCCCGCCACTCCATATTACTACAGTGCATAAATAAATATTGGTGATTTTGGTGAACTGATGGGTCCCAGGAACCAACTGGGGACTGGTGGGGTAGATGTGATCCAGTGAGGACATATTGGCACCACTAACAAAAAATGGAGACATCAGGATGAGAAAATGGGACTGGAGATCTATTGTATAGGAGATATATGGACTATTGAATCCAATACTACAAAACAGAATCCTTTCTGGTGACTTTTAGAGTGTTCAAAGAAGAAAAGTAATTTTTTAGGGGCTGAGAGATGACTCATTGGTTAAAAGCACTGGCTGCTCTTGCAGAGGACCTGTGTTTGGTTCCTAGCCCCACACAGCAGTTCACAGCTGTCCAACTATAGCTGCAAAGGATCTGACGCCCTCTTCTGGCCTCTGAGGGCACTACACACACATTGTGCAAAGACATGCAAGTAGGCGAGCACTCATGCATATAAAATAAAAATAACAAAATCTTTAAAAAGTAATAATTTCTCAGAAGATTAAAAGAAAACAGATGGAATAAGTAGCATTTACTGTTAAAAATATAAAATAGTAAGACTATTTCTAAAAATATAAAATAGTAAGACTATGTCTATTGACAGAAGAAGAAGTTATTTTAATTGTTCTTTTTAATTACAGTAGTAGCTTGCTGGTTTCTCCTTGGAAATTAGTCTATAGAGGTTTGGTTCAAGATGAGTTGTAGATACCCAGTCTTAACTCTATGTAAAGAGGAACTTGCTCATGTGTGCACAACCTTAGCTGAAGGCTTTGGAAGGTTTTGAAAGTGTTTTGTCTACTTGCTTTCAGTTTAATAAATGAAAAAGTTGTTTTATAGGTTAGTGCTTATACTAATGCCAATAATGGACATATTTTTCTCTGTAAAATAATGAGTAGGTAGCTGGGCAGTGGTAGCACATGCTTTAATCCCAGCACTTGGGAGGCAGATTCAGTCAGATTTCTGAGTTTGAGGCCAGCCTGGTCTACAAAGCAAATTCTAGGACAGCTAGGACACAGAGAAACCCTCTCTTGAAAAATAAGGAAAACAAACAAATAAACAAAAAAAGAGTAGGTAAAGTAAAACAAAACTAAATAAAACAAAAACGGAACCGTCCTCTTTTTCTTACCTGAGTTGTCAATACATTCTATAATATTGGCATTACCAGGTGGCATTTGTGGCACACAGATGGTGGCTATGCCCTGAAAGACAAGAGACAACATTTTACTATTAATAGTAAGTCTTTTCTTTCTCTACTTATGTATTCTTTATTCTAAAATTGTCACAGAATTCCTAAAAGAACACTATTTAGGAAGCTTTTGAATTCTTAAAAGTCAAATCACTTGTTTAAGTCTTCCCTGGTGATTTCTGCTGAGTTTTGATGGCTGCTCTTCTTCCTTATTCACTACCCAAGAACCAAGACTCATGTAGACTGAATGATTTCCACCATTTTAGGCCATGTCTGGACACTGGGGTCTAGTGAGTCCCCAAGATCCATTCTTACACATAAACACTTACATCGTGGGGTTCGGGCTGTGGGCCTTCTACTGCCCATGTGTGAATTGCTCCATCAGAACATTCTGGAACAGGCTCAAAGCCAGCTCCACCACCAGGGGCACCTCCGCAATCACAGCAAAGCAACAGGAATGGGACCACTGTGGAAGAGAGAGGAGTAAGAAGTCAGCAGTGGGCTATGTTGAAAGAGAACAATCTGATTTCCAAGCATTAAATGAGAGTATGAGAAATTAAGAATAGTCAGATCCCCAGATAAACATGAGCTTGGAAACACCAGACTGCAGTGGATTTTAATATGTTTTATAGTATTAAAATTACAGATAGAATTATATGATTAAAATAGTTGATTCTTTTCCCTACCATCCGTCAGGAATACAAGAGAGACTAAAGAAAGTTAAATTCAGGCAGCTCTTTGGAACCTTTGTGCCTGTATTTACTATTCCAATGTACACATTTTTCTTTCTCTGTTTTTTTAAAGGGAAAATCTCATTCAATTACTCAGTTATCCTCAAGAAGGTTATTTTTTTATTCTACATTTATTTATTTATTCATTTATTTGTTAAAGATTTCTGCCTCCTCCCCGCCACCGCCTCCCATTTCCCTCCCCCTCCCCCAATCACTCACGAAGGTTATTGTCCCCCCCATGGAGTCCCCTTTTCTTTAAATATTTCTCGCATAAATAGACACTGTCATACTTTGACAATGTCTTCTTTTTCTAATCTGTTTGAGGTTTCTCTCATGTATTCCCTAGTGCCATAGAACCTTGCTAGATCTTTTTGAATGAATGGATAAAAAGGGAAGGTGTACAAATGGTAGACGGGAATAAAGATGGACATAGGTAAGAGGGGAAGAGAGGAAGGAAGAGAAGGCAAAGAATTTGATGAGTCTTGCTTATTTAGGATGCCCGTAAAGCTTGGAGAAGCTTCTCAATCCAAAGGCTTATGTATAACATTGAAAGTCTTTAGTAGTCACCTTATTTGATGTTGGACAGTGATATTAGGGAAACTGAACGTTAGCTATTATTTAGGGGGTCACCACCAGCTCTTTGGTATTTAGTTTGTTTCAGTAAAACAAAGACTGGACTAGAAATTGTGAGGATTATCTCAACTCTTGTCCACTTCACACTCACTCTGCATTCTTACATCTCCCTTTATTTGTTTCATTTTGATGAAAAAAAATGTGTTTTTAAACTCGTCATCTTTCTCATAGAACTTTTTCTGGTCCTTATTTCTTTCTATTTCTATTTATGATGAGCCAATAGCAATGAATTTCTGTTACTTAACACAGAACCATCATTTTATTTTAAATGTATTTCAAATTCTAGGGACAGTGCTCAACTTTAAACTTCTCTCTCGGCACGCCCAGATTTATCTGTGATTTAGATGTATCTGTGCCAATCAAACATTATTTAAAGGCAGAGAAAACCTAGTATCCATTTGTAGCTATTCACGGCTTAAGAGAAATGAAGGGCAATTAGGGAGGTGGCTGAGCAGCTAAGAGCTCTTGCTCTTCCACAGGACCCAGGTTCTGTTACCAGGTTCTGCAACTCTCAACAGCTTCAGTTCCAAGAGATTTGTGGCACTCTCTATGGCCTCTGCAGGCACCAGGTCCACGTGCTTTATGTTTTGCATACGTGTAGGCACAGCAGCCATATGCATAAAATAAGAATAAATATACCATTTTGAAAGAGAGAAATGATGGCAGAAAAATATTTTAAAATTTTGTATGTGAGTTATCTCAATGAACATTTTGTGAATAACTAGTTAAATAGGTGAGGCATGTATTTTATGATTCTACACTTGAAAATGGCAATTTTCACATTTTTGTATTTATTTACAAAAAAAAAAGAGTTTTGCTATATATCTCTCATGCTTGTTTCAAACTCATGATCCTCCTGTCTCCACCTCCCAATTGCCTGAATGGCAGATGTGTGCCAGCTCACACAGCTGCAAATGTCAACATTTGCCTTAACTTATATGACAGTGTGTAGGCTTCAAGATAGTACCCTCCTCCCTTTCCACTCCAGCTCCCATCATAATCCAGGGCAATGGTGAAGTCCATCTGGAACATCCAAAGGACTCTGTGTTTGTATTTCTGTCCATAACTAAAGCTACTGTAGTGGCCCCAGGACGTGCCATGGACTTCACGTGTGCCAGCTTTCCATCATCTAGTGGTGCTGTGAGGGAAGTAGCAGTAATTATTTTGCAAGAATGACAGCAAAACTCATAACTGTTAGGTAATCCTTCGGAGACATGCTTGTTAAGTTGAACACCTGCCCTGTTTGGTTCTTTTCATTAAACTTTGAGACCTTGCATTGCATGCGATCCTCCAGGATCCAGCCTGGCTTCCTAGATGATCCCTTACCACACAGACCGGCACAACTTTAAAGTCTTCGCCATGGGACTTCTCTATTTTAATGTGAAGCCTTTTGCGCTCTTGGCTTTTTATGTAGACCCTCCTGCCCTCAGTAAATTCAATACCAAGCACAGACATCTCTGGATGATTACACACTGTAGGAGGATGTAAATTATATTTTATCAAAGAATGAAAATTCTATTTCTTTCCCCATCCTTTTCGAGAGGCCCACGCCAAAGGACGTGTTGGAGCACTTACATCCTAGGATTAAGAACCCCATGACGAGCAGCCCGATGCCTGCAGGACCCAAGTGAACATTGTCTCCAAAGGTTGGTTGTCTCTCAGTATCACCACCAGCATTTTGGTTGTTTTCTTCTCCAGTGCCCCATGATTCAGTGTTGGTTTGTGTTTCTTCAGTGGAAGTATTTCCACTTGTGCCACCTTCGGAACTGCCACCACTTCCGGAAGAGCTACCACTTTCTGTACTGCTTCCTGTATTGCTGCCACCACTTGAATTGTCCTGTGTGCCTGTCTCTTCATATCCAGAGCCACTAAGCTCAATGATGATTGTTCCAGTGCAGGTCCTTTGAAGATTATCTGTAACAAGGTTCACAGTGGAATAGCCATCTGTACACAGCCTAGTAATCGTCAGACACACAGAGCCATTTTCTTTTCCCACCTCAACTTGTTTCTGTCTTTACTCCCATCAACTCAGTAACTTCCCTCAGTCGGTGTGGCTGTCATGCTGGGTGTGGCTGGGGGATAATCTTAGGCGTAGAGCCACAAGTGTTACCCACTTCTTGTTTGATTGTACAGGGGTCCTTAGCAGCCTGAAACTCCTGGAGTAAGGCTAGGCTGACTGACCAGCAAAAGACTTAGCCAGAGGGTCACCTCCTCATTGCCACTGAGATTACGAGTGGAGACAGACATGCCCAGCTTTTTGCCCAGGTTCTGGAGACTTCATCAACAGGTCTGTCTCCTTTGTCCTTCTACTCAGATTTTAAACTAGTATCGACTAGTATTACTTTAACTAACTTAGTCATTATTACCAGCGATATTGTTTACTGGGTAGTTTATAGTGTTGCTGGTTAGATATTACATCTAAACTGAATAATGCAAAACCACAAGCAGATGTGAGTCAAAACCCATAGCATCAGTTCATAAGGATAACTTTGTAGATGCTGTCATGATCAGTTGTCCTTATGATAAATCTCAAGTTGCTTATTTAAGTACATTGCTTGACTTATGGTTCGTTCTACTTTGAATGGGATTTGAAGGTTGTTTTATAAACTTTAAGCTGCACACACTCCTTCATGCTTAAGTACTCATTTGATTAACATAATTTCTGATGGGTACATAATTTTGTATCAAGTGGAGACAATTTCTTTCCTCAGATACCTGTACATCTTGCTCTCAAGAGCACCTGGGGAAGACAGTGCTGTCAGCATCTCCGTGCAATCAGCCTTCTATATTTAGCTCTTCCCCAAAGATTACTGGAAGTGGGATCACCAGAGAGGAATCAGGACATGAGTTGGAGTTGGGGTTGTGCTATTGCAAGGCTATGATATGAGTCTTACTTTCACTGACAGAGCCCCAGAGCCTGGCCCAAAAGCCGGAATGTATTTAAGACTCAGTCCATACTTTCTGAAGAAAAGAATTAAACCTCTGGAGAGTTGCAGCAGGCATAGTTCTAAGGCCTCTTATCTGACCTTGAAAGCTATCCCACGCATTCTATGACATTCATGCTATTGTTACATGCGTTGCTATTTTTATCATTATCGGCATATATTGTTATTGACCCATTTTATAGAAAGCTGGGTGCAGATGGGTGACATGGCTTTCATAAGATCTAGGAATCAGTAGGTGATGGGACATGACAGCCACCCAGTCTCACCTCAGACTTCAGTCTTAACACCACACTATTGACAGTTTGAATACACATTGCTCAACATGACAACTCATATTGAAAAGGGGATTTCTTTAAAATACAATAGTATTTTTTAAATCATATGAGAATATTTAAGCTTGGCTTACTCTGGAAGGAAGTTAAATTGATTTCTTACCATCTATTGACAGTATTGTTCCCTCATATCTTCCGTTAAGCATGTCATATTGTTTCTTAGTAACTCTGTTTCTTAAAGTTATTATGCCTGATCTTGAGCCAATAGCCAGCAGGTCGGCCGGGTTATTTCCCATTACATATCTGTATTCAAAAGAATACAATAGAAATTAAAGCTACCATTTAAAAGGAAACTATGTAAAATTAATTTTTAAGGTTAGTATAAAATAATAGGTTTATTGATTGTGTCTTTTCATAAGTGTGTGTCACACACTTGATTCTCCTTCATCCTTCTTTCTGCTCCCACCTCACACCCTGCCATCCTCTGACAGTTCCCCTTCCTTCTCCCAACAGCTCTTGCTTTTATATCACATGCACTCCGTTACCCACTCCTTCCCCGCCCCCTTAAGGTTGCTTCTATCCTTCTCACAATTCCTTAAGATGATAACTTTAGCTGGAAAATACCAGCTTACCTAACATTTGTAGAAATTTGGTTGGTGTCCAGGTCGGTGGCTACAAACTCTCCCACTTTGTAGTTTGCTCCCATCTGGCTGTTGATTACAAATGTCTTTGAGCCTGGCCGGAACACTGAGCCCTCGACTACGTTCATCACTTTCACAGTGATCATAGTTGCTGTGATTCTGTACTGAGAAATGATGGACTGGTGGAACTCAGCTACGTTTCGAACACCAATACTAAGTTGCAGATTCTGCATGGCTTCATAATCTAGTGGCTAGAAAACACAAAAAGAATTAGTTTTTCTGTGAGAATACCCTTCAGAGGACAGAGAAACCCTTTGAGACTAGTCAGAGTAATTTATTGTGCTCTTCTTTCAGTTACAAAATTGAACATAAATCCATTTGATTTACCTAGTCTACTTTTATTTGTTGGGTATTTAGTTTAAGATAGACACATGCAAATGTAGTAAGGGAAAAATCTAGTTGTCTTGGATCTTTTGTTGAAAAGATTAAAAGCACAGGACATGAATCCTAGTCGCTCAACAAAGCAGTTAAATACTTAAATTCAACATATGATTGAATTCATATATTTGTAGTACAAAGACAATATATGTGAGCTGACAGCATTGCATGTTTCTGAGAAAGTAGCTCTTTTCATAATAAAATATGAATCAAATATATCAGAGAACCGATCATTTAACCAGTTTTATCCTTGCAGAGTTATTTTTAAAAGTCGACTTCAATGTGACTTCAATATGTGTGGATATATATATATATATATATATATATATATATGTATATATATATTTATATGAAGAAATATTTATTTTCTTCAATATGTTCTAGAAATTATTTCATACTGTAAAATAATCAAGCAAAGTTTTCTTACGGAAGTTGATACGCTAATCCACAATTCATAAAATTTGCCAAATACCTGATGTGTTCCTTATATACTAAATATATTTTTCTTAATGTTTATTGTTATTTTAAATAAAAATATCCATAAACTAAGCTCTCCTATTCATCTAAAATTTTATGTCAAATAATTAGTTTTATTTACAACTTAAAATACCAATTATAGCACATATGTGTGTTCAGCATGAATGCATATATGCACACACATATATACACACCATAATTATATTACTTCTCTATAATTATAATAAAGGATTTAAAGTATACTATCATATTTGGGAGAACTATCCTAGTTTTTACATAGAGATATTAAGAACAAATAAGGTAAATAATTTTTAGAGTAATATAAAATTGAACTGAAATAGATTAGAGATTATTTCCCTAGTATCCAGTCCTAGGTCATATTGCTATACTCATGTGCACACATCCCACAGAGATATAGAGACACACACATGTAATTAAAAATGATAAAAATAAATCTTTAAATAAGTACAAATAAACCCTTAACTTTAAAGGTTAATCAAACTTGGTTGTTTGAAAGCCCCTGTTTACAAATCACCCTGATATGATCTTTGGAGAACTGTATTGAAAAAAATCGTTTCATATTTTTAATGTTTATTTTCCTGAAGCAATATAAACACATACATTCATATTAAAGATATTTGCGTTTTATATAATTTTAAAGCACAGCAAATTTATCATTTTATAGACTCATTAATAAAATGTTGATATCATTTTAACTTTGATATTTTGACCAAGAAAAGACCCCAAAGCAAGTTATTTAGAATAATTATGCCATACCTTGACAACCTTCAGAACTCCTACATTTGTTCTTTCGTTCATTTCTATTTCAAACCAGTTTCCCTCATTTCCAGAGATAAAAAAAATGACTGCCTTCCAGTTGTCTGAGAACTCCTCGTCCAAATCAATGACTCTGATCTGCACTAGCTCCGAGTGCAGCGAGTTTTCTTCAATTTCAATGTCATACTGAAACAAGAGGCAGAATATCAGAAATACCCACATCTCCAAAGCAGGGGAGAGAACCCGTACCCAGCTGTCCACAGCTTGTTAACTACTCAGAAGCAGCAATCTTGCTTATAAGTGCATACTTCATGGTCCAAACCCACTTTTCTTACTGTTGAAACAATTTAAGGAAAGCGCGTGTCTATATCAGTGCTGTAGACAGCAAATGTAGCGAGCACACCTGAAAACTGAAGGGGCACCTATAGAAATTGGAATGCAATGAATGTAGAGTCATTAAATCTAATTCCCAAGAGCAAATGCTTACTGATGACTGTTGCAAGTATGGGATGTTGTCATTGACGTCCAGGATTTTGATGACACACTCACATTCTGCAGACATGCCATCTGCCCCACCATCACGGTCTGAGCCTCTCACCGCAAGAGAATACTGGCTGTATTGCTGAAAAGACACATTACAGGCTATGGCACACTAGGTATTGATAGTCTGTCCTATGCAGGGGTCTTTTGAAACACTGGCTCAACATTTACATATATCCACAATAGAAGACAAGGTAACAGAGACAAAAATAGAGACCTCACATCACTCAATACAGAATTGGTTCCTTCCATTTCCAGTGATTTATCCAGCGTAATCTCAAAGAAGCAACAGTTTTGTTAAAGACTGCATTTGTTGCTCATGGAATTTCCAGAGGAAGGAGAAAGTTCTGAAGGGTGAGACAGGCCAGAATGTTCAAAATGAGAAAGCTATGATCCATCAAGGATACATGTTACAAAAATTCCGCACTATGAACAAACATTCACTGAGTACTCAAGGCAAATACAGAGTATCTAGTGACAGGTGGAGAGGGGGGAAATGGAGTCGTTGATGATATTTCTAGTTTTGGTTCTATTCAGAGGTGCTTCTACACTAAGAAAGTTATGGAACCTTCCTTAGAATTGTGCATAAATATACTAATTCCCATTTATGGGTATAACTTCAGAACATCTCTTCACGATACCAGAATCCCCTATGACTGTGGAGGGCCATAAAAATCCCCAAAATCCCAGCACTGAGAAGTGGACACAAAGAAGCTATTTACAACTGATACCAGCTGGGAAAGCGAAAGCAGTTTTCTCCGATGGAATGACACTAGACACAAGGACAGGGCCCATGTCCAGGACTAGCTGATCAACACAAAACAGACACCTATTTTTGTATGTGTATATGAATCTTTTTTTTATTTTAAGTATAAGTTATACTTTTATCTTATTATTTTGTTTTAATTTGCTTTGATCTTTGTTTTCTTTTGAGAGAGAGAAAGAATGGAATTGAGAGGGTAGGGAGGTGAAGAATCTAGGAAAATTTGGAGGAGGGAAAAGAATATGATAAAAATATATTGTGCACAAAAACATTTAAATTTAAAATTTGATATAAAAAATAGGTCTAGCGAGATGGCTCAGCAGATAAACGTAGTTCCCACAGTGCCTGACAACTTGAGAGCCATCCCGTATGCTGGAAGGAGAGACACAGCCCTGAGAAGTTGTCCTCTGATCTTGACAAGCATGCCACCGCTGGACATGACCACACTCTCCCCAAATAAAGAAATAAATATAATACACACATGCAGCATTCCAACACATTCTTTCAGTTTTTTTCCCTTAAGTACTTTTACCTTTATTACCATCACCTTTTGAATAAAAATCTTTTAAAGATGAAGAATTACCTCTCTGTCTAGAAAATTATTCATTGTTCGTATTTCTCCAGTTTTTCTGTTGATGATGAACATTGGTGACTCGGAAGGTTCCTGTCTTATGATCTTGAAAGCTATCTGTGAATTCAAATTATTTGGCTCATCTGCATCGGTAGCGTCGAGTTTCATGACCAACGTGTCTAGAAATCAAGGGCAATTGCCACAATTGGACAATGAACATTATTATGGTCCAATGTTATCTGTGATTAGGCAGTGTGCATTCAACTTTCTTTGATTTGTACAACATCAATATACCAATATATTAACTTCTTTCTTTCCTTTTGTCCTGATAAAAAGACCACATTTGAATAGGAACCTAGACATTACTGAAGGGAAATAGAGTCTTTTATTCCAACTCTATTTCTCATTCTAATATAACTTCTTTAAAACAAAACCCTTATGGTGAAATAAAGTAGCATTAAAACTCAGTTAATGTTTTCTCAACTGTGCTGTGTGACCTTATTTCTACTGTGTGGTTCTGTCCTTACTTCCCATAGTTATAAATGAGAATTGTAGTAACACCACACTCGTGAGAATTCAATAGCAAATGAAGATACTGACTGATGCGTCTACTGGGTAATGCACTTTTGATGAATATTATTGTCCATTTTGGGCATTTAATAAGTGGCATTGTTATTTAGGTTGGAATTGACTCTTTTGTAGGTTCTGTGTATCTAGGAGCTTACATGAAACAATTGTTTAATCACAAACACAGCCCTGTCCTTGTCTTCTTTCTTAACCTAATAAAGAGTTCGATGAATGATATTAGTGGGCATGAAAAACTACAAACATTCATTTATTAATTGGAATTCGGCTCCACTTTCTAAATTGTTTCCAAAATAATTGCTAAAATACTAGGGCATCCATCCCTTCTTTTTTCTCCTCTTTCCCCCTCTCACCTCTCCCTCATAGATCCACACCTCTTGAATAATCTTCAGTGGTGTGCAAATGGCTAATATCCATTGCAGTCATCTAGAAATAATTTAAAACCTATGGAGGCATGTATGTGAGTTATATGCAAACAAGACATCATTTGTAAAAGGATGCGAACTCCATAGATCTTTCTATGTTTAGGGTTCCTGGAGCCAAACCCAATAGACAAGAAATGAAGACTGCATTCATTATAGCATGCAATTATTTCTTGGCCTTTCTTTGTTGTTAATTAAGAAATGTTCTTAGCATCAAAAGAGATGACTTGGAGCAGATGTCTTTGAGTGACACTAAAATAATAACTTTCTTTCTCTTTCCATTACTCGCTGCTCCCTAGTCTCTACTGGCCGCTCATCCCTTCACCCTTCTGCAAAGGTGCTTTGGAGATGAGTGAGAACACATGATCCTTGTCTTTCTGTGCCTGGCTTGGCTAGTGTAAAAACAATAACCATTCAAAAGTTCAGTGGGGTGATCAAAGTTACAATGCATGAGCTCTTTGGGGTTTGTTCTTCTTCAGCAGAATAGGGTAATCTATCATACATATCAGAATGATTATGAAGGATGAGTATGGAATTCTTCTGTGCTTACTGGTTATAGACACAGAAATCTCTTGATCGTTATTTGATTATCATGCATTGTACTGAATAATGTACTCCCCAAAAGAGGTACATTTCTTATGTCTGAGTAAACAACAAATTTGAAGTAAGGGTGATGACCACATGTGAGTGGGATTGTATTCTACAGTGTCTCTCCCAGTTCATGTTTACCTGGACACAGCTGAGCCCAGTTCCCTAGCAACAGTAACTTAGTCATCAACACATTGTTTCTTTAGTAGTGCAGGTGACTCACTTGCATTAGAATTTTCTTCTATTTGTCCTGTAAATGTAGTCATGGAAAAGACGGGAGGGTTGTCATTTATATCCATAACCCTGACTCTAAGCTCCAGTGGGTTCTCCAAATCTTGGCCTTGGGCATTCAGTGCTCGGCAGTAGATCTAGACGTGGAAGAAAGGGATCTCTGGTGAGGTATCGCATTTGTAAGTTCTTACAGAATGAAGGTACTGCCCTGCTACCACACAGGATTAAGGGGCACCATATTATTATTTTCCACTAAAATATAGACATGAGCAAAACATATAACCAATAAGAAAAGGCAAAGAAGAGCATAAGGTGCCAGTTTAAAAAGGTAACTTGATATATTGGGCAGAGGAAATTCTGCGGATTCTGTTTAAAATCAAGAAAAAGAGTAGCAGGGAAGGGCTCTGGAGAGTGTGGTCAGGGAGGGTCAGGGGAGCGCTTCCAAAGCACTGTGGCATTCTCAAGTGATGGGGTAACCTTGTAGCTTTTTATTCATCATTACTACTTCCCTTGTGAAGACGGATAACGAGCATTAGTTCATAGAGGCCATCTGTGCTGTGCCACAATGCACTGTGCCTTAAGCTGGACTGCTTTACTGATTTGCTGGATTTGTAGGGAGACACAGTGGAGGGAAGAAGTCAAGAATACATATTTGGACGTGGAGGCTAAAGAATTAAAGTAATTCTAGAAATGCAGATGAGCAGTGTGAATGAAAACAGCAAGGACTAAAGGATATTTGGAGTTAGTTTGAAATATTATTTTTTTTCAGGGCTGGGAAATGAACCCAGGTTTTCACAAACAATAAGCAAATGCTTGATACGGAGGCTACTTACGCTGCATTCTCAGACCTTTGATGGGATTTTAATACAAGAGATTAAGATCATTGAAAAGATTGTTTTTATTGTTTGTTGCTGTTGTTTTTGAGGCAGGGTTTCTCTGTGTAGTTCTGGTTGTCCTGGAACTGGCATTGTAGACCAGGCTGGTTTCCACCTTACAAAGCTCTGCCTGATTCTGTGTCCCAGGTGCTGGGATTAAAGGCATACATCACCACTGTCCCGCTTATTTTATTTTATTTTTTGACTAAGAAGTGTTAACCGTGATGACAGATGGAAATGGAGGCAGCCAATGGCTAAGAAGAACACAAGGGGAAAAGTAGCTGATAGGATAATGCTCTTCAAGACACAATGGGGAGGCAGACATGTTGTGGAGAAAGAGCCAGGAGAACAGAATGCTGATCATGTTTTCAAACTCAGCGACGAATATGTCTCAGCCAGAAGACAGAGTGCTATGGGTACGTATGGGAGGTGTTGCGATAGGTGGCTTGGTTTGGGGGTGAGCTGCTTAAAGAGAAATGAGGCGGAGCTTTAGAAGAGAGGTTGTTTAAGCTATGTGACAACTTTTACAAGGAATGTGTGTGTGTGTGAGAGAGAGAGATTGAGGATGAGTGAGTTTCTAAAGTTCCTTTAGAGCTCAGATGATCTTGACCAGTGTAAAGTTATGATGATTTATGTTCATATGGAACCAAGAGCCTCGAGGAGCTCCAGGCTCATAACTTGGCAGTGGAGTGAAAAGGAAGCATCAATTTCCACTGATTTTTTTTTTTTTTTGTTTTAAGATAGAGTAAAAGTTTGCCCTTCTAAAGAAATACTCTAATTTGTCATGGAGCTGATGCCAATTAGCATTTTTGTGAACATATAAGGGAAAAGTTTCTATATTAATTTTTTTCTCATTTATCGGGGTACCTGTGAATTAAGAAAGATCGCAGAAAACCTGATTTGAGGACTCTTGAAATCAAGTCTGTTATGGTGTAAGGTTTTTCCAAGAATAATTTACACCCTCATACAAATATTGACACAAAGTCCACTTACAATGAAAAAGGGGGTGACTTCACGATCAACGATGGATGTTATATTGATTTCACCGGTTTTTTGATTAATAATGAAGATTCCATAAGGTGGCTGGTCAATCCCGACTCCAGAGATGCGGTATGTCACTTGCTGGTTTGCGGCACAGTCAGAATGAATCTGTACAGAGACACAGTTTAACACATTACAGCGGCTACATGGATTTCTACATGTGCTATATGACAACCATTTTCCCTGAGAACTGTTGAATGTGCTGTCTGTGACATCACTTTAGAAATTTTGAAAGCAAGGAAATGTACTTGTGGTAGGTCCATGGTCAGTGTTACATTATTAATGGCAATTAGCAATGGAATAAAATAATTCCATTTCTATGTCTTTTTTTAATTTTCATTTTTGCTTTTTCTTTTAATTTTCGTTTTTGTTTTTTCGAGATAGTGTTTCTCAGTGTAACAGTACTGGCTGTCCTTGAACTTGCTTTGTAGACCAGGCTGACCTTGAACTCACAGAGGTCTGCCTCAAGAAACAAGTATCACCCTAAGTAGTCTTTATAGGTGTCATGCATAGATGCCATAATCATTAAGCATTTATAGTTTAATTTTCGTGTTAGTTTTGAACTCTACGCTAGTTCTTTTTCTACAGTAGGCTGTTTCTTACCTTCTTAGAGAGTTTTATAATGCTGTTATCACATAATGTTGATCTTTAAATTAAAAAACTGCTTTAAAAATACAAAGATTCAGAAAAAATATTTAAACAGATTTTTATAGTAACAAATTATTTGAAGGTTTTAATTCTGAAAGTGGTAAAGAAATGGAAAGAGCCCACTCCAATATAAAGGATCAAAGTCTGGCCTTTTGTCCACATAAATATTGCATGAGCATAAGCAAATCTTACAAAGGTGTTGCCACATCTCTCTGTATGAATGGCTGTGTTTGCATCTGTGTGTCTCTGTATGTCTATGGCTGTGAATCTGTGTGCATGGAGGAAGTAGTTTCCTGAGTTTGTGCTTTTGTGTACAAAGAAAGGAGGGCAGGGAAAATGATAGAAATTTGAGATTATCAATGAGGCATGTTTTGAAGGCTCATACAGACAAGTAGGAGTTAAGCTCTAATAGGTCACAAAGTAGAGAGCGCCCACACGCTGAGCAAGTTGAATTCTAAATCCATCTGTAAACTATCATCTTAAGGGAGTCTAGTATAACAAGTGTTCACGTGCATCACTTCTGTCAATGAGATGAAACAATGTCTGTTTACCCAAGTGCCCAACTTCAGTGGTTTAAACCTTTAGGAATTTTAGTTTTCATAGTTTAAATGGGGAGGAGCTGTTAGGTCATAACTTTTTGGTAGTACGGGTGCCCTTCCAGAACTGTGACCCTATCCATTGAGCTGTTTGGATTCGTGCTTTGGAGTTCACACTTACTTTGGCAATCGGGTTTCTCTTTGAGTTATCTTCACCTTCCCGACAAGCTGCAGCGAACTTGATCCATTCACGTTTATGCCTTTTGATGGAGTACCACTTGGTACCATTTTTGACATTATAGTCTCTTGCCTTGAATAGATAGAGTAAAATAAAGTGTCTATTAACAATGATTTTTTATTGATATTCCACTGGAGATTTGAGAGAAAGCGTAATCATGTCAGGAAGAAAAGATGGTTAAATGGAAATTAAGAATTCTGATGATTTTAACATTTGCAAGAGTAACATTACAGTAATTTTATAATTAGAAGAATGCGGTTTTTCATGAGTATAAGTTGTCATTGCTAAAATCTGTCGTTCCCTTTGGTCTGTTTCCTCTCTTCCTGTTTTCCTTACCTCCTTTTCTCTTTCTTGATTTTATTTTGTACTGTGTGTTTATTATGTGATTTCGAGACAGGGTTTCTTTATGTATCTCAGGCTGGCTTCTATCTACAATCTTCATGCCTCAGCCTTGGGAATTCAGGGATTAGAGTTAAGCACTACTATATCTGGCCCTTTTATTTTTTAGTTTGGAAAAAACATAGATTTGTTTTTTTCTTACCTGGATTTGAAATTCACTGTTAACTTCAAGCACCACCTGCAAAAAGCAGTCGCAATAGTTTATTTTTAATGAACGTGTTCAATTCTAAGTTAGCCAATAACTAAAAACACATAACAATAAAACCAAATGGTGCATGTGTGAGCTAAGTTAATGGCAGTAGATGCTCCTTAGCTGTTTTATTCCTGACTAGGGAATTTCTCTCTGCAATAAAGCATGTATTTTTGAATAGAGCTCTGTTGAAGTTTCAACTTTTGAGTGTTGTACAGAACTTGTGCTGAAGTATCAGAATATATTAAATTATTTTTAACCTAAAAATTGCAGTAATTTCTTAAAACACCAATATTCACATATCAAAGTAATGTGTCTGTAGACTTGTTTAAGACATGGAAAATGTATATTTAAAAGTTGAACTTTTTTGCATTCGTTGTTTTAAATTGCATTGAGGATTATTTAATACCAGTGCATGCCTTTAAATTTTGTAACTATCTTTTCACATAAGAGGTATGGAACTTGTAATTGAGTTTTTTCATAACAGCAAAGCCTGAAATCCATGCACATGATCAGATGTTAGCACTGGTATTAAAAGCTACAGTGTGCATTAAAATATGAATATTAATAATTTTAAACATGGTAATTAGTTTTTCACACCTATTTTCAGTTTCATCCTTAAGGAAAATATAAATTTCAGTTTCCAAGTCAAAACGAAAAAGTTAAACAAACAAACATATGTTTATGGTCAACATGAGTAGCGTGAAGAGAATTTTTACCCATGATGCTCTGTCAGTCACTTCAATTGTTACCATTGCTATTACCCTGATGATAACTAAGTGCAAGGCAATGTGGCCAGAGCACTCTGTCTGTCTATCTTCATCACAAACCCAGTAACGGCCATTATTATTATTACCTTTATACAGAGGTAACTGAGGTCTGGCAAGTAACTTATGCCAAATTGCAGTTCAGCCTAAATATGTGTTTATTTTACAATCAAGTATAAGATAGCCTGCTTTCTCAAAAAAATATTAAGTAAAACATTACCAAGAATGGATCTTATGTCTTTGAGAACTTCAAAGTTACTGTTTTGATCTGGCCTCACAGTATTCTTATGAGTTCCCTTTTTGTTGTTTTTGCTTTTTGTGTGTATTTGTGTCTGTGTGCGTGCATGTGAGGGTGTGGGTATGTGTGTGCATGTGTGTGTGTGTGTGTTTGTGCGAGAGTGTGTGCTTGTACGTGAGTGTGTGTGCACGCACACGCGTGTATGTGCATGTGTGAGTGTGTGTGTACCTGTGCATGTATATGTGTGTATTTGTGCCTGTGTGTGTGTGTTTGGTGTTGAGCACATGTGTTTTCAGGTGTGCAGAGGACAGGGAATGACTGAGTGCTCTGATCCTAATACTCTCAGCCTTATACTCTTGAATCAGGGCCTCTCAGTGAACCCGGAGAGAGGCTGGTGGCCATCCAGTACCAGCAATCCTGCTGTCCCCATCCCCACAGCAGTAGGGTCACAGGCATTTGTGGCCATGCCAGCGTTTCATGTAGATGCTGGGACCTCAGGTCCTCATGGGTGAGTAGCAGCACTACTCTCTCGCCCCAGACCATCTCCCCAGCCTCAGTGGTGCTGTTCATATAGAAAGAGCAGCCACAACAACAGTGATACACGGCCACAAAGGAGTCCACGCAGCCTAGTGGTTAGGGTGTCCAACTGCAGTGTTGTCTGTGGAGCCGAACTTGGTACAGAACTCCCCTATTCCAGTGAGTTCTCGCTGCTGTGGGATTTGGGGGCACTATTCTCGAGCTCTTGCTTGTGGGTGGGACAGGGCTTCAGAGCTGCCTTATCTCTCTCTATGGAAGCATTTCTTCATAGCTACTTCTCTTGTTTTCTTGTTTACTCATCTGCTATCTGGTATTGCACTTCCCTTCCCGGAGTGAAGCGTCAGTGCCTGCTGCTTTGGGTAACTAGCCAGATGACTAAGAACTCTTCACATCTTTACGAAGCCAGGTCATCCTCTTTCCCATGAGAAGCAGCTTAGGCAAAAGACCAAGTGGGTTTCACCACAGTGTCAGACTCACAATTGAATGGGTAATTAAAAAAACCGCCTAGTCTGCTTTTTAAATGTGGTGGGTTGATGAGGGTTTGTTTTTTTTAAAATCAGAGTCTAGAATAAATTCAGATACAAAATATCAGGCTTTTACAGACAAAACAATAACATGGAAAAATTATTGGGTAGTCAGAAAAGGATATATATAGTGATTCTCTGAGTTTTATCTCATTTGAGATGTGTGTGGACAGACCGCACACAAACACTTTTCCAGGTGTAACACCAAATCCTTGGGTGCCGTGGAAGGATGCTGAAGAATTTTGGTCATGGGAAAGGCATGCTGAAATTATAGGTTAGAAAGATTACTTGGACAATAGTCTGTAGGGGCAATGGGAAGACTTAGAAATTACAGGCTGAAGGCTGTTGGGTCTTGTGCACCAATTAAAGCAGAGGTGAGGAAGAGCTAAGTAGATGCAGAGGCAGTGGGAGCCACAGGGAAAGATCAAGGGGGAGATTCTGGAAAGACAGGATCCACAAGGTGAGAGAACAGATGGGATGAGAGATAAAGAGAAGGAGTGATCCCCAGAGCTAGCAGTCCAAAAGAGGCCAGAGGTAGGACAGTGTTTGAGGTGCTGGAGGAACGCCACCGTTGAGAAAAACCTAGCTTGGCTATAATGTCCAGGTGCATCCACTCTGGTAGAGCTGTTGAAATTATGGAAGAATCCATGCTCGTAAAGCGCAGGATGCAGCTAAGAAACAACCCGTGAATGCAGGTGGCACAGGGAACTTCTGCCTTTGTTTAACTGGGAATCAGTGGAAAGTAGGGGTGTAGAGAGGTGGGGCGTGGCATGGTGGTGGTGGTTTTGAAGGGTTAACAAAAAGGGAGAGAGATACAGAGAGAAAAATAGAGAGGAAGGAGAGAGGACAGGAAGAAGGGAGAGAGGAAGGGGGAAGGAAGAAAGGCAGGAATGAAAGTGTGCGGTACGGATGGGAGGAAGTAAAATGATGCACAGATGGACCAGAAGGGGCACTGAAAGACCGATGGGACGTGAATGTCCTGTGATCTTCAAAAACTGAACTGTGTAAAATTTGAGGAAATCCCAGAGTGTCAAGTCCTTTTAGAGAACATTTTCAGCTAGACAAGGCAAAGACTGGCCCTACCAAAAGAGAACACGGGCTGGGGAGGAAAGGAAGACATACAGCTTCTTTCCTAGGAATTTTGTTGACAAAAGAGAAGAGAAAGACAAAATGAGTTTTAGGTGTGGGAATTAGTGAAAATTTTCTGTCCTAGCTCTGGCACAGGCATGGCTTTTGTGTGTGATGATGATGGAGTAACTTGGGCTCAGAAACAATCTGGCATTTGTGCAGTGTTCCCAGCAATGGCGATTTCCCTTAGAGACAGGGCTTGTCACAGTGTTTAAAAAGACCCTGCTCTCTTGCCCACTGGAAACTTAATCTGTCTGTGACACAGTGTTGTCACAAACATTGAAAACTAAATTCTCTTGGAGCCCAAAATTTCTGTAACAACAATAAATAAAACTCATCTCAATGAGCCTTTCTAGTTACACCTGCTTCATAGCCAATCAAAATATGTTTATTTAAAAGCCATAGGATGCATGTTCTTGACACTTTCCGTGATCATCCAGCTAAAGTGAATTTAAACAAGTCTTTTGAAGTTAAAATTTGTCTTTTTCATATCCTAAATTTTGACTTGAAGGGTAATTTTTATGAGGAAAATTTAATATGATATTTATATTTTTATAATATATATTTTATAAATTATAATTTTATAATATATATTTTATAATATGTATAATATATAAATATTATAACATTTAATAATAGTGAGGTAGTGGCAATTTGTGAACAAAATGTTAACTATTAGGTACATCACAGGGATAAGCTATAAAAAACACGTAAAATAGAATTTATTTCTTTACAAAAAATAAACAAAACAACAACAAAAACCCTATTTTGTCTTTCTTTTGGATTTCTCTGACAAAGGATGTGATGCTTGGAATGATCATAACTCAATGGGTTGTTTTCTCATATTTATTCATGAGTTGCTCATTTCTTTGACAAATGTGTGTTACAAATTCTGAGACATCATGATGGCATTAAAAGAGTGGTTCTCAACCTACTGGTTGTAACCCCTTGGGGTTGAATGACCCTTGAAATGGTCTGTGAGTAGAGTTCAAATATCTGATATCCTGCATATAAGATATATACATTATTACTCATAACAGTAGCAAAATTACAGTTATGAAGTATCAGTGAAATAATTTTAAGGTTGGGGGCCACAACAACATCAGGAGCTGCATTAAAGGAACAAGGCATTAGGAAGAATGAGACCCTGAAAGTTCTGGTGAGCTTAGAATGAAATGTCAAGTGGGTGCAACACTCTGCCTCAAACCATTAGGGAAAAGGCAACATGGTTATTTCCACACTGATTACCTGGAGAGGCTAAATTTTCAAGTGTGTATGGGAAAAGAATTTCGAGCTATCCCCAATTTCCCTTTTGGTGTTTCTGTTCTGTGCGGTGAGACACCGTGGATCGGCCTTGCATTGAGTCTCTTGGTTGATAGAACCGTGAATGATACAAAGGTTCATCAGATGTGGAACTTGCCTTCAAATGGCTTAGTGTCAAAGAGTTGCATAAGCAGCAATCAGCTGTTAATTTGTAGGGATATGATTCTAATTAGACAAGTATAAAAGACTGTACTCCATGCTTGTAGAGCAATTAAGGGCATGGATCACCAGTCATTGGCATGAGAAAAGTTGGACCTGTCTAGGTCCATTACAAGAGTTTGCACACCAAGCATAACTAGGATGGGTATCATGACCCAGCACCCTGGAGGGTGTTAACTCAGCTGAAGGAGCAGAAGAAACCCAACCACAATGCCCGGCAGATCAAGCTTCCTGCCTGAACATTAGACAATGTCTCTTGTGACACCAGGATATTCGTCACAGGGTCCTTGTTGACTGCAGAGTAGAGAAGCATCAGAAAGTAAGTGATATACACAGGGACCCAAGTGTCCTTTGTCTGCATTCTCCTGCTGCTTCCAAGATGCGCGTCTTGATTCACCCCCACAGCATGTATGCTTCACTTCAGCTTTTCTTGTCACGGAAAGGCCTTCTTTCACACTGTGACGGCCTACTTCAGTGGTGATGGGTGTGACTCCTCACTTGCGCAAAGTTGGAGGACAATTTTACTCCTCAATTTTCAGTGAATAAAGAAAGCTTTCACAAATACCACCTCTGTAGAGACAAGCCTGCCTAACTTCAGTTTCTCTCACTAACCAGAGGAATAAACACTGATTTCATTTCCTATAAAATATTGAGTTCAAATGCTATCCTCTGCAATACATAGCAATTTAAGATATGTATAGATAAACATCAAAGTTTCTGGTGAATTGTCTTCTGTTTGGTCTATACCACCTGTTTAGTACTTTTTTTGGTGTTAGTGAACTTCAGTACTTTCTTTTTTGGTGTCAGTGAACGTAAATTGAATAACTTACATTATCAGGTTCAAATAAGCTCATTAACTATGCCATAAATGAGTACCATTTTAACCCTTGCATGTATTCTTAAAAAGTTTAACAAAGCTCAAATTGTAGGGTTAGTTTATTGGGTGTTAGTTAATTGAATGAAATAGTAATCCCATAAAATTCTCATAAAAAGAGTAGACCAGAGCCTGGTCTAGTGGTGCATGCCTATAACCCAAGCACTTAGGAGGTTGAGACAGGAAAACATGGAACTTAAGACCAACTTGGGCTACATAGTGAATACGGGGCTAGCCTAGACTGCAGAGTAAGATCCTGAATCAAAAATTTAAAATCAAGCAAAATCCAAAGCTATGATTAGCATTACTTTTGTTAAAAGATAGAAGGAGATTTTTCTCTGTTTCTTTTGAGCTTAATCTGCTTCTGTTGCCTCTATAGAAAAGGATGTCTTCTGATTTGTATTCATGTTTAGCAGAGTAATCAGATGTGGCAAATTAGCAGGTGATTTTTCCCACAATCACTAGAGTTCTCAGATCTTACTGTCCTCCTTCTCAAGGAGGCTGTGGGTTCCCTTTCATAATCATCACAACCATCTGCACAGATTTTTTTTTCTGTTTGGTGCACAGGTGTAACAGTGTTCTCTGGCAGGAAAAGATTATAACTACTCCCTCTATATAGATAGACAGACAGACAGATAGATAAATAGATAGATATATGCATACATAAATACATACATACACACATACAGCTAAATGCATATATACATACATGGATGATAGATAGATGGATGGATGGATGGACAGATGGATAGATGGACAGATAGTTATCTATCTATCTATCTATCTATCTATCTATCTATCTATCTATCATATCTATCTACATACATACATACACAGACAGATAGATAGATACATACTTATACACATGGATGGATAGATGGATAGATAGTAGATAGATAGATAGATAGATAGATAGATAGATAGATAGATAGGAGAAGGAAGAGGATGATAAGAAAGGGGTGGAGAAGGAACAAGAGGAGGGAGAAAATCAACCCATGCCTTCAGCTTGTAGTACTGTAAGAAATGTGAGCTACCATCTATCCAGGAGACTTCTGAATTGGTAGAAAACTCACGCAGCAGCCTTGGTCCATTTAGGAAGAGTTTCTCTGCCTTAGTCTCTCTGGTCTAACTTACTAATTTGGGCAAGGCTTAAAGCATCCACTTCCACATGTGCTGAGCAAGTCATGCAATATACCACCAACACATAGTTGCCAAGTTCTCTAAGTAGCTTTCTATGAAAAGAATACCCATTTAAACATCTTAAATATATTTGAATTTTTTTCTAAATGTACTTTAAATATCTAACATGGATTTTGATTTATTTACTTTGAACAGCAAAGAATACAATGACCTTTTTTTTTCACCCTTTCCTTTGGTAAATACAAACACACTCAGTGAGGCTAGGAACAGAAAGCTGGAATTGCAAAATCATCTTCTAAAATTAGCAGTGCAAACAGGACCTTCAAAGAGTTCAAAAATGAAACATTTTACCAAAAATATCCTATTAACTTGAAAATAAAGCATTTTAATTAACTATAGTAAAAGTTTCTAAAGATGGGCTGGCAAGATGGCACAGAGGTAAAGAGCATGTACTGCTCTTCCAGAGGACCTGAGTTCAGTTCCTGGCATGCGCGTTCACTGAGTCACCATCCTAGAGCTCCAGCTCCAAGGTACCCACACACTTCTTGCACACATTTACACAGACTCACACATGTAAGTGAAAATAAAGAAACATATTGTAAGGCACTTGAGAAATTTGTGTTAGATTCCACAGTAAATATAGTCACAGACTCTCCCTCTTCCCAAAATCAATTCATAGGTGTGCATGCATGTGTGCATGAGCATGCGTGCGTGCATGCATTGTACACACACACAATACAAGCTTAGAGAATAAAGCACAAATACTCACAATTTTCTTTCTCCAGGCAGACAATTTCATGAGAACTTTGACAGAATGATATATTTTGTTGATAAATGACTAACCAGGAAATAGGCGTTTGGAGGAATTTCGTAAGTTGTGATTAATTAGAAATAATCACATAAATCAAGAAATAAAGAATTACTTATTAATTCAATGAAAATTAGCAGATAGGTACTGCACTAGTGAATGGAAGGACTACAATAAGCCTTAAAGAGTCAAATTTATATGAGATTTAAAATTAAAGTATTTCATTATTTAGCAATAGACAGATATTCCTGTGGTCAAATGACATAATACTCATCGATCTTTTCCATAGTCCAGGTAGTGACATCACTTGAACCTAAGACTCCATTTAAAAACCCATTGAATAAAAGTCACATTTGAAGGGCAGCTTAGAACTAGAACTTTTGTTAGTCACTGCTCACTGTCTCTCTGGCCTTCTCTCACTCATTTCTGGGAACTGAACCCAGGACCTCATGCATGCCAGGCAAGTGCTCCACCACTGAGTGACATCCTCAGCCCTATGACCCCTCTTGATAAACAAGCTGAAATCCAATTAGCTAGCATATAGCAAACCAAAACTCTAACTTGTTGCAATACGCACCCAACATTCCAGTTCAAAAATTGAGCAAGTAAAAACAAATAAGAAACACATGCTGCCAAAGCTGGAGGGGGATCTACCTGGACTTGCCTTTCAAGGTTCCATTTATCCTCCCGTGAACTTTGAGAGACCTTTATTGTTGAGCATGAAACTGATACATTGGTGTGGCACATTTATCAACTCTAAGAGAAAACGAATGACCCGTAGGGGGGCAACAATAAATAATTGCACTGCATGGTCTGACCATCAGTGTACAACTCTGTGCAATATCCTTATTGAAGGACAAGGGCAGCAACAATTACACTTACCCCTTAATTATGCTCATTTCCTCACCTGCTATATTAGCTATAAGTCTCCTGTACTGTCAGTTTTTGAAATTAGCAACGACATTTTAATTCAAATTGTAAAGAACATGGGGATTTTGGTGTTAGTTGGATGGAGTCTGACAACATCTGGAAGGAACAAGAGTGCTAAGATAGCGAGGCTTGTCACTCACAGCTGCAATTCTAGTGTATATAAATCCTTTCATGGCTGTAGAACACACAGTCAGTCTGTCAATCAAACTACCCAAAGAAGGGGAAAGTGTTTAGATTGAAACCCACACACCTGGAAAGTTTAGTTCCAAAGTCCCATCCCCACCAACAAGAGCTTGAACAAGCAAATACAGCAACTTGAGGACTTTCTTAAGTTTGAATATTTTCCCAGAGTGACCAAGCAGTGTCTGGAATGTCAGAGATGTGATATGATGAGTGGACACTGGGACCTTAATATGATCTGGAGTCTTCAATTAAAAAGAGAAACACCGCTTAAAATCCCAGTTCATAAAAACCACCTTGTCATTAACATAAACTTTTAGTGGTTTAGCATAGAAGTGCCTGCAAATAACCCTCTCTGGCAAGCCCTGTTTGCTTATGCTGGGGCTGGAGGGTAAAGGACGCTTTCAGGAGAATCAGCTTACCTGGAAAATGAGAAGCACCGCAGCTATTCTGAGGGACTGCCGGTCCATCGCTGCCACTGGCTTCGGTTACATCCACGACCAAGGGAGTTTTGTTTGTTCTCCTCTGCTCTTTTTCTGTCTCCCACTCAGCTGGTGTCTGATTAAAACAATTTCCCAGTAGATGTTCTTACATGCAGGCTTTGAGGTGTTTCTGCCTTCCACTGGGAGAAGGAGGGAAGGTACGTATAACCAGTCTGGATCCCCACCCTAAAAACTTGGGCTGGTCTCAGTGAAATGCTTGACAAGATCATCATTGCTCCCAGGTAAAAACTCAGGGACACACCCTCCTGCCAGCTGAAAAGCTGCTCTCTATGGGGTAGGATGTGTCTCTCCTCCACTGAAGGCAGACAGTATGGGGGCTACTGTTCATGCCGAGGGCTTCTTGGCTGTTTAGAGGTTAGCTCCTCGTCAGATTAATAGGGCAAGTATGTTAGGAGTGTCTGTATCATTCATAGGCTTGTACAGTTTATGTTCAGAGCCAAACCCTCAGGTCACAATAGAAAATTATAAGCTTTTCATTTTAGTAGATGTTAGGAAAGATGCAGCGATTTCCTAAATTGTTAAGAGAAAAAAATTGCTAATAATCAGTGAGGTATTTTTTTTAATAGCATTTCCGAACAGACAAGACATAACTCTTACCGTCATTTGGTTCTCTGTGACCTGTCTAAGTCCTGGGAGGCCTCCATCTTCCCTCTATGGATTTTTTACTCACTCCTCTTTGAGAGCCTGTCCTCTGAAAACACAGTAAAACAAACTTGAAAATTTAGCCAAGGCAGATTTGAAGGAAACAACCACAGCCCCTAGTCAAAATCCTGTTGAAGTCTAGTGTTGAAATTCTAATGAGAACAAGGAAGATGCACTTCAGGTAGGTGGGTTAAAAGTCAGGCACGATTCCCAAGCACAGGGCCAAGACTCTGCACAGTGAGCCAATTAGAACACAGGGAACGGCTGCCCACACATGCAGAGCTGCAAGAGCCCGAGCTTAGCCATGACCCACACAAGGCAACGTTCAAAAACTCTGTTGGGAGATCTTCACTTAAATACTGTCTCGGGAACCCTGTTGGAGCTGGATATCTTCGGGGTTTGCTATGGCACTCTGAAGCAAGACCTGTGTGATAATATGTAGATTATTGTCAGAACATACTAAACATGTCTCAGAAAAGAGAGAGCTCTCTGGGGGCCAGTCTACAGAAAGCTGTCATTTTGCTCTTGGTGTGTGGCAACAGTTACCTGATGGTGGTTTGAAGTGTCACCTGGCTCACTGTAGCACTCAGAGGAGTGGATAAAGGGGTTCTGTGTTTGCAGTGAGTAAAGAGGTTTGTGGTAGGGATCGGTTGGTGTGAAGAAAGAACATAGGAGAGGAGCCGACCACATTCCTCATTAGCAAATAAGAATGAGTCCATTGGTGACACTCCAAACTGTGACTTAGCTTGAATAAGGCATTAGGAGGTGGATCATGTGGCTGGAGTGACAGAACCCTCACTGGGCACGCAGGACAGGAGGCCTGGCTCTAGGAGGCTGTCGGTGACAAGGTGATATTCTTCCACCTGGAATTCTGGGCTCAATGCCAGAGAGTGCACGGACCTTCTTCATCCCTTGAATTATCTTTCTCTGAGCCCATCCCTGGCTCCACCTTAACTTAAGGCCCTAGTCCAACAATGCCAACCAACCAGATGGTTTGGGGGACAGCAACTTATCTAGCAGCTTTCTGGGGAGGAGGTAGGGTGGAGCCCCAATCTTTCTGAGTAGTGGCAGTCTAAACAGGAGAGCTAGCTACATCAAGCAGAGTGGGGAGAGCGCTTATGAGTCATCACTTCTCTTTCTTTGCCTCTTTTCTTTTCTTTTTAGCTTTCTATGATGTCTAAGTTTCTACAATGCAGAGCTATTTTCCGCTCTGTACAATACAGCGGCTACTGACTGTTAACTGCCTACTGAGCGTTGAAAATGGGACCAGTGCAAGTGAGGAAGTGTATTGATTTACTTAGTATGTGGTGTAGATAAGCATTTGTACCCGTGTTCTACTTTTGTTCCCGTTTCCAACTAGCAAAGCTTCTTTACATAGCCCAAGACGGGCTTGAACTTAATGTCTCCTCGCCACAGCTTCCCTAGAAGGGGGCTTGCAGCTGTGTTCCACCATATCCGCTTACCCTTTGGTTGCCTTTCCTTTCAGGAATTCCATGAATCGTGGGCCCAGACCCCTTTCCTGACTGTGTACTGCTCCCGTGTCCTGAGGTGGAGGAGAGAAAATATCTTGAAGCGGACTGTGTAGTTCTTTCATCTCTTTATGTGTTTCTAGTTCCTCAAGAGGCTCCTTCTCTGCAGCCCCTTCCTCACTGTGGTGGGACCCTTACTAACTTGCACCTATCCTTCACACACTCCAAATTTCCACTCAATATTGGTGACTATGTAGGAGTATTTAATTTCACAGAAATTTTAGAAAATTTGGCAGGGGTAGAGGGTATTTTTGAGTTGGAGTTTCCCAAATGAGCCGACCAAGTTCATCAATGGTATCAGAATTCTGGAGAAGGGATTTCTCTTTTTCTTGATAACACACTGTAAACCTTAGAATGCCACCTAAAGGGACAACATTTCCACATTTTCTCAGCAAACTTGGGATAGCATAACCCTTTCTTGGAACACACACGCACACGTGTGCACACACACGCACACACGCACACGCGTGCACACACGCATACACGTGCACACACACACACATGCGCGCACACACAAATCCTTAAGGATAATAGAGTTTAATGATCTTGAAATACGTTTGCATAATTAATGGAATCCCCTGCTTCTCTAACCTCGTTTTCAGAGTGCCTACAGCAGGCATCACATACAGAGAAACCTTTGAGAATTTGCTATTTTGACATATGTAACCCTCTAGCTTCAATATGTGTCAAAATTACCCTGCCCAGCTTTACATATTGTCTTAAATAAGATGGCAGATGAGAAGATTTCAACCACAGTGCTGCATGAACACAGCCAGTGGAGGAGGCCTGTCCTTTTGAGACTCAGGAGGGACAATCAGGGGAGATGTTCTGTCATCCTCAGCTACACAGTGAATTTGAGGCCCATTCATTTGTTTTACATTTGTCCCAACATTCCAGTGATAATAGTGTTTCATAGCTCTCATAATGAGATGATCCCTTAATGAGTTAGCGTCACACACAAAGCTGTCTGAGATAGGCGTCTCTACCGTAGATGAAAAGGACTTCATACATATGTAAAAAATAAAGTGAAATTTTATGCTTCATTAGATTACTGGTTCAACACAGCAGCTTTGGTAGTAGCTATGGGGATGTTCCGGGAAGTTTAAACAGGATTAGTAGAGAAATAGTATAAGGGTTATTAGGGTAGATCATGTTACATATTTATTTATACACCCATGTATATAACACATACACTTAGTTATGAAAGGAACTCTTGTGATAATGTAAATTCCTTCTGGTCATTCAACGATTAAAATAGATGAAATAAATACAGAAAAATCTTAGCAACTCTTAATGCTCAATGATAGCATAAGGTATTCTCTGTCATTTTTGTTTATTTGAACTTTTCATAGTAAGATAAAAGTAGTAGAGTAGGCATGCAAACTTATAAACTTAGATCAAATCTGGCTCTCTGCCCGTTTTGTCTAGAATTGGAATGCACCAGACTCATGGGGTCTTCCATAGGGTCAATGGTAACATCATTCTGCATAGGCGGAATGAGTTTGGTAGGGATCAAGTAGTCTGAGCAACTTAAAAATAACCGTCTAATCTTTATAGACAGTGGTGAGTGATGCTTGCCCAGAATAGTGTCATTAAGGGCTTGAGGACCTCCGTGAACAGGTAAAATATTTACTGCAGAAATTATTGCCTTTGCTGTGTTTTTAAAATTCAGTTCCCACAGCATTTCTTCAGGATTTCAGTGGTTGTTGGGGAGATAAATACAGAACACAGAAGTTCCCATTTATTTACCATTGGTTAGAGTGTGAACTGGTGCCGCTTCTGTGGAAATCGGGGTAGAGGTTTCTCGAAAACCTAGAAGTAGATGGACTGTCTGACCCTTATATACCATTTCTGTGCATATCCCCAAGGGATTCTTTACCAGCTACAGAGCTGCTTCTCATTCATGTTTATTGCTGCTCTATTCCCAATAACCAGGAAATGGAAATAGCCTAGTAATCCAGACCCTGAAAAACAAAAACCTCATGTTCTCTCTCATACATGGATGCCAGCTTTGACTCTTTAGATATGTGTGTTTAAATTGGAGTACATATAGAAGTCAGGAAATTAGTGAGGCCTGTGGGAGGTGGATTTTGTGGGAGAGGGCTAGAACACAGGTACTATGAAGAGGAAATGGGAATAATAGACCAGGAAGGCCTAA
This sequence comes from Microtus pennsylvanicus, assembly GCF_037038515.1. Taxonomy (NCBI): domain Eukaryota; kingdom Metazoa; phylum Chordata; class Mammalia; order Rodentia; family Cricetidae; genus Microtus; species Microtus pennsylvanicus. Next base: position 60,941,655 of record NC_134582.1, read on the forward strand.
ATGGAGTGGGGGTGAAAGGGTAGGTTAGAGGATGGAGTTTGGGAAAGTTTTAACACTTAAAACCTTTGAAAAATTCATATGGTACTGTTCTGGAAACTTCACAAAATATAGATCTATAAAGAGGGGACTGTAACTAAGACAGTGACAGACCACTTTATTACTGGATTTAAAATTTACTCCATAAGATGGGACTCATGTTGGTACCATTAGCTGAACCAAAAACCTCTGACTGGCAAGGTCCATAGGTCATAAAACCTAATGCTATTATTCTGCTAAATGGTTATCGTAATAAACTGTCCCCCTAAGTTCTTACCTTTATACACGTTTATTAGTGCATCTTTCTCAGCCTTCATCAAAGTATCTTCCTTTTATAGTAGATGGCCATTAGCACAGAGACACAGAATTGGTCACATGTTGGGAATAAGAAACTGTGGAGTGCTCATCTCTAAAGGGAACAGTTATATCACATCCCTCTTCCCAAGCTGTTGAGGGCCCAGCATGAAGGTCCTCGAGCTCACAGATCTCCAGAGAAACAAAGATGCTAAACACACAGGATTGTCTTTCCAACAGGAAAGGTTAAAACCGTGTTTTTCTACCCAGAAATCTGGGAATGAGAAGTGGTTAATAGCCTGATGATCTGTGTTATTTGTTGGGCCAGGCCTTATTAAGCCTTTCCAACCAAGACTGGAAGTGGCTAGTAACCTAAATGTCCCTTACAGTAAGGGATCCCCAAGGTCCCACAAGCAGGGCTGGGGATGGCTAATAAGCCCAAATGACCTCTATACAGTCTGTAGGATTGAGACCAGACCAGACCCTTAGGCGCTTCAGCTAGTACAGGTATCCTATCTCTAGAACCCATCTTCTTGGAAGAAAGGACATGTACCCTGAGTTGAGTTTCGATGAATTAGACTTATTTGTGCATCAGGGATTATAGTACACCAGGAAACTTAACTTTCTTTCTTCTTTTTCTTCTTCTTCTTCTTCTTCTTCTTCTTCTTCTTCTTCTTCTTCTTCTTCTTCTTCTTCCTCTTCCTCTTCCTCTTCCTCTTCCTCTTCCTCTTCCTCTTCCTCTTCTTCTTCTTCTTCTTCTTCTTCTTCTTCTTCTTTTGAGACTGTTTCTCTGTGTAGCTTTGGTGCCTGTTCTGGAACTAGCTCTCGCAGACCACGCTGGCCTTGAACTCACAGAGATCAGCCTTCCTCTGCCTCCCAAGTGCTGGGATTAAAAGCATGCACCATCACCAGCTGGCTCTGACACAGGTTTTCATTCTCATCTCTTTGCTGTTTACTTCTTTGCTTGACACTGCAAAGCATGCACCACCACCAGCTGGCTCTGACACAGGTTTTCATTCTCATCTCTTTGCTGTTTACTTCTTTGCTTGACACCTGCAGGGACCCCCGTCACCAAGTAACAGAAATTATCAAGGAAAAAGGAGTAGAAATGTAAGATCCAGTCTTCAGTGAAACAGTGTCTTCCAGATATTACAGGGCTTATTGTACACATCAACTCCTGGTGGTTATGAATGCAAGACCTGAAATGATCAAGCCGCCACAATCCCGGCATGGGTAGAGATGGACTCATGAAGTCCCACCCCAGGCTGAGGACCTATTGACAACTGATGACTTCTACGGAAGGGAAGAATCTGCTTTCTCTTAGAACACAGGCCCAGGGACCTGCCTATGCTCAAGCAGAGGGCCTTATACTCATGAACATGTAGGAAGCAACAAGTGGACTCAGTGGATTAAAAAACAAGACAAAATGAAAATACAAGAAGCTAGGAGTGATAAGTGATACAAATAATAGAGGAGGAAATGGAAGGGAGGGAAGGGATGATGATTTGATGAAAACATTATAAGTGTGTATGAAATTCTCAAACAATAAAAACAAATTTTGCAAGGTTCTCATCACAAAGATGGTGATAATTTGTCTAGATCTTAAAAGGTTTAGGGGCATAGATTCCACATAAAGGAAACTAGCTGGAGAAATTTTCAGGGGAGATTTGGGGTTTTCCGTGATGACCGCACACTCACAACAAATGGAGAACAAAGGCAGAAAGAAATGTTATTTCCCAGGCCGTAAATTATGAGAGATAGCAGGGCCGGCAAGGGGCAGAGCAGAGACCAACTCTGAAGGGATTGACGGCCCTGCTGAGGAACGTGTGTGATAGTCTACGGCATGGCGAGCCACTGTGAGGTGTTAGCCTGGCAACATTATGTTTTATGAGCTTGTCCAGGAAGCGTTGTGAGGAACAGTTAGGAAAGGGACACTAGGGAGCAACATTGGAAGCAATCATAACAGTTAAGGCAATGAACCTGAGCTAGGGAAGGATGCTGGAGACGTGATGGAGTTGATACAGATGGTCCAAATGGAGCTTCCATGGGAGTAGAGGAGAAGGGAAATGAGGGTATGGGAGAACACTTTTGTTCTTTAGAAATTAGATTGAAAGGGAAGATAAGTGATTTTAAGTATATTAACATTTTGTCCTGTTAGCCTTTCTGTCTGCCTGTCTCTTTCTCCATGTATATATTTCTTGTTTTGATTTTGTTAAAAGATTTGAATATAAGTTGAGGGTAGCGTGTTACTTTAATTCCAAGTGCTATACTTTTTTATCTTTTAATAACAGACTTTTGCTGCATAATAATAGCCTAAGTGTCTTTGATGCAAGAAGTATCAAAAGAAAAATGATGCTTATCACCCCTGGTACATTGACTGAAAAAAGAATTCGCAAGATCCATGAGCTCATAGGGCTCCGTGGAGGAAAGTGGTGAAGGAAAGTGAGCTCTCACTCAGAGATTACTGTCGGCTGAGAAAGACAGGGGAAACAGACTTAGGAAACTTTGACATTGTTCTTCACTTTAATATGAAAAGCTGTAGTGTAAATAAATAGTATGGTCAGCAAACTAAAACTTTTGCATCATAAAAGCAACTTTGCTAGTGTCACATTATTCAAGTGGAGGAGAGAGAATTCAGTTATGATACAGTGTATAAGGAAAGAAATACATGCCACCAAAGGACCAATTGGGAGAGCAACCTGCTTCGTGGGGAAGCTAAGAAGAGTGGGGAGCTCACATAATAAAACTTGAAATCTCCTCAGGGACATGGAGGCAACATGAATTTTAAAAACTTGCTTTGATGCAGAGAAAATATTGCAAACAGATCCCAAGTGTGTGTGCGTGTGTGTGTGTGTGTGTTAAGAAATGGTCTCCTGTCTAAAACAAGGACTACTTGTTAGTGCTGAGAAGCATGGTGGAGCTCTTAGAAGGAAATTAGGTTACTCCTTATACCACAGAAATCTCCAACACAGTAAAGACTTCGCTGAAATAGAAGCCCACACTATATTCCCTGCGGAAGCTCAAGCCAGACTCAGTCCCAGCATGGAGAGGGAAGGTGGCCATGAGGTCTCACTCACTCGTAGCTGCGGGGGTAGTGACAACTGACAGCAGCTGGAGGCAGAGAGTCGGGTTTCTTTTCCTGTCTAGTCCCAGGTAAGCTGCTGCACTCCGTGGCAGCAATTTGTACTTGATGGGTAGAAAGACATACAAAATAAGAGGATACAATGTTGAGTGGGTAGGAAAATGGGGTGGATCTAGGAAGAGTTGGGGGAGGGCTGAGTATGCTGAAAACATAAAAAGTTATCAAAGAATTAATAATGGTTTTTTAGAAACCTACTGTAGAGAAAATAACTGAGTGAAGATTTAAGTACTTTGAAATGAGGATTGCCCGTGCAAACCCAGAATCCGTAAAGAAAAGGCTGGTGACTTTCACCAACATAAAAGTTGAAAGAATCTCTGGAAAGTAAACATTAGAACAGAAGAAAAGTAGTAAATTAGGGCAAGATCATATACATGTGGAAAATACAAAGGTACCATTTCCATAAAACGAAATGAGCATTTGCAAGCCACCAAGGAAGTCGACGATCCAATCACAGGCAGGAGATGTAACTAGAGATGCGCCTCAGCAGGATGCACAATGAGTAACAGGCAAAAGGAAAGATGTTTGACCTCAGTCAGAAACATAAAATAACACAGACACCAAAACAAATAAGAAGTGTCTCACCAATCAGAGGAGCCTTTAGCATCAAAACATTAGACAATACCTTTGCAGAAGAAAATAGGAAACCTGGGAAGTACCTCCCTGCACGTGAGAATTAGTGTTGGCTTAATGTGTTGGGCTGGAAATTTGACAAGGTCTAACAAAAATTAAAAGTGCAAACTCTTTGTTGCAACAAGCTTTCAAATTATATTTTAATGTTTCTCTCTCTGTGTGTGTGTGAATGTGTACCGAAACCAAAGTGTCAGATACCCCTGAAGCTGCTCAATGTGGGTCCTGATAACCAAACTGAGGTCTCCTGATGTAGCAATTTTCATGCTCTGAATTTACCCACAGTTGTAGCAGTTCATAGATTATAAATCACATATGAGAACATTGCTGCATTGCTGATAGAATAGTAAAAAATTATAACAACTTACATGCCAATCATATCAGAGCTGGCAAAATAAACTGTTGTGTGTTTGCATAATGGAAAGAATAGAAGACATATCTAGTTACCAATAGAGGAAGATGTTCATGTTATAGTAATTGTGGAAACTGAGACAAGATAGAAATGAAAAATATGTTTTGGATACATATTTATATATGCTCAAAACTTTTCTGGAACTTTTCACATAAAGCTTCATAGAGGACCAAGGGAGTGTTTAATTTTATAACCTTTCAAGCTATTTTAATAGTTGATAACACTCTTATTTTATAATAAATAATGGAAATATTTTATGTTTCATGGTTATCATTCTAGTGGGGCATAAGCAGGCAGTCATGTTGAATGCCCATCTGCCACAGAGAAGTCTTAGAAGATTGTCAGTTGAAACGTGCTAGTGAAATTGCACAGAGGAAGAAACCATTGAAAGAGGACCTAGAGAGAGGCAGAAGGTGGTACCTGAGGGGAAACTCCTGCTTGCACTTGCTTAGAGAAAAAGTCAGCAAAGAAGACAGAAAAGCTGCTGCAAAGGAGTGCTCACCAGCTTTGTCCAGCATAATTTATTTTTTTTAAAATTTATTTATTTATTAAGGATTTCTGCCTCCTCCCCGCAACCGCCTCCCATTTCCCTCCCCCGATCAAGTCACCCTCCCTCATCTGCTGGAAGAGCAATCAGGGTTCCCTGACCTGTGGGAAGCCCAAGGACCGCCCACCTCTATCCAGGTCTCCTAAGGTGAGCATCCAAACTGCCTAGGCTCCCCCAAAGCCAGTACAGTCCAGCATAATTTGAATCTCAGGGCTATAACACAACGGTTTCTAGAAGAGTTCAGAAGATCAGAGAACCATGAGAGCGGAGCCGCCCCCCTTGTGTGTGTGTGTGTGTGTGTGTGTGTGTGTGTGTGTGTCTGTGTGTGTGAGCACCTGTGCAAGCTGCATGTGTTGGGAAGGAGGCCGGAGATCCACATCCATTTTCCCCTACTGCCCTTCTCCCTACTGTTTGAGACAGGATCACCCCCTGAGCTAGAACTCACATGTTTATGGACTGACTCTGGAGGCCCAGAAATCTGTGTGTCTGCTCCCTGCACCATCCCCAACACAGGGATGATGGAACTGGGCCATTACACTATGATTTTGTGTGGTCGCTAGGAATGGGACTTAGATTATCATGTTTGCGCCACCACCATTTTATCCCCTGAGCCCTGTACGCAGGCCCTCAAGCATGAGCATTTCCTTCTGAACTCTAGCTGTTAACTTTTTGTTTCTCTGCTCTTATATTTTCCATTAACCAAGCATCTAATGTGTCCCATAAGTGTTGGTTCTCTCTCAGCTTATAGTTTCCCCCTAAAGTGATCTCATATAACACCAACCTGCAGGATCTGCATTCAGAGCAGTCCTTTGCCCCACACACCAAACTGCTACATCCACAAGCCTCCTTGATAATTCTCTTAGAATTTGCAAATATAATTTGAACTCAGTGGGTCCAAAATTCAGGTTTTCATCATCACCACTGTGATGATGGGGGATGAAGAGTACCATCCAACTATTTGTTCAAGTCAGGAGTTTAGAAAGCATGAATATTTTTTCCTTATCCTTTCATTTCGATCCATTACCAAGGTCTACTGATTTTTCATCTAAAACATTTCAAGTCATAACCCTTCTCTCCAGCTTGGTGTCTTAACTAAGTGATTGTGTTCCCACCTCTGGGTTGTTGATATAACACACTAACGGGTCTGCTTCTGTTGTGGTAAGTCTGATCCGTTCACCATACTAGTGACTGCAAGCAATGTCAAAGAGTAACCCCGAGACTGCCAGTGAAGAAACTAGCAATTTAAAAAACTCACAGACCTTTAGAAAGAGGAAAACAAGAGCTTTTGTTTGAGGTATGTGGTGTGTGATTGTCTAGCACCTTCCTGACTTCCAGGCTCAATTTATACTTCATCTTTATACCAAATAAGAGTGACCATGGCCTTGGTACAGTTTTTTTTTGCAATTAACATAGAAAATACGATAATTATATGTGTGATTTCTTAGTGTCTCTGGTTGCTACTGAATTGTTAAGCCCAGTTTCTGGAAACAAAGCAAATGGTACTGCTTCATAAATGCTTTTGAACTAATTTACAAACGAACAAAAATAAAGTGAGGGTTCATGAATAAAACTTGTGCGTTTCAAATTTTATTGAGTAATATAAGCAGGTGAAATTAAGTACCTAGAAGCAACAAATGAATTCAGCCAGTTCTAGAATCAACTCGAATAATAAGAGGGTAGGCTTTGGAAAGGTACCCCACAGCTGGACTAAGGGCTGGTCTGGAAGGCTAAGACAATGGAGGTGTGATCGGTCTGATGAGTGTTGATTAAGAAGCAGAAGACATGAGGTCTCGAAGGGTAGAGGAAGACATGAGATGTGAATGAGACTCCAGGACAGCAGACTGCAGCCCCCAAACCTTCACTTAGAACTTACATGCTTAGAAGTCAGATCTCAAAAGGCATAGGGTGTGACTCTGAGAACCGGTGTTTATGGAGGCATGAATTATGTTTTGGACCAGCGTGTGTGTTTTCTGAAGTGACAAGGTCCTCGGAGAAGCTCCTTCCTTCCCTTGACTTGTCTTGCTTGTATGCGAATCCAGTAAGTGTGCAAAACATATCAGTTAAATTAAGTCCCATATTTTAGAAACTGATATCATGTTCTTGTAGTATTTACTTCAACTCTGTCTTGTGGTAACCTCTATACAAATTTAACCTCATTACAGTTTCTTGAATGAATAAATGAATAACTGGTGTTTATTAAATCATCTGCTTTCTCATTACTTGGTCTCAAACAAAAAGATGGGTATATATAATGTGTATATATGCATTAGTATTATATATAACTTTTCTACTATTGATGACTTGAAGGATTCAGTTGTACTTGCAGCACGTGAGCAGGGAGTAGAGTCTGGCAATTATGACAAGGGTTATAGCAAGAAATCAGAGAACAGGTTTTAAAACATGTTTCTGGCTTGGCAGAAGTTTTTTTTTTTTCAGACTCAAGCTACTGCAAACATCATCAAAATTCCACGATACCATCAGCAAAGCGCTTTGAAATGCTTATGACTCACCTCTGCAAACTCACATGCAAGCCGCCCAGCTTGTATATTCTGAGTCACAGAGTGGTGGAACCCAGGCAGTGGGAAGACACCCAGTGGAATCTGCATATGGTCAGAGACCTTGACGGTGGGACAGCAACGCCCAAGTCTATCCGAATTTTGGGTCTGTGTTTGCCATCAGCTGTAACTCAAACCAAACTAGCCAAATTCAAGCTATACTTATCACTGGAGATACGGTAATAAATGCCTTGTATAAAAAGCACATAGTAACTGCTTCTGAAAATATACTGAAAATGCGGATTTTGGGGTGGGGGTAGATTTTACATCATTCAATCCATCTTTTGAGAGAATGGGGCTGAAAAACTATTTAGATGAACTTTCCATAAAGAAATATATATCTTTCAAATTTGAAGACCTTTGATGTGGGAACAGGGTTGTTAGTAAGATGTGCACCACGATGTCCTGGTATATCAGAAATATAAGAAAAGCAGTCAGAGACGGCTGATGCTGGGAAAGTCTCTATGTGAGCTGCTCTGGTCAGTTGACAGGATTTTCCACAGTGTGGCTGCCGCTGCTGATTAGAGGAAATCATCAGGTTCAGAGAAAAAAACTGAAAGTTTGAATCTCTGTGGGGCTTTGGTCAAATCAATGGGTGCATCAGGGTTTCCTTATTTGAAAAGTGAACATTAATACCATGTTTAGCAGGCAAGCGAGGACTCACAGGGATTAGAGGAGGGGGTGAGAAACCATAATGATTTTGGGTAGCTTTTCTCAGTCTGTTAAGATGAACTGAAACATGAAAGGAAGTGGGAAGAGGGAAACTCATAGATGTGGTTATGATTGGTTTTAGAGCCAAAGGGACGCCTTGAACTTGATGATAGGTTCCCAAATCCCAGAGTGCTCTCATGCTCTTTATCTTTCTAGAGCTTTCCAGAGCTATGCTGTGTCCTTGAACAAACTCAGCCCCGTTTAACCTCAGCCTCGTCATCTGAGAATCTAGAAAAGGAGGCAGCAGCAGGGAGGAGGGGGCTAGGGGAGGAGGAGAATCATAGATGGGGAAAGATTTGGAACAGTAGAGGTTGCCACTGACCGCCTGAGCTCTGCCAGCGAAGGGTGCCTGGGTCACTGTACTTTATGGAGTAGTATGTGTGATCTGCTATTTATAAAACACACTGAGTTAAGATCTGAGGATCAAAGTGAGGCTCGTGGACTCATTCACACAATCTGTTGGGGGAAATACATGGGGGTCAAAGAGAATTAAAATGTTACATGGCAATTTTGTTTCTTGTTTTAGTTGTTGTTTTCAAGAGTGGGTCTCACTATGCATTTCTGGCTTCCCTGGAAGTCACTCTGTAGACCAGGCTGGCGTTGGACTCTCAGAGATCCATCTGTCTTTGCCTCCCGAGTACCGGGAATAAGGGTGTGCTGGCACTATGCCTGGCAAATTCCATGATAGAAGTTTGCATAGAATTGTATAGGAAAAGGCAAGAGGGCCACTAACCAGGGAGAAAGCCTCCCTGCCTCCCCAGAGGACTGGATGTTTGAGCCATGTCAAGAGGGAAGGGGAGAGGTTCTGTCGATGGACCTGGATGGGAGGGGGAGAATGTGTCACCCTGGAGAGAACAGTTGTACCAAGCCTGGCTAATTGGGAGAGACACTGGATGCTTGTTGGGATTAACCTTGCTGTAAATGGCCCTGCCTTCTTTATTCCACTGACACTCACAAGTGAACTTCCTTTTCCAGCCAGAGAGTGGGCTGCAGAAGCCTCACAGGGATGGCATGCCGCGTGGGCTGCATTCTCTTCTCTATCCATTTCCTCACCCAGATCCGTCCCTACAGGTGGCTTTGCAATCACCAGCAGCTTGCTCACTGCAGCCCACATCAGTTAGCTTTCTGAAGGCCAAGCATAACTTTCCTGATGCTTGTTCATTCAACAGTTGCTCTTTGTTCATTCGCTAGGCATCTTGGGACTCTCTATGACAATCATTTCCTCTTTAGCTCCGGTTGACAGTCCTAATGGTGAGCTTTTATGTCCCTTTTATTTACACAACTAGAATCCAAAATGCACTTTTTCTCTTTTATTTATTTTCATATTTTATACTCTATTATTTTTAATTGGGCTATACATTTTCCACACTCCTTTCCCTTCTTCCTTCCTCTCCTCTTTTCTTCCCACTCTTCTCCCAACCCCCCATGCCCAAAATGCACTTTTAAAATCAAGAATTCTTTCCCAAATGTTTGCTTAAAGTTCATTACCATTTCCTTTAGTCACGAATATTCTGTTGGGGATGGGGTGGGCATCTTCTCAACCTGTCTGTGTGTGTTAGTACATATATGTTTTTGGTGTGTTATGTGAAGCCCAGTGTGTTAAATACTCGTTATCCATTCATGAATATCTTTTGTTTATTGTTAAGACTTTGAGATGAAACCAGGTGTGATGGCAAATGCCCTTAATCTCCCAGCGCTCAAGAGGTAGAGGCAGCAGATTTCTGGGATTCTGAGGGCAGTCTGGTCTACATAATAAATTCCAGGGCAGTCAGAATACATAATAGAGAGAGCATGTTTTAAAAAAAACAAATAAAACTTTGGGACCAAGAAGGTTTCTTATGCAGTGACATGTCTCTTGTGAAATGTCTACATTTTTTTTTTCTGATTCTAGAAATGATGGTCTTTTGGCCTTGGATTCGACCTTACCAATAACACTTTGCTCGGGTCACAGGTTTTTTTATATCAAGATTCTAAAACTCTTGGTAAGAATCAGTTTGACCTTGAGGGATGTGTTACTTCTTTAAAAAGAAGCCTTTTCCAAACCCACCCCTTTACCTGCAAATTTCAGTTTTCTTTACAACTGAATAATATTCCATTGTCTGTATATATCGCATTGTCCTTACACATTGATCCATAGATAGGTATTTATATTGGTCCCATTTGCTATTATACATGGAACAGCAATAACCATGGAAGAGCAAGTGTCTATGTAGAAGGTTAGGGAGAACTTAGGGCACTGCTCAGGAACATCTGGGTCAGATAGTTCTCATTTTACTTTTTTGAGAAACCTCTGCATGGTCTCATGTGCAGATCATAAGCCTATGAAGCATCCATGTCTGTGTGTTTAAATGGATGTGAGTGTGGATAAAGCCTAAAAATTTGGAAAGGAGACCAAGAGAGAGAGAGTTAAAACAGCTTATGAGGATGTGGCTTGGGCAAAGGGACACATGAAAAGAGAAAAAGACAATTGGAGGCTATAAGTCGAGATCAGGGATGGCATAGAATGGGTGAGATTCGGGAAAGAAGAATCATCAAAACACTGAGAATGTCACAATGACATCGAATGCCTTGCACATATTTTTTTAAAAAAAATTTAAAAGAGAGAATGTTGCTGCTGTGGGCTCAGCGGTGCAGACAGAGGAGGCGCCCCTTGGTGTAAGGGGCAGCACAGGTACTGTGTCGGCTTCGGGGTGAAGGCAGGTGCTCACCGTCTCACTCTGCCTTGGGGAATGCGCACTTGGAGCAAAAATCTTCATAGATTACTGAAACGGTAAGGAGAACTTAAGAGCAGAGTAGTTTGAGGACTTGCCAGTGTTTGTGAAACTGGTCATTTATTGATTCAGGAAGAAGCTAAATTCCTATTGTCGGTGCCATGCTCTGTGCTGGGATTCAGTGTACTTATGAGGTACTCATGGTCTAGACAGCATTGTTTCATATTTATATCGGTATCATTTGTTTATTAAGGTTTATAAATCTAATCATTAAGCTGGAAATTTGATGGACTGAATTGATTGTAAGGAGCCTTTGCTATCTTATGCTGCTCCATCATCAGAATCTAAATCATTGTTAGATGCAGATCTGAACATCGCCAGCTCACGATGTGGAAGAAAACATTTTAGAAATACTGCCAAGTATTTTCAGAGTGTGCCCTCCTTGTAAAGTCCAGTAAAATTAATAAAATACTAATTAAATCAATTAGTTAAAACTTTAGTCATTGAGAATTTGCTTGACAGATGTTATTGTAATTTGTGCTATCATAAAAACTTTTATACAACTATAATATCTATAATAATTATAAGAGAATTTTTATACATTAAAATGTGCAACTTCCTGAGAACCAATAGCTTCAGAACTTTGAAAGCAAATGGAGGAAACACATAGATTTAAGTCAGTTGGTGAGGGCTGGGGATGCAGTTCAGAGGGTAAGTGACTCCCCAGCCCACACAAATTTCCTGGGTTTGACCACATACACAACATAAACTGACTGTAGGGCTTGTAATCTCAGCAGAAGGAGAAAGTTAAAGTCATCTTTGGCTACATAATGAGTTTGAAGCTAGCCTGGGATACATAACACTATGTGTCAATTAAAAATAATAAGATTTATTTTATTATTTAAATTAACAATCAAGGGTGAGTAACTCATTATTATTATATTTATTCATTCCATGGATATTAGTTTGATACCTAAACCCCAATGCTCATTTAGTGCAGAATACCCTATGGAAATTGATGTATATGAGAGTAAATGAGTAATTTAACAGAATACACAAATAAATTAATTTCTTCACAATGAGTTTATTTTCTCCTTCATTTTAGACCAAGTTGTAAGTATTGAACTAAAATGTTATCAGTCATGGTCGAAATAGATCAGGTAAGAGTTTGGGAAACAGTGGCGGAAGCACCAGTGTTTTTGCTGAGAAAAACTGGAAGTTTAGATTTCCTCTGATCTTCTCTTCACTTGATGTCTTAACTACCCTCTCCTATCACAACCATTTTGGGAAATTATAAAACTATTAAGCTTTCCAGTATGGGACACCTTTCCTGTATAAGTGTGGCTGCCAGTCCTCATCACCAAAGCTTTACCGTAATGGGGAGCAGCCCAGAAAACCACAACTGAACATGACGCGGACATCAACGGATTGTGGGGACTCCCGCCCCAGTAGACGCGACCGCACCATAACTACTGCATCGGGGACGTCGCAGAAGAGGAACAGAAAGATCGTAAGAGCCAGAATACGAGGAAGTCTGCTGTGGAACAGATGTCCCAGAAATGCTGCATAAACAAGACCAGGACAATGGCAACATCAACAGACATGCTGGTGTGGAAGGGGGAAATCTCATGGGGTCCCACCTCCGATAAAGAACTATAGACGCCTAATGACTGCTGGGAGCCTTTTCCAGGCATGAGTACTAGCTGTTCAGTACAGAGTGGTCAGCCTTGGAACCATATGCACGCAAACAACAAAAATTGACTCAGTAACATACATTTATAAATACATATTTGTGCAGATGCATATGTGTATGTATGCAACAAATAACAATAAAAAACTGCCTATTAGTTTGAGAGAGCGGGTATAAGATGGGTTGAGGGAGGGAAGTGGGAAATGATATAATTCTTTTTCAGTTAAACTTGCCTTAATTTAAAAAACAGAAAAATTATCAAACTTTCTAAAATTAAAAAAATCCACAAATATGTTGAAAATTACTTAATATCATTGTTTTATATCTAAAATAAATACATGTTCTGAAGAGTATAAAATTATTAATATATCACATGTATTTTGCTATACTATTGTGATAAAAAGGTTTTCAAATTGAATGAAAATAGTTGAGAAACCCCCTTAGCTTTTAAATTGCTGTATATTTTGCATAAAATGCTTGCTTTCTTTGTAATCATTTTGAAGAGAAATAGTCGCCACCTCTTGAAGCAGTTTTTAAAAAGGACATTCTACATAGTTTAGTTAACAACTCTTAAATTTTTGGAAGCTGTGGGACTTGATGGTAAATTCTGGCTGCTTTTATGTTCCAGGACCCATCTAGAAGCAGTCAACACATGATAGCTACGAAGAAATTAGCCAACTGTGACATCTTTGCCCATCTTCTCCACACAACCTGAGCGCTTCTTACTTTCTAGAGCTCCAGAAATGTCAATAAAGTGTTCACGGAATCTAGCTAGGCAATGATCACCCCACCCCAGATCCTGAAGTAGTTGTTGAATTGTGAAGGTAATACATTATAGAATTTTCTAGAACCCTACTTGTGAGCAGTATTGAGATAAAAGGGTGATACATGATTACCAAACTCTCTAAGCTGGGGTGACTATTTGGTTAAAATATTAAGCCATTCATCTCAGAGAGATTTGCTTTTAGAGATATTAGTAGAAGCCGAGTTGTCTTCCTTTTCCTGCCTAACGACACGTTCAGTCCTTTGGTGACAACCCTCAGGTAGGACCACAAGTACAAAGCAGACACCTCCCACTGGAGTAATGGTGCATGTTCGTGTTGAAGTGGAACAAGCCTTGCATAACTCGGGAGGTTTTCCCACTGTTTTACAGCCGTTGGTATCTTATCCTACTGGCTACAACAGTTGCTTACATTAATATTACTATTATTTTTCTAAATTAATAGGTCTGGCTCAGGGTGTGCTCAACAAGAACGTGTTTGACTCGTTCTTTCTTTGCGTGGGTGTGCCCTGCTCACGGAGCTTCACACTCTACCTGCTCTCTCTTGAGCAACTGTGAGGCACATGAAACAGTTCGGTCGATGAAGGGTTGCAAACGTTTACACATACAGAAGCATTAAGAAGCTAAGCCAAATTTTTCTCGGTCTCACAGTATTGTGGCATTAAGGAGCAGAGATTTTCTTACGGATATTTAAGGGACTTGTAGATAATTTTTTATCAAGCCTCCCTGCCGTTTATCTTAAAATAAATTATGCTTAAGACTTATCGACCCATCTCTGGATTGCAGAGTTCTTTCCTCCAAAATGAATTGTTTTAGTGGACGAAGTAGGGCTGCTCTTAGCCATAGCAATGTGAGAATCCAGGAAAGAAGTGCCCACAATAAGCACATTTTCTTCTAAATTCCAGAGAAAAAAGAAAAACCCAAAGCATTGGAATTGTGTAAACCGGTGTGGCTCTTAACACAATCATTAATTACCTGGTGCTTTTTTTTGCCTGCTGAAAATCTTGGTCTGGCATAATAGCAATTTCTTGCTTTTATAAACACTAGTGAGTTTGTTTGACCCAGTGTGTACTCTGTATATTTGAAAAAGAATTAAATCTAAGCTTGGGAACAGCTGTTGCTTTAGTGTAGTGCTTCCCCTCTACAGAAGACACTTAGGGACTTGATGGGACAAGAAAGACCAGTCCTAGGTTGACTGAAGCCCTTGACTCCCGTCATGCATGCTGCCATATGGGGTCCATCTCTCAATTCATTATCTCATAGATAAGGCACTTTGGCTTGGGAAAGTATAACTCAGACGTAGTGAGACTGATATCTACGTAACGATGGTCAGAATGATGAACCCACTTGTGGGCACCCTGCAAAGGAATAGAGACCAAGATAGAACTGTTAGCTTCACAGTTAGACTAGGGGAAACCACAATTAATAGTTAAAATTGAGGACAAAATTTACAGAATTGGAGTTTTATTGTTTTTCATAACATGTGGAAAACATTTCTGTTCAGTTTGCTAATCCTCTTGATTTTTGTTAATCTCAAATTTTACAAATGCTTTTATTTAACTTTTAAGAATTTCATACAAATATCTTGATAGTATTCTTTCCTCCCCTTTAGTTCCTTTTTTTAATTAAAAATTTTATTAAAAATTTCCACCTCTTCCCCTCCTCCCATTTCCCTCCCTCTCCCCCACCCCTTCCCCCTCCCTCTCCAGTCCAAAGAGCAGTCAGGGTTCCCTGCCCTGTGGGAAGTCCAAGGTCCTCCATCTTAGTTCCTTTCTAATGCTTCCCCATGTTTACACTCCTAAACTCATGCTCTTTCTCTCAATAATAATATTAATAATAATAGACGAAAATACACCCGAAACAAAATAAAACTGAGCAAACTAACAAAAGATATATTATGGCTTGTGTGGCCCACAATGCTTGAGCATGGGGTGTGGCTGATAAGCCCAGTGTCACCCCATTGAATAAACAGATGTTCCCCCTACCAGTAGCTATCAATTTTAAAGAGGTTCTTAGAGGGGGTGTGAATAAGGCTCTTGACTTTAAGATTTCAGGAAGATGGGTAAATCCTCATTTTTAGGAAATTTTTATTGCCATTCAAGTTACAGCAATTTTACGAATACCTACCTTTTCCCCTTTAAAGAGTAACAGAAAGATAACTGCAGATAGCTTAGAGTCTTTTGGGTTCTACTTGTAAAATCCATCTGTCCAATCAGCTAGATATGTGATTAATTAAAAATGTTTTTTATAGTTAACAGGAAATTGCTATGGCAATTTGTTGTATGAAGGTGATTACATCATTTCAAAATTTTACAAGAAAATGTCAACAAGAGTATTCTCTGTGAGTAGGGCATTGACTCAGAAGATTTTCAATCATAAAAGCTGTGAAAACCCTCAAATTACCCTAAATAACAATAGACTTCATTGTATGAGCTAATCTTAGGCAGTGTTGTCAATCCGCCCATGTCTGATACCAGGGCCAAGGCTCCAGCTGAAGACTGTGTCAGTGTGGGTTCAGATCCCGCGCCAATCTCTTCCCACCTGTGTGGCTATGCTGTGTAATCTTTCCGTTTCTCAGGTTCTAGTAGAAAACAGAGCAAATACCCATGCTTCCTTCATACCTGAGAAGATTGTAGATTGTGCAATTCAGAACATTCTCCAGACTCAAGCAAGTGCTGAGCCGAATGTTACTATTGCAGCACACAATTTTAATTTCTGTTGTTTTAAAACATGTAGTTGAGTTAGTTGGAGTTAATTTTGTATATGTATATTATGTACATTCAGTTATTTCTTCTATTGTGTTGATTTTTTATTTTTCCTGTCTCTCTGTCTCTGTCTGTCTCTCTGTCTCTCTTTCACTCTCTCCCCACCCTTGTGTGTGTGTGAGTATGAGTGTGGGCGCATGCACACTGGGGCAGAGTGGAAAGGATCAAAGTGGAAAAGGTTATTTCTTGAGACGGGCTATAGAGAAGAACAGAACTGAAGGCTGCTGTTCTAAGAACGCCAGCTCCTCCGGGACTCAGCCCCTCCGGAGGGAGGGACTGAGTGATCCTCAGTGGTTTCCACCCTCTGGTGAATAATGAGCAGTAAAACTTGCTGGGGGTGGGTGGGGAGGGCAGTGACTAGCTCGGGAGGGCAGGTGAGCACCTCTGGGTGTAGGTGGGGGTGGCGGGTGGAGAGAGATGGCAGGGTGTGGCTGGAGAGGATCCCAGAGCAAGCGGCAGCCTGCTCTCAGACTCTGGGCTGGGCTTGGGATTTACTGAGAGCTGGGGAGGCTTTGCTGAGATTAGGCATGTTTGGGCCTCACAAGGATGGGATGGTGGCTGAGAAAAAGGAGAAAAACACGGGAAAGTTTGCCAAAACTCGCAGGGTATAGGACGTAGTTCTGTGGAGGGTGCTGTGGTAGGGAAAAGACGGAGGGAGGGACGGGGCGAGGGACGGGGCGGGGCGGATGGTGAGACTGAAGGGATAAACTGAGGAAGGGTTGGCACCAACTGAATAAAGCTGTGGAGGCTGCAGACTCCTCATGACTCAAGGCGGAGCGTTAGACTGGGCTCTTAAAGCTTATTAAGAGCTGAGTGGAACAATAGCCACCAACGCCATGCTGCTGTGTATGATTTGACTGGATCAGAGAGGCTGGCGAGAAGACTGCTGCTGCCTGCAATGGCAAAGTCTGAATTTGGTTTCTGTACGGATGATGAGTTGAATCTCACTGTAGAGTTCATAACGAATTCAAGCTGAAGCTTAGTGTTCCAATTTTTGATGGGATCTGTTTAGGAGATATTGAGTTACATAGGAAGCTTGCTAAGGATTTATGTATCTACTTATTAAAAATGATAAAATGGGGCTAGCAAGATAACTCCATGAATAAAAAGCAAACCAACAAATAATGTAAGGAAAATAGTAAGCTGTAGAGAATCAGGAAATCGTGATTTGTGAGTGAAGGGTGAGCAAATAGCTCTGGCACTTCCGTTAAGGATCTCTTCCGGTAGAGGGAGTACTCCAGACTGCCACAATGACCACCCTTTAACACCCTGTCCAACCATGTCTGGAGGACTTCATGTAAGTGATCTCCAGCAGAACTAGCTGGCCAGAAGCCATGCGTTGGATAGATGACCCTTCCCCAGACACTGATCCTTCTGCTATTGGGAGAACAGCCCAAGATAAAACTGTCTGATTTTATTGTATAAAGAATCTCAGATTATTGGTGTGTTATAATGGCTTCTGAAAATGAAGGGTTATGAACAAATACGGTGATCCATGCCCTTACTTCCAGTATTTGAGAGGCAGGGACTGGTGGATCTCTACAAGTCTGAGACTAGCCTGGTCTACACAGATTAGTCAGCTAGGGCTATGGAATGAGATCCTGTCTTATGTAAATAAATAATTTTTTTTTAAATGAAGGGTTTGGAGCACTGTCTACCCAAATCTCAGGCATAAGTGGAGCAGGAGGTGCTCTGTTGATGTCCAATACTGTGTGCTCAGTAGGCTCCATCCTCTCAGAATCCAGACTCTGATGATGGACTGAGCTCTGCATGTCTCTTAGGATGAGGCCTCTGCCTGACTTCACAGCCGTATGTTGGTTACTTGACCTCTTGACTATAACTTCACCTAACTTAAAAACTTCAGTGTTTCAGAGCTAGAGAGGAAAAAACAGGTACTGATTATTTCATTTTAGAGATGCTAAAGTAGAGAGAGCTCTTTCGGTACTCAATCACATAAAATGTATTCTCTGTGTGTGTCCTGTTTGCTTGTGAGATATAAGAACATTCATACCAGAAAGCCTCTTTTTCTGCTACCCAGCTGTGTACCTCTGGGTTCAGTGAGGGTTGGCAAGAACTAACATGCATGCCAGGCACTGATGAGCTACATGAGAAAATCCTGTTTGGGAAAAGAGTGTGGAAAAAATTATTCAATAAAACGGAAATTGTTTATATATGTACCCCATTTTAAAACTGCATTATTTGATTTGTTGATGCCTAGTTTCTTGAGTTCTTCATATATTTTGGATATTAGCCCTCTGTCAGATGTTGGGCTGGTGAAGATCTTTTCCCATTCTGTAGGCTGTTATTTTGTCCTGTTGACAGTATCTGTTTCCTTACAGAAACTTTTC